>NC_059138.1:664987-1896237 GCF_020740605.2 Lemur catta
CTACAACACACACCACCCGCATGTTCCACAGCCACACGCACTTCTGAACCCGGCCACGCTCCACCAAGCCCCCAGCCTGAGTCCCCCGGACGGGGCCACCCGGCGCCGGCTGCGCGAGACCGGCCTCGGGCAGCTCCAGGCCGCCTGCGGGGACGCAGCGGGCTCCAGGAACGGGACCCCCGTGGCGGACGTGTCCGGAGACGGGAGCCCTGCGAGGCCCCCCCAGGCCCCGTGCCTCGTCGTTTGTGCGCTGCCTTCAAACCGGCCCATTTGTGGGGCCGGGGAGGAGATTCCTGCCGGTCGGGTTCCCGTCTGGGCTCGTGCGCAGGCACGGCTTGCTCCTAAGGGTCGCAGGGCCGGCCGGCCCGGTCACAGCCGTGGGGGCAGCAGAGCCTGCGCGGAGAGGGGCCCGCCCTGCACCTGACGTGCGCCAGGCCCACGGTCTCCGCGGACGGGGCCCACGGTGGCCCCGCGGTCTGGGCGAAGCCCTCGGATGCGGCTCCGGTCGTCCCGGCGGCGGAGGGCGCAGGCTGAGAACCGGCCGCTGCCGGCTGCGAGCGGAAGGGGAGGAGCCTGCGCGCCGGAAGTGCCGGCTGGCGTTTGTAGAGCAGGTGGGAAAGTAAGCGCTGTGAGCACACGACGTGGACGACAAAACCGGCGAGGACGAGACCGCTTCAGTGACCCGGGAGCAGGATGTGCGGCAGCTGCGCCCGGTGAGGCGGGGTCCCGGGGGCGCCTGGCCCGGCCTGGGCGGCGGGGGAGGCGCGTCCCAGCGGAGGCCGGTGAGGCCCGGACGCCGCCTCGTCCCGGCTCCCGCAGGGGCCGCCAGGGGCTTGGTGACTCTTAGACGGAGTGGAGAGTCCCCCAGGCCACCGGCAGGCACGATCGCCTCATTTTCTTGAAACTTTCAGAAGTCCTTTTATCGGGAGAAAACCTTTCGCTCCCCAGCAAGCGAGAAAAGGCTCAGAGCAAACGCCCGGCGGACGCCTCGCTGCTGACGCGCGCTCCCGAGGGCCGCGGTCGCCCTTGGTCGCCCTTGGGTGAGGGCCCGGTCGCCCTTGGGTGAGGGCCCGGTCGCCCTTGGGTGAGGGCCCGGTCGCCCTTGGCCGAGGGCCCGGTCGCCCTTGGGTGAGGGCCCGGTCGCCCTTGGGTGAGGGCCCGGTCGCCCTTGGGTGAGGGCCCGGTCGCCCTTGGCCGAGGGCCGCGGTCGCCCTTGGTCGCCCTTGGCTGAGGGCCCGGTCGCCCTTGGCTGAGGGCCGCGGTCGCCCTTGGGTGAGGGCCCGGTCGCCCTTGGTCGCCCTTGGGTGAGGGCCTGGTCGCCCTTGGCTGAGGGCCGCGGTCGCCCTTGGGTGAGGGCCCGGTCGCCCTTGGGTGAGGGCCGTGGTCGCCCTTGGCTGAGGGCCGTGGTCGCCCTTGGTCGCCCTTGGGTGAGGGCCGCGGTCGCCCTTGGGTGAGGGCCCGGTCGCCCTTGGGTGAGGGCCGTGGTCGCCCTTGGTCGCCCTTGGCTGAGGGCCGCAGTCGCCCTTGGGTGAGGGCCCGGTCGCCCTTGGGTGAGGGCCGTGGTCGCCCTTGGTCGCCCTTGGCTGAGGGCCGTGGTCGCCCTTGGTCGCCCTTGGGTGAGGGCCGCGGTCGCCCTTGGCGGGAGGCGCCTGCGGGGGCGGGGGATGGGCGCCGCGGGGCGTCCAAGAGGAGAAGCCACCTGAGGGGGAAGAAACTGCGGACATAGGGGACAGAGCAGGCCTGGGGGCCACCCTGCTCGCCCTGCTCTGTCGTCGCGGAGGGGTTTACCTGGCTTGGCGGACGTCGCTCCGAGTGGTCACGTTGAAACCACAAGGGGGTCTCGGCCTCGGTCCAGTTGCTCCTGGCGCAGAGATCCAGTTACTGAAGAAAGGAATTTTTTAATAAGAAAGACGTCTTGTCGGAGAATGAGGGAAACTGCCTCAAATGCATCTCCCGGACTAGCAGAGATCCTGGGCTTTTCACGGGAGGGGGCCTGCCTTGGGCAGGTCGTGAGCCCGGGGGCAGGTGGGGACGGTGAGCCTGGCACCAGGGGTCTGCCCTGGGCCTGCAGAGCCTCAGCTCTGCGTCCCGCAGAAAACCCCCGTTTCTCGGGGACAGCTCCAGGGTGGCTGGTGGGGATTTCCGTCTGTTCGCATCTTCCAGTTTCTGTCCTCAGCGTTTCCCGGTTCTCCCTGTGCGTGCCTCTCCCCTCCTTCGTTGCGTACATGCCTAAATATTTAACTTTCTTTGATGCTATCGTGAAAGGTGTTGCGTCTTGGATTTGATTTTCAGCTTGACTGTTTAACAATTACTTTTCAACTTAAAAAACCTACGAAGATAACAAATGTTAAGTATTCTAGTAGGATTTGCTATTCTGAACAATGTGGCATCTTTAAGTTCTATAAATATAGTAGAAGTTATGGAGCACATCCCGCTTCAAGATGCTAGTTCGGTCTTTCTAAAATACCAACAAGCCAGAATAAAAGGTATGGACGTGGCATCCCCGACTGCAAGCCCAGCACACCCAGCGCCCGTCCCCGGAAATCCAGATGACAGCACAAAGTCACAACGTGTTTTTAACATGAGGATCAAGATCAAGCTATTTTAAAAACAATCTAACTGTTCTCAAAACATTTTTCTACTTTAGTGCAAATTCAATTACATGTAATAGTAATACTTCCAAAGAATGAGATTGTTTTGAGATTCTCTTTGGATTCTAAGAATAACCATTTTGTTCATTTTGAAATAAATTACTATACAAAAATTAACAGTTCAAGGATTCTTTTTAAAATTTTTCTAGGCAAGGTCTTTGCTATGGCAACGCAATGTACACATAACGGGCTGGCTTCAGCCAGCACTCAGGAAGGGACCAAAACCAAAATATCTTCGTAAGCCTTTGACCCTGAGTTTCTGGTTTTGTGCTGTCATTTACTTAGAGTTGTATTTATTGTACTTTCCAACACTTGTTTTTGTTTAGGCACGTCTACATTTTTACCTGAGTAAGAGCCTTAAACACATGGCTATTTTTGCTGATGGCTCAGGAGATTTCAACAGTGTTGTTGCCAAGTGTCAACAGAAGAGAACCCAAACTCCGTAAAATAATGTAAAGAGGTTTATTCTGAGCCAAATACGTGTGACCATGGCCCAGAGAGCCATGTCCAAGAAGCCTGGAGCAAGTGGTCTCTCCGTGGCTGGGTCACAGTTTGGTTTTCCACATCTCAGAGAGACGGGACTTGCACTTGAAGTCATAAGTCAATATGTGGCAGGTGTGCATTGGTTTGGCCTGAAAAGGCTGGACATCTCGAAGCAGGTGCTTACTGGTTATAGGTGGGTTTAAACATTCTTTGATTTGTAATTGGTTAAAGAAATGAAGCTTTGTCTAAAGGCTCAGAACGTTTTAGGTGAAGATAAGGATGTCTGTTAATCAGAGACAAGCCGCCAGACATGGACGCAGACTCAAGTGATCTTTTAGGTAAACCGAGGACCCGCAGGTGTGGTTTAATCTTTGCCTTGTGTGGCTTTAGGCCTGTTAGCGACTTTGTATCTTACTGTTACAAAGATGACTGCAGAAGGGACAGGGCATAAGTAGGCCTGTCCGACCTCCCTTCTCCTCACGGCTTTTCTGGGGTCACCTTGGCCAAGACGGGGTCCCTTCCGTCAGCTGGGGGCTTAAGATTTTATTTTAGCTCCCACAAGTCCTTCCCAGACGTGGCAGGTCCTGTGGGTGGTCGCTGCCTCCCAGCCCTGCCCGGGACATGTCCGTGGAAGAGCCGCTCACCGGTCACTCCCTCCCAGGCCAGGGCACGGCCCAGATGCTCCGCAGGTGGCTTTGTCCTCACACCGTCACCGAGCAGGCTGGGCTCTCCGTGCAATGGAAACTCACAAGAGGCCGAACAGGGCCACAGGCGTCACCCGGGCAGCGCTGAGGACAGACTCTCATGCTGCTCCCCGGGGGGTTCATGGGTTTTAAAGAGGCTCCGGCGGGAACAGGCTGAGGAGCAGGCGTGTGGAGGGGAGATCGCATCACACGCTTCCTCATGCATCGCACCTCGTTGGGACGTTGAATCTCCACCCTGGGCATGACTTTTAGCATTAGAATGAGATGATAGTGAAGGAGAAGTCGGGTTAAGGTCAGGGAGTGGGTCCTCTGTGGACTGGGGAGGCCAACACGGCCAGCGCGTTCCCTGTAGCCAGGTCCTGTCAGGCGGGGCGGCATCGTCTTCAGCTGTGCCGGAGAACATTGCTCAGGGACAGGCGGTGTGGCCCCGGCTCAGGCGGGTGTGGGCTGCATTCCAGACTGGGAGGTCACTTGGGGTTTTTGCTCTTGCTCTTCTGTGGTTAACCAGTCCCGTGTGGCCCCCTCGTCAGAAGCGAGTCCTGTCCCTGTGCTGTCCGGGCTCTGTGCTCACACCAGGCTGTCAGGCTGCCGGGCAGACGGCTTCAGGAACTCTCAGGATCGCAGGATATTTCTCAGCGTCGTCTGTTTTAGGTACAAAATAAAACATTAAGGCTCCACATCTCAGGACACGCCTGTTTGGATCTAGCCCTCACACCGCCTGCTGCCGTGGCTCCCTCTCTTCCTCTTTCTCTCCTCGGCAGCCTCCGCTGTGCCTCCCTGTCACTCTGTCTCCCGCCCCCTCAGTCCCAGGTGTGCGTCTGTTGTTCTGTGTAAGTAAACCGAGGCCACAGATTTTCCCGACTGGCTTCAGCTGTGAGTGGCAGAGCCTCACGTGGGTCCCCTGTGGCCCTGCTCCGTGGCTGACGCGTGCTGCCTCTGTGCACGCGTGTCTGCTTCCAAGCATGACAGCCTCCGCTAATTGGAATGCTGGGAATAGCCTAGAGACTGTTCCCACGTTCCTCCCATAGCAGTCAGTCTCAAAAAGAGCTGCAGGGAGATTAAATTTCTTCCAGGACACCTGCCCCAGCTGCATCATCTTGTAGTGCAGGGAGGGGAAGAAACCTAGAGGATGACTCTTGGGCCTGGTGAAATCTACTGGCACCGCAACTCCAGAGGGGACACTCCGTGTGTCCCCTGAAGCAGGTCTGAAACCAACGTCCAGCATGAGCTCACAGGAGAATGCTTGCAACACCCCTCTTTACACATTAGAAGCTGGGGACATCCCCAGCGGCAAAAGTGACCAAGCAGGAAGAGGTAGAAGGAGTGGACGGGAGTGGGGGCTGAGGCCTGGGAGCCCCTCGTGGCGAGCTGGACTTCATTCCCGGCGTTTTAAACTTCCACCGTTTATCAAGCCCAAGGCTTTGCATACGCAGACCGTAACGCGCGGATATTTCTGGCACCGTCGTTGTTTCAGGGGCCGGTGATCGCAGAGAGTCGGAGCAGACGCACTAAGGCTGCTCCTGCCCGGCCCTGACTGGGGGATGAGAGGAGGTTGGGCCGGAAGGTGCTAGATCACTGGAGAACGTCCACCCCAGGCAGGTGCTTAATCCTCTGACGGCGGAAGCGTTGGTGGCCTTCCTGGGGAAAGCTTGGTGCCGCGAGGAGCATGTAATAAATGGCGCTGATAGGAGTTCACAAAGGGGTGAGAAACGGCAGTAAAAATGGTTATTCCAGAACTTTCTTAAAACTGTGTGTTTATCCATGCTGAAGGGTGGAGATCCAGGGCCAAGTCAGGGTGAGATTCAGGCCATTGGTGGTAGAGGGTGGCATGGAGAGGTACCTGGCATGGATGAGTACATGCGTGGATAAGTATCTGGTGTGGATGAGTATATAGTGTGGATATGTACCTGGCGTGGATATGTACCTGGTGTGGATATGTACCTGGTGTGGATATGTACGTGGCGTGGATATGTACCTGGCGTGGGTATGTACCTGGTGTGGGTATGTACCTGGCGTGGGTATGTACCTGGCGTGGATATGTACCTGGTGTGGGTATGTACCTGGCATGGATGAGTACATGCGTGGATGAGTATCTGGTGTGGATGAGTATATAGTGTGGATATGTACGTGGTGTGGATATGTACCTGGCGTGGATATGTACGTGGCATGGATAAGTGCCTGGCGTGGATCAGTACCTGGCGTGCATGTGTACCTGGCGTGGATGTGTACCTGGCGTGGATAAGTCCCAGGCAGGGCAGAAAGGAAGAGTAGGATCCAGGGCCTTGGAGAGCACGGCCAGCACCTGGTCAGTGGACAGCAGCTCCGGTGCCTCTGTCCTGAGGGAGACGGAGTGGCCTTGTCCACAGGGGACGCTCAGTCTGGGAAGGAACAGTACAGGGTTGGGACGAAGACAGCTGACTTTTGAGATACGCAGGTAAGCGTGTAAAGTTGGCTCTAGAGCTTATGAACACGCAGCTTCCCAGTGCCAGTACAGAGCCTCGCGGTGGCCCCCGCATCCAGGCAGGGCCTGGGCCCCTGGACCGGCCTTCCGCTAGGGCGGTCATCGTCCCACCCTCTGCCGCCCTCTGATCACCAATCTGGCCTCAGGTCTGGAAGGGAACTTGTTCTCATGCTTCCCAGAATGGGGTGCTGCGGGTGAGGTCTTGTGTCTAGTCGGACATAAATCCACGCAGACTTTCAGGACGGGACACACGGTGAGATGGAGCCGCTTCCCCAGTCCAGCCACCTGTGGCTAGTGGTTACCCCGGATGCTGGAGTGAGGCTGGACCAAAGCTGACGGTCACTGTGGCCTCGCTGACCCCGGCGCTGGGGGCTGGGGAGCTGTCGGGGCTGAGATGCTGGTTCAGCAACAGAGGAAGGACCCTTCTCTGGAAGAGACTTGGTCAGTGAGCCGCGTGTGTTACCTTGTGGCCCCGCAGCGTGTGGTTAGGTTAACTCTCAAGGGCAGGGCGGGTCCACCCGCGTGGGCTGGTGGGGGCTGCTGAGGATGTGAGGCTGCAGCTGTCTAGTTGCCACGTGCGTCCTCGAAACCCCGCGGCACACAGCAGCGCTCTCCTCGATCCTCTCAGAACAGCCATCGCAGTGTGTGCAAGCACTGCGTCACCGGGGCGGAGCGTGGCCGTGCACAGTGTGGACGGGATTTCCTGTGTCTGGGACACTTGGAGACGACAGCCTGGAGGTGAGGCCACCTCGTTTCTCGGGACATTGTGTCCCTCGGCTGCTGGCGGGTGACCCGACACAGCCGGCATTTGGAGTGGAGCCATTTGTGAACTTGCGTGACGTCGGGGAGGCCGTTTCTCAGGCTCCCTGAGCTGGAAGGAATCTTCGCAATTGTCTCAGATGACCCTTAATTTTACAGGTGAGGGAGCTAAGTTTCTGAAAGCGGAAATCACCTCCCCCAGGAACATTCAGTGACGGTGACTCCAGCCTTCCACACTCACCACGTCTCTGCAGAACCGTGGGGCGTGGCCGGCTGATGCCCCGGGCACAGCTGGGTGCCAGCTCCTGCGTGGGGTGGGGGGGGCACGGGGGGGCTCTGTGTGCCGCAGGAACCTGGCTGAGCCATGCTCTGCGCCCTCTCTTTGCAGCTCTGACGTGGCCGTCACTGTCCCACCTGCAAACCTCGTGAGCACCTTTGTGTTCAGACGTTGTTCCAGGTGCTGCAAATACCAGTGTGGACAACGTGCAGTGCAGGCTCTCGGGCATTTATGTTGTGGTGGGAAAACAGTCCAGACGTCACCACCACAGCCTCTGCAGCGAGAGGCACCGGCCACCGTGCAGGTCACCAATGGAACTGCCGCAGGACAAGCTGACCAGCACAGGCTGAGTCCTCACGATGCGGACTCGAGCCCCCCGCGTTTACGGCAGCCATGCGGCTGACTGTGCGCTCCCTGGGAGGCTCTGCCTGTCCTCAGACCCCCCCGAGGTCCACGGTGAGCAGCTCGTGCGTTCGAATGTCAAGACTCGCGTGCAGAGTGGAGCAAGGAGCACGGGAGTGTGAGAGGGGACTCGTGACCAGCCAGATTTAAGTGTTTAAAGCCTCTTTCACTGTGACTTGTTAAAACGACATCAAGTGTCTCTGAAGGTTCCCGTGTGCTTAGATCTCCCAGCTTCCAGCGGCTTCTTTCCAGACACGCTGCTTTTTTCTGCAGCTCTCCTGTGATCGAAGGTAACTTCCGCAGCCTGGGCAGTCAGTGAGGTAGCAGAACTGCACGGCAGCTCCTCAGCCAGGTCTGTGGGGGGCAGGAAGCGTGTTCCCGTGTGGGTGGACGGGGCAGAAGCAGCCTGGCCTGCACCTGCTCACAGCTGTGGCCCCGTGCTGGGGAGACGACACGCCCCTGGCGGGGACACAGCTCAGGAAGGTGAATGGAGCTCCGGAGGATGACGCATAAGGCGATGGCAGAATGATAAAACTCAGCCTGTCAGCAAGAAGGACTGGAACTCGCTGGGCCACGCTGGGGGCATGTTCAGCAGAAGGCAGGTGTGGGAGGGGCTGCCCTGGGGGCTGGTCACAACCTCGGGTGCCTGCCAGGGCCACACCCGACACACACGGTCTCTCCCAGACGCGCTGGGCTGTGAGCCTGAGGCCACCCCGCATGCTGCCTCCGTGCTACCGTCTGCCCACGGAGCCTCCCACGGGAAACCTGCCACCTGGTACCTGGGGACCTGTCTGTGGG
Source organism: Lemur catta (assembly GCF_020740605.2). NCBI lineage: Eukaryota > Metazoa > Chordata > Mammalia > Primates > Lemuridae > Lemur > Lemur catta. The sequence continues at coordinate 673,523 of NC_059138.1, forward strand.
TCCGTCCTTAGACGTGAGCGTCTGGCTACCCATCTCCACATGTCCCCAGACGAGACACCCCAGGGAGGAGGTGAACGGGTGTGACCTGGGCTCGGTGGGGCGCAGCACCCAGGCCAGGGGGAGGCAGAGACTCGGGAAGGGAGGGGCCCTCGCAGCCGGCGTCCTCTCCTCTGCCTGGTCGGGTCCCGCAGAGGTGGCCGTGTCCCGCACAGGTGGCCGTGTCGCGATGAGCGTGAGTCCTCCGGCTGAGCTCTGCCCCCCCGCGGACTGTGGCCTCCACTGGCCCAGCTCATTAGCACCTGGTGAGCTCCACCTTGACACAGGGTCTGGGGAGCTGGTCTGCGGGGCTTCCAGCCTTCAGATCCTGTGACCGGCAGGCAGCCTGGGTCCCTCAGGCAGCATGTCCCAGACCTTTCTGTGATGATAGAATGTTCCAGATGTTGCCGTGCAGCACAGCCGCCGCCATGTGTGGCTTCTGAGCACTGCAGAGCTGGCCAGTGAGGTGGGAGCTGCATGCTCTGTGTTGTTCTATTTTAATTCACTGAACGTGCGTGGACGTGGCCCGTCCGCGGGCACGTGGCTGTGCGAGTTCGCGGCACTTGCAGATGTGAGAGCCTCGTGGCTTTTGCCTGCTGGTCCTGAAGAACCCGACTCCGTTGCCTCCGCCTTCAGCACCTACGTGACATCTGGCCGTGGCTGAGTGTGTTCCGTGGGCCACGCCATAGCCTTAAAACCCCCACGCCCTGAGAGAAGGTCCTGCACACGTGCTAAGACCCCAAAAGGAAGTTATTTTCATCAAAAATGATCGCGTTCAGTGTGTTGGAAAGATGATGTCTCTTTGATAGTAAAGAGAATTTTGGGGAAAGAGTCCCCCTAATCCCATCAATTTAACATAGCAAACTTTTAGTATTTAATTTGCAAGTGTGGTAGGTCTGACAGTAAAAATCAAGGCCTTTGGTGCAGACAGGCTGGGTGGGACCCTGCCTTTGCGTGTCGCTGTGTGGCCCTGAGAAGACGCGGCCGCCCTGGGCCCCACCCTCCCGTGTGTGGAGGGCGGGCTGTGCTCGCGAGTGCTGGGGACGCACACGCGGGGCATGGTCGGCGGCGACTCCAGCAGGCGGCTGTGCTGGGGGTCTGTCCTCACCGCAGCCGCCCGCCCCTTCCGCATCACTCCACTGAGCAGGTTCACAGGGACCTTTGGCCACCTGGGCAGGAGCAGGTGTCTGAGGGCCAGCCCTGGACGGCAGCCGTCTGCTAGGGCAGCACCCGCGTGCATGTCGTGGGGCTCCCAGCCCAAGGGTGCGTTTCCCCTGCGTTGTTGCTGTAGTTAAGGCGGAACCTTCAACCAGCCGCGCTCCAGCTTTGCGTTGGGATAAAGGCTTAAAAAAAAATCAGAATGATGTTTTATTTATAGACTTTTATGAAATGCACACAGCTTAGGCTAAATTTTACATTAAACACTGGCTACAGATAAATGTGTTCCCCTGAGTGAGCCATCTCTGGGGTCTTTATTAAAATGGCTTTGAGGACTCTCTGTAACCGCCGGGGTGGGAGGCAACGGGGTGCTGGTCCCAAGGCAGGCCTGGCATTGGCGGCGTCATTTATGATCTGTGTTTTCATTTTACTCTGAAGCGGAGCAGATAGATTCTAGTGAGCGAGTGACCTCAAGGATTAGCTGTTATGTGTTACCTGGCAAAGCTGTCAGCGGAAACACTGAAGGTGTTTTCCCGACGCAGGCTGGTCGCAGTGCTGCTGCGTTGCCGTGACGTCACCCTTGCTCGTGGATAAAGGAGGTGCCTCCGACTTAGGGGGACAAGACCCCTCCTCAGCACCACGGCCCCTTCTTCTCTCCCCGGGGAAGGGGCGTCTTTGTGAAACAAAATCACACTTGCTAGTTTGTGTCCCACTAAAGAGAATGTTTATCTTGTTTAAATCAGCACTTAGTAGTGGGTACGAGTTTTCTCATGTTTTCCTTCCATAAACCCAAGTTTGCGGGGTTGGCTGAACTAACTCTGGCCTGCAGGAAGTTTTAGACTCCATGTCCTTGCGCCCTCGCTCTGCTCTGCGCCAGGCCAGCACCAGGACCCCGGCACAGTGACAAGGAGACGATACTACTCGCTCCCATGGGTCACCTCTCCTCCCAAACCCCAGTTTTTAAAAATTAAAAACCCTGTATCAAGATATTAAACACAGAATATCAGCCAGTTGAGTTAGAAAATAATAATCTCTCTTCAAAACTCTCCTGAACATTCTGCCGTAGGATTAAATAATAACGGTGTACACGTAGAATTCCCTTTACCTGCAGTTTTTAAGGTATTTGAATATCTACACAGGTACGTCTGTACTTCAGATAAAAACAGGTGACTCTTAACTGTGTTTTTTACTTGTTTTTAGTGGGTTTTATCTTAGAGCAGTTTCACATTTTCAGAGTGATAAGCGGGAGGCACGGAGAGTCCCTGCTCACCCTGTTCCTACCACACCAGCTCCCCGTCTGCATCAGCCTGACCCACTTGTCACAGCTGATGGACCCACAGGGACACGTCGTCACCTCAAGTCTGCAGTCTACCCTGGGGCTCACTCAGGGTTTGTCTGGTCTGTTTTTGCTGCTATAACGGACTTCCTGGGACTGGGCAGTTTGTAAAGAAAGGAAGTTTACTGAGCTCACAGTTCTGAAGGCTGGAAGTCCGAGGGCGTGGCGTCGGGTCCGGTGCTGCGCATCCCATGGCGGAAGGGAAAGGGCAAGTGAGCACATGCAGAGGAGACACGCACCAGGGTGGGCTCACTTCTCAACAGCCTACTCACGAGATAACCAACCCACTCCTAACCCACTCCTGCAAGAGAGCATTAACCTCTCTACACGCCGGTCACCTTGTGAGCCCCGCTGCCAGCACCGTCACGGTGCAATCAGAGTTTCAGATGGAACAAACCACGTGGAACCACAGCAGTGTGGACATTCTATAGGTTTCGACAAATGTGCGAGGACATAGAGCCACCATTACAGTGTCCTACCAAGCAGTGTCACTGCGCTAAAAGTCCTGTGTGCCCTGCCCGTTTGTACCAACCCCTGCCCCCGACTCCTTATGCCGTCTGCGTGGGTTGGTCTTTCCCAGGGGGTCTCTCAGCTGGAGTCACACTGTGTGCAGCCTCTTCAGGGTGGCCTCGTCCTCGCAGTGATGTGCATTCAAGGTTCCTCCATGCATCTTCATGGTTTGATAGCTCGTCTCCTTCCAGTACTGAATAATATCCTGTTGTCCATCCATGGGCAAGCTTTTGTACGGACATAAGTTTTCAGCTCCGTTTGGTAAACGTCAGAGAGTGTGACCGCCAGGTCGTGTGACGATTTACGAGGATACTCGGTTTAATGAGAGCTCACCGTACTGACTTCCAGCGTGGCTGCTCCACAGTGCGTTTCCACCAGCAGTGGGTGGGGGCCCTGCTGCTCCACACCCTCCCCCGCACGTCGTCCTCCGTGCCGTGGGTTTGGGCCATTTGGTGAGGTTTGCAGTCGTATCTCATTGTGTTTTAATTGGCAGTTCTGTAGTGGCAGATGACACGGAGTGTCCCTCCACATGCCCGTCTGCCAGGCATGCTGAAGTGTCTGTTCAGGGTTTTGCCTCCTTCTAATTGGGTTGTTTGTTTCCTTATTGTGGAATTTGAAAAGTCCTTTGCATATTTTGGATAACAGGCCCTTATCAGATGTCTTCTGCAGATATTTTCTCCCTGTCCGTGTCTTGTCCTTTTATGCTCTTAACAGTGTACGTCACAGAGTAACAGTTTTCCGTTTTAATGAAATCCTACTTATAATTTTCCCTTCATGGATTGTGCTTTTGGTGTAGTGCCTCTAACGAAGTCACCACAAACCCAGGGTAACCTAGACTTTCTCCGTATCTTCTAGAATTGCATAGTTTCGCATTTTACATTTAAGTCTCATTTTGAATTAATTTTTGTGAAGGTGTAAGGTCTACGTCTGGGTTCATGTTTGGCATGTGAGTGTCCAGTCCTTCCAGCACCACTGCTGAGAGCCCGTCCCTCCTCCCCGAGTGCCTCCTCCCCGGGTCCCTCCTCCCCGGGTCCCTCCTCCCCGGGTCCCTCCTCACTGGGTCCCTCCTCCCCGGGTCCCTCCTCCCCGGGTCCCTCCTCACTGGGTCCCTCCTCCCCGGGTCCCTCCTCCCCGGGTCCCTCCTCACTGGGTCCCTCCTCCCTGAGTCCCTCCTCCCCGGGTCCCTCCTCCCCGAGTCCCTCCTCCCCGGGTCCCTCCTCCCGGGGTCCCTCCTCCCCGGGTCCCTCCTTCCCGAGGCCCTCCTCCCTGAGTCCCTCCTTCCCGAGTCCCTCCTCCCTGAATCCTTTTTCATTGCCTTTGCGCCTTTGCCAAAGGTGAGGTCGCTCTGTTTGTGAGGCTGACTCTTAACTTGTGCCTTGTAAAATGTACTGATGAGACACATCTTTAGCTCAAGTGGTTTTGGGAGTTTCAAACACTTTCTCGTTTGTACTCTCTGGCTAGCACTTCACGTCCAAAGGGAAGGAGACGCAGGTATAGGTTGTCAAGCAACAAACACGGGCCTTAATTCCAGAGCGGGGTCACTCATGGTGCTGTCAGACCCTTCTACTGATCGCCCAGCAGGCCCTTGTCCGCAGGGAGCAGGGCCCCTGCTCACCTGTGCTCACCTGGTGGGCCCTGGGACTCCGTGCTGGCTGGGGAAGCACTTGTTCTTCAAAGGTGTGTGTGTGTTTGTTTGTTGTTTAGATTTACCTTTAATTTTATTTTTTATTTAAAATTTTTTATTCCTATTTTTAAAAAGTTTTTATGGGTACAAAATAGTTATATTATTCCTCTAAGTTGAAAGGACTTTTCCAGGTGACAGTAAGGGCTTTGTATTAAATACTCTTGTTAAAGGAGGTTTCTTTGACAACCTTCCTGTATTTTCATAGTTATCTGTTCAGATTTCTTTCCTCATTGTTAGCCAGCTTAGTAATTTATATTTTATATGATCATAGTTCAATTCCTTAACAGTTCCAAGTTCTTATACCATCAAGTGCAGCTTAACAACGGAGACACGTTGTGAGAAATCCTCCCCAGGAGTTTGTCGTTGCGTGAACACTGTGAGTGCAGTTACACACCTGGACGGCACGGCCTGCCACATGCCTCGGCTACGCGGCACGGCCCGTCACGGCAGACCTGTGTGGGGTGTCACTGCGCTGGGTACCACAGGCAGTTTTGACACGATGCTGAGTGTTTGTGCATCAAAAGGTAACTAAACATAGAAAAGGTAACGCGGTGCCCTCTGGTGTCATGGCGGCTGTGACATCACTAGGCGTGGGGGGGGGTTAGCTCTTTTGTAGCCTTACGGGACCACTGTTGTATATGCGCGTGGTCCACCGGTGACCAGACATCACATGGGGTGCACAACTATTCACACATGTGTAGATATTAATAGTCTTACTGGCTTTTAACTCTCGAATGTCTGCTACATCTGTGGTTATGTTTCCTGTTCGTTATTAACTTTTGGTAATCTTAAAATTTTAGTGGCGTGTCAGCTCTAGTTATTAGCATTATCAATAGAATATGAACATATAATAAAACGTAAATTATAGTAAAAATATAAAAAAATTAAAAAAATTTGAGATGTCTTACTTTTTTGATATTAGACGTCTACTAAGAGATTATATATTTTTCCTCTAAGAGTAAGCTCTTGGATTTATTCATCAATCCTATTTTCTCTATTATAATTTCTTAATGTATCTTTTTATTACTTAATTTCAATTTCTTTCCTCAAAGTTTTTTTCCTGTTTACTCTGACTCCATAAATTGTGTGCCTGGTTTGTTCACTTCCCTCCTTTCCTGTCACGAAAGCACTTGGCATTCCCGACCCGCCTCTGGTGAACGCGTCGGTCCCTTCCTGTGGTTTTATTTATAGGGTCCCCATTATCATTATTTTCAAAATATTCTGTGATCATACTTTCCATTTTTTCTGTAACCTAAGAGTTATTGAAAAGATATTTTTAACGCCCAACTAATTGGAGAGTTTTGTTATCTGTGGTTACTAATTTTTGATTCTGTTAGATTTTGGTTAGAGAATGCACCTTGTATGATTTCATGATTTGGAAAACAGGAAGCCGTTTTTTGAGGCCCGATATCTTACCAGTCACGCGTCTGTTTCTGGACGGAGAGCCGGTCAGTTGCTGTAGAGCTGTCTGTGCTGAGGAAGTTCTGAGACTCCCTCTGTGTCCCCGCGCAGGTTTGGCTGTTTCTAACACGGCCCTTTTACAGCCTGAGACTGCAGGTAGGTCACTTCACCCTGGGGACTCGTCATGAGTGGGATGGGGCAGCTCCCAGCGCCCATCTCAGGAGGCCGTCGTGCGGTGAGTGCCACGGGCAGTCCCAGTGCTCAGGCTGCGCGCCCGGCAGGTGTGACCGTCACAGCCCTTCTGTCTCTCAAGCCGTGGGGGCATCTCTTAGCGCTATCGTCAATTCTTCATTCATTTCCAAGTTTGATTTTATTTCTTGGCACACACCAGTTCACGAAGACCATACCTTCATTTGTAATTTTTAAAATTAATATAATATTGCTTTATTTACTCTAATGAGTAATTTTTAAAAACATGTTGTGTGTTGCCTTGATGTTAATAGGATGACCTCATTTTTATTTCTGTTTATACACCTGATGTTAGTTTTCCTACCCTTTTGATTTTTAATCTTTCTGAATTGCTTTGTTTTAGACGCGTTTCCTGTAGATGATGTGCAGCTTGACAGAACTGAAGAGTTTGAGAGGAAAACTGAGCCTATTCACACTCCTCATTCCCATCTGTGTTTTTGTCATCTTGTCCTGTGTTTCCTTCCTGCTCTGTGATTGCTCATCTTTTGCCATCTAGATGATGTTTTAGTTTGGTTTGATGTTGTTCTCAAGTATTCGGAGAATGTATTCACTGTTTTAAATTCTTTAAGCTTCTCAAAAAATATGGATCTGGGTATTTCTAATTATCGTGAAGAATAATACTAATTCTCTTGTCTTAGAAGAACACTTCAGAGTCTCCGATTGCTCCCACGTTTCCTAAGTGGGGGCTGAGGCCTGACTTAGCTTCCCGCCTGCCTTTGTGAAGGTCCGGCTTCGCCACGTCTGCGCCAACAAGTGAAAAGCAGGGAAAGAGCAGGAGCACCCGGAGCCTGGGCCTACGGCGGCAGCGCGTCCAGGAAGGGCCTTTGGGCAGTTTGCAGGCTTAGGGCTGAAAACTGCTAGAAAATGTGGTGATGAGGGAATGTAGGGAATGTTTATTCAGATACCTCTTGATACAAAGACCTTAGTTGGATTTCACTGAAATTTGCATCGGGAAAGCCAATTACATCATGAAATTGGTGGAAAATCGTGTTGTTATAGTGCCGGCCTGGCTCTGCCTGCTCTCTTCAGTGTCTAGAGATAAACGATAAGGAGACAATTTCCATTTTTCTAAGCACCAAGCGGGACCTTGGGCCCTCCCTTCCGCCTCACTTTTATTGAACGTAGCAGTTTGCCCAGGACCATGCGTTGAAAATTGCTGAAGATAAACATTGTATTTTAAATTACTCCAGGCGACCAGGCAGACTGAAAAAAATCATTTGAACAAATTGAAAACTGAAATGTTGCTATCATATATTAAATTAATGTAAGTGAGATTGAAACAATATCTAATTAAAATAATTTGAAAAATGACTTGGAAATTGAAGTTGACATCAGCTGTTACCAGCCTGTCACCGTCATCACCGGGAAGCTCAGGCCCGTTTGCGCTGACGCCCTGCCTCCCAGCAGAATTCACAGGGGACCCGCAGATAAAAGTCTCATTTATTTACCCTGTTACGGCTGGGAAACAAGGGCCACAGAACCCTTCTCGGTACCCCAAGGCGGGGGGGTTGACAAATTGACCTTTCAGTTTCCAAGGAGAAAATGCCGTTGAGATTCTCTGCCCCGACGTGCACTTTCGCATTTGAGGCTGGAGCCTGCTCAATGCCGTCACTTTACACAGGACAGTAAAAGGGAAAAAGAGGTTAGAATGCAGAGAAAGTGAAGCAGCAGCTGCCGGGCTGCGGGGGTCTGTCACGGAGTGGGCAGGGTGTGTGGGGTCGTTCCCGTAGCGGGACCTCTGCGTGGGGGAGGGGCAGGTATGCGTCAGCGTGAGCCCCTGAGAGTCTCTGCCACACTTGTGCATCAGAAGCAGTGTCTGTGGTGCAGGTGGCCAGACTGAGGGGCTGCCAGTTCCACGGAGATGCCCCGCCACCTCTCGGGATGTAAACGGGACAGCTCTAGTCATGTGTTCATGCCTCTCTAATACCTGCTTCCGGAACCTTCCTCAAGGCTCTGTCTTATGCATAAGAGATAATTGAGGGAGAGCAGCTTATTGTGCTGAACCACATGCTTCTTCCCAACTCAGGAGAAATGGCCTCTAGCTCATAGGCTTGGCCTCCCACCTCCAGCCCCTGCTTTGAACTGGGCAGCGCCGTTCAGGGGCCAGTGCAGTGCCTGGGCCTGGTGACAAGTAGCCCCTGAGCCCCTCTGAGGAGCCCGGGGCCTCAGACCCGGCCTTGCTCCCTGGACGTGTGTGATTTCTCAGCAGGAAACGGAACAACGTCTGCGTGACACCAAGGGGGAATAGTCATCAGCCCAGAACTGGATACCAAGCGAAAACATGTTTCCATGATGAAGTTTAATTTTTTAAGAAGGATTAAATAAAGATACTTTACAAAAATAAGAGTTTGTGACCAACGAATCTCCATTTAGTTTAATTCTAAAAAGTGTATTATAGGAAAAAGAAAACAATTTCATAAGGAAGATGTAAGATGCAGGAGGAATAATGAGCAAAGAAAACTGCATATACAAACATACCTTCCTAAAGAAAATGTTTAGTAAATAGGACTACTTTGTCCCTAACTTGATTTAAGAAACTCCTCCTGAAACATCGTACTTCCCGGTGAGGCACCGAAAACCTCCCCTCCGACACCAGAGACGAGACCAGGCTGTGTGAGTCCCCCGCACTGCCCAGGGGGGCCGGCAGCACCCAGGGCAGGGAGAAGACAAGAAAGGGGGACTCGGACAGGAAGAACAAACCTACCATTGTGTACAGGCAATCTCTTTGTTTACACAGAAAAGACAAAAGAATAAACAGGCAAACTGAAAGAATGAGATAGTTTAGGAAGGTTGTTATGTATTAAATCATGTGCAAAAATTAGTTGCCTTTCTATACTTAGGAAAAAGTTAGAAAATGCAGTTTAAACAATGATAACCATTTGCAATACCATGAAAAATGTAAAGTACCACGCACACACACACACATGCACACACGCACACACACGTATGAAGACCTTTATGGGGGAATTAGAAAACTTTACTGAGAGATATTAAAGAAGACCTAAGTAAAAGGAGACATTTACATGTTCACAGATTGGGAATAATGATGTTAATTCTCCCAAACTCCTGGATTCAATAAAATTTTAACAAAACCCTGGTGGATTTGTTTATTTATAAACTTGACAAGCTGAATCTAAAATGTGTTAATAAGTACAAAAAGCCGAAGCAGCCAGAACACACCTGAGGAGGGACATCCAGGTGAGGCACCTGCCTTGCGTGCGGCCCCAGGTGTGGTCCTCGCCACGGTGAGACAGGGCGGGTCTGGGCAGGACACGCCGCCGGGTCCAGACAGAGGAGGCGGAGCAGCCCCTCCCATGGAGCTGCTCGATGGTGACGTTGACACGGCAGGTCAGGGGACAGGTGGCTGTGCTGTATGTTGTGCTGGCAAAATTGGGGATTCAGTCAGAAAGAAACAAATGACCTCTGCTTCAAATCGTGTTCACGTAAGACTTACATGTGAAGGCCAAAACTTAAATATTCTAGGATAATATACAGAATTCTATCTTTTTGATCTTGGGCTGGGTGAGAATTTTTTAAACAAGATACCAGAAGTGCAGACCTTAAATAAAAGGATAACTTAGACTATATTAAAATCAGGAAATTTAAAAAGCCAAACACAGACTGAGGTCAGACCGTCGAGGCCCACATCACTGACAGGGTTTCCGCATGTGGAATGTGTCAGAAACTCCTACACAGCAACAAGAAAAAGACAAATCACCCAATGGAAAAAATGGGCAAAAAGCAGAAACAGAAATTTCATGCAGGAAGCATGGGCAGCGAGCAGACAGTAAGATGCCCAAACCGGTTAGTTATCAAAGACCAGCAGGTCGAAGGCACAAGGAGAAGCCGGGTTGTAGCTGCCACGTTGGCAGCGGTTTGAGTCAAGCTAGCAAGGACATGGAGCCACGGAAACCCTCACGCGCTGGTGGCAGCAGGACAAATTGACGTGGTCACTTTGGGACATCTATGTCCAGGTGGTTCTGCTGGAGAGAGTTCTCTGCGTGTGCCAGAGTCGTGTCTGGGGATGTTCACGGCAGCACCGTCTGAGACACGGAGGGAAAACAGAGCAGCAGCCCGGTTGCCACCGGGCTGGACAAGTGGGCGGACAGTAAACCGTGGTGTGCTGTGTGTAGATGATGCAGCCACACGGCAGTGGAAACGTGTGTGCCGCGGTGACGTGAACACCAAGTCTGGGTCTCGGAAATGCAGAGTCAAGGAAAAGAAGCAAGTCACGTCACAGAAGAACACGTATGCCATTGTTCTGTCATGTGTGATGTGTTGTTAGGGACATACGCATGTGTAAAAAGTCTGCAGAAAATGAGGAAATGATCAACCAGAATTCAGGAGAGTTGCTGCCTTTGATGGGCAAGAAGAGCTCATGGCGAACATCACACGTGATATTCACGTTTTATGTCTTTCTCAGGGTGGGGCATAGCACGAGTGTTTGTGGTCTTTTCTTTGTAGCCAACACATATTTTATAGACACACTTCGGTGTCTGCCTAATATTTTAATTGAGTATAAACATAAAATATTAATATTTTTGAATTACAAATTAACAAAAATATTTCTAACCAGCGAGAAAGTCACATGACTTGGCAAGGGGAACCCTTTGCAGGAAACTGGAATAAGTACATTTAGTAAAATAATGTGTATTACACGCATGTCAAGAAATAAACATCTATTGTATCTACCAAACATCTTTCTTTTCTAAACAGGGTGAGATTTTGGTCATCAGATTGTTTTATATATATATATTATATATATGTGTGTGTGTGTACATGTATATATTTTTTAGAGACGGGGTCTTGCTCTGTCCTCTGGACTGGAGTGCCGTGGCATCACCATAGTCCTGCAGCCTCCAACTCCTGGGCTCAAGCAATCCTCCTGCCTCAGCCTCCCAAGTAGCTGGGGACTATAGCGTGCACCACCACCCGCAGCTGTTGTTTTTTTTTTTTGTTTTTCGTTAGAGATGGGGTCTTGCTATGTTGCCCAGGCTGGCCTCCAACTCCTGGCCTCCAGTGATCCTCCCACCTTAGCCTCCCAAAGTGTTGCGATTACAGGCATGAGCCACCACACCCGTGCATTGTTTTAAATATGTAACATGGTGTCTTTTTAAACTGGAGATCAGCGTGTGGAGGAGCTAGCTCATAGGCAGACACTTCTGGGGGGTGGTCCTGGTGGAACCTCTATCTTGCCGTTGCCCCTAATCTTCCCTTGGGGGTCAGGCACCAACCACATTCACAGGCCACAGGGACCACTCTTCCCCCTGAGACTGCGGCAGGGGTCCGGCGAGGGTGAGGGCAGGGCACCCCCGTTCCCTTCTCCCTCTATTAGAATTAGGCTTTAAATGATATCTCTGGTTTTAGTAAATAATTGTCAGGAAAGCAGTTATGTTCCAGGGTTATTTTAATTCTTTCTGACAGTTAGCAAAATTAAATATCCAAACATTGTGGCAGCATGTTACTTTCAGACGACTCGATGTAAAATGATTAACATCAAAACATTTCCCTGTGTTGGTGTCACCGAGCAGTGGATCACGGCATGTCACGGGGACGCACCCCCGCTGCCGGGCGCATCGCAGGGGCCACACACGCGTGCCCTCCCGCGTGCCGGCTCTCCGGCTGTGTTCTGACACCGTTAGCTGTGCGTGTCCGCCTCGCACGCAAACAGGCGCACGTGACCGCGTGGGAAGCGGGAAGCCCGATCTAGCCGTGTGTGAGAAGGTGTCTGCGTGATCTTGAACCCGCGCTCGTGGGGTGGCGGCCGGCAGCGGCATCAGCAGAAAATTAATTATGAGACTCCGACCAGGGCGTCCTCAGGTGCCGTTTGTGGACGGGCACTTGGGTTAGAACACTGGAGCTGCGGGCATGGGGGGCACAGGTGACACCACCCAAGCCACCAGCGCGGTGTTAGTGATGAGACAGTGACGGTGATGTCAGAGTCCTGGTGATGATGATGGTCTGACGTTACCCCAGGAGTGAACGGGTTCATCAGTCCCACAAATCACTTATCCGTTCCCTTGACGGATCTTCGCTGAGAACTTCGTGTGTGCCCAACACTGCCTGGGCCCTGGGGCAGATCCCGCTTTTGTTGGGCTTATACTCAGGTGAAAGCCTGGGTGACAAACAAGTGTCCGTTGTGTCAGAGAGTGACAAGTATTTGGGGGGAGACAAGGCGGTTAAGGGGCAGGACAGGCTGCAGGGGCGCAGGGTACCCAGGTGGGAGAGCAGCCCTGTGGGGAGGGGGCTCCGGGCCTGCCAGGCCTCGGGGGGCGGGGATGGGGGCAGGGAGGGGCCGGGGGGCAAGGGTCAGCGGGGACCAGGGACCTGGGGACCCACGAGACAGTGCAGGCGGGAGATGGGGCTCCATGCCAGGTTTCCACATATTAAAAGTGTATGTCCGACTTGCAAGCTGTTTAAAAAATTCCATCTTTATACTTGAAAACATATATTTTCGTAATGAAAAAGTCTGTTTAAATATGCATAACCTGCAAATTAGCCAAATATAAGAGGCAGCTGTATTGAATTACTCTTGTGCAAGTAGTGGTGTTCTCTAGATGGGCTGGCGAGGTTTGGGTGAAAATAATGACACGCATAATTCCTAATTATTGCATATTTACTTAAAATGTATTGTATTCCCCATGTTTCACAAAATCACTGGATTGTTTCATGAAGATTTTCATAAAATGGATGTTTTAGACAAAAATGACCCCACTGCAGCTGCACGCAGGGTATAAAATGTAAAAGTATTTTTATCAAACATATAAAATGCATTTTAAATTGAAAATTAAAACTGTTTCACAGATTATTTTTGTTCAAAATGAGCTATGAAAATTATAAAACAAAATATAATTGACAAATATATAAGCTTTCAATCAAAAGTATTTAAATAAAGCTGAATTTTTAGTTCTATTTTTTGAAAATTTAATTATAGTGAGTATTTTTATAAAAATGAAATATGTGCAATTCTAGCTTTATTATCCATCCAGTTGCTAATGTAATGAACCAGTAGCATGATTCACGTGTTAGGTCTAAACCGACGCGCATAAACGTGGGAAAGGAAAAGGAATTGCTCAGTGTTGCGAGATGATTCCCTCCCCGTGGGCACTGCCCGACCCACGATACCCCCAGGACCAGGAGCCCAAAGTGGTTGCTCGGGAAAGGTCGCGCCCCAGCGGAGTCCTGCGCTTTCCTGCCGCAGCAGCTGGACTCGCGGATTAGCCGTCTTTTCTCCAACCTGAGCGCTCCCGTGTTCAGACCTCCCCACTCCCAGGCTCCGGGCAACGCGCTGCTCCAGAGACAGAGCCCAGGTGTGTGCAGAGCCCTGGGGGTGACCAGCAGGTGGGGGCGCTGTCACTGCTGGCGATAGGGCCGGGCAGCCCTGCGGGCGCCGCTGCAGCGTCCAGACCCACGTGCACGGGGACAGTGGAGCCCGTAGGACTTCCTGGTGAACCTGCGGTGCGGAGTCGGAGGAGGGAAGGCAGGCGGCCCTGCGGTTTGGGGTCTGGGGAGGTGGGTGAAGTCGGGAGTCTGGTTTGAGACGTCTCAGTGGGGATGGCAGGAAGACGGGCGGGAAACCAGGTCAGCAGAGGATCCGTCGAGGACAGAGATGGCTGTGACCAGCAGAGAGACGTTCCCTGCATTTCTAGGGCCCCGGGACGGCAGAGGCCGTCAGGGCAAAACCGGGAAAGAGGAGTCCAGAGCCCAAGTACAAGTGTCTCCAGGAGAATGGGACGGACGTCCCATGTTGAATGTCGGTCACTGCTGCAGCTGGACGGGGACGGGGTGCAGGGACAGAGCAGCGAGCAGCCTCTGCCCAGTCCCAGGCACAGTGACCGGTCACAGGTGAAACTGAGGTCACACGGAGGGAGGGATCTGCCCGGCTCCCCGGTGGGGGCGTGAGGGCCGTGTTCCAGCCCGGGCCGTGAGAGGGGGTGACGTGTGGAAACAGCAGCCATCCGTGCAGCGAAGGCACAGACTCCAGGGAAGAGGCGCGGGACCGCGTTCCGTCCTCTGCCCGCGGGTCTGGGGCAGGGTGGCCCCACTCGGGCTAGGACAGAAGGGCGGCGGTCCCCAACCTTTGTGGCCCCAGGGACCTGTTTCATGGAAGGCAGTTTTTCACGGACCTGGCGGGGCAGAGCCCAGGCGGTGAGGCGAGCCGTGGGGGGCGGCTGTGAACACAGACGGAGTCCCCCCACCCCCCCACCTCTGCTGTGCACCCTGCCCCTCCCCGTTCCTAAGTTTCATGGAAGACAATTGTTCCACGGGGCGGGTGGGGGTGGCAGAGCTCTGCAGCCCCGTCCCTAACAGGCCACGGACGGGTACCAGTCCCCAGCCCGGGGGTTGGGGTCCACAGAGCCGGGGCACACGGGGGCCCTGGGTGCAGGAGGCTCCAGTGCGTTAGTGTGTTACAGACGCAGAAAAGCCGAGGGATTTTTTTTCAATGTGTTTAGCCTCGCTGGGCTCTGTTTCCCAAACCTGTGTGCACGGAGACCCTATTTTCTCGCAGGGGAGACTGTGCCAGGGGTCCCAGCCGCCCTGGGCTGGGAGCAGTCACACTCTCAGCCCACGTAGCAAGAGAACGGGCTGAAGTTGTTAAGCGTGGACTTTTTAAATATTTTTTAGAGAGTCCTTTGCAGGAAACCTGATCTGCACTGAGAACACCAGGCGGGAGCTGCCTCCGCCCGGCAGCTGTGCTGGGCTCTGCCTGCTCCCCGGGCCGTGTCGGCAGCTCACCTGGGCCTCGCCGGCCTCCAGGCCCTGCCAGCCGTGGGTCCTGACCTGCAGGGGGGTGCGGGTTGCGCCCCTCGCCCTGGCCGCACTTTCTTCACACCTTGTTTCCTTCCCAGGGCTGGTTCCTCTCCAGGGAGAGCCGTGCGGCCGGGCGGCCTCCATGCAGGGTGCACAGGGGACACGGCCAGGGGCTGCCAATTTCAGGGCAGGGACCCCACCAGAGGTCCCAGGGTTCCTGGCCGACTGACGGACTCTCCCTCCCGGGCTCTGCGTGTGGGGCCCTGGCAGAGTGAGGCAGCTTCTCCAGCCGGGCCCTGTGGGATGCAGATCTCTGTCCTGTGCTCAGAGGCTTCGGCTGGGCCAGAAACCAGGCTCCTCCCCGTGAGGGGCGAGGACCTTCCCCAGGGGACTGGTGCCACCCAGGCTTCCCCGTGACAGCTTCGCCAGCGCTGGGCCTCCCTCTCCTCCTGCTTTCTAATGAAGCGAAGCCGTTAAGTTGTCCCCATTGTAATTTAGATTACAGGGGAGACTTCTGCACACTCTTTCAGGTTAAAATAACCAGGATGAAGAGAGTGGGCAAAATTATTCCACTGTCGCTACGTGCTTAATTATACGGAATACTGCATAAATTGTCAAGTGCAAAGAATTAGTCTGATAAATTAAAATACTAATTAAATAGGCTATTGCAGAATTTTGAGAACATTATAAGGTTCCGCTTCTTCAGGTAATTTGCATATCATTCATCTGGTGAATTTAATTTTAAAGGACTTCTTTTTTGTGTTTGGAAACCCTTTTTGTCTGCCATGAAGATAAAAATGGGCTTTGTATGTTGCTCTCTGACTCTGTGACTGTGTCTCCCACCCGGCCGGCCACACGTTCACACGCACCAACCCGACTTTGAGTCTAGAACTTGGCTTGAAAAATACTCAGAGCTGAAATCTGAGCACCCAGCGGCCAAAGCAAGGCCCCCCGACCCCCCTGAAATGCTCCAGCAAAGACCTAAAGGGGCAGTGTGGCTGTGGGAGTCACACGCAGGAGTGAAAGTGGCATCGTCAGATGTCACTCTGGCCCTGAACACTGCTTCCGGAAAGAGACGGGGTGAGTCCACAGTTAGCCGGAGAGGGGAAACATCCTCTGAGCCCTGACACAGGCATCAGATGGGGGGTGCAGCGGGCATCACGGCACCTCGGACAGGGACGCGTGGAAAGGGACCCATATGGACGCTTAGGGAACGCGGAGGGAATATTCTGGAACAACAATGTGCAGGAGTAATGTTGGGAAGGACGTCGGGATGGGCGGAGACAAAAAATGCTCAAGACACCGCGCTGGCGTTTTTCTCCTAGGAATGTTTGAGAGAGAGAGAGAGACACACACACGGAAGGAAGGAAGGGGAGGAAGGAAGGGAAGGGAGGGGAGGAAGGAAGGAGGAGACCCCCAGGAGGGCCTTGCTGAGGAAAATGCCCAGCGTTTACTCCATGCCAGGAAAAGGCAAACTCGCACAGCCTCTCTGTTCGTCTCCACCAAAGGGAAATCTTAAAGTGCGAAAGAAGTGAGAACAGGCATTGCTGGAAGGAGCTGCAGTCCCCGAGTGAGTGACAGGAGGCCACAGGGAGCACAGGGGCACCGCAGGTCAGCGTGTGCACAGACACCGCGTCACTCGGTGCGCGGGAGCCCACAGATGGGACTGGACAGCGTCCGGCATCTCCGAGGAGACGTCTCTGGCGAAGAGCCGGAAGACAGGGGACTCTGGAATCTGGACTCTTTTGAGGATCCCCAACACCTGCCGAGGCCTGCGGGATTCCCAGCTGACCGCGGGGTTTCTGGGGAGCTGGGTGCAGGGCTGCACTCTGGGCGCCGTCAGACAGGAAGCGAGCGGTGGCCCTGGCAGCCAGCACAGCTCCCTGGGGAGCCTCGGGCCCAGCCCTCTGCGGTCCTTCTGGAAAGGTGTCAGCGGGGAGCCCACTGCCAGGACGTGCCTCAGCCCAGCCAGGACGGTGGCTGCTCCCAGGGTCGCCCTGCGCAGAGGGGGGTGTGGACAGAGCGACTGCTGTGGGGAGGGTCACCGCCTGCCGGGCTGCTGAGCAAACAGAGCGCGTGTTCAGGTGGAGCTGAAAGACGGTTTACTGACACACAGCACAGGCTCTGTCCCCGGGTCTGTCCTCGGCTTTGTTGTTTAGGTGGAAACAGACAAGCCTCGCTCACTCACTCACGGAGGGTCGTTAGCGTCCCGCGCTCTGGGCCGCAGGACTGCAGGGCAGAGCAGACGCTGCAGAGCGAATGTCACCAGGCACAGAGGTGACCGTCAGGGTGGAGGACAAGTTCAGGTTAGGAGGAGGGGCCGTGTCACATGTGAAGGCCTGGAGCATGACAGGCTGCTCAGTCTGGTCCACCACGCCCGATGAGCAGCTGTGTACCCCTAGATGACATCAGGAAAGTGGGGTGCAGGTCCCAGGAGACGGGGCCCCCGTACTGCTGCTGGCGGCCCCATCCCTGGAGCGGCCCTCCCTCGTTTAGGAGAAGGATGTTGGGCACGGCTGCCTCTCCCCGCTCGAGCCCTCGGCCTCCGCAGGCGGAGACCCTGCGTCCTCCCTCGTGGGCAGCGCCCGGGCCAGTGGGTGCAGGAGCGGAGGCCCCAGAGGAAGGGCCGGAGGGGCCCCCTCAGGGTTTGTATGCACAGGTCTGGGGGGCAGGAAACAACGTCGGGGCTTCCACACAGACCCCGACGCTGAGAGACCTAAACTCCCTCGTCCGGGGCCTGTGGAAGGGACAGAGGAGGGACAGCCGGCCACTTTCTCGGTGTGGACGAGGAGGAGCCCAGGTCCTCTGCCCTGAGGCCGCAGTGGCTCTGTCCCAGGAGGAGGCCCCGATGACGATGACAGCTGCTTAGAGCAGTGTCGCTGGGGACACTCAGCTGGCGTCTGGGCTGGGAATGAACGGCAGCGCTGACCTGCACGTTGGCGGGTCAGGGGCGGGCGGTGACCGAGCAGCACGGCGCCTTCCTGTCGCAATGCCAGGCCCGGCCGCCACACAGACCGGGAAGACACCCCTGAGAGGGCATGAGGCTTAACCGCCTGGCATGTGCCGGAGCCTGGGCTGGGCACGGCCCACAAAGGCTCCTCCGTCATCTCCCCAGCTACTCCGAAATCCAGCGTTGGGAGCGACAGTTTCCATAAGGGGAAACTGAGGCATCATGGTCCTGACCACGGACTGGTAGGCAGGCCCCGTGACTGTCTTGGGACCGTGGGTTTACACGTATGTGTGTGGTATAAAAGAGGAGGTCGGATTTCCCATCTACACAAAACTTCAGAAACAGCAGCTCTAGATGAATTTTGTGTCATTCTAAGGGTGAAACAAAAGGTTAACCAACAAAACAATGTGGTCACTAAGCACAGCCCCAGGGACAGCCTGGGGCACACAGGTGGCTCCTTGCAGAGATGGGGGGCAGGGGTACAGTCCAGGGAACACAGAAGAGCAGGGACAGGAGAGCGGGGACAGGAGAGCAGAGAGGGGCATGGGGACAGTGTGTCATGCGGCCCCCGGGGCTTCCCGCCAGCCTGGGCTGGGCCTGCAGGGGCAGCAGAGTGTGTGTGGCTGTGGGGACCAGAGTCCAGTCCACACACACGGAAACAGACCCAGAGCCGCCGCCTCAGCTGTCCCGAGAGGGACTCGTGGAGGAATCCACTTCCCACTGGCTGAATGAGGGGCTCCCTTGAGGTCCTGCCAGGCAGTTCCCCGGCCCGCCCCTCACCTGGCGGTCCCGCCCATCTTCCTGGTGGCCATGCCCCCTCACCTGGTGGCCCCGCCCCATCCTGGTGGTCCTGCCCCCTCACCTGGCAGCCCCGCCCCTCCTCACAGCTCCACAGTGGGTCCAGGGATTCCTCTTGGGACGGTGGCTTGAGACCACTGCTCCCTCCCTGTCTGCCCTGGGCGTGGGACTCCCTGGTGTGCTGCTCCAGGACTCAGGACCAGCCAGAGGAGTGGGTGGTCCTCTCCCAGCCCCCGCCCAGCAGGGTGAGTCTCAAACCCCCGGCCCCCTGAGTGGACGCACCTGTCGGCCCCCTGAGTGGATGCACCTGTCGGGAAATTGGTGTCTGGGCAGAAAAGGCGGAGCTTGGGCAGAGCGCTGCGAGGTCACCTTCCCTGTCCTCGTCCACGGAGCCACGATGCCGAGCTGTTGGTGTGGGCCCCTTGGTGCGTGTGATGCCGCTGTAAGGGGACGGTGGGGCTGGGAGGTCACACAGACAGGCGTGTTTGGCTCCGGGTTCTGCAGCTGTATGTGAAGCTTGGCGCCCGCATCTGCTTCTGGCGCGGCCCTCGGGGAGCTTCCGATGGCGGTGGGAGGTGAAGGGGGTGCAGGCGCGTCACGTGGAGGGAGGCACAAGGGGGCGGCCAGGATGCTATGACCGGCAGCTGTCATTGAACTAGTACTGTGAGAACCCACTTGTCATCGTCACCGTGGCGAGGGCTCCCAGCCATTGTGTGCCAGGCCCCGCCTGCACCACTGGGGCCGACTGTGGACATGGGGCTGGCGGGGCCAGCGTCCCGGCCACACCTGCGCCTGCCTGGCCTGTGGGAAGTCAGGGGGGAGACAGGACTCCTGCCTCAGGCAGCCGGGCGGTGCCTGGCGGGTGGGGGGGGGCTTCCAGGAATGGCCGCCGCATTTGCACACAAGGCGCTGAGACACGTGACTCCACACCTGGGAGAATGTGGGGGTGGGGGTGCATTTCTGAATCAGGGAAATAGGACGTGCCGAGACCTCAGCTTTGGGTACACAGGATGTGCTACGCAGGCAGGCCTGGGACAGTGTCACACGTGGCCCGTGGTCACGGCGGGCCCACCCTCTGCTGTTGTCAGGGAAGTTTTACTGGGCACAAGCCGGACCCCCCGCTTAGGCCTGTCTGCGCTGCCTTCGAGCTCCAGGGCAGGGCCAGCCGCGGGGCCCTTGGCCTCAGGGCTGAGACCTTCCCTGCCGGCTTCTGTAGGAGTTCGCTGACCCTGGTGGGTCATCCCACCTGACTGTTGGTCGGGCTGCCTCATTCCTGACCCTGAGATCTGTCAATGCTCGGTAGCAGTAACTGGAGTGTTTTAAATGACATGTGCGCTCTCTGTCCCTCAGCCTGTTCCCAAGAGTCCTCCTGTCCCACCCCGGAAGCCTGTGCTTGGGACCAAGCTCCCTGTGTTCGCAGAACGTTAACGTCGGGCCTTTGTGCTCCGTGTCTCTGCGGAGCTCGGTGTTGCCCGCTAGGCCCTCCCGGCCAGCCCCGCAGGCGGGAGGTGCTTTGCTCTCACCCAGGCTGCCGTGTGCTTGGCTCAGCCCTTCCGTGCACAGCGATCACGTGTGTGAGACATGTTCTTCATTCAGAGGGAGAAACCTCCCCCAGACAGGGAGGGGCCCCAGCGGGGGCCCGGCAGGCTCAGCAGGGGCTCGTCTCTCTGCCTGCAGAGGACAAGTTTCCTGCCCAAGACTAACGTAGGTGCGTCACAGCCAGAGGGAGAGCGACTGGGCTCTCTTCTGTCTCATTCGGAATTAATCACAGTTGCAACCCACTCTTCATTCCTGGGGTTTGCAATAAAATTGTATTTTTTCTGGTTTTCATTTCCATTTGACGGGGCTTTATCTAGGAAAATATTCCTACGGGATTGTAAGCCAGGGTCAGTTGCCTTGTGGCACCGTCCTCCTCTCCACATGGGGGGCTGGCCCTGTGAGCACTGGAATTGCTGGGTCCCCATTTCCATCGGCCACCTGTCCCGAAGCCCCTTCTCTCAGTGTGACGTCAGCGGCATTCGTCCTCCAAAAGCCCCCCTCACCCCAAGTCAGGAGCGAGCTGCGACGAGGCTTTGGTGGGGCCTATTTCTTGTGGGTTGTGAGCAAGAGGCAGTGGAGGGGCCCAGGCTGCCCGCAGCATCCCTGACGCCAGCAAAACCCATTTCCCAATAATTATATAATCAATGACTGGGACACGTTAAAATGAGACGTCACAGTTAGCAGAGCACGACTCCGTGCCATTTCCCTGCAAGTCCTCACGGCGATTCTCTGGGTTTCCTGCCGTGACGTCGCCCACGGCCGAAACCGAAGGCAGCGCCGTGCCCGCGGGGGCTGGCGGGTAGTGGGGCCACACGCGGTGCTCACTCCCGACACGGCTGTGCGTCAGGCGGTCCGGATGGTGCTGTGTTAAGGTTTTCAGGAGGCAGGTGCTCGATGTGCGTTGGGACGGACAAGCTCTCCATGCTGACCCTGTACCTCTTGATTTTTCCTGACAGCTGACAACAAAGACCAACTGGAGGAAGCCTCTGGCCTGAGAATCCTTCAATCCGGAGTTGGGGCGGTGAGTACCGCGGTTGGCGGTGGGTGTCGTTTCTGCCGAGGCTGCAAGAGCCAAGGCCGGACCGCGGTCGGTTCGCTATGGAACAACTCTGCGTTGTGCTCTGTGCTGGCATGTGCGGAGACCGGTTGGCTGAGCGCGTCAGTCCCCCGCTGGCTGGACACGCTCAGGTGTGGTGCCCGGCAGGCGTGACAGTGCCCCAGGCTGCCTTTGAGATCAGGGTTTGCTGACTCTCCCAGAAAAAGCAGGTGTGGCTCAGAAAGACAGAGAAGGCTTCAGAAAAGATAGTTTTCTTCATTGTTTCATAGTTGCTAAATTTGTGAAAATGAGCAATTACTTGTGAAATGAGAAATTACTCTCTCCTCTGGGGTTCAGCGGGGCATACTTTTTTATCTTCACTATTTAAAGGCATATATTTGGGGAAAGGTGATACAAAAGGACGAATGCTTCCGTAACTTAAAACCTACGAAGCCCCCGCCGTGTCCCGACATTGCTATGTTGGTATCAAAAAGAGGTGCTCGGCCGAACACCCCCTCGGCCGCTACGGCCCCGTACTCACCTCCGCACCCCGCGACGGCCGCGCTCCCCACCCCGCGGAGGTTAATGAGCTGCGCTCGGGACGAGGGGCGCGAGTCCCCGGGGGTACGTGTTGCCACTCGTAAGTCAGCGTGTCCTGAAACCGATCTGTGCTCTCACGCCTGAGAGTTCCGATCTCACAGCTCTCGCCATTAGAGATAATTAACTATTGAGGAGTGTTATTTACGAGTGTCCTCGCCACGCAGCAGAGACATCCTCGCGGAGCCACTCGAAGATCAGCTGCTGCTTTGGGGAAATCTGCTCGCCAGCCGCGCGTCCTGGGCTCCTGACACGAGAACCTGTTTAATTGGTGGCGCTTCCGAGACAGGGGCCCGGCGCGGCCGAGGGGTCCACGCCTGGACAGCCGTGAGCCTGCCGTGCCTGGTGGGCAGAGTGCAGGAGCAAACAACCCGTAACTGACGGAAACGTCAAGAAACCTGTGACGCGCACGGACGGGGACTCCTGTTCTGGGGGTTCCTCGAGCCTTTCGGGCTCTGGCGGGATTCGGGGAGCCCTTGACAGCCAGCCGTGCCCTGGTCCCTCCCGTGGCTCACGGCGCCCGTGGCGGCCCTTTGGGGAAGGGTGAGAACGAAGCCACGGGTCCGTGGGGCTCCTGGGCACGGTCCCCAGCCCGTGGATGGTACAGAGACCAGCGGCAGAAAGGCTGGAGTGGAGGGAGGGTCGGCGTCGGTGGTGGGTGGCTGTGACCAGCGCCTGTGTCCTGGGTGTGGCAGGGGTGATGTGCACCGCCCACCTGTCCCTTCCGCGCTGGTCGGGTGGGACCTTTGGTTCTGGGTCGTCCCTGCAGGAGGACGTGGTGTCTGGGGACTGGGGAAGGTCCAGGCTGGTCACAGCTGCTGTGTGGCCCAGTCACTGGGGCCCGAGCACGAGCCTTTCCTTCGCTGCAGAACAGTTGGGCCACGTGGAGGTGGCCGTGCTACGTCCTGTGACCTGAAGCCGGCTCTGCCCTGAGGGCCGAGGCAGGCGCAGTGGGGGTGCTTTGGGTGTGGCCAGCGTGGGGCCTGGCACCAGAGACCCTCTTCCTCGCTGAAGCCTGGACGCGGCTGTGCTGGGAAAGAGGCAGGACGCGGAGGGAGCTGGGCCGGCTGACTGCACAGCTCAGCCCAGGTTGGCCGCCCACGGCCCCACCGGGCTTTGCTTCTTAGTCTCCGGAAGGTCAGATGCTTTCATAGCACAAACCCTAACCCTGCTGGGGATGGAGCTGCACCTGTGCTTCATGGAGCAGCCGGGTTGGGAAGTGGTGTCTTGTTCTCCCAGCCCTGCCCGCGGCCCGACCCCCAGATCCAGGCTCTGCCCTCACCTCTGGCCCCTGCGCCCCCTGGCGCCGTCCCCCTGGCCAAGGGGTCTGGCTTTTGTCCACTCAGCCCCGGCTGGGCCCTTCAGTCGGGTGCCCTCCCCCACTTCTGCAAGACTCTCTTTCGTCCCTTACCGCTTGTACCGTCAGCTCTCCCAGGCCCTGCTCTCACCCGTGACTCAGTTTCCCTGTTGCAGAGGGGAACAATCACAGTGCTGTGCCTGCGTGAGCGTTCCCGGGTAACAGACAGGAAGCTGGGCGTCGCGAGCTCTTGTGAACATCCACTCCCTGGACGGCCTTGTCCTCGTGGGGTCTCGCCAGGGGCACCAGGCCTTGCTGCCCCAGGTCTCTGCACGGCCCTTTCCAGCTTGGCCCCTTCACGTCTCGGGGCCGCACTTGGGTGGTTTCCACAAATCGTCCCCCAAGTTCCCTCTGTCCCTGCGTCTGATCTGTGACATCAAATGCTGGATATGTTTCTGTTGGCCTCTGGAGTGTCCCGCGGAGCCTGTCCTGCCCACGTCTTCTCGTCTCCCCGAGGCCATGGCAGCGCTCTGTGGGTGAAGCTCCAGGAACAGGGCTGACCCCGCAGGAGTCTGCACTGCCACCGCCCGTCTGCGAAGCCGACCCTGTGAGCTCTGGCGGGAATCGCTCCTCAGACTCCCGCCCGGCCCAGCCTGCAGCAAGGCTCTGCCCAGACCAGCGGCTGAGGCCCACGGCCTTCCCCTGGGTTAACGCGAGCACACCGGCTCCAGACGGGGCGGAGGCCGGGGCAAGACAAGCGCGTCCCCACGCACCTGTGCCCCTGCCTGGCCCCTCTCTGGCCCCTCCCATGCAGACACCAGCCCCACCGGCCCGGGGGCAGGAGCTTGGTGATCACACCCTCGGCCACCTGCTCCACCCCCAGGCGAATCTGCCCAGAGAGGCTCCCGCCGTGGCCTGTCCTCCCGCAGCCTCCGTGTCTCCTTGGCCGGCCACGTGCTTGTGACCAGCGCTCAGACCCCTCAGCGTGTCCACGTGCCCCTTTTCCCTCTCAAGAGACAGGACGTCCCCAGCCTTTGCGTGGGTGGGGGTCGTGCCCACAGGCGCGTGCGGGAACCCTGTAGGTTTCCGTCTTCAGCCTGGCAGAGGGAAGGGAAGTTTATCTATTTGGAGCAGATTTGGGATAGGGAAAATGGGAGAGAAGGGTACAGGCTGAGACAATTTTAAGAAGCCAATGGCATCTTTTTTCCTAACTGTAATTGCCTCATTCCATATTGAGCCTGATGTTGATGATTCTGATTTTTTAAATGTATTTAAAATTCTTCCAACTGGCGACTCTGGAGGGTAACGGGGAGCCTGGTTACTAGAGACCCGACGGCATTGAGCGGCCTCTCCCCGCGCTTGCCAGTCACACGTGTGAGAACAGGTCGTGGAATCAAACCTTCTAAGCCAAATGGAAGTATCTCAAGACAAAATTTACAGGAAATGAATAGATTGCAGTGCGCACACGTCCCTAATAGATGGTGGGATTTTGATGTATTTCAAAATCTAATTTATGGTATCTTGAAAGTGTTTGCATTTTGTTGAAACTGATAAAGCCATATTTCTCTGAAAGTAAAATTATAATCTCCACAAAGAAAAGCTCAAAAGTTTGGAAGTGAAATCACCTAAGCAACTGTTGCCAGAAGGGCAGGGCATGGGCAAAGCGCCTGTGCCTGTGTCTGGGTGGAGGCTGCCGGCCGATCCTCCGTCGTCCCGGTAAACACGGAGCTGCCCGGCCCCGCGGCGGGCCAGCACAGGCTAGTGCTCACAGACGTGACTGAGGAAGATTTAAGAAGTGACCAAAGGGAAGTGCTGATCAGATCGAGTGTCTGGTGGTAATGAGCTCCCCGTCATGGGGAGGGAATCTTTCTCTCTCTGGTGTGGGGCGGGCAGACGTGGTTTTCAGATACTTCTTCAGAGAACCCCGGGGGTTTCGCACAGGGGTGTGAATGCCAAGCTCAGGCCTGGCCAAGCCAGCTCCCTGCCCCCGTGTCCCTGCCACTCACTGGGCTTCTGGGCAAAGCTGTGTTGCAGGAAGGGACTCGGTAGCTACCACGTTGATCCAGAAAGTCCCCTGAAAGTCTATGAACCTGTGGTCGTGCGTCTGCCCCGTGAAAGATGTGAGTTTCCCATGTGACGTGTGCTTCCTGGAGGTCGGGGCTGTGTGCAGGCCTGACGGTCGTCATGGTAAGCCCGATGGGCGTGTTGGGATACCGAGCGGGCGTGTGAGAACAGCGTCATCTCCTGCCCCGACTCCCGCGCCCCATTTCCCGCCTGTTGAAGGCGATGCTGCCGCTTTAAGCAGCTGCTGCTGGTGCTTCGGGACTGCTCAGAGGAGCTCGGATAGGGAACGCAGACAGGCCACACGCACGGGCAGGAACGTGTCGGCAGTGATGGCCCAACCTGGCCACGGGTCTCTGGTGTCCATTTCCTGCCTGACTCCCCAGATGCCCGGTCAGTAGGTCCACGGGTGACCCAGGAGATGACGTGGTGTAGAACGACCTTCGCCCACAAGGTGAAGAAACCCCCCGAGGAAACTTGCCCAAAAGAGGAGCAGCAGGGAGGAGCCGCCTCTGCCTGTCAGCCGGCAGGAGCTGTGACGGCTCCCACGTTGCCACGTGGCTGGGCCACAGGTGCGCCGGGGACCTGCTTTGCCGTGATCGTCACACACTCGCAGGTGCACGGGTGGGCTTTGGGTAGAAGCCATGCTGTTGGGGACGTCCCGGCCAGCACATGGGAGAGCTAGTCTGTATGTGATATGTGGCCAAAAAATCCAAGCATTTTGAAGAAAGCCATCTTTTTTCAAAACACTTCTTCAGAAGGAAATTTCGGATAAACATTTTCCCCAGTTAGCAAAGGTCACTGATGAGCAGGATGGTATATGTGAACCCTTTGAAGAATATGCAGGACAGACGGAATAGAACAGAATAGACCTATTAATTGGAGAGTACAATGAAAGGTTCAGAGCCTTTGAGAATCATGACATCAGACTCAAAGTAGCATTTCAGCCTCACCTGGTTGCCGTCACCAAGGCCCCTAAAGAACTACAGATGGGATTGATTGGGCTCTCAGTACGTGACATCTTAAAGTCGTTGTTTGATGCCGAGAAAGATCCCATAGAAATATGTAAAACTGCAGCAGAATACCCACGCCTGTGGCAACATGCCCGAAAAATGCTCTCTTGCTCTTAAACCACTTACTGCTGTGAATCTACATTCTCCTACCCAACCCAAGGCAAGACGCCCCTAATGTCACAAATGGCTGACACCCCTCTAGAGGATCAACTGAAACTGGGACCTCCACGCTGCAACCAAATATCCAAATGCTTCCCAACAAAAAGCAGACACAACAAAGTCGTTAAAATGTTAGTTACCTTTATAATTAACAAATGGTTTCCATTTTTTAAATTAAGTACATAGTAGTTAGATTTTTGCAAAATAATGTACACTTTTATAAGTATATCTAATTGAAGTGTCTTGAATGTGGCCTTTATTTGATTACAGCTAAATCAATACAGCTTCCAATATGAAATGGTCCCCACCCCCATCCTGGTGTCTGCTCTAAAGTCTCGTCTGTAAGGTCAGTGTTGAAGGTTGCTTAGGGAGAATAGTTTGGGTTTTGTGACAGAGACCCACTGTGGTAAGGCTTGCCCGTGTGCGGTGCCCTGCAGGCGGGGGGTGGGGGGGGAGTGTCAGGTTGGCACTCAGAAAGCAGGGTGGCAGCAGACGTCTAAGCCAGACATCAGACTCCCAGAAATGAATCTTAAAAAGACCATTCACCAGGTAAGGAAATTTTCTTAAAAATTACAAATAAACTAAAACTGACTTAAAATGTAAAAACTTTGGGAAGGTAACTAATTCTATTATACTAGTCAAGTAAATGCAATTCTGTGATTCCATTATAAATTGTAAGTCCAAGCTTCAGGGCAGCTGCGTGAACGTGTGTGCACAGCGGAGAGTAGAGGCCGCGTGACGTGCCAGTGAGGGGACAGTCACACAACGGCACTGGCGAGATTTCCAGTGAGTTTTCTCCGTTTTCCAAAATTTTTCAGTATCATTTTTTGGTTTCTTATTTTGAAATCATTATGGATTCAGAGGAAATGCAAAGAGAGAACAGAGATGTTGCCCGCACCCTTCACCATCATCTACATGATGGCAACAGCGAATTGTAGCAAAGCCAGGAGACTGGCATTGGTGCAGTGTGTATGGATAGTTCTATGTCATTTTGTATTTGGTGCCACTTTTTATAGTTTAAATAAAGAAAAAACATGTCACCGAGGTAAACGCGCAGACACATAAGAGGAAACGCACTATGCGTGGACGCAGTCCACACCTGGAGTGCCGTTGACTCCACTGAGTCCTGTCACCTGCTGAGCACCCGGTCACCGCAGGGCGTGACCACGACAAGTCACCCCATATCTACACAGATCCCGCATGGCGTTGCGTGGCACAGGCCAACACAGTAGGAAGCTTAAAACACCGGGGCCTTTAGACAGCAGCGTGTTTGGAAGCTCAAGAGCAGGCGCGTTGGCGGGGGCAGCAGGGACAGGGCGGGGGGGTGGACACCGAGAGTGGCCCCGCGTCTCTGATGAGAGTCTTGACGCGGGGGCTGGGGCCTGGGGGAGCCGGCCTGGCCCAGACAGGTGTGGTCAGAACAGAGGGAGACAGTGGATTCCGGAGTATTTCAGGGGGAAGACAGTAGCATTTGAGGATGAGTATGATGAAATTAAAAAGATGGATGTCGGAGTTGACAGGGTTACTTAGGCAATGAGACTATGAATCGTCAATGGAAAAGAACCCACATTCTGTAAAATAATTTAAAGAGGTTCACTCTGAGCCGAGTGTGTGTGACCATGGCCCCGAGCCATGCCCAGGAAGCCTTGAGCAAGGGGACTCGGCTGCGTCTGGGCAGAGTGCGGAGGCCCTGGGTCCCCTCAGAGCCTGGTTGATGTGGTGTCAGCAGTTAATTTTCATGTAAAAACCTGAGCTCTGGAGATACTCCAAGAGCCCTCAGTATATTCCAGAAACCTCTTCAGTCCTTCCGCCTGTTGGGCTGGGGACTGAAGCTGCTTAAGGGAGGGAGCACTCGTGGCCCCACCTCCTGCAGCTGCCCAGCCAGTGGGCTCCGTCCTAAACTTCATCTGGGCTTCACCTGCCTTGTCCCCCGGAGGCAGCACATGCCACAGATGAGGAAACTGAGGCACAGGGTAGGGGCATGGCAGAACCCAAGCTGGCGCCTGCCCCGGGCAGTCTGACCTGGAGCCAGGGGCCCCTCCCTGGGTGGCGCCCATGGGCTCTGAAGTCAGAAAGGCCTCGAATTCTGACTCGCAGTGAAAGGGACCTTCTGGCATCGGCCTGGAGACCTCATTGCCGCCTGCTGGCCCTGTGCCCTGCTTGTGCCGGAGGCCCCCACAGACACGGGGCGCAGCGGGCACGGCCGCCAGCCCGCAGTCAGGAACCGCACGGGCAGAAACCGCCCTTCCCCCGAGCCCGAGGATCTGATAGCTTCATATTTGCAAGTAAACCTGAAAGGTGGATGATCTACATTTGTTGCTTTTCTCACGTTAGCTAATTCACATTTTATGTCAAGTTAAGTTCCTTTTCTCATCAGGATTCTTGAAAATGAAAATTTCCGGTTACGTGCGAGTGGCACGTTAATGCCTGGTGTACTGCATGGACGTGCAGTCTTTGTAGACCAGGCGGTCTAAGTGCAGGGGTGACGTTCTTACCTGGCGAAGTCCGTGAGATGCAGGCGGAGGACCCTCGTGTCCAGTTTCTGACTCAGTTGTCCCAGCAGGACTTGGCAAGCTGCTGGGCCAAGCCGGGAGGTGCTGGCCACTGGGGGACCCTCCTTGGTTTGTGTTCAGTGTCATGTAGAGGCATCCGCACACCCGCCAGAGCCCTTCCTTCCAGGTACCCACACCCTTCTGCCCAGGACCCTTCTCGAGCCCGAGGGACCAGCACTCTGGAGGGTCCAGACCTGGGCAGCTGCCAGGACCAGGTTGTGTCTGACGCCCCAGTCACAGCCCTGTTGAGGTGCTGAGCTCTGTGGGTGTGTAACTCACACTGGGACTTGCCACCAGGCGTGGAGGAGTGTCCTGCTGCCTCGAGGACACGCGCACCCCTGTGATGCTGAGCATGCAGCGATGGCCTCGCTGGTGGGGTCTCATTCTGGCGCCAGACGGAGCTGGGCGTCCCCATCTCTCAGCCGTTCCCTGGGTGACCCTCGGCCACCCCAGCGCAGATTCCTCTTCCGCCGTAGCGCGTGGCCCGGGTTACCCACTCTGGGAAGGAAAGTGGTTTGTCCTCCACCCTTCTGAGTTCCTGGCTGGGACGGGCCCCCGTGACAAGAGACAGACTTGCTGGCGTGCAGACCTCCTGCGTGCATGGGCGGTGCCGTGGGAATGAGCCCACCTTGGCGTGGTGCCTGCGGGAGAGAGCGCACTGGGAAGAGGCGGCTCCGGCCTCAGGCCTGAGCACCGTGATCTGCGACACAGAGAAGGACCAGCAAAGGGGAGCTGGCAGGAGACGGCAACGCCGTGGTGCAGACTCACGCCAGCCTTCCTCGCTGACCACCGGAACTACAGCTGTCCTCGTCCTGTAGTGAGAGGACGTCTCACACGTGGAGGCTTCCTTCCTAAACGTGAATTTCTACTGCAAGAGGGAAATTGCTCTGTTTTCAGAGCTTCCCCTGTATGTGCAGTTTCTTAAAATAATCCTTATGCCAAAGAGGCATATACTGACTGGGGCAGAGTGTTCCGGTCCCCAGTGGTGCTATTTGGGTGGCGTGTTCTGGTCCCCAATGGTGACATTTGGGTGGTGTGTTCTGGTCCCCAATGGTGATATTTGGGTGGTGTGTTTGGTCCCCAATGGTGACATTTGGGTGGTGTGTTCCAGTCCCCAGTGGTGACATTTGGGTGGTGTGTTCCGGTCCCCAATGGTGACATTTGGGTGGTGTGTTCCGGTCCCCAGTGGTGATATTTGGGTGGTGTGTTCTAGTCCCCAATGGTGATATTTGGGTGGTGTGTTCCAGTCCCCAGTGGTGACATTTGGGTGGTGTGTTCCGGTCCCCAATGGTGACATTTGGGTGGCGTGTTCCGGTCCCCAGTGGTGACATTTGGGTGGTGTGTTCTAGTCCCCAGTGGTGATATT
This sequence comes from Lemur catta, assembly GCF_020740605.2. NCBI lineage: Eukaryota > Metazoa > Chordata > Mammalia > Primates > Lemuridae > Lemur > Lemur catta. The sequence continues at coordinate 704,016 of NC_059138.1, forward strand.
TGGGTGGCGTGTTCTGGTCCCCAATAGTGATATTTGGGTGGCATGTTCCAGTCCCCAGTGGTGATATTTCAGTGGCGTGTTCTGGTCCCCAGTGGTGACATTTGGGTGGCGTGTTCTGGTCCCCAGTGGTGACATTTGGGTGGCGTGTTCTGGTCCCCAGTGGTGACATTTGGGTGGCGTGTTCTGGTCCCCAGTGGTGACATTTGGGTGGCGTGTTCTGGTCCCCAGTGGTGACATTTGGGTGACGTGTTCTGGTCCCCAGTGATGACATTTAGGTGGTGTGTTCTGGTCCCCAGTGGTGACATTTGGGTGGTGTGTTCTGGTCCCCAGTGGTGACATTTGGGTGGTGTGTTCTGGTCCCCAATGGTGACATTTGGGTGGTGTGTTCTGGTCCCCAGTGGTGATATTTGGGTGGTGTGTTCTGGTCCCCAGTGGTGCTATTTGGGTGGCGTGTTCTGGTCCCCAGTGGTGCTGTTTTGGTGGCATGTTCTGGTCCTCGCTGGTGATATTTGCGTGGTGTGTTCTGCCCCCCTCATCAGAAGGGCGGGTGGGGATGCAGAGCACACACTGGGGCTTTGGCAGCTCTTAGTTCACACACACAAACTTCACCTTCCCTGCATCTCTGTGCACAAAGGATCTGTTTAAGGGCCAATTAGGCTTCCGTGTGGCTCAATGTTTTTCTAAAATGAGAGCATAGAGCAAAAAGGAAACTTCTAAGAAGGAACTTTCTTCTGTCAACAGCCCCTTGGAATCAGTACTGCACTAAAGCATCAGCTCCTTCCTTTACTATCCGGAGAGGCGCATCCTGCAGCCTTGGGACAGGAATGACAGGACGTCTCACGTGCGCCAGGGCTGCTCTTTCTGTGCGGACCCCTCAGCCCAGGCTGCCACACAAATGACCACAGACGGGGCCTAGAGACCAGGGATTTATCCCACACAGTTCTGGAGGCTGCAAGTCCAAGGTCAAGGTGTCGCAGGGCTGGTTCCTGAGGCCTCACTCCTGGGCGTGCAGACGCTGTCTCCTCCCCGTGTCCTCACAGGATCGTCCCTCTGTGTGTGTCTGCGTCCTCGTCTCCTCTTCTTACACGGACACCAGTCACACGGGATCAGGGCCACCCTAATGACCTCTTGTGACCTCCTGACAGACCCATCTCCAAGTACAGCCACAGTGTGAGGTCCTGGGTTTGCAGACGCAGTTTGGAGGCCGCCGTCAGCTGTCACACTGACCACAGTCAATCCAGCCTGTTAGCGTCCCGCGAAACGTAGGGGTCCTGTTGTTGGTTTGCCTGGGCACGCTAGCTGCCAAGAACTGCATCTGTGCTCTTTTCCTGCACCGTGTCAGACAGTCATTTAAAAAGTAAACGTTCTACCAAGGCAATCAGGGAGAAGGAACGAATGAAAGAGAAGTCACTAGACAACTTCTGTGTATTTTGGAAGCATAATAGCATACTTCTGTCCAGTGACCTGTCAAATCCATGCTTTGGTCTGATCCGTCCAGCCGTAGCAATAAGGTAACAGTTGCCACGTGGCACAAATAAAGTAACAGTCACTATCGATGACGTTCCGGGAGGGCAGAGCCCAGCCATGCCCAGGAGCGAGGGCGGGACGTGGCTGTCTGCCTCGGCCTGGTCCCCTGGTCCCGGGGTGCGTCCGTAGTGCAGGTGTGTGGGATCCTCCTTCCTCCGACAAGATGTGAGGACCAGACTCGACACTCCCAGGAGCAGCCGAAGCCCCCTCAGGGCGGGGGGAATCCCTGGTGTTGGAACAATGTAAATTGTGTTGGAGTTTTACTCTTTGGCAGAGGTTGTCTTTTCTCTGTGGCTTGTCTACGACGGAAGCCTTTCATTCTGGCCCGCGGCAGGTAGAGCAGTGCATTTATTTTGGAAATGCCGGTGGTGTTTTATGACGCTGCCCTTGGCAGCAACAGAAGAGAGACCGATTGTTAAACTGTTAATTTACAGATCTTCCTTGAGTGAATGCAAACAAATTCTGGTCCTCAAAGCCCTGCTAATACACAATGTTTGGTTTCTAATTTCCAGTCCAGCTTAGATTACGGGGACGAAAAACAATATTTAACCCCTCGTTAGCACATGAATAAGTGGAAGCTGTCATTTTCAACCAGACAATAACGGGATTATCTCAAGAACTGTCAGTTTATGTGAAAACATTATGTTGCTCAAATTTTCATAAAAATTAGCGGTGGGTAATATTCAAGATCAGAGCGGTGGAAAGAGGAAAATCTGTATTCACGGCAATAAATATGCACACTTGTCTGCTGGGGAGATGAAAATCTAATCAAGGGGCTATTGATGCGCTGGAGTTTTTTCCAAGCAAGACGTTCCATCTAAATTGGGTTTGATATGGAAATTAGTCTCCCTCCGATTCCCCGGGCCACGCGGGCTGGGATCGCACGGGCACCCACTCTGTCACACGCTGCTCGGGGCGGATGCCGAGGACGACCACCAGCATGAGGGTGACGTCCCCTTCCTCCAGCGCTCAGAGTCTAGCGCAGCAGAGTCAGGGGCCTCCTCCCTTTTTTAAGGCAAAAACAATATAATTGCATGCCAGTTAACTCCTAGCTACGGCAGGGTTAAAATCGTCTGTGTTTTTGCTTTTGTTGACAATTACCATAAATCAGAAGACACTCTGCTTGGAGCTTAATGAAATATGCATGGTTTGAAGAAGAAAAGCTGGTAACTGCTGGGTGTTGCTTTCTGTGTGTGCACATGTGTGTGCTTGCGTGTCGGTGTGTGTGTTCTGCTGCTTCCGCGGAGGCCGTACCCTTTCCTACACGCCAGCAGCGTTTGCGCAGTCGGGATTCAGGGGCGGTTCCACCGGCAGACGCAGGCTCCTTGGCCATGCTGCCGTCCCGCCCACCGAGGAGGAGGAGGCCCCCTTCACTGCCCACGAGCCTCTGCCAGGTCGCTGAGAAATCCCGGACGCGCAGGGCCTCCCCAGCCCACAGGCCGCCACGAGGGGTCTTTGGGGAGCAGGCCCTACACGCGCAGTTCCCAGAGAGCAGGACAAGGGCTCGTTTCAGCCTCGCAGGGAGCCCCAAGCAGGCGCTTCAGAAGGACTGGAGTCCCGCGGCCACCTGCCTTTACGTCCAAAACGTTCCTCTTGCCGTAAACAGGATTCTCTTTAGACCATCACTAACCATGTTCCAGAGCAGAACGTTCATATTAATATACGTGTTAAAATTATGTTCCTGACATCCATTTTCCATTCACCTTTACATCCGAGTCCAGCGGAGCTAGTTATGGGATATTCTGACTATTTGGGGAAGTGGCTTCCGCAGACGTCACTCTCTGGGTGGGCGTCTCCCCTCGCAGCTCCTTCCTGGTGGGGCAGGAGCACGAAGGTGCGCGAGGCCGGGACGGGCTTTGGGAAGGGTTTTCTTTCCAGTGTGTGTCGTGGGATGCTTCACACGTGCTTCCAGTGGGTGGACGCGCGGCCCCTCTTGCCCACGGCACGACCACCTTCTGCACCGAGCCCCGACTGTGTGTCGGGTCCAGAGACGTTTCATGCTCCACACGACACGGGTTGGGTATGTTGAGAAGAGTGAACCCCTGAGAAAGCCGTGCTCCCCGTGCTCGGTCTGGGATGCCGCCTTGTCACGCGCCTCCCACGTGGATGAGGAGCCCTCAGGGCGCCTGGCCCGCGTGTCGGGGGATTGCTTCCCTCCTGGGAGTCGGGTCTGCTGTGTGTCCCTGGACATCCTGCCCGCCGCTCCCTCCTGCCGCTCCCTGGGGAGGCTGCCACACACATCCGGGTTGGCTGTCCCACGTGGCACGCTGGCACCGTGCCCAGATGGCTGTCCCAACCTGTTTCCTGAGAAACTCCTCCATCGTGGAACGTGAGGGCAGCGCTGAGTCACTCGGAGCAGCCACTCCCTCCACCCCACTCTCGCCCCTGGCGGACAGTGCCGCCCCCACGTAGGTGCTGTTCCAGGAGGTGCCCCGGTAGGTGCTCGTGCGCCAGCACCTTCCACACCCGCGGCCACCGGTGCGTCTTCTTGCAGGAATGTCTGTGCAGGCCGTTTGCCCGCGAGGGGAACTTTCAAATAACAGATTGTTGTGCTGCTGCTAATATCCAGTTGCATTTTGTTTTCGAGGGAAGGGATGACATGCCACAGCAGAAAACAGTGTGAGACTGAGACACCCACACAGCTCCGTCCGGGGACAGCTCTGTCCTGGGGTCACAGCTTGTTAATTCCGTCTTCTCGGCACTGAGAATTTGCTTCCGGAACAGTGACCCAGAGCAAGCTCCACCTTTAGCGCCAGCCCCGCTCCCGGCTCCGCAGAGACCCTGGCAGAAAACCCCACGTGCACAGCAAGTGTCTGTCCACGGCGGTGGAGACCGGAGGACTCATGAGCTCACGCGGGCGTCATGGGCACCGTCTCACGCACCCACACGCTGCTGTGAAAGGAAGAGGCCGCGGAGGCCGGACCCCAGCAGGACACATGTGGATGTCAATGTTCTTACGGCGCCGGGACCAACAGTTCTGACCGCCGACCACCGTCACTGGGAACTTTAGCAGTTGTTTTCCCTGGGACAAAAACAGCCAGGGGAAGGCGCCTCAGGCCACTGCCGGCGGTCGGGTCCCTGCAGAGCCCGGGACGCCTGGCCGGCAGCTCCGCTCCCTCCCGCAGACGCCCAGACTGCCGCCGCCCGCCCAGCCACTAGGGGTCAGACTGACACGTCTCTTGCCCGGAGTCATCGGGCTGTGGAATAAGGATGACTTAATCCCTCGCAGGTTGCCTGGAATTTACCAGGATTTAGAGGATGGGGCGGGGAAAACAGACAAGCTGGAAGTATCTGGAAAGACCTGCCTTTGGAATCGCCATCTGCCGGAAGGAAGAGTCCAGAGCCTGCGCCGGGAGGCCTGGTGGACGGGCGCAGCAGCCTCAGCCTCCAAGTTGGAATCCCTGTCGCCACCACACACAAAGATGACGTGCGACCTTGAGCAAGGTCGGCAGAAATTGCTGACACTCATCTGCCGTCTCCTGCCATAAATGCCGGAAGCCGACGGGAAGAAACCCCCATCACTCCCTCAGTGCCCATTTACGGCCGTGAACTTTCCAGTTTTCTCTCGTTTGAAGAACTGGCCCCCAGGGACCCCGGCAGCGCTTCCCCACCCCTATCGTCTCCAGGCCCTTTCTGGGAAAACTTCCCAGCAAAACTCAGCGTCTCCAAAATAACTAAGTCAAGGTGCCGGGCACTGCTGTGTGGATCCTTCCTTCCGCAAGAGGGTTTCCTGCAGTCACCCCCAGTAATGGGTCCGCCCTTGCGAGTGCTGCGTGTCTGTGCGTGAGCATGAGTGTGTTCACGTGTGCGTGTCTGTGTCACTCCTCTGCCTGCGAGCAAACCCCAGCTCTACCCCGGGGGGCTGGTGATGGCCGGGACCCTGCGGGTCTCCTGTTGGGCCAGGCAGAAGTTCCCTAACTGAGAGCCGGGCCAGATGACCCTGAAGCTTCTCTGAAACAAAAGTTTTAGTTAAGGGGGACACGAGCTTCCCTGTGAACATGTCCCATGGCAGGAGGGTGCTGCAGGCTGGGGCCACGTGGACGGAGGCCGGAGGAGGGCGCGGTAGCTGGCACTGGATCGGCTGCAGGAGTGTGTACCTCGCGTGCAGGGCCACCCTCCCTGGCCATCCTCCCTCCTCTGCTCCTCCCTCTGGCCTCTTTCGTGTCATGCAGCCCCCCAGACATCTGAAACCACGGTCCTTGCTCATCCCGGAGGTGCCTCAGCAAGCTCTGCACAAGGCCGGCAGTGCCTCCTCCCGGTCCCCCCGACCGGGCACAGCCCGTGGGAGCCAACAACCGTGTCCTCCGTGCCCGCCGTGGGGGCTGGGGAGCAGGATGCCTCTCTGCAGCCACGTGGACGTTGTCCTAGGGGACCCCCGGGCTGGGTAATGCCCCGGACCTGCTGTGACCTCGGACAGCCTACCTGGGTGGCGACTTCCTTAAAGTTGAGGGCCTCTCAGAGAGGGTCACAGGCCGGGGGGCCTCCACACCTCACACGGGACCTCTGGGGCTCGGGTCCGGGCCGTCACGGGGCCAGAGGCCTCCCCACCCAACTCCACGGCACACGCGGGGCAAGACGAGGCCACAGATGCTGCTGCCCGGGACGTGGTCCTCGGGTGGAAGGCCAAACCCGGGCTTGCTGGGGATGTCTGAAGGCCTCTACCCACCGGGTGCCACCAACACCTCTCCTGTGGTGGCAGGCTGATCGTGCTGACTCTGAGGGCCCGTTTCCTTCCGGACCCTCTGAGAGGGCTCCCTCCCTAACGAGGCCTTCTCGGGCCTCCATCTTTTTTGTTTCCCCCCAAATTTAGGGAGTGCGAGTGTTTTTTGTTTCGTGGATAAACTGTACCATGCCGAGGTCAGGGCCGTCGGTGTGCCTGTCACCAGGACAGTGAACGTGCACCCGACAGGTAGAGCTGTGTCCTCAGCCCCTGCTTAGTTTCTGGTGTGTGTTCCTGCTCGGTGTGACAAGATCTCCCGTTTAGCTCCCACTTGTACGTGAGAACATGCGGGGTTTGTCTTTCCATTCCTGAGACGCGTCCCTAAGGACAATGGCCTCCAGTTTCATCCCAGTTGCTGCGACAGACATTATTTCATTCCTTTTTATGGCTGAGCAGTACTCTGTGGTGCATGTGTTTAGTATATGCCACATGTTCTTTACCTGTCATCAGCCGATGGCCACTTAGGCTGGTTCCACGTCTTTGCTGTCGTGAACTGTGTGTGATACACGTTTGGGTGCAGGTGTCTTTTTGATACAGTGATTTCTTTTCCGTTGGGAAGGTACCCAGCAGTGGGATTGCTGGACGGAATGGTCGGTCTGGTCTTAGGTCTCTGAGAACCTCCACGCTGCCTCCGTAGAGGTTGTGCTGGTTTACGTTCCCACCAGCAGTGTGGAGGTGCCCTCTTCACCACAACTGCACCAACACTACTGTGTTTTGACGTTTTAATGATGGCAGCTCTGACAGGGGTGAAATTATATCTCACCGTAGCTTTAATTTGCATTTCCCTAATAATTACTGATGTTGGCATTTTTTCATATGTTTGTTGGCCATTTGTCTATTTTCTTTTGAGAATAGTCTGTTCATGTCTTTTCCCTACTCTTTGATGGGGTTATTTGTTTTTTTCTTGCTAATTTGCTTGAGTTCTTTGTAGATTCTGAATATTAGCCCTTTGTCGGATGTAGAGTTTGTCAATATTTTCTCCCATTCTGTAGGTTGTCTGTTTACTCTGTTGATTATTTCCTTTGGTGTACAGTTTAATTAAGTCCTATTTATTTATTTTTGTTTTTGCTGTATTTGCTTTGGGGGTCTTACTCGTAAATCCTTTGCCTAGGCCAATGTCTAGAAGAGTTTTTCCTACATGTTCTTCTAGAATTTCTATGGTTTCAGGCCTTACATTTAAATCTTTACTCCATTTTGAGTTCATTTTTGTATGTAGTGAGAGATGAGGATCCTGTTTCAGTCCTCTGCTGTGGCTGTCAGTTTTCCCAGCACCATTTACTGAGTAGGGGGTCCCTTCCCCAGGGCATGTTTTTGTCTGCTTTGTCACAAATCAGTTGTTTGTAGCTCGTAGCTATATGGTTTTATTTCTGGGTTCTCTATTCTGTTGCGTTGGTCTGTGTCTGTATTTTATGAGTGCCATGCTGTTTTGGCTTTTATGGTCTTTGTATTATAACTTGGAGTCAAGTAATGTGATACCTCCAGATTTGTCCTTTTGCTGAGGATGGCTTTGGCTATTCGGGGTCTGTCTTGGTTCCAAATGAAATTTAAGGTTTTTCTTTAGATCCATGAGAAATGATGTTGGAATTTTGGTGGGAATTGCATGGAATCTGTAAACGACTTTGGGCAGTATGGACATCTTAATGAGGTGGAGTCTACCAGTACACGAGCAAGGGATGTTTTCCATTCATTTGTGTCATCTCTGACTTCCTTCTTCAGAGCTCTGTAGGTCTCCGTGTAGAGATCTTCCACCTCCTTGGCCAGGTATATTCCTATTTTATTTTCTTTGTAGCTACTGTAAGTGGTGTTGAGTTCTTGATTGGACTCTCAGCTTGACTAGTATTACAATATGGAAACGCTATTTATTTGTGTACATTAATTTTGTAACCTGAAACTGTACTGAATTTATTTATCAATTCTAGGAGTCTTTTGGAAGAGGTTTTGAGTTTCCTAGGTCTAAGATCATATTGTCAGCAAACAGGGATAGTTTGACCTCGTCTTTCCCGATTCAGATGCCCTTAATTTCTTCCTCTTGCCTGAGTGCTCTGGCCAGGACTCCAGCACTGTGTTGACTAGAAGTGGTGGCAGTGGGCATCTTCTGCTTGGCCACGATGCCAGTGTGACAGCTGTCACCCGCTAGGCACCCGGTGCGGGTGGAAAGGCTCCAGGCTCGGGACCTGGACCTCAGAGGTGGATCTGATTGTCACCTCCCACGAGGAAATGGAGACTGGGCTGGTGACACAGAAGCAGGTGTGATCTGTACGTGAGCCGCTGACTCTTGGGAAGAGGAACCTCACGCAGGTGGGCAGGAACAAACAGCCCAGTGCTTTGGGCAGGGGGGCGGGGGGCCCTGAACCAAGGCAGGTTTGTTCCTCTTGCAAGGGCTGAGTGTGCCGCTCAGAGAAGAGGACGCTCGGTGGGTGAGAAGCTGGGAGCCTACCCTAAGCCCCCGCCCTCCTGTCCGTGAGGAGGGTGTCTAGACTCGGCTTCCCGATTGCCTGGGTGCTCCTGGCCCCGTGTGTGCACTGTGGCCTCCCCGTTGGCTTGAGGGGAAGGGGAGGGGGAGTCAACCCCAGTGTTCAGCTGCGAGCACATCTCACCCAGGGTCTCCCCAGCTCCCCCGGCATCTCCCAGTGCGCGGGGCACGTCCTTGCGGACCGCCTCCAGCTCCTGACAGGCAGCCGCGAGCTGACAGTGCTGAGCTCTGCAAACACAGCCTGCTCCCTTGTCAGCAAACACTGGGAAGATAAATAGAAAATGTTGCTAAAAATTGGAAGAAACAAACTCTAGAGCAAATTATGAATTGTGGAGGTTGGCTGCACAGTTGGATGAATGTACAAATGTTTCAGACCTTTTTCTATTTATAATAGTTGCTAAACAATGCTCTATGGGCAAAAATAAAAATGTTTTAAAAATTAGAATAACCATGGATGAAATAACTGCTTTGACTGAAAAAATGCTGAAAAAGATTCCGGGTGAGGTCGCAGCTCCCGCGGCACATACGAGATTCATCCCAGGGATTATTCCGGTGTGGAAAAATCTCGAGGCTCAATATGTAAGAAGTTAATTTTATTCATTTAATATATATTTTTTAATTTTTATAAAAACAAGATATTTGAACTATTGTTCTGGAGGAACCGGGAAACTGGTGCGCCTGACAGACGTCTGGGTGTTCTCCGTGGCAAATGCATTTAAGGAGGGGAAGGTGTAGGTGTGGCCGTGAAGGTGGCTGGCGGGCAGAGGTGCTCGCCTGCGGCTGGGGAGGGGACGTCCCTGCAAGTATTTGCAAGTAAAACAAACCTTCAGGGTCAAAGACACATCCCAGCAATATGTGAGAAAGTATCTGCTTGAAAAACAAAAACAAAAAATGGCCCAGCTCTGGAACATTTTGAAAATGAGCATTTGCAAAGACTTCCGTTGCTATGTGATGTGGTCACAGACAACAGCGTGTGTCCCCTGTAAAATCATCATTAGTATAAAACACTGACAAAAAGCTGATAGATAGAATTTTCTAACCTACTTAATATCTTTCCAAATGAAACATTTTGGTGAGTTGAATATATATTAAAATTATAATAAAAATGTAAGACACTTCAGTTGCTCTTACAAAATAGCTAATGGACCTCAGGCAAGAAGAAAGAAAACCTTTGCTTACCAAGTGGATGGATTGAGAAACAAATACCATAATTTAACAAGCACAGTTAACTTCTTCCTTTTAAATCTCCCTTGTAATTTTTCAGCTACAAGAGCCATTGAAAAATTTTAAATACTACTTGACTTACAGTCAGATTTTCAAGTGTCTATAGCACAAAATACAAACTCAATATTAGCAAAAATAGTGAAGCACATGCAATCACATGGCCAGCACTAAAATAATAATAAAGTGTTTTTAGAGGGAGCAAAATGATTAAATAATGTAGGGAGTTATTTTTAAATGTTATGTATTTCATCTTTTCCTCATGCTTTAGAAGTTACTCTGTGTGTGTCTACAATGTACACAGCTATCCGTACAGTAGGTGGATACGTTATCAATAAACCAATCAATATTGGCAGGCTCTCAAAAGTTACAGATAAGGAACATTTTTAAATGGCCCTGGATGATTTGTGGTTGTCGAGGGCTGGGATTTTTCTTGTTTATCTTCATGTCTCTTTGGACCCGTCAGGCGCTGAGAGGTGTGGAGCTGTCGGTCGCACAGACACGCAGAGTGGGCGGGGAGGCGCCGCGGCCGCACCCAGGCTCCCGATGCCCGCCCAGTGGCCTCTGCAGATGTCCCGGGGTTTGACCCCTCTCACCACGTGCAGCGCCGAATTCGGGCCCTGCCAGGTAGACGGTGAGCAGTGCCAGGTGTGGGGCAGGGGCCGCAGAGCGTCAGTGGCCGGAGCTTCCCGCCCGGGCAGCAGGGCTTTGCCGTCCCTTGCAGGAAGGCTGGACGGCCAAGGTCAGCGTGGGCAGCACTGGTTACGGCTGAGCCGCGGTGCGCCTGCACCCAGATTCCCCTTCCCGTAGGGACCCCAGTTCTACCCACCCTGACAACCTCGTCTTAACTAGTGGTAGCTACAAAACCTCTGTTTCCACTAAGGTCACGCCCAGGCGCGGGGTGAGGACTGGACTCCACTCAGCCCAAACAAGGGGCCGTGCCCCCAGGCGCCGCCGTCCCCTTCACCTCCCCCGGCAGCCGGGACGGAGAGCTCCGCACGTGTGGCTCAGTCGTGCGGCTGAAACTCCGGCTTCGTCCTGGGATATTTCCGAGGAGGATCCATTCCCGCCCCTTCTGCTCTTCCAGGCCCCGTTCCTGCTGCAGAGCCGTTGGGGCTGTGCGGTGCCCAGGTGGCCCGCCCGTCCTGCATGGCAATGACGTTCCACTTCCGCATCTGGACACGGAGGGCGTCGTGGAGGGGGCACCTGGGGCCGGGGAGGCCGTAGGGCAGCGGACACCCTTGTCCAGTGTTGACCACCCACCCCCACCCCAGGGCAGCCACGTTTCCTCTCCGTCCTCTGCCAGTCGTGCCAGTCCGAGCCCACGTCTCACACGTCGCTCTCGGAACAGCCAGGAGCAGAGGCCCCCACCCCAGAAACCAATCAGGGTGACTTTGATGTTGTTATTTGTGAGTTAGTTGCTTCGCCTGCACTAGTGGGGGGCAGCGGGTCTTTGTGAACACGGGAGAGTCGCAGGCCCCCCCCAGGACCTGGGGGCCGGGGACCCGCCACCGGCGGGGACGGTGGTGGGACCCTTAGGCAGGTGCCCCATGCAGCGCTGTCGCTGGCAGGGCGGTTGAGTGGGCAAGTCCTCATGGTCACTGAGCGACCTCGTGTCGCCAGGAGGTTTTAAGGAAGGAGGAGAAAAATATCTCAAAAAATATGAACTTTTTTTTAACACACCCCCTTCACCACTGAATGTACTTTTAAGACCAACTCATTTAAAGTTTCAATTTGAAAATGACCGTGGAGGAGGGGAGGCTTCCTTTACCTGAGGGCGTCTGCATCTCCAGTTTTGGCCTAGTTTTCTGAATTTTGCTAATAAAATTACCTCAGCGTAAGGGCACCTCAGCTGCTCTTTATAGTCACGATTGCTCAACACTTGTTTCCACAATCGTTTTCACCAGAGATACACAAATTACCTTTGTGTGTTCATATTGGTGCCTTGGGGCGAAAGTTTCCGTAATTGAACAGAGTTTGCTAACATTTCAGTGTTTTTAACAAAATAATTCCCATAAAAATACAACTTTCCTGGGTCCTATTGGTTGTGACCCTGAGACATTTTTAGCATATTGACCCTGAAGTCTGGTTACTTGGAGGCCTAGTTTTCAACACAAAAAGATGCAGTACAGAGGGTTTGGTTTTTTTTGTGGGTGTTTTTTTTTTTTTTTTGGTAGCTGTGAGCACATTTAAAATAGAATTCTGAGTAACACATCCATCCACCAGCGATCTCGTGGGAACACGGGTGTTACCGCAGGGAGGTGCGTGGGAGGCAGCGCACACGGTGGGCGCAGGGGAGCTGTGGTCTGTGCCAGGGGCAGACCGAGGGAGTCTCACTGTGCACGTCTCACTGCTCTGTGCGTGAAATTCCCGGGTCGGAGAAGGAAGAAACTTGTGGGGAAGTTCTTCTTCCCCTCCACGCTGTGGCTGCTGCCTGGGCTTTGCTGTGGTTCAGGACCAAAGCGGGAAGAGAGAAAACCCGGAAGCCTCCTTGCCTGGAGCCACCCTGGGCAGCTGACACAGGTCCCCATTCGCAGAGCAGCGGCTGCAGGACCAGGACAAAGGTGCCCTGGACAGGAGGCTGCGGCACCCACCAGCCCCTCAGGACCTAAACAGTCCACCTGGACCCCCCTGGAGAGCCGACACCCCGACAGAAATGCAGGAGGCCTGAGGGTGTTATGGCAACTCCAGGACTGGGCAGCCTCACCGTTGGCTCGATCGCAGCAGCCGGGGAGTCGGAGGGAGGCCCATCCTTAGGTGGGGTTCCAGGGGCTTCTCTCAGGGTATATTGTATTTTAAGAAAGGAAGCACAGTTTTATTCATGAGCCGTATTTGCGTGGATTTCAAATGCATGTTATGATTATTTTGAGAAGTTAAGGGATAATTTAGATTCTCAGCTGATATTTTTATTGTTTAAATAGTACGTGTGCTTATTAAGCATTAACTACCACCCCGTAGGAGGCGGGAACCGAACAGCCTCATTAGGGGATGATAGAAACACCTCGTGAGAGCCCTCCAGGGCTGGTAATCACGCGGATGTTTGTTACGCAGAGGGGTGGGGCGGCCTGGGGGCCTATGAGTCAGGAATGGCACCAGGGGCTGCGCTGTGGGGGCTTGGGTCCCCGCGGGGGGCTTGTCCGTCTGCCTCGCCCTCCGCCCTCCCCACTTCCAGCAAGACGTCTCCTGGCTTTGGGCCAACCAAGAACAGTAAAGCTCCAAAAACTCCTAACTTAGGAAATATATTCCAGAGGTTGTCGCTCGCTTTCCCATACAAAGACTGTTTTTACACATTGACCTGGCGTTGGGTTCCCGATGCCGCGTGGACTGGAACGTCCACAGCCTGGAGCCCCCAGCCGGATCTGCCCTGCACCCTCCCAGGAACCTGGGACCCCAGGGCCTTCCCGACCTTGGCGTCTCTCCAGGAATTGGAGGGTCCAGGACCTCCCTCTGCCCCCCAAAATGGACTCATGCTGTAGGGAGTTGGTAGCGTGAGCCCGTGCGAGATCTGAGACCGGAGGAGTCTGGGTTGCGTGGAGAGGGGTCGGTGCCGTCTGCACCTCTTCCTCCCGCAGCAGCCCCTGGGGGTCCACAGCCCGGCTGCTCTGAAACGCCCATCCCGCACTCCAGCCTGAGGCAGCCACGTGGGAAACAGAACATGGCCACACGTGGTCCCCCACCCACCGTGCTCACACCACCTGGAAGTACGGCTCAAGCTGCCCGGTGTCCTGGTACAGAGGGGGCACCTGCTCTGTGGGACTCTCTGTTCCCTCCCGGGAGATGCTTTCAGCCCCGTTTGCTCTGGCGACTTACGTAAACCAAAACCACTGCGCTGACAAGAGGCAAGTGCACGGTGCTCCGGCTCCTGGAGGACCCCCAGGACCAGGAGGGGGGCTTGGTGGGGAGCAGCACCAGCTCTGCCCACGCGGTTCCCGGCCGTCGGGGCTGGCGGGGCACAACTGGTACCATGTCCCCCCCCCATTGGCGGGACCCTGATTTTGGCTAAAAGACCACATTTGCCTCCCTGCGCTTATAGGCAGCGCTGGGTGGACGCCTGTCTGAGCAGGAAGGCTTCCGGCCGAGAGCGGCCACTGGGACGCGGGTCAGAGGCCACGGGCCATGGACGTCGGGCTGCCAGGTGCACGCGGGGCGGGGGCGGGAAGGGACTGACTGTTCCCCGTGGGTCGTGGGCAGAAGAGTAAACACTTGTGTGTTCAACCCACCGTCGTTAGGGGCTTCCCGCTGTGCGCGGCTGGCCTGGGCACCAAGCCCCGCGTCTTGTTTCTGCCAGAGTCCGGGTGATCCGGGTCCTCGTTCTGAGAGAAAAGCCGCAGGGGCGAGGGCGTCACTGAGGGGGGACACGGGCGTGGGGACCATGTGTCACAGTGGCCCTGGGGATGCCCTTCTGCTGGGCGGTGTCTGACCTCTGTGGCCACGTGGCTGTGACCGTGAGCAGGTACAGGCTCCCTTGGGCTACCCCCCTGCATCTCCGACACGCGTGCAGCCTCCGACACGTGTGCAGCCTCTGACACGCGTGCAGCCTCCAACACGCGTGCAGCCTCCGACACGCCTGCAGTCTCCTGCCCCACGCATGTCCCCGCCCAGCCTGGGGAGAAGAGTCCCCAGATCCAGCCTCCGCCTCACAGATGGTGTGAGGTCCTCCCCTCGTGAGATTGACCTTGGCTGAAAGGAACCCCAAGAGTCACCTCTGGTGTCCCCAAGACTAGATTCTGGGGAGCGAAGGCCGACGGTTCCCTCCTCCGAGAAGTCACCCGCACACATGCCTCCCGGAGAGCTGCCCACCCCCGGTTATCCACGGCAGGTGGCACAGCCCGCCGCGCCCGGCCCCCTGTCAGTGCCCAGACCTGGTGCGGCTGACGCATGCGCCGTCCCGCACCCTGACTGGTGGCCACGCTCGGAGGGAGCGCGCCGCGGTGTGGGGCTGGCGGCGCTGTGGACGTGGGGCTGGGCCTGCAGTGCTGGATTCTGGGGGCCGCCAGGCTCCACCAGCGTCACCTGGAGCCACTGTCGGGTCAGAGCGTGCAGGGACCAGAGTCCTGTCCCGACACTGGGGTGGCCAGGGAGTGTGACACGTGTCCACACGGCAGGCCCGCGGGGCGGGGACGCAGCCCCTGTGCTGGTGGCCCTGCAGACGCACCTGCCTGCGGACTCGCACCCGCCGCCCGCTTTCGATAGTGTTTCCGGGCACAGAGCTGCTCCGCTTAATTCATTCAGGGTTATCAAGCTTTCCTTTGTAGTTGGTGATTTTTGAGGAAAGGATTTGAGGAAATCCTTTTCTACCCTGAGTTCAGAGAGATGTTCAGATATTTTCTTTGAAACATTTGTAGTTTTTTTCATACTTAGGCTTTAATCTGCCCAGGATTAATTTTTATGTATCGAGGAAAGCCGGGTCGATTCTGTCTCTGCTTCCCCCCCACCAGGGACCGGCGTGGTCTGGTCCTTCCCTCCCCGCTGGCTGTGGCCGGCCAGGAGCACAGGGTCCTCCCCCCGGGCCCCAGCTCTGCTGCCAGAACTGGCTGCCGGGGGCGGGTGACGTGCACGTTGTCAGCTTGAACAGCAAAGGACCCTCTTGTGACTAGCAGTGGAAACAGACAGCATTGTGTTCATTTCTGAACGCTCGCCTCCCTCACCTGCCCTGCGTCCCCGAGCAGAAAGTGCTCTGGTTCTTGAGAACTGCTTGGGACACTCCCGTCCCCCGGCGGACCCCCCACCCCCACGCACGGCTGCCCACTGGCTGCTTCCTCCCAGCCTTTACACGCGACGTCCTTCTGCCCCATGTCTCGTGTGTTCCTGGAATTTCAGCTCACATGTCACTTTCCCCCCGTCCTCTGCCTCCCACCAGCTGTCCCCACCCCGTGGGTTGGGGGCTTTGGCAGACACTGGGGGCGCAGCAGAGAGCTACCAGGATGGGGCAGGCTGCGGGCAGGGACCTGGGTGCTCATGCAGAATGGGGTGTGTGTCCTCAGGGGCCTCGTGTGGTTGCCTGACCGCCTGCCGTGGCCAAGTCCCCCGCTGTCCCTGCGAGACCCGAGTCAGCACCTGCCCCGTGCGGGACATCTGTACTCTCTTCTCCACGACACGCCCCTCGCGGAAGAGGTCACCGTGCGGGTAGCAGGGCCGCTGTGACGATGACATCCTGTGCAAAGAATCCCGAATGCAGAGACATAACACGGTTTTCTGGAAAGACACAGCCACCCCCCCCCCACCAGCAAGGTAACATCCTCCGTGCGAAACCTCGATCCGTGGAGAATCGGCACCTGAGCAGAGATTTTTTAAACTGTGTGTACAAAATGAAGAACTGTGTTTATGACTATGTTGTGTAGCGTTTGGGGAAGAAACCAAAAGACATTAACGTATGTCAGTGCGTGTTCGCTACTGTTTGCAGACCCGCTCTCCACGCACACCCGCAGGCTGCCCCCGCCCCAGAGACTGTGACGCCTGCTGGGGGGTGGCTGCTGTTCTCAGGGGGGCCCGAGGCCTCGCGGAGCTGCTGGGGGAGGGAGGTGGGGAACACGCGGCCAGGGCGCAGCGCGCAGGGACCGACACCAGCCCGCAAACCCCCACGCCGGCCCGTGTGCCCATTAACTCATTAATGCTGGAAACCACCATCGCATTGTCTTCTTGTAATTATGCACACCTCATACGCCTGCTTTTGAAGACATTAATTGCATGATTAGTTTTATGATTTCTTCTGATTACCAATTAAGTTACCTTTTTTTGTATTTCATACATGCCATTAGACTTTATAGTGCAGCTTTTTTAATTTCTCACCTAGCAGGGGTTCTCACACGTTTGAAGGCTACATTATCCACTCAATAAACAGAGAGAGTTTAATTTCTGTGCAAAGTATTGGTGTGGACTCGGGAAGATGATGTTTCAGATATTACGCTATCAAGAGTGACATTTAATTTTACAGGGGGAAAAATCTTGTTTTTCACTGTCACGGCGATGTTCACAGAGCGTGATTGTGGAGTCGTGTGGAGACCGCGTCCAGCACCGCGCCTGCCGGCAGGGTGGGATCCTCACATCCCCCCCCCAAGGAGACTCTACTGACCACCCTGCTCCCCCTCCCGTGTGTTAGCATGTTTAATGTGCTCGTGTCCTGCTCTTCCCCGAGGAAAACCGGGAGCCGTGTGGTGCTGCTCCGTTTCCCGTGTTGGTGACGGCGCTGTGGGGCCTGAGCACAGGCTGGGTCCACAGGGTGGCTGAGATGCGGGCACAGGCGTGACACACGCGGTTACACGTACCCCGTGAGGCTGCCTGAGAAAGGGAACGGCCAGGCTCCTGCCCCCACTCACAACACAGCCTTCGAGCCCTCACGGTGCCGTTCTCACTCCAGAGTCTCTTCCCTTCCCCAGGAGAAATAAGAGCAAATAGATCTGTAATCAACAGACGGTCAGGTGGACGGAGGCCTAATTGGATTGCGCCAAAATGACGCCATGAGCGGGAGTGCATGGGCAGAGGGGGGTGTAATCGGCGATTTAGCAGCACCGACTCAGCCCCGCACACAAAGGGCCGGCGGACGGTGCCGCTGATGACACTGTGTGTGGCTGGGGCCCCTCACGGTGATTCAAACGTGTGTGTGTGTGTGTGTGTGTGTGTGTGTGTGGTTCCCGCGCTGACAGCCAGCCGCCCAGAGGGGAAGCTGCTGGGAGGTCTCAGATACGGTTAATTGGATGTGGCCCCAGAAAGAGAAAGTTCCAGTTTTGATGCTGATCCTTGAAGCGTTCGCCTGACAAAGCTGTGCACTGTGGAGGAGAGAAGGAGCGGGCCGAGCACCGTCCACGCAGGCACCGCTGCCGCGGCCCTGCGGGACAGGGGTGTCTGGGCCAGCAGGAGGATGTCCCAGCTCCCTAAAAGCTGCGATTTTTTCATAACTTGCAGGAAAAGTAGGAGGGTTTCCTGAGGGCCCCTTATCCCCTGCCGGCCCTGCTCCTCGCCGGCACGGGCCCCCCCAGCGGCTTCCTGCATTGTGTGCGTGGCCTGAATAATGCATGAGCCCCGCAGCACGGCCGTCCCGTGCACAAAGGCCGTCCCAGGCCCTTCCAGGCAGCTCCCTGAGCGGCCTCGGGATAATTGCTGCCCCTTAATGGGCAGTTTCCCTGCTCCAGATGTATTTGTGTGTATTTCTAAGACTAATTTAGGGTTTCTTTGGGGAGCTTTTCAAAGTCATCACGTGGGGGTGGAGGCAGAGGGGGAGGGACCTTTTACCCAAGTTCCATTTAAATCCTGATGCAATGCGATGGGTTAAAGAGAACGTGTAAGAAGCAGCCGTCTCAGCGGCCTCTCATCCGACAGACGCGGGGCCCTGTGCATTTGGGCGCTCGCTAGGTGGCATTTTTGTCCGATCACTGTCCTCCCACCCATGGTGGGACGTGAGTGAGAAGTGAGGGCTGTTCCCAGAAACGTCTAAATTAATGTAAACACCCCGTTCCCGCCCACCCCGCCACTCCCAGGGTTGGTAACGGGCAGAGCATGAGCTGTTCTCTGCAGTGGGACGGAAATAGAATGTGAAAGCGAATAACCCGCGTGTGGGGCCTCCTCTGGGCCACGCCGGGGCGCGAGGTGGATACGCGGCATCCGCAGCAGGAAGGCGCAGAGGAGCCCTGGCCTGGGCCCCAACCGCCCCGCAAACCAAATGTCGCCTCCGACGCCCACGTCCAGCGAGCCGGTGCAGGCAGGAGCTGCCGGCAGCCCCTCCGCTGGAGCTGGACCCCGGCCAGCCACGGGCACCCGGGCACCTCCTCCACTGCCCACCCTGCCTGGGCTCCCCTCCAGGGCAGCACAGCCAGAGGCCAGGTAGAAGCCTCGCCGCCCTCGGACTGGCGGACCCCAGGGCAGCCGCTCACGGGGCACAAACCCGGGAGGTGCTGCAGCCACCTGTGCCTTGGGGCGGGGTCGTCTGACCCCCCCCACGCAGGCACTGCCCTGTGGCTATCAGGAAGGAGGCCGGCAGGGGCCCCAGCAGGCTCGGTGTCATCTGTGACACCACTGCCTCCCACCGCGTCCCCTCCTGCCCCACTGGACAGACCCCACCTGGAGGGTGCCCGACAGAGGAGGTGTTGGGTCTGCGCCCAGAGCAGATCCCAGAGCAGCCAGACGCACGTACACACACACACACACAGAGACACAGACACAGACACACACAGTGACACAGACACACACAGTGACACAGGCACAGACACATACACACACAGTGACACAGACACACACAGTGACACAGGCACAGACACAGAGACTCATACAGTGACACAGGCACATACACACACAGTGACACACACAGTGACACAGACACACAGTGACACAGGCACAGACACAGAGACTCACACAGTGACACAGGCACATTGACACACACAGTGACACAGGTACAGACACAGTGACACAGTGACACAGACACACACAGTGACACAGGCACAGACACATTGACACACACAGCGACACAGACACACACAATGACACAGACACACACACAGTGACACAGTGACACAGACACAGACACTCACACAGCGACACAGACACACACAGTGACACACAGTGACAGACACACAGTGACACAGGCACACACAGCGACACAGACACAGACACACATAGCGACACACAGTGACACAGACACACACAGTGACACAGACACAGACACAGTGACACAGTGACACACACAGTGACACAGACACAGACACAGAGACTCACACAGTAACACAGGCACATTGACACAGACACACACAGTGACACAGGCACAGACAGTGACACAGTGACACAGGCACAGACACATTGACACACACAGTGACACAGGCACACACAGTGACACAGACACACACACACACCAAGTGACACAGACACGTTGACACAGTGACACAGACATACACAGTGACACAGACACAGACACACACAGTGACACAGACACACTCTCAGACACACACAGTGACACAGACACACACACACAAACACACAGCGGACACACCGTTGCACACATGTTAACACACACAGCCACTCACACACCACACATATACACTCAGACACACACTTATGCACAGTGATACACAAACACACATGCACACATGCATTCACAAACTTACACAGTTGCTCACACAGTCACACACAAATTGACAAAGAACAATAAGGGCTAATCTGTCTTGTGCCAAATGTAAGTTATTGGCTCCTAGAGAAGGAAGTGATCGGAAAGGGAAGTGGAAGCAGCAGTGACTGCGTGAAGAAATTGGAGCCATCGCTGCTCCGTGGAAGACAGGGCTTTGGACGGACACGGTGGAGAAGGCGGCAAACTTCAGGAAGAGGTTTTGTCCCTTCGTTCCCTCCCTCAGCGAGCGGGTGTTTACTGAGCTGGTCACACGTCCTTGCCGGGCAGTGGAGGTACACGGTACATAGGACCCAGTCGCCGGGGCAGAGGCTCTGGGTGTGACAGGTGAGGCAGACTTGCGCCCACGGCAGCAGGAAGAACGACAGCACAGGGAGAGGCCATGCATTGCTTCTCAGGGGAGCTGGCTGCACCGGTCATGCAGCAGTGTAGGAGGTGAAGGACATAAGCAAAGAGCAAGAGAGGCATGAACCCAGAGGACGCAAGCTTGTGGGTGTTTTGGAGGTGTCTGGCGTGGATTGTGTGAGCAGGGAGAACTGGCTCCCTCCCTGAGTGTGATCCCTGGATCGTGTTCCCATAGTGCCCCTTGCACAGCCATCTCGCGTGACTCATACAAGGAGGAAATGGCCTCCTCTCACTCTGCCAGCTCCTCCACTAGACTTCATATCCCCCACAGGCACAAACTACGTCCTAACCATCCTTAAATCCCAGGGCCTGGCCCACAGTACACCATAAATGAAAGTTCATCTGGTAGGTTTGGTGGATGGATTGATGGACAGGTGGATCAACAGGTGGAAGTATGGATGGGTAGGTAGATGGACAGGTGGTGGGTCAGTGGATGAATGGACAGATGAATGAGTGGATAGGTGAGTGGAAGAATGGGTAGGTAGGTAGTTGAATGGATGAATAGAGGGGTAGTTGGGTGAATGGATGAGTAGGTTCCACTTATAGAACTGACAGGAAGGTGAGTGGGTATATGGATGGATGGATGGATAGATGAATGAACATGGATGGGTGTAATGGATGGGTGGTTGTATAGGTGGGTGGACGGGTGTAATGGATGGATGGATGGATGGATGGATAGAAGGGTAGGTGGATGGGAAAATGGGTAGGTGTATGTTTGAATAGATGGATGGATAGGTGGACTAATGGATGAATGAATGGAAGGGTAGTTGGATGGGTGGATGGATGGGTGTGTGGACGGATGGGTGTGTAAATTGATGGGTGGTTGGATGGGTGGATGGATGGATGTGTAAATGAATGGGTGAGTGGGTGGGTGGATGAATGAATGAATGGATGGGTGGATGGATGGATGGATGGATGGGTGGATGGGATGGATGGGTGGGTGGATGGGTAGGTGTGTGTGTGAATAGATGGGTGGATAAGTGGATGAATGGATGGATGGATGGGTAGGTGGTGGGTGATTGGATGGGTGTGTAAATGGATGGGTGGGTGATTGGATGGGTGTGTAAATGGAGGGGTGGGTGAGTGGGTGGATGGATAGGTGGGTGGGTGAATGCATGGATGGATGGTTGAGCACATAAACAGACGTAGATTGGTGACACCATTTGAAGTCATGATACAGACCTCAAGTCTTCTTCTGTATTATTAGTCAGGAAATCATATTTTTGTTAAAATACTTGTTTTGTATTTATTGAATACTTTGTGTGGAAAACTTAGAAAGTGCAGAGTAAGAAAATTAAAATCACTAATAATTCTGCGCCCTCCATTTACTCACTAGTTGTTACTCATTTAGAGTGTGTGTGTGCAAGCGCGTGCGTGTATATGGCATTATCTTTTTGCTTTGTGTGTTTGGCCGTGTCATGTAGTCTTTAAAACATTCTTCTGAGGAATACACAGTTCTTTCTGTGGTTATACAGTTATTTATTCCATCCATTTGCTTTTGCTGAGCATTTAACTTGTTTCCAGAATTTCACTGTAGTAAGTCTTGCTGCAATTAATACATAAATTCGATCAAAGTGGCTTATTATTTCTTGATGATACTTTCCCAGAAATCTACCTGTGGTGTCAAAAGGTGCAAGCTCTTCCACGTGTCTCAATTCTTGCTGTCCAGGTGAACCAACATCTGCCACAAATTCATGGGTATCTGGCGAGTCTGGGGAACCTGTCTGTCCTCGTAACACTGAGGAGCATTACCTAAAGTCCTTGCCATTCTTTAAGGCACATGATAGCGTCTTGCCCTTGGTTTGATTTCTTGCAGAGTTAAACATTCTATGACGCTTGGACATTTACTGACTCACTTCTGGGAACGCTCTGCTCATGAACCTTTCCACGGAGCGTTTGTTTCCTCAAGTCGATTGCTGAGTGTTCCTCACGGTCGCTTTGGTCTCTCCCGTGGCAAAGGTCCTGCCAGTCTCGTCGACCTCTGACGTGGCCGAAGTTCAGAAATGCGGAGCTTCGCCGTATTCAAACGTGCTTGTCATGTGCTTCACGATCCCCTCAGCTGCTCTCCTGCATAGGAAGCCCTCCTCCTTCCTCTGTGATCATCGAAGTACGACCTTTTTCTTTCAGTGTTTTTGTGGTTGATGTTGTTCCATTTAATGTTTTGATTTATCGGGTCGTTGCTGGTGGTTGCGGTGCTGTGTTGTGACGTGTCGAGTGAGGGGTGAACTTGGATTCCACCCCTCCCCCAAAACCATCATCTACCGAACAACCATCGTTTTTGCCTTGATTTGGGGGTGTCCTTCAGGCCCCGCGGTGGGGGGGGGACTGTGCCGAATCCATCCGCAACCCTTTCAATTTGCATCCCTAAGTTTCCCCAGTTCCAGAACGTTCCTTCAGGACGTTTGCGTGCTCACTCGTTACCCTGGAAGAGCTAAGCGAGCGCGGCCATGATGCTCTGCTACCCGTGTGCGGTCCGACTCCACTGTCACGCGTGTGATTTCCCTGCCGTTACTTCCAACTCTCCCAAGTCCTGCTCTTTGCCTTCCTACCTAGATAGCAGTTTTGTTCGTATCACACCTGTTTTACCGTTGCATTGTGTGTTCTGCCCCCATGGTATGGGGACTGTGTGTCCTGCATCCTCAGAACGGGCGGCACTTTCCCTCCCATCGCCTCGGCAACCTGCCGCGAGCCTGCCCGGCACAAGGGCAGGGCGCTGTGCCCGCCTCCCTGCGAGCATGTGGACGTCCCAGGGGCTGGTTTTTGCCTGTCTTCTGCACTCGTCCCCAAGGAAGAGCTCCTCCACCCTCTGACGAGAGGCAGGAAGCGTCTCTCCTCCTCTGGACCCTTCTCTGCCTGCCGCTCTCGGGCTTCCTTCTCAGGTTCACGTCCACAGCTGCAAGGGAAGTTCCCAGTGCACGTTTTAATCAGCCTTATTGAGGTACAACTTCTGATAAAATGCGCCAGTTTGATGAGTTTGACAGCTGCGTGTGGCTTGGTGACCACCACCGAGATCTGTGACGTTTCCTGGTGCCCACGGGAAGGGACCTGCTCTCTCACTCTCGCCTTTGCCCGAGTCTCTCATAAACGACAAGCGCAGGTGCGGCTTTGTTGTGTGTTCCTCACCCGGCACCTGCTCCGGCACGCAGTGAGCGGCGGCTCCTTCTCGCTGCAGCGCGGCGTCCTGCTTTACGGCCGTGCCACGGCGCGTCTCGCACGGCATCCCAGCGTCCGGCCTGTGGGGCACACGGGGGCTCCTCCCGCCACTGCCTGTCTGGCACTCCGAGCGGCAGAATACCCAGGACACCGGAAACCCGAGCAAGACTCTGGGGAGGAAGCTCGGGGGCCACCACCTCCCGGGGGCAGCGTGGCCCCAGCCCCCGCACACCCTTCACGGCCTCCCCGGGAGCTGCGGTTCTGAGCAGACGAGGCAGGAACGGGCAGAGGGAGGACAGGGTGCCCGGTCCCTGGGTGTGGAGCACCTGAGCCCAACGGAGGGTGAGGTGCCAGGGAAGCCGCAGTGTGGCCTGGGACCTGGCCCGCTAACTCAGAGGACAGGTGTGCTCCATCCTGGCAGCGCGTCTTCTGTGAGGCTTAGTTCTCAGCGTTGTTCTAGCGAAAAGCTGGGAGAGGCTGCG
The DNA here is from genome assembly GCF_020740605.2 of Lemur catta. Classification (NCBI taxonomy): domain Eukaryota; kingdom Metazoa; phylum Chordata; class Mammalia; order Primates; family Lemuridae; genus Lemur; species Lemur catta. The sequence continues at coordinate 728,105 of NC_059138.1, forward strand.
CCCTGGGCCCTGGCCACAGGTCGCTGAATGACAAGGGACATGTTTGCACACTTGCACATGCACATTTAACGTTTAGTGCTGCTGTTGGCCCTGGTCCCTGGCCAGAGAGTCTGGGGCCGTGTTGGGCTCCCCTGTCCCCTGGCTCCACTAAAGCACAGATATCCCTGGGCAGGTCTAGAAACGGGAGTTACAACTCGGTTCTGCACACGGCCTGCCCATCTGACTCAGAGAGCCTCAGTGCTGTCTCGTGGAAGTGACCAGCTTGTCACACCTAAAATTTCCACTTAAGAAAGGGTTTGACCAGAGGAAATGCAAAACGTTGCATTTTACCTGTAAGGAAATCGAAGTATAGAAGATGCCTACACTCACAGCTACTCACTTTCAACACTGTCCCCAGATTGCTAAGCCTGGGAGCCCCAGCACCCTCGTCACATTCTGCTGTGTCCGTGATCGTGACCTAAGCTCCTTCTCTCCACGGCTTGGAGCACATCTGTCCGTCCTCGTCCCTCGGAGCATCTGGAGGTTCGGTAGCATTTCTCTGACCAGGGGCCATTTTTCCGTTGGGAAAATTGCTTTGATAACTTTGCCCACTGAGACTGTTTGACTTTCTCACTCAGCAAGTACCTCTCCGTTGCTGCTACAAGGCAGAGAGCTGCTCCGTGCACAGGAATATTTTGGGCCGAGCCTCCCAGTGACGATCTCCATTCAGCCTTTGAATCAACCCCCGACTCCCGGTGCGACACATGTGTTTGGAAACCGAGACAGATTGTGCCTGTCTTTCCCTGTCACCCTCACCGCCCCCACACGGTCACTCCCGCGTGGTTTTTAATTCCTTTCTTCCTTTATTCATGACAATTTTTGTGGTATTAATATCTTGAAGCAAATGCAGCAAATCTCTGGGTTTAGGAGGGCTGGAGCGTGCTTGCCAAGCAGGCAGTGTGCGTGGACTCCGAAATCGTGGGCGTGTGTGTGAACTCAGTGGAACCACTGAAATTTCTTGACTTCCACCCTCGCCTCAAATGCACGTATAAAACGAAAACAAAAGTAGTCTGTCTCCAGTTTGCAAAAACGCAGCCATCCTTAGCAGATCAGAGTGGATTAGCGCTGCCGTATCAGAGGAGCCCACTTAGCAAGGAGTAAAACAGTCGCAGCGCAAAGTAATTTGCAAAATGCAGTTGCCTCTGATCGGTCTGAAATAATCCTTCTGTTTATAAACCAGAGCGTGAGACACAGCCTCCAGCCCGGCGCCAATCACTCTGGTAACGCGGTTTTCAAACGGAGCCCGAGCCCTGAAGTGGGTGAGACCAGCGGAGCCCCGCGTGCGGGCCAGGCCCCTCCTTCCATGTCCTCGGGCCTTCGGGTGCTGGGGCATTAACTACACGGTCCTGCAAGCGGCCCCCGTCCTCGGGAATTAGCACGGGCCCAGGCTCCCTGTGAGGACTCCGTGGCACCGTGGATAATCCCGCCCGGCTCTGGGCCGCAGCCACCCGCAGTCTGTATGCAAATGCAGGTGGGGGCAGCAAACTTCTTCCCTTTCGCCAGCAGCTTGCCGCACCCTGGAGCTGCACGGCTGCCTCCACCAGCACAGGGACTCTGCGAAGTCAACCCCAGGGTGCCGCGTGCTGCAGTTCCCGGGGTCACTCCCAGCCCCGGAGCGACGTGCTTGCGAGTCCTGGCGCCTGCTTCACAGGACGTGCTGTGAGGTCCCACGGTGGCCACCCCTGCCGCAGGGCCGGCGTGCGTTCCCATGAGCCGGTGACCCCAGCTGCCTCAGGGACTTGCCTTCAGCCCCAGCGGCTGCAGCCGACGTCCCTTCAGTTACGTGGAGGGAGCTCAGCGCAGAGCACACATGACGGCTTTTGAGAAGTTCCAAGGGCGCTGGCCAGTGGGTGAGAGAAATCTGGAAACCTGACCAGTCCTCACCGTCACACGCACCTGAGATCTCACCGCAGCCCTGGACGTCAGAGGCCTCAGAACCACCTTCCAAACCCAGGTCTCCCGGAGGCTGCCGGCCTCGCGAGTCCAGGTCCTGGAGTCCAGGTCCAAAGGGGTCTGCCTGTCACGGATGAGTAGCGGATGGCGCCCACCGCTTCGCAGCCGGGGGAGTCAGCGCAGCGTCGGCTGTAGTCACGGCACAGGTCCTCGCAGCCACCGCCAAGCGCAGTTGGTCCCCGGCCTGCACCCGGTGTGACACTACGAGTCTCCGCACTGAAGAGGACATTATCCTGTAGACATTAATTAAGATTGCTTGAACTTGCTCTGCTAATAATATGTTATTTTTACAGGCTTATAGATGATAAATATTTGAGGTATATTTACGGTTTGTGAGGTTTTGTGAAGTATTTTAGATGAACATTAGCTCTGTGGAATGTGGGATAAGGGCAGGGAGAGGGGGAAAGGCCACGTCCCAAGAACTCCAGCGACGAAGCCGCCAGCCAGGCACCCCTCGCACACAACCTCGTGTCGTCCTTGGGCAGCCGGGTGGCCCAGGGGGATCCGCTGGTGGCCAGAGGCGTGTGGCAGCGGGCGCTTGGCTGCGCTGATGTCTGCTCCCGCGGAGACGGGGCAGCTCCCGAATCCCAGGCCACCAGGGCTGGGGCTGGGCTGGGTCCTCCTGAGTACGGGGCGGGGGGGGGGAGCATCGCGGGTCCCTGCGGGTCCCCGAGCAGCGGGAGCTGAGGGGCAGTGACTAGCGCAGAGCCCGCAGCCCCTCCTGCCGCCCAGCCGCCCCGGATCCTCTGAGAGCAGAGCTCGTGCCGGGCCTGAAAATTCCAGGTGGCTTCAGTGCCTGTGCTGGGCCCTGGCGGGATGGCGGGCAAACGGTTCACACTCGCGGCTGCAGGAGATGCCCCCAAATCCACACCACTCAGCCCCTCGGCCTATTTCCCGTCACACCCGCTCCAGTGCATGGGGGCCACACTGCCACCAGGCTGGCTCCGCCCGGCTTCCACACGCCTGTCCACGGAGCTCTGTGGGGTGGGGGGAAGGAAGTGCCCGGAAGGTGGAGCCTGTGGGGGGTGGGGGTGGGGGCCCAGGCCTGGGGCTGCAACTCGTGGGACCTGCTGCGTCCTCAGACGCTGCCACAGGCGAGAGCGGAGAAGGGGTGAGCATGTTCACACGTACACAAGCGAGTGAGGGTTCATACATGTATGTGAGCAATAGCCTGTGTGCACAGGTACATGAGCAAGAGCGTGTTCATGTATGTGCTTGAAACAAGATTGTTCACATGTACATGAGCAATAGCATGTGTGCACATGTACATGAGCAAGAGTGTGCGTGTATGTGCTTGAGCAAGACTGTTTGCATGTACATGAGTGAGTGTGTTCATGTATGTGCTTGAGCAAGACTTCACATGTACGTGAGTGTGTTCATGTATGTACATGAGCGAGAGTGTGTTCATGTATGTGCTTGAGCAAGAGTGTTCATGTATGTGCTTGAGCAAGATTGTTCACATGTGTGTGAGTGTGTTCATGTATGTACATGAGTGAGAGTGTGTTCATGTATGTGCTTGAGCAAGACTTCACATGTACGTGAGTGTGTTCATGTATGTACATGAGTGAGGGTGTGTTCATGTATGTGCTTGAGCAAGAGTGTGTTCATGTATGTGCTTGAGCAAGATTGTTCACATGTATGTGAGTGTGTTCATGTATGTACATGAGCGAGAGTGTGTTCATGTATGTGCTTGAGCAAGAGTGTGTTCATGTATGTGCTTGAGCAAGATTGTTCACATGTATGTGAGAGTGTGTTCATGGATGCACATGAGCGAGGGTGTGTTCATGTATGTACATGAGTGAGAGTGTGTTCATGTATGTGCTTGAGCAAGAGCGTGTTCACATGCACATGAGCAAGGGTGTGTTCATGTATGCACATGAGCGAGGGTGTGTTCATGTATGTGCTTGAGCAAGAGTGTGTTCATGTATGTGCTTGAGCAAGGGTGTGTTCACATGCACATGAGCGAGAGTGTGTTCACATGCACATGAGCGAGGGTGTGTTCATGTATGTACATGAGTGAGGGTGTGTTCTGGGGGGCCTGGCATAGAGGGAGCCGTGGGCGGCGTTCACCCGCACGCCTGCCGTCCTCGGGCTGTCTGTGCACACAGCGTGTGCAGCCGTGCTGCGCCTGAGTGTGCACGGCAGAACTAGCTAACCTCTGCTTCATGGCATGCACACCCGCCAGCCGGACAGCCGTGAGGGGTCTGTCCTGCGCCCTGGCCGTCGGGGGTCCTGGGCCTCTGTCCCTGCGCCCGAAAGTCCCCTTTGTAGGACAGCGGCGATGTTGGGTTAGGGCCCCTCTAATGACCTCATCCTGACGTGATCACTGCCAAGACCCTGTTTCCACACGAGGTCGCAGTCGCATTTCCGGGGACCAGGCTCCAGCCTCGTTCCAGTGGCCGAGGTGCAGCCGGGGCCCACTGGGACGCTGGCCTGCCCACCCCGGTGGCAGTTTTCCTCTCGGTCGCTCCACAAACACCGAATGTCAGGGAAGCAGCCGGCTCTGACCTTTGATTCACTGACGGCTCAGATCCTGCTCCCAGGGTCAGGACGGAAAGGCCCGGCACCGAGCCCGCCAGGCTGCGGCCCCCAGGAGAAACACTCCCCCGCACTCGCTGTCTGCCCCCGGGCCCTGCACACGCTGGTCTTGCCCCCTGGGCTGAGGTCGCACGGGCACCGGGGCCTTGCCGTGGCTGCGTCCAGAGCGAGGAGGACTTCGGATACGGAAGGGAGCACTCAGCACCAGTCTGAAAAGGTCAATGTCAAAGTCACCTGAAGTCAAATAACAGTAATCATCGTTTATATGTGATCATTTAGCTTTAGTGAAACAAATGTTTAAAGTTGGGTGAGATTTGCTTTGCCTCCCTGCGGGGCTTGGGTGTTTGCTTCCCGGCCGACTGCAAATGCTGCTCTTGCTGTTTCATGACAAAAAGCCGATTACAGGATTGAAAAAAATTCACTGTGTTTTATGTTTCAAATAGAGGAGTTGGCCCGGGGACGTGGCGCGGGGTCACCACACACGCGCACGCCTGTCTGGGGGTCTCTGGGCCGCTCCCCTCCTTGCAGGGTCAGGCCTGTGACTGCGCCTTGGCGGGACCCCCCATTCCTCCCGCCGCCTGCCCCGCGTCCATCCCAGGGCCCCTTCTCGGCTGAACCTCATGTCGCCCTGCGTTCTGGGCGCCCTTTGCACAGGGTCATCAGTTCTGCGTTGCTTTTCCAAGCGTAACGGTCCCGTCACCGGCCGTGTCCGGCGGGAATGCTTGTGGCTGTAGCCACACAGCAGCCAGGGTGAGGACAGGCAGCCGTCTCGCGGGACACCGTCCTCCGAGCCACACCCGAGCCACGCCCTCTTCCTGGCCCTGCCGTCCCAGCATGGTCTTGGGGGTCTCCACGCTCTTTGTGTCACGGGGAAAGCAGTGGCCCCGTCACACAGCCCTGACGCGTCAGGGACAAAAGGGGTTTGCCCAGAGCCCAGAGCAGAGCCGCTGAGAGCTGGGGCCATGCGGCCCCCCCTCGCTGTAGGGAACCTGTCATGGCCGGGTCAGGCCAAGACCTGGGGCCTGGCGCTCGGCAGGGGCGCTCCCAGCAGGGCCGGGGCGGTCGGCGTGGCACGGGCTCCCGCAGTGGACGCCACGTCTCCGGGGCCTGTCAGATGGACACGTGCCGGGCCCGCCCTGCCATCTGTGTCTGCAGTGGGTGGGCTGCCCTGCCAAGGGGCCGCCTTTGGAGCAGGGAGTGGCTTTGCTGCGTGTGGCTGTTTGTCTTGTGTTGACGTCTCCTGGAGAGCCGGGGGCTGGCACACGTGGCGCGAGGTCACCACTGGGGAGCCAGCAACTGCTTCCAGCGCACCCAGCCCTGCGTCCACACCGCTCACCGCATTTCCCGTCTCCAGAAGGGGGTTCTGGCTTGTTCCGTTTTGAATCAGGAGTTGAGACGAGAGACAAGCGGAGATGCGTCCGGGAGAGACGGACGGATCCGGGCAGCCTCCAGACCAGTGTTCCGCATCCGGCTCCGGCAGTGACGGCGGTCAGGCATCTCCCGCTCGCCTGGGCACCCGCGGGCACCTGTGCCAGCCAGCGGCCCCTCCGGGAAGGCTGCACTTGGCACAGGCCTCTGCCCACGACAGGCCCTCCCTGTGCCCACGTGAGCGTGTCAGGACCGCCAGCTGCGAGGGGCCCGCGGCCCCTGAGGCCCAGAACGGCGGCGGGTGTTGGGAGCGAGTGACGATCGGCACTTCCGGAAAATACCAAACGCGCGTGAGGACCTGGCACAGCCTCTGCCTTCAGGGCCAGCGCAGGACCTCGAGGTCAGGCGGCAGCACCCGCGGCCCAGGCCCACCAGGGGACTCGACTCAAAAGGAGCCACTCCTTGCTCTGCAGGAAAAGTTAACTGATTAGCTATTTATGGCAGATTTTCATTAGAAAAGGAAGCCTCTTATAATTGAAAGCGTTTTATAGGAAAGCAGTTCACCCCCTCCGTGGGCGTGCCTGTCCCCACAAGCCTGTCCCCTGCCCTCACACGGCCTCCTCCACGTCCCTGTCCCACCTGAGAGCCCTCCCCCGACTGGGCAGGTCTCCTGCCACCAAGCTGGTCACCCAGCGGTAGCCATCCCCACGCCCTGCCTGCTGAGCTGGGCCCCGGCCCTGGGGGCCACGGCGGTTGGCTGTTCCCTGAGTAGCAGGTGGCTCGGGGCGCGTCACACCCAAAGTCTGCAGCCTCTGCAGGGCCTCTGGAAGACAGAGGGACATGAAGGCCTCATAGCGTGGAACACGCGTGTGTGGCGTCACGGCACGGGGAGAAAGGCAGCGGCACGCTTGTTTCATAAGCCCTGGGTTCACTGAAATGTCCACACCAGGGCGAGCAGTGGCTGGACTGGGTTCCCCCCCCTTCCACTCCAGCGTTGGTGACACTGGGTGTGACAGCCGAGGGGTCCCAGCGGGCGCATCCTCACAGGGGGAGGTGCTGCTCCAACTCTGCAAGCCGCTGTGCGCTTCGCGGTGTGTCCCAGGTTTCCCGAGTGGAGCCAGGACACACCCGGGGGCTTTAACCGGATCCCGCCCGTTTCCTTCCTCCCCCATCCCTCCCGCCTCCCCTCCCTCCCTCCTCCCTCCCTCGTCCTCCCTGCTCCCCCGCCCGCCCTTCCCCCGCAGGGGAAACTGCTCCCTCCTGGGCGTGGGGTCCCCGGTGTGGCCACAGCAACGTCTCTTGAGTGGCCCCTCTGCGGAAAATGGCTGCTGTGTTTCCAGATCATTCTCATAAATCAGGCCGTGATTTTTCTACAGGCGGCAGCACTTGTGTCGGCTTCCTGTCAGCGTGTTTGTAATCTCTCCCTGTTAGTCAATATGTCTCCGGTTGCCCCGAGCAACCAGACAGAAATAGAAGGCGCCTCTGGCCCCCCGAGGTCCAGAGACTGGCCTGGCGGGGGCCGATGGGTGGGGCCTGCTCTGCCCAGCACAGGGGCGAGGCCGGGAGAGGCTCCCCCAGATCCACGCTGCCCCCCAAGGGGCAGGCCCCCCACGGCAGCTGTCAGAGCCCCCAGCTCGCGACGGCAGCAGCACCGCCAGCCGGGCCCAGACCTGGGTCCCGAGTCCTCTGGTGCACACGCTAGGGCAGGCCCGGGACCCGCACGGGGGGACCGTGTGTGTGTGTGTGTGTGTGTGTGTGTGTGTGTGTGTGTGTCCTCCGCAGGGCTGGCTCTGACCGTGTGCCTTGCGCTTGCAGCTCAGAGGCAGGCGGGCGGTGCCCTCGTCCAGACAGGTGCCCTGGAGGCACACGGTCAGAGCCAGCCCTGCGGAGGACACACACAGAGTGCGGGGCCTTCCCGGGGCAGAGGCTCGACCCAGCCACGTGACTCCTTGGCCCTCAGCAGGGCGTTTCTGTGGCCCCGGGACACACGACCCATAGGAGGAGGACGCCCGCAGGCCCCCAGGGCGAGCGGATGTGGCGGTGGGAACAGCGGGAGGACAGAGCTAGCGGGCGAGGTTGGCGGGTGAGGTCCCCACCTGTCTTGCGGGAGCAGGTCCTCGCAGATGACCCGTCCAGAACACTGCTGGTACTACTGCGTTTTAGGTGTGGTGTACTAAGAATTGTTGAAGTTCAAGGTTCTACCTCAAACATTTTTTATTCCCAAATAGACATAAAAACCCAGAGGAAGCTCTTGGTTAAAAGCCTGATTATGAGGCAGATAATAAAAAGCCCCAGGAGTCTCTGGAGTTCTTCTTGTTGCCTTGGGTTGGGGGACGAAGGATGGGGGTGCCAGGGGTGGAGGCCACCACGTGCCACCATGACCTCAGAGCCAAGACCAGCACCCACCTCCCTTGCTGGGTGTAAAGCACGATGTTCACACGCGTGTGTGGGCTCAGATCATTATTTCTTGTTGGATTGTGTTCTGTTTTGTTTTTAAAAATCAAACCGGGTGTTGCGTGTTGCTCCATGATTTGCTGAAAACACTTCACAGCAAGCACTGGGGTGTGGACGTCTGTCCCCGCAGAGCAGAGACCCTCTCCTTTCTAATCACAAAACATTTAAATGCCCTCAGCGATGGCTTGTTTTCTACTTGTTCATTTGCTATTGTAGGCAATGTTGGAGTCATTATTTTCATATAAACGTATGCATTTATGCTATAATTTTTGTAAATTCAGTTACAAGAAATAGGATCTTTTTTGCTTATAGAGTATGTGCATTTTTATTGCCAAATTACTCTCCAAAAGGGCTTTATCAATTTATATGTGTGAGAGAGTATATGAAAAAATAAATATTATCAGACTTTTAAACTTTTACCAGTGTAATGGGCAAAAAAATATTTAATCTTTGTATTTTCAAATTATCACAGGAATGAACATTTTTCATGTACTTTTTCCACTTGCACCTTCTCTCCTGTGGTTTACCTGATCGTGCAGTAGCACCTGCCCGCGTGTCTCTTCCCTCACCGCGTTGTGGGAGCTATTTGTATATGGGAAACAGGCGTCTTCTAATACTGCTGGATTTTTAAAAATAGCTTGGGTTTTGTGACTGTTTTGCCCCAAGGTAATCAAGTATTTTATATTTTCTTCTAATTATTTTATAGTTAATTGTTTTTTCAATTGAGATTTTGACCGATCTGATTTTTTATGTTGGAATCTCACTTCATTTTCTTACAAAAGGATATCTATTCTTCCAAGTATATTTGGTGAATAGTTTATTCTTTACCCATTGGTTTGAAATGCCGCCTTTGTCGTAAGCCAAATCCCCAGGTATTGTTGGGCAATCTGTGTCGTTCCTCCGGTCTCAACATCTATTCCTAAGCCAGGAGGATGCAGCCGTGCGCTTCCGAGCAGTTCCCGTGTCTGGGAGCGCGTCCCTCCTCGCTCCGGACTGTTCCCGGTCATGTGTTCTTCTGGGGCCTGAATCAAGTGATCATTGGAACCAATCTAACAGGACACCCCCCAGTACACACTCCACACACACACACGCCACACACATGTACACACACCCCACTCATACGTAGACACACATAGTGCTGCTCACACACACTCCACACACCCACACCACACCCCCACACATGGATACATACCCCACTCACACACACTACACACACATAGTGCTCCTCTCACACCCCACACGCTCCACACACCACATGCCACACACACACATGTATACACAGACTCCACACACACGGTTCTGCTCCCTCACCCCCACACACACTCCTCACACCACACACGTATATACACACACCACTCATAGACATACTACACACTACATGCACATAGGGTCCTCTCACACCCCACACACTACACACACTACACACACTACACCCCACACATGTATATACACTCCCCGTTCTTACATACACACAGTCCACACACATATACACACACACCCCACTCACACTCCACATACCACATCCCACACACACATACATACACACCCCACTCACACACACACCCCACTCACACACACACCACACCTCCTACATGTATACATACATAGCTCACTCACAACATACACACAAGATGCCACACACACTACAAACCCCACAAACACTACACGCACACACCCACATATACATGCACACACACCATACACGCATACACATAAGATGCTACACACACCCCACACACCACAAACTCCATGAATGCCACACGCACAGCCCCACACACCACACGGCTCTTTACTCGGATCCACATTGCAAATGTGTTAAAATTACTTGTTGCTCCGTCACTGACTTTCCACAGTGGAAATGTCCCCGATCCGCAGTGTGATCAATCTCTCCGTCCACCGAGGACCTGCTTCATGACTTTCCACGAACGTTCACCCTGTTCCGCGCAGACGGGTCCCCCTTCCCGGCAGCCGTATCCCGGGGTTTCGAGGCCACGGTTGCCATGGCGAGTGAGACTTGTTTTCCCATGTCAATTTCTTACTGACTAGAACCGGCAGAAAGAAAACCAGTGACTTTCGGATGCTGTCCTCTTCCGACCCCCTCGCCAAATCCTCACGAGCGCTCTACCGTACAGGGGTCCTTGGGGTCCCTGGAGACGCCGTCATGGCTTTCACAGGCACCAGCTTGTGCTGTTAAACACACGCGTGAATAAGTCGCCCGTCCCAGGGGCTGGGCCCTTCCGACGCGGCTGGCAGCGGCCTGTCCGAGCTCCTGCCCAAGACCAGTGTGCCGTGCGCCCCCTGGCCAGACGTACCCGTGCGGGAGGGACTCTGTCCCCCTGCCCTGTGTCCCATCGCCATGCGTGGTCCCACGCGGGGCACTCGAGGTGGGGATAACGGAGTTGCAGGGTCGTTCCCAGATCCCCGCTTGGCACAAACTCCGGGGAATGAGCTCCCACCAGTCGACTTTCACTTTGTGGAGTCTTTACTGTGTCCCTGGTTGTGACGGGCTCATGACCTGCTCGCATCCAGGCCACTAAGGAGACATGTCCTGCTGTGGTGGGGACACACCCCAGGGGCAAGACGCCAAAACCCGTCCCGCTGAGGTTCCGTGCACCTTTGGCATTTTCAAAGGGGCTGCTTCTCTTCCAGACGTCACTTCTCCGTGTGGCGCCTGTCCCCAAGCATCTTGCAGCCAGAGGTGCTTCCTGCACAGAGAGGCTGGCGCGGCAGCCTCAGGTGTGGCCCGGTCCTCCCGGGTCCCCAGCCTCTGTGCTCCTGGCCTCCAGTGATGTAGGCATGACACAGTGGCGTGGGCTCCAGGTGCGAACCTGCGCCTTGCGTCTGGACGGCACTTCTGGACCCGCGGCCTCCGTGATGTGCGGAGAGAAGTGACAGCCATGGCCCTTCCCTGGGGCTCGTCCCGGAACCACAGTGAACGATCCTTGTTCTTAAACTTCCGGGCCCTTAACTCCATAGCAAGGTAGATATTTAAGCAGTTTTCCAGAAACATGTCCATTTAAATAATACTGAACTCGCGTCAAATTGAGAGCAATCAGTAAAAATGAAAACTGAGAAACATCAGACTTGGACCATGCCTGGCCTCAGTGCACATCCTGGTGTGATTTGCAGGTTGGGGACGCCGTGCAGGGCTTGCCCGGGGGGCCTGGGGTCCACGGCACCCCAAAAGCTCTGCACAGCAAGAGCCCAGTGGCGCTCAGTGCCACCCCCGGCTCCTGCCCCAGGAGACCCCAGGCGGGAAAGAGCGGGGCCTGGCACTCGCCATGGGGCAAGGGCCGGTGGTCCTGCAGCCTTCGCAGGACGGGCCCCGCCCTCCCAACCTGCGCCAGGTGACCAGTGGTGAACACAGACACGGGCAGTTGCCATTTACTCTGTGAAAACCGAGCACTGAGCAGGGAAGAGAAACGCAATCTTCAGGCCCTGTCGGGCGCAGCGGCCACCTGACTGTGGTGGCCTGGGAGGCAGCATGACACTTCCGGGCCCTTCAGCTTCCTTCCCCACTGGCCCAGGCCCCCACCCTGTGTCCCTGCTGTCCAGGGTCCCCATCCACCATGCCGGAGCCTCAAAATCTCACTTTTGCTTGTGCGGTTTGTCGGGTTTACGGCAGACAGGAGTGTGTGCTGGCGGCTCCCAGACGTGTCCCTGGTGTCCTGGCATTGGGGGCAGCTGCAGGCGGGGTCCTGGGTATACCTGGGGCCAGGGGGGCTGGGCGGGCCCTGCGAGGCCTACAGTGTGGGTGCCCCCCACCCTGAGCACCGACCGCGAGTGAGGACTTGCGCGGAGTGATCGTGTGGACATACAGGCACCACATAGGCCGAGTGTAGAGTATGTTCCTCAAACACGCATTTAATGTAACCGATGGACCTCGTTTTTATTTCTGCTATGCGCCAGGCCCCTGCTTGGCAAGACGCTTGCTATTTCCACTTTTTAAATGTCTAATCAACACTCCCCGGCACTGTGCCAAGATAGTGTGCGCACACGTACGTAATTGTATTTGACTCACATGACAACACTGGGAAATAGCTGTTGTAATTGCTGCTGTAAACGAGAAAACAGGCTGGGCGCGGTGGCTCACGCCTGTAATCCTAGCACTCTGGGAGGCAAGGCAGGTGGATCGCTCGAGGTCAGGAGTTTGAGACCAGCCTAAGCAAGAGTGAGACCCCGTCTCTACTAAAAAATAGAAAGCAATTATCTGGACAACTAAAAATATATATAGAAAAACTTAGCCGGGCATGGTGGCGCATGCCTGTAGTCCCAGCTACTCGGGAGGCTGAGGCAGTAGGATCGCTTAAGCCCAGGAGTTTGAGGTTGCTGTGAGCTAGGCTGACGCCATGGCACTCACTCTAGCTGGGGCAACAGAGCGAGACTCTGTCTCAAAAAAAAGAAAAAAGAAAAGGAAACAGAAGCTGGAAGCGGCGACACAACCCAGCACGGCCGTGGCGGCTCTGGCTCCTGGCCGTGTCCTCCCAGCCGCAGGGCTGATCCGGCTGTGAAGAGGGAGGAGTTTCTCGGAGAAACGTTTCCCATCAGTGCAACCGAGTCCAGAATGTCCTGACCTCATCACATACCGGCCGTCCAGACCCGAGCCCGCCCGCACTGAGGGCTCCTTTCCTTCTCCCTGCGGATGCTCCGGGGGCTGCGGGGGGCTGCGTGCTGTGGGGTCAGGGCTTACGTGAAACGCTGAGGCCCCGGGATGCCGGTTTGCTCTGCAGCGGGTCAGCCCTGGGGGCTTTAGGGGGCAGTTGCTTCTCCAGCCCTTTGCCAGGTGGGGGCTGCGGTCGCCGGGCACTGGGTCCTGCAGGCCCCGGGGGGCTGAGGCTGAGGCCGCCCCTGTAGGCAGGAAGGCCCCGAGGTCGGCAGCCCGTGCAGGTGAGCCCAGCCCCTCAGGGGTCCCCGCTGCAGGCCAGCGTCATTCCTGGGGACCACAGCACAGGTGAGGGCCCTGAGGTCACAGGGTCCAGCCGGGCCCTCTCTCGCCTCCGGGGGCCTGGGCGGTGCCCCCAGACCCCTGCAGGTGTTGGGGTGTACGAGGCTAAGAGCACTCCGAGCCATCAGGCAAGTTTGGTGCCTTCCACGTGCTGCGCAGCTCTGTGCCTGCCCCTCAGAGCAGCATTCAGGGATAGTTCTTGAAAGAAGAACTAAAAATACTGTCCCAACTTTCTCCTCCTCTCCGTTTGTGGCATGAGTATCTTTAATGTAGAGATAACTCTGCCTGCCCACCCTGAATTTACAGGCTCTTGGGCTAGAAAACTTTACACCCCGATAAAAAGAGCATCCAGCCCGGCTCCCCGGGCCCTCTGGGCGGACACCTGTCTTCTGGCCTCACCTTCCTGCTTGAGCAAAGACAGGCAGCACCTTGGCCGCCCAGGAACGGACTTACAGACGTCCTTCCGAAGTGGGATCCCACGGCGTCCCCTGAGAGTCCAGGGACAGTGTCTCCGGACTCCCCTGAAAGCACGTGGCATCTGCACACAGGCGTATGTGCGACAGGCCGCCCTGCCGGCGCTTTCTCCCCTGACATACGGCCCCTAGAACCCCACGTGCAACCTCGACCTCTTTGCAGAACTTTCTATAGACGGATCAGCCGACGCTGGCGTGGGCTCTGCGGGCACCGCGAGCTCTGAGCTGGCGCAGTTCTGGTTGCTGAGGTTGCCCTCGCTGGGTCAGACAGATGCAGGGTGACAGTCAGGGCTGCGGCCTGTCCCCTCCGCTGAGGACAAGCCACACTCGAGTGTGCACCTGGCGGGCCCTTCCTGGCACTGGCTGATTAGCCCCCGGGCTGCTTGCTGGGAACACGCCGAGTGTGCCCCGTGTGGTGCTGGCGTGTTCACTGTAGCACTTGGTGATGGAATAACAACGTAACCAACAGCAAACCACGTGCGCCGGCACCTCCGTGGTGGGCAGACAGCTCTGAGCATGCCAGAGTCTCTGAGCTAAGGCGCCAACACGATCGTCACCGTGGGGCCACTTCTGTGTAGGAAGGAGAACAAAGCCTCGTTTTCATTGTCGTCTTCCTCCAATTCCTCTCTTAGAGCTGGGTGTTTTCGTGCTGGAAAGAGGCGTGGATGGTTGGTGGGACGTGTGGGCGTCCCTTGGGCTGTCATTTTCCAGCAGCTTCTGTGAGTACGACGCTGGCCTTCCCTCTGCCAGGGACACGTGGTCGTGTCGTACACACGCGTGTGTGAGTTTCAGACAGTTTCTCTCCCTCAGACGACTTCTGCCGCTCCTGCCAAGACCCAGACAGCGCGCCTGTCTGCTTCGTGGCTGACCCTGAGCACCTTCCCGTGCCGTGTAGCCTGTGAGTCCGTGTGCAGGTCCGTGTGCGGGTCCGTGTGCAGGTGTGGGGGCGGGGGACTGCGCTGAGCTGCTCTCCCTTTCCATACTCTGCTGCCAAACTCATCCCTTCCGTGATCGAACCCACCTGGCGCCACACGCCCCACCCGGGCCCCTTCACCCACGACGCTGGCGTCCTGACCCCTGAGCTCGGGGCCTGGGGCCTGCGCAGGGCCGAGGCCGTGAGTTTAATTCTTACGTGAACCAGGTCGTGGCGGTTCGGTCCGAGCTTTGGATGGCCGCCCCTCAGCCAGCTGCGCGTCCTCCTGTGCCTGGAGCCTGTGCAGCCGGAGAAAATGCACTGCCGGTGGGCACCAAGCCGTGGGCCCCGGCCCAGGAGGGCCTTGGAGGAGGTTCCCGAGCCCCAGCGGGCTGCGGGGGTCGGCACAGCCAGGGTGAGGGTGGGGTCGGGGGTCGGCACAGCCAGTGTGAGGTGGGGTCGGGGGTCGGCACAGCCAGTGTGAGGTGGGGATGGGGGGGTTGTCTGCAGCCCGTGGGACCCGGGAAAAGAGCCTTCCGTGTTGGTCAGACAGAGCGAGACAGCGCGGAGCCTTCGGCCTCGGGCTGCCCCAGGGCAGTGGCAGGTGTGCCCGCTCACCTGTCCAGGTGCCCTGCCGACCTGGGCCGGAGATGCCAGGTGCCCAGGCTGGACTCCCACTCGGGGCCACCGGTCTTGCCTCCAGCACTGTCAGTGTGGCGTTGTCACCTTGGCGGTTGAGACCCACATCCTGGGGACCAAAACATAAGTTTTGCTTCAGGGTGGTTTTTGTGTGAGGGGCCCACGACCCTGGGGAGGCATTGATAGGGCAGACGGGACCCTTTCCAAGAACTGGTGCTCTGCCTGGGAGATGGGTTCGTTTCTGCCATGAAGCCAGAAGTGACCTAGGTCTGAGCTGATGTCCTGTGGCCTCAGAGCTGTTTTTGTGGTGCTGGGGACAGGGCCCAAAACACTGAGCTGTTGCTGGGGGCGGGATTTGATGCCTTTATTCAAATGCACGTTTGAATCATCACCTTAGGCAAAACGGGGGAGGTGGGGGTTGGACTTTGACGTCTTTGACCCCCCTCCCCCCCCCCCCCCCCCCCCGTCCCTCCCCGTCCCCAGCAAGGACAATGGCAGACTCCATGCATCTGGGAACTCTGCGGTGTCTGGGTATCGGTTTGCTGACTTTAAAGTCTGGTTCTGTTACTTTTAAGTCTCTTGGCGGTTCCTGTCTGAGTTGATTTTCTCTGGTTTGGTTTGAATTGGGGCATGTTTTTGCCGTAAAGATTTTTCTAAAGGTGCCTTAACACGAAAGTCAACCGTGTGTCGATACTATTGACCCACCGTTGTCCCCGGCCCGGGAGGAAAGCGACTGGCTCTCCGTCGACGCCTCACTCCGCCAGGGCTTTCGGTGCTTCTAAAGTGAGTAGCAACAGGCAGACTCCATTTCTGTTTCGAAGTCTCACGTTTGGCCTTGTGCACAGACCGTGGTCAAAGGTTATGTCGCTGATCACCGGCCCCTCACGCCGGGCGCGAAGCTCCGTCAGTCCCGTCACCTGTCCAGGAGCGAAGCCGGCGGGGAGGCTGTGCCGGGACGTCCTGTCCTGGAGAGCACCGCTGCCCTCCGACACGGCACCTGGGTCCCCGCGTGCCCTGCGTCCCTGGACTCGCGCCTGGGGAACGACTTGTCCGGAGGCACCAGGAAGCCCAGGGGGCGGAGGTCGTGTCCACGAGGACATCGGGCTCCACAGAACTCAGCCACAGAGGCCACCCGAGTCCAGGCCCCCTGGTTTGTGGCTCTGGTGTCTGATGAGGATTAGTGGGTCTGTTTGAACTTGGAAAAACTGCGGACATTCTCTAAAATCGTATTGTGCCTGGGGAGAAAGATATTGAGGATAAAAACATTGGAAAGAGAGAGAAGGAAAATGGGGGGAGGGGAGAGGGAGAAGGGGGAGGGGCGGGGGAGGGGAACCAGCACGACCTCAGCCTGACCCCCCCCCAGCTTCTCTCGGGACAGAAACTGCTCCCCGTGCCCTTGGCCACGTCCTGGGGGTGGGCAGCTGTGCTAGCCCAGGTCTCTTCCGTACCGTCATGCTTCCATCTCTCCGGCTCCCCCGTCCGTCTCTAAGGAATTCTTCCTTCAAATTCCACATCACGAGCTTCCAGTGTCATGAGGACCACAGCGGGCAGGGTCCTGGGCCGCAGGCTGCCACCCTTGGGGGGACGCGGGAGCAGCACCAGGATCACCCACCAGTGACCCCGGTGGCAGGGGAGGGGCCTGGACCCCCGAGACTGGGGACTCGGACTCAGCCAGGCCACGTGGCGTGGCCTGTGGAGGGGCAGAGGCCATCTGCTCCCGTGAGGACGCGGCAGGACATTCCCTGCACCTGAACCTCATGACAGGGAAGCAGCAGACACGCCCAGAGGACGGTCCTCACGTCGGGCTGAGGGAGGTCAGCCGGACACAGAGAACAAATGTTATTCAACTCTTTGCTACGAAAGACCTTGAATTGCAACTTCACAGAGACACAAGCGGATCCGAGTTGCGGGGCGGAGGCAGGATGCAGGGAGGGTGGGGAGATGCTGTGAGTTCAGGGTTTCCGTTTGGGGTGATAAGAAACAGCTTAGAAATAGTGGCGACAGCTGGTCAACATTGCGAATGTCATTAATGCCACTGAGCTGTATACTTTAACAGGTTAAAATGGCAGTTTATATCATGTATTTTACCACAATAAAAAAGCAGTTGCTGGGGAAAAAAACGAAAGAAAAGAAAAAATAAGAGTCAGAAAGTCATTCCTGTTACAGCCTAAAATCCCAAAGGCATAATGTTAAACCGCTAGGGATGTTATATTAAGAGAAGGAAACACCCAAAGGAATGAATCTCTAATGGTAGAATTGCAGTAAAGAAAATACTTAGTATCCAACCAGCCAAGTCTGCAGTTAGAAAGACATAAAGAAAACATGCCTTGGGTCAAGAAGAAATTCCTCTTCCTCTGGAACAAGAACATCACTGCCTTCTGTTTAAAGGTTGGTTTAGTCCAAGTAGCACTTGTCATCATAGACTTCTAAGATTACGAACCATTGAAGTAGAACCATAGCTGTTGGTTACTGAAATGAAAGTGGAGACTGTCACTAGTTGTTCTCGCAGTGCTTAAGGAAGGCAGGGCACACAGCGAGACCAACCCTCAGGGCCCAGATCTCACCGCCCAGAGGCTCCGCGTTCCCCAGGGGAGCTGGGCCAGCGCCGCCTTCCCACGCCCTGGTTGGCGCCGGGCGCTGGGCTCTTGGGCTCCGGTTTGTCCCACTCATGAAAAGGCGTTGACATTTTTCTATCTGGACGCCCGCCTTATGGCGGGGGTGGCACGGCCAGTCGGACCAGGGCTGAGCCGGGCAGACCTTGGGTCTTTCTGCCGCAGTCGGGGGCTGGTGGTTCCCGGCCGAGCAGGCGGACCACAGGCTCGTGGCCCCGACCTCAGGAGTCCACTAGAGTTTGCTTTAAGTGCTCCCAGGGTCAGGGTCTGTCCACCCTCCCGCGTGGCACTCGGGGAGTGGTCCCTGCGATTCCGCGTCCTGTGTCCCCTCACCGTGGGTCCGTGCACTGCGGAGCCCTGTCGGGGCCTCCCCCACCTCGAGTGCACAGTGGGGCACCGCGGCCCCTCCACGTGCGGCTCTGATTTGTTCATTTTCAGTGGTCACCTCACCGACCTTCCTTAGCGTCACGCAGGCGGCAGCTTTATTGTAGGTTGTAAGTGAGAACAGCTCGAACAAGTCAAGAAATACAGCTTCAGTGACATCAGACTGTGTCAGCAAGAGGAAGGCCGTTTGAGGAATTACAACGTGAAAGAGCCCAGGCCTGCGGGGCCTGCCACAGAGCCACCAGAGCCAGCCCTGAACTATCCCCAGGAGGTGGCCGGGTGGGTGAAGCATCTGTCCAGGCCGGGCCCCGCCCTTCTGTGGGGACAGCTCCTGAGGCCGCCCACGGGCAGGTCTGCCGTCCTCGCACCCAGTCTCGGTGACTCGCCGTGCGAGGGACTCCGGCCCCCTGTGAGCTGGCGGCTCCTCGGGGCCCACCCGGCAGCCCCGCCCGGCAGCCTCCCCCCACGTCAGTGTCCAGCCGACCCTGCCGCCCGGCCAGCGCCCTCCTGCCCAGCGGCCCAGGGTCCCCCCCATGCGGCTCCACGGCTGAGGCCCCCGGCTCTCCCGTCCTCTCCCCACATTCCTGAGCTCCTGCCCTGGCACAGGCCGTCCTTCAGGGGCGGCTCACTCACTCGTGCACGGGACACATTTATTGTGGCCTGGTTCCTAACAGGCCACGGACTGGTGCCCATCCACGGTCTGGGGCTTAGCGACCGCAGTGTTAGAGGGTGCAAATGAAGATGTGATGTTTTCCTTTCAGTTCCTGTTCTGTCATTGGGTGAAAGTGCCTCCTGCCGTGGTGCTAAGTAATTTTTTAATAAAAGTTTCTTCCCAGAGGAAGGAGTAGGAGACCGCATTTGGAAAGCTCACAGTACCACTGAAGGCGAATGAAAGGAAATTAGCTTCACGCATTCCTAATTCCCAGGTTCTCTGAGTGACAAGAGCAGAGAACCTGCAGTTCCACATGGGGGTGGGGGGCAAGACCTTCAACACGGAAATGCCTGATTGAAAATTTGGTTTCTCTATGTGTTGCTGTTAAGAAGACTTAATTAGCATCATCATTAAGCAATAATGGTTCTTTGTAATGACACGATGCGTTCTGTGACTGATACATTTCAACCCGCGGAAACTTCCAGTCACATTCTATCTGCTCCGACGCCGAGCGCAGTTCCAATATGCTTCTGAAATTAAATTCAGATTAAACAAATAGAATTAAGGGTGCCAGAATTTCTGTCCCCTTGCAGAGCAGAGTTCCAGGAGCAGACACAGCATTTACAGAGGCTGGTGGCCGAGGGGACCGTGGCGCTGCCCAGGGTGAGCGGCCTGGCCAGGCCCGAGGTCAGGAGACGGCAGAGCAGGGTGCCAGGCCAGGCACGCCGTCAGCGGAGCGTGGACATTGCGCCCATGTTGGGGGCTTCTTCCTAAAAGCAGTGGTGACTGCTGAAGGCGTCACCGTGGAGGGAAGCGTGTGCCTGCAGCCCCCACGGTCTCAGGAAGAACAGGGCGGGGGCCGCGGGGCCGGGCAGATGCGTCCAGGTGGGCTGGTACCGACGCTCAGGACACAAAATCAGCAGCCCCGGAGGGGAGGGTGTGGGGGGGCGGAGACAGGGAAGTGTCTGAGATCGGAGAGCCCTGGGGCCTCGGGGAGGAGGTGGCCACTTGCTGGGTGTGCTGTTCAGAAATCCAAGTGTGGGGCCGGGGAGCCCGTGACACGGCTACAACCGTTCTTTGGTGCCCAGCGTCAGAGGAAGGGGATCTGTCAGGGAGCCACACCGTCCTGTTGGGAACTGTGGCAGCAAAATCCCAAAGGTTTCGGTGTTGTGTTTGGGTCTCGATGCTGTTGTGACAGTCAGTGCTACAACCTGCTCATCCCCATGCGTGCCGAGGCTCCTGTTGCCAAACGGCCTCCTGAAGCGGCCGGGCCGGCGCAGGGTGAGTGCGGGAGGGTGCCCGGGGTCCCACCGGCCACGGGCTGCGGCTGCCTGGCCGGTGGCTCATTAGCTCGGCCGCCTCCGATCAGCAGTAATTAAACTGTGAAATCAGAGCAGAGCCCTCGGCCCGGACACCGCGCCAGGCTGTCAGGGGGACCCCGGGGGATAAATCACCGGCCGTGCAGCGGTCCCCCTGGCACGGGCAGGGCACGCGGGAGGCGGAATAATGAGCTGTCCAGCCTCGCCCCTCGGTGGACGCCGGGCAGGCGGCTTTGGTGGCGTTGTCATGGCGATGGCTGGGTGCAGGCAAACTCTTCCTCTGCTCGCTGTGGTTAATGAAGATGATAATGAAAAATTATGCCAACATTACGGCCATTTTTTTATGCTGACTGGCACAGACCTCACGCCCGGCGACACACGCGGTGACAGTAATTGTGCGTTGACAAATGGGGCAAAGATGCTGAGAACACGTCTGACGCAGAGACGCGGGCACATGGGCTGAGCGGTTCCTCCGGGAGCCTTTGCTCTGTGCCTGGCCCGGCGGGCGAGGCACGGTGGGCGCCAGCACCCTCGACACTCGGGGTCGCTCGCTGCAGAAAAGACGCCGCGATCAAGGCGGAAACTGCCCCCCGCAGAGTGGACGGGTCTCGACACGCCGGAGAGGGTTTTAATTTTAAGGAAGTCAGCGTGATTTCCAAATGGTTTTTCTCACAGGGTGATGTTTTTATCCTTTTTACAAACTGCTTTTATCTCTGGACTGAGGGCTGCGGGGTGGGGTTGGCCGGGGGAGATTCCGCCTGGCTGCTGTCAGCCCCGTGGCCCCTCCACGCGCTGGCAACCTCCTGCATGTCCCATGCGTGTCCCCGTCACATCCCCGCGAGGACGGTTGCTGCAGTGGGGGGGACGGTTGCTGCAGTGGGGGCACGCTCGGCGTGGCCTGGGACGTGGGAGTGGGAGGCCATGCTGCACTCCGTTACCAAGGCGGGGCCACGTCTTGGCTCCACAGAGAAGCCGGAGCAGCCGTGAGTGCCACGCTCCGGCAGGTGCCCTCAGATCGCACAAATAAATGCAAATGAGCCAATCGAGGAGCAAATAACAATTTGTTTACTGTAAAATGAACTTGCCGGGCCGTTCCCGCTGCATCTCTCGTGGTCTGGATTTTTGAAGTTCCGGCAATTTGGGGAATTCGCAGAGATTCACAGATGCGGGTCACAGGCCCATTAAGGAAAACTCCTTCGTTGTTGGTTTTGTTAAACAAAGACGCTTACCTGGTTGCAATTCAAGGTGGAGTTTGTCTTCCCAGTTGGTTGGTTGGTTGGTTGGTTGGTTTGGAAGGACAGTATTACGGCCACACTAGGCGTCTGGGACTCACGTGGCGGTTCTAGCATGGGGGCCGCACCAAGCAGGAATCCTGGGCGGACACGTCCCGTCACCGCGCCTTCCAGTCCTACTGTCCTTCCGCTGAGCTCTCTCACGCCTGCGTCCCGCCACCGCTTACCTCGGAAACGACCAGCCGGGGGCAGCAGGGACCAGCCCTGCCCGGGCTGCGCCCCAGGGCCTGGCCGGGACCGCGTGTGGCCGCCTCTCTGGCAGGATTTCTACAAGCAGTGGAATGTGCCGGCATCACCGCTGCCTCTGGGCAATAAGAGCACGTGGGCTGGAAACCACAGCAGGTTCTGCCGCCGACCAGCCGGTCAGCTGGACCCGGTCAGGGAGGCGGAACTGCTGAAGTCTCGTGCAATCGGGGGTCCGAAACGGGGTCCTCCACTGTGCAGCTGGAGGTCAGGGTCAGGGGTCATGAGCAGAGCTGGGACTCTGTCGCAGAAGCCTCCGTCTTGTGTCCCTGGGTCAGCAGAGCTGCCGTGTGTCGGCAGGGATGGCGGGAGCCTGCGCTGTGCCGTGTGGAGGGCAGCCAGCGCCTTCTCGGCGGCCTGTGCATCTGCCTCCCAGGCTGAGGGGAGCGTGCGGACGCGCCAGGCCACATACGGCCTCCGCAGGGGCCCGGCGCACACCCTCCCCAGCAGGACACTGTGCCACATGTGTGCCCCTCCCGCCCCGGCCAGCCCGGACCCGGCACCAGAGTCCCCGTTGGGCTGTGCGGCCTCCCCCTGTCTGTGCCCACTTTGTCCTTTGGGGAAATGGGTTACCCCGACTTCTGGGCAACTTCCCAGAAGCTGTGAGAACTCGGCCAGTCCCACGGCACGAAGGCCGGCGGAAACACGGAGGCTGCAGGGGCCTGAGCCGCTGGCGGTGCCAGGTATGCTGTCACCGCGGGGCTGGTCTGCCTCGGCGCGTGCTCGGTGGACCCTCAGAGCAGGCCCTGCCCTTCCTCTGCAGACCCATGGAGGCAGCCCCTGGTGCAGCGACACACGGCTCTGGAGGGTCATGCCTCTAGCTTGCTTTTCTCCGTTTCCAAGGGTGTCACCTCCGGCAGGCCCTGGTTCCTCTGTTTGATTTCAGGGCTGAAACTTCAGTCCAGGTCTGCAGAGGTTCTTTGGGGCCTGCCAGGGAAATCCGACACCACCCTCGCGCCCCAGTGCGGCCCGGCGTGGCACCCGGGTGGAGTTCGCGGCTGGCTCCCAGTCCGAGGACGTCTGTGATAATACAGGGGCCTTCAGGCAACTGTTCTCTCGCCTGCTTTGTCAGCCTGGATATTTTACATCGTGATACAATGATGTCTTTTGGGGGTGGGGGCGGTTTTCTTTAAAAAAAACTTTTACCTTGCACGCAAATAGAACAGCAGTTGAGTGGCTGGTGAAAGACCCTGCGTTCTGGGATAGAAGCGTCTAGAAGCAGCGGCTACACAACACGCCAGTGTCCTGACAGCTCCCAGCTTTCCCAGTGGGACACTTCGCCCACTTCCCAAGTCACCTGGGGACGTGCCTGGGGCTCCCGCGCCACCTGCACATGCCAGGCACTCGTTGGCACCCTGGTCACCCCTCCAGCCCCCGGTTCTGTCACCACGGCTCTGGAGCGCGTGCTCGGCTTGCAGTGTGGACCCGAGTCCCACGTGCCCTGCCTTCTTGGCTGGGCTTCCCGTGTCACGAGGCCTGGGGGAGAGTGTTGTCGCGCTGACGAGCCGCGGTGCCAGGGGGACGGCGTGATCACCCGGGCAGAGGGGCCCCCACCTCCACCCGCTCCCCACTGCCCCTGCCTTGCTGACAGGGCTGTCCCGGTCCCTGCCTGGTGCCAGCAGCCACCCCTCCGCCCCATGGCTGCTCTTGCCGCTCCCTGACTCCTAAACCGTGGTAGGCGCCGTCACCACACGGTCCCCAGGCGTGGCTTCGTGTGTGTGGAGCTCCGCGGGCTGTCACAGAAAGACCTTTTCTTCTTCATTCAGCTCGATATTGACTGACGTTTCGATCCGCGCAGCGTTGGCAGGAGAATAATGGAGTGGAAAAGCTGCTGCTGCTTTCTCATCTGTCAGTAATGGGGATTTTTTTTTCCCTGCCTGCTCCTGACACTCGCCCGTGGACGGTCCGGCCATGGTTCCCACAAAGTCAGAGACGCAGCTAACGCTCCCGGGGTCTCCCTGCCGGCCGCTTCCGCACCTCCCCTCCCCCTGCACGTCGGCCTGTCTGTGCCGCTGGGCTGCAGGTGCTGTGGGGTGCGGGGAGGGGAGGGGGTGGCACAGCGAGGTCACTGCTGCCCCGCCAGGCAGGTGTCAGGACCCAGCACGACGAGGAACCTGCCTGGGTTTCCCAGATCCTGCGCTACAGAGCCTGAGTCGCGGACCCTTTCCAAAGTGTCACTCACTCATGAAAACTCCTTTCTGGAAATGCCACTTCTCCTGAGAATGCCACGTTATCCTGGCCCCTCCGCCATCTCTGCCCTGGAGACACCCGTGTCCCCCGCCCCGCATGGCGAGAAGGGCAGGCGGGAGGAATCCAACGTCCCTTAGCCGGCGGCGGGGCGTGGGTGAGTGCGCAGTGGGTGGCAGCCTGGCAGCGGGGGCTTATCTGACACACCTCAACCTCCTTGGTCAGGAAATCGGACCGGAAATCTCGCAGGGCCAGGTTTTCTGGTGTGATTTCGAGTCCCGCTTGGCTGCAGAATCCTGTGTCTGCCGACGTGTCCCCGCTTGGTGGAGCAGGGATGTGCTCACGTCGCCTCCTCTTTCTCCCTGTCCCTCTGTCGTCCCTTCTTTCCTTCTCACGTCTCCCTCTCTTTAGAAGGAACGTGCTAGATGTGTTTTCGTCCCACAGGACACGGTCCCTTCTGTTTGGCTGATACTGGCCACAAAGGACGCCGAGAGACTGGGACTCTGGCGGCTCCATCAGCCTTGATTGAGTCCTCCCGGCGAGGGTGGCTTCCATCGGGCGCCGGCCGGTGTGCGGGGACCCCTGTTAGACAGTCGTGTGGGGGACGGGAGGGAACGTGGCCTGCCGAACAGTGATCTTACGTGTTCTGGCCACCACTTCTGCTTTCACCTTGCCGGAGACCCTCCCGCGGGGGTGGCTGGGAGACTCGCCTCCCAGGCAGAGATCTTTCCAGAGGGCGCCGGGGGCCCGCGGCAATTAACCACTCCCGGGAGCTGTCGGGTTTCTGTGCACACGCTCAGACTCCTGACGCCGCGATGCTAAATTGCATCTGACATTTAATTTAAATGCTCGCTGCTCTCATTCAAAACTAAACCTGCTGCCGCAGTCGGGGCATCGCCGTGCAGATCTGCTCCCTTGGCCGTCCTCCCTCTCTGCCCCGTCCTCACCTTGCGGCTCACACAGGCGGGATTTAGCCGCCTCTTCACTCAGCTTGTCACCCGGTGCTTCCCGTCCCCGGGCCTCCCCTGCGTGTCAGGATGTCTCCGTCTGCAGTTTGTGCCCAAGACAGAAACATGTCCCTTGGTGCTGCTGCTGCACATGAAGCCCAGGGACAGGCCTTTGGGCGCCGTCTGCGCCGGCCCCTCACCGTCAGGAAAGCACCCGGCTCAGAGCCAGCAGCTTCTGGAAGGCTCTGTCTGGAGGAGGCAGGAGGCCTATTGGTGAGCAGTGTCCTTAGGGCCGTGGCGAGCAGCCCTTTCCGTGCAGACGTGAGATGTGGCTGGAACGTCCCACTGCCGATGGTGGCCCTCACCCTGTCCAAGACAAGCAGGTCCCCTTGCCCAGATGGCAGCTGTGTCCTGTGCTGTGGGCAGCAGTGTCTCGTACGTGGAATCCTGCTTGACAGAACCACCCCGGACACCTTCCTTCCAGCTGCTTCCGCAGAGACCGCGTCCCAGCACTGCAGCACACTCAGCGTTTCCCCAAACAGCACACCGGGTCCTCCACCCCAGAGCAGGGGCAGAGACGCTAACCGCCAGAAGAATGTGACATTTTAAACTTATCTTTAGCTGCCAAAACCTCTTTTGAAAAGAAATCAGAAACATTCTAATAAATACCAGATAAAACGAAACATGCCACAGGGAGAGGACAAGTTGAGGGTCCAGGCCCCCGCTGACGCCTCTTTGCCTCCACTGCCAGGCCAAGGGCTGCCCTGCGGAAGCCCCCAGGGCCCGGTGGAAACCTGGCATCCTGTGGTCTCCCGGGGCAGCATCGCCTGTAACGCGCTCTGAGTTACCTGCGCACCTCTTAGCTCAGGTGCCACCCTGGACAGTGGAGGAGGCAGCCTCCCTTGGAGGGAGGTGCAGTTCCCACGGCCCGGGCAGGCACTCGGAGTGGCCTGGGGGGCTCCATCCTGTGACCAGAGCCTCTGCCTCTGGGCCCTGCCAAGCCCCTCCTGGTGAGGGGAGCCAAGACCCAGAGATCAGATGGCTTGGCCAAAGCCAAACAAGAAAAAGTAACCAAAGGAATTATGGTCTAGCTGTTTCTAAACTGACACCTTTTTCTCCAAGTCAAGCTTTCTCTAATCAGACGACATTATAAAAAATAAACAAAGGCAACCCCTGAACTGTACACATTGGGGATAGTAGCCACTGCCCTGGGCACATTCTGGCCAGTGTCACCTGGGTCAGCTTACAGAGCAGAGGAACCTCAGCAGTTATCAGAAACTCATGAGCTCGGACACAACGGACTCGTGTTCCCCTCTGACCACCCACCCTGCCCCACCCTCTCCTCTGAACAGACGGCCCCAGCAGAGGGGCCTTTCCCCTGAGCACGGGCACACTGGGAGTGGGAGCCCCTCATCCTCCACAGCGGAGATGGGAGATGGCCAGTGACAGGAAGGGCACCCTGTGAACGCTCACGTCTCTGGGAAGGTCCCATGTGGGAGATGCCCCATCTTCTTCTGCATAACCCTTGTTGGGGCTCTCCAAGTAAGGAAAGGTGACAGGGAGGATCCTCACTTGTCTTCAGTAAGGACAAGATGTGTAGGAATGGTCAACGTTCTCCATGCATGTAGCCCGTGAGGACTGTGGATCTGTAGGAATGGTCAACATTCTCCGTGCATGTAGCCCATGAGGACTGTGGATCTGTAGGAATGGTCGACATTCTCTGTGCATGTAGCCCGTGAAAACTGTGGGTCTGTAGGAATGGTCAACATTCTCCGTGCATGTAGCCCGTGAGGACTGTGGATCTGTAGGAATGGTCAACATTCTCCGTGCATGTAGCCCGTGAGGACTGTGGATCTGTAGGAATGGTCGATGTTCTCCGTGCATGTAGCCCGTGAGGACTGTGGATCTGTAGGAATGGTCAACATTCTCCGTGCATGTAGCCCGTGAGGACTGTGGATCTGTAGGAATGGTCGATGTTCTCCATGCATGTAGCCCGTGAGGACTGTGGATCTGTAGGAATGGTCAACATTCTCCGTGCATGTAGCCCGTGAGGACTGTGGATCTGTAGGAATGGTCGATGTTCTCCGTGCATGTAGCCCGTGAGGACTGTGGATCTGTAGGAATGGTCAACATTCTCCGTGCATGTAGCCCGTGAGGACTGTGGATCTGTAGGAATGGTCGATGTTCTCCGTGCATGTAGCCCGTGAGGACTGTGGATCTGTAGGAATGGTCGACGTTCTCTGTGCAGATAGCCACGTCCACACTGGGGACCACATCCACACAGGGACCACGTCTACACTGGGGCTATGTCCACACTGGGGCCATGTCCACACTGGGGCCACATCCACACTGGGGACCACATCCACACTGAGACCACGTCTATACTGGGGCTACATCCACACTGGGACCACGTCTACACTGGGGCCACATCCACACTGGGGCTACGTCCACACTGGGGCCACGTCCACACTGGGACCACGTCTACACTGGGGCCACATCCACACTGGGGCTACATCCACACTGGGGCTACGTCCACACTGGGGCCACGTCCACACTGGGGCCACATCCACACTGGGACCACGTCTATACTAGGGCTATGTCCACACTGGGGGCCACGTCCACACTGGGGCCACGTCCACACTAGGCTGTGATCCAGGGTCTCTCAGCCTTTCCGCAGGGGAGGAATCTCGCCAGGCCATCTAGCGCAGGGAAAATGTACCAAGATAAAATCAGTGAGCATCTTCAAATGTGTGCTAAGGCTCTGTGAAGTACTCATCAAATTAACTTTTTTAATGAACGTGTGAGATGAATACAGCTGGAGCCAGGGACTTAGTCCTCTGGTGTTTATCCGCGATGCTGGTGGGACTTCCCGCCAGGCTCTGGCTTCCTGAGGAGCTGCTGTACCCCGGGAGGCTCTCGAAGCCTCTGCAAAGGGCAACCTGTGCGGCAGCAGATTTATTCCACCCTTTAAAAATGTCATTTCCTGTCTCACCAGTACAGAGAGGGGCTTTCCATTGTCAGAGGGAATCATTGCCCCTTGGCTCCAAAACTAGTATGTGTGCAGTCTGGCACTGGTAGGATCACATCCTTTTCTTACTTTTGTCTTCCAAATGGAGGGAACTGCACACAAGCTACGACGCACATCACGCTGAGCACAAAACACAGGACATGCAGGAGCTCGGGCTGCAAGACAGACCCCCAGCCTGGGCAACCAAACGGCAGACACGCACACCCCTCGGTCCTGGAGCCCCGGGTCACGGCGTCGCAGGACGGGCTCCCCAGGCCTCTCTCTGTGGCTTGTGGACAGCGTCTCTTCCTGTGTCTGCACGTGGTCATCACCCCCACGTGACCCCGTTTAACCTTAACGACCTCTTCTATAAAGGCCTTATCTCCAAAGATAGCCGAATTGGGGGTTAGGGCTTCAATGGATGAATTTGGGGGACACAGTTCAGTCCATGGCACCCTCTGCAACCTCAGGGCCAGAGGTCGGCCCTGGGTCCTGCCCAGGCTTACGCGGGGGCACAGGCTTCCTAGCTAAGGACGTTCATCCTCGCAAGGCAGCTCGCGTGGCGTGGCGTGTCCCCAGGCAGAGACACTCTTGGCCACCAACACTCTGGGGCCCCAGTGCTGGGCTTGTCCCAGGCAGAACCAGGACAAGGCTTGTCCCCACAGTGCCCAGCTCCCCGTGGGATCCCAGAGCCAGTATTTAGGGACGGGGCCACCAAGGGACCGTCTCACACTCTGTCTTTGGAGAGTGAGACCTTTGGCTTGGAAGGGCCCAGAGACACTCAGAGCAACTTACCCTGGACCTAGGCTGACTGGTGCGCGGATGCGTGTGCTGACCGTGTGGATGTGTGTGCTAACCATGTGGACGCATGTGCAGACCCTGCAGATGCATTTGCTGGCCCTGCGGACGCGTGTGCTGACCGTGCCGGCACAGCTGTGGGTTCAGACCCACCGGTGGTCGCTGTGATTCTCCCTCCCTGCAAAGGCCCCCGGCAGGTGAACGGGGTCCGGTCGCTCCCAGCTCCTGCTACTCCTCTGTCCTGGCAACAGGGCCGAGATCGGCACAAGGAAAGGCGGCAATGCCGAGGAGTTTGGGGTCCAGCCCAGGAGTTAAACGTGTTCTGCAGTTTAAGGTGTTTTGGTACAATTTCACCCCTCCATATATTTTTAAAATATTTTAAAGAGACTTCCATCTATTTCAACCCCAGCTGCTTCTTGTAAAAAGCTCACTTTGTTTTGAACAACTTACTTCCAAGGTGCAGAGTCAAAGCCTCCTCACACCTCCACGTTCCCTGGCCCTGCGCCCGAGGGACGTGAGCCCAGGTGAGACGCGGCTGCCGGCGAAACCACGTCTGCTCCGGCCACCATCTGGTGCTGGGGACCCAACGGTCAGGAAGGCCACGCCCGCCGTGTCCGCAGGGTCCATCCCTGGGGTCCTTTCATCAAATCCATGCATCAGTTGAGTCCAACAATGACACATTTGAGGGATTCACCAGCCAAACTCAGTCGGGGACATCGGCCGGCGTGCGGGCCAAGCAGCCATGCAGCCATGCATGGGGCGCTGAGCGCAGTGTTGCCAGGGCTGTTTCCACAGGTGTGGACTTCGGGATCGTGTCTGCCACAGTCAGGGAACGCTGCACGTGGCACCGACAGGTGTCCGACGGGGCCTTGGGGACCGGAGGGCCTCGGCTGTGGACAGGCTATGCCCAAAGGCCACCAAGCGGGACCCTCTCCGGTGCCAGCTGCACCTTGGACCGTCTCACGGCGGCAGCAGAGCTTAGCTCAGTGGGGAGATGACGCTTTTGTAGATGCAATAAGTGGCTGCTGTTTAATGACCTCTGACGTGTGCATGTTCTGCACGGCAACGCCGGCTCCCACGCGGCATCAGCGCCATGACTGCTGGCGGGGCCAGGGCCCGGTCCTGGCTGCACCGTTGGTCCCAGGTTCTTCCTGACGCAGGTGGGGTTGGACGTGTGACCTCCAGGCCCCAGGGCTCTAGGTTATCCTAACAGTTTCCTGTTACCATTTCGAAGCCAAATGACGGTGGCTTCATTCCAGATACAAGGACAGCCTCGCAGGGCTAATATGGGGGCAGAAATAGAAAAGTGTTTATTCAGGAAATAGAGAACTGAATCACCACGTAGTCCTCAGGACGCTGTTAAAATATTTGCACATCTCTGGGGCTGGAAGACGTTGCAGTCGTTTCTCTGCATTCCCTTTCCTCTTACAAACCCAAAGAGCTGAAATCTCCCATAAATATGTGCCACCCTGTTAATGCAGGTTGTCACTGAAGTTGTGCATAAATCCTGCTTTACAACTTGTGTTTTCCCGGAGCAAACGTTCACGGACGCTCGCTGTCAGCCCACGCGGAGCCAGGCCCTCTAGGCCCGGAGTGAGTCCCTGTCCCCCAGAAGAGCTCATTAATTCATCTGCGCACTCTTTGGACAAACTGTTGTTGAGTGTCTGCAGCGAGCGGATTCTGTCCCAGTCGCTGCACAATAACGTGCATTGTGACGAGCAGCCGTGACGTGCGTGGCCGCGCCGTGGCAGAGCTTTGCACCTAGCGGCAGAGATGCAGGAAGGGCCCCGGTCACGTCCTGGGCAGCTCAGGGTGCACCTGGCAGAGGAGCCCACGTGTGGGCAGCGTCTGGTGCGCTGAGAAGTGACTTGACAGCCGGACAAGGTGGCAAGAGCTCTCCAGGTGGGTGCGACAGTGTGACGTCACCAGGGGAGTGATGCCACAGGGGGGAGCAGGGGCCTGCAGGTCTGCGCAGGCAGGTGCAGTTTGTGGGGTCCCACAGGCCAGACTGCAAGAGACCCAGCGGGACCGGCCCGGGCAGAGTCAGGTCCGGACATGACGCGTCCACTGAGAGGCTTCAGCTCAGGAAGTGACGCAGAGGGACTCGCAGTCTTGGGGAGAACACGGGGAAAGGTCTTGGCACGGGGAGGGCTGGAGACACGGCCGATGAGGGAGTCATGGTGTGACCCCAGCAAGGGAATGATGACGCCTGCCCCAGCGCATGGCAGGATGACACGTGACAGCAAATGGCATAAACAAAAGGATTTAAAAAGCGCTTCAGGCCCGGTTCCCCAGGGAACGGCGGGCCTTGCACGCAGACCTGCTCTCTCCGTGGGGCAGGGGCGCGGCCGGCGACACTGCGGCGGAACCCGCCGGCACGCAGGCGACGGTGTCCACCGCTAGCGCGAGGCCTGGGCCTGGCTCCCCCGGAAACCGGTGGGGCCGGGTGGGTTTGAGCGACGCAGCGAACACGCGGGGCGTGACGTCCACGTAGGAGCCCGACGGGCAGGAGGCGCGTCCTGCCCCAAATGGGGTATTGTCAGAAAGACGGGGTGTCAGGGCAAAGGTCGTTCTCAGAAACTGCCGTGAGAAGTCGCACGCGCCCCGCCGTCTCGCCGCAGTCTCGCGCGGGGACCGGGTCCTGCCCTGTGACAGCGCGTCCAGGCGCGGAGCGGTGGCGTGCTCGGCGGTTGGGCTCCGAGCGGGCTTTGCTGTTTTCTCGGAACAGTCGGTGAGGGAGGAGCCGGCAGCGCCAGGCCCCGACCCAGACTGGGGCGGTGGCGTCTCCACTGTCGCCTGCTACGGGAAGTTCGGGGGAGTCGGGAGAGTGGGCGGCGCCTGCGGGGAACGCGAGGCCACCGGCGAGGAGCGGGCGGGCCGGGACGGCGCATGCGCACTCCCGACGGTGGCTGTGCGTGCTCCTGGGCGGGAGCTGAGCGCTGCCGGGTGGGACGGCCCAGGGGGACGGGGACGGCGACGGGGCGCCGAGGCCAGCCTGGCGGGGCACACGCTGCCCTCAGGAGCCCCGTCACCCGCCCGTTGCTCCGTTCCACACGTCTTATCCCTTGTCACGCAGCGACCTGGCAGCATTCTAAGCAGAGCTGAATTTTCACAGCCTCAGTGGTGGAATTTGGGCAGAAAGCAGCAGGGGCCCAGCGTTCACCGCCAGCGCTGCCCTGCGGCAGGGACCAGCCTCGGGAGGTCCCAGGGGAGCGTCCCGAGGTCAGACCTGGGGCGCAGACCCACCGAGCTCTGTGCCCTGCTCCCGCTCAGATCTATGTGAATCTGGCATTCCGAGCCCGGGAGGGCCGTTCTTGCTGCAATGTAAAAGTAGTTTTCCCTAAATTTCCCAATAAAGCTGCTCTGGAGGATGATGGGCCTTGCGACTTCCCAGGACCCCCAGGAGAGGGGCAGGTAGCACCACCTTCTCCAAAGCACACTCCCTGTTTTCTCCCAGGCTGTAGGGGAGAGAGCCTGGCTGTCCCCTGCCTGCCAGGCCCCAGAGCCGTGTTCCCCCAGGCAGTGCACACAGAAGCCCCACTCCTGCCACTGAAGGGTGCTCACCTCCCTCTCTGCCACGCCACGGGCTCTGTCCGCTCTTGTTTGCACAGTGACAGTGGCCTCTGCTGCTCTGTGTCAGCCAGGGCTCTCCGGGGAAACAGGACGGGGGGGGAGGGAGAACTCACCAAGAGGCTTCAGCTCACCCAGTGCAGGAAGCCGAAGCCCCTCCCCCACCTCTGCCTCAAGGCCCAGGGGAGCTGGTGGCTCCAGCTGAGCCCAGGGGGACGATGGCGCAAACCTGGTCCGGAGTCAGGAGGTGACATGAGGTGTCCCAGCAAGGGCAGAGGCCAGAGAGTGAATTCTACTCAGTCTCTGATCAGATTCAAATGCGAATTTCACCCAAAACGCCCTCACGGACACACCCAGAGTGATCTGGTCTGGGCACCCTGCGGAGCAGTCAAGCGGTCACGGTCACGCAGGGTTACAGTCACAGTCCCTGGGCCACTCCCCATTCTCCACCCAGCACCTGGCTGGCGGGTGGTCCTTCCAGATGTGGCCGCCGTCACCCACCTGGGCACCGCCTCTGCCAGGGGACAAGACCTCTTGCCCACACCCTGTTGCAGCGCCCTCTACCTCCCATGGGCTCTTGGAGTCCTCGCCCAGGTGACCTCCAAGCCCCCGACCCCGGGGCGTCACTTTGCAGGTCTCAGGTGCACAGAGCTCCTCTTGCAGACTGTGGGGTTCTTTGGTGACATCCAGCCACGGGGGTCAATGGTTCCACCCCTCAGGGGCCCACGTGGCACCTGCCTGCCCTAGAGAAAACCCTCTCCAAAGAGGGGTCTCTCGGGAGTCGGGGGGCTGCTGGGGGGCAGAGTGGGGGTCCAGGCGGGTGTCCAGCCCCTGGCGCAGGGGGCCTGCATGCTCCTAAAACAAACCTGGCCGAGGGGGTTGTGTTTTACACTTCTTGTTTTAAATAGATGAAGACTCAAAGAAGGGCGGATTTGTAGAATAAAAGACTCCATGTTGTATTTAATGAACCTTGTGAACAAAAAAAGACGTGTGTGTCAGAGTAATTGTCAACGCTTCTCTCTTCTCCGTTCTCCTGCCTTTGTGTTTCCCCCAAGTCTCCACCTGGACCCGCACGCGGTGCCTCTGTCCGTACCCAGCACCGATCTCTGCAGGCCACGAGTGTCAGCACAGAGCCGAGTCTCGGCTGTTTCCTCGCCTGCGTGGGGGGTTCGTGGGAAGAGCAGTGACGAAGGTGTCACCACCCGCGCTCTGGGCTGATCCCCCAGCCAGGGCCGCCGGGGCTCGGGGAGCTTGTCCTGGGGGCTGCGGGTCCCGGTCTGGGCTTGGGAGTCCTTCCCTCTGCTCCAGTTTCATTAACCTCCCGTGAGAAGCAGGTGAAGGCAATTTATGCAAATCCTTCTCTCAATAGTCTGAGGCATTTTACCTTTTCAATAACAGGCGGCACCAGAGGGGGGAGGAGGACAAGCCATGTTGAGGACCCAATTTAAAACTCGAGCCGGCGTTCCTCCCCCTCTTCAGAAGCCTTTCTGTGGATAAGATAAGAGTGTAATCCCTTAGTTTGGTACAAATGTTTTAAGACTTTGTGTTTCTAAAATCCAATTTGAATTAGCCTTGAACTTTAAAGCTGTTTTGTCTGCTGAACCAAAAGGCACCGTGTGACGCGCAGAATAGAGCCCGGCGCGGCCCCGCGGTGGCTCTGACCAGGGCCGGGGTGGGGCCAGGAGATCTCCAGGGGCAGGAGGCCACCGCTCAGCAGGCCGCGGGCTGGTCTCTTCTCAGCAGAGACGTCCCTGAGCCTCCTTACCCGCGGCGCTCGGGTTGGCCACACGGGGCTGATGTGGGCCTGGCCCGGCAGACGGACGAGGGCCATGCGGGAGCCGTCTCATCCTGGGCCTGCACTGACCCCGCTGCGCAGCCGGGCTGACTCCCGGTTCCAGGGGTCCTCGGGGCCCATGTGACCTCCAGGTGTAGACTCAGGAGTTGGGGCCACATCAGGGTCCCCAGCGTGAGCTGTGGGGGCCGCGGACGCCCCCGGCAGAGGGACGGAGCCTGGCTGGCGAGGGCTGTGCACGTGGGTGGTGGTAGCCTGGCATGGGAGGAGGCACAGGAACGGCAGAGATGTGGCAGGGCAGGCCCCAGCCACGGCTCACGGTCCACGCGGCAGCGGCGGAGGCCCAATCGCTCCCCTGGGTTTGCCGTCCCACAGCTCAGGCCGCCGGTCATGTGTTAGGCGTGTGGCTCTCAAGCCCCTTCCTCAGGGCTGCACAATCCCGAGAAGCCTCATGGCCTTTTGTCCTATTTTATGCTTTTTCTTTTATCATGGTAAACTGTACATGACAAAATCTATCTTATAATCTCAACCATTTTTTAAGTGTACAGTTCAGCGGCTTTACGTATATTTGCATGTACATCTCCAGAACCTTCTCGTCTTAAAGCTAAAGCTCTGTCCCCTCCCCCTGCCCAGGCCTGGCACCCGCCGTCTGCTTTCTGTCTCTGTGAATGGACGGCTCTCAGGTCCTCAAGTGAGTGAAGTCACATCGTGCTGCTGCTTCTTTGGTTGCTTTGTGTCACTTAGCGCAGCGTCCTCGAGGGTCACCCAGGCTGCAGCAGGCGTCAGAGTGTCTCCCTCTGTGTGTGCAGACCACATGTCACCTGTGCAGCCATCTGTCACTGCACACGGTGTCGGCGCCTTTGGCTGTGGTGAGTAAGGCTGCCAGGAACACAGGTGTGCAAATACCTGCTCGAGCCCGGCTTTCGGTTCTTCCGTGCACGTGCCCAGGGTGGGATTTCTGGATGGCAGCTCTACGCTTACCTCTGTGGGACCATCACACTGTCCTCCAGGGCGCTGCGCCTGGCACACGCCGCCAGCAGGGCACAGGGCTCCGGTGTTGCCACGTTCTCACCAACACGCACGCCCACGCCCACTGCCACGTTCCCGTCCACGCCCAGTCCCACGTCCACTCTAACTCCCACGCCCTCAGGGTTTTTTAGTAACAGCCATGGGCGAGGGGGTCTCACGGCAGCTCTGACTTGCGTTTCCCAGACGATTACGACGGCGGCATCTTTCCAGCTGTGCGTCGGCCACTGACACATCTTCCTCAGCGCGGTGTCTGGTCAAGGCCTCTGTCCACGCTGAGCTGGACTGTCTGGTTTCCTGTGGCTGCTGAGTTGTGGGAGTTTCTTGCACACTCTGGACGTGGATCCCCCACCGGGACTTGATCTGTGAACATCCCCCACCCTGGGGCTGTCTTTCCACTCTCTGGGCAGCATCCTTTGGTGCACAAAGGTTTTTGAGCTTCATCAAACCCAATCTATTGTTTTCTTTTTTCTGTTGCCCATGTTTTGGTGTCATGTTTGAGAAATCGTTGCCAAATCCTCGTGTCTTCTTCTAAGAGTCTGTGGTTTAGCTCTTCCCCTGAGGTCCCGGGTCCGGCTGGAGCTGGTCTGTGTACGTGGTGTGGGGAAGGGCCACCTTTGTGCTCTGCAGGTGGGAAGCCGGTGTTCCCAGCACCACTTGTCGGGGAAACTGTCCTTCTCCCCACAGGTCTTTTAAAAGTCAGTTTGTTTTTGTACGGTATATGGAAAAATCAGATTATTTTTAAGTGAAAAAGGATTTTATTTCACATTGGTACATTCTTAAAATTTATAAAATTCATTTAATATGGTCTTCAAAATACTGATAACATATAAAGCCAAATATTGATTCTGTCCCATTTAACATGTGATGCATACTTTTTTATTTTACTTTAAATTGGTTATGTGAGAAAGCATGATTCATGAAGAGTAAACTCACAGTAACATACGGACGGTCCCTGACCAAGGATGGTTTGACTTGGAGTTTCCGATTTATGGTGGAGTGAAAGTCATCTGCATCCGGGAGAAACCGAGCTCTAAGTGCCCACATGGCTGTTCTGTTGCTCACTCTCAATGCAGCATTCAGGAAATTACAGGAGATATTCAACACTTTAGTAGAAAAGGGGCTTTGCGTTAGATGATTTTGCCCAACTGCAGTAATGTAACTGTTCGGAGAACGTGTGGGGTGGGTCGGGCGTAGTAAATGCATTGGGGTCACAGGGATGTGGCCCCGTCCTAAGTCGACAGCAGCTGTGTGGTGTTTACTTGGGGAACTGAGTACGTATTAAAACGTAAATTGAAATGTAACTGGGTGGTTTGGCTCCAATAACAGACAGAGATGCTTTAATGACCTGATATTTAATATTCTTACCTTTTCAATTAAAATGGTTTATTTTTATATTTGCTATGTTTTAGTTATGACTGACAAGGTAAAAGGAAGTGTCCGGCTACTATTTGTAAGCAAGCTTCTGCAACTAAACACATTTCTAATGTGGGTGTCTAAATTCTTAATGAAGTAAAAGCCAATTTGGAAATATTCATTTCTAAATTTTCTGTCCTGAGTTTTGTTTTTGAGGCATGGGAGTCACTCTGGGTGTGCCCCAAGAACCGTGGTCAGATGGGGGCGAACTTGCTAAGTTGCTGTCATCGCCGGCCTGTTGTCCCCAAAACTTGTTCATTCTCGATGTTCTCTTCATAGCTTGCTTTTGATCAGTATTTCATTATGAGAACCAATTTAACAATCTGTCCCTGAGGGTAAAAACCTAAAGTTTAACATTTGTGAGCCACGGACCTTCCATGGTGCCAGTGGCCAGGCATGGGGAGGATGCACATCGGGGACGTGGAGGAGCCGTGGGCTGGGAGAGGCGCGAGGAGAGGACACGGGAACCAGGCAGGAGGGGAGGGGGGGTGTTTGGAGCAAAACCAGCAGAGCCGGGGAGATCGCGGGGGCAGGTGGCCGGGGACGCCATGGGGTGGGCGTATCCAGTGGGTGCTGTGCCAGGAGGGCCTGCAGCAGGGGCAGAGGCCAGAGCCAGAGCTGCAATGGGACACTCAGGCGCCAGAGTGTGGGGACAGACCCAGGAAAGGGGTTGTTAACAAGCCCACCGCTGTTAACTAGGCCTCCTGCGTCCTGTCTGTGCCACAGACAAACCCACTGTCCTCAGGAGTTTGGTGTTTAAGCTTGATTGTGTGACGTCTCTTTGAAAGAGGATTTCTGAATGTCGCTTAATTCAATTTTGTGCTTCCAACAAATCTTCCCTCATTAAAAATAACTAAGAGAACGTCTGCATTGGTGAAACTCCGACTCCTAGGAGATGCTGAGGGGTCCACGCTGCGGTGCAGACGCTGCCTGCGTGTCTGGCGGTGGGTCCCCCGACGGCAAAGTGAGTCACTGCTCCGTCAGGGACGGTGCGCACATTTGGTGAATGTGCGCTGTGCACTTGCCGGCATCCGGGCACAGTGGGGCAGCCTCGCGGGGTCACAAGGCGTGTCTCCCCCCCAACACGTGTGCACACATGTGCACACACACACTCCTAACCACCAACTGCTTTCTGACTTCCACCCTCCTCCTGACAGACCCACGGGCAGAGGGCCGCCCTCCCGCCCCCTTCCCTGCCACCCCAGCGGCCTGCACCCCTCTGTCTCGGCTCTCCTGGGGGGTGCTTCGTGCCTTCCTCCCTACCTCGCAGCGCTGGCTCAGCCTCTCCAGCCCCCCTCCCGAGCAGAGGCCGCCCCAGCTCCCCAGGCTCCGGGTCATGCTGGAGCTTCCTCCTGCACAAAGTCCCAACGTCTGAGTCCAAACGCAAGATGCTCCACAGCCAGGGAGCTTGTCAGAGGGATGCTGACTTTGGGGGGGGGTGTCCCTGGCCTTGCTGTGGCCTCGGCTCCTAGATCGCAGGGGGATCCAGCTGTAACTGCCCACCGGGATGCTGTCTGACCTGCCAGTCTTCCCTCATCAGAGGTCAAAATCACTTCTGTCATTTCCCTGGAAATAAAATTAAACAGCTTGTTTAGGACGACAGCCCCACTGGGAATTCTCATGCAGAACCACGTATAGACCCTGCACCTACCTGTGACGTGTCTGCTCCGTCTCCCACGAGGGGCAGGGCAGGTTCACACCCGCAGACCAGCTGCGGGCACCGTGCCCTCTGACCCCGGCATCCTCCCCTCCACAGAACGGAAACCGCAGCTGGCTGTCCCCAGCTCAACATCTGCCATTGGGGTGACCAGACCTCACAGTGAGCCCCAGGTGACTTCTCCTCGCCCTGGAGGGGGTGTCGGTTCTCAGGTGACAATAAATCTCTATCCAAACACAGTGTGCTAGCCAGGCTCTGACCGAGAAAAACATTAATAAATGGAAGACCAAGTTCTGCTTTTAATGGTCACTTGTATTGAGCCCTGCTTGGTGTGGAGTTCAGTTGTGACTGTGGCCGGTGTCACGTCTGATATGAAGGATAAGAGATATGTACCTGTGGGTGATGATACTACACGCTTGGGTTTGTGAGCCTGTAAGTCCCACAGAAAGACCCGTCAATCACACGGCACCTTTGTGGCTGGGTTTTTAATTTCGGATACTCAGTTGCTTTACAACATACAAAGGCAGAAAACTGCTTCCGACCATGCCTGTGTGACTTTACAAAAGCTCGGGCACACGGAGGCGTGGCCCAGTCGGGCGGTTTCAGAGAGGAACGCAGGGGTAAGCGGTGTGGCCAGTCTCCGCCGAGCCCTTGGGGTGGACGCTCCGCACCTCCTCCCACACGGCACCCTCCAGGGACCGCGGCCGCTCACGCCACATCCTGAGCCCTGGTGTGGTCCAGACTGTCCGTGTGGACGCACCGAGTCCCGGGCCAGCCCTGAGTCCCACTGGTGGCGCAGAAACGCAGCATGCACCCACGAGGGGTGCTGGCCAGACCCTGCCGGGAAAATGGGGCACGGAGGAGCAGCACCACTTGATCGAGGGACGGATGGGAGCAGGACAGAGTCCTGGAAGGGAGGTGTGACAATTGGGAAAGGGCACAGCGACACAGGGACCGGACTCGTACTTCCAGAAAAGGTGCCCACTTGAGGCCAAAACACTCAGCCCCTGGGGCTGCTGGGACCCCACGTGCAGCCAACTGCCGACCGCCAACTGCCAGGGGCAAATGTCCCTGCGGAGACTCACCACAATGCAGTGGCATTGCTGGAACTGAGTAACAAAATCCGTGAGGATTTTACTTTTGAGAGTGAAAATTAAAAGTGCTAAATCTCTCATTGCTGCTTTCGTCTTACAAGTCACAGAGAAATCTGGCTCCGCCTCTTTAGTAGAATCCTGCCTGGGCAAGAGCCATCGCTGCTCTAACCAACACCTGCCAAGGGCTCCAAGGGCTGCAGAGCCTCTGATTCGCCGAGATGGTGCTTGGAAAGCGCACATTTAGGGTGAGCTTCCCGTTAGTGCAGGACCAGTCAGCAGAGCATCATCGCTCGCTGCAGTGCGGTCCCGATGCATCCGTGTGTGGAGTGGGTGTGGCGTGCCTGTGCACGTGTGGGCTGTGGGTGGCATGTGTGTATGTGTGTCAGTGTGAGGTGTGTATCTGCGGTCTATGGGGGGTGTGTGCTTGTATCTGTGTGCGCGTATGTGTTCGGTGTGTGTGGAGTGTGTTTATGTGCATCTGTGTGTAGTGTGTGGTATGTGTGGCATGTGCACAGTGTGCATATGTGTGTGTGTGTGGTGTCTCTCTCTACTCTTTGCTGTATGTGGCATGGCATGTGTGTGTTTGTGTTTGTAAAAGAAAAAGTCCCAGGGCTAAAGCTGAATATATACAATACCAAGTACCTGGATATCAGAAAACGTGTGTTATTACTAATTTTTCTGTCTTTCACCTGCATGGCTTTCTGGAGGGATGCAGTGTAAGTGCATCTGGAATGCTCTGCTGTCAGGTTCCCTCAGTCCATGGCATCTGGAGGGATGCAGTGTGAGTCCATCTGGAAGGCTCTGCTGTCAGGTTCCCTCAGTCCATGGCATCTGGAGGGATGCAGTGTGAGTCCTTCTAGAAGCCTCTGGTGTCAGGTTCCCTCCGTCCATGGCATCTGGAGGGATGCAGTGTAAGTGCATCTAGAAGCCTCTGGTGTCAGGTTCCCTCCGTCCATGGCATCTGGAGGGATGCAGTGTAAGTGCATCTAGAAGCCTCTGCTGTCAGGTTCCCTCAGTCCATGGCATCTGGAGGGATGCAGTGTGAGTCCATCTGGAAGGCTCTGCTGTCAGGTTCCCTCCGTCCATGGCATCTGGAGGGATGCAGTGTAAGTCCTTCTAGAAGGCTCTGCTGTCAGGTTCTCTCAGTTGGGACCTGCTGTCAGCACCCAGTGTGTGACCTTAAACAACTACTTGGCATCCCTGCTGCCTTGGCCTGTCTGGACCACACAGGTACTGACAGAACCTGCCTCACAGGGTGTTGTCCGTGTTGAGGAAGGGCTTCCGCAGGCACATAGGTTCGCACCTGGGCACGGTTAGAAGATGGTCCCATGACAATCACGGTCATTGCATGGGTGTTCCAGTTGGGAAAGGTTGTCCCTAGTTACACAGCACAGTCCATCATATGTAAAGATTCCCTTAAACATTCAGTGTATGTTGATTTTAAGTTAAAGCAGATGTGCTCTGAAAGGTACAGGAACAATACAAAGGCTACCATGAGCCACGGTAAATGCCAATGTCCCTGTGGCTGGGCCAGGCCCCTACGGCCTCGTGTCCTGGCCCTGCGCTGCCCCAAGATGTCTGACGAGGAACAGGTGGCTGAGCACCCCTGTCCTCCCGCAGCCCGGAGAGAAGCCAAGGAGCCGGGAAGTGACAGGGCGGGAGCCAAACTGCGGCTTCCCAGGGGAGGCCAGGCAGGGGGCTGGATCCTGACTTCCGTCCTTGGGGGCATCTTGCAAGGCACATGCACCCTTCACTGGGAGCACTTTCTCCTCTTTGTGTCCTTATTACTGAATTATGTTGTCTTACATTGTAACTTTAATGTTGGAAAAGAGAATTTCCACTGGCTCCCACTAGCATGAGGGTGGAGCATGGACAGTAGGGTAAGAGTAAAACAGCCATGAGCACCGTGTCGGCCACTGTGCCGTCAAAGGGTCCTGCAGCCCAGCTCGTCTGGTCCCTTCCTGAGCCCACGAGTTATGTATGTTTCATCCTGTTTTCGTGTAGAGAACCTGAGGCCCAGACCGGTTAACCTTCTCGTCCCGGGTCACAGCGTCAGTACACGGCATAGCTAGGGTTTGAATACATTCTCTAAACCCCCACTGTACCTGCCAGGCATCCGGTAATGTGAGTAGGCACAGGAGTGCCCTAACCCACAGCACCGGAGAAGTAAGAGTCAGCGTCCTGCGTGAGACAGCCACAGGGACCCCCGACAACGTCTTCAGCAGAACCTGAACCCCAGGGCGACGCGTTCAGAGTGTCTGCTGCCATCGACTGCGGAAATGTTGTGGGGAAAGAAAACGTTTGCAAGGGAGAGAGAGGTAAGGTCAGCAGCTCTCCCAGCACCTGCTGAGAGCCGGTGCTTGGCAGAAGAGGTGTCTGCCCGTCCTGTGTTGCTGTGAGGACACGTTGGAACCTTGAAGTCCCACGGCAGGAGCAGTGGGCAGAACACAGATGCCGCCGGGCACTCGTGCAGGTGCGGGCGGTTGATCGGCAGGACCATCCCGCCACGGTGGTCTGAAACTCGGATGTTACCTCGCATAG
Organism: Lemur catta; assembly: GCF_020740605.2. Classification (NCBI taxonomy): domain Eukaryota; kingdom Metazoa; phylum Chordata; class Mammalia; order Primates; family Lemuridae; genus Lemur; species Lemur catta. Next base: position 769,964 of record NC_059138.1, read on the forward strand.
ATGCTTCGCTCAGCTCGGACAAAGCTCTTCTGAGGACGGTCCATTTTGGGTCCTAAATAGTTGGCTCCTAGATGGCTTGGTTGTGCTTTAAGATCATTCCCAGCTCTCTGTTTCTCCCCAACATGCTGTAAAGGTGCACCGTGTCGAGGCACCGCTCTTGAAACACCTTTTAAAATGCGTTCTTGTGGTAGGAAGTCATCTTTCTTTAAAGGTTTATTTTTAAAAAATACTTGAAAGTCATTTCAATATGAGGACAGTGAAATGGGGGGTAATCAAGTCATGTTATGTAGTTTTGAGGAATCAGAAGTGAAATAGTTGGAAAGTATAAGACCAGATTTCTAGTCTTGTTTGAGCATATCTCTCAAGATAATTCCAGAGGGGAACTTCCCAAGTCATGGACCAAGTTAGAAGTCAAGAGGTAACTTCCTAGAGTGTTTCAGTGGAGTGACAGTGGGAGGCGGGCACATCACAGCACCCTGTTCAAGACCATACGCTCACGTGGACCAGACTTGTGTAAATGCCAGTGGGCTTCACGCTGCTTCTGCAGAGAAGGTGCCACGATTTTTTCTCAGTGGGCTCCGTGGCAGCTGTGAGTGAATCCGTGAGCAGTTCCACATGGCCATTGCGACGTGTCTCAGAGCCATGGCTCACCCTGACCCTCCTCCCTGTCGTGCCGGAAGGAAAAGCAACTCTCTGCATCTTGGGTTTTGTCCATGTTAGATGTCAATACCTGCCGACACGTGCGCAGTCCAACGTCAGAACCTGTCGCTTCCAGGGGATTCCTGTCCAGCAGAACCGAGTGCGAGGGAGAGCCGGCCCGGCTGTGGCCTATTTTCACACGTGGAAATGTCTGTGGGCATCTCTCCTAAAGAATATGTGAACAGCACCTCACTGAATTATTTAATTGTGAAATAAACACTTACCGGAATCGTTGTTCTACTTTTCATTCCAAAGCAATCCAAGCAAAAGGCTCTTTCCAAACAGTTACAAGGGACCTGTCCTGTGGAACCGACAAAAGGCGTGATAGAGCTTTTAACCGAAAACGTGGATATTCTTCACAGCAGCGCTTTGTTTCCTCCCAGCTGAACGTAATGGCACTATTTAGCTGTTTTCAAAAAGTAGATTCTTCTTCATGTGGTGATGAGTCTTTGGTGCAGTCAGTCTAAAGCATTGCAGCTCAGTTTGTGAAGAAGTATAAAGTCTACTCACGAACACACAATGTATGCACTATAATGCACATCAACTATTAAATATGTATTTCATAGCATTATTTTGTAAATAATGAAAGGTTAGGTCTTTACGGAGAGGCAGATTGAAAGTAATGCGTCTTCTAGACTCTAGAACCTCGAGAATAAAACCATATAAACCTCAGGGGGGCTGTTCTGCTTGGAAACACCCATCCTTAGGAGCAGCGTTTTTTTCAGAACTCTGTTTTAATGGACAAAATCAGTAACAGTAATAATAAAGCCTGGAGGCTTTTCCTGTCCTTGGAATTGTAATTTCAAAGTTTGAAAAAGGAAGTCTGAAAATCCCTGCATACTTGTTAACCAATCCTTCAAGCATAAATTTTTGCTGAAACACACGTTTGGGTTTTAAGGACATGGTTTCCCGTAATCACGTGGAGCCATTGAGGGGATGTCAACCCTGTTTCATAACTGAGTTCTGACTTTTGGATTTCAAAAACTTTAGATCAGTCAGAATACAAGCCAACATGAAAACTAATGGTCAAAGTTGAGTTGTTTGGCAATTTTTTTTTAAACCAAAAAATGACTTGTATTTTTCTATGAGTAAAGGATTCCTATTTTTCTTGAAATAAAGTGAAATAATTTAAACAATTAATTTTAATGTTTCTCAGTTGCTCTCAATTTTAAAGAGAGGGCATTGACTTTATGGCACTGTCTGGTGGTTGCTAACTTGAGCAGTGCGGCAAAATCCCACCCAGAGCATCTCCCCAGCCCGTGGGTTCACCTGTGCTGCAGGACAGACTTTGCTGCCAGCGTGCCCAGGGAGATGGCAAGGGCTCTGCCAAAATGCAGTTGCTTCTTGTCCCCACTGTGGCGATAAACTTATCTTTTCACAATGAATAAGGACCTCTCCCTCGTGCCTGATGGTCTTCCAAGTATTACCTTTGGAAAACTAGCTGCTGACAATTAATGAATTTCAATCTAGTGTCATTCACATTGATTTGTGCAAGTATCTCCGTTTTTAAGTAATCTCAGTGCCAATTATTATGTTTCACTAGGGTGACCAATTAAAACATCTTGCTTTTCAAAATTCACTCAATGATATAAAACGTTATCTTCTTTAATATAGGAATGAAAAATGCCACATACACAGTAATAATATTTAAAAGGATCTAATTTCATTTTTACATTATAATTTTAAATATTTCTATAAAAGGGTTTACAAATCAAAAATATTTTAAATACTATTTGTATACTATAATTATAAATTACTGTTTTATGTTAAAAACAAAATTGATTTAGATTTTCTAAAATCAAGCGGGTATTTCAGAAGGTGTTTTTATCATTTTCAACTTTACTGTATCATTTAAAATTACTGAAATAGACGTTTTTCTTTATAATAACCATGTTTCCCATGGCAGTCTTTCTCTACTTTGTTTAAAAATACATTTTCTTTGATAATTTAGTACATTGGAGATTTATTCTAATCACTTCAATGTGTGGTCTATAGCAGCTTGGTGCTCCCTAAATTGAAAATGAGATTCTTAGCACAGAACATTAGGTTTTACACATAACAAATGTGAAATGCACTTTAAAAGAAGTATTAGCAGGATCAACAAATCATTTTAAACTATTTATATTGTTTAGATATTTTGTAGATCTTGGAAAATTTTACACATGCTATATTTTGTATTCACCAACCAAACAACCCAAAGTTCTGTATGAATAATACACTCATTTGTCATATGTAAGTGATTTCAATCAACATGTCTCAAAGATTATTTTGTGTCATGTCTAAAAATTTTCTCTGAAAATGCTACTGAAATCATGTAAGTTGAAATTAATTATTAAAAGACGTCTAGGCTCTCATCACACACACACACCCCTGACACCATCACTCATTCTCCAGATCAGCTGAATGGAGTCCTACACTGTTGTCAGTACACTTCTCTAAAGTATTTTCAAGAATTAGAAGATACATTTTTCCTGCTCTGGTGAAAATCCAATGGATTAATTTACCAGTCTCTGAAAGAGTAAACTAACAGGATCAGACCCTCAAATACAAACGTGTTATTTTAACGAACCCCTAGAGGACCCCCAACCTCCTCCTTGAGAGCGCGGGGCACCTCCTGGGTGAGTGGGGGGCTCCCACCTCATATTGTAGGGGTGCACCAAGGCATTGGTGGGGACGTGCACTTTCCTACTTACGAATGCCTGCATGAAGCGTTTAAGGCCCTCAAACTATTTTAAAAGTGTCTAAAATGTAACTTAAACGGTGCAGCCTCCCACCCATCTCTCCTCAAAGCCTGGAAAGACAGGCAGGTCGTTAGATCCAGATTAAATCAGGAATCTGGCGCTGCCATGTTTAAGTGAAACTCTTTGGGACAACTGGAAAACTAGTCAAGTAAAATAATTGTATTTCCTTATTTATCATGTTCGTAAAGAAAGCACAACTGGCTCTCTGACCTTGAGCAACGCTCCATGGTCCTGCTCCAGCTGGCCAGGGTCGCCGGCCTTCTGGTCCCCCAGACCCCCTAGACCAGCGGTCCCCAACCTTTTTGGCACCAGGGACAGGTTTCATGGAAACAGGTTTTCCACGGGCTTTGGGGTGGGGGGTGGAGGCGGAGCTCAGGCGGTGATGCGAGCAATGAGGAGCCTGGGGCGGCTGTAGGTACAGGTGAGGCTTCGCTCCCTCACCCACCGCTCACCTCCTGCTGTGCGTCCCCCTTCCCTAAGTTTCACGGAGGACAATTCCTCCACGGCCGTGGGGGTGGGCGGCGGGGGGGTGGCGGAGCTCTGCAGTCCGGTCCCCAACGCAGACCCCCAACCAGGCCCAGAATTGGGGACCGCAGCCCTAGACGACAAGGCCGGGGTCCTCCTCGCCCTGTCTGAGATGCAGCGTGGCCACGTGGGACTGGCGCCGCTCCCGGGCAGCCTGGGTGCAGTCCCCGCACCTGGCTGGGGTTCCAGGCGATCGATCGAGGGCGAGAACTGCGAGGGAGGCGTGCAAGGAGCCAGCCCTCGAGAAGGGAGCGCGAGGTGGCGTCCTCGGGACTGGTTCAGCCCCTTGCGGCCTCCCGGGGTCTATCGTCCTGTCGCCGCAGGTTGGGAGCTAGCGCCAGTTCCCTAACAGCAGGGACCGCCCGGCGGGGCTCCCGGAAGCGACGCGCGGTTCCCCAGCTGCCGCCCCCACCCCGCGCCCCCACGCGCTCCTGCCGGGACCACAGGTGCGCGGGGCGCTCGGGCCTGGCGGGGCCGGGAGGGAGGCGCGGCGACCCAGCCCCTGTGCTCCCCGCGGCGCCCTACTAGGCACACCGCCCCGGGTCGCAGGGCAGACCCGCACCACTCCCGTGCCCATCCCCTCCCCGGATGTCCCGGGGCCTTGCGACCGCAGCAGGAGGACGTGGACCGCGAGGGCCGGGCCGGCCAGGTGCCTCTGCGGCCAGGCCAAGCCCCGGGCCTCGGCGCGCTCCCCACCCCCAGCCCAGTGCCCGGAGCGGCGTTTCCAGACCCTAGGGTGCTCCCAGCACCTCTCAGGCCAGGCCTCCAGTCCTGGAGGGGACTCCTCTGTCGCCCGCCCCAGGGTTCTGCAATCCCGCATTCCCTCTCCCCGTCCTCCGCAGGGGAGCCTCAGGAACGCCCCCTCCCCCCACACAGGCGCGCGCAAGCCGTTGCTATGGAGAGGCCGGTTACCAACAAGGCTGAGGGCAGCAGGTCCCCTACTCCCGGCCTCCCTCCCCTGCCTGTCCCCGCTCTCCGCCGTCTTCCCCCTCTTCCCGCTGGGGCTCCCAGGGCTCCCGGCCCGCGCGCCCCCTTCCATCCCTCCTCTTTCTCTGCCGAGGGCCCAGCCAAGGGTTGCCCTGGAGGCTGGTGCGGTGCTGGGCCTGAGCCCTGAGGAGGTGGCAGGGTCTTTGCCAGAGGAGGTCCCTCCGAGGACGGCCCAGGGCGCTGAGCGCCCGGCGTGGGCCCTGGGGGACGGGGGCGCGGGGGTTGGGGAGGCTTATCTCTGACCTGCCCGCCGGCTCTAGGGGGGCCAGCCCGTGGGCAGACGGTCTGCAGGGGGCTCTGCAGGCCTTGGCCTGGGCGCGGGACCCGAGAGGGCCAAGGTGACTTACCCCTCCCTGCCTACTTGGTGTGTGGGGGGGTACTGATGCGCCAACGACCCGAGAGCGGCCGCAGCGTCTCCCCTTTGGGTTCATGGAGACTCATTTTTCCCTGGAGCCTGGCGAGCCTCCACCGGACGCACGCGGGCTCCTGCCGCCCACGCAGCCACTCCGAGGGCTGCCACCTGCCTGCCTGGGGCTTTGTGAAGCGCTCTCTTCCAGCCCCTGTGAATACAGAAATAAAAGTGGAACTCAGGCTAGGCCTGAGGTCAGAGGAAACTGAGTCCTTGGGACACTTTGAGACAGCGGTGTGCCCTTGGTGGGTGTTGGGCTCGCGTCTGTGGACGACCCCTTCCTGCGAGGCCTGCCGCGGTTTGAGGAGAGAAGCGCGACCGCGAGGCCCTCAGCGCCGGGCGGGTCGGGGGCGCCAGGAAGGGGAGAGGAGGGGGAAAGGAGTGGAGGGGGAGGGGAGACGGGGTAGGGAGTGAAGGGGTGGGGGAGGGGGTAGGAGCTTGCCCGAAGGGGCCGGGAGCCGGGCGGAGGGGGCGTGGGGGGCGCGGCCGCCGTCTCCAGCTGTCCCGAGCGCTGGGAACAATAGGGAGGCGGTGGGAGAGGGAGGACTGGGAGGGGGGCGCCGGGGTTTCCAGAAAAGGAGACACTAAAGAGCCCTCAGCAGACTGTCATCTGCGGGTGACAAGATCTGCTCCCCCTTTCTTTCTTCTCCTTGTTCCTGCAGCTGTGGGCCTCGGAGAGCGCATTGTACACACAGATGTTGGATTTCAGCTCTCCGGCTCTCGGCCGCTCCGCGGGGGCGCCGCGCACCCGGGGTGCCCCAACCTGTGGCTGAGACCCAGGTCCAGGGCTTGGGGAGGGAGGGGCGCGGAGGAGCGCGAAGGGGTGGCGAAGGGGGCGCGGGAGGCTCGGGGCCGCCCGGCCTGCGGCCCAGCCAGCCTGGTCGCTCCTGAGACCCCAGCTCCGCTCTCACGCCGCAGGCCTGACCACGTCCCGGGCCTGCGCGGGGGTCAGGGAACTTGGGGAGGCTCCAGCGACTGGGAGCGTGGTTCTTTGACCCCGCTTCCCTCCTCTGGCCCTTAGGGCGGTGGTCCAGGCCAGGCTGCTGAGCCGGGAGGCGAAGAGCAAGGACGTAGCTCGGGGTCCCTGGTTTTCACGGCGGTCTCCGCCCAGTGTTTTGGGCTGGAGGCCCGCAGGCTCGCCAGGCTACGTGGTGGCAAAGCCTCGCTAGCTCCCGCGTCTGGCGAGGCACTTTCTGTGGGCATCTGAGACCTAAAAACCAGCGAGGATTCATGTAAAGTGGTGGGGGAGGGGTTTGTCCTGCGTCATTGGCCTGCCTCAATTTGGAACCGGAGCAAAAAGGCCCACGGCAAGACTGGAAAAACTAACTCGAAAGAATGATTTGCTGTGAAATTTTCTCTTGCAAAGAGTTGCCACGCAGCCACCCATCCCTCTCATGAGCAAAGGTCATAGCAGAGCCCTGCAGGTTGACTTTTCTCGCCGAGGCCCTGTCCTCCTGCGCGCTACCCTGAACTTGCCCAGTGTGAAGTGCGACCGAGCGATGAAAGGGAGAAGCGCTGAAAGAAAGAAAGGCGCAGGCCCCGGCTTCGGCGTTATCGGTGACTGACAAAGCCGATGTCCATTCATAGTCTCGGGCGGGAGAGGGTGTGTGGAGAGCCGCGGCCCCTTAGCCAATTGCTGTCAGCAACATGTGGGGGGGGCATCGCTATAGCAACCGGTGGCTGGGCCGCGAGCCGCGCCGCCGCCGGCCGGGTGCGCGCCGGGCCGGATATAAGGCGGGGCGCGGCGGCCGCGCTGGTTGGAGCTGCGCGCGCGGCCGGCGGCCCTGCGGGGACCGTCCCAGACCCGGCCTCGCGCCCGCCTGCGCCGCGCCCCGGTCCAGCGCGCCTAGCCGGGGACCGCGCCGGGGCGAAGCACGCCAAGCCCGGCCGAGTGGCCGCTCCGGGCTCCGGTGCCCGTAGGCTCGGAGCCAGTGCCGCCGCGCGGCCACAGCTGCTGGAGCCGCGACGCGCGGCACCTTTGTCTCCGCCGGCCGCGGGAGAAGTTTGTGGTCAGAGCAGGATGGCCTTGCGTGTCTCTGGGTCCAGCGCAGGGAAGCAGCTGGCTGTGATGATGGCGCCGCCGATGCCCGTGGCTGCTGCGCCCCGAGGCCGTTCGGCCCGGCGCACGCCCCCACCGCCTCCCGCTCGGGCCGCTGGGCGCCGTCCGGGCTGCAGGTAACCAGGGGTGCCGGGCACTGGGGGGGGCGGCCGGGTGGGCCCTGGAAGAGGAGAGAGGGGCTGGGGCGGGTGCGGGAGGAGGCAAGAGGGGCCCACTGGGGGCTTCACCAGGCGCGGAGGTGGCGGGGCGAGGAACAGAGCCTTCGAAGGGTGGAGGGTGCGTATGGGGGGCTCACATGGGAGACCTGGGCATCCGAGAGCTCAGTCCAGGGGGTAACTTTGCCTCGCCGCAGGACACCTGTCAAAGGCTCGGGCCGGCAGGGTGATCCATGTCTGGGATCATCCCCAAGAGGGTCTGGGGTAAGCATGTGAGGGGGAGTCGGCGGGTAGCAGCGCTTTCTAAGCGCACAGATGGGGGGTGCTGGCAGCTGTCCGGCCCCGGTGCCCCGTGGAGACCGCCCGCGGAGGCTGGAGCCCTCGCCTCCCGACTTCTCCCGGCGCATTCCCTCGCTTGTCGCCTAGCTCGCCACTCGCGGCAGTTCCCACCGGCAGGAAAGGGTGGGGGGCGGTGCAGCGCGGAGATGGGGAGGGGTGTGGGAAAGGAGCAAGGAAGAGCTGAGCAGCTAGGATGGAGAGGAGCCAGTTTGGGGGCATTTTCCTCTTAGCCCATTTTGGGGCGCTCTTCGCCCTCCTCATCATGGTACAGCAGCGCGCCTCCGTGCCCTCGGGGGCACCCCAGGGCGGCGAGTCCGGGCAGCGAGCTCGCCTGCAGTGAGAGGCGTCCGACAGGCAGGTGGGCCCGGGGGTGAGGGTGAAGGGTCCTCGGAACCCCCAGCTGGGCGGAGAAACGCCTCGGAGCGGCCACCTCCCCTCCCTCCAACGCAACCTGCGCGTTCCTGGCCCGGTGAGGCGGCGCGTGCTCGCCGGGGAGAGAAACTTCTGATGGGAAGCTGTGTGGACAGGGCTTCATTTTGTGCCTTCATTAGCTGCTGTGGGCGTCGAACACCAGCCCGCTTCGTTTAGAGAAGCCTCGCTCAGGGCAGTGGGCGGACCCCAAAATTAGGGGTTAAAATCTCGGAGGAATTGGCTTTTAGGGCCAGAGTGAGTCTCCCGCCCTTTTTCGTCCTCGGAGCTCGCGCGGACGACTGGGGAAGTGGGGGTTGCTGTCGAGGTCGCCAGTGCCCTGCACCCCGGTGCACACACCTGGAGCGCCTCCTGCAGACCCCCGCGACACCGGTCCCTGACGCCCGCGCGCCCCTGGCGCGGAGACTCCCCGAGCGCGGCTCTACAGCCCTGGTCTTGCCCCCAAGGCCCTTCCCCCGCGTCCTTCTGCCCTGGGTCCTAGTCGCCCATCTGAGTCCTCAGACAGCGGGTCCCTCTAGGTCCCGGGTGTGGTCCCACTTCCCTCGCTGCGGGTCCCCGACGGGCACCAGGGAGCCTCCCCGCCTTAAGCCAAAGGCGCAGCGTGTCGAGTGGTCTCCGCTAAGCCAGCGGGTCCCTACGTCGCCGATCCCAGATTTTAGGACGCCACTGAGCGAGAGAGGAGGGAGATGGGAGCCCTTTCCGTCGTCGCTGGAGGAATGCCCGCCGCCCGCCCGGCACACCGCCCGGCTCCCGAGAAGACGCGGTCCCAGGCCGCCGTGCGGTCCCCGGGATTCCTTGGGGACGCGCGCGTTGTTGGGGACGTTAATCCCTCCCTCTCGGCCGCGCTTTGTGGCTGGGGAGGCCAGGCCGCCGCATTGTCCCCGCCGGGAAGGGGCCCGGGCGGCGCCCGGACCTCTCAGGGCTCTGAATACCCGCCGCTCCCGGGAACCCTTGGCCTTTTGTGTCCAGCGCTAGGGTCTGATCTTTCCGACCTCTGTGGGGATCTTGCGAATTAGCGAGGGGGAGGGACGGGGAGGCCGAGGTGAGAAAGCCCAGGCCTCGGAGTGGGGGAGGGGACAGACCGGCCCTGCGCTCAGAGTCCTGGCGCGGCGGGGTCCTGACAGGCGACGCTGGGCAAGTCTTTGGGATGGCGCTTCTCAGCCCGGGCCGAGGAGGCGAAGCAAACCTCCCAGTGCTGAGGAGGGCTTGGTCGCTGCGAGGCAGGGAGAGGGGCTCCCTTTCGGGACCAAGGCGGGATCCTAGCAAGGTCGTGGTCGTGGAGGCCCGCGTGCGCGTGGCATCTCCTCGGGCCTCGGGGACTAACGTGCATGCCAAAAATAGGCCAGGAGCGGGGTGCGTGAAGTTCCTCCGCAGAGTCTGAGTTCTGATGAGACAAAAATGCTGGCCGTGAACCTGGCGGCGTCTGGGAAAGGTTCCCGGGGCGGAGGCCGCGATCCGCCTCGGCCTGTTCTCAGCTGGTCTCTTCCCAGATAACTCGCTGGTTGGCGAGCCCCGCTGGAAACTAGTTCGCACAAGGGTGCCCCAACATCGAGATCGTAAATCTTCCCTGATATCTTAAAACAGAGATTGCTTTAAAACTGATGATTTAGGCGTGCTTAAGGATGGCAAATAGCGTTTATTACCTTTTGTATATTCACTTTTGTGCGCATTCCTGAAAAAGTCAAGAAATAGCCTATTTTAAAACAGTAGACCCCCAACTTATTTTCATTCAAGTTTATATTTAAGAATAATTATTTCTTGGAGATTCTTTTCTTTTGCCCATATAGGCTTTTTTTTTTTTTTGGCTACTTGAATGGCAGATTTGCAAGTACAATTTCATCTGCACAGAGGAACAATAGCTTTCAGTTGCACAAAGGACTTCTCCCACCCTGAATTCAGACCGCAATGCCTCTTGCTCTGATAATAGCTTCTGAAAAGATTTTGTAATGCAGAGAATTAATACATGATTATTTCCGCCTGACTTCTCTCATTTATTAGAATTCTGTGGCAAATTCCAAATTAAAAATAGTTCAGTTAACAGCTTTAAAAAATACTTCTAAAATATTTTAAGATACCCCTCCCCCATATTTTTAAGTTTGGTCACTTGCTATGGCTTGAAAAACTAAAAAAGTTTGATTAGCTTTAAAATGATAGTTACTATAATTTAGTAAATTTAGAATGAAATTTCCAAATAATTCTAACAGTACTCATCTAGCAAACCAAAGACAAACTTGTTACAGCAACTCATGAATGGTCTCTAAACTGATTTCTAAGTTTTACAAGGAAAAAGTCTTTATAATTATAGTCACATAAACGTAGACAAACCCAGGATGAGGCTGGGTTGCAAATCAAATTCCTTAGGAATGATACTAAGGAAAACATCAACAATATTAGAAGTTTAATATTAATGAAACTGAATGCTCATGTCCACAAGCATATTTGTAATTAGCACATCAGTGACTTAGAGAATGAGCTGCTCTTGTTAACTGGCTACTTCACACAACCTTGGAAAAATACTAAATTTTTCTACCTGTCAACAAATACTTACCATAAAGTTTTATATTTGTATGGCTGTATCATTTCTCACAATTGAGTTTGGGTATAGAGTGTTCTTTTTTCTTTTCTCTTCTTTTAACCTTACCACATGGACAGCTAAGAAAAGTTCTGAAGGGTCCTTCCCACAAATGGCTCCGCAGAGCCTGGAATGCAAGCCCTAGGCCCCGCCACTTACAAGCACAGATCAAAACAATTTAAATCAGTCAGGACCATGTCTGTATATCCTAATTTATAAGGTAGTTCCACAAATTGTCTCTGTGGTTATACATTTTTTTTGAATCACAGCTTTTGCAATGCTGTATATTCTAAATTTGAGGAGCGGCAGGTACAGATGGCTGAGAGGGAGAAATATGCAATATTGTACTTCGACTTACTCTCAAGATAGATCTAACCTGCTATAAAATTGACTTAATTATTCCTGATTATTTAAAAAAGTCATACTGTTCCTGCCTCCCAGAACTTGGTGCTGAGGTGCTCTGTGCCTCTCCGTGGGGGCCGCGCGCACACCCCGCCGCCTGTGCTGCCGGCCCCCGCCGACAGCTGCTCCCCACCACCCTCCTGGCTCCTTCCCCCCGTTCCAAACTTTCAGCAAACCGAGCTGCCGCCTTACAGAAGGAGGTGTTCTGCTTTTTAAAAGACGTCTGACTGTAAATGTCAAAGTCATAAATATTTAAACATCATTTTCTTTCAATTTCAAGTCAAGACTGATAAGATGCCTCCAATTAGTCTGCGCCGTCTTTGGGCAGCCCCCCAGTGCCCTGCCGCCCACCTGAGCCGCTCGCCCTTGGGGGCCCATCGAACCGCGTCGGGTCGGGGCTGTGCCTTAAACTCACTGAAGCCCGTGGCAGGCTCATCTCTTTCTCTTAAAGCTCGTGGTCAGCAGGGGTTTTAACATTTTTTTTAACTCCACAAAAAGAAAGGAAGTAAAGCAATTGTAAAGTTATTTAAACTCAATCACTATGCCAAGAAGGGGCGTTCACTCTCATTTTTAAAGAACAATTAAAATTTCTGTAAATATTCGTTTCTTCCGGGATTCTTTAGACCAGACTTGCGGCCAGCACTTTTCCCTCCTCATCGCCCCACCTACCCAGCGCTGGTAGGACATTTGTCGGGGGGGAAGCCCTGGGAGAGTCACTTTTTCGGTTTCATCTGGGGTGTCCCCCCCCCCGCCCCGCCATTCGGTTTCCCGCCGGACCCTAAGATCCAGCGGCCTCAAAGTCCGGCTCTGCTGACCCCAGCTGGTCCCCCTGCCCCACGCCGGGTCGTTCTCCCCACCCCCGTCAGAACCCACCGTCTCTGGGGCCCCCGCGCTCGCCGCCCCACCGCTACCAGCTGCCGGTCCCTAGCCTCACCTGCCCTCTCCCTCCGGCTGCAGGAAGGGTCTCCTCGCCGTCGGCCAGGGGAGATGGGCGCGGGACGGCTCCCCCCTGCCTGGGGACCACCGTCGCCCCGGCTCCGCGGAGGCAGCTCGGGCTCGGGCCCAGGCCGCGGGGAGCCGGGCGAAAGGGCGGGACTCAGGGACCGGGTCCCCTCTTCTGCCCTCCCTCCTTCCTTTCTCCTCGGGGGCCCAGGGAGGCGGCCGAGGCTCTGCGGGCGGCCACTCTCCTTGACATTTTTCTTTGACCTTTGAGTAAATCCAAGCGCGCCAAGCGAGGGGCAGTGGGGAAGGCGCCCTGTTCCTCTTCCCGTCGAAGGTCTTGGCGACCGTCGGTTTCAGGCGAAAAAGGACCGAGCCGACCTCGGCAGCCTCGCTCAGGCCACCCTGCCTCTCTGGGAAGAGATTCGGCTCTGTCCCCGGTGACCGCCTGCCGGTGGTCGCTCCGCCAGGTAAACGTGTGGGCACCCGCCGCCTGCCTCCGTCGTGCAGCTCCTGCGCGTTCACTTCCTGTCACCTGGCCCGAGTGACAACGGGGCAGCGTTTGTGCCCAGTTGTTTGTACTGGGGAGCCGGTGGTCACCCTGTGAGGCTGGACCCCCGCGTACTCACGCCACTCCGCGCCCAGAGCCCAGGTGGGTCCAGGCTCCCGGAGGTGGCGTGGGACCGTCGGTCGGATGCGCACTCCAGCGTCTGCTACACACCGTGGCCCTGCAGGTCACTCAGAGCCAGGCTGGCCAAGGCGCGCGCGTTCGCCTCACGTCGCGGAGCAGGAAGGTTCGGGAAGTCCGGTTCCCTGGCGCAGTCAGCCACGTGGGTGCGCGGGGTTCTCCCGACGCCTGGGGACGCGGGGGCTTGTCGACAGCGCCGGGGCGGGTTGGAGACGAGCTCAGTGACTGCCGGATGGCTCAGCCTGGACGAGGCAGTGGGGGGAGCATAGCCCGGCACCCCCTCCGCGCTTCGCGCTGCTTCCTTTGTTGTTGCCCTTGCTCCGTCGGCCCAGGCGAGGCGGGTCCTGTAGGAGGCTCGGGGTGGCGACGGAGGCTCCCCTCGGTTAGGGGGACCCGGCGCGAGGGGTCGCAGAGCCGTTCTCTCTGAAACGCCCTCCAACCTAGGTGTCAGTTCCGGCCTCTGTCCCGGGTGTGGCTGGGACCCCCAATGCTGGCGCTCTCGGGGGGCGTTCCCAGCCCGGTCCGGGCGGCTTCTCCCGGCCCTCGCGCGCGCGAACCGGCCCAGGAGGGCTCCGAGGCTCTGGCTACCGGTACCCAGCGCCGACGACCGGCCGCGCGCGGGGCCGAGGAGAACCCGGCCGGGGAGGCCGCGCTGGGTCCGTTCGGTTTATTTATGTGGTTTTGGCTCTCGCCCCGCGCGGGGCGGGGAGAGGGTGCGCAGGGGCCGGGAGGCGGGGTGGGAGTCCGGGCTGCCGGGGGTGGTCGGGGCGTTCTCCGGAGTGGCTTCTTTCTGGGAGAGACTGTGCGGGCCCCGGAAGGAGAGGCGAGGGGGAGGAGGAGGGGCAGGGGCTGGAGGGGGCGGAGGGGGGTCTCCCCCTGCGCGCGGAGGGCGACTCTGCGCACCCGGCCCGCGGGCCTCGGGCCTCGCTCTCGCCCCCTCCCCCGCCTCGTCATTGGGCCCCTCCCAGTCCTTCCCCGGCGTCTCCTCCCCTCCCTCCCCGACTCCCCTCCCTCCGCTCCATCCACCTCCCGCCGCTCTCCAGCCGCGTCCTCCGAGCCGCGCATCCGGGCGGGAAAACCCGGGCGTCTTTTCTCATTTAACCCGCGTTTCCATTAACTCAGCCCCAGCACCGGCTAATCCGCTGCACCGAAGGCAAAAGGAGGCTAATTAATGACCAGCTTTTCCAGTCAAGACCGGCGATAATTGCTTTGGTGGCCGCTATGATTACAAGATAAAAATGGGCCCAGCGACACAGAGGCCCTGTGTACACTCGGAGACAGGAGGAAATGAGGACTTGGGAGGCTGAATGCGGAGCAGAAAATCACTAATAGAAAAGAGATAATGACCAGGCCGGCCGGGCATTCATGGGGAAAAATCCACTTTGTTACCACGCGAAATCAGGTGGTGGAAGGAGTTTGCTAATTGTTCCCGGCGCGCCGCGAGCAGGACGCGCAGGAGCGCGCCGCATTCATCCGCCCCGGCCGCGCCCGCTCCGCCCGGCACGCCCGTTCTCCTGCGGCGGCTTAATTGTCGCTAATGTGCCTTCTAATGAAGCTAATGAGGGGAGAGTGCGCGCACCTCTGTGCACGTGGAGAGTGACAGGCACCAAAAGGATTTTCTCAAATTTTTAGTGTCATTACCCCTCCCCACTCCCGGGAAACAAGGACATTCTAACGGAGTTTGGGACCCTTACTTTTTCATCGCTGAGAAGTAAACTTCCTGGACCACCCTATTTCCTGCGCCTTGCTGTTTGTTGTTCCTTTCAAGGAAAAACACTCAGGTGCACAGTGCTGGGGTCTGCGCCTGCGGACTCGGCGCAGAGAGCGCTTGGAGCTGGGGGCTCCGCCGGTCAAAGCCTTCGCAGGCGGGCGGGGCCATCTCCAGACGGCCGGGCCCTGCGGGTGTCAGGGAGTGTCCCTGTGCCCCGCGCTGCGCTGAGCAGACGCGGCCCTCGGTGGCACCTGCCTCCAGCCGCGCCCTCCACCCCGACACTGGCTGTGCACACTCGGGGTAACAGAAGGGATGGACACCTCATCTTACTTAAGGCAGCAAGTAAGCTGTCACATACTTTACATAAATTTGAAAAAAACAGTCACCACTGAGAGACAAAAAGTGATGCCTCTAACTTTCCTCTTGAGAACGCTGCAATCTGCGGTGTGCTATTTTGAAATAACTCCTGCTCCTCCTCGGAGGGGTGCTGTTCTGTGTAGCCCTCCTGTTGTCGCTTTAGTGCCAGCGCCCGCCCTGTCTGTCAGCGGCGGCTGAGGAGGACGGGTTTGGGAGGTCTGGCTTGCCGAGAACTAACGTGCCCTCCCCTTGTTCTGCAGAGCAGCGGGGTCAAGCCTCTGCCTCAGCAGGTGGAGCAGGAGGACTCGACCAAGTTCGTGGTGCTCACCTTGATGTCTGTGGCCTGCATCGTGGGCGTCCTCCTGGCCTCCGGCGTCGCCTACTGCCTGCGGCACGCCTCCCACCGCAAGCTGAAGGAGAAGCTGTCGGGACTGGGGGGCCACGCGGGCACCGATGCCACCGCCGCCTACCAGGTAAGGAGAGCCTTTTCCCGGCGACGGTGGGAGTTATCAGTTAACAGGCAGATCTGTCCTCTCCTCTCTGGTCCCTCCCCCATCCCCAGGAGTTGTTCATTTATGCAGAGTTTGGGTTCTTTGACGATGACAGTTTGAAACTTCTCATTAGCATTCATGTAAATACCTTGCAATCACAGTTTTACAGCTCCGGATTAATCTTGTGCTGTTCTTGGACAGTCTCATGTTAGCTACGAAAGCAGGTTGCTAATTAGAAATGTGGAAAAAGTGCAACACATGAATTATGTGTTATCTGTTGTCTTTCTTAGTTTGGCCGCCATTAATGAAAAATGCCAGAGCTGCAAGATAAATTGGTGTGTGGATGTTTGATGATGTCTCTTAAATCATCGACTTCCTCAGGGTCTTATATGAAAAGATCCTTTGACCTGATCCGGTGCCGCCTCTGCGATTATCTGGATAAAGTAGATCTAATGCTGATGGATGGGTAGGGGCCGGGGGAGGGACACACCACTCAGCTCTGGGACAGCAGGGGCTGCCGTGTGCTGGCCCTGCACAAATGCCACAGACACCTGGAAATGAGTCAGACACCAATGAGAATGTGAGGAAGGCCAGTTCAGACTGAAGTGGGCATAAAAAATTCACAGAATTTTCGGAAGTTCTGTAGCATATGTATCGTATTTAATAATGTCCTGTGATAAAAATATGCCTTCAGTTTTAACAGCAATGCAAGCCCAGAAAATGTGCAAGTCAGAGCATTTGATTTCTTTTAATATAAAATATCGTTTAAGTCCAAGTATATATTCCCATGTGTGAAAGTAAAATAATTTGCTTAATAACTATTTTAAAAATTTAATCAATGTGTATTTCTAAGATTTTCCCCAACTGGACTAGATCCTTTGTTTTTTTCCAGTCACATGATTATGATGTGTAATATGCCTTATAAATAATTAATCACATTTTACAAACATATATAAAGTAAATATTCTGTCATCAGTCACATGGGCAGCCTCCCAAGCTCTTTCCAGAAAATACTCTCCTACTGCCCAGCAGTGCCAGCAGGGAGCCCGTGAGCTCACCTGAGCCGGCTCTTCTTGGCTCTGTGGGCAGCCTTGCCCCTGCCCCTGTGAGGAGTTGAGAAGAATTTATAAAATCTCCATGCTTAAAAGAGGGCAAGGGATAGCTTTTCCTCCCACTTAAAAATTCTTAGCATTGTCAGTGAAGGGAGGAAACCTCCAGTTTTCTGGGGAGGATCACCAGCTGGGCTAGGCGGTCGCTCTCTTGTGAAGAAATGGCAGCTCAGGTGTGTTGAAGATGGCATTTCAGGCACAGTGCATTGCTGTGCTTCAAAGCAAAAGAAAAACCACTTTTAAAGAAGCAGTCTGAAAAAATGTCACGTAAACTAGTAAGAATGTATCCGGAAGTTCCATTGCCTAGGACGCCAGGTCTGCAGGGCCAGGCCTGTGTCAGGACATAAATAAATTATCACACCAGTTCTGTTCCGTGCGTGCGTGGCGAGGAAAGATCAGACAGGCCTGGGTTTTTAGAAAGCGCGGCATCCTTTGATACACTTTGAAATTCAAATATAAAATATTGATAGAATGGAAAGGTTGGACTTGCATGCAGAAATGATTAATTTTAAAAAATGCAGGTTAAAAATGCATACTTAGAACTGAGTTTGTGATAATTAACAGAAGAAAAAGTCTTCCCAGTGACAGCTCTAATTAATAGTATCTGTAATTAAAATCACGCCCTTCCAGCAGGAAAATTGTTTGAATTTCTTGGAGTGACCTTTTTGCTCTTCCTCCTGAGGGCATGGTGGTTAAGTTGATATTGATTTTATAATGAGCTCTGGTTTGTTTAATAAGAATCTGTAATCTGGACAATAAATGAAATGTATGCTTTTCTTCCATCTAGATTAATAAAAAGGAAAAAAATACTTTTTCTCTTAAAAATATGATCTAGGAAAATTTGGAAATGAAATGGTTATACAGATATTTTGTTGGACTTAGCTTTGAAATCACTACAAAATGCCCTTTGGGGAGCTACTGTGATGAAATGTGGGGGTTTGCCCCATCAAAGGGGGTTGTTTACTGGAGAGAAAGTCCCAGTTGCTAAGCTGTCGTGTGGTTTTGGTTTGTTTTTAGCAGAGCAGGACTCAGCAAATAAGGATGGGGATTACCTGATTTTTAGCTTTAAATTTAGCTGAGTAATGTGTGAAGGACTCAGACAATTACAGTTACAAATAGAGGGTATTTACACTGACATATTAAGCAGGTATTAATTCACCGATGTATCCGAATCTCATTTGGGTTTTCTATAGCTGCAATGAGTCCCCCCTCAAGTTTAAAAATCTGTTTGAAAAGGTTTGTGGTTTTTTTTTAATGCTGCAAACATAAGACAATAAATTTCAGGAAAAGGATCTTGTTGCATCAATGTATTTATTTTTAAGTCATTGACCTTCTGTACTTTGCTAATTCTGTAATAAAAGTGAGGCTGTGAATCATCATTCTCATCGCTGGATTGCAAGGAAAATTGAACAATTTGATATTATGCTTTATGTCATGGGTATATGATAGAAATAATTCATTTTGTTAAAGTTTCTGAAAAAGAAAAAGATTATTGTGTAAGTTAGGTTAGAAGTAAGTAACCCAGGAGTGATAGAATGGTAGGTGGCATTATAATAAGTTTTATTAATATCAGAATATGAAGTTGCCCTTTAAACAAAAGAACTAAGTGTTCTTACCAGGGAACGAAAGGCAAGGTGCAGAGGCATTCTGATGGCGGGGAGAACAGGGCAGCACAGGGATGGTATTATGGGGGAGACACAGGGGTTCAGGCTGTGGTTCCTTCTTCCCTGGGGGGTGCAAAAGATGAACCCCTGTGTCCCCAGTTGAATAGCACCAGCGTTGGTATCCTTGCAAGATGCTTCTAGCAGGGACCGTGAGGCCCCTTGTGTTGTTGGCCCTTGATGAAGCGTTTGTTGTGTCACCCGGCAGGGCACCTCCTCGGCAGGTGTGCAGCACCCTGAGTTCGTAGTTCGCAGTGAGGGCCTTGAGCCACGGGGGTGCCTTGGTGTGTTTCCTGAACAGTCAGAGGCTTTTCTTAAAACAGTTCCAAAGCAGGAAGCAGTGCAGATTATTAAGTTCTAATGCAAACATCTTTAAACATTTTTGCCTTTTCCTCCTCAATAGAGAAGTATTTCATAGGCAGTCAGGATTTTAGAGGGGGGTGTGTGTGTGTGTGTGTGTGTGTGTGTGTGTGAGAGCTATTATTTGCCTCACCTATTGGAAAGCAAATCTTTTTTAACAGACTCTTATACTTTTGACACTTACCAAGATATCAATCCCATAAGATAATCCAGCAAAGTTTAATTTGCTTCAACTAGAAAAAATTGGGTATATTAACTTTCAGAATAATTGAAGTATATTTTTAAAGGTGATTTGTTTAACAGAATACTGCCACCAAACTTTTCTCCACTGTTTTAGTGTACTTTGTTTTCTTCTGAATCCATAAAACAATATATTAATATTTGGATTAAATCTGTACTTCGTTATATAAAAAACCAATTGTGTTTACTTAATTGTTCTTTTTTTTTTCAAATTGGCATAGCATGTCATAAATATGTATGTGTGTGTATATATGTATGTATTTACACACATGTACACACAAGGTAGTCGAAGGCATGAAAGAATCGTGGCATTTGGTACCAGTACACTTTGTGCATTTTTTTCAGGTAGGCGTCCTATTTCTACGGAAGGTGATTGGGTAAAAACTGTGCCAAAAATAAGTCGTTAGATGATTAGAAGACATCCTCCTCCTTTCTCTGAGTCCTTTTGAATGTTACTTCCATGGCTTTGAGGCTTTGATCATCACCACGCAGCAAGTTTAGCATTCTGCAGCCCACTCTCCCTTCCCCGACGTGAGGGCAGAGACTCCTGCGGAATTTCCAGCAAGTTCCCTTTTGATGGTTTATTCCACAAAACCCAGCAGGTTTCCTTGTGTACTTGGAGGCCTTTGGAACCCAACCCAGAGGCAGGCGTTCGGGCCACGGGGACTTCCTGTAAACAGAGCCACTGAGCGCACATCGCGGCGAGCAAGCGGCGGGGTGGGTGTGATGACGGTGCGTGCGTATCGTGGACTGGTCCGTGGACTCGCGGCTGTGTCTGCCAGTCCAGATGCGCCAACGTCCCGCCACTGGCGAGGGAGGCTCAGCTGCACAAGGAGGGGATGGTCGCAAGTGGGTTCCTTCTCTTGGGCTTTGAAGTAAAAGACCCTTATTTTTCTAGGTGAGTTCAGTCTCCTGTAATTGGTGTAATCACACGTATTAGAAACAGGGTATCCACAATTCAGCTGGAAAACAATGAGTTATCCTGACCCCACCACAAGTTTCCAAGAAAGCCTTTTCTGTGTCAGTCGGCTATTTGTCTTAGAATGGCTTTGCTTGCTTTATATTTAAATTTCCAGGTGAAAATAGTATTTTTTGCAAATATCTAATAAGCAAAATCTATCCTGCTTCAAAAATGAAAGGATGCCCTAAAATATTATTAAAGAACCTTTCTTTTTATTATGACAGAGTCAAGCCTGAGAATTGGAATTTTTCTAATTTTACATTTGTAAATGTAGCTGATAACACAAATGTCTATGTAGAATTCTCTTGAAACTTTCAAAATACTGATTGTGTTTTGCAGGTGTGTGTGTCTTGTCTCCGCAGACGGAGGCGGGGCTCCCTGAGGGTGAGCCCTGGTCACGCCCCTCCTGAGCCAGGGCTCCAGAACCTTCCCTAGGCCTGGCTGTAACTCAGGAAAGCTAAGCGGTTGTTATGTTGGTGCCAAATTCCGTGCTTTTGGGGGCAGTAACGTGATAATCTGAGGAAAAGTTGCAAAATTTTCCCACGATGAGGATAAAGAACACGTTTTGTCCCCAGCATCCCAAGAGTTTGGTTTGTTTGCAGGTGTGCTCTGTTTCAAGTCAGCATGTAGGGCCAAGAAGCCTTGTTTCTGCCCAGTGAGGTCTTCGCGGTACCTTTCACCGTGAGTCTGAACGTCTTTCTGGAAGGTGTCCACTTGCAGCGCGTTTTTCTCATAAATCTGAAACTTTGAAATAGGCGGTTTCCAGAAGCAGCAACTACGTGTCGGTTCCGCGGTTTTGTCCGCACATGGTGTTTCCCCAAATGCGGCTCCCGAGACTCAGAAATAGATCCGCAGAGAACGCTAGAGTCTGGAAAGATTGCCAGAGAAATATCTAAAATAAAAAGGAAGCACATTGCTTGTCGTCATACTGGAAAGCCAGTTCCCAATCAGACAGTAGTAATTAGACTTAATTAAAAATAACAGAGACCACTCAGTGAGATATTTGGAAAATAAAAGACTGGAGTATTTAACACATGAAAATTCGGAAGCCTGAATTCTATGGCTTCTGTTTGTTGCCATGATATTTGCTACATTTGCTTTTGTCTTCGCGGCTTGTGAGACCTGGACGTTAGTTGAACAACTGCTGCTGAGGAGGCCGCTGCCCGCCGGAGAGGAGGAGGAGGGCGAGGGTTAGCTGAGCCTCTGCTAGGTGCCAGGCGGCTTTGCGGGTTTCTCATCCCAGGCTCTAGGGCTGAGTGGGGAGAGGCTGGGGCCGGGGAAGGCGTGTGCTCCTGCGGCCACGGGCAGGAAGCAGGTGGGCAGGTGTCTGGAAGTGTCACCAAGGCAGGCAGTGTGCTCTGTCACCTTGCCCATTGCACTGTCAAAATGAGAGGACGCTTCCTTCTTGCACAAGTGGGAGCTGCTCGCTCACAGGACGACGCCTTGCACACACGCACGGCCCCTTGAGAGCCCCTGCTCCTCAGCTCTGCCGTCCTCGTCCAGCGGGGTGGGAGGACGCACGCGGGGCTTTGAGAGCCCACCCGGGCAAGCTCGGTCGTGTCCCGCCTCTTCTACCAGCAGGCAAAGGAGGAGCCAGATGAGCCGAGACTCGCTGGGTCCCAGGTGAGCAGCAGCAGAGCTGCCGAGGGTGGTCCCAGCCGGGTCACCCACTGCAGAGACCCTCTCGGGAGACAGAACCTTCTGCCCTGGCTCCCTGGGACCCTGCCCCACCAGCTCTCTCCTGTGAGGCACGGTGGGAGAGGTGGGCAAAGAGTCGTTTATTTTCTCTGCTTCGATTTCCTGGAGATGAGGAGTCTGCCGTGAAACCACTCGAGTCCGTGAGTGGGCTGGAGGCGCCTCGAGTGACGGTGGAGCCGCACACTGGCGGGGGCAGGGGAGTCACGGAGCCCACGGCCGCTGGGGCCTGTGGTGGCTCACGAGGAGGGATCCAGGCTGGATGCAGGGGCCACGCTGCAGGACCGTGGGCACACGCGGTGGGGGCTCACGCTCACAGTGGTGACCGACCCAACCAGGGCTCTCCAGGGCGCTGGAGGAGCTGCGACCAGAGGGGACAGGTCCTCACAGTCAGGCAGAGTTTGGACCAGAGGCAGGAAGTCAGGAACCTCCCTGCTTCAGGTCCCCGCGGGTCTGGGACGAGGACACAGTCTGTCGTCTGTGGCTCTGGGGGACAGGTCGGCTTCCTGGTGTGGCTGAGAGTGACTCCAGGGGAAGAGCCACGTTCCACCCTCTCTTTCACCCTGTCCTGTTCTCCCCTCCTTGGTTTTATTTCCCTGCTGCTGTATTTTTGTTGTTTAAACTTCTTTCTTCTCTGATACTTAAACCCATGGAAGGAAGAGACCAGGACACTTTCCGTTCCTGCAAGCGTCTGGCCCGGAGCTTGGGCCGGCACCTCTCGGAGGCCTCTGTCCCCACAGTAAGCTGGCACTGCACGCAGTGACCGCATGTGCTCGGGTGCTGCTGGGCGTGGGGCCTCCCTGTCCCGGGGAATATACTTTGTTGCGTATTCTCCTTCCCGTGGGCTGCTCTTCTCATATAGACCCAGACTCGGAGAGGTGGGCACATTTTCTGAACTAAAACTTAGCACATGCGATCTGCAAAGAAAGCATGGACTTTTAGGGAAGAAGATGAGAGAGAAGACCTGAAATCCAGGCTGTTCAATAAAACTCAAGACATTTGCGGAAGGCGTTCAGAGGAGGCACGGTGTGAGCGATGTCCAGTGAACGCCCACCTGGTCCGGGGCCACAGGTGGATAAAGTCAGCCCTCGGTGGCTGCTGCAGGCCCGGCCACCCTGCCTGGGGGCGTGTCACATGCCAGCGGGAGGGGCTGAGCAGGAGGGGACGCCCTGTCCCGAGCTGCAGCCTGTGCTGGGCTGGTCGGCTGCAGGTGCAGTGGGCGTGGGCAGGAGAGGCTTGTGGGAGTTAAGGGGAGTGTAAAAACTGGACTAAACTGGGATTTAACGATAACTGGTGGGAGGGCGGGCAGCAGGCCCTAGAGGGCAGGTAGAGGGAGAGGGAGTGTGGGTATGGGTGCGAGGGACCTTCCATGTGGAGTGTGGCAGACCGACAAGCCGTGGCTCTAGTTCTGAGGAGTTTATCTCCCAGCTACTTCTGGCTTTTACTGTCCTGGGCAACTGTGGAGCCGTGTTCTGGCGGGAGGGCATCACTGTACGCGGGGGATGCGGCCTTGGGGAGCACCGGGGGTTCCTTCCTCAACCAGGGCCACGCAGACCCCTGGCCAGTGGAGCTCCCCGTGTGCAGGAGAACGCTGTCAGGGCGGGGTCTCCTCCAGGTGACAACCCGTGCGCAGTCGCCACAGGGCAGAGCCGCACAGACGTGCATGGAGGTGGCTGCCCTGGGAGGCTCACTTTGGGGCCAGGGGTCCCCAGGCCATCTGCCATGAAGCAAACCTCTTCTCAGCCTCTGCCGTGGTGGGCACGAGAGAATGCGTCTCTGTGGTGAATGGCATTATCTGCAGCAGAATGCATTAGCCTGTCACAAGTAGCAAAGCCCGGCTCTTAACACAACACGGACACGCATCGCAGGAGCCAGGCGTTGCCTAAGGTAGCGGAGGAGGAGGTGGCTGGAACCGTCCAGGCATTCGGGAGCTGCATGTTACAAGACGAGAAAGCTTTGGGGAAGGCGATTGCACGGTCCAAGCAGGGAGGACGGGGCAGGTGGACGTGGTTTCCAAGTGTCAGCGTCAGAGGATCCCTTAGAGGACAGGGATAGGGAAGACCACCTCAGCCCGCAGCCTCAGCGGGAGGTCCGGCCCATCCTTCCCCATCCCCGGCCGGCCCTGCGGGCAGCAGGGAGGCTCCACAACAGCGTCTCTGCTCTCCGAGGCCCCTCCGGCCTCCCTGCTGGCAGCGGCATCGGGTGCTGGTTGCTACCCACATCCCCTGCGCACATGTGGGTCCCCAGGGCCATGCCTGGTGGGGATGACATCGTGTTGACCCGTGGGTCACTCCAAGGAACGGGTGCCTCGGAGAGCCCCAGGCAGCCTTGGAACCCAGGTTGGATGAACTTAGAACTGGCCCAGAAAGTGTTGGTTCACAAACTTGTTTATTCCAAGGATAGAGTCACATTTTCTGAAACAACAGGGACAGCAGAGAATTTGGTTTCACATTGGAGGACCAGTCTGCGTTTGTGAAGGGCTCCCTGGTGTCCAGTGTGGGGCAGGACAGGCAACGCGTGGGCTCGGGGACAAGGCTGGATGTCGGGAGGAAGACGCTGCAGCCGGCAGGGAAGGCTCGTGTGGGAGGAGAGAGCTGTGGGCTGAGCCCAGACACGGGCTCGCAGGGGTCAGGCCGCGGCTTTTCCTGCCTATGTAGGACTCAGGTCTGTGGGACATCACGGTCATTTCTGCCCGTGGCTAAGTCACGGCTTTTCTGGCTTCACTGGAGGAGCTACAATGTTTCTCTTCTCCATCACGTTAAACGTTCTCAGACTTTGTTGATCAAAATACAAAGTCTCCACCAGGGTTTTCTGCTTTGGGAGAATCGCTGATAGTTAGGAATGGAATCTTGGTGGGTCATTTCTCTGTTAGCAAGTACAGGAGACACAAAAGGACTCCGACCGGAAAGGTGGCAGACGGGACGTTTTGAGATTCTTCTAACATATAAAATAATGCAATCGGCAAAATTGAGTGTCTCTGTGTGTGGTTACGTGTGTCTGTGTGTGCGATTGTTTGGAGAGCAGAGAAAGGAAGATTCGCAGATGATTATATTAGCAAGTGAAGCCAAAAGTTTTGAAATGCATCATTCTGGCCAGAGTTTCGAAGGATAGATACTGACATGAAATACAGGTTTATCCTGGTATCGGTTTTATGATGTTTAATAGCAAATCAACCAAAGGGGTTTATACGTGATAAATGCTGAGATTATCAACATGCACAAGATAATGTTAGCATCAGTGTGTGACTAGACTTAAATCCTCCAATTTAAAAGTTTGATTTCTCTATAGGTGAGCATCTCATCACTGCCCCACTTTTGGGGGGGGTGGTGTAGACAATGAAGCAGAATAGACACTGAAGGAACATTCCAGAATGACACCTTTCCTAGACCCATAAATCCTACACTTAAACCAGAAATCAAGGTGCTCTTGAGTGGAAGGACATAAAATACAGATTTGCTGGTGAAACAAAGTATCCTGGGGTGGAGGCCGCACCTGGCCGCACAGCTGAGCCCTGTGTCCCTGGCTTCCTCACCCTCCCCCGGGTTCCAGGAGACTAAAAACAGTGAGTTTTGTGACCCCAGCACTTGAAACCGGAATGTGGGGGATCTAGACAAACCCTCCGAGTTGCTGCCTCCAAAGCGTCCCCTCTCTGACCTGGCGCCACGACCTGCCCGTCCAGGTGTGTGTGTGTCCCAGGCAAGGCCTGCGTGTGCGGAGCTGCTCCCCGAGAGGCAAAGGCTCCTGCCCGGGCTCCTGTGTCCGAGTGGCCGGTGCCCTGGGGCCCCCGGAGCTCGCTCCCCACGGCCCCTCTCTGGGGGTACAGGAGGCCCCCCTACTCGCTCTGTTCCCTCTGGGACCTGGACACACTGTTGCAGTGGGGGTGCCTCACTGTTCCCGCCCTGGGAGGGACGATGGCCTTCTAGAAACTCTCCCAGGCCTTGGAGCTCAGAGCCCAGGTACGGCGCCCATAGCCACTCCGCTTGTGGGCCCCAGGCCACCAGGCCGGGCCTCCGGGGCTCTGGTCCGAGTTCCTCGAGCACCTGAAGGCCGCGTGAGGTTGGGCCGTTGCTCACACCAGTTGCAGGTGGACAGTTGGGCCCGAAGGACGTGGGGTTTCTGAAAACCGAGACGCAGCTGCTGGGGAAGCCTCGCCCGTCCCCACCTCTCGTCCTGCCCTTTGGCTTAATTGAGCTGGTGCCGAGTGGGGTGTTGGGTCCCTTTTGTGCTCCCGGCTGGCTGCTCCCAGCCCCTGAAGTGCCCGTGCGTCTGCCGCTGAGCCTTTGTTCCGACCCCTCACGTGCAGAGCCCTTCTTTGTGCGTCAGACCCTCCCATCTGTCGCCTGGAGCTTCCCTCCCTGCCCGGCGGCCACGGCTGTTCTGGCGCCTCCCTCTGCCCTTCACACCCAGAGCCGCGTTGGGTCTCAGGTTCGTTCTCCGCACTGAGTCACGAGCATCAGCCTCTGATGACGCAGACCTGGGTTTGGGGCTGGGCCTGCCGCTCCCCGCTGCGCGGCCTCGGGCAGGAGGCCCCGGTCCTGGACGCCAGACCCGTGGGAAAGACCCCCAGCGCCTGGCAGGGCCCTGTGGGCTCCATAAGAAGTAACCGACAAATTGAACTCGGGTATCGCCGTGAGAAGAGCCGGTCTGGGGGAGCCACCCCATGTGCTGTCTGGCGTCGGGAAAGGCGCCTGCACACAGGCGGCTCCGGCACGTGACGCGGAGTGTAGGTGCTGACGATGACAGTGACAGTGATGACAATTTGTCATCTTTGGAGCAAAAAGAAAATTAGGAAGGTGGCAGAAGTTCCTTGTAGGAAACGACTGCGTGTTCTCTGCTTCCGTGCCAGGCCCAGGCTGCCCTGAGAGGCCGAGGGCGGGTTCCTGACGGCTCGGCTGTGCCGTCGGTGTGTGAGACGGGAGGGCAGAGGAGCCGCAGGGCTTCTCCAGCCAGCTTTGCTCACGGAGGTCGCGCTCAGTCTGTGAACTCTGAAGGCACCACTGGCTTTTTTGGGAGCCCTTAAAGGTTAATTGCGCGGTGAGTCACCAGCCGTGGAGCCGGGAAGCTGCCTTCTCTGTCTCAGGGACGGTGGCCTGGCTCAGCACTGCCGTCCCCAGAAGCCGAGCGGGGAGCGAAGGTCACATGTGCTCCTTCCGACATCTGAGACCTCCAGGTTCGGTCATTGTCTCAGCCAGAGGTGGCAGTTGTCCGGGCAGAGGTCAGGAGATTGTCTTGCGGAAGATGGGATTATGGGATGGATCCGAACCTTTAGAAGCTCCAAACTTCTGCTCAGAGGCAGGACGGCGGCGGCCCGAGACGGGAGTCTGCCAACCTCCTCATTTGCCGGCAAATTAATAAACACCTCTTTCTTTTCCTCAAAAAAAAATCTTCACAGAAACCTGCATCAAATATGGCTTATGTGAGAAGGAAGATACTCATTAAAACTACGTGTTTCCTTCGGATGTTTTTATTTTCACGACTGTTTCCTGGTTTCGGTCTGACACCCGGCAGGAGCCCAGCGAATGGGGACAGCGAGTGTCTCCAGTGTCAACACAGAGGAGTTTCTGAGCGGACTGGACTTGAGGCACCCAGTGACGCTCGGAGGCAGCTGGGCTTCCTGAGCAACATGCTTTCCAGCCCTCCCCTGTGGACAGCACGCGACCCGCGTGTGTTCCCTCTGTGCTTTATGTCGGGTGGCAACATTTCCCACCGCCTACCGGGGGGCGGAGACCCAGCCACAGCCCCACTGTGTCAGGGAAGGGCGCGGGGGCCGCAGGCAGCAGGACCGGCTGGGACTCCACACGCTGCCTCACCCGGGTGCCCCCCACCCCCTGGAGCTTGTGGCAGGTCCTGAGACAGAACAGACGAGAGAGACTCTGCGCCCGGGAGTGGGAGGAAGGCGTCTGAGCGTGAGAACGGCTGGGAGGTGCAGGCCGGGAGGTCGCCGGGGCCCGGGCCGCAGGGGCACGGCAAGTCAGGGGCCGGAGTCGTTCTCTTACTGACTTCATCTGTTCCAGGACTGTTCTAGATTTAGAAGAATGCTGGAAATTACTTTCCACTTATATTGACGTGTCTGTATCTTTAATGTTTATTTTGAGAAAACATCTTGCCAAGTGGGATGAAATCACTCCACGTTGCTTGGTAAACACTGTTTATCACAGAGCTGTTTGTTAGTTTTCTGACGCTGTGGCACCCGGCACTTGGCGTGACGCAGGGCGGGTTCCCCGGAGGAGCCGGTTCGCCGCCCGTCCCTGTGGGGTCAGGAGAGGGAGGACAGCGGGCCAGGTCCCCACGAGAGGCCGTCGGAGCCACCATCCCGCACTGTCCTGTCTGGACCAGGCTCGGGAGTCTCCCTGGGGAGTGATTCCTCCCCTGTGGGGGGTCTGTGGGCCCACGTGTGTACATGCATGTGTGGGCGCACATGCGTGTATTGTCCCTTAGTCTAAGTGTAAAAGCAAAGCCCACGGGAGGCAGTGGATTGTGTCACCAGGGAGGTGCCGGGGCGTGGCTGGGTCACGGGAGGTGGGGCGGTGGGCCTCGGTCTCCGTCGCAGGGACAAGTGCGGTGGGGCTGGGCAGGGATCGGGGCAGGGCATCCAGTGCGTCTGTGACACCTTTGACCTCCGGGGAGGAGGCACGTGCTCCGCCACTCCTTCCCCAGAAATGGCCGTGGCCCTGCACTCGCCCAGGGCAGGGAGGGGCATGAGCAGCATCCCCTTGGCATTTGCAGAGACGACCGTTGTCCCCATAGTGACCCTCGGCAGACGCACCAGGTACAGGGGACGTCTGTGTGACATGGGTCCCGCACACCAGCCCCAGTGTCTGCCCCTGCGCCAGCCGCCTTGCTGGTCGCGGTCGGAGGTGAAGCCTCCACGTTCCGTTGAGTTTTACGATTAAATAAAAGCCTGAGTGAGCTGTTGTGAGCGAGGACGGGTGATCAGGCAGGAAATGTTCCTTCTCTATGTGCGTTTCCCCCACGGTGGACAGAACCACCAGTGACGGCCTGGGGTGTTTCTCCCATGATTTCCCCCAGGCCGACTTTCTAAGCATTTTGCTTAATTTTAATCGTACCGCATGTAGAATTTTACATACTTTGTATTAGTTTTTCTTATCACAAAAGTAATACATGTTCAATGTGGAAAATACAAATAAGCACGATGAAAAATAAAATAAAAACCACCTATCATTTTACCCCACGGTTGAGAGCATCTATTACTAATGCTGTGCACACCTTCCAGGTGTTTTTTCATCTGCTTATATTTACGTTTTGCATCTGGCTTCTGGGGTGAAGGTTCCCCTGTTACCTCGCGCTCCGTAGGCTGGGTGTGGGGCTGACAGAGCTCGGACCCCCCCTCGGCCCTCCAGCCCGGCAGCTGGGGAGCCCAGCGCATTGTTCCTGCCACGGCGGGTCCTGCAGCCGGGACCAGGCCCCTCCCTGGAGAGGGCCGGCGCCTTTTCAGCATGTTCTCTGAGGTTTCATCCCATCTGGGAGTGACTGGCCTTCATCCCTCCCTAGCAGATCCTAGTGAATCCATTTTCCCTCCGTGGCTTTGTACCTTTGTTCCTTCATTTTGTCCTGTTACTGCTAATTATGCCTTGCAAGCAACCCTAAAAATTCCAGGCTGTCCTTTGTGGACACACTTGGGCAACACACTGCTTCGTTCCTGGGGCTCCTTGGAAGGTGCAGAGAGGTTTTCTGCAGCCCTCGTCATCCTGGTCTTTGCTCTGACAAGATTCGAGGGTGACAGGTCTTTCTCAGTGGTTTGCGCTCTGCGATTTGCCCATCAGATGCAGAGCTGGGGAGTGAGACGTTTGCATCGTGTGTGGATGAATCCCTGCCCCTGCAATCCGACTCACCTTATCTGCAAACTGTGTTAGGAAGAAGCATAAAGTGCACCGAGGACCCTGCAGGAAGGTGCTGCGCGTGGGCTCGGCACGTGGCAGAGAAGCCAGGGGGTTTTCCGGAAGTGATGGCCACGTGTCACCCGTGGCTCTCTGTGTTCCCGGCCTGTCCTCACACCCTAAGAATTTACTCTGCACAGATGACTTCCCGGCTTAAGCACATCCTGTGCTGACCCGAGGGGTTGGGGACCCGAGTGTGCCGCTGTTCTGGGGGCAGACGCACAGTGGTTCAGGGTCCACACGTGAGTGCAGTGGGCCACAGGTGCTGGTGCATGACGCACGCATGCCACTGGGCTCGCACACACGGTTCCAGCGGGCTTAGACATGTTGGAGGCAGAATCACGCTGTGAAAGATCAATTTTTCACATTTTCCTGATGGAGACTTTTTGTGCTTGGTACTGACCTTCTGGGTTTTACCTTTCTTGACACACAACGTGCCGTTTAGATAATTTTAAACAGTGCGGCACAAGCTTCACGTGTTCATTTTGTGACGGAGCATTTACTTTCAGGGGGTTGTGGAAAATGCTGTTCTTCTCATTTAAAAACCCCAATTACTCTGGTTCCGCCTAGAAAGGGTGAGGGTCTCCTTAGCAAACAGAGTTGTCGGGGTCAAGCGGGGCTTGACACGGCCCTGGGCAGCTCGTCACCGGGACCTCTCCAGGGTCGTGTCCGGGAACCAGGCCCTGCGAGAGCCCTGACTCCTCCGGCGGCTGCTGGGTGACCTTCTCTGTGCCGGGAGCTGTGACCGTCTGGCATAAGACGCGCTGACACGGACTGAATGTGTAGCGTGTACCCAGCGCTGTGTTAAGTGCTTTACGCACATTAACTCTTAGAAACCTCCCAGCAGCCTTACGGATTCTGCTGTTACCCCTGTTCTGCAGATGGCAGCACGAGGCTGGGGCACCTCGTCTGGCACTGTGCGGCGGGCGTGGCGGAGCCGGGAGCCAGGCCAGACGGGCTGGCCCGAGTCTGTCCTCAGCCTTCGCATCACACTGCCGCACTGTGCGAGCCTGGGCCTTCCCTGGGGCCCGTTTCCCGGCCAGGGTTGGGTTTACTTTCTGCTGCAGGACTTGGTTTCCTAGGACGCCAACAGCTCTGGACCCCTCGCTGCCCAGCGCGGAGGCTCGTGACCCCCACGGACGGCGGTTGTGGAGCCGCCTGCAAAATCACGCCCCTTCCCGTGACCGTGTGTGCGTCCTCCTCGTGGGACCCTGGGGTGGTTCGCAGGTTTCCCTTCATAGTTTTCTCCATGCCTGAGAGGGGCCAGACAGCTAAAAAGCACGGAGGCCGGGCCCATCTCCAGGGGTGGCCCCGGGAAGTGCGGAGCATTGTGGTGCAAAAATGAGCGGCCTGCTCTCTTGCTGTCTGGGATGTGCTTAGTTTATATGTCGCTGTTTCTCCCTTATTCCTGAATAGTAGGAGTCGGGAAAGAAAAGAAAACCGATTTTGTCAAATTCCCGGTGGGCATGGCCCGTGGTCCCCACCCCGGGGCAGAGGTGCCGGGGGCCGCCGGGGACCCTGCGGTGGCTCGTTGAACTCCAGTCTTCGTCCGCAGTCAGAAGCTTCGCTGGGCTAAGTCTCCTTTCTTTTCTGTTCACAATTAATTACCTGTTCGTTATTGGGCCATATGAATTGTTACAAAGCTCATAATTGTCTTTATGAACTCAAGGTCATCAAGCTAAAAGCTCTGGGTCATTTTTATTAAAGCAGTGTCGTCTCAGGCCGAAATCTTTTTTTAAATCATCATCAGACTTAGTCTGGATCTTAAATATCTGATGAGATTTGTGTTGAGGGAAGCGGCTAGACCTTCCGTCGGGCCACGTGAAGACCTATTGGCAAAGGTTCTCGGCGCAGCACCGGCTGTGCCAGGGCGCGGGGGGTCATGTGGGGAGCAGCACTCGGAAAGCTGGCAGGTGCTGGGACCTCACTGGGTTTGCACCTGAGTTGGTTAATGCCTGTGATAGATCCGCATATCCTACCGTTCTCGTTTTAAGGTATTTACGCTCCTAACCAGGGAATTTTTGTTCTGGGAGCTGTCTTGCTGCCAGGATTTTAAATTAGGGAAATTTCTGAACAAAATTGGGCTGGGCTCCAGGTTTCTTTCAGTGCATGCTTATATAGTTTATTTAGCACTATCAATTACCCTTTGCTCAAACAAAATGCTCTCTGGATCATAGCTCTGTGTTTTCAACTCACTTAACAGAATGTTACTTACAGAACATTTATAGGGGTGACGGCACCTTTATCTCTCCTTGACAGGAGTGTCCTGTTCGCGCCCCGGGGGCTCCATGGAAGTTGGACGGTGCCTGCGGGCAACACGGGCTGGGGGTGCTTCGGTCCGATGGCTCTTCCGGTGTGGCGGCAGCTAATGTTGGAAATTCAACTCACATTTAAGTAACATGCACACCCCGCGCGTTCAGTCCTTGCCGAGGGGTCAGTAGGTGCGTGCCTTGGTTTACCTCGCCGGGTGTGATTGCTTTCTTGGGAGGAGACACGTTATAAATGGAGAATGTAGCACCACACAGAGGCCGCCAGGACAGTTTCGCAGTGTCTCTAATGCGCTCGAGGCTGGGGGCACTGTTCGGAGGTCTGGGTGCACATCGAGCAGGGTGGGAAGGCTGTCCCAGAACCGTAAAGCTAGAAGGGGCTTCAAACATCATTAAATCAGTCTCTTTAACCGACTAGACCGTCACTCGTCAAGTGGCGTTCTACATTTTTCCTCCATTCTAGTAAAAAGTTCCCTTGTCCTTAGAAAATTTTTAAATTTTAAAGTCTAGGTCAGAGAATGGGCCTAATATAGAATTTCTGTGATTAATTTGCAAACTGTAGTGGGCCTAAAGGACTAATAATAAGGCCACACGGTGATGTCCCGGAGATGTCATCGGTGAGCCAAGACGCAGCGTTAGGAGGACCTGGCTTCTCCCTGCAGACTCAGGAAAGTGGCCGGGAGCCTCCAGGAAGAGCAGGGTGGGGGACACACGTCTCCTGTGGCAGCCGCTTCTCCTGTGCACAGGGGAGGCCGCGGCACCAGCCCTTCCAGGCCCGCCTCCGGGCCTTCCTGCTGGGCACAGAGCGGGGACTGAGCTTTGTTGGGTGTTTATCTCGGCCTCCTCCGCTTTTAAAAACATGAAGACCTGCAGGGAGACTTGGCACCACAGGCGGTACCGGGACACACGGGCGAGAGTCGCGGGGCTGTCCTGGCCGCCTCTGGCCAGCTCGCGTCTCCCGTGGTCCCAGAGGTCACAGAGGTCCCCGAGGTCTGCGTGGATGCTTGGTCACACGTGCAGTGCTGAGGTGCTGTGGATCCCGCAGAAACACCTTGGCTGCAGCCCCAGGAACGTCACCCCAGCTCAGAGAACGGTTTAATCTCTGTGGCAGCCACGCTCTGCGACGCTGCCGACCTGTGTTTGAGGGATTCCCCCGCCCCGCGCTTCGCAGACACCAGCCCTTCCAGCCTGCACAGCCATGCATCATTACGTCCGTTTCCAGCGCAAAAAAATCAGCCTTACAGACCTTAAATGATTTGCCCAAGTTCACATAAAGTTTAGGGTGCTTCGCCGTGTTGTCCAGGTGGAAAAAAATTAAATTAAATTAAAAGTTTGTGGTCAAGCAGGGACCTCGGTCCAGGACTGAGCAGGGCTGGGGCACTGCACTCTCCATGGTGCTGGGAGAACAGAAATCCTGGTTTTGTTGTAATTCCTCCGTGTTCACTCACAGGACAGTCGTGCAGCTGTGCTGATTTTTCACATTTTAGTGAATAAATCTCCAACATTTCCGCTCTTCCCCGGAGCATCTCAGCCCTGGAGGACGAGTCTGGGTTCCTGTAGGTGTTGTGCTTCGGTCGGGACTCGCTGTTTTTCTGGATAGATGGTGTTAAGCCACAGAAGTCACTGCAGAGACACCTCTTGGTTTGCTGTCCCCAAATCGGGCAGCGTCCACGTGCGCAGTGGGAGGTGAACGGGCCGTGCTCGAGGGCTGGCACCATCCGCCTTGTTAAAATGATCCCTGACCCATGCGCTGCTTCCTGTGTGCTTTGCTTTGGTTTTGAGATTCTGAGACATCTTGGGTTGTTTTTTTTAAAAACCGACTCACTGTCTAAGAACTGTCTGTGAGCTGATGAGTGCTTGAAGTGGACGGGCAGAAGGAACTGGAACTGCAGGGCTGGATTTCCCCTGCCTGCGTTTCTCCCTGCGTCAGACGCCTCTTAGCCCCAGGGCGGCCCCAAGTCCACCTCTTCCTCTCTGTCCCCTCCCGGTGCCACGATAATCCTCCGTTACCACCTCCCGAGGGGCCGAGGACGGAGGGGGGCTCCAGCCCAGGCGGCCCGTCCCAGGCACCCGCATCCAACCCGCTTGTCAGCAGGCCCTGGGGGAGCCCAAGAGTCCGGGTTGTGCGTCCCGGAGCTGAGCAGAGAAGAAGCCGCTTCTGTGTGGTGTCGGCGGGTTTGGGGAAGGTCTTTACAGCCAAGGAAAAGGGCACTCGGGTGCCAAGGAGCGTGAAATGTGGACGTGGCCAGTGATCTTAGGCCGCTGCCTCGGGAGCTGAGGGGCCTGTGACGACCCCCCTGGCCGGGCGGGCAGGTGCCGGAGGAGCGCGTGAGCCACAAGGTGCGGCAAAGGCTTCGGCTATGATGCATTTTCAACTCTTCTGTTGGGCTCAGATTCTCTTGCAAACTTTTTCTCGATATCATTGTATTTTCATGACTCGGGTTAGGGTTACATTTTCACTGGGCAGAAGGATGGCATTCCCTGAGCCATCACTGCTGGAATTCCTCCAGGGAGGTGTCTCCTTCGTCCAAAGTGGTGGGACCACCCGGGCTGAGCCTGGCAAGGGACAGTCAGTGGCCCGTCCTGAGGACCGAAGCCTCATGTCAAAAGCCGTGTGGTAGTCCGGGCTGGAGCGGACCGCACCCCGCCGCACCGCAGCCAGGCGGAGGCTGAGCCTGCCCCTCTCGTGCGTTTAAACATCGCCTGCGGAAGGAGGTGGACGATCTGGCAGGGACACACTTGGGGTCAGTGGGTGACACGTTGAGACCCTCCCTAAATCCAGACCCTCTTCTGGCTGAGCAGCACTGCCTGGCACAGACACCACGGTTTCCCCATCCGCTCACGCGGTGACGGCCACGTAGGGCCATTCCCACCTTTGCAGTTGTGAATAGCACTGTGATAAACATGCAAGTGCAGGTGTCTTTTTTATACAATGGAGTCTTTTCCTTCGCATGGACACCCCGCAGTGGGCTTGCTGGATCCGATGGTGGGTCGGCCTTTAGCTCTTTGAGGAATCTCCACCCGGTTTTCCACAGCGGCTGCACGAATTTGCATTCCCGCCAACAGCGTGTAAGCGTTGCCCTCTCTCTGCATCCGTGTAGCATCGCTATTCTTGGCTTTTTGATAACAGCCGCTCTGCCTGGCGTAAGACGGTCTCTCACAAGAGAGAAGGAAATCGTGTCTTTTGCAGCAACGTGGAATGGAGGAGGCCGTTATCTTAAGTGAGACAAGTGAGACAGAGTCAAACACCGTGAGTTTGCACTCACAGGCGGGGGCCACGCAGAGTGCACACGTGGGCACACGTGTGGAGCGAGAGACCAGGCGGCTGGCACGACGCTCACCGTGAGGGCCACAGGGACTCCGCACGCCCAGACTGCACTGCCACGAAGCGTGGTCGCAGAGCGAACTGCACTTGTACCCCCTGAATCTGTAAAAACAAAACGAGTAACAAGTCCAGAAACGTTAGCCGTTGGTGGTCCACTCAGACGCACAAGTTGGGTTCCCGGTTCTGTCCTCTCTGCGTGTGACTGCTGGTCCTGGTTTGCGTGGGCCTCGGGCATTGTTGCGGGAAGAGAAAGAAACACGAAAGGAGGGTCTTTCTCCCAGCACCCTGGTCGTGGCGCAGCTGCTGTGTTTCAGCTACAGTGGAAGGTCCCTGCTCCCCCCACGCGGCTGACACTCTAGTGAGAAAGAAGATACACCTGAGAGGTCCACCTGCTGCTTTACTCCAGAACATTCCACTTTGACGGCAGAGTAGGATCCGCTGGCCCCTTTCTTGACTCTGTCGGGCGGGTGGGTGTGTGATGTGTGCAGGGGCGGGGGTGCGTGTGCTGCGCTGTGTGTGGTCTGTGTGTGCGTGTCTGTGTGTTCATACTGTCAGGACCGGCTCTGCTCCGTGGGCCCGGCCAGGCCGTCCTCGCTCCCGTGTGAGCGCAAAGCACCCGCGGAGCGTCCTGCCTGGCTGCGTCGGCTCAGCGTCCCGGGACGGGGCACCGGCTCACAGATCTGCACCGGGGGTCTTAGGACGAGATGGGTGACGCCACGCAGGCACTGTGGGCCCAGCCCGCGGCTTCCCCGATGCCACTGACTCCTGCCTCTGCCTCCTCTGTCCCCCAGGAGCTGTGCCGCCAGCGCATGGCCACGCGGCCACCGGACCGCCCCGAGGGCCCGCACGCCTCGCGCCTGCACAGCGTCTCGTCCCAGTGCAGTGACGGGCCCGGGCCCAGCCCCTCCGCACGCAGCAGCACCTCGTCCTGGTCCGAGGAGCCCGTGCAGCCCAACATGGACATCTCCACCGGTCACATGATCCTGGTAAGGCCGCGGCTCACGGCTCTGCCCACACACTCAGGCCGGCGCCTCCCCGACTCCTGCCACCCCGGGGTCACCGCCTCTCCTGAGCTCGGTGGCGGCAGGACTGGCAGAGACGGCACCTGCTCAGGGCGCAGATAGGCAGTGACCCTCCCTCTGGGTGGCAGGAACGTTCACGCGGGAGATCCTCCCATCCTCCACCCGGAGCACGGAGCCCCACGCGTCTGGGCTCGTGTGAGGCTGGGCCCCGGCTCTTTCGTTTTTGGTGGTGAGAACGCACAATGGTTGGCGCCTACTGTGTGCACTGCTTTGCGGGGCCCCCGGACTCCTAGGCAGCAGCGCTTTCCCGCCCTGGCTCCCAGCTCACCGAGCAGCGTTGGGGGGATAAAAGTCACTCTCCCGCTGCCCGTAGGTGCAGGGCCGGGGGGTGCAGTCTGGGGGCTCAGGATTCACGGGGCGTTTCTGGCGGTGCCAGGCAGACACACAGTGCCAAGGCCTCAGCTGCCTTCTCTGCAGTGATGTACCTTTCCCCAGACGAGTGTGCCCTCCGGTGACACAGATGGGGTGGCTGGGCCTCGCCTCTCTACCCGCCATTAACATCCAGGTTTTCTTGGAGAGGTGTTTGCCTCAGAAGGTTCTGGACCTTCCCGCCACGGCGTCTCCGTGTGGCCACTGTGGGAGACGAGGCCTCCCGTGGGGCAGAGGCGGGGCCTGGTTCTGCTGCTTGGCGGGTGCAGCTGCCACGCTGGGGCCACGGCCACATTCTCATGGTGGCTCATGTCTCGAGAGGGCCCCGCGAGGCATCAAACAAGCATGTTTTTGGAAACGTTTTCGACCTGACTGTCTACTCACAACCTAGATTGGTGGGATTAGACCCAAAGAAGCTGGAAAACCAATATTTTCACAAAAAAGCCTCGTTGCAGAGCCCGGCGATCAAGCTGGGATCCTGCAAGGCCGTCGTGGTCGTGCAGGACACGCGTGACCCCAGCCCTGCTCGGGGCAGATGCTCTGCAGATGGGGCACGAGCAGCTGCCGCCCAGGGAGCTTGAGGCAGAGCCGGGACGTTCTGCACCCCTGGTCTGCGGCTGGAAACGGGACCCTCGCCTGCTTCCCGCCCTCCCGGGCCCAGACTGCCCACGACACGCTCCCCTCGTCCGGCCCCATGGACGGGTGGTGGCACCAGGGCTCCCACGCTCAGGCACGGATAGCGTGTTGCTCGTGTGACAAATGTACTGGGTCCCCCCGTCTCCCTGCCTGTGAGGAGGGTCCCAGAGGAGGGTCCTGGAGGATAGATGCAGACGAGGACTGGAGACACCTGTCCCCGGCCCCGCCAGCACCGATCGCCCACAGCCAGGCTCACCCGCGAAGCAGGGGCTCGTGGCAAAGAGTCGGCGCCAGGCGGGGCCTTCGCCTCCCGGGATCCGGCAGCCGGACTGGGAGGTCTGTGCACTCCAGCCTCTGTGTTTCTGCACTTTGGGTTTGTTTCTTGTTTTGCTTTGCCTCATTTTCTTAGAAAGTGCCTTCTAAAGATTCCAGTTCCCTCTCAGTGGCACTAAGGAGAAACGGGCCTGGTCCGCAAGGAAAACCACCCCGGAATGTCGCCTGCCCCGGTGCGTGGGCAGCTGGGCGCAGAGGGAAGGGCGAGCCCAGGAAGGCGCCCGGGGCCGGCTGGCCGCGCAGAGAAGGGGGTCTCAGCTCCAGGGCGGCTCGGGAGGTGGGTCAGCCAGGAACCTTGCGGTCTCGGGGCGGGATCTGCGTGGGACCCACGAGGCTGGAACCCTGGGAAGCCAGCGGCATCCCTGAAGCCACTGTGGAACTTCTGCAAATAAGAGTCACAGTGTTTGGAACGTGGGAGGGACGCGGCCCCTCGAGGATTCTCCCACATCCTTTCCTGGGGTGAAGAGTCATCACTGAATTTGTTTTTCTAAAGATCCGTTTCTGCGTCACCTTTGCCATCAGAAGAGTGACATGTCTGTGACGTGTCCGTGACGTGGGTGGGTCTATCGAGAATGGCGTGACTGCCCTGAGGGTTGCTAACTACCTGTGAGTCCGCTGTGAATCCTGGCATGAAAGCACACGCAGACATGCGTGTCTGCACAGGGCTGTCCCGTGCCGCATCACAGGAAATGTGTTGGCGCAGCCGGGACCAGCTGCGGAACATTCTTTGGAATTTGGGAATGTTGAGGAAAAGTTGGCTTAATGCTTTCTCCATTAGACCTGAAGAATATAGAATTAATTCAGGAAAATGGCACTGAATACAGTTTCTCTTCAGATCGTATAAATCTTTCACCTTTTTAAAAAATGCATCTTCGTGCATGTTGGCGATAGTGGTGTGGACTTGGCCCCGGCCCTGCCTCGATTCCCGGAAGGTGCGGCATCGAAATGGGCTCACGACTGCGTTTTCCAGGATTCACCCGACGGCCGCTGTCCTCGGAGCCCAGCGAGGGAGGAGCTGTCATTAGAGGCGACAGTTAAAGCACTGACATAACACATGAAAAATGGCAGGTTACGATGTTGCAAAGGTGGCCAGAGCTTCCCGTAGTCACAGAAAACAGAAGGTCGGTGACCTTCACCCTTTCCTCTTGGATTCGCCAGTGGCGTTTGCTGCAGGCCCACGGGAGTGAGCCTGGGCCGCAGGGCTCTTGGGGGCTCTCGGGGACTCTCTCTCTTGGCTGCCGCCCCCGCCGAGGGCTGTTGATGTTTTGACTTGGGCACTGGCAGCAATCCCTCCCTCTGCCGACGTTCATCCCGCCAGGCTCGTTGGCTTGCCCTGATTCGCACTCAGCGCAGTGTAAGGAGGTGCTTACCTGGAAGGCTTCCCGGAGGCTGCAGCAGAAAGTGCCCCAGGTGGCCTGGGCAGGGCGCTTCCCTGGCTGCAGCTCTTCATCTCCAAACTTCACACCTTGTATTTCTAGAAGGTTCCCAGTCCGTTGTTGATGCACAGTTGACAGCACAGATGGCCGCGCTCTCAGGATGGAAGGAACTGGGCCGCCAAGAGTTCAACTCCAGCTGAGCGGCCTTTCTGACGGGCTCTCGCTCACCGAGGTGTCCGGGAGGCAGAACAGTCGCACCGAGGCGGGGCGGCCCTTCCCCCGCACGCAGGACACGTGTCTGCACTGGGTGGGGTGTGACCTGCTCTCGGCGAGTCCCTTGTTGGGGACGTCTTTCTCCAGCGGCAGCTGCAGGAAGCCTTCCCCGCTGCCGGGCGTTCCGGCTGGGTGTCTGAGCCCCTGAGAATCCGCAGAGGAGGGAGCCAGGGTGAGGTGACCGGGCTGGGGTGGCAGGACGTGAGAGCCGCTGCCTCTGAAGACCTCGGCGTTTCCTGGCGTTGCTGCGGATCCCGCGGAAGAGCAGCACGGACTTCTTAGAGCTCAGGTCCAGCCGAGCGGGTCTGACCACCCAGCGGCTGCCACAGCCCGCGGGCAAGGCTCAACCCCAGCATATCCGTCCTAACGTCCTAACTCACTTGGGTGGATTTTCTAGAGCCTCCCTTGTCTACACCGCCTCCCTCGCTGTCACTCCTGGTTGATG
The DNA here is from genome assembly GCF_020740605.2 of Lemur catta. Classification (NCBI taxonomy): domain Eukaryota; kingdom Metazoa; phylum Chordata; class Mammalia; order Primates; family Lemuridae; genus Lemur; species Lemur catta. The sequence goes on from NC_059138.1 coordinate 809,497, forward strand.
TTTCTGTGACTTAGTCTCGTCACCGAGACCCACGCTGGCCAGGTGTGTCGGCCAGCACCAGGCAGGGGCATCTTGTGCAGGAGGCCGGGCAGCTGGGCAGGGCGATGCCGTGCGGTGCCCACGTGCGCCCAGCACACGGTTGGTCCAGTCGGCAGCCAGCGAGGGCCTTGCTCAGCCACCTGCGTTTTGAAGGCACCTTTTGTGCCGGGAAGGAAGGTGTTCACCTGGCAGCCTCTCACCCGATGGCAATTTCCAGCCCTCAAATCTTGTGCTTTGTTAAAAAGCAGATTTGCAGTGACCTAAATGTATGGTTTTCTTTGTCCCGTACTAAGAGGGGGATGAGTCCCGCGGCCCGAGTTCAGGGGCAGCGTCTGGTCTGTCTGTGCTGGATGGAAATGTCGCAGCAACCCTGTCCCGGCCCCAGCTGCCACCCCAGGGCAGCCGCCCCCTCCTGCCAGTGATGCCTGAACACGCGGAGACCCGTGCTCTGATTGCGCCGCGCTGCATGGAGGGGCGGCTCTGTGTGGTATGTGTGGCTGTCCCTCCGTCCCCACAGCCTGGTTCTTGTGTTTTGCCGTCACCTACCGCTTCCTCTTAGCAGCAATTTTCAAACTCCGGCCGCTCCAGACAGCCGGACCGTGTGAGGACGTGGGGAACCTGCGTTTCAGGAGCAGGGTCCTGAGTCGTCGGTGGACGTTGCCACGTGTCCTGCCAGGCATGTGGCCGCTGACGGTCCCCCAGCCAGCAGAGACAGTGCCTGAGTCCCCAGGGTCCCCCAGCCTTTGGGCTTCACCACTGACAAGTGGAAAAGGCTGTTTCCAAGGAGTCTAAATCTACGTTTCTCTTCCCACGTGGGAGGTTGCCCATGTTTCATGTTTGGGGGCCGTTCGTGGCTCCGCCCAGGGTGGTTTCGGAAGTGTCCCTGCTGGGCTGCTGACCCCCCCAGCCTGTGAGTGAGAGCCCCGCCCCCCCAGCCTGTGAGTGAGAGCCCTGCCCCCCCCAGCCTGTGAGAGCCCCGCCCCCCCAGCCTGTGAGTGAGAGCCCCGCCCCCCCCAGCCTGTGAGTGAGAGCCCCGCCCCCCCAGCCTGTGAGTGAGAGCCCTGCCCCCCCAGCCTGTGAGTGAGAGCCCTGCCCCCCCAGCCTGTGAGTGACAGCCCTGCACCCCCCAGCATGTGAGTGAGAGCCCCGCCCCCCCAGCCTGTGAGTGAGAGCCCCGCCCCCCCAGCCTGTGAGTGAGAGCCCTGCCCCCCCACCAGCCTGTGAGTGAGAGCCCTGCACCCCCCAGCCTGTGAGTGAGAGCCCTGCACCCCCCAGCCTGTGAGTGAGAGCCCCGCCCCCCGACAGCCTGTGAGTGAGAGCCGCGCCCCCCCCAGCCTGTGAGAGCCCCGCCCCCCCAGCCTGTGAGTGACAGCCCCGCCCCCCCAGCCTGAGTGACAGCCCCGCCCCCCCAGCCTGTGAGTGACAGCCCCGCCCCCCCCAGCCTGTGAGTGACAGCCCCGCCCCCCCACAGCCTGTGAGTGACAGCCCCGCCCCCCCAGCCTGTGAGTGACAGCCCCGCCCCCCCAGCCTGTGAGTGACAGCCCCGCCCCCCCAGCCTGTGAGTGACAGCCCCGCCCCCCCAGCCTGTGAGTGACAGCCCCGCCCCCCCACAGCCTGTGAGTGACAGCCCCGCCCCCCCAGCCTGTGAGTGACAGCCCCGCCCCCCCAGCCTGTGAGTGACAGCCCCGCCCCCCCAGCCTGTGAGAGCCCCGCCCCCCACAGCCTGTGAGTGACAGCCCCGCCCCCCAGCCTGTGAGTGACAGCCCCGCCCCCCCAGCCTGTGAGTGAGAGCCCCGCCCCCCACAGCCTGTGAGTGAGAGCCCCGCCCCCCCAGCCTGTGAGTGACAGCCCCGCCCCCCCAGCCTGTGAGTGAGAGCCCCGCCCCCCCGCCTGTGAGTGAGAGCCCCGCCCCCCCAGCCTGTGAGTGAGAGCCCCGCCCCCCCCAGCCTGTGAGTGACAGCCCTGCCCCCCCAGCCTGTGAGTGACAGCCCCGCCCCCCAGCCTGTGAGTGACAGCCCCGCCCCCCCAGCCTGTGAGTGACAGCCCCGCCCCCCCAGCCTGTGAGTGACAGCCCCGGCCCCCCCAGCCTGTGAGTGACAGCCCCGCCCCCCCAGCCTGTGAGTGACAGCCCTGCCCCCCCAGCCTGTGAGTGACAGCCCTGCCCCCCCGCCTGTGAGTGAGAGCCCTGCCCCCCCAGCCTGTGAGTGACAGCCCTGCCCCCCCGCCTGTGAGTGACAGCCCTGCCCCCCCGCCTGTGAGAGCCCTGCCCCCCCAGCCTGTGAGTGAGAGCCCTGCCCCCCCGCCTGTGAGTGACAGCCCTGCCCCCCCAGCCTGTGAGAGCCCTGCCCCCCCAGCCTGTGAGTGACAGCCCTGCCCCCCCCGCCTGTGAGAGCCCTGCCCCCCCAGCCTGTGAGTGAGAGCCCTGCCCCCCCCAGCCTGTGAGTGAGAGCCCTGCCCCCCCAGCCTGTGAGTGAGAGCCCTGCCCCCCCCAGCCTGTGAGTGACAGCCCTGCCCCCCCAGCCTGTGAGTGACAGCCCTGCCCCCCGCCTGTGAGTGACAGCCCCGCCCCCCCAGCCTGTGAGTGACAGCCCCGCCCCCCCGCCTGTGAGTGACAGCCCCGCCCCCCCCAGCCTGTGAGTGACAGCCCCGCCCCCCCAGCCTGTGAGTGACAGCCCCGCCCCCCCAGCCTGTGAGTGACAGCCCCGCCCCCCCAGCCTGTGAGAGCCCCGCCCCCCCAGCCTGTGAGTGAGAGCCCCGCCCCCCCAGCCTGTGAGTGACAGCCCTGGCCCCCCAGCCTGTGAGTGACAGCCCTACCCCCCCCCACAGCCAGCCACAGGCACCGGTGCTGTCACGGCGACCCTCGCCCGTCCCCTCTGCGCCATCGTTACTGTACACACGACGGGGACGAGGCTGTCCCCCACCAGGGCGAAGTTCCAGGAAGAGCAAACAGAGAACCCTGAGAAGTCACGTTGGGCTGACAGTGGGTGTTACCCGCGGGAGGGCACGCGTGTCCCCGTGAGTGAGAGCCGCATGCTGGTGCTGTGGCTCAGGGCAACTTGGAAACCAACGTGGCCCTGATGTCGGGGAAGGAGCAGCCCCTGAAGGCCCGAGCTGCAGCCTGGGGTCCTCAGACCGCAGGGCTGCCCGGTCTGCGGGGGCTGCACAGTGATGCCCCTCAGCCGGGCTGGCAGCTGAAGCCTGTCCCTCCCGCTGCGAGGCCAGCAGTGGGCAGGGCAGGGCCGGTCCCCCCGAGGCCTCTGTGCTCGGCTTGGTGCCATCCTCTTCCGTGTCCTCGGGAGCCTTGCTCCTGTGGGCCCATCCCTGGCGCCTTTTCTCCTGGGGACAGTCAGACGGGAGGCAGGTCCTGCCCCGATGGCCTCATTGTAACTTAATCGTCTCTTTGAAATCTCTGTCCACAAATGAGGTTGTGTCCTAGGGTGCAGGGGTCGGGGGTTCAACATATGGATTTGGGGGCCACAGTTCAGCCCGTGACAGGGACTGACTCGGGCAGCTTGCAGCGAGTGACAGGCCCCGGCCTTCCCTGCATGGTCCGGGCGCTGTGCTCTGCCCGGTCACCCTTGCATTGCGAGGGGCTGGCAGCATCCTGGCCGGGCTCATGCCGCGTCCCCACTGCCTTTCACCTGACACTTGCGACGCCACCGCCTCTAAGACACGGCTCCCGTCCCCGCTCAGGGCCCGGCCGCCAGCCGCCGGCGTTAGTCACTGCGGTGAAGACGTCTCTCCAGGCAGAGCCCTGGGAGGAGGCGCCGAGCGCTGCCGACACCCGAGTCACAGCCACAGTTCACTCGGCTCCGGCTGGGGTTGCCATCGGGGGTTTCCCGGGGGGCGTTGGCACAGGTGAGGGCACAAGGGAGGCCCCGCAGGAGCAGGTGCTCAATCTGGGAGCAGTGACCGCGAACGCCTCTCAGATTTCCCCCGAGACTCCCGGGGGCGCGGGCACACTGTGCCCTGCGTGGTGGTGGACCGGCCGGGACCACCCTCGTTCGCCGGCACACCTGGACCCTCTGGCGACACTCTGTGGATTGTTTGGGGTGACACGAGACAACGCCTGTCACCGCAGCCGTTCAGCCTCTGTGGGGCTGTGGGAGTAGCTTGTGTCTTTGGTGGGATGGGGAGTGAGAAATCTCATTTGCTGTTGAAAACACGAGAACAACGTTGGTGCTTTATTTCTTAGTCTCCTGGGGTTTTCAGCGTGTTGTCGTTTCCACCTTGATCACTTCACGTTCAGAGAAAAAACCCTGCGACCCAAATGTGACCAACCCCAGCTGCCAGGCCGGCCATGGGGAGGGCAGTGGCCGGGGCTCGCGGGCAGCGTTTGTGGCGTCTGCAGCGTCGTGGGTGCGTCTCGGCTGCCGCCGGATGCCGTCCCGACAAACCCAGCGTAAGGCGAAAATATTGTTAAGTCAAAAGTGCGTTTTTGACCTACAGTATTTTCAACATACAAAACGTGTTTGTTGTAAGTTGAGGAGCACCCTGAGCACACGTCACTGGTGCACCGTTGAGGGGAAAAGTCCTATGTTGGACCCATAAGTCAGGGGCTGTCTGCTGTGTGCATAAGCCGGTTTGATCGGGCGCGGGGCTCAGAGAGGCTGGGCGGCCGTCCAGACCGTGCGGGGGAACAAGGGCAAGAAAAACGCACCCCCCAGTGACACGCCGATCCCTAGCCGTGGCAGCAGCTTATTTAGGGGGGGTCGGCCGCCCTCCTGGAGCTCCTCTTAAAAATCATTTCTTCTTTACCATTTCCTGCTTGTGGACCTTCTTGTAGGGGGTAGATTGGGCAACACACAGCAGGAAAGTCAAGCCCCCCACTGATGCTCACTGAATTGGACTGAACAATCAAACGCAGGTTTGGCAGCTGAGCCGTCTGTGAAGCAGGTGGGACGGGGCCTGCAGGAGTGTCTGGAAGCATCTGTGGTTCTGCGATGGTTCCAAGTGCCAGAGCTGGGACCACGACAGGCCACACGTGAACCAAGGAAGCCCCCAGGGAGCCTGCGGGGTGGGCCCAGCCCAGAGGCTGTGCTCCGGGGGCTGACGGGCAACCCCGACATCTGTGGGTTTGGGGACAGTGTCGCAGGGACTCAGTGTCAGCGGTCTCACTCGAGGCCCAGGGTGGAATCGCCGATTGTCCGTGTGCTTGTGTGATGCTAACGTGACCACACAGTTCCACAGCCAGTTCATGAGTGCACAGGCGTGAGCCGGGTTCTGCCCTCCTGTACGTCCCTAGCACGGCTCTGGGACACAGGCCGGCACAGGTGCTCTGCATGGAGCAGGCGTGAGTCTCGCCCCTGAGGAGCTTGCGTCAGTTTGGGGCAAAAGGGGAGACAGCTGGAGACACCCAGACATTCCCAAGTGCCAAGCGGAGTTCTCTGGCCTGGAGACTTTGTCTTCGTGGGGGTTGGGGGCAGGGGCGCTGCAGGGAGGGGCTGGGCTGAGGTGGCTTCTGATGCAAGGTCTTGCCCACCAAGGGCGGCCACGGGGGGCAGGCGGGAGACAGAGCAGCAGCGTCACAGCTGGTCCGGGCCCCAGGGGGGTCACACAACGTCGTTTGTGCTGGAGAAGCAGGAAGTCGGCACAGCCCTGAGCGCCGGGAACTCACGCCGGACGTGGGGCAGTGTGTGTGGCCGTGTGCGGGGTCATGCTGGACTCCGGCTGTAGCCACCATGGTTCTTTGAACCCAGGAAGTCGACATTCATTATTCACTGTTGTGTACGTTCGCGGACGGTGGGAGCATTTGGGACACGCAAGCCCAAGACAGAGTTGTGGCCCCTTTTCCCTGGTGTTTTCTCTTCTGGGGCCACAGGGGAGAGGGGCTCAGAGCCAGAGGGTTGTGCTGCTGCGGGAAGGTGGTCCCGGAGCGAGGGCGCCGCCAGCATGCCATCTGGGTCAGCGGTGAACTCACGAACTTCAGTCCCCATCCACAAAACGCAGCTGGTGACAAAGCCCACGTGGCAGCGCTGCCGTAAAGACAAGCGCTGGTGCACGCGGTGGGAAAGCCCCTGGCCACGCTGCAGAGCTTTGCAAGGACGTTTTTATCATAGACGCCCAACGTTAGATGTTACGGAAAATAAAGTGATTATAACCATTTGTTAAAGTGAGTTTTCCTAAAAAAGTCTGACCTGTGAGTCGCGCGGTGTTCAGCTGCCTACCTGCCCTCTGCCTCACACGACCTGCGCTCTGTGTGGGTCTCTGTCTTGCGTTGGGTCCTCTCCTGCCCCTGGTGGGAATGGCTGCGCTTCCTTATTCCCTCTTCCCCCTGGCTAGTTTGGCTGTTACATTTTAGTGCTTGTCCTGATAATTTTAACAACCGTACTTGACAAGCGCTGGAGTTGCCACCTCCGCCCTCCTCTCAGCGAGCCCAGAAACGTGGACAGGGGCCTCCTGCCTCCCTCTGACAGTGCTGCCGCCGTGCTCACTCCCCCCGTCTCGCACCCTCACGCTGACCGTTCTGTTGGTTTTCGTGGTCGGCTTTTGTTCAGGTCAACTCTCGTTTTACTGGGCGTTGTTCCCCCTTCACTTCTCAATTCCTCATTTTGGGTAAAAATAGCCTTTTTCCTCCTGAAATATGTCTGGTTTTCAGTCTTTTAGTGGGAAAGTTTCCTAGTCTTTGTCAGAAATGTCTTTGATTGGTTCTCACGTATGTAGCAGACTAGCTGAGGGTCAGATTCTCGTTGTCTCTCTCCTCTCGTCCTGGCACCTCTGCTGCCCAGAGTGCTGTCGCTGGTCTACTTGCAGTTCCCTCGTGGGTCCTCTACACCGCCTGCACTTTCTCCCCAGTGGCTACATCTTTACTGTTCCAGGATTTCCTTCTGCCTTGTCTTTGTACGGACTTACCTTATTTTTATTTTTGTCCCAGACCTACGTTGATTCCTGAACGTGAGAATTTCTGTCTTCCATCAATCCCATTTAATTATAAACCATTTACAATTTAAATGTGACTCTTCCATCTTCCCCTCTAATAGCGACAAGTTAGACATTCCCACTCCTGTGTCCCCTAAATCCCCCCCACGCTGCTGCTCTGCCGCCCGCGGCCACGTCCTGCATCCAGGGCATTTCCTCAGACCTGCCTTCCGGTATGCAGGGTTTCTCTTCAGCAGTGTCTGATCTAGTGTTTAATCCACCATCGTATGTAGAATTTTAAGAAGTATATTTTTCACTTGCAGTTTGGTCCTATTTTGTTCTTTTTCAAAACTGCCTGCTGTGTTGTTTTCTTATGTTGCCAACTCCTACTTCAGTACCTTCAATCATTCAATATAAATGCTTTATATGATTGTTTCTATCTAGTACTTTTATTATGTTTTCATGGGCCTAATTCTGCCCTTTTCTGTGTTTGCTGATTTGCTCGTGGTAGTTCGTTGTCTGGTGGGTTCTATGATCGCGGGTTACCACTCTCCATTGCTGGAGCTTTAGCCCTTAGAGTTCTGTGCAGCGCTTTGCTGAGGGCATCAACCTCGAGAGAGGTTCTGAGAGCGCCTTGCAGACGCCCCAGGCTGTCAGTGAACCAGGACCGTCTGTATGTCAGTTCCTTACCTGCAGGACCCAGAGCTCTCGTCTGCTGTTTAATAACTTGAGCCTCAGTCCTAGACGCCCCGTGGTGCAAACGGCTTCCCATTCCGAGTCTGTATGGAGATAGATGAGCTTCCCGTGACCAGATCACACTCTTGGTGAGAGGGTCCTGGGTTATGTGAGGGTCTCGGGTCCGACCCAGCTCCTCCTGCAGGGCAGGGCTTTCCTTTGCAGCCCGCATGGGCGGTAGCCCGAGACCTGGTGAGATGTGGGGAACCGAGCTGCCCGGCTCTCCCCAAGGCCCTGAGAAGCTTCAGGCCACAGGGCCCCACTCTGGTCTCGCTGCCTCCTCACCTGGCTTCCCGGGGGTCTCCCTTGATTTTGTGAAAACCTGACTATGCCACGTGTCCAGCATTTCTAGATGTCTGTGGAGAAAGACACCCGGTTACCTCATTCTCGTACTGCTGGGAACATACAATCACTGCAACTTAAAGGAAAAACAGTGCCCATGCCGTGTTGCCCCTTAATTTCACAGCACACTGACAAGTGCATCTCAGAGCCAGCTCCTGTGTTCTGCACAAGAAAGACAGACATCTTATCGGTGGCTGTCCAGAGTCGAAGGACAGGCCGCGACCACACCTGGCCCTCCTGTGCACAGGTGAGGGCTCTGCCTGGCCCACAGGGCAGCCGTCTGTGGAAGTGCGCTGGCAGGGACCTCGGTCCAGGCAGGGTGGGCAACTGCGACTGGCTGGTGACGCTGGGAACTTCCAGGTGGCATGCACGTTGCGATGACGACGCGGGTAGCTGTGGGAGGGCCAGGCTCAAAGCTCCAGGGCTGCGTTGTGCTGGAAGCAAAGAGCAAGAAGAATGACACCTGACGATCCACCTGCACCTCCCGTCCCACCTTGAGGATGCGCCTGGGTGTGTGACATGGCCCGTCCATGATATGTCAGCAGTTGAGCTGGCAGAAGATTTGAAATGTATTTGAGAGTCTTACCTGTAACTTTTCACCCTACGAAGTGAGGATGTTTTGGCATGCCAGCCCTCTTTCCTCCTTCGAGCTAAGTAGAAGAGGAATGGTCACCAGCCACTCCTGGTTGTTGTGGGTGACTGTTAAATCCTAGTTTTCCTTTTCTCCCCACCGACACTCCAGCCACGTCACTGCCCACAAGTCGGGAAGGCAGAGGAGGCAAGCGGGGACCTTTAGGCTTTACCTTTGCCGCACGTTTGGTTGGTGAAGAGTCGGAGATAAATTTTTGAGTCTTGTGTGAGCTTTTCCAGTATTTCTGGTGCCATTTCTGTTTCACCATCCTTGTATTAGTGCTCATGAGCATGTAGTCTGTGGGACTTAGGAGGTAAAAAAATCAAAACATTCTACTGTCAGTGAACACTTTCAGAGCAGCTGTGAATATTATCCAACAAGGTGTTACAGGGTCCGGCGTTTCTCGTCTGCTGGTGGGGGAGAAAGCTGCCAGCGCCGCTGTCCCAGGTAACCTGCGCTGCACTTGCCGGAATTCTTCACTCCTCCTGAAAACTACGTCAGAAAACCGCCGTGAGCCCCTCGCTGCGCGACGTGGAAGGTGCTGCTGAGAAAGACCTGCCGCTTCCTTGGAGCAGAAGCTGCCTGCGTTGCCTGGCAACCGTCCCTCCTCTGCCTCTCCCGAAAGGCTTCCCCGCTCCAGCCTCTGCCGCAGTTGGTCGAGTAGGAATTGTCCCCGGGCGGTTTCTTGTCAGTCGGGTGACAGCGAAGGTGAGCGAAGGTGTCGGGGCTTTGGGAGAATCTGTCGCTTGGAGCTCGCAGGAGACCGCCGAGTTGGGAGGGGGTGGACGGCCGTCTGAGCAAACGGGCCTGCGGCACACATGCGGAAATACTCACGCAGAGCCACTGCCAAAGGGGTCGCAAAGCCAGCACTGCCCGGCAGGTGACAGTCACCCTGGTCCCCCGCAGGCTCCTCTCACCACCCGGGGCGGGACGGCCGTGGGCGCATCGGTTCCACAGACTGGTTTTCTCCTGGAATTTGTTAACACAGTAGAAGGCCTTTTCCGCCTCGATTATCCTCGAATCGCGTTTTCACGAAGCTTGTTTTCCTCTCCCGATCCCTGTCTTCCCTGTGAGCTTTTTGGGATCCGTGGTTGGGTTTCAGTCGAATTTTGTACGTTAATGGAAATTTTAAATACTCATGACTTCAAGAATATTTGCTATGTCAAAGGGACGTGTTTGAGGCTAAAATCAAATTCTTTTCCCTTTCGATAAAGAAGATGTGTTGATTTATATTGATAAAAATTCGTTGCAAAACAAGTATTCGACTATACATTCTTTCACGTTGTCCGAGTAATTTATGAAAATTAAAGAGACGTGTGGTTTTAGCCAGACAGCTTCCTCTTTCCAGTGACGCCGTCTTGGTGTGTGTCCCTCACCAAAGCCTCGGAAGGGGCTTTCTTTGTGAGGTTGACCTCGGTTTCTGTGTTGAACCGTCTAACTGATGACGCACACGGAGCGAGAGGGTTACTACTGCTAAGCAGGGGGGCTTTCAGCAGGGGGAGGAACTAGGAGAGTCCGTCTGCTCAGGGTTGGGGTTTATCTCTCCACCTTCCAAGTTTCCAGTGTTTTCCTTTCATCCGTAAAGACAACCACTGCGTATCGTGGGCGTAAATAAGCCCCCTTAACAGTAATCTTTCCTTCTAGAAGTGGCTCTTTCAGGAGTTTAACATACCAAGAGTAGATATTTTAAACTTTTAAAAGGCAGAAATCAGTAGAAATATCATACAATTGAATTAATTTTTCTTTAGACTTGTTTTATTCGAAGTAGCTGCAGACTGGCATTTAAAATCACCACATTATCAATTTTTTTTTAACTGTCTGTAGACTAAAATTACAAGAAGAAGAAAAACACACAAAAGATATTTGGTAAAGGCAGGTGGCTGGATGAATAATGTTCCTTTCATTAACATATTTCCCTTATTAACTGTGTAATTAATTGTACATAGCCGAGGGAAGCTATGGAAATTGCATTTTGAGATGTATCAAAGCTGACTTAGGCTTCAGACTTCCATGCAATTTACCATTAATGAAGCCAGAGATGGAAGCCTCAAATCTGTAATTATTACTCACTATTTGAATGACAAGCAAAGAATTTTATCAGCAGAGTTTTAAATGAAAGGGGATTAGCAGCTAACGTTGAAATTGTAATCTTTCTTATGAAAATAATTTTGAAGAAAATGTTTCAGTGGAAAGAGAGGTTTGAGGGGAGCATTTGCCATTAAAATGGCCATTTCCTGATACTCCGTATGAATCTGTCTACACTGACAGCAGGGAGCGAATATTTTTGAAAGTGAGTGAGTATTTTGTGGGGTGCAGAGCCGCCCGTGCGCGGGGGAGGGGTGACGCCATATCCCCAGCACCCTGGCTAGGAGGCCGCCCGTGGGCCAGCAGGGAGAAGAATGGAGGCCCCAAAACTGGAATATACGAGAATATTCTGAAAGAAGTTGAAATTTGTTCAACACCATAGGAGTCTGCCCTGCTCCCTTCTGATTGCTATTTGGTTGCAGAGGGCGAAGGGTAAATACTGTTGGAGACAATGATCGAATGAGACGCTGGATCCGTCTGTCCAGAAACATGTGGTCAGCATGTCCCAAGTGAGCGTGATTGTTGCCCTGAATCCGTGTGTCTGACGTTCTTGCCCAGCCTCTGACCACACTGGGCTCCGATGCGGGGGCCTCGCTGCTGCCCACATTCCGCAGCAGAGCCCAGGGGTGTCTGCGCCCTTCATCCATCAGCACGTGTTCCCGATGTCCCCGGCTCTGCGTCGGATGCTGGAGGCACCACGAGGAGGGACGCCACGTGTGTGCTGGGAGTGTCTAGAACGTAGGTTACATTTGTTCCTTCATCCCGGCAATTTCTCCCATGGAAGGGATGACGCTGAATGCAGTGCTGAGTTTATGGCATTGTCTGGCCGGAGCCCAGTGCAGCTGTGCCCAGGAGAGGCAGTCCTCGTGTTTCTAGAAGTTCAGGAAGATGGACCAGTGTCTTCTAGGGCCCGTGGTGAGACCACATGTACGTTCTTGGCTTAACATCATACCAGAACATGCCTGACTGGACTGGTCAAAATATGTTGGACCCAGAGCTCTGTTGGGGTTCTCCGGAAAATTCTGAGCTCCCTACACTCAGGTGCCCAGGAAGGAAAAGCCAGTGATGACGTCTGGTGCAGATGTGCTTTTTTTAAGTCTCTTAAAAGCTCTTGTTTTCTCAAAACCTGCTACCTCCTTGGTTTCAGTCTGAATGTGCCTAATGAACTGGAGCCTTTTCAGCTACTGAAATTGTGAATCTTACGCAAAACTGTTTTGTGTCACCTGGCAACCAGTTCCCAAGTGCAGGGGTACTCGAACCTCTGGAACCCGGTGGTCTGGAGAGGCCGTTTAGTACCCCCAGCCAACCGGCAGTGAGCATGCCTGGTCACCATGCGGTTTTAGCACAGCGTGTGTGCGTCTGTAGGTGTACCTGCATGCACACCTTTGCATTTCCAAGAATTGCTTTATTTGTGGATAAGTATATCAAAGTATCCCAGGTTAATTTCATTGTTGGCCTGTTTTTGAATTTTACATTTGGGGCTAAGCTATTGGCTGTTAATTTTCTGTAGTACTTTGAGTAAACGTACCTTCAATGAGGTCTCGTACAACAGATAAAAGGAAAACTAAATAGTGCTATCAAATATCTGAACATTTCGTCCATGTAACAAAAGCATGAGGGTTATTGGAAATGTCAGGGTTGTCGAAGGAATTTTTCAGATTTTTATCCAGACTTCTGACTTTGGGTAAATTAAGAGTATGACGACGTTTCTCAGATCAAATCACTGAGATATTCCTTTGCCGCAGCTCTGTGAGGGATAAAGAGTTTGAACAATTTCAAAATACGTTGCAAAGTAAAGGGCTGCAGGAATTTTAGGAGCATGAGGAAGGACAGCCAGATAACTGAGCAGACCGGAATCCTCTAAGCTGCCCTCATTTCATTCTCACTGTGTCTTCTTGCCGCCTACTGCTGAGGTCAGGACTGACCACATGCAAATTTATCCATTTGTCAATAGATATTTCAGATTTTATCCAACAGCTAAGGAAATGGCCCCCAGAGCACAGGGCCTTTGTCCAGCCAAATGCTGCGCCCCGGAACAGGGACGTCCCCTGGCTTACAGGACGTGCCTAATCAGAGTAGGGAATGAGCCACCCAGCGAGTGAGCAGGAATCCAGTCGAAATAGTGACACGACTCTTAACTCTCTCCCTCAACTAGAGGCACCATTTGGGTTTCACTGAGAATGTCATGCACACCCCTTTTGCACTAAATTTAAATATTAATAGCTGTACAGTTATGGAAAATGCAGTATAATTCTCTTAATTATTTTTCATTGCTTATAAATATGCATCTTTGTATTTTACCTATGTGCATATAACCTTAATTTTTAAGATGTTAAATAAGATAATAAGATTCATAAAATTGTTCATTTAAAATTCTTTGAGCTTCTCTGAGAATGACAGCCTAAAAATACAAAGTGGTGTTGTTGTCATCATCACTATTGTTAAATAGCTTCTTTCTCAGTCTTGCTGCAGGAGACCTCTGTCACCCTCTCCCCCGCGCCCGAGGATGACATCGTGCTAGAGAGTGCCCGGCGTTAAACAATCAGTCGTGCAAAAGAACAAGCCTTTCCCCTGTTAGCAGGAGGAGGTAGTAAGGACGAAAGTACTTATTTTTTTAAAGTTTATTAATTAGAACATTTCTGAAACAGAAATTATTAACATTTCCTATCAGGGTTTTAGTTGTAAGTCTTTATCAAATTGTGATTTTTTTCTATTAATTTACAACATAAAGGTTAGTGGAAGCCACAGAATAACTGATGATCGCTATGGGGTGTCTCAGCGCAGCGCTGGCTAAGGGTGGCCCGGGCCAGGGAGTCACAGCTCCAGGGGAGATGCTGGGTCACTCGGGCATTGTTTAAGAACTTGCTTGTATGGGTGTGTTGTGTTGCCGTTCTGGACCTTAGTCCAGAGTTGGAACACCAAACCCCAAATTATAATTAAAATATATTCATGGAAGCTTCCAATTAGCTGGGTTCTGTGCAAGCGAAGTTTAACCAGTTGTCAAGTCCTCCCAACCTGCCGCTCTGGGAAGACTCAGCCCCTCCTCTCTCTGTCCCCCGAAGGGCGGGAGGTGCACAGCCAGGTCCTAGCTCCGCACACAACCAGGCCCTGTCCTCTGACAGCATCTTCTAACAGTGCTTGGAACAAAGCCTGTCGTTTTCTCTAGAGCTCTACTGGGGGAGGGGGCATTCTTGGTTCTCGTGTGTGTTTTATGTTCCAATTACAGGAAGCATTTTAAAAGCACAGCAGATAGTGCAGCCGCCTGCGGCTGGGAAACAGCGCACACCACCCGCCCTGTCTCCCCCGCCGCGGGCGTCTGCTGTCCCCACTTGCTCATCTTCGCCCCTAACTGCGGCTCGGCCAAGGACTTGCTCTGGAAGACTTCGCAATCTGAAGTTTCTGGACTTCTGTCCACTACTGTAATGGTTTAAAATTTGATATTACTCCACGGTTGGGTTGGTTATGATACAAAGAATGGACGTCGATTTCTAAATGGCTTTAAGACAGCGATGAGAACCGTGTCCCAGGGTCGCTGGGCTTGCCGAAGATTCTCAGTGGTCCTCAGAATAGGTAGCCTGGGACAAAGATTTCAGAGGAAGAACTTGGAAAAAAATGGCGCCGATCCCCAGTTACGGGTGAAGCCAACTCTGCTGCCCACATGGGTCGCTTTTGCCGGACAATTTCATCTGTTTTACCACTTCCCAATTCACTGGGCTACGGGCAGCTTTGTACTTACCGCAGATATATGTGGGACTATTTCTTCCCTGAAAACAAATCTATATGAAAGCAATTTTTAAATGTAACAGAAAGAGAAAGAGCCATGAATGGCCTTTCATCCACTCTTACGAGTTCCTTCGGTCGATTCCCACCTCTTTGAGGCTTTGTGCAGAGAACCCGAGGCTGGATTCCGAAACCGCGTGTCTGGTTTTCCCAAGTGAGCTCCGTGTGGCTGCAGAGCATCCTTGCAGTGGGGCATCCGGCCCGTGCGGGTCCGCTCTGCGCCTGCGTCCTGTGCCGGCCGGGGCGGGAATGCGGTTGTCGTGTCCGGTGACACCACTAATCCCACCGCCGGTCAGAGCTGGCGCCGGGCCCGGGCCTGTGTTAAGGGACAGGAAGGTTATGAAGGTGATTCAGTGTGTGCGTTTTTAGAGCCAAACAATGATGTGAACACAGTCGTGTGGTTCAGGATTCTTGCTTCAAGCAAATCTTTCCTAAAGTAAAAGTAGCAAAACGACCCTCTGAGCCTCTAACTGTGTCTGGTCTGCTTCGTGTTTGCACTTACACTTCAAATTTGTAATTCTAAATATTTTAACATTCCTGCTGTACAATATTAATAAGTAACATTTAAAATATGCCAGGCGCAGCCATCTGCAGCCAGCCAGGTGCCTTCTCCAGCCCAGCCGCCCGCTGCCGCTGCATGTCTGCATCTGCGTGCGGGGCCGCGACTCCCGCCGCATCACGCCTCTGTCCCTCTCTCGCATTTCTTCTTGGAATTCAGATATCCCACTTTTGAAATTCAGGCGTTTAACATAAACATTCCCTCTGATGTATTAATGAAGACAGGTGACCGTGTTTATTTTTAAAGAAAGAAAAGGTCACCGTTGCCCCCAGTGGCAGCCGGAGCGGCTCGGAGCTCCCAAAGCTTCCGTCTAACTCGTGATTTTCAAACACAAACTGTGGTCTTGTCACGAGGACGGAGGACGTGAGTGGACCGTGTTCTTCACGATAACAAAAGGTCTGATTGTAACGTGGTAAATTAAAGGGCGTTGTGCTGCGGGAGGCCCCGGCGTGAAGAAAGGGGAGAGACGAGGCTTCCCGGTAACACGCGGAGCCCTGAGACCCGGCTCTCCCAGCGCACCTGCTCCACGGGGGCGGAGTGTCCCTTCCACCAGGATCATCGTCACAGTGCGGTTCCATCAGACAGTGTCTGCTTGTCCCGTGTCTGAAGACCCACAGAGCAGCCTGTGAGCTGGCCCTGCGTGGACACGGGTGGTCTGGGCACCTCCGGACCGAGGGGACGCAGCGTTGCATGGATCTCGTGCCCACCGTGCTGAGGGGTTTCAGTGTTGCATGTTGGGACGTCATTGTCATCCTTCTTTTCAACGACAATAATAAATCTCCTTGCACCTCCCAGTATCTCACCGCATCGTGTTAGGGCTGAGAGATGCCAAGTCACGTCATTTCTGTGACTTCCGACAGGGCCAAGACCACGCTGGGGCGCCCGACTCTCTCCTGCCCTCCGGCGGGTCCCGAGCAAGTGGGGTCTGCGGGCCTGTGGGCAGGCGTCTGGCACAGCCCCGGGCGCCCTGGGCGGGGTTGGGACGACGCTGCTGGGTCCCGGCACTCGGAGGTGGCAGCACCAACACCTGCCGGTGCCTCAGAGCACAGGTGCCGCGACTGCCCGGGGACAGTCCCAGCTAAACGCCCCGTTTCTGCCACCGGTGTTGGCTTGTTGCGCACCGTGAAAAACAGTTCTCAATTCTGATCGGTGGTATTATTTCCTGAGCGATCCTGGAAGCCGACGCTTGGCTTTGACACTCACAGGATGGTGCCCACAGAGCAGTGTCGGGACATACTGTGACCGCGGTCCTGAGTCAGAATCCCACAGCGTGTCATGTGCTCTTCACCAGGGAGATCGCCAATTAGCGGTTTGGTTTCACGTTGTCTCTTACACAGGCATTTCCCAGAAATTCTCTTCTCAAGTTTGGTCATGAAATGCCACCCTCTTAACAAAAGTAATAAAAGAAGCAGATAGGAATGGAGATGGTTCTAGAACTATCCCTGGTGTCATGGCAGAAAGGCACAGTAACGCCTCAAAGCGGTGCTCACGTGTTGGTTTAAATATGCAGTAAGGGAGCACACGTGACTAAGAAAGGCCACCGTCCCTGTCAGGGACAAAGCCCTGGAGCTGGCTGTGTTTCTCTCTGATAGAGTCAGTGGTGGCGTCAACGCCCTTACCCACGTCCACGGCGCATCCGTGGCGACAGTGTCCCCGCAGCCACCCTTAGACGCACATTCAGGCCGTGGTCAGTGCTGGCACTTGTGGCGACCCAGCGTGCCGCGTCTCCTTGGGTGAAATGCTCAGTGTCCCCAGAACCGCCGGAGAGCCACGGAATCCGGAGGACGGTTGGAGAGACAATCCAACTCCTCCATCTCCTGGTGGAAACGAAGACCCAAGGCCACGGCCACGGTCCACGCGCTTCGTAGTCCACGGATTGTGCTTCGTATGTTAACTTGTCAAACCTCAAAACCGCCCTCAGAAATACAGACTCTGGTTCCGTGTTACGCAGGAGTAAGTTAGGGGTCAGTGAGAGCAGACGGTTTGTCCAAAGTTAATAGCCAAAAAGTAGCCGCGTGTGGGACCGGAACCTTCTTGTCCGTGACGTTGTTAGGAAGGCCATTGCGATCAAGCCCGGCGCTTGCCCCCTTCTATTAGCCGGGGGGCGGGGGGGTCCCCAGTCAGCAGAAGCTCCTCGCGTGTCGGCAAAGGCTCCGTGCGCGGCAGGTGCAGTCCGTCTCCTGAAGCTACACGGCTGTTGCGGTGGCTGGCGCAGGGAGCTCCGTGTTCTTAACCTCAGGGTGTTACCGTCTGGCCATAAACCAATGCAGAAAACGCATGGGCTGCATGAGCACGTCGCGGACACGTCCTCCTTCTGATGCTGCTACAGGGGTGGGCCTCTGTGCCACGCGGTTCCACTGCGTGTGGAAGCCAGTCGGTTTGTCTGACGCACGAAGACTGTTTCCTACAAGTCACCTGGGGGCGCTTAGTCCTTGTGGCCCAGACACTGTCCTGGATTTTTCTGCTCGGTCTGGTAGTGTGGGCCAGACGTGGTACCAGCTGGGGAACTGGGAGGATGGGCTCAGAAATAAGGGAAAGATTAAAGAGGAAAACCTCAGATTGAAATCCCTCACACAAATAAAGCCGATGAAAACGATGCTGTCCTCCTCAAAGAGCAAGAAAATCGAGAGAAACGCAGCTGCGTCCTCAGCTGCCGGCGCCTCGTGGTCCGCAGTCGACGTCAGGCGTGTGTGTTGGCCGCACGCTCGGAAACCTGAGGCCCTGGGGCCTCCGTGGGTGGTTTGACCTGGGAATTACCTCCTGTGCAGGCACAGTCTGTCCAGGCCCTCAGAAAGTACCGGAATTCAAGACAGTCGCAGACCTCTTCCCACTCCGGGCTCATCAAAGATCAGCTTAAGTAAAATTCCCCGAATGAAGTTCAAAAATGTACGAAATGTCAGGTCGAGTTCTTGCAGCCAAGAACGCTTCAAAACCGCAAAATGCTGTGGAGAGCATCATGAGCAACTCGGAAAAATTAAAGACAGGCTTCCAAGCCCCCCGTGCGGACGGGGTCACTGTCAGAATTAACTGTCTGAGCATTTCCGGTTGCACCAGCTGGGACCCTCTGCCTTCACACTCGGGGTGTGAGTCCACGGCGTGGCGCGATCCCGCCTTCCCTCGACTGTGGCCCACCGGGGGTTTCCCCGCTTAAAGCTTCGACCCAGAGGCCCTCACCGAGCCCAGACGGGGACCGTGTGCGCTGATACTGCGGGGTGAGACGGGACCCCCAACCCCCGGAGCGCACAGCAGGGAGGACACCAGCTGCAGCCGCGCCAGAGCAGCTCATGTGGTGCCCACGCGTGGTGCTCCCTGGGGTGGGGGGCAGGCGCTGCCTTAGGAGGCTCCGGGGGGGACAGAGCCTGACCTGGGTCTGCACGCGGAGGGAGATTAAGACTGAAAGAGGGAGAAGAGCTGGGGCAGGAGCTTTCTGAACTGCTGCCCCTTCCCCGAATTGACGTGGCGGCCCCTCGGCCGGGGGCACGACAGGAGCATCCAGGTGGGGCCTCCTGCTGGGCGTGAGTTACACGGATGCTCATCGGGTGGCCCAGAAAGGAAGCCGGCAGCACGGAAACGTGTAAGAAGCCATTCTAAGTCCCTTACGTTACCTTTCGGAGAAAATCATCCAAGTTTCAGAGGATTGGAAGGCAGTGTTTTTGGATGCCCGCGATCAACATAAAATTTTTGTCTGTAATACACATTACTTGTCGAGATTTCGGGTTACAAGTGGTCACTCAGCTCCCACCGCGTGTGCCAAGCGGCTGAGACACAGCCCTGCTCCAGAGAAAGGCTGGTCTCACGGGAAGAATTGGAGCTTGAAGCCTGCAGCCACAGCACAGGGGATGGGGCCCAGCCTGCCGCAGAGGGGGGCTTTCGTGAACAGCAGGTGTTGGAAGTGGGGGGGTCGTGGGAGAGGACAGTCACGGGGGCGGGGGTGGGGGGGTTGAACTGGGCCTGGAGTCAGGGGTGTCATCGCGGAAGCGCCAGCGTGAACGGGTGCGGGAGGGGTGGCGGGGTGGGTGCGACGGTGGGAGGCAGAGTCTCGCTGGGACAGAAAAATGGGTGAGTGGAAGGAAACCTGGAGACAGGACAGGACTGGTCCAGGCAGCCTGGGCGGTTTTGCACCGGCTGCGTTGTGTTTGCACCGGAGACGCTGCTGTGGCTGTTCGGGAGCAGGAACTGGGTGGCGGGGGGGGGACAAACCAGGACGGAACCTCCAGCGCAGAGACGGGGAGCAGCCTTGGTGCCGCCACCAGCCACAGGGCCGTCCCAGCTGCTTAACGTCTCCGGGCCTCAGTTTCCCCATATGTAAGATGTGAGCCTCATCTCAGCATTTTTCATCGTAAAACAGAAAACTCTGACAACGAGGGCGTCCAAAGCTTAAACGATGGCAGTGAGCAGGGAAGACTTGGCTCACACGGGCGCCCGGAGGACGCAGCTCACCCTGCGCTGGCGGCAGGAGCAGCTCTTGTTTCTGTTCTGTCTGTCTTTTCTCTTCCCTTCCGCACAAGCTGTTTGTGGGACAGAAAAGTCATAGCTCCTTCAAAACCGAGCCCTCCCACCACGTCCCCTCACACACATGCACATAAAATAAAACATCGGTTCCGAAAACACCTTCAGCTAAATGCCCACGACAGGGAAACCCCGTGAGCTGTGTTGAAATCGCACGCTGACCTGCCCGACGACCCCGGAAGCTGCCCGTGTCTGAGCAGAGGTGGGCCAGTCCTCGTGCACCGTCCACACGTCCTCGGACAGCGGGAGCCCACAGGACGGACGTCCCCGGCTTACGGTGTCAGCGGACAAGGGTGCAGAGGCGATGCGCCCCCAGTAGGACCCGCGATGGGAGCCCACGCGGCCACCGTGTCACCACTGTCAGTGCCGCGGCCAGCAGAGGGCGTGAGGTACTTGGCACCGTCATACGTGGACTTTGTGTGAGGTGGTCTTGCCCTGCTGCGGGCCATGGGGGTGTTCTCAGAATGTTCCGGGCAGGCTGGGCTAAGCCACCATGTCGGCAGGTGTGGTGTATCAGACACGTTTCAACTCGAGATGTTTTCAGCTTACGGTTGGTTTATCAGGACGTCACCCTGTCACAAATAGAGGAACATTCGTATTAAGTTATGGCGGCACCTTGTGATTTTGCTTTTATTGTTTGCAATGTGTCATCTTGCTGCGTGGGCCAGGGTCCCCACAGACCCGCACTGAAAAGCATCTTACCCACAGACCACAGACGAGGAAAGACCCCTACTGTGCGATCAGGGAAATGACACCAGTGTAATATCACCAGTGACGCTTCATAAAAATATTAATAGAAAAATACAGAACACATCAAACTGTGAGGGGCGGGACAGACACAGCCACCAGAGCAGTGAACGGAAGTTCTGTCTCGATTTTGACATCAGCAGGGGCATCTTCAGACAACTTAACTCTCCGTGAAAACACACAACACCTCGTCGTCTTTCCCTCTCGCGCACCCCTGGCTTGTCTGCTAGACATTCCTTTTATATTTCTTGCCATAAGTTTAGAAATTGAAGTGCGGTAGGATTCACCTCCCATAGTTAAGATAAATGCAAGATTTACACAGCTGCGGTTTACAGGAATTAAGATAATACACAATGCCTCTTTTGCAGACAATATTTGAGATTGGATTAAGCCCACCAAGGTTCATCATTTTAGAATCCATCATGTGTTATTGAAAGAAGCTCATTTGTTGGTGATGGATTTTGTGAAAAGAGCATTTTCCAAAGAAAAGATAGGACCCGGAGTCATTTTGCCGGGAACCATTGTATGGCAGCTGCACCCAGCCCAAGAGGAGTCTCTGCCGATACGCGGTGAGCCGCCCTCCTGCCGGAACCGCCCCTGCCTCCCGGGTCCCCAGACCAGACCGTAGGCTGCATGAGCCAGTCTGTGTTTCCCAAAGCTTAGATATCCTATCGTACAAAAACGTTTCCCATTAGAATATCTGTGGTGCAAAAATATGCATTTGACACGCCATGATTGTCTCAAAACAAAGTGGTTTGTAGATGGAGCCATTTGAGTTCTACCTAGTTTAGTAACTCAGACTTCCGTACGGGGTCTTGTTCCCACACAGAGGGACCCGGGGCTGCCCGGGTGGGGGCTGGGGGGCGGCGTGGGCGAAGTCACCTACTCTGGCTCGGGCAGCCACGGGGGTTCCGTTGCTAACACCGCATGGCATGGAAACAGTAGCCACCGCCTAGGGCTGGAGTGGTCAGCGCTGCTTCTCCGTCGTCGGCACTGACGTCCCTCTGCTGTCCCCTACGTGGCCAGAGCGCCCAGGGCCCCCAGAGCAGGCTGCCTCGGTGTCCCCACCTGGGGCCAGACGGTTCCTCCCCACCTTTCGTACCCGTGCCCAGGGGTGTCATGCCAGTCGTCACAGTGCGACACAGCCCCTGCCACGAGTCACACCAGCACGGCACGCGTCTGGCAGAGTTGGTGTTTGTGGCATGGGTTTGAGCTGGCTTTGGTCAAAACTTCCGTAAGACGATGTGACCGTCTCCGCCGAGGTTCCTGCCTCTTCCCGGGCGCCTGGAGCTGTGTGAGGCGGCAGCATCCCCCCCCATGTCATGTCTCCCAGCGTGGCACGTGGGCGGGGAGGGACACGAGGGGGCATCCTGGATCGCAGGTGGCAGGGAGTGGAAGGTGGGGGCCACGCGGCAGTGTGGACCCGAGGTTGGAGGCTGCTGTGTGTGGCCACTTTGCTGCAGGGGGCCGTGCGCACGTGTGTGTGTCTCATTGTCCTGTGTGGATGCCCGGGAAACCTCTGTCTGCGTGTGACGCGTGGCCCACTGGAAACCCACGGGCAAAATGTTGGAGGACGAGACCGTGATTTCCTGGGGTGCAATATCACGGCCAGGTTTGGTCCTTTGAGATGATTTTCCTTAAATCACAGCCGGTTCTCGGCAGAACGGGTCGATAAGGAAGGCGTGGACGGCAGGTGGCAGCTGGCATCGCTGGGGAAGGGGTGTTCAGGACCCAGTTCCTCACCGGTTTCTGGGAATCGCTGCTCACGGACAAGCGCCGGGAAATTGCGACTGGGACAGCCAAGGCTCAAAGTATTTGCTTCCACTGGCTTTTTGTTTGTCTGTTCGAGGCCAGACGAGGTTTAACCCTTTGCAGGGACCACGGCACCCACTCACCACCTCAAATGCATCGCAGCCGCGGGTCACAAAAGGGCGCTGATTCCAAGACAGATGACTCTGTAAAGGGAACCAGGAAGAAGGGACAACCCTGCCAAGGGGTGGGTCTGAGCTGCCAGCACTGGGGTCATGATATGGACAACTGTCGTCACGGCAACAGTAAACACACCCCACACATCTATCTAATGCCGTGTTTGTGTGTGTGTGTGTGTGTGTGTGTGTGTGTGTGTGTATGTGAGATAACAAGGCACGTATGTCACGTAACGTGTACGCCGTGCTGCGTGCATTTCCTGTTGTCAGCACACTCTGGGGAACAAGCTCTAATTAAACAACAGGAGGCCTGTTGGAACTGGGGTGACCTGCGCATCCCCGGCTGCCGGAAAGCGGACGAGTCTCTGTCCCTCCCCGTCTGTCCCGCTGGGACGACCGAGGCTGGGCCTCCGCCTGGAGGATCTCGTGAGGGTGCAGTTGCCATTTCTTAGATTTTCTAATTAACCGATTTGATGTGATTTCACTTGCGTGTATAAAATAGTTTCCAGACTGTGTATTTCTTATTTTTCAGGTAAATAATTTCAAGGACTTATGGCATCTGTCAGTAACTCGTGGTTCTTTTAGAAAGAGAAAAAGACAATGAAAGACTTTTAATGCGAAACATTATTTAGTGAGATGCTTTCCGGGATTGAGGTTTAGTCGTAGTTTTCAGTTTAGCCCTATTTCTTGCTCATCTACAGCTTATTTCCTCCCGTGTGGTGGCGTTTTAACCATATTTGTTCCTTCTTTGCTGAGGAGAGTGCTGGTCTCCGGGGGGCTTGGAAGCCCCAGCGCACAGCCCGCGCCAGAGCCCCCAAGACGCGGCCCCTCTTCCCCCCGGCGCAGCCAGACCCTGGGCCCGCGGGAGCCCTCCCCCCTCGGCACGCGGTGCAGGGTCCCCGGCTGCCCCGACGCTGCCCCCGACAACCCCCTCTCTGGTCGGACACGTCTGCCGCGCCAGGCTGTGGTTGGCGGCTCCAGCGCGTCTCATGTGGGCGCTACGCAATCAGCCGGCGCTCGCCCGAGCAGCCCTCCTGGTGAGGACCGCCTGGTGCCCCTGCCCGGCGCCCTTGGTGGGCACAGCACACGCAGCACACGCAGCACACGCCCGGACGCGGGGGAGCCTTTGCTGCACCGTGTGCCTCTGCCTGGCCTGTGTCCCGCCTCCGGGCCTGGTGTGAACCGGCTCCTGACTCTGGTTCCCTTCCCAGGCCTACATGGAGGACCACCTGAAGAACAAGAACCGGCTGGAGAAGGAGTGGGAGGCGCTGTGCGCCTACCAGGCGGAGCCCAGCAGCTCGCTCGTGGCCCAGAGGGAGGAGAACGTGCCCAAGAACCGCTCCCGGGCCGTGCTGACCTGTACGTACCGCCTGGCGCCCCGCCCGGCTGTTGCAGGGGAAGCCCCTCCCCGCGCCTGCCCAGCCCTGCCCCCACAGACGCCCCGGCCCACGCGGCCCGGCCCCCGCTGCTCCCCTGGGCCCCGGCGGAGTCCTGAGCGGCGGGGTTGGGGACTGGGGACGTGTGCGCTGCGGTGAGCCCCGGCTGTTGTCCCTGCCCCTGTGGGGTCTGAGACGCGCCCGTCACCTCTCTGAGCAGGAAGCCCAGCGCCAGCTCCACTGGGCACGGGTGGTGTGGCCACCACAGCCCTTGTGACCTGCCGCCACTCCACCCACGCCACTGGGGACCTTCTGTCTGGCGAGGTGTTGCCGGAAACGGAGACACCAAAGGTTGACGGTTGTCTGAAGGGAGGCGTGTGGGGAGGAGACGCAGTTCTGCAGCCCCGGCCACGGGGGCTCTGGCAGCGCGTGCGCCACACGGGGGGCGACGGGAGCCCACCCACGGCAGGGGAAGGGGAGGGTGTCCTTGTCCCCCACGGCAGGGGAAGGGGAGGGTGTCCTTGTCCCCCACGGCAGGGGAAGGGGAGGGTGTCCTTGTCCCCCACGGCAGGGGAAGGGGAGGGTGTCCTTGTCCCCCACAGCAGGGGAAGGGGAGGGTGTCCTTGTCCCCCACGGCAGGGGAAGGGGAGGGTGTCCTTGTCCCCCCACGGCAGGGGAAATGGGTGTCCTTGTCCCCCACGGCAGGGGAAGGGGAGGGTGTCCTTGTACCCGAAATTTGGACAGAAATGGACACTTGCCAGACGCTGCTTTCCTGGGTGATGAAAGACTGTGAGTACGTGTGTGTGTCACACGTGTGCGAGTGTGAGACGCGCAGCCGCTCGGTCGCTCTCTCCGTGACGGTAAGACGGGAGGGGCACACGCGTGTTTAAGCAGTGTAGTGAGGGGAGCATCGTCGGCTCACACTTCCGGGAGCGCAGCAGAGCCCACTCGGCTTCCCCTCGGCTTCCCGACGGCGTGGAGACGAGTGTCCTCCGTGGTGAAGGTGACCTCTGTCCCCGTGTCCCTGCCGCAGCCCTCGGGAGCCGGCCGAGGGACCAGCCTGGCGCCCCCGCCCACTGCCCGGCTTCCCGTCCCGCCGCGGCCTGGGGCAGCCGCTCCTCACGGTGGACACAGGGATCTGGCCAACGTTTGGGGTGACAGCGGTGAAACGCAGATCCTGGTGTTTTTTTTTTTTGAGACAGAGTCTCGCTCTGTCACCCTGGCCAGAGTGCCGTGCGTCAGCCCAGCCCACAGCAGCCTCAGACTCCTGGGCTCCAGCGACCGTCCTTGAAAGGCAGGATCTGGTGCTGCTCAGAGACTCACCTGGGCACGTGCAGACCCGCATAAAGTCCAGTCCCGCCCCGGGTGTAGACTGCTCTAACGGCTCGGTGTTCGCGCCAGACCCTGTGTTTCCATGAGGGCCGAGGGGTTTTTAACCCTAAAGAGCTTTAAACACAGAAGCTGTTGTGATTATACGTTTTATGTTTAGAAGAAAAGCAAAATAGAATCCAGTCAACCAACGGGTGTTCATTAAGCACCTGCTGTGCGTCGGGGGCTGCGGCCGAGGCTGGGGCTGTGGGGGTGTCCGCCCGCCCGAGAGCGGCCTGTGGTGGGGGCGGCCGTGAGGGTGCACCAAGCACAAGCACACGTTACGGGTCTCCTCTGTCTGGCTGTTCACACGGCTTGCTAGGTCTTCCACGGTAAATGCTGCCGTTCAAGGCCTGTTCCCCAGAGACACCCCCAGTCACGGCAGGAACACGGAGCGGTATCTTCCTCCTGTGCAGCCGTGTGCCAGCCGGGTTCAGAGACGAGGACTCTCGCCGTGGAAAAGGGTCCCTCTCAGGGCAGTGGTCAGCGCCAATGCAGCCTCGCGAGGACGGGGCCCTCGGCCTCTCTGTGGCGGGAGCGCGGCCGGCCCAAGGACAGGAAATGCTCCTCCCTCACCCCTGGTGCTGGGGCCGGAAGGCAGCGCCCGCACCCGACCCGCCCGCAGGCCCCGCCCACAGGCCCCGGGTCCTCCCCGCCCACGGCATCTGACCCGTTGGGGCAGCACGTGGGGGACCCAGGGCTGCTAACCACACCCGGGCGAGGGAACCGTGCTCTGGTCTGAGGCTGAAAGGTCACTCCGGGAAGACAGGCAAGTTGTCTCTGGTTAAGACAGCCCTGAATAAATATTTTTGTGGGTCAACAGGTTTATTTTGAGCAAACTTGTATCATCCGCTCTTTTCTCCATACTACTGGTCTTCTCGACTTGTAGAAGGAAACCTTTTTGCCAGACTCCACCCCGCATCTCCTGCAAGTGGAACGTGAGGGAGAAAATGCTGCTGCTTCGACTCCAAGGGGGTAACAGTCCCCTCGTCCCTGAACCCGCCTGGCCGTGCCCGGCGTTGTGCTCCGCATGGGGCACAATCAGCTCCATGATCGAGCCGTGAAGTGTGGAGGAGAACCGGCTTCCGCTGGCTCCGTGTCCCCAACGGCTGGTGTCGGTTGTCACAAACGGGCAGACAGTGCTCGTGCCCATGTGCATCTGCACCCTGGGCAGCGGTGCCCTCGTCCCTGTAGGGTCTCACTCAACCGTGTCCTGCACGTGTGTGCCCCAGGTTCGCCCACGTCTGTTTGAGGGGTGCTCACGTCTACCCCCCCACCGGGGTCCCTCCACCTCTGCACCTGCTGGGAACGGCCCCTCCTGACCACACCCGAGGGGCGGCCGTCTGACTCCCGGGATGAGGCTGAACCCACCACGTGTGTCCCACTGGACTTCCCGCGGCCCCCCATGGTCCCCCACGGCTGCATTTCTGGGCGGAGCCGCACGTGCCCTGCCGCCCGCCTCCTGCCCGGCCAACACGCGCCCGGCCCCCCAGGGCTGGCCCTTCTCGCTCAGGCTGCATACGGCACGGGGATGGCCGTGCTGGAAATTCCAGACGGGGGGGCCGTGGCCCTCGGGTCCCTGTAGCCTGGGGTTCCGGCTTCGTCCGCATCAGCTTCAGACGTGACACCCACTAGGTGCTTGGCTGGCCCTGTGCTGGGTCTGGTCATGTTTTCTCAGAAGCCTACAGAACTTTACATGCACTTTGTGAGGTTTTGCACGTTGGAAAAGGAATGGTGCAGTGTTGTGCTCATCTGCTTTTTAAATTAGGAGCAGGAACATGATGCTATTTTGGTGTGCGGCCTTAAACAAAACAATATTTTTGGCTCTGTGTTAGAGAGAGAGGTAGTCAGAGACACAGAGACAGTAACAGAACCAGAAAGTACCGAGACCGAGACCGAGAGGGGATGTGCCATGCCGTGCTCGGACACGTCGGCTCCCAAGGACGCTGTCCCCGCAGAGACGACGGCTCAGGGCACGGCCAGAGGCACAGTGGGGCCCGCCCTCTCCTGCAGATGGCTCCGATGCGGGGGGCCAACACGCTGGGCCCCGGAGTCGAGTTGCGCGGCAGAAGGATATCCTGACGGCCACCTCCCACCCTCATGAGAAACCCCGCCTGGCGGGTGAGGACTCGGGGGCTTCGAGCCAGGCCTGACCGGCTGCGGGGGACGCAGACGCTCTCGTGGGCGCAGCCGGGATTCTGTGTGTGCTGCGAAGAGGCGCAGAGACTGCAAACTCCCACGTGCGTGTTTGAAACGCAAGGACGACAGCGCTTTGGCCAAGCACGGCTGTCCTCAGGGTTCTCAGACAACAATTTCTTCCCAAATAAACCTTTGCTTTAATATTTTTCCTCCCAAACCCTCACCAGAATCCCTTTAAGGAAAGTTTTGCTCAGATCACTTCTGAGTGACCAGAAATTATCCTGACTTGGTTTTAAAGATGAAAACAGGAGCAATTCTCCTAAATCTGATGACTAAGCGAGGGTTTTCTTTCTTCCTCTCATAGAAGAATGTTCTGGACACGCCTGTCACTCCCCAAGACAGTCGAGAGAGAGACTCCCGGCTTGGCTGTCGTCCACCCCTTCTTGATCTCGGAGCCAGCGGAGTCTCTGGTGCTAGGGTCTGGGACGCTGTGGCGTGTCGGTGTTGAAAGGAGAATTTCCCGGCAGGTCTGTGTGGGCTTTTGCTTTGCTACATCACAGGCAGAAGCTGTTGCGGCAGCTGCTCTGCCTGAGCGTGAAGGAGTTTTAGGAGACACGTCCACAGTCTTCCTCATTAGGCTCTTTCTCCCGAGGGTACGGATGGGCTCAAAGCGTCATCTCTAAACCATGGTGGCAAACGCACCTTCTCTGAGCCGCTCAGGGCCTCCGGCGCCAGGAGCCAGGGCCGGCTGGTTTGTCAGTCGGGGCACTGACATTGCACACAGCTCAGCCACTCCAAGTTCAGATTTTACATTTCTTTTGCTCCTTTTCTTTCTTTTCTTTTGTTTTCTTTTTTTTTTTTTTTTTTTTTTTTTTTGAGACAGTGCTCACTCTGTGGCCCAGGTAGAGTGAGTGAGTGGTGTCGTCACAGCTCACTGCAGCCTCAGACTCCTGAGCTCAAACGATCCTCCTGCCTCAGCCTCCCAAGTAGCTGGGACTACAGGTGCCACCACACCTGGCTATTTTTTTTTTTTTTTTTTTAGAGACGGGGTCTTGCTATGTTGCCCAGGCGATCCTAGATTCAAGCGATCCTCGCATCTTGGCCTCCAAATGTGCTGGGATTACAGGCATGAGCCACCGTGCCCACCTGCTCTTTTTCTTGAAGCCAAACCAACAGATGTGTGGGACATTGACCCTCGTGTGGCAAAGCTGTCCACACCTCTCGCCGCTCACATTCCGGTTCTACTCACAGAATCCCAGTGTTGGGGGGTCACACTCAGGGGCCTGGGAGGCGTCCGGCCAGCAGCTGCCACCCTCCTCCGCGTACCCCCTCGTGCTCCGCACCCAGAAAGGCCAGTCCTCCAGGAGAGCAAGAGCGCTGGGTGCGCAGCCACCTCTCACGAACTCGGTGTGCGTCTCCGTTCACTGTGCGCCGGGCTCCTCGCCCAGGGGCCCCCGTGGGGGCTGCGGCCCACTGAGGTCCCGGGTCCCTCCCTAGGGACCGTGGCTGAGCCCGGCCCGGCCCCGGCCTCACACAGGCAGGCGTGTCTGTTCTGACAGAGTCGAACTGCGTCCACCCCGGGAGCCCGATTCCTCAGAAGCAGGAGGCTGTGGGTCCGTTCGCCGCGTCAGCTCCCCTCTTGCTTCCTGCCGTCTGCTCGTTTTGTAAACATGCGGTTCGCGTCTTCAAGTCTATGACGAAAGCGTGTTCAGCAGGACAGACACTGAGCAAACCCTCCTCCACGCCGGCCACTTCCCTGCGCTGCCTGTCTGGGCAGCTGCTGCCTAAGCCGAGGCTGCCTGAGCTGAGACTGCGCCGTGGCCGCAGTGGCCCAGGGCTTGTCCCCAGCACGTCCCTGTCAGCCATGGTGCCAGGCGCCCCCCACACGTCCCCTCACGGCCTCTGACAGCCTCAGCGTCACGCGGGTATGGACCAGAGGGGAAGGACGGCCAGAAACCCACCCCGGGGGAGGGGCTGCGGGGCCCGTGGCGTCACCCCCAGCACAGCCCCTGTGGGGGTCCCCGCACGCCGCTCATGGGGGACCCTCTTCCCAGAGCAGAGCCGCAGCAGACCTGGCACGGCTTCTCCCACGCTTCTGTTGTAAAAGTTTTACAACTGAAGTCGGAATGTTCATTTGATGGTCACCCACGAGCCCCCCCCCAACTCAGCGACTCCCACCCGGCACTGTGCCGTGCTTGCATGATACACGTGTGTGCTTTGCCTGT
This sequence comes from Lemur catta, assembly GCF_020740605.2. Lineage (NCBI taxonomy): Eukaryota > Metazoa > Chordata > Mammalia > Primates > Lemuridae > Lemur > Lemur catta. The sequence goes on from NC_059138.1 coordinate 838,815, forward strand.
TTTTCAGCCAAACTGTTTCACAGAAAGTTTCAGGCATCACGACTGTGAAATCCCTGAGCCTGCGTCTCCTAAGAGCGCGATGTTGTGCTGCAGCTCCCGGCCACAGTGCCACCGAGACGTGAGCAGGAGTCCCCCGAGAGCGTCTGAGCTCGGGCCGCAGAGCAGGCGGGGTGGCCACCCAGCGGGGTCTGTGCTCTCACAGTCCCGGAGGCTAGAACGCCGAGATTGGGGGGTGTCAGGTGGGCCCTCGCCAGGCTTCTCTCCTGCGCGTGCAGGGGTCCCGGCCTGGCGCTGGGCTGGGCTAGGCCAGGTACACCTTCGTGACCTCCCCTTTCCCGACGGCCTCTCTGGGGAACCTGTCCCCAAGGGCAGGGTCACTCTGAGGCCCTGGGAATTTCAACACGGGGGTGAGGGGCACAGCAAGGCCCACAGCGCCATGTTCAGTGGTCCCCACTATTCCCGTCAGTCGTTTATTTCGTGTGTTTATTTGACCAGGATGCAGTCAAGGTTCACAACGGCATTTTGGTTTCTGTGTCTCTCTTTTGTCCTTTTGATTTTAAAATAGTTGCCCCTGACGTTTTCCCCTGACCTGACTTGACCCTGATGAACCTGTTTTTCTCCCAGCGCCCAGCTTCCCTTTCCAGATGACCACAAACCGCCTGTGTGGGAGTTTTGCTAGGCCCACAGAGGCTCACCCGCCCCGTTTCCAGAACCCCCGTTTCCCCGAGAGACAGTGTGTCTGCGTCCCCACGACACCGCAGGGACCACGTCCAGGCTGCTCCCCAGGGACACCTGGGCCCTGCCGTGGGCCCTCCCTGCCCGTCCTTCCTCCTCCTGCCTTTTCTCCTGGTCACTCCGTTCCTGTTCCCTGCGGAGCCACCGCACCTGGGAGGGACTGTGCCGCCAAAGGACACCGGGCACCTGGGTCTTAGCTGTGCTGATGTCACCGCCATGAGGTCACCATTAGGACCACAACTCTGACAGGCAGGTCATCCACGGCCGCGTGGTCTGTGACAGGTGACACAGGCCTGGGGCCGCAGAGCCCAGGTGTGCTGTCTGCCAGGGACCCTGAGTCTGGTGGGTTGTGCAGTGGCGGCAGGACACGCCTCCTCAGCCCTGCAAGCGTGAGTGTGTCACGTCCGTGGCACAGGCGTGCTCAGCACCTGACTTCGAATCAGGGAGGTTCTGCTGGGCACCCAGGTGGGCACAGCGTCATCGCAGGCCCCTGGGCGTGGCAGGGGGGGCGGTGGGGTGTGGCAGCGGCTCCGCCAGCTGTGCTGGTCCGAGGACGGAGGTGGGGGGGGAGATGCGGCAGCCCTGGGGCCAGAGGGGCCTGCGGAGGAGCCACCCCTGCCCACCCCCAGCCCTCGGGGACCTCGGATGTCCAGGGTGTGAGAAGGGAAGCATGTGCTGTTTCAAGCCACGGGGTTTGTGGGGTTAGTCACAGCGCCCACGGGGGACCCACAGGAGGCTGCAGGACCCCCGAGGCCCCGACCTGCCTCCCAGACAGCCGTGCCCACACACGAGCCTCTGCCAAACCGTCACAAGGTGTCCGTGAAAATTATCTTTGTTTCTGTGTCAAGTGCAGCCCTGGAGACGAGGTGGCCTGCCGGCCTCACGGTGGGAGGGAGGAAACTGAGAGCTGGTCCGCGGTGTTTGTGCTGCGCAGACTCAGCCCCGTCGGTCCCTCACCCCTGCGTTCACCGACCACCCAGGGGTCCGCGGCGCAGCCGGATTTTTCCCAGGGTCCTTTCTGCATGTGGTGGGAGGAGGGGCTTAGACACTACAGTTGTCCAGGAAGCCTCTGGGCCGTGTCCCTTCCTCAGTGACACTGCTCTCCCTGCCCCCACGTGTCCCCAGGCGCAGTGCCCATGCAGCCCCCACCTCCTAGGCCGGCCTGGGCCCCCCAGGGCTTTCCCTTCCGTGGGATCCGCCGTCCCCTGCTGTTCTGGACCCTGTGCGGGGGTTGCCTGCAGCCAGCAGCTCAGACCTCGCAGAGCCCGACCTCTCCCCTCCCAGCGGGCCAGACCTGCACGGTGACCTAGGTCGGACCTTCAGCTCAGGGACCGGAGGCTGAGGCCAGGCAGGGCTGTGGCCTGGGGACGGCACAGCTGGCTCAGGAAAGCGCCCAGCTCCGAGGGCCGCGGGGAGAGAGCCCCACAACTGGGCAGGGAACAGCAGACGCTGTCTCTCGCTCTGGGGCCACAAGTCGGGGTCCCGGTGTCACAGGGCTGGTTTCTCCTGGGTCCTCCCTGCTCAGCTGGTCACCAGCCGTCTTTGCTGTCACACAGCATTCTCCTTGCAGGTGTCTGTGTCCAAATGTCCCCTTTGTAACAGGACACCAGTCACCCTGGACTAGGGCCACCCTAACGACCTCCTGGGGTCACCTCTGTAAAGACCCTGTGTCCACATGAGGTCACAGCCTCAGGGTTAGGACTGCAACATCTCTGTTTTGGGGACACAGCTGGACCCTGATTCCAGGTGCTGCCAGGACGGCTCCATGTCGGGGTGGCCTTGCCCAGCCACAGACCCCGGGAAACCTCTGACGCCGGGTCCTGCTGTGCCCCAGACCCTGTGACCTGCCCACACGGCCGTCCACCCACGAGTCGGCCACCCTACTGGGGTGGCTCTTTGAGAGGCCTGCAGGGGACACTGGGTGACACAGTTTAAGAAATGAGACAAAACCGAACCTCACGACCACACACCTGGGCCACGTTGCTAGGTGAGGTCAGGAAGGAGGAGCTGCCCGAGGTCCTGTGCTTTCTGGCTTCTGGGCAAGTTCTCAGAGCGGGCGTCTGGAGAACACACCCCCTTCTCCCCTGAAGCCTGAGTGCCTGCGCTGCGAGTTCTCACGCTCGTGCCGTGGTTCCGCGTTCCGTCTGCCCCCAGGAGGCGTGTGTGCTGTACGCTGAGCAGGAAGGGCCAACCTGCAGCGGGTGCGGAGCAGGTGAGAGGCACCGTTGCTTGCTCACCTGTGGGCCCAGCTGGCTTCACCTCCAGGTGAGGGGCTGGCCTGGAGACAGGGGCGTCATCCCCCCAGGCCACCCTGCCCTCCCTTGGCATTGCAAAAGATAAGGGACCCTCACTACACCTTGTGTTGCAAGGAGTCTGTCCTTTAGGACAGCAGTCCCCAGCCTTTCTGGCACCAGGAACCGGTTTCACAGATGACAATTTTTCCACTGACTGGCAGGGCTGATGGTTTTGGGATGATTCAAGCGTGTCACATTTATTGTGCAGTCAGACCCCTCTGCTAATGATCATCAGCATTTGCAGCCGCACCCAAGCGCTTAGCATCACTGCCTCAGCTCCACCCCAGATCATCAGGCATCAGACTCATGAGCAGTGGCAGCCTCGGTCCCTCCCTGCGCAGTTCACAGCAGGGCTGGGGCCCCTGTGAGAACCTAACGCCGCGGCTGGTCGGACAGGAGACGGAGCTCAGGGGCGATGCCAGCCATGGGGGCGGCTGTAAGTGCAGACGGAGCTTCGGTGGCTGACCCCCGCTCACCTCCTGCTGTGCAGCCGGTTCCAGCAGGCCGCGGATGGGTACCCGTCTGCGGCCCAGGGGTGGGGACCGCGGTGTAGGAGACTTGGGAACTTGATGTTTCACCTGATGGGCTCCCAGGTGTCTCTTTTTAAAAGACAAAGAGGAAAAGTGAATCACAAAACAGCTCAGAGACTCGCCGGGCGAGGGGCAGCGTCCCTGTGCGTGACTCTGTCCCCTCCCTGTCCCCAGCACCCAGCCCTTGCAGGGTGGCCCAGCGCCCCCAGCGGGGGCTCAGGATGGCCAATATCCAAGCAAAATAACTTCCCTGGTTATTTTAAGCGCAGTGTGTGGAAGCAGAATCAAACCAGGAGCACTAAAGCTTTGAAGCCGTGTCTTCAGCTCACCCCGTCCTTAGAAGGGTGACCTCGGGGGAACCCCATTCCTCGCACAGGACGCTGCAGCGTCTCCGGACTTGTCCTCGACCCCGCGGGCACAGGTGCCACTCAGAGGACCAAGTTCACAGGCTGCATTTGAGTTCACTGAGACTCCCAAACTTATGAAGCATTTTCTTAATTTTCCAATGAGAAAATGCAGCTGGTGCCCGTCCCCTGGGCTGCCGTCCCCTGAGGCTGCTGCTGGCAGCCTGCGCGCCGAGGCTCCCCTGAGCGGAAGCTTCTGGCTATGATTCTCCCCCCATCCCTGCTCGTTCTGGCCCTGCTCTTTGCAAAGGTTTCCCCAACAGTCGGGGGCTGTCCTCGCTGCTTTGTCACCAGTGCCAACACTGGCTGTGCTGAAAATATGTGTAATGAGGCAGTGCTCAGGTGACCCTCCAGAACCCTCTGGAAGCCTCTAGAAGTCCTGCTCTTTGATTGCGGAGTTCTGTGGAAGCGGCAGCAGCATGCCCAGGCACCCGCTTCTGAGCAGAGCCTGCGTCTTGCTCTGATTGTCTGTGGGTGCCGCGCTGGGAACTGGGCTTCGGGAACTTGGTTTTGGGGGTGACGTTTGCAGCGGGTTTGGACGTCAGAGTCGGCCCATTCTTCCTGGTAAATTTCATCTCAGCTTCACTGCCAGTTTTCACTCCCTCAAGAACACATTTGTGCAGGAGCCATTGCGTCCATGGGATTTCTGTAACGTTCACCTTGGCTCAAAGCTGGTGGGATGATCTGGAAGCTTCCACAGCAGCGGGTATAAACGCGCACACGTCCCTTCCCCTCCTGGCCCTGCTGGAAGGCGCTGGCCCTGCAGAGGACTCGGGCCGGCGCCCACCCGGCTGTGCGGGGTCTCCGCAGCCCACAGCTCCCTGGTCCCGCCGGGCGGGAGACTCACTCAGCCTCTCAGCAGAATCTGCAGGAGAAATGGAAGAAACACAAATAAAAGCAGAGGCCCTGTGGCTTTGCTGCTGCCGCCGAGCTGCCCCAGCCGGAGCCACTCCCTGCCAGTGGCCAGGTCTGCGGGGACCTGGGGGAGGCAGGGCCGGGGTGAAGGTCGCAGAGCCGCAGACGCCTGGCTTCTGGAGGCCGGCCTGGTGTCTGTCTGTCCCCAGCGGGTGGCCTGTGTCCCCCCCCAGGGGCCTCCCCCGCGGGCGGTTGCAGAGCTGCAGAGCTGCCGCGTCCGGCCTGGCTGCCTGCCCGGGGGGCACCCACCGCACCCCCGCAGAAGGGGAGGGGGAAGGGCCCCTCAGCTTCCTCCTCTGAGCCTCCAAGGTCCCACTGGGGGTCACGCTGTGAAAGGTCCTGGAAACAGGCCAAGGGCGGGGGTGTGGCCGCGAGCAGGAGGAGAATGTTCCGGAAGGAAAGTTAAAATAACCCGTGACTCAGACACATGGCACTGAGACCCCAGGTGTGGCCAACAGCAGCCCCGGTGGAGCCCCGTGCCCATGGGCGGCGCGTGCTGGTGCCGCGGGTCCACACCGGGGTTGACACTTTCTCCCGCCTTCCTCTCACATGCGTTTTGCCTCTCACTCTCCTCATAAAACTAAATTCCGTAATCTCGAGGATTTAACTGTTTATCGACCACAAAACCGTCTATTTTAGACAGTGGCCTGTTGGTCAATACTGATGTTTATATTTATTCACTGTGTGTTGCCAAACGTGTCCGTTATTTAAAGGCAAACGCTACTTTGAAAAAGTAAACAAAGGCAGATGCTGTGGCATGTCGCAGAGGGACAGCTCACCTTGGGACTGGGCTTTAGTGGGACGAACACGAGTCTGGGCTCCGCCCAGCGAGAGCCTGGCCGGTCCCCGCTCCCGCTCGCCTGCCCGCTTTGGAAGGGTCACGGCTGGCGGGGGGACGGGGACGGCGGCAGTGACACGGGGGCCGTGCGGACTCTGACCACCTGCTCTTGTTGCTTGCAGACGACCACTCCCGGGTCCTGCTGAGACGGGACGCCGGCCCGGGCAGCTCGGACTACATCAACGCCAGCCGCATCGTAAGTGCAGCGCCGGGCGCTGGCTTTGCCGCGGGGAGCAGGACGTGGCGGAACCACGCAGGGGGCGGGGGGGCTTCGGTGGGAACGGAGTCGGCTCTGCTCTGGGCCCTGAGCTGTGCGGAGTCTCCGCCACCCTCCCCGTGAGCAGAGGGGACCCTAGAGCCACATCCTGAACAGAACCTTCTAGGCTTCGGGGGAAAGTCTGTGGTCGGTGGCTTCCTCCTCTCCTAGAGCCACTTACCCCTGTGTATTCCGGAAAGGTGGGAAACGAGGCCCAAACCTGCCTCTCTTTTAACCATCCGTGACACTAGGCAGGTTCAAAGTCGTAGGTTCCTTTCTTCTAGGTTTTCTCGGCAGCAGGATCCTTCCTTCACGAGGAAGAGAATGTGTGTGGGGGCCGCATCTCCTCTGGGGGCCGGCACGCCCGGCAGTGGGGAGGGCGGACGTGTCCCTGCCCCTGGGGACGGGTGGCAGCCCCTCCTGCCCCACGCAGTATGAGCCTGTGACCCCGGCCCAGCCTCAGGGGTCCCACACCCGGCGGCTTCTCCTGCCACCCCACTGTAATGCTGGGCGTCCCCGGAACGTTCTCCCCATCTTGAACCTCGGGGGCTGGGGCTGAGGGGACAGGCTGAGGCCACCCTGAGTGAGCAAGGAGCAGGGGGGTGCAGGGGCCAAGAGGGTTCCGGAAGACTGGGGGGGGCGGCCGTGGGGGGAGGACGTGCGGTGGAGCCGTCCCGACAGGGTGTTCAGAGACCAGGCCGACGGCATTTTGAGCCAGCGGTCAGGGGTCGCGACCTTTATGGTGGATGCTGGCTGCGGTGTTTCCCTTTAAACAGCTTTTCTCAGGTCCGATGCAGAGGCGGGGGATCGTGAGGGGTCTCACCAAACCCCACCTTTGCATTTAATCAAAGCAGCCCTCGCGGGGGCTGCCGGGCAGGGCTGAGGGAGGCGCAGGTCGCCCCCAGGCACGACTCGCACCCACAGTCTGGTCTCAGCCCCTGGAAGGCGGGTGAGTCCCTGACCCTTCTGATCACAAGCGCAGCCACCACGAGCCGCACCCTGGGCTGGTGACACTTCCCAGCACCACACGGCCGCACCGCCAGCGCTCTCGGCTCTGGAAAGTGAATTCAGAGTGAAGAGCAGGCTGGTGCCTCGTCTACACCCGCGGAGCCCAGACTCCTGTCCACGTGACCTGTCGAGAAGGAGTGGCCTCTTCCCTTCCGCAGAGCCAGCCCCGAAGACGGCTTCCGTCTGGTTCCAGCGAGAGCCGTGCGATGAGTCTTTCTCAATAAGATGGGATATATTTAGTATTTTTCTGTCGATTCTAATTCAAAACATAAAACCAGAGCCGCGCTGCCTTGCCAGCCTCCCGTTGCACAAAGAGAATGTCCTCTGTGCTGAAGTCGGGCCTGGCAGTGCCCGGCCGGTCCCTGCACCGGGCGATCGCGGTGCCAGCCCAGCACCAAGAGCAAGAAAACCCGTCTTCTCCCCGCTGAGGCCCTTTGCCTGAGCTGAGCCGTTTGGCGAGGCCGGGACTGGAAACAAAGCCACGGTTCACGGGTCTGGTAGGCGGGAGCCCAGTGCTACAGCCGAGCCCGCTCGCCCCACAGCCCTGGCCCAGTTTGCAGGCGTCCGAGCTGCTCCGCATCAGGCGGATCCCAGCGAGGACGCTGGTGCTGGTGCAGCCGCCGCGCCCCTCAGCAGCCTGGACAGCGTCTCTGCGCGCTGAGGGCAGGGAGAGTCCCGCGGTCTGTGCGGCTCCTGCCTCCCTCCCGCCAGCGGAGACGCAGCGCCCCCCCAGGCCCCGTGGGCAGGAGCCGGGCAGCAGCGAGGCCGGCAGAGGGGAGCAATTTCATGGCACCTTGTGTTTCTCCTTTGTTTGTTACCACAATTGTTTTTTTCAAATTGGGGTTGTAAGAATGAACTGGAAGAAATCCACGGTGCCTCTTCTTTCTGAAACAACTGAAGCGACGATGGTATTGACCTTCCTCGCAGCAGCTGAACGGGAAGCGCACGATCACGGCACGGGAAGACCCTGGCTGTGCAGAACAAAACCACGATAATTGCACCTGTCATATTTGTCCTTATCCTCATTAAACCCGAGGGAAGTCATCCAGCAGTAAACAACGTGCGATCTTCCCTTTTAAACCAGAGGTCGGGAAAGCAAATGGGATTCTGTTTTCCTACCCAGGGTGTCTGAGAGACAAACCCATCAGCTGCGTGTAAAACCTCACGCGGTCATCACCGAGGAGTGTCATTAACACGGGAGCACACGGCACACACGTGTTATTACCGGGAGCAAGTCTGAAATTCCCAGTGACACTGAAAGATAAGCTTAAACTTCATACCACTATTTATTAAAGCAGAAAAAACTGTGTGAAGTTTCGATTCAGGGGGCGTCTGACTGATTCACGTGGGACAAGTGGCATCTCAGAAAAGGGTGAGACTCAACATCGTAAGAAATTAGCCAAATGCGGGAGCCGATTCCTCAGTTCTTGGAAAATATTTACAGCCAAACATCTGTGTAGAATGCCGTTTATATTCAGTATTTTACTTAAATAAATCTCAACGTAGAAGAATAAAATACAAAAATAGTTGATAATAGTTCATAAATCAGTCTCCCATTGATCACTAAAAGCTACAATTTTCCAGTAAATTCCCACATTAAGACTTGGTGTCCGGCAAAGCGACTGGACAACTCAGGCCTGATGTGTGTTTTCATGACAGCGTCTGTGAAAGCTGCTTTGCATGTTAGGGAAGGTGACGGGAGGGAGCAGAGCAGGACACAGGTGACCGGCACACTCCTGCTTGTGCAAGACTTCAGAGCAAGGGCGAGGCCGCACCTCCTCCTGCGTGGCCGGGTCATTTCTGAAACTCAGGTCGAGGCTGCGGGAGGCGGGACTGGTGTGGGACGGAGACTGGCCCTTGTCCCCCGGCCCCCGCCTCACTGCTGTGTTCGAGATTTTCACGGCTGCAGGACTCAAGTCCCGTGGTCTCCATGTGCCAGCTGCTTCACTTCTAAAACCAGTTTTATTTGGAATATTGGGGGAAATATGGCTAAGTTTTTAGATGCAGATTAGAGTTTCTAAAGATAAAACCCGTCACCCACGCTCACTTCATAATTGCCACCCCATAGCTCAAGGCAAATCACTAGGAGGATTTTAAACGACGTACTCGGAAATGTGCAGGATGTGCCTCACACGGGCCCCGTTCATCTATGCTCCCTAAGAATCCGTCTCCCCGAGGACAACAGGGTCAGCACAAGCAAATGGTTTCTCTCTTTCTGGAAAAAACAGTAAAAGTGAAGTTACACTGTTAATCGGACTTGCCCTCTGACCGTCCGTGTTCGAGGTGTCACTTGGGTGAGTCACGGTGGCCTCCCTGGGCAGGGTGTCACTGCTGGACTTCCTGCCCCCTCACCCAGACCTTGTGCTTGGGGGACCATCCTTCCCGCATGGTCACACCTGTGCAGGGTCACAGGGCCCCTGACAGCACGGGGTCGGTAGACATCCAGGTCTTCACAGAGGGTTCCAGGCTACCCCAGGACACTGAGGCACACGCACGCACAGATGAGTCTGCGCACATACGTGTGCGTGGAACCAGAGCCAACGGGCACTTAGAGATCGCGTGGTCCGACCCCCTCACTCGCCAGCCGCTCCCACCTTCCTGACGCTGCGGCTGAGGCCCAGAGACGTGACCTGACCCTTCCCCGAGGCCGTGCAGTTTTCGTGGGAACGTAACGTTGGCGCAGGTAGGAAGCGACTACGCAGAGATGGAAAGAGCAGGAAAGGGGGGGGAGGACCAGGAACCGCGCGGAGGAGGCTGCGTCCGCATTGCTGCGCCGGGGCCTCCGGGGCGTCAGGAGAAACTTAGTTCACGGCCCCCAAACACACTTATCCTGCCTCGAAAATCTCACAGGTAGCGAAACTTCTGTCTATTTAGTTAAACATTTGCTTTGCTGTTGCCCAGCTAAAGACTGCGTGAACCACGACACGCACAGAACGATCTCTGCTCTACAGGATGGGCATGGGATCAAATGGGTGCGATTGTCGTTTGAATTATTGCTAACCTGATGCCACGCCTGCCCACTCCGGGATCCTGCTGTCTGCTGCCCGCCCAGCAGTGGAGCAGGTGGGAGACGCCAGGCCCGTCCGGCTCAGCCACGGGGTCCAGGCTCCGGGGCCCGGACCTCCTCCCAGCGCCCGTGGCTGTCTCTGCTCCTGCCCTGGGTATTGAGCCAGTGATGGGTTTGAGGAATTCAGGACACTGGCACAATTCAGAGCCACCACAAACGCTTGCCTTCTTCACCCTCCTGGAACCCTGTCCAGATTTTCACTTGTAATCACATATTTCTCATTTTGAAAGCAACTAGATGTGCTAGTCTGAACATGCTCACAATTTTAACATGTGTTGCTGTCGAAATTGCTTTGGGCAAAAAGCACATTTGAGAAGGAGGCAGAGTTTTCCTTTTTGTGCGTAACTATTTGCAGGAAGAGACATGGGTCTCCGTAAATAGCTGTCACCCCCAACAAATGCATGTTTCAAAAAATCAAAACTCCTTATTCCTGCTAAGCGTTTTTCTACTGAAACATTTTAATTGGGGCTTTCAGTTAGAGCAACATAATTTTACCTGTATTGTGTGTGTTGTGGTGAATTTCAAAACGAGGTCCAGTTTTAATTACGAATCACTAAATCAGATGCACAAAAGCCTTTCTCCCCACACCCCAGCCAGCGTCGCACTCACTGTTTTCTGTGAGAGTAACTTACAGCTGCTCCTTTGTGCAGTTCCCTCTTCTATGGAGAAATAATTATGAGGGCAGCGGGTGCGTTCTCTCGTGCTGACAGCCGTCGTCCCCGCGGCGCAGCGGCGGCGTGCGGGCTTGTGGGATCGCTGTCGATTCCTCCCCAAGCCCGAACACAAAGCCCTGTTTGGAGGTGAAGCTGGGCCCTACTCGTGTGTTGGGTTAGAAGTCCAAGTGGTTAAAACTGTCTCATTTCACTGGGTTGAGAAATGTATTCTTAATAATTATGTTTAAATACAAAACATTTAAAATCCTTACTCAAACCTGATACCAAAAGAGCAAATCCCAGTTCCAGACACGGAAGAGCGAGGGGCTGTGCACGCCGGGTTGGCCGCGTCTCACCCGGGACGAGAGTCCCCCGCACGGCCCACACTCTCCTCTGGGGTCACCCGCTGCGGGCCCTCCGGGGGGTGCAGGGAGCGCTGGGGGTGGCAAAGATGACACGGTGTCTCCCTGTCCTTTTGTAGGTGGCCTGGGCTTGCCAGCTGGGGACGAGCCCGGACAGCCCCCAGCAAGCTGGCTCGGTCCTACCACTGCCCCAGGACTTTGCTCTCAGTTTTGCTTTATTTAAGATTTTTTTCCCTGCTTAGTCTGTGAATTAAATGTTACAATTAAGGTCTTTTAAGCCAACTTCCGTATTAGCGCTAGCAGGGTGCATTCGGGCCAGTCAGCAGGCCGGAGCCCGCGCCAGCGTTCTTCTGGTGGGTAGAAATATTGATAGGAAGGAAAACGGCTCCCGAGGGCTGGGCCCGTCTCTGGAAGAGCCTCCGCCCTGGGCTGGGGCTCAGACATAGGCCCGGGAGCCGGCTGTGCCGGGGGGCCCCTTTGCAGGACAAACAAAAGCAAGGCAGTCTCAGGGACGCAGGGTGCAGGTGTTGATTCCTGCCAGGACACGGGAGCCCGGCTGCGCTGCGGGGGCTGGGTGAACGGTGCCCTCCCCCTCCCCCACCAGCACCTGCGGGTCCAACAGGTGGGCCCATGACTCTGAGCACGGGGTGGACACAGAGGTCGTCCGCACTGGGTCCCTGGCTGAGCCGCTCTGGAGTCCCCTGCGTGGTGGAAACGCAGCCCACGTGGCTGCGGCCACCCATGGAGGGAGCCGACACTCGCCGTGGGTCTCCCTGGGCTGCTGGTCCCGTTCCTGTCGCGCTAGGCCTAGCGCCTCAGTCTCAGGGCCGGGAAAAGCCCTGCAGACTGGTGGCTCCGAGGGGGACGACGCCCCCGGGTCTCTCATTGGGCCGAGTCGCCTGTCAGTAGGGCACTGGGTGGGGGACGGGCCACTGCCCGCCCAGCCTGGGCTTTGTCCCGACTGTCCTGACTTCTCGCTGCCCTGTCTCTGCAGACGGACCACGACCCCAGGAGCCCTGCATACATCGCCACCCAGGGGCCTCTTCCCGCCACCGCGGCCGACTTCTGGCAGGTGAACTGTTTAAATTAAAATTTCTTCTTACGAAAAGATTTTAATAAGTCAGTCATGAGTGATGTCTTTGAATTCAGTTAAGCCAGTTCCAGGCGGTCTGCAGGTGTCCTTCAGATGGGAGTTGATCTCAGAATTTATGTGAGCCCTTCGGGATTTTTATTATCAATCTTTTTTTCAAAAGCCGAGTGTGAAAAAATCCCCTTTGAGAGATTCAATGCTTTCCAGATCTTTACTTTTTAGCCATTTTACGATTTTGTTTTATGCAACAGAAAAGTGAAGTTAGTAAATGTTTAAATTATTATATTTCATTGAAATCCACTCTCTTATCTATGAAGGTTAAAAAATGGTGCCCAAGTTAGTTCACCTTCTCGGCGGAGTCTCTATAAGTCGTCCGAAAGGCCAGGCTGTCCCCTTCTCACCCGGCACAGCCCCAGGTCCCCAGACCGGAGCTCAGGCGTTGGGAGCTGACGTTGGCATCAGCCAATGGGAGCAGAGTTAGGGGGGCAAACAGCCCCCTCCGCCCTTTCCCGCCCTGCCCGGGATGCCCCCTCCTCCTCAGCAGCAGCAGTAAGTTCCTACTGTGCGTCCCCAGAACACGGCACGGGGACTCCCCTAGGGAGAGTCGAGCTGGGGACAGAGACAGGAGACGGAAGCGCCACTCCCGTGGCAGCGTTGGGGGCGGAGCAGGGACAGGAGCAGCCGAGCTGTGGCAGCAGGTCAGTCTGGAGACTGAGCTGTTCCGTGTCACTGGAGCTGGTGCCATCCTCTAGCTGGGCCGGGGGTGAGAGGACGCAGGTGAGCCGGTGACAGATGGGCACGTTCACGTGTCCTCCAGACCCTGCCACTCCCTTCGCCTCACGTCCCTCTCAACTCCCAGCCAGCCCTCTCCCGACTCCGCCTAAATCAGGGAAGCTTCCTCTCCCTGCCCCTGCGGACGGTCCCTGCAGGGGTTTTCTGGAAGAGTCTGGAAGGGCCCAGTATTTACTTGGGCCTCTGAGTGCCTTGTGAGCACATCAACACTCAGGTGTCACCATCCCGTTTCACGGGCGAGGCGAGTGGGTGTTCAGGACGTCACCTTGCTCCTCCATGCCAGCGGGGCAAGGCCAGGTTTGAGGGTTGCTGGTGTGGCCACCTGCCCTCATCTGCCTACGTCTCCCTGCAACTGGGGGGACTAAACTGAATCTCTGGGTCACATCGTTGAAACATTAGCCTTTGGCACGGGATGGTTTTGAGGGCCCCCTGGTGCCACCACCCACTGCTGCTCTCGGTCCCTCCATGTCACACCTGCACAGAGCCATCCTGCCCACGAGAAGGCCCCAGTCATAGAGCGCTCAGCGCGCGGGGGCCATGTGCTTGGGGCAGCGTTGCGGGGTAGGAGGCTCTTGCCTGCGTCACACACAACCGTCCCAGCCCTGCTCTAGAACCCAACCCGAGGGTCCCTTCCGAGCTGTCTCTGCTGCCAAGCCCACCTCGGCTTCTCGCTGTGTGGGACCCCACACCCTGCAGGGGCTGGTGGGACAGGAGCACCATGGAGCCCCGGAGTGCCGCCCGTGTGACCCGTTACCCAAGGGTGCGTGTGTGTGTGTGGCGTGCAACGCTCCCACACGTGTGTTCTGTCACTCGTACCAGCCGCGGGCCCCACCACCAACTACCAGTTCATCCCTTCTCGGGGGCGGGACCTCTCCCTGCAGCAGAACCCACGCCTACAGGGTGTGTTGGCACCTAACAGCGACTGCCGGTGTCTGTTGACCACCCGCCACGTGCCGGGTCCCGTGTGAGGGCTCCGTGTGGGCTGTCGGATCCCTGAGGCTGTGGGGCTCGCCACGCGCCCACGTTCCAGGGCCGGTACATGGAAGGAGGCGCTGCTCGCCCGGCTGCCCGGGTGGCAGATGGCGCAGTTGTTGGCGGCAGCTTGTTTCACTGGTATTTACGAGTTACGAGATACATGAGAGATTATCAAGGAGCAAACGTTCTTGAAATGGAAAGAAAACATCTCCAAATGAAACAGCTAGTGGAGATTTTACAGTGCGAGGACGTGCAGGGCAGTTTGAGATGCGCCTCAGTCAGCGGCTACCGGATGGTTCCGGAAACAGCTTCCCTGAGTGGGAGCCGCTGCCCCGAGACCGGAGCGGGGGCCGCGGTGGGGAAGGCTCTATGCATGAACGTCTATGGGTGGAAAAGAGAGATCCTTCTACGGTGAGCGAACGTCGTTGATAGACAACAAAGCATTTCGTGCTCATTCTCAAGGTGTGAGCTGAACCGACGGTTGGGAAGGGGTTTCCCTCCAGGGAGGAGTCCCCACCTTCCAGGGACGCGGAGCCCACAGCACCCCCGCGGGGCCGTCATGTCCAAGCGCGTGCGGACAGCGCTGGCGGAGACGTCTGCGGGTGCTCTGGGTCGGGGCTTCGTGGCGCAGGGCAGGGGCTGGGCGGGGCCCCAGCAGCATCAGTGACGGCCGTGGGCCACCGCACTGCCCCTCCCTGGCCTGGGCACCTTCCTCCGGTCCTGCCCTGAGTGGCCCAAGTCACCTCAAGGGAGTTGGCTGTTTGCCACCGCTCCCTTCATGCTTCTAAAAAGGCAGAATTACGAGCTTGTCCCCCGTAGCAGCTTCTGCGTGTGGCCACCACACCCCGCTGTGCCTGGGGCTGGACCACACTGGTCCCAAACCGGTTTAGGCCACGTGGTCGGCCAAGCTCAGGTGCCTCAGTGTTTGCAGAAGTGAGATGTAGTCGGGGACGTGAGGTCCCAGCCCTGGGAGACAGAAGTGCCGTCGTCCAGGAATGGGGGGTCACCCTGGGAATCAGAAGCCTGCTGTCCCCAGCCCACTGGTGGCCAAGCCACAAGGGAAACTTGCATTCCCAGCCCTGCCCACCGCGGGAAGACCAGGGTGACTTCTGGGACGGAATCGGAGCCCCCTGCCTGGCTGGCCAGCGGACCGCAATGCAGCCCAAGGAGGGGACAGAGTGCCTGCCCCTAGCAGTCAGTGCTCATGCCGAGCCGTCTCAGCCCCCCACTGAGAAAAGCCCCCCTGTTGACTACAGGTCCCACTTTCTGGAAGCATCTGTGAGGGTCTTAGCGGGGGAAATGCATTTTCTTGTTTCCAAAATTGATAGGCTTGATTTAAATAAAGCTTTTTGTTTTTAGCATCTGCAGGTCCCAGTCCTTGCTGTGGTGGAGGCAAAGCCTAAGCAAGTGCTCGGGGACCCAGAGAACCTACAGGTTTTTCCTTCCAGGCAGTGAGGAGGGAGCGAGAGCTCAGGATTGCGAGTGCACCGGCAGCACACTAGGCACCTGGGCCCAGGGTGGGCACGGCCGTCTGTCTATCTGTCTGTCTGTCTGTGTCACCGTGGGGGCCAGCAGTGGCCACCCCAGCCCAGGCAGAGGCATGGTGGGAAAGCGGCAGCCCCGGACTGCACAGTGTGGCCTGTCCCCAGGCTGCCGCCCTGGTCCCAGCCGGGGAACCAGACCTCGGAGCATCGGAGACGGTGCTGGCCGCCCAGCCTGGCCTCAGTGGACGGGGGTCCCGCGTGCCCGGACCCCCAGGGCAGACTCCACTTACGACAATCTCCCCTTCCTGCTCAGATCATGTCCAGCCTGGGGGCAGGTTTCCGGTTTGGACGTGTGGTTCCCGTCAGCGTGACCCTGGAGCTCTAGGACGTCCCCAGACCCCTCCGGCTCTTCGGTGCCTGTGACGAGTCACCTGGGTTCTCCTTCCCGTCCTCCAGTGGTGGGCGAGGAGGGTTCACAGGCGTCACCGCGGTGGGGGGGGGGGAGTGGGGACGCTTGCTTAGGAACACGCCGACTTACAGATTCGTTATTAAAACAGAGGGAAACACAAGAATTGTGCTAATTCGTAGTTAAGTTCTTAGGAAAAACTTCATTTCCATGATTTATATGTATTTTAACGACATGCCCTAGATTTTCCCATTTTATTTCAAATGTTCAGTCTTGCTGGATTTTCTACACGTAAATTTGCAAACCTTGAAAGGCGAAAGAAAACCTTTCTCAGATAACCTCGCCTGACTCTGGAGTCTGGAAGCTTGGCCTCTGGGGCTCTGTGCAAGTCGTGCGTGTGGCGGCCTCTCGCCACACACGAGAACACGTGCACTTAGACTCAGGTGAAAATACACACCTTGAGCTTCCTTTTTAGCTGATTTCTGTGGATCACAGCGGAAAACTCCCGACCATCCTGCTCCTGTGTGTCGCGTGGGTTCCCTGGTCCCCCCCCCCCCGCCGTGCACACGTGTCACACACACTGTTTCTTCTTTAACTTCTCTCAGAGCACACGGTTACAGTTTATTGACATCACAAGCGCGCAGGGAGCAAAACACAGGTGTTCTTGAGCTCCGGTGACTGACTCTGTCGTCTTCGGTGTAGCCGGCGTCTCCACCACAGGGCGGCTCCCCCTGCTCAACCGCGCGTTATGGTGGGCGTCAAGCGTCAGCCGTGAGCCGTGCGGTCGGCATTGCGGGACACGCACCCTGCTCTGGAGGAGAAGCCGTGTTCATGCACCAGCAGCTTCAGTCTGAGGCAGTTAATACACTTATTTAAAAAAAAAAAAAGAAAAGAAAGAAAAACCTTTCCGTTTACACGAGTCCTGCGAGGGCATCTGTTGCGCAAGCCTTTGGTGGTGTTTCCTTTGAGTCCTTTCTCGTGAACATTCGCATGGTCTCTTTTTAAAAATACGTACTGTTTCCAGCTAAGCATTTACCGCAGCAGGTCACTCTGCCAGGTGCGTGGGGGGAGCACAGCTGCCAGGCCAGGACCTGGTCTTCAAGGAGATGACAGTCTGGTAGAAGACAAGGACGTGGACAGGACTAACACAGGGAGGAAGGGATGGATCACAAGAGATCCAGGTAGAAGGAGGAGAAGTTTTCTGCCTGGAGGGACCAGGGATGGTTGCAGAGAAGCGGCCGCAGCGTGTCACTGTGCCAGATGGATCTTCTTCCTCTGACTGGTCTTCGTGGTGCTTCAAAGACTTTTTAGTTGTTCGTGTTTCCGGTGTATGACCTGGTGCTCCACGTGCACATACACGGCAAAACCACGGCCACAGTCAAGCAAGTGAACACGCCCCTCTCACACGTCACCACTGATGCGTGTGGCAAGAACACCCGAGACCCGCGTCTCCACACACTTCCCGCGGGCCGTGCGTCGGGACCCGGTCACCATGCCGCAGTCACCCCTCCGGAACTTACTCGTGTCACTGAGCGTCGGTGCCCTTTGACCGACACCCCCCCGTCCCCACGCTGACCCCATGATAGTCTACGCTGTTTCTGTGAGTTGGACACTTCCAGGTTCCACAGAAGGTGGAACCACGTGGTTTGTCGGGGCCGGCTTGCCGCATTCGGTGTCACGTCCTCAGGGTCATCCACGCTGTCGAAGGTGACCGGCCTCCTTCTCTAGGACTGAGTAGCATTCCAGTCTGCACGTACCATGTGTCTTCCTCTGTCGTGATGGCCGCGGAGGCGGGTCCGTGTCTCGGCGTCCTGAACAGCACCGCGGTGCACGTGGCAGTGCCGGTGTCTGCTCCACATGCTGCGGACAGAGGCTCTCCGAGAGGGGACTTGGCGGAAACAGACTTCATTCCAGCAGACGGTTGGCAGCCTGGGAGGCGCAGCCTTCGTGTGTGACGAGGACGCGCCCCAGACAGCGAAGGGAGGCTTGTCTTCACGGCGAGGCCCCCGCGGTTCCCACGCGGTCACTGAGCTGCAACTGGTCGGGGCAGTTGCCATCTCTCTGTGGGTCCGGGCGGCTTGAGCAGGGACAGGCGGCTGTGGGAGCCCCGGGCTGAGCCGCGTGCGGGTCCAGGAGCAGCCGGGTGAGGTCTCTGGTCAGCAGTGGCTGTTGGTGCCGCGAGGCCCCCGGACCACCTGAGGGACTGGCTCTCGCGGGCCCACAACGCTGGCCTGGCCTCAGTTCCCTGGGGACAGACCCAGAAGCGGGATTCCCGTCTCCTGTGGTAGTTTCAGTTGTAATTCTTTGAAGAATCTCGGGACTGTTGCCCATGACGGCCGCACTGACTCACGTTTCCACCGCCGGTGCGCAAGGCTGCCTTGTCTCCGCGTCCTCCCAGTGCTCGTCTGTCCCGGAGGATGCCCGCCAGGGCACGAAGTGCGTCTCCCGAGGGTCAGCGAGGCTGAGCACCTTCCCCCGCGCCTGTAGCGTGTGTGTCTTTGGAGAAACGTGCATTAAGGTCTTTGGCCCGTTTTTAAGCCAGGTTATTTGATTTTTGTTTGCTTGTTAGATACTTAGTACTCAGAAGGGACGTCTAGGGAAGAGACCTGGGTCTGTCCATCTGCGGTAGTTAACTGCAGCACGAGACTTAGGCGGAGTTGACATTGTCAGCACCTGCGGGTGACGTGGTGGGTGGGTGACACGGTGGGCGGGTGAGGGGTGGATGCACAAACAGTAAGTTAGTTTCTAGGGCTGAGCAACAAGGGGCCACAGACGAGCTGGCTTAAAACAACGAAAATGTGTCCTCTTGCGGTTCTGGACTCCAGAAGTCGGAAATTCGGAAATCAAGGTGTCGCCAGGGCCTCGCTCCCTCCTCTGGTGGCCCCAGGCGTTCTTTGGCCGAGGCCACATCACTGCCATCTCTTCCTGTCTCCCCCTGGCCTTCTCCTCGCTGTCTGTGCCCCTGTGTGCCGTGTCCCCCTTCTTGTGGGGACACAGGTCAGACCAGAGCCCACGCCCATCAAGTGCAGCCGCATCGTGACTTGACTGCAGCTACAAAGGCTCCGTGTGCAAACACGCAGGTTCACAGGACCAGGTGGGGCTTCAGCGTGTCCCTTGGGAGGATGCAGTTCAACCCACAGCAAAGAGAAGTGTGGCCTTTAAATCCGCCGTCGGCAAACTCACTCACCTGGGTGAAACAGCGGCCGACGTGTGGGTCAGCGTCTGAGTTACTGAATGTTAACTTCCCAGCCTGCTTGCTCCGGAATAACCGTACGGAAGACCCACTCCAGGGTGGCTTGGCTGTAGTTGTCACCATGAGCTCTGTGTCGTCTTAGAGGGAGTCACGCCGGGCTGGCTCCACAGGGACCGGCAGTGGCATTCGCGGTAGTTCTCAGACAGCTGAGAGTCGCCTGCCTCCTCCAGCCCACGCCACAGTGACGGAGCCGGTGGGACTGCAGGAGTGGCTGCCCTCTCCTGCCCCGGGCACGCGGGGTCGTGACGTTTGGAGCCTTCCAGGTGGACTTTGCAGGTGGGGTCGGTGCGTTTGGGGAGAAGCTCCCAGAACAGGGCATTTCAAACTCTCCTCTGGAGTGCGGCACCCAAACTTCATACCCAGGTCCCACATGTGAGGCTGCTTTCTGATCCCTGCTGGCTGTGCTCTGAGCCAGGCCTGGCGGCGCCCGCTTCCTGCCTGGGAAAAGTGATCCTATGACTGCAAACTGCGCCACAGTGGCCGCAGAAGGCAGTGGCACCCAGGGACAGGGACGTTCCGCCACCCTGCTTGTGGCAGGGATTCCCTGTCCCCTCTGGAGTTTCCAGCCAAACACCTGCCACATAGCAGGTGCTCGCTTAGGGTGTCAAACAAGCGGTGACCGTAAGTGTTGTATTTTCTGATGCTTAACCAAACAGAAAGTACTAGAAACTGCCATTTCTGGAATTCCGTGAACTGCCTAGTCCGATGAACTGCACTAAGAGCAAATAGGGTTTGGGGTCGTTTGTCCTTCCTGGAGGAGACGGTTTTAGATCCGTCACATCTGTCACACGACAGCTCCTTCCTGTACTTCACCCACAAAGACCAAGCCAGGGAGAAAGAAAGTAGTGAAACTTGTTTAGAAATTGAACTTTGGTGGACTGGCATTTTTACTGATATTCTGTATTCCCACCAAAATCCAAAGTAAACTTTCCCGCCTGTTCTGCAGTGCAGCTGCCGGGCGCTGAGGGCAGGAACCGGACGGCAAGAGCCGGTTTCCCTGGGGGGGGGGCGGGGTTCGCTGCATGCGGAGTCCAGGGACCTGTGGGGACACACTCAGATCCACGGACAGCGTGTGACGTTGGTGCCCGAGCGGCCGCCTGTTCGCTTGGTTTAGTAAATTCCCCTCTGCTTCCACACAGTGACCTAAAAAGAGACATTGTTCCCCCGGGTGCCGTTGGGATTGCTCGTGTAAATTACGTTTCATTTGGATTTAATCTTCACCAAGTCTTCCGAGAACGGGGAAGGCCCTGGGACGGGCGCGGTGAGGAGAGGCTGCCCCGCCGCGAGGACACTCTGTGGCGAGGGCTCCGAAATGTCACACTCGGGTGGCGCAGGCGGAGCGCTAGACGATCGGTTTATGGTCTGGATCACTGTGTTTTATGACACCCATAAAGCCTGTGTTTCCCTCATTTTCATAATGGCTCCAATGGGCTTCTCCGCCTCCTAAGGGCACATTAAGTTGTGACTCGGCGAAGGTGCCGCTGTGGCCGTCGGGTCTGAGCCCCAGAAGGTTAACGTGAGAAGCAGGTTTTGGGTCTCGGCCTGTCGGGTTGGCAGGGAGGGAGAGAGTGTGCACGTTCACGCAAGATTCACTCGCATTTGTGGGTTTTTTGTAAATACGTCAGTAGTTTCCATTAAATTCCGGCATGAATGGCGCACAGCGAGTGCCTTACGGGCATGGACGACATGGGAATATCAGTGAGTGTTACAGGAGAATACCGTGCACACGTCTGATTTTAAAAATATAATTTAAAGGAGGATTTAATAACGTGAACGGTGATGAGAAGGCATCTTGTATTTGGGATATGTGTACTTTCTAAATAACAAGATGTTAGTTGGATTTTTATATCTGTATTTAAAAGAAATAGAAGCTCTCTTGGATACCAAGTTTCCATCTAAATGTGGTTGCTCGTAAATATTTCTGTGAAGTTAATGTAACCCGTTGCAGGAAGAGTAGACCCCTCTTCACTCCTAATATGCTAATAAAGGTCTACAAATGCTACACCAGTGCGCCCCACAGAATTAATGGTTCCAAGCCATCATGCTGTAAGTACTGACGTGCAGGTTCACAGCCACAGAACTGTGGGTTGTGTTGGCAAAGCAGCGCGGCTGGAGGACGTTTGTCTGTGTCATTGCCGTGTATTTGGGTGTGCGTCCTGTGTCGGTTGTGTCTGGGAGCTGTTTCCAATGTGGCTGTTACGAATTAGTGAATCAGGTTTGGATTTGCTTTAATTTGAATAGGATTGCCATATTTTGGTGTAAGTAAATGAAATTCCAGCAGTAAAACGTGGCTTTCTGTGATGTGCTTTGAAAAGAGACCTTTTAGGGGCTGTTCTGATAGGACGGCAGCTCCACAAAGGAAAGCATTTCTCTGGCCGTGCAAAATAGCGGCAACCACCGGAAAAGAGGTGTCAGCCGATGGCACTTCCGTCACGTGGAAGGGAATGTTTTCCCGTAGCGTCGGTCTGCCTGCCGTCTGTTCCGTGCTGCAGTCCAGAAAGTTTCCTTCATAGATCAAGAGTTAAGTCAAACAGCCGAACAGGGAACTGAGGAGGTTTTAAATGGTGTGGAATGAATTCACTAGATTTTTTTTTTTAATATTTCATGGGACATGCAAAATACGGGGCCAGTGTCTTTAGAGCTGTCCCAGCAGCTGCAGAGAAAACGAGTCTAATGAAAATGAAATAAATTTCCTGTGACTGGAGTAAATCTGGACTGTGTCTCTGGTGCAGTCGTCACACGTGCCACGCCGTGACCGGAACAGTCACGCGGTGGCCGTGGCCTCTCTCTGTCTGCAGATGGTGTGGGAGAGCGGCTGCGCGGTCATTGTCATGCTGGCCCCCCTCACGGAGAACGGCGTCAGGCAGTGCCACCACTACTGGCCGGACGAGGGCTCCAGCCTCTACCACGTCTACGAGGTACTCGGACAGGGCACACCTGCCCCCACGTCCCCGTCCTCCTTTGCACAGAACTCACACAGGTGGCGGTGGCCTGGCCAGTCCCCCCGCGAGGCTGGAGCACACCCTGCGCGGGGACCGTCAGCCGCCCGTGCTCAGAGGGAGCGAGGCCGGCAGAGGCCAGACACTCCCGACAGCTGTGTGGTTGTGAACTGTGCCCCGGGGTAAAGCGTGTGGTTTTCATTTTCTAAATTTTATAAATCCAAATGCTGACAGAATAAAAAAAAAAATCCCCCTGAGAGCGTGGTCCTGGTGCCCGACAACCTACGCAGGCCCTTGAGTGGGGTCCTTTCCCCAAAGGGCCCGGCCGCTCCTCAGTAGCTCATCAGTGCTGCCGCCTGAGCCGCGGGGTCCACCCAGGGCTCCCTACAAATCCTGTGTTTGCACCATTCGAACATTTTATTTGAGGACAACCTGCCAACAAGTTTATTTTCCCTGCTATATTCTTTTTTTTTTTTTTTTTTTTTTTTGAGACAGAGTCCCGCTCTGTCACCCTGGCTAGAGTGCTGTGACATCAGCCTAGCTCACAGCAACCTCAAACTCCTGGGCTCAAGCGATCCTCCTGCATCAGCCTCCTGGGTAGCTGGGACTACAGCCATGCACCACCATGCCCAGCTAATTTTTTCTAAATATTTTTACTTGTCCAAATAATTTCTTTCTATTTTTAGTAGAGACGGGGTCTCGCTCTTGCTCAGGCTGGTCTCAAACTCCTGAGCTCAAAGGATCCACCTGCCTCGGCCTCCCAGAGTGCTGGGATTACAGGCGTGGGGCACCGCAGCTGGCCTCCTGCTAGATTTTCTGCCCACATCAAGAATGAACTGAATAAACCCGGGCACTTAAACAAGTCCTAGAATGCACCTTTGGTTCTGTTTGGCATCAGAACTAGTCAGAATGCCAAAGCCCCCGGCAGGACATGTTAGAGTGTGAACACGCACTCCAGAGCACGGTGTGGCGCTCGGGTCAGGCGAGCGGCGTCTGGGCTCGGTCTGCATCAGTGTCCACGTGGCTCTTGTCCCCTGTTGCACACGCAGGTGCCTGCTGCCCCTGGTGACGTCTCAGTGAGAGGGGAACCATTTGGAGGAACACATAGTTGTGTTGATGGTTTTGCTGAAAAGTGTAATTTTTCTCTGGTTACTTTTCTTGAGGGTTTATGATTTGGAAATACAAAAGTCAAAAAAAACCTGGAGTAGTTTTGGATTGTAACATATTTTTAAAATTATTTGCCTGAGGCCAGGCGCGGTGGCTCACGCCTGTAATCCCAGCACTCTCGGAGGCCTAGGAAGGAGGATCGCTTGAGGTCAGGAGTCTGAGGTTGCTGTGAGCGAGGCTGATGCCACGGCACTCTAGCCCGGGGGACAGAGTGAGACTCTGTCCCTAAATAAATAAATAAATTGCCTATCAAGCCCCCAAGTGACATTGAACAGGCACATGCACACTCACACGCACACGCACACACACAGCCGTCTTTACACACGCTGTGTTCAAACGGGGCAGGCAGGAGGGGCCGCTGACTCGAAACCAGCCTTCCTCGTGGCACTCACCCCTGCCCCGGCCCGGCCCCGTGGGATGCGTGATGCCTGCGCTTCTTGTCTCCCTGCCTCCCGCCTCTGTCCAGGTGAATCTGGTCTCCGAGCACATCTGGTGCGAGGACTTCCTGGTGAGGAGCTTTTACCTGAAGAACCTGCACACCAACGAGACGCGCACGGTGACCCAGTTCCACTTCCTGAGCTGGTATGACCAGGGAGTCCCCTCCTCCGCGAGGTCGCTGCTGGACTTCCGCAGGTATGACCAAGAGCCCGCTGGCAGAGCGGTGACGGCGGGGGGGGGGGGGGGGGGGGGCGTCAGAGCAGGGCACGTGACCGAACGCCAGGTTTCCTCGTCTCTAAATGCCACCGCTACCAGATGCACCGTCTTGGTGACAACTGGAAGGGAGGGGAAGAGGATGGTGTAGACTGTGCACACTGATTGTGAGATATGTTCTAGTTTTAGAGGTGTCAAAATCTGGGGGAATGGGCATCTTAGAATAGTGGAAATGTGGTCATTATTTTTGATAAGATTCTTCCCTGGACACAGAGTCCTGCAGTTCACATGTCACGGGGCATTGACGAGTGAGGCTCAGAGTTTTAGTTGGACACTCACCTGCTCACATTTCACGATGAGCTTTGACAGGTGTGGGCCCAGGTTCTGCAGTGGACGTGTGATCTCGAGGGGAAGCCTGGATATAGCCAGCACAGGACTGTACATATATATTTTAGTGCTGTTTTGAAATTGAGAGTTTAAAAAAATTCCAGTTTTTGTTCATTGCTCTAGTGAGCTAGTCACCCAGCGAGTTGTCTTCCTCTAAAGTGTATTCATTGAACGCTTGAAATGGATGCTAGACTCTTACGGGGATAAACTGTGCAAAAAGGAAGCATAATTTAAGACAGAACCTTGATGGTCCATCATACTCAGTGATAAGCAGCTGGTTCATATTGGCCATTTAATGGTAGTAAATGAATAAACAACTAAAAAGAAAATGAAATTGTCAGGCAGCATCAATAGCCTAGTTCTAAATTTATAGAACGTCTCTTACATTTAAGTGATAGAAAATCTACCTCATGAGGAAAACAGATAAATATTCAAACAAGGAATTAGAATAAAAACAAAATTGTCATCCAGCATCATACACTGTCGTGGGAGATCCTCTCTGACGGTCATTCGTGTTGGGTCTACAGTTCCGCCACACGAGGGAGGTGGGAAGACCAGTACTGTCCTGAAGCTGGGGTTGCAGACTGACCTCTGGATTTCTTGAATTTGTGTGTTACAGATGCTTAAGCTTATTATGATACTATTGCTTTTGCCTTTTAGTCTACTTTGAAAAACAAGTTTTTTATTTTAATCGTTCTCTGGATCCAGTAGCCTGTGGACACGCTTCCCCGAGGAGAGACGTGACTGGTGCCACGTTTCATGCACACTCAGTGACCCCTGCGCACTCTGTCACCTCCCCTAGGGACGCAGAGGGTGGACCCAGGGTCCCAGACACACCCTAAAGCAGCCACTACACACCTTCCTTCCTAGTCCCTGACTGCCCGCCATTACATACGTTGTCTCCATCCAAACTGATGTCTACAGACGGTCTGTGAGGAAGCCCTCGAAAAGCAGCCCTTACCGGCAAAATGGATGAGCTGCAGAGACGGTGGTGCGGCCTTACACAGTCTCTGTGCGCATTCCGCGTGTTTGTGCACACGTGCGTGTGGGCAGACTTCTGTGTCCACATTGGTATGTGGCATTGGGCATCCACGCGACCAGCCCTCTGTGTGCACAATTCATCACAAAGGACAACTGGGTCCCCCAAATCCCTGTGCTCCAGGGGCTAAGGAGATGTGGGCTGGGAAGCTTTTTGTTAAATTGAAAAGAAAACAAACCCCCAGACGCAGTTTTGAAAGTCTGGTCCGGACGGAAGGTTCCTGGCTGGTCCAGGTGGCACTGCCCACGTCCAAGCCGCCTTCCACGCGTCACCTGGGCGCTGGCCTGGGCGATCGCGCTCCCTGAGGGCCTCCCGCTTAGGCGCACGGCTGGTGGGGTTCTCGGTGTGAGACAGCCACCCGCATTTCAGCAGCCGGAAAGGTGAGAGGCGTCTGGAGACACCGGCCCTTTACGACCACGGGTTCTTCTCTTTGAACAATAGCCGGTCGCGCTCGGCCTGGTGTGTTCTCTGGCACCCAGATGCATAATTAAACATTTCTGGAGCCCAGAGGGAGCACATTTACACTTTAAAGAGAAACTGCTAAGAGATAATTAGCATCACATGTGAGGGCTTTGCTTGGAACCTTCTCTCTCTGCGTCTCTCTCCTCGCTGTGCGCACGCGCTAACCGCTCACTGTAAAACGACAGACCCTTACTCTGCCAGCTAATTAGCGGTGGCCAGTGTCATTTTTGTGATGTTGCAGCTAGTAATATGAGCCCAGTTGCATAGTCACAAAAGTGATCATTGGAAACTGTGACCGTGCTGCAGGGGCAATGTGGGGAGCCCCTTTCTGAGCCTCTAACGACCTCTGACCCTGCCTGCTGGCGGTTCGCATGGCGGCTCCTTCCCGCTCAGTGGCCCGGGGGTCGGTTTGTATCACTAATCGTTCTTTCTCAGCGACTTCCTTCTGTCGGCGCGCACATGATACAATGTTTCTTCATGTCGGAGACCTTTGCTTGCCGGCGGTTGTTCTCACGGAGTGAAGGGCGACAGCTCTGTGTCATCCTCACAAGCACCTGCGGTCCGCGTCTTGGGTCAACCAACGGACGTTGGGCTCACCGTGCCGTGTCGTGCTTTTCTCTCTGTGATGCTCCACGTGTAACAGGACACACATGGTTCTCTGCAATAAAGTTCTCAGCCGCGCCACACGCGGTACTGACCCTGCACATGTGCTCGCGTGTCTGTGGTTGTCTGTGAACAGGACTAGCGCGGGCTGAGGGCTGCTGTGAGCGTGAAAGTCACAGCTAGACCTTCCTCGGGGCTGCCACAGCAGGCAGCCACAACACCCTGGGGAAAATAGTATCTTAAGTACACCGTAAAATAAAATAAAGACAGGAATTACAGGTGTGGAGAAGCAAGTTGTGGCCACAGTAGCCAGGAATCTGCTTTTTAGCTCCATTTCTTAGCCAGAGAGGTTATATTGCATTTTGCCAGAGGCAGCTGACCAGCTGTGAATCAGACACGGCCAACTTCTTCCAATTATGTTTTCTCAAACCAGGACAGTTTTCAAGTGGGTATCTGTTTGTAATCTCTAATGTACCTTTTTCTGTGCTTGGTCCCATTGTGAAAAAATGAGCAAACGCTGGCGGTTGACCGGCGTGTGGACGTGCAGACGTTGAGTGTTTCCAGAGTGCACGTCACGTCTGAGATGGCAGGAAGTCGGAGGTGCAGGGCCGGAGCCGTTCAGATTAGCAGGAGTCAGAGACCGGGAAAGACCCCATCAGACCTTCTGTTCGAAGGAGAAAGGCCTTTCAAAGTAGAGCCAGCCCAGACGCGGTCTGACGGTCGGGTGCTTGATTCTACACGCACACACACGTGTGCATACAGGTGCACACACTGGCATGAGCCCACGCTTGCACACACAGTCTTCACTGGGGTAGAGGCCCCCACCCCAAGGTGCGTCCCTGGGGCCCAGCATCAGTTTTCAGCCGGAGCTTATGATGCTTTCACGGCCTGAGTCAGGAACGGGGAATTTGGAGTAGAAATGAGGGATGTTTCCCAGTGTGGGTTCTGCAAAGACCAGGAACTTAGAAGGCCTCCTGGCATGCGGGCGCTGCCGGCTCTAAGGGGCTCGCTTTGGTTCTCCGCTCTCCCCCCGAGCCTGACCCCCAGCAGCCCCCACGGCAGTGACAGGCTGTGCAGGACGACGTGTGGCTGCCAGGCCCCCGGCTTGTCTCCTGTTCGCGAGCCTTTCCGCCGTCAGGTGTCTCTGGCTGGTCCACAGCTCCACGGCGCTGCGGGTCCCGACAGGAGGGCGGCCCCAGAGGGAGTGTGGCCTGGAGGTGGCCCTGTCCCACCCAGGCCCTGCAGCCGCACTCAACTCGCGCTGTGCTGTCCGGGCAGGGGACTCAGACCCACGTCAGAAGGGCCTCGCTCTGTTAACTCCGCAGCATGTGAGCAAGGAGAAAAGCTCTGGCATTTGGGCTCCATGGTATCAAAGCACCTCCCAGCCCACTGGCCCCAGGCGTCCACCTCCCCCCACGGCCACCCACGCGCCTTGGCCGACGGGTTGCAGCAAAGCGGCCGGTGGCTGGAGCTCCACTGCCAGCTCACTGTTCAGCCTTGGCAAAGACTCGTGGCATGTCCCATTTCTGCTCCAGACGGCCATTTTCTTCATTTTTAACTCGTGTTTGTGCTGTGGGAGTGTGTGCAGCACATTTAGAGCACACCCCGTCACACATTTCTTCCTTTCCAATAAGCCAAGATCCTGTCTTTAATTTATTGGGAAATATTGTACTGAGAACTTTGATGTACTTTGTAAATATGTCTAGCTGTTTCATTGAATTTTCATAAAGAAAAAAACGTGGAGCTTACACAGGGAATTTTAAATTGGCCCTCAGTTTTGATTTAGGGGTTGGTTATGAAATCTTAAATATATGCTCATTGTTAACTCTCAGAACTTCTGACCTAAAATCTGCACAATGGAGTTTGCCTTTAAACATACTCAAATTCATAAAAATGGAAAGGACTTCTCTTGGACTTCACTGAGATTTCTCTGCAGTCTAGATGTCCTTACCCAAAGCTGACAGATAAAAAACGCTGTTGAAGATGCTATTTCTAGACAGTACAGTAATATTCTATTCCAATATGATGTCTATACTGTAAGAAATTTTGAGCATAAATTGCATAACTGAAAAATTTTAGCGCAGAGTCAAGACACTCATATCACAAGGAAAGGTCAGATCAACTGTAGCAAAAGATGAGGAGGAAGACGGGTGGGTGGGGCGAGGATGGAGGCCGGGGCTGGGGCTGGGGCTGGGGCCGGGAGCCCGGCGTTCTCTCTCGTGAAGGGGAAAAACATTGTGAAGGTGTGAGAATTGTTTTGAAAGCTCTGTTAATATTGAAAAGAAAAATCTTTGAGATTGTGTAATTTTGATTTTCTTTGTCAAAACAGACTTTTGCAAAATGATTTCAAAAATATAGACCAAAGTTGCTTTGGCTTGTTAGTTATTTTGGGTAATGTGGAGTCTTAGTATGTGACTATAATCTTTATATCTCTTTTTATTTCAGAAAAGTAAACAAGTGCTACAGGGGCCGTTCTTGTCCAATAATTGTTCACTGCAGGCAAGTACAACTTTTAACATGGATTAAGAAGTTCTTGGTACCTCAAAATATAATCTATGCAATTAAATACAAAAGCTAAACTTTCTAGTTGCTTGATAAGTACAGCTAACGGACATTTCTAAAGGAAATCAAACATACAAACTTAATTTTCTAAGCCACTTGGCTAAATAAAATTTTGTATTTATTCTATCACATCCATGTGAGCTGTACACGTGAGCTGTACACGGTACAGTTTTCTTTCTAGCAACGCCCTGTGCCGTGCGCTGTGTTCCATTTACAAAGGCTCGTGTTCAACACCCTGTTTTTTCTTACGCACGTAAGGCATCGTGACACAAAAACTGTGAGACAGTATTTTCGATCTCTCGCATTGTCTCAGCCACCAGGACGTGAGCAGAGGTCTGGACCCCTGTGCAGACGGGGAGGGCCACCAAGGAGCAGGGACAAGATCTTTAATTAGAAGGGGTGTGGCCACCTCCAGGCCATTGCATGAGTCTGGGCCTTTGGGTAAAAATTCAGTGACTCTTCTCCTTAGTTAACGTAAAACCACACCAGGGGGACTAGATCCACTCAAGGAAAACTCAGTCTAGTGGTCCTGTTGCTGCTGGACTTGATACTCAACTATTTTAGGAAAAGAAGTCATACTCCATTTTTCTAGAAGTCTTACAGAATGCTCTTTTCTGCCTAAAACAAATTAGAAATCTGTCTCTAAAGATCAAACACCAGATCTGTCAATTCAGTCAAGAAGCAAGTGTGTGTGCATGAGTGTGTGTACACGTGTGTGTGTGTGCGTGTTTCTGTCTGTGAGAGGGGAGGAGGCAATAGAGTGTATCCTGAAAGAGGAGAACAGAACATCTTTTACCCATAAATGTGTCAAGACAAGCTAGTTAGTTGGGAGATTTTTGTAGCATGACTTAACATGTGCACATGGATGTGTGCTGTGCATGATGGACGAGCGAGAAGAACGTTCTGCAACGAGACGTCATGTGGTCACCGGGCGCGGCCTCCCTTTAGTGACGCAGTGAAGGTGCGTGTTCCAAAGTGAAACACGGACACACTCGCCTTCCCAACCGCAGCTTTTCTCAACCATTTCCTCAAGGAAACATGTTAAAGCCAAACATGTGATTTTTTTCTATCAAAAGAGAGAGGCTTGCCAGCGATGTCCTGGGATTGCAGGCCGGATCCGAAACTGGAAGCAGAATGATTGGTCGTAGCCACATCATTGTTGAAGTCTTGACATGGAAACATTTATTTTTTTGCTTAAAGTGGCAGTGGACTTTGCTAGGAGTGTAGCGTAAAAAGTCCTCTGTTTAGAAGCCAGCCAGGGCGTGAGAGCAGGCGCGGGTGCCCAAGGGCCCCTCACACCCAGTGACCCGGCAGCAGCCCCTGTGTGGGGGCAAGAAGTGGTTTCGCACATTCCTTGTGAAGAAAGCACAGTGCTGAGGCTGCTTTTCTCCCAGAAAGGGAATTCTCACTTTTTCCTTTGCTATTGTTGAGGTAGAATTCAAAACATTTTTACAACTCTAGCCCAGATGGTAAATACTCCAATTATAGCTGGTGGGATGAGAAAGAGATGAAATGAGAGCACTTTTTAAAGAATATGATTAACAAATGATACATATATTTCTACCTCTGAGAAGGACGACATCACTTAAAAAGGGCAGACCGGCCAGGTGCGGTGGCTCACGCCTGTGATCCTAGTGCTTTGGGAGGCTGAGGCAGGAGGATTGCTTGAGCCCAGGAATTCGAGGCTGCAGTGAGCTATAATCACACCACTGCCGTCCAGCCTGGGCGACAGCAAGGCTCTGTCCCAAAAAGAACCAATTTAGAAAGGACCACATGCAGCCCGTGCCGACGTGCGGGAAGCACAGCTGCCAGCGGAGCCTGCGCTGGCCTCCTCCACTCTGCCGGGAGGCTGCCCAGGGAGGCAGAGAAACAATCTTGCAGATCCTTTTGAATATACATGCCATCCACTCTGACACAGTCAAACATTATTTCCCTTTTTCCTGACAAAACGTCCCACACCTTTGGCCAAGGCGGGGGCGGGAGGAAGAAACAGACCTGCAGGAGCAGAGAGCTGGTCCCATGAGCTGCCCAGAAGCCACGGCAGCCTGGTTCCCGCCCTTCTCCCCCACTGCGTGACCCCAGCCCACCTGCTCCTCCCCTCTCCGCCCGCTTAGGGAGGAGGAAATAGCTGGCACTCGGTTGTGCCCCTCCCGGGACGGGGCGCTCACTCGCTCTCCTTCTGTTGGCAGTGACGGCGCCGGCCGGAGCGGCACCTACATCCTGATCGACATGGTTCTCAACAAGATGGCCAAAGGTGAGCCGGCACCCAGGCTTGGTTGGCTCAGAGGGGGGACCGCGTTGCCATGGTAACGTAGGGTGGGATGCTCACAGGAGGCCGGGGAAGATTAGCAGATTGTCCTCCCTTCCCTGAATCACATTACGGGCACTTGCAGCGAGCACTCACTCTGAGCTCCCTCCTCCGCTGACCGCCCCACACGCTGCGCACATAGTAGGTCCTCGATGGGAAGTTGTTGCTACGTTACGACGTTAGCACCGGATCTGGGGAGGCTGCAACCTTTGGGTCTTTCAGCGTTGACGTATTTTGTGTAATTCTTCACTGTTACGGAAACGGTACTTGCAGAACATCTGTGATTTAGGTTTCAGGCTGGAGTCACAGTAGAAGTCTCTGGGAGTGACTGCCCTCACAGATCACCTTATCTCAGACAATCCTTTCTTGTCTCAGTGAACCTGTTTGCCCTCCTGGGGCTTTTGCCCTGGGTGGCAGCACAGGGTGCTCAGCGTGGGGCGTGGTCAGGCAAGAGGAGGACGCACACAGCCCCGGCAGCGCGGGCGGACCTGAGGGGTCCCGGTGCTGCTGGGGATGAGTTGTGTCACTTGGACAGAGCTTTGCACCTATCTGGGCCCCGTTTCTCCCACAAAAGTGCAGGCAGTGACACTTGGAGAAGTGACACTTCTCCAAGGTTGCCCTGCAGACCCCAACCCAACCCCGGGGCCGTCCCTGTAGAACAGAGGGGGAGGGAGGTTCCCGTCCAGTCCACGCCTGGGGAGCCGTGTGCACCCAGCACAGCGGGATGTGCGGAGAAACAGTCAGCGCTCTGGAACCCATGTGCCCTACATGCATCTGGAAAGATGCCCGTTTTCCCCGTGATGCCCGTGGTGCACGGGGAACTTGGGAAACGCCGGGGGGTGACATCGCATGGCCACTTTCCCACGCGCGAATCCATCGTTCCCTGCATCCGAACACGCACACGCATATATGTGTGGCTGTGCAGAGTCTCTGCCCTCCAGAACACCGCGTCTTCATCCTCTGCCCAGCGATAGGGGCAGAGACTGAATATAGAAATGAGTTTTTGCACATTTCACACAGATGCCAGCGATTCTGAAACAGGAATTTTTCTTTCTCCTTTTTCTTCCGGTAAAAAAAAAAAAAAAAAAAGGAACACATCTCTAGCCCAAGGACATACATGTGTGAAGATAAAACCGTAGCCGTGGCTTCTCATGTGGGACTAGAGTGCTTGAGCACATGATCCAAAGTCCTGGCGCCCCACACCCGCCTTTGCCCGCTGCTGGGGGAGAAAATGAAAGTGGTTTCTGTTCCACCAAATATTGTTTTAAGGACCATAAATTAGCTTAGAGCCGGGGATGTGTAAACAACAAAAGCAGCAAACAAAACCAAAATGCAAACACTGTGATAGTCTTTTAACACCATTCTGGTGCTAGGACAGCAGGGTCCTCGCTGTCTCAGTGAAGAGCCCACGTTTCCCTTGCCGGTTAATGCCACCGTGTCTTAGCAAGCCTGTATTGTCCTTCACAAGTTTGCAGCTATTGGAGCCACCGATGGAACTGGTGTTTCCTCCCTGCCCCGGCCCTTCCTCCTTAGCTCTCCCACATAAATATTTTCCTTCTGTGAAACCGCCTGCCGGCCGGGCAGCACAGATCCTGCTTCCGTCGCGCCTGTGTCTGGCCCATGTGGCGGGATGAACCGCTCCAGGGCACATTTACTTCACGTGAAACTTGCCGTGAGCCGTGGCAGGAGGCTCTCAATTCCCGCGTTTGCTGGGACTGCCCTGGCGTCGCCGGGTCACGCGACAGAGCCCGAGGCCCCCCCCCCAGCGGGGTAAACCTGCAGAAGCGTGTTCTGGCCTCGGGATTGTGCGCGGGGGCAGGGTGGACGGCACTGTCTGGGGTCCGCAGCCGACACTGTCTCCAGCACCGTGTGATGTCAGATGCCACTGTGCAAGGCCGGCTCAGTGCACGGGCAGCCGTGCGGAACTGCGCGGCGTGGGCGGGCTGGGCCTCTTCTGAGACCGGTCACCCCTTTCTGCTCCTGACCTGCTCCCTTTGGGGGGCGCGGGGGCTGCGGTGTGAGATCCCCTGACCTGGGCCCGGCCCGTGGTCTCAGGAGAGATCACAGGCCGGGCGGCCCCCGCCGAGAGGTGGGCCTTTCCCAGGCCGCCACCCTGAGAGGCGTCGCGTTTTGTTCTGGGGCGGGCTGGGCCGGCGGCGTCTTTGTCTGGCCCGAGAAGCCGGAGGCCCCGGTGCAGACCAGCGTTCATCAAATGATCAAAGGCCCGGAGCCCTGGACGTGAACCCTTTCTTCTCGGCCCCCTTTCTTAAAAGCAATGAATTGCCGGGGACCAAAGAATGCCTCTCCAAAGTGTCCCGCCAGCGCGGACGCCAGTCCCGGGCTGAGTGCGCCCAGCTGCAGCCGCAGCCGCCAGCCGGGCCCTGTCCACGCGGCCTTGCGGGGATTAGGGGCCTCGGGCCCAGTTTAAGGGCCTTTAAGAATAAACTTGGAATAGTTTAAGTTCTTTCTCCACTGTCTAGTTTAGCAGCAAATAGACAATACTGCCTTTGAAAGCAGAGTAAATAGGCTCGCGCCCTGCAAAGGACTTTGCGGCGGGAAAGCGGGCGGCCGTGTCTGCACAACACTCGCGAGCCGTCTGCGCCGCAGCGAAGCGCTCCTGACGCACGAGTGACGTCATGCCGGGCGCCAGAGCGGGCTTCTCGGTGGCCTGTTCCTCCCATTGGAGGGCTGGGCTCACGTGGAGCAGAAACTGCTTTCTCAGCCAAGGTGGTTTCCCAGGCGACGCCTCCTCCCTCACAAGGTTAGAGGGACGCAGAGCAGCAGGCCAGTGAGTTGCGCCCAAAGGCCCCGTTTGCGGGGTCACCTGGGGGCGGGACGGGGGCGCTGGGCGGGCACAGAACCCACGGGGGGCGCTGGGCGAGGGGGCGCAGGCCAGCCCCCACCCGCACCCGCGGCTGTTCCGAAGGCCCGGGGTGGGTCTGGGGGAGACCCAGCTCTTCTCTGGGCAGGGCCAGGGCCCCACAGACGGGGTCTAGCTGTGCAGGGTGCCAGAGCTGCCTTCCACGCGTGCGCTACCTGGGCGCTTCCTGAGAGCCCAGTGGCGCGCGTGACGGGCGGAGGGAGCCCAGGCGACCTCAGCGGCTCCGTCCGTGTTGCTGTCTCCCTGCCACACCGTGTGCACAGACGGGCATCGCCCCGTACGGGGGATGTGGAGTCTCCGCCCTGCTTTGCTCCTGGGGTTTGGCTACTCCGGGGGCCTCACGTAGTGGAATCACACGTGTTTGCTCTGCTGTGACTGGCGTGTTGCACGGAACTAGTGTCTTCAGGCTTCATCCATGTGGCAGCAGGTGTCAGACTTTCCTTCCTTTGTATGACCGCGTAACACTCCGTTGCAGGAGTGGGCCACGTTCTGTTCACCCGCTGGGTTGTCGCAGCTGCCGGCGCTTTGAGTGGCGCTGCTGTGAGCACGGGTGTGCAGACCCCCGCCGGGACCCTGCTCTCGGCTCTTCCGGATGCGTCCCCAGCACTGGGACCGCTGGACCGTGCAGTAGTGTCCGCCTGTTTGAGGAACCGCGGTCCTGCTCCCGCAGAGCTGCCCCCTCTCACGGCCCCACCGCAGTGCACAGGCCTGTGGTTCCTCCGCGACCTCCCGGGCACTCGGTGTCCTCCGCGACCTCTGCGACCTCCCCGACACTCGGTGTTCCTCCGCGACCTCCCGGGCACTCGGTGTCCTCCGCGACCTCTGCGACCTCCCCGGCACTCGGTGTCCTCCGCGACCTCCCCGACACTCGGTGTTCCTCCGCGACCTCCCGGGCACTCGGTGTCCTCCGCGACCTCCCCGGCACTCGGTGTCCTCCGCGACCTCCCCGACACTCGGTGTCCTCCCCTGACTTGCCGCCCCAGCGAGGGGGGAGCATGTGGTTTGGGGTCCGTTTCCCACGGGCTGCGGTGCTGGGCGTCTCCTGTCCTCGCTGGACACCGCGTGTCGTCTTTGGAGACACGTCTACGCAGGTCCTTTGCCCGTTTTTGAATTGGGCTGTTGTTGAGTTGTAAGAACCTCTTTGTGTTGTGAACATCAGTCCCTTACTAAATGTGGGGTTTGCAAATATTTTCTCCTATTATGTCACTTGCCTTTTTACTCTCTTGGTAGTGTTCTTTCTGGCATAAAAGCGTTTAATTTTTATGAAGTCTAGTTTATCTTTTAAAATTTTTTTTGAAATCTTTTTCTCTGGCCCTTTTAGCGCACAGAACTCAGGGCCTCTGCCTGCCCAGCGCCAGCGTGGGAGGGGCCCCCCCAGTCCCCACCCGCCACGTCACCTCCCGCAGTCCCCCGACGTCATCCGTCCTTTTGGCAAACGCTGGACTGAACACGAATGTGCAGTCTGGTGGGTCACAGGGGACACGTCACGGTGGACACAGGTCGGCTGCTAGTTATTGAGCACCTACTGCTTACCAGGCGCAGGGTCTGGAACCCACAGGAAAGCCCCCTCCTCCTGGAGTTTCACCCCCAGAGAAGCGGGCAGTGGCCGTCTGGTGAGTCGGGGGGAGCGCAGGCGAGGGTGCCCCGGGGATGCGGCGTAGCGGGGTGTGCGTGACACTCGCCCGCCGTCCAGGGTGCGGAGAGATCACGGAACTGCGGGGCCTGAGGGGGCGTTTGTGCCGACTGCGTCGCGTCGCCGGGAGCTGAGGAAGCAGCTCCCTGAGGTTTGGTGACTTGCGCGCGGCCGGGCTCGCATGTGGCACCCTGGTCTGTCTGCAAGTGGGTCAGAGCCCAAGGGAAGGCCGGCGTGAGGCCCGGGGGCAGCGCCGGGAGGGCAGCGGCGGTGGGTCCGGGGACGGTGGGGGCAGGTGCGTGGGGAAAACTATGCGAGGACAGGGGCAGGGCAGACCGCGAGGCACAAATGGCAGGACCCCGCGCTCAGCTCTTTAGCCACAGCCCGGGGAGGTGAGGAAGCCACGCGGTGTGGGAGGGTCGAGGGAAGGGGCAGCAGCCGAAGACCAGGCCAGACCGGCTGTGGGGTCTGCAGGAGCGGGTGAGCCCGGCGGCATCTTTTCCTGCATTCTGGTTATGCAAGCACATGCGCACATCTCGTGCAGACGGGGGAAGTGACACATACGTGTTCTGGGTGGCGTGAGGGAGTTTGCTGTCGGCAGCCCCCATCCCGCCCTCCTAAACCTGTGTGATGCTGTTGGCAACGGGCTGTGGATTGTTCTGCGCACGGACGGAGCCCTGCAAGCCGTCTACTGCCTGTGCTCGTCTCTGCGTGCCTGGCTGTGTCTCCCTGGCAGGTGCACGTGTTTTCTGCGTGGCTCTGGTTGACACCTGCGTGACGTCTCATCACACGGTGCCGGCACGCGTTTAAGCACTCCCTGGTTTTGGACGCTTGCGTTGTTGCCAGAGCTCTTGCCGTCAGCGGGAGGCAGCATTTGCAGGTAGCTCACGCTCCTGGGCGTGGAGGAGGGACGAGCACCCCGCACTCGGCACCACACCTGCGTGGCCGCAGGGGCGGCCGTGGGTTCTCACAGTCACCATCGTTTTACTTTCAACAGCCACCGCTTCTTGACTCTCCCCTTCTCAACCAAGTACTGCTTATTTGCATGTGGGTCCCGGGTCTGGTGTCTTCCTGTCAGTGCTGCGACACCTAAGCAGTATTATGGGATGTTCTAGCAGACAGAAAATTAGCAGGACGTTTTGCACAACTCCCCGTTCTCCTGCAGTGTTAGAGGATGGTGACTTTGAAAGGACAGCACACACTGAGAGTTCTGCGTTCTGTTTCACTTATATTTTTATAAACATTTACAGGTATCTCAGCTTCTCCAGAAGAATGATTTAAAATTTATTCAAAGGAAAAAAATAAGAAATGCCTGGTTTGCTCGGTTCTGATGTACATGATGTTCAAATGAGTGCAACGCACGTCTGTCTCCTTTGATTCCAGGGAAGCCTCACAAAAAGGAGGTTGTAGTTTATTTAGAAGGTCGGCTGAAGTCTTCCTGCTCGTAATTTTCATAAGTCTCTAGTGAAGATCATCCAGGGAAAGCGTGAGGTAACAACTGCTCAGCGCAGAAGGCTCAGGATGGTGTGTGGGTGAGCGTGTCACGTGTGATGTGGGTGTGTGCGTGTCACAGGCGTGTGTGGTGAGTGTGTGGGTACTGTGTGGGCATGTGTGTAAATGTACATGCATGCCTGTGCATGTATGATTGTGTGAGCATGTGATGTGGGTGTGTGCATGTGCAGGGGTGTGTGTGGTGTGTGAGTGTGTGGGTGCTGTGTGTGAATGTGCATGCCTGTGTGTACATGCATGTGCATGCGTGTGTATGACAGTGTATGATGTAGGGTGTGACCGTTGCATGGCATGTGCGTGACCAGCGTGTGGTCGGTGCTAAGAGGAGGTGCAGAGACCCACACGTGCTTTCCCTGTGTGGGGTGCCAGAAGTACCCCGACCTCTCTAACCTCGAGCCCAGTTTTGTTCTGCTGGACAAGAGGGCACTCTGGCCGTGGCACCTGCCACCCAGTGCAATGCCAGGCCCGACTCTGCAACATCAAGGGCTGGCAGGATGGCGTGTCGCTGCCCCTAACAATTCAGCCCCACCAAACCGCGAGCTCAAAACAAAACATCCCCGACTGGAGGTGTGAGGTCCTCTGCTCCCCTCCTGGAACACAGAACTATCCTGGTGTGCCCCTCGTGGGTGTATAATAACATCTTTACTCTGGATTCTTTTATTCCTTTAAAATGCATTTCGATAGGAGCCAGCATTTTTTCAGTCCTTCCAGGGGGTAGAATTGAGAAAATTTACTCCTACAAATTAAAGGGCTTTGTCTCTTGTACATTCGGTACACACTGTCCTTCTTACTTTCAAGGGAAAATACATTGTATCCCTGTAGTCTGTAAAGCCTTCTGGGTAAGAAAAAAGAAAAATTTATAGTAAATCCATCTAGCTCGTTGGGTTATTCCTCAGCGTGCTGTTGGGATCCAGGCCAAGAGTGATGGGGAGAGACAGGAAAGTCCCCACAGCGAACCGCGTCGCACACGCCCCTGTTTCCCGAGAGGGACGTTGGCCTAACGACGTGACTGAGTCACGCTCGCTCGGCCAGTCACCGAGCTCCGAGAGACACCAGCGCAGACCCTAGAAAGAGATGCTAGTGGGCCGTCTGCCTGCTCTTCTCTCGCTTCAAATGGACCTTTCACTGTAACAAATAGTTTTAATACTTTAATGCTAATGTTCTTTTATTGTTTAATGGTTAATATTGTTTTATCTAAAGCTAAAAAACCTCTGTTGTCCTAAAAACGTATTTAGCCAACGTACAGGCCTCTGAGCCAGTGAGCCCCGAGTGAGTTAGGCGGTGGCGTGGCGCGATTAGTGTCACGCGTGCCAGGCACACGTGCCGCCCGCAGGCCGCTGGGAGCCCAGCAGAGGCCTCGGGCCTGCGGCCGCCGACCCCCAGCAGCTGCAAGGGGCTTCCTGGGCATCGAGGGCAGGTGAGGGGTCTGGGCCCAAGGAACCTGCTCGACTGACGCTCCCCACACTGTGGTGTCCCTTCTACTTCTGCACATTCCTGAAACCGAAACCACCAACTCACGTTCGCGGAAAGCGCGGCTTCAGTACGTACCTTGCGTCTCTCTGGTGCTTGAACAACTGGGGTGCTTCTCAGATGGAATCACATTCCGATCCGCCATTCCCATGGTTAACACTCCTCTCTCCTGCTGTCTGGGTTTCTCTGTGTGCCCCGTCATTCCACGGCTGTTCACAGGCTTTGTGACTTGAGCGTCACACCCAGTAGTTCTTGTTCACCTGGAACCTAACGTTAGTTAGCTGCACCTTCACGCCGTCAGCAAAATTGGGTCTTTCAGGAGAGATTTCTGTTTTAAATGCACTAGAGGGAACTTTCTATGTGGTACAGATGTTAAATAAATCCTTTTACGCTGAGCGAAGCCTCCTGTAAGGTGAAGAGAACACACGCCCACCCCGCCCCGCCCTCCCCACGCAGCAGACGTTTCCCGAGTGCAGGTGTCGTCTCCACGTGCCGTGTGTCCCGGAACGCTCGGGGGCAGGAGGAGCCAGGGCCGCACCTGCTCCGGCCCCTTCCCTGAGCCTGCGTCCCGCAGGGAAGACCACAGCGAGCTCCACTGAAGCTCTTTCTCCGCAGCCCTCAAGCAAGTAATGATTCCAGGTTCTAGAGCGCAGGGGGACCGGAGCCATCCACACTGGACAGCTGGCTTCACAGAACAAACCCGTCACTCACCTAATCTTAGGCCGTGC
Source organism: Lemur catta (assembly GCF_020740605.2). Taxonomy (NCBI): domain Eukaryota; kingdom Metazoa; phylum Chordata; class Mammalia; order Primates; family Lemuridae; genus Lemur; species Lemur catta. The sequence goes on from NC_059138.1 coordinate 878,216, forward strand.
CCTTGTCTACGCATCAATCTAATTTCCTGCGATGTTCAATTTTGGTTTCAGGCTAAGTACAATTCTGAGATCTCTTCCTTGTACTGTTGCATATTTTGAATACCTGGTCTAGGGATAAGCTGCAGAGGCTTTCTCGAACTTCCCTTTCTCTTTAACTCATAACAACAGTACAAAGCTGTCACAATGTGGTAAAATAACGATTTTATGCGTGTATTTTATCAAAGGATCATGGGTAGTGGTGGGAGGCAGCCGGGGACAGCCATGGTCTCCGGCGACAACTGCCCAGTGCAAGAGCTGCCTCCGGCCGGCACCACCCGCAGCTCTGGGTGGCTCCAACGTCCCCACCCAGAGTTCTGTAAGGATGACTTCCCGTGGGTGACTGCAGGGTATTCAAGACTCCCGTACTAGTTTTATCACACGGAAAGCCCTTCAGAATTTAATAGCTGTTGAAAGTTGTTTCTTTAAAATCAACAGCAGGGACTATAAGAAAGCACACTACAAAAACTGAAAAACGGGAGGCTGTTTTTTTTTCTGAGTCTGTGTCCCAGATGAATCCCTCAATATCGCATTTTGGAAGGACCGGGAGTTTCCCTATCTGTCAAACCAGACTTTGACACCACATCTGATGCTCCTGAAGTTCGTGACTCGGGAGTCGGGAAGCTGAGCAGTCACCTTGGAGCAGCTGCAGTGTCCTCGTGCAGGGAAGCTGGCCAGAAAGAGGACGTGCCAGGTTCCCCGGAGGACTTTCATTTGTGGAATCTGCGAAGCAGCTTGAGTTTCTAATGTGTATTGTAAATTCTGTTGTAATCTGGTAGCATCTCACTGGGTCCTTGTGAGGACCCCTTGAAACACGGAAAACGAGGTGGGAAGGGCGGCCGCGCCCTGCCCGCCGCGCAGGGCAGGGAGCGGAACTCGCCCAGACTCCGTCGCCTGACGCCTGTTGCAACCCAGGGTCTCGGTCGACTTTTGTTTTGGAGAAAATTCTAAAAAGCTAATGGACGTCTTGTATTTTTAACTACTCAAGACCAGTTCTAATAAATTTTATTCAGTCTCCGCAGAGTCTGGCTGGAGACCACCCAGCGAGTGCTCTTTGCAGACGGTGCAGCCCCCCCACCCCCGCAAAGGCGACGTCGTCCGTGGCCCTTCACGTGCCGTGTCTGCGTCTGGGCTCGTGGCCCTCGCACACGCAGCGTGACTTCTCCTGACGCCGGCACTTGTGATGCAGAAGTGACGAGACCCACGTGGTATATTTAACTGCGCATTTTACCAGTTTATGAACAATCACTGATGCCAACAGTTTAGCAGAATGACTTCCTCCTAAGTGCGGGGGCGGATGGACAGCTGCCGGGGTGACTCCACCGCACACGGAAACGCTCCCTGTAACTTCTTGTTAGGAAGCTGTTTGGCTGCGTAGTTGTGTTGTACACGCGTGGTTAAACAGCAAGGCCTCGCCATTTCTCAGAGCCAGTCGGGCACAAGTGGGGTGCTTGGTGGCCGTGCCCCCTTCTGGACGCCCCGTCTGTGGTCTGTGTTCAGTGCCGGACTCCACGGCCAACTCGAGATGCGAATCGCAGCTTCCTCATCCTGCTGTCTGCAGCTGCGATGTTTCTCACTTACGATTACATCGCAGCGAAGTTCCTGGCACAGCCACCGCGGGCGTCCCTGACGGAACGGAAGCCGACACCCCTCTCCGCTCGCCGCCTCTGCACGTGGAGCCTCGACGTTCTTAGGCAAATCGTTGCTTTGGAGAAGCCATTTCTCTGCGTGGTTGTTGCTGTGACTCGCTGGCGCCAGCTGCCAGGTAACGGGGAAGACGCGGAGGGACCCTCACGCGGCAGCCGCCCGGCGATGCCTCCTCCGGAGGGCTCTTTGGCGCCTGATTTGCGCATTTAACAAACTTATCCATTTGTTTCAGACTGTTTCAAAGGTACGGATTTCCTTTAAGTCAAGAATGTATTATTGCGGCCTCCTGAACTCTTGGAACCTTTTCCCACCCTGGGAGGAGCAGTCAAGCAAACCCCCAGGAGCACCCTCCCGCTGGGGTCGCCAGGCTGCGCGGCTGTCCCCAGGGGCCGTTCCTGTCCTGCCTGGAGGGGGGGTGGGCGCTCACGGGGCTGCCAGGCCCAGTGGAGCTGTGTTCTTGCCCCGTGCAGGGGAGCTGGGGGGCGTCGGCTCAGTCCTGACAGTGACGCCCCGCTGTGGACGGCCACCATGTGCCGAGCGCCGCCCTGGCAGCCCCAGGAGGTGGGAGAGCTCCTGCCCATGGAGACCGGCCGAGCAGGCCAGGGCGGGGCCACAGGCGTCTTGACCACCAGACTGTCCTTGCTCTAGGCTTTGTTTCCCTGAATGCAAATGTGACATTTGGTTCCAATGGGTCCCCTCCCCCCGCCGCAGCCGTCGCTGCCTTGCCTTCCAGCTGCCGGAAGCTCCGTTCAGGTCCTGTCCCCTCTGCGGTGATGCGGCCCGGTGATCCCTCCGCCCCCGGGGGAGGATCTTCCTGAAGGGTCCGAATCATAGCCGGCTGCGCACAAACGTCCCTGGTTTCTCGGTGCCACCCGGTAAAGCCACAGAGCTGCGGGCGAAGACGTGAGGGTCGCCTTGGGAACGCTCACAGCCGCTCTCCTGCTGTGACGGCGGAGGGACTGCTCTGTGCTCGGGTCGGGGCAGAAAAGAAAGGCCAGGGGCTCTCCCAGTGGCCGCTCCCCAGGGAGCCCCGGCTTGCGCCCTCCTGCCTGGTGTGGCCGGGTGCCGGCGGCGCGGCCTCCTCCTCTCGGTGTGGCCTGGACAAGACGCTGGGCCTTGGTGAGTGTTGGGGTCCTCACCCGCGGGGGGGGGGCACAGTCCTCACCTTGCTGTTCAGGACGACATCAGGTGCCGTCCTGCCATGGCGAGAGCCATGTTCCTCTCACAGGGCCCGTCCTGCCCCCGTGACCTGCAGCAGGTGAGAGTCGGGGTCCTTCCTGCTCTGTGCACTGCGGGCCGGGAAACGCGGGGAAGCGAGAGCAGGGGTTGAGCTGATGACGAGGTTGAAACTCAAGGCGCAGACGTCACCTGCCTGCCCCTGAGGACGGCTCTCGGGGAAGCCGCCACCCTAGGGACACGGCCGTGGGCATTTTCACCTTTTCTTAAAATGGGAATCACTCGATTTTAAGAAACAGGGAATTCCACATTTAAAAGCCCATATTAATGTTTAGTCTAATTAGTCTAAATTTTTAGTCTAATTTTTCATTTCTGTGAATAAAAAAAAATCCTATGCAATAAAAATGGAAGTCTTATACCATTTCTTACGATTTAAAAAGTTCTTTAAAATGTCACCAAAAAAAAAAAAGTTAAGCTTTGGTTCCTGGCAGGGACTGCTGCTGTTGGTGGGTATCTGTACACGCATCTCATAACCCTGTCCCAGCCCGGCCTCCCTGAATTAATGCTAATAAAGCTTCCCGGCGCCTTTTCCTTGTGGACCTGAGATCGCAGCTGCTGCTGGGAGTGAGATAATTTCCAGTCGGCTCTCGCCCGGAGGGAGCCGGGGCAGCGGGCGACTGACAGGCGCAGGTGGATTCTCTCTCTCCACTCAGCCCCGTCTGTGATTTGTCGCAGGTGCTAAGGAGATTGACATTGCCGCCACCCTGGAGCACTTGCGGGACCAGAGGCCTGGCATGGTCCAGACAAAGGTACGTCGGTCCGGGACCGGGGGCACATGGAAGGTGGTTTTCCTGACGGGGGTGGGGCCGGGTTCACCGTAAGCCGCGCGCTGATGGCTCCGCTCAGGCACACCGTCGTCCACCTCGTCCTTCATGGGCAGAGGCGCCCTGGGCCCCCAGAGGTCCACTGGTGACTCCTGCAGCCACCGGATGAGCGAGGGGTCAGTGCACACAGTCCAGTCTCAGGTAGTCGGAACCCAGTGACTGGAGCTCTCTGTACCAGACTGGGGTGGGGGAGGCACTGCGTTTCCATGGACAGTGATAGAGGGTGGACCCCAGAGCCCTCCTGGGGAACCCTCTGCCCAGCCCCCATCTCCTGCACCCCTTGCGTGGAGCTCACCGGACAGTGGCCATCACAGTGTCCCCAGGGCACGCTGGGGTCCCCGAGCACCCACAGTGGCTCATACTTGTCACAAAGGCAGTTTGTAGCAACAGGTAAAAACAGAAGGTTCTGGCTGGCTTTGAGCCGACCAGCGAGGGCCCAGGGCTGTGACCAGACACCTGAGCAGCCTGAGCCCAGCTCGGACGTCCTGTCTCAGCCACCTCTCGGCAGCGGGGACATGGGTGGCCAGTGAAGCAGGAGAAGCCGTAGGACACGTCTCCTGCAGGCCTCACATTTATTTTCGTGCCGTTTCAAAAGCACTTTCTTGCTGAGAATATCTCAGCTTCCTTTGTCCGAACGTCCTGTCTTTAAACCCGGCCAGTCCCGACGCGGCCCATGTCTTTCTGCTTTTCCGTTTTCCCTTTAAAGATCCGTTCTTAGGCTAGTTTCCTAGGGTGTCAAAAGATGTAAATAGATAAATGACACTTAAACTTAGATTCCCAAAAGCCACCTTTAGTTTTTTTGCATTTTGAAGTCATCACAAAACCGCAACCCGTGTCTCGGTTGGGAGGAAAGGGCCTTGCGGCTGTCTGTGCCTGTTTTGCCAGGACCCTCCAGCAGCCGGGCCACCAAGCTGCTCGTGTGGGGGACGGGGACAGGCTGTCCTGGTGCAGCCAGGCCCTGAGCCCGCCCACGCCCTCCAGGCCAGCGTCCGTGTGGTTTCCAGGCGAGGAGAGGGTCCCCCAGTGGTGCACGGGGTGGGGGGTCACTGGGCTCCGTCTCCCGCAGGTCCTGCCCTGAAGCAGCGACCAAGCTCGGCATTCGGAATGTTCCAAAATCGACTTGGCCGACCTGGCTGACTCCTTTAACAGCAGGTTCTAGAATCCCGAAAGGCACCACACGGCAGCACGTTGGTGCTCAGATCATCCCACTAATACCAGGTCGGGGGCATTAAAGGAGAAACTCTTTGTCCCAAAGTGAGCAGAACAGTACTTGACTTTCTGACGTTTTAATTCAAGTTATTTTCTATGCTTCTGTTATGCACTGAACATTCAAAATGGAAATTCAGCATTGCTTTTGGATTCAGAGCTACCCTTTACTTGAATTATTAAGTGTCTAAGTATCGATAGGGCTTCTCTGAATCAAAACTCATTCCCTGCATGACAGTTTGCGTGACGTGTTCCTTCCCCTGGGTTCTCTGGTGAAGCCGGCGGGTGCCTGTGGCCCACCTCAGGGTTTTGCAGGGAGTGTTCCAAGGTAGCAGCTGAAGGACAAGGACGGCCACCCGCCGGGCTGGCCCGCGTGGGAGGAGGTGGGCGCATCCCCCGCCCAGGCCCGGCTGTTTGTAGGCACAAGTGGGCCCAAGCCTGGAAGACTTTCTCCTCCCACCCCTCACTCCGGCGGGTCCCCTGGGGCTGTGCTGGTGTCAGGGAGGGGTGGGGCGCGTACGGCCCCCTCGAGCAGGACAGTCTAAACTGGCTGCCACCGGATCTGGCACCAGGAGCAAAGCTGGTCGGACTGAGGACTCGTGGATCCAGAAGCGCGGCTCTCACCACCTTCCACGCTTCTGAGAGCAGGAACCACCCGGGCGTGGTCCTAGCATGTGTGTTCCACGCCTGTCGGGGTCCAAGCCTGTCGGGGGTTGGTGATGCGGGGCAGGCGCAGGCGCAGAAGGACCCGGCGGGTGCCTGGAGCCCCCCGGCCGCTGCCGCTGTTTCCATGACAGCTTCTCCCGGGGGAGGATGGGGCTCCCCATGCAGGACGCTGCAGCCACGAGAGCTTTGGGTCTGTCTCACCACAGGGTCCTGCTTCCTTCCCACGGGACTCTGAGGCCTCCCCGCTCCCCTCCTGGGCGAGTTCTCTCCGCAGAACAACTCGCTGGACGGGGGCGGAAGGGAAGCGGCTCATCCCCGCTCTCTCCTCTCCCTCCGCAGGAGCAGTTCGAGTTCGCGCTGACGGCCGTGGCGGAGGAGGTGAACGCCATCCTCAAGGCCCTGCCCCAGTGAGCGCCCGGCCGGCCACCGTCGTGGGCATCGTGACACGACTTCCATCGTGTGTCTCCTGTTGTGGCTGCGTAGTGAGGGGGCTCTGAAACCCCTGTAGTCAGTGCACTTTAGCAGTTAAAATGTGTATTTTTGTTGAACCAAATAACAGTAGAGATTTGTGGAACCATCCAGTTGTGGGAAGAGGGGAATCCTTCATCTATCTTCAATTTCTTTTAAAAAATTATGTTTTCTTAAAGCACACATTCACGTTCTTAGTTGCAGATGTATTAATGACACAGTAATAGGACATTCCAGATGGTCTCCAGGAAGAGAGTTTGCTCGTAGCCTGTGACTTTCGGGGGGGGGCGGGTTAGCTCTGCAGGGAAAGGCACCCAGTGGGGCCACCAGGTGCACAGGTCACGTCTGCGTTTGTCCTTGGACGGTCTGTGGCTGGGAGAAACCAGGGGGGCAGAGCTGTGAACGCCCACAGCTTTGGGGCAAATAACAACAAAACCGTGGCAGCATCTCTCGGTGCTCACATCACACCATGCCTCCACTCTGCCCTGAGCACCGGGGACAGCCCGTGCCAGCCACACTCGTCACCCCAAGGAAGGACCAAGGGCTCCCCCAGGGCAAACACCGTCCCAGCTGTGGGGAGCACCTGCTGGGGCCGGGCACCCCTGTGACCATCTCAGCATTCCAGAGCCATCGATGATCCCCAACCCTTAACGTTGCTAAGGTTAAAATATTGATTTATTCGTTACAAAAACAGACGCCCTCATGAACACTTTCCTGTGAGACAACCCAAATCAGGAAGACTGATCCGGCGTCCAACAAGCTCTGAGGCCCCAGAGCACAGGCCGTCCATGATGGTGTCTCCCGGGAAGGCCCAGGGCCCAGGGCAGGCTGTGGACACGTCCCCTCCCGGGGCAGGAGCCGCACAGACCGTGAGTTTTGTGTGGGGTGAAGCGTGGGACAGACCCCCCCCAAGCTGCTGCATCCTCCCCTGCTCCCGTCCGGGCAGGTCGGCGGGAGGGCTACGCAGTGGCAGGAAAGACGCCAAAACCCTGTCTCCAAACCGTGCCTGCATTGAGGTGGCCGTTGTCTCCTTTCCTGAGCTGTTTCTCTCTGTCTGGAATTTAAACAATTAATAGCAATGAATTTATCTGAATATAGGAAGCGTATACCTACTTCAGATTTCTAACTTCTTATGTTTCAAAAGAAATCCTCTAGCGTGAGATATATAAATAGATTTAATTGTGTCATATTAAACTTCTGATTTCACATTTGAATGGTCTTTATTTGGAGAGTAAACAGCAATTTTCTCCTGTCTTTTTGTTTCGGGAAGGTGCTGACACAAAGCACGGGTGTTTGCCAGGGCGTTGCTGCCCACCTGTGATGTTAGATGCATGTGAGGGTCAGAGTGTCACTGCAGTTTCAGTCTCTGAAACACGGTCAAACACTCTCCATGCCGACTGTTCACGTCATCTGTGTCTGCCCCACCCCCACCCCCACGATGGCACCACCCGATTTGGGGTGATGTCCCTTCCTCCCTCTTCTCAGCCAGGAAGGAGGACACGTCACCACCTCTGGTGAAAACGGGGCCCTGTCCTGGTCCCGGGGAGCCTCGTGCTCTGTCTCCAGCTCCAGTTCTGTCCAAAGACCCCTCCCCGTCCTCTGTGGGCCTGGGGACCCCACCCTCACTGGCCACCGGGCTCACCCCCCACCTAACAGGACACGCTTGGGACATTTCGCCACAGCCAGAGGGGAAGGGGCCTCGGGGTGTGACGTGGCAGCTCACTTGTCCTGTGCAGGGCTGGCGGGGAGAGAGGTGGACGGTGGAGTCGGGTTTCACAGTCAGGTGGTCCCTGCGCGGGGCCCTCCCGCTGCAGGGTTTGGTGTTGGAGAACAGGACTCAGTGAGACCATAAGGCGCAGCGAGGAGGACTTCACTCAGGGACTACCGTGCAGGGTCCTGCCGGCGGGAGAGGGACTGGCCGTGTCGTCCGTCCCATTGCTAGGAGGGAACCCAGGGGCTGGTGTTCTGTGCAGAGGGAGGGTTACTGGCTCACAGTTCCGTGGGCCGTGCGGCAAGCGTGGGGCTGGCATCATGTCTGGTGGGGCTTCCAGCCGCGTCCACTCAGGTCGGAGGGCGAAGGGCAGAGGCCCGAGCAGAGGTCACAGGCAAGGGTGGGAGTGAGCAGGTGCAGGGCAGGCTGGGCTCCAACCCCCAGCTCTGCAGCAGCCAAGAGGGAGACCAGCCCGCCCCAGAGGGAGGGAATCGACCCAGTCATGAGGGATCCGCCCCATGACCGGACCCTCCCCCAGGCCCCCCTGCAGCACTGGGGGTCGAGTTTCGGCACGAGATTTGCAGGGTCAAATATGCAGCCTGTAGCGGGCTCAACTCCGAACACAGCAAGGGCCAGTGGGAACCCACAGCTGGGGGGCAGGTGTGGCCGGGGCGGAAAGTCACCAAGGAGACGTCAGGGCTGCTGGATTCTGGCCCAGCCCCCCAGCTGAACTCCCGCAGGCAGGCGGGGGCCAGACACCAGCCGGGGGGGCCGTGAGGAACCCGAGCAGACACGAGGACGGGACTTGGCAGGCTCTGCCCTAAAAACGGGCATCACGAGGACGTGCACGGACGGGCCTGGGCGAAGCTTCAGGAGGACCAAGGTTGGCCAAGCAGAGAGTCTTCGTCAGACCCCTTGCTCAGGACAGAAGGGACATCTTCTTTCCCTTAAATAGTCTGAGCCTGTCTCGCTCGGTGGCCTGTGCCGGGCCATGGCTGTGGAGGGCGGCCTGCTGGGTGCTGTGAGCCCCCGGGCCGTGGTGACGGGAGTTTGGTTTCTGTGAAAATAAAGAGCAGCACAGGTCACCCATGGGGACGGACCACGGCGCAGCGGGGCGGAGTCCCAGGTGCTGCCTCACTTCGGGGCTGGGTGAGGCGGGCAGCGGTGACCTGGCGGTTTCCTCGTGTGCAGTTCGGAGGCCACGAGGCTTGTCCACGCGCCAGCGGCTGCCGCAGCTTCTCCCGAGCACACGTTGAGTCCTGCAGCTTCCACGCACGGGGCTTCCGGAAAAGAGTTAGGATTCCAAGTTGGAAGGTGGAAGGAAAACTGGAAATCTGGTTTTGGGGAGCTGTAGCCAGGTGTCGAGAGAAACTAGAAGAATTCAAGACCCAGTCCCGATTTCAGGGAGACACTGAAACCTCAACTGAACAGAACAGGCTAGAATCTAACACGGGTGCACAGCTGTTTTCTTCAAAAACGTATTTTCTTTCCAGCGCAGTCCCCATGTCTACCAAAGACCATCAAAGTGAGACTGATTTGTTGCAAACTGAGTTTGGTCTCATAAGTCTGGCTCCATCATTCACAGAAGTGCAGTGGGGACAGTGACCGAGCATCCAGCTCCTCTTACATCCACCCTGCCGGGACCTGGGACCTGGAATCCCAGATTGAGCCGGTGTGAACCTCTGGGGGCCGAGGACCCCCCGACTCCCATAGATGATCTTCTTAACACACAGCTGAGCTCTAAAGAGAGGAAACTCGCCGGGTGCTTGTCCCACAAGGGAGCCCAAGGCCGTGTGGGGGCGGCTGGCACCGGGCCTGTGGGGCTGGAGCTCTGGACACGTCCTCGCGGAGCCCCCGTGCGAGGCTTCAGGGCTCCGTGTCCCGGCGAGGGTCGAACAACCAGGGCTCTGAAATGAAGGGCACGCGGGGTCCTGTGATTTGCCGGCAGAGGCTCACGGCCACGCGGTGTGGACCTGCTGCCAACAAATGCCACCCGGTGCCCACGAGCTCCTGATACACAATTCCGAAGCCCACGAGGAAACGGACAAGGAGAGTCGTCTGACGTGTGAAGAGAGGCAGATAATATGGCACAAGAGGGCAATGAAGTCAGTTTTAAATCTGTAAATGGCTTATTAGAAGAATAACAGCATTTAACCCAAAAAAATGGATTTGAAAAACAAAACTTCTAGAAATGGAAGCAAAAGGGAAGGGTTACTCCACGGTTGGGGATGCGTGTTCACGTGACAGAAGCTGACGTCAAGCACGCGGCGTCTGGGTTCCCCAGGAGCAGCACAGGACAGAGCTGGAGGACACACGGGGACACGGGCCAGGGGGCTCTGCCGCGCGGCTCACCGCGTCACGTGACTGCCCCAGGGGTCTCCTTCCGTGTCTTCTCGGCCGTGTCGTCCGTGGGAGCCAGTGCCAAGTCCTCTCGGAATCTGTCCTCGGGGCCAGGTGCCCCGGGTAGCAGCCTGGCGACCTGTCCACGCGTGTCGAGGTCAGAACCGGCGTCCAGCTCCAGGCCCGACTGGGCAGCAGGGACTTGCTTGAAATGCTCGGGACCAAAACGACCCTTCCTCCCGGTGGGCGCGCGGGACCCGGATGTGCCCCCCCATCCGCAGCGTTGAGACACGCCCCCCCGGCCACCAGGGGGCGTCCTGCCGCCGCCGCCCGGCGCCAAGTGGACTCTGGCCCGGCCGTCCCGAGGGCACAGAGGGAGACGTGGTCCCGGCCTCCAGGGGCGCGAGATTAGCCAGAAAGTTCCCGGAGGCCGCAGGGAACAGGCTAACGGGGAGGGGACGAGGAGGTCGCGGGCAGGTCAGGAGCCGCACAGCTTGGCCGGGCCTGGCGGGTGCGTGGGCGGGCCCCGCTGGGGCCACGTGCGCCCCGGGAGCGCCGGGCTCGGTCGGGGAGACGCCGGGATGGCCGACCGCCTCCCCCGCGCCGGCTCGGGTGACGGCCTTGCCGTGGGGTCGCCATTGCGGCGCCGCGGACGCGCCTTCAGGCAGTTCAGTGACGCGTTTTACGTTGCTTAAGACCGTGATTCTGCTGCAGCCGCGGTCACGTGGGCTCTTACGCAAGGTCTGTGTGCTGTGACGCTGTGAGAAACGCGGGACGTTCATCTGGTGAACACTGGTGACACCGCACATCTGTGTTCTCAGGACGTTGGAACGTGCTCGGCTGCTCCTTGAAAACACCCCCGTGTGCGTGCACGTGTGCGTGCGTGCACCTGTGCATGCGCGCACGCGCACAGGCAGTGGTGGCCGAGTCTCGTTGGAGATGCCGCCTGTCCCCGTGTTCTGTGCCCTCCTGCGAGGCGAGGTCCGGCGGGCGACTTCGAATCCGGCCCCTCAGGGGTCTCGCTCTGCCCCCCCCACCGTCGGCCGCAGACTGACGCGGGCGGGGCTGCTCCCCAGCTCGGCTCCTGCGGCAAAGCCTCCCCCGCGCCCGAAACCCCAGGGTCCCGCATGCTGGAAGCTCGGGGAGCCACAGAGCCCTGCTGGCCGCCGGGGCTCCCCGAGTCTGCTCGCCCCGTGGCTGCCGTCCCGCACACCTGCCCCGGAGCAGGAGGCCGTGATCCCGCACACCTGCCCCGGGAGACGAGACCGGGATCCCGCACACCTGCCCCGGGAGACGAGGCCGTGACCCCGCACACCTGCCCCGGGAGACGAGGCCGGGATCCCGCACACCTGCCCCGGAGCAGGAGGGTGCGTGGCCGCTGCTGGGTGGCGGGAAGACGCCGCCTGGGAATCGCCGGGGCAAAAGCTGCAGGTCAGTTTCTCCCCAAACCCCCAAAGAGGTCAAAGCGGCAGCTATTGTGACCGGTGGGGGCGGTTCCTGCGGAGACCCCAGATTGAAGTTGACGCTGTCGGTGTGTTTTGCTGGGCTGTGTGACGGGATAGGACGGCCCGGGAAGCTCGTTTTTCCTTACGAATGTAACGTGATACTGTCTAGCCCCCCCCCACTGTGTCCCGTCTCCTCCCGGCCTCCCCGGCTCCTGCTTGTACCCGTGCGCGGGGCCACCCGGCGCCCTCCCGGGAGACGACAGCGGTACTGTGTGATCTGTGTTTTGTGCTTTATTAATCAAGGAGAACACTAATAAAAAAGCCTTCCTAATTAGTGGAATAGACATTAATTCAAAGATGTTTATTGGAATAGAAAATTAGAATTTGATTATACCTTTGTTCCTAAACAATGGCTTTCATTTTATTTGGTATTTGTTTAGAAATTGGTCTGAGCCATTTTCGTTGCTCCGTTTATTAGACAAACCAGATGGTTTAGGTAATTTGCTTTTTGTAGTCGAGTGTGGTTGATGAATCGAGCAGGGTGGGTTTTCCTGGACACGGGGTGGTTTCTCCATGGTGCCGTCTCAGTCTCTCCCGCCGGGGTGCCCGGGGTCCCGGGAGGAGCGTTTGGCCGGATCGGCCCGGCCCGGCCAGGCGGGGTGTCCGTCCCGCGAGGACGCTGCCACACGGGAGGGCCAGGCGGGAGGTCCATGGGGTCCTGTCCACGGCGTCCCCCCCCCCAGCCTTGTGCTGCCACAGAACCCTTCTGGTGCCGACAGTGGGCTCACCCCCGCATGGCCGAGTGCGCGCTGGTCTCCACACAGCTGTGGGGGGAAGGTGGCAGCGGGACACCCCCGGACGCAGTGGCCCGTCAGTGCTGGGAGCCGGAGGTCAGCACACGCCTCCGGAGGGCGGCAGAGGGCTCGGCTCTGCTGGGGACGAGCCTGGGTCTCCCGCCCACAGGGAGGATGCGCAGCGGCTGGGCCTCCTCTGTCGCCCTGCCGAGGCCTCCCTCTCCACACGTCTGCGGTTTAAATGGACACACGGTGATTGTGCACATCCGTGGCATGGGACACGAGGTGATGTTTGGACACACGTGTACCGTGAATAGTGACCAGATCAGGGTGATCAGCATGTCCGTCACCTCACACACCACTTCTTTATGTCGGGAACATTCAAACCCTGTCCCCGGCTGTGTGTAAGGAGACATGGGATTGCTGCGGGCTTTGGCCACGCCCCGCGCGCGGCACTGGACACGCCCCCCATCTGCTGTGGCTTTGCACCCGCCCGGACTTCTCCCCTCCCCACGCCGCAGGCCCCCCGGGCTGCCTCTGGTAACCCTGCACCTGGACCAGCCTTCTTAGTGCCCACGCGTGCGTGAGCACCTGTGACACCTGCCAGTGCCGGGACAGCTCCCTCCACCTCCCCCAGGTGGGTCCGTGCTACACAAATGACAGATTTTCCTTCTCCGGAAAGGCTGGCTGTTGTCCACGGTGCAAATCCACATTTTCTCCACCCGTTTGCCTGCTGGTGGGCACGCAGGGTTTTTTTGGTTTGGGGTTTTTTTTGTTTTTGTTTTTGTTTTTGTTTTTTTTAGACAGTCTCCCTCTGTCCCCTGGGCTAGAGTGCCGTGTGTCAGCCTCACTCACAGCAACCTCCAACTCCTGGGCTCAAGGGATCCTCCTGCCTCAGCCTCCCGAGTAGCTGGGACTACAGGCATGTGCCCCCATGCCCGGCTAATTTTTTCTATATTTTTAGTTGTCCAGCTAATTTCTTTCTATTTTCAGTAGAGACAGGTCTCGCCCTTGCTCGGGCCGGTGGGCACGCAGGTTGACCCGTGTCTGTGGACAGAGCACGGGACCGGGCTGCGCACGTGTCTCTGCAACACGCCGCGGCCTCCTCCCTGCAGATGGACCTGGGCGCGGACGGCCGGGTTGTGCGATGGCTCCATTTTCAGTTTTCTGAGAACTCGCACTGTTTTCCCTCACGCCTGCGCCAGTTTACATCCCACCAGCCGTGTGCAGCGATTCGCTTGTCTCCACACCTGGCCAGAATCTGTTATTTTCTGTCTTTTTGAGAAAAGCGGTTCTGAGGAAAGAGGATTTCTCACTGTGGTTCTAAGTTTGTGTGTCCCTGGTGATTAGTGACGCTGAGCATTTTTTCACATGCTCAGCCATTCCTGTGTCTTCTTTTGAGAAACGTCCACTCAAATCTTTGCACATTTTTTAATTGATTTGTTTTCTGCTGTGGAGTTGGAGCTCTTTGCATGTTCTCGATATTAGTTCCTCGTCGGATGAATAGTTTGCAGGCTTCTCTCCCCTCCCTTCTTTCCACTTTAAGGGTCGGTCTTTGTGCACCTGCAGCCTCCCTCCCCCACCCCATCCTCCCTGTCTCTCTCTCCCCGTTTAAAAAGTGAGCCTACTGATGTCCCCCTGCTGCCTCAGGGTTAGAAGTCCCCTGTTAAATGTGGACGCTAATGAAGGGACGTCAGCAGTTGCCGACCCGCCTTGGCCACCTGTCGGGTGCTGAGAGCCCCGCACGGCCCCTCGTTGGGGCCAAGGCATTGGTTCCCCATGGCTGGCAGTGTCTGTGGCCAGTGGCTCGTAGCTGAGTCCCTCTCCGTGAACTGTCCTCAGTCACACGCCCCCACCGGAGCTTCACGGCCACAGACCTGGGCCCCGGGCTATGCACGTGCTGTCAGGCCTGAGCTGGCTCATTCTCAGCCCTGGAAGCTGTGACCAGCCAGCCCCACCCCCAGCCCCGCCTGGAGCCCAGAACCCAGGGGCTGTGGCCTCCCCTGGGAGGGAGCCAGGCCACAGCACAGCCAGCATGGCAGTGCCCTGGGAGGCAATGCTCCAGGGTTTGTTTTTACATGTTTATTTCAGGCCAAGCTGATGTCACCAGAAAAGCTCACAGGTAGACAGATTTAGACAGGATCTGGCTGTGCCAGGGACCTCGCCCCAGCTCTCTCCGCGGCTGTGTCTGCCCACTCTTGGGCCGCGCCTCAGTGGCTGCAACCTGACCACACCCCGACCCCGGGGCACCCACAGGACAGTGGGATGGGCAGTGGCTGCAGCAGGGCCTCCTCACACCTACCAGCCCCTCCAGGGGGCTCAGGGGTCCCTGCAGACCCTGCCCGGCCTTGGAGGATCCCTGCTCACCCTGCCCGCCCTGGGCCCTGCTTCCTCTCTGTCTGGCCCCCCAATCACCTGCTCCTCACCCTGGCGTCTTCGGGACCCCTGGAGACTCCTGCCACCCTGGAGCCCCGACCTCTGCAGGATCTGGAGCAGCAAGGCGGGGTGAGGAGCCGCGTGGTCGGGGCCCCGCAGGGGTGCACAGCGCTGCCTGCCCTGACGCCCTGACTCGAGGCCGAGGCCGCCTAGAGGAATGACGCCTCCTGAGCACAATTTCAGCCCAAAGCAAGGGAGACTCGTCCCAGGCAGCGGCAGTTAACCCCGGACCCCGCGGTCTCCCCTGCAGACTCCGTCCACGTCCCTCCCTCCTCCCACCCTGGCTCCAGCCCAGCTCCCGGGTGCCGGGTGCCGTCCTCGGGCCCGCAGGTTCTTTCTGAAGCCCCCGGGGATCAGCCGTCCCCGGAAATAGGTTCTTCACTCCCCTGAGGCGCCTCCCCCAGAGCAGGTGTGGCCTGCGGAGGAAAACCTGCAGCAGCTCCAGGTGGGCTCCTGCGGCGCTCTGCTTCCCACCCACACGTGTGCACACGCGTGCCTGCATGCCCATATAGGTACATGTACATGTGTGCATGAGTGCAAATATACGTACACATGCATGCATGCACATGCCTTGGCACATGCACACGTGTGTGCACAATGACGCACACACACCCCAGCACGCCTCGACACGGCTCGGCTGGCAGAGGTCTGCTCAAAGGCCACAAGTGAGCAGCTGAGTGGCCGCAGGGACCTTCCTTCCCGTCTTGGTGCCTGGAAAGTGGGATGACGCTCACGGTGACAGTGGCAGGAAGAAGCGGCATCTCCTTGGAGCGGCCAGAGCCCCCACCCCGCCGCAGACCCCTCCCAAGTAAACAGCTGCCGGGGTCTCCAGCCATTTCAGGCAGCCGAGGTTCCCAGAGCGTGGGCTGCCCCAGGGGCTGCGAGGGGGCTCGGTGCACTCTCGGGGGACCTTCCCTGGGGGAGCTGCCCACCCTGGCTGTAACACTGGCCCCAGAGGGCTGCATGGCACCTCTGACACTCGGAGCAGCCCGGTGCCACTCAGGCTGCCGCTGTCGGGCATTGTGAGGGCGCCGGGCACCGCTCATGGGGGCTGGTCCTGAGAGGGCGGCTGGGGCCAGGGAGCCCTGAGGGGCCACACGGGGCCGTGGCTGGGGGAGGGCTGGTCCTCTGCTACCCACCAGGGAGCCAGAGATGCACCCGGAGGGAGCCCCCCCACCGCACTCTGCTCCTGGCTGCACTGCACCCCAAGTGCCTGCCCCACCCCGGGAACCCCGTTTCCTGCCTGAGCCCCCAACCCGGCCCCATTTCCGGCTGTTCCAACTGCTCAGAGCCTGTCCCCAGATCTTGGTGTCCTCCGGGTGGGACGCGAAGTCGCTTCCTCCCTGAGCCCCCAACCCGGCTCCGCTGCTGCTCCCCACGGCCGGACCCCCCCACCCCAGGCACCGGATCTGTTGGTTCTGATGCACATTTATCACCAGCTGAGCTGTGACGCCCCAGCTGGGCGGCCCCTGCCCAGTGGCACCCGCGTCCCCGGGCAGACGTGCGGTGCCGGAGTTGGGGGGGGCGTGGCTCTGAGGCTCGGCATGACTTGAACTGTGGAATCTGAAGTGGTCCAACTCCTAATTGAAAAGCATCTTTTTGAACATACGCTCCCATCGCTACTGTATTTCCTGACATAATTGTAATTACGATACAGTAACAACTTGTTTAATTTATCAAATTGCTGGAAATGCTTCTCCCGACAGACGCGCCCGTGTCGCGGCACTCGCGTCAGACCAGCCTCCTAACAACCTCGCCGCCTGGCGACTGGACTCTGTCTTCTCCTGCTGACTTGCACGGGGAGATAAGCCACCGACTCCGAGGTGTGGGAACTGCTCGCGGGGGGCCGTGGCCTCTGTGGCCGTGGCCAGGTCAAGCCACACCTCCCGCCCGGGACAGGCCACACGGCGTCTACTCCACTGTGTCTCCCGACCTGTGAAACGGGGACACAAGGGCACCGAGTTCCTCAGGTTACACGAAGGTTAGAGGCTGTTCTGGGGCTGGAACCGGCCTGGCCCCACGAGGTGGAGACTCACCAGCGACGGCCCCCGTGCGGCCATTTCTCCCGTGTGCTCGGGCCACCAACAGCCCCCCGCCCACGAGCCCCACAGAGACGGGGCCGCTGTGGCTGCAGCTCCCCAGCCCGAGGCCCACAGCGCAGCATCGGGTGCAGACGGACAGGCTGACCTGGCAGGAGGAGCAGTGGCTGCCCCACCAAGCCCCTGCCAGGTGACACTCCCCTGCCACCTCCCACAACCTGCACAGCCCAGGCCACCTTCCTCCCGACTCAGGGAGGAGCAGCGGGTGCCGGAGAAACTTTGCAACTTACACTCATCTCAGCAGGGCGACCCCTTCAGAAATGACAGCCCCTCCCCCCTCCCCTCCTCCCCCTCCTGCCTGCTGGGCTCTCTGGGGAAGCCCCCAACAGGTACCCGCCCTTTTGTCCACTCAGGTTCTGACCACGTTAGGAAATAAACCCAGAGCAAAGACTAAAGCCGGAATAGGCCTTGGACCCCACAGGGCCGGGGCTGGGGAGCAGGGGGCTCAAGGGGGTGGGGGGACAGATCGAAGGGCCTCTGAGGGGGCCATAGGGCTCGGCGACCCTGAGTCCCAGCAGGTGAGAACTGTGGCCACCGCCCTGGGCTGGAGCAGGTGCGCCAACCTCTCGGTGCAGACCCAGGTGTAACTTGGCCTGAGCCCCAGGGGCCATCCCCTCCTGCAGGGCCTGCCCCTGCCCCGCCCATGCCCGCCACTGCCATGCCTGCCCCTGCCCTGCCCTACCCCTGCCCCGCCTCTGCCCCACCCATGCCCCGCCCATGCCCCGCCCATGCCCGCCACTGCCATGGCTGCCCCTGCCCTACCCCTGCCCCGCCTCTGCCCCACCCATGCCCCGCCCATGCCCGCCACTGCCATGCCTGCCCCTGCCCTGCCCTACCCCTGCCCCGCCCATGCCCCGCCCATGCCCGCCACTGCCATGGCTGCCCCTGCCCTGCCCTACCCCTGCCCCGCCTCTGCCCCGCCCATGCCCGCCACTGCCATGCCTGCCCCTGCCCCGCCCATGCCCCGCCCATGCCTGCCACTGCCATGCCTGCCCCTGCCCCGCCTCTGCCCCGCCCATGCCCCGCCCATGCCCGCCACTGCCATGCCTGCCCCTGCCCTGCCCCGCCCATGCCCCGCCCATGCCCGCCACTGCCATGCCCTACCCCTGCCCCGCCTCTGCCCCGCCCATGCCCGCCACTGCCATGCCTGCCCCTGCCCTGCCCTACCCCTGCCCCACCCATGCCCCGCCCATGCCCCGCCCATGCCCGCCACTGCCATGCCTGCCCCTGCCCTGCCCCACCCACGCCCCGCCCACGCCCCGCCCATGCCCGCCACTGCCATGCCCTACCCCTGCCCCGCCTCTGCCCCGCCCATGCCCCGCCCATGCCCGCCACTGCCATGCCCTACCCCTGCCCCGCCTCTGCCCCGCCCATGCCCCGCCCACGCCCCGCCCATGCCCGCCACTGCCATGCCCTACCCCTGCCCCGCCCCTGCCCCGCTGTTGGCTGCACAGGCCGCTCTTCCTCCTGCCCGAGGCGCCTCATCCACAGATGAGAAGAACCGATCCAGAAGCCGGAGCCCAGCGGTTCTCGCACCAGCCCAGGCCCCGGAGGGCGGCGGATCTGACTCCGGAGAGCTGGGCTGGGCTCCCAGTGAGGCCAGACGGGGGCTCGGGACGGGCCCAGTGAGAGTCGCGGACAGAGCTGTGAAGTGCGAACTCTCCTTGGGGGCCTGTCCGGGGGTGGGGGGGCTGTCCTGGGGGGGGGGCCTGTCCTTGGGGCAGGGGCCTGTCCTGGGGGGGCTGTCCTGGGGGGGGGGGCCTGTCCTGGGGGGGGGGCCTGTCCGGGGTGGGGGGCTGTCCTGTGCTGACCTCAAGGGTTCATCCACAGCCTTAGCCCGGGCCTGGTGGGGGCGTCTGGGACGCGGTTCTAGACGTCGGTGGTCAGAGCCTCCCGGGACAGACCACTCAGGGCAGCATCCGGGACCCCAGCGGCGCCCTCAACAGCCGCTGTAGGAACAGCACCAAGGCTGCGCCGCTGCACGGAGGTGTCTCTGCCAAATCCGCCCGTAGCTTCTGACGGTTCTGCTCGCTCTCGCCGTTCTTCTGTAACTGTCTCTCTGTCTCTGTCTCTGTCTCTCACACACAAATGACATCCCTTGTTTTCTCCCCAGAAGTCACCATCAGCCCTGCACCATGGGGACCCTGGGGCTCCCTAATGTCCCCTGGTCCCCCCACTGCGCTGCCCTCCCCTCCCCCCGCAGCCCAGTCGCCCCCAGGCTCTGAGGACAAAAGGCCCAGAGCCTCGTCCCAGCCCCCGCGGCTGCCAGGGCCCAGGAAACACGCAGCGGGTGTCTCTAGTGACTGCGCCACCACCAAGCGGTCAGCTCTGGAAATAGCGACTCACATAAGCTATTTCCCTTTTTATCTAAAAGGGGGAGGTTATCTTTTTGATTTGGGGAACAAAAAGTTGCCTTTCGTAAGCACTCAATTTAGAATTATTTGCTAAAATTAAGCCCTTGTTCACCAGACATTTTTAGACTGAGTAATTTTTAACTCCTGCCATATGATAAGTAATCTGCTTGATTAGTAAAAACAATTACTTGTCATATTTCCACAGGGATGAAATTGAACTTTCTGTGTTGTGTTGCCAGCTCTCGTAGAGAAGGCCAGCATGCACAGGCTCGAGATAGACAGTTCCCGTCCCTGGAGGGGCGAAGCCACCACACCTCACAGGATGGACAGGCCATTTCTGTGCAGGGACTGCAGCCCCCCCCCCCGTGGGGGTGAAGTCTGCACATTTGCACAAAACAGGGACACAGGAGAAAAGGGAACCTTTGTACACTGTCAGTGGCGATGTGAATTAGTATAGCCAACATGGAAAATAGTTTGGAGATTCAAAAAATTAAAAATAGAACTACCGTGTGATCCGGCAGTCTCCCCTCTGGCATACGCCCAAAGGAGATGAAATCAGACTCTCAGAGAGACGTCTGCCTCCCGTGTTCCCTGCAGCGTGATCCGCCACAGCCTGGGCACGGGCGCAGCCCAAGTGTCCCTGACGAAGGAATGAGTGAAGAAAACATGGTCCGTGCACACGGTGGAGCAGTACAGTCGTCTAAAGGAAACCATGACAAGCACCTGCAAGAGGAAGAGGAGGTGGCGGACGGGGAGGGGGAGGAAGGGGAGGGGAGGAAACGCTGCCATTTGCAGCTACATGGGTGACCCTGAGGCACATCGTGCTGAGTGAAATAAGCCCATCGCAGAGGAAGGACACTGCATGATCTCACTTAAGGGTAGACTCTAAGATACTCGAACTCATGGAGCACAGAGCAGGATGGGGTTGCCAGGAGCTGGGGTGGCTAAATTGGGAAGAAATCGGTTGAAGGCACAAAGCTACAGAATAAATAGGTCCTAGAGACCGAATGTGCAGCACGGTGACTATAGTTAACTAACAATACCGTTTTGTACACTTGAAATTTGCTAAAAAGGCAGCTCCTAAGAGGCAGCTCAAAATGAGCTGCTCATTTTCACGATTTCAGTTGGTGCTGTGGGGCCGTGGAAACTGCGCCGGAAGCTGCTCTTTGCTGCAGCGCCAGATGCCGGAGCTCAGGGCAAAGGCAGCCCCTGGAAGGTGGGGCAGCAACTGTACAAGACAGAGAGACGGAGCCCACAGGCTCTGCCCAAACCTCGGCACCTCCTGAAACACACGCACCCAAGGCAGACGCAACATGTCCCAGCTGAGGACTTAAAAAGCTGAACTGAGAGTTGAGCTGTCACCTAGGAGACAGAGTGTGCGGTTTTAGATCGACCAGGCCAAACAACAAACAAACAGAAATCACAGAATCAGGGTTTGCAGCCGGGCAGCTGCTGGCGGATCTCTCCAACCTTTTCAACTGAGGGGCAGCAGAAGTATCACTGGACGACCCCACAGCATGACTTCTGCCCCCCAAGCTTGCTCTTCAAATGCAGTCATGACACTGTGAGTGGTCCAGGCCACACGGAAAGCCACACGTGGCTGCTCTGCCAGCAGCCCTCAGCCCACAGCCCCCCAACTGCCCGTCGGGTGGTGACGGTGGCTCCGACAATCCCCCTGCAGCCTCGGTCTCCCGGCTGAAGTGCCAGACCCCACGGAGAGGGACGAGCTGTCCTCACCGTGCCGTGTAACTCTCTGGTCCACAGAAACCTTGGAGAGGTAAATTATTATTAGTGTTTTAATCCACCGAGTTTGGGGTCGCTTGTTACACAGCAGTAGATAACTAACAAACTTGAACACCACGTCAAAAGGGTAAACACACGCAGAACCTGAGTCCCATAAAAAGAGGAGTGACATTGGGGCAAAAATATTCGAAGATACAAGAGTTCAAAAATGGCCAAATTTAATGAAAGACTAAATTTTACAGCTTCAAGAAACTCAACAATCCCCAACCACAATAAATACCAAAAAAAAAAAAAAAATGCCAAAAAATCTTGAACAGAGCAAGTGAAAATGGCACCTTGCGCAGAGAGAAGCACTAATTCAAATAACTGCTGGTCTCACATCAGAAACCAAGGACGCCAGAACATGTAGAACCACAACCTGACCAAGCTAAAAGAAAAAAAAATGTTACCCAAACTTCTCAGCCAGTAGAAATATTTTTCAAGATAAATGCAAAGTCAAAACATTTTCAGAGAAAAGAAAGCTAAGTTATTGCCAACAGATCTGCATTACAAGAAAGCTTTGAGGCTACGGTGAACTGATACCAGATGGAAACTTGAACCTTTGGGAAGAATGAAAGGCACCAGAAATAGCAAATAGCTGGATAAATACAAAGAGTGGTTTTCTTCCTAATTTCTTGAAGATACTGATCAAAGCAAAAATGAAAACATTGTCTTGTGAAGTTTGTAAAGTATGTGGAGGAGGAACTATTTTCTTGCACTGTTTACACATTTTACATGAAGTATTAAAATATTGACCCCTAAGGAGACTGTCGAAAGTGAAAGAGTGTCGACTGGAATTCCTGGAGCAACCACTGAAAAAAATGCAAAGATAAAAAGATAGATAAAAAGTCAATGTGTAGGCCGGGCGCGGTGGCTCACGCCTGTAATCCTAGCACTCTGGGAGGCCAAGGCAGGAGGATTGCTCAAGCTCAGGAGTTCGAGACTGGCCTGAGCAAGAGCGAGACCCCGTCTCCACTAAAAATAGAAAGAAATTATCAGGACAGCTAAAAATATATAGAAAAAATTAGCTAGGCATGGTGGCGCATGCCTGTAGTCCCAGCTACTCGGGAGGCTGAGGCAGGAGGATGGCTGGAGCCCAGGAGTTTGAGGTTGCTGTGAGCTAGGCTGACGCCACCGCACTTACTCTAACCTGGGCAACAGAGTGAGACTCTGTCTCAAAAAAAAAAAAAAAAGTCAATGCGTAAATTAAAATGGAATTCTAAAAAATATTAAACTAACTCTAATGAAGGCAGGAAAGGAGGAATGGAAGAACAAAAACAGAAGAGACAAATAGAAAACAAGCAACAAAGATAAAGCCAAATCCAACCACATCAGCAATTCCAGCCGGGGTGGCTGGCTCAGAAGCGGGCTCGGGGCTGCCCCGCTGCTGGCCGAGGCCCGGACGCCCCTCCCGGCCGTGGGATCGGCCACATCACTGCCGGACGCGGAAGCAGAGTGCGGCCACCTCGTGCCCTGTACGCGGGACCCGCGTGTTTATCCAAATCCCTCCATTCTAGACAGGACCAGCAGCAAAGGCTGCGAGGCCGGTTTGAGCAGCCGGAGGTGCTCTAGGTCGGCTGGGACGCGCGCCGCAGGCTCGGTCCTGAGTCTTTGCTTTGCGGGAGCACAGGTGCACCTCACCTGCTCACGCCCGCGCCGCGGGGCCTCGTGTCTGTGCGGGGGCAACTCCGCCACTTCAGAGGGGCTACAGCTCCACTCTCCCAGGAAGTGGGAAATCTCACGTCCCACCGGACAAACGTTCTCTTCCGTTAGACGAAAGCAGAAACGAGGGCACCGCACACTCCGGCTGCGTCTCCAAGCGCACCTGCCCCGCCCCGCGCGAGGCCTGAGTTCAGCGCCTCCTCCCGCCGCTCGCAGGCGGTGACGCATGCGTCCCTGTCACCCGTCCCTGCTCCGTGCCGGCGGTAAGCGCCGCGCAATGAAGCCGCCGCACTTTGTCCCGCCGAAAGCTTCCCCCCACCGAATTCTGAAGGCCGTTCCCAGCCGGCCCGGCCGAGTGGTCGCTCGTTCCGTGCACCGTGTTCTGTCGCCCGTTTCGTGCCTGTCCTCGCCAGACCCGCCGGCCGGGGCCGGGAAGCAGCTGGCTTTGCGTTTCCCCGCCGGGGGCTGCGGCTGCCGGGTCTGGCGTGATCGCTGCTCCGGACTCATCAGGCGGCGCCACAGTCGAGGAGATGCGAGTCAATTCCGCAAACGCGGCCGATGAGGGGTCTCCCCCGCCCCTCTCGCCTTTCGGTTTTTCCAGCAGCACAAAGAGCTTCGGCCGAGGTGAACGCGGAGCAGGGGAGCCCCAGGGCGCAGCGCCGGCGCCTCCAGGCCGGGAGAGCCGCGGGGGCCGGGGCCGGCTCCGGCCTCAACCCCGGGCCAGACTCCGCGGGAGAAGCTGAGGGGTCTCGCCGGGGTCGGGGGTCAGGAGGGAGGGGGCGGCCAACACTCGCTGGCGCCCCGTCGCTCACGCCCCGGGTGCGATAAAGCACCGGGTTCAGCAGATCAGGAGGGCGAGGGCGCGTGGCGGGGCCGCTGTGGCGGATGCGGCCAATTAGCCCGGCCGGGAGGCTCCGCCGCCCCCGCACCCCCACGCTGGGGGCAGGGCGGCCGGGAGGGGCTCGGGCAGACTTGCCCTCGGGGCTCCCAGCCCCCCCCCGCCCGGGCCGGGCTTCCTTAGGGCCCGCAGACGCCCACGCACGCCGCGCCCGCGTCCCTCGACCCCCGCGGCGCCCCGGGGCGTCTGTGCGGGGCGGGGCGGTCACGGCCCCCACCCGCACCGTGCTGCGGGCGTCTGCGGCGCGGGTCCTGCGTCACCGGCGCCGGGACAAAGTTCCCAAGCAGCGAGGGGTCCGTGCACGGTCACGTGAGCGCTTCTGGAACCAGGCACCGCACCGGGGAAAGTGAGAGTTCAGAGACGGAAAGTAAAGGCTCCTGCCCTTCAGAGGTCAAAAAGCAGGTCACCCCAAGTGCCTAGAATCCGAGGCAGGGACCGCGCAGGAAGCACGTCCCTGCAGCGCCAGGAACTCAGGCTCCGCCGGGAGCCGCCGTCGCGGTGACGGAGGAGCCGGGGCCCGCAGAGCCCGGATGTGGGGCGGCTGCGCGTGCACGTGGGGCGGACCCGTCACAGCCGCAGGGGGGGCTGCGCATGCACGTGGGGCGGACCCGTCACAGCCACAGGGGGGGCTGCGCATGCACGTGGGGCGGACCCGTCACAGCCGCAGGGGGGGCTGCGCGTGCACGTGGGGCGGACCCGTCACAGCCGCAGGGGGGGCTGCGCATGCACGTGGGGCGGACTCGTCACAGCCACAGGGGGGCTGCGCGTGCACGTGGGGCGGACCCGTCACAGCCACAGGGGGGCTGCGCGTGCACGTGGGGCGGACCCGTCACAGCCGCAGGGGGGCTGCGCGTGCACGTGGGGCGGACCCGTCACAGCCGCAGGGGGGCTGCGCGTGCACGTGGCGTTGAACCAGTGGTAGAGGCTCTGGCTGTCGGGCTGTGGGTTTGGGACTTTCTCCTGGACACAACTGGGAGCTGTTGCGGGGTTTAGCGAGGCAGCTGACGGGTGTTCCCCGAGCCTGAGAGGCCCCCGGAGCCGCTCCGCGCACTGCAAGGCTCCCCTGCCCGCAAGGCCTTCAGACTCCGGGCGGCTGGGATTGCGTGGGCCACGCTGCCTCCGCCGGGGCTGAGGCTCCTCCGCCTTGACGTGGTCACAGACGACAGGGGTTCAATCGTTGCACTTTCCTGCTATACAGCAGGTGCCAATTCCTTATCTCCGATGCTGAGGGCCCTGGGGCGAGTTAGTTGTCTGTTTTGTGCATTCCCTGCTGGTTCTGCATGTGTGAAGTTACTGGGATAAGGGTTGGGGTTGGGGTTCGGGTTGTCCGTTCTGTGAGTCCCAACTCCTCTCTACGTCCACGAGCTTGTTCGCCGGGAGCACAAGGGTCCCACACCAGCGACTGAGCCTGGACATTCCTGAGCGTCCAGCCGGGAAGGGAACTCACCCTTCCCTCCTCTGCCGCTTGAAGTTGTGCGGTGCACACGCCATTCTTCAGTACAGAAGAGCTAATGAAATGAACAAGTGACACCATGACAAAGACGCGAACAAATCTATTGTGTTGCAACAACAAACGGAACGATGTATACGGAAGCCCTTGACAGAAAGTCTGCCATCAGTCTAAGGGGTATTTTATCTGGACAGAGGTTTGCGGAGCTACTTAAGGTGCTTCCTGTCCGCCCTTGCTTTTCCTCTTCTCCGTCGGCTGCTTTGAAACCCGGTCGCCGCACGGTGTCCTGACGGTTTGCAGGTCTTTCCTCCCCCGGGCCGTGAGCTGCTTTACGGCAGGTGTTGCCGGTTCCGGCGTCGCCGGGCCCTGCACACAGCAGGCAGCGAGCTGACCTCTGCGGGCGCCGGAGACGTCCCCTCCCCTCCCTTTCGTGTCAGTGTTTATACGTCCCTGTCCCGGAAGGAGCTGAGACTGCTTTGATCAAAACTTCACAAAGACTGATTTCCTGGGATTCCTGGATTAGCTAAGAGAGCCAGAGGCTTAACATTATATTCATTCAATCAACAAATATTTATTCCTTGCTGCGTGCTGGGAACCGGCCCAGCCCCATGAAGGTCATGAGTTGCCAACAACTTCACCCCCGATTTTCTGAGTCGCCCGGATACGCGATCAGAGGAGGACGGGGAAGAAATCTGCCGTTCACTCCTGAAAAGGAGCCACTGAAAATGCAAGTTCTGGTCACCCCTTCTCGTCCTCCGCAAGGCTCACCCCAAGGACGGTTTGCAAAGGAGACATCCCAGCCCAGATTTGCAACTTCTTCGCAGACTTTAGGGAAATCCAGCCAGCCGGGGGAGGCTGAGGGGCCTCACCACGCTGCGCGAGCCGGTCAACCTCTCCGGGACGCAGACTTGTCAGCGGTAAAAAGAGGAGGACGCAGGGACACGGGCAAAGGCCTTCCCAGCTCTGGAATTCTGTTTCGTGTTCCCGGGAGAAGACAGGGCGAGGCCACCAGTGAGCAAACTCGCGCGTGCAGGAGCTGAGGGCGGGAAGGCTCCAGTGGCCGCGTTAGCAGTTTTGCTCTCGGCATTCGTCGTCCGTCCACTCGGCAAACGCCTGTACGCGCGGCTCCGTGACAGACCGTCAGGCCGCGGCCGAGGTGGACCTCGCTCCTGCCCCGTCACGGCACAGCGTGGGGGAGACGGCGTCACCTAGAAGGGTACCTGGAGAGAGAGCCCTGGAGAACAGTGAGGCAGGGCGAGGGGACGCCAGTCCCGTGTCAGATACAGGATTCGACCCACTCCCTGCCAGAGTCCCAAGTGACCAAGTGACATCTTTACAGCAATTGAGAAGCTGGGTCTGAACGTTACAAGGAGCAGTAAGGGATACAGAATAACCACATAATCCTGGAGCAGAAGTGATGGTTGTATTAGGAGTCCACCTGACGGGGCTGCGGGCTGCCCAGGAGGCTGGTGAGGCAGTTTCTGGGACTGACTCGGGGCCAGGGGCCCCTCGAGGGCAGGACCACCCGATCGCTGCAGGGACAGAGAGAGCAAAGAAGGCGGGAGAAGGAAGCACTGGGCTTGCTTTCCTTTCTCACTTGCTCTTTCGCTTTCTCTCCTGGGGCAGAACCCCCTTTCCTGCTCCTGCCTTTGGACGTGGGACCCCAGGTTCTTCGGCCTTTGGACTCTGGGACTTGCACCAGCCACCTCCCGGGCTGTCGGCCCTTCACCGCAGGGTGGGGCCTGTACCGTTGGCTTCCCTGGTTTCACGGCCTTCGGACCTGGGCAGAGCCGCCACCCTGCCTTCCCTGGGAGCCACGCCACCAGCCTTCTCATCCCCCGCTTGCAGGCGGCCTGCGGTGGGACTTCACCTTTGTGACTGTGTGAGCCGCTGATCCCTAATAAGTTCCCCCAGATGGGCATGTTCTGTCAGTTCTGTCCCTCTGGGAACTCTGACTAATCCAAAAGAATGAAGGAGAAGGACTCACGTCCTGACCTCTAAGCTTACGGCAAAGCAGCAGGAGTGCAGCCGTGCAGTGCCGACACGACAGTGGAGTGGAATTAAGAGCCCAGGAGCCCATGTGCTGTGGTCAGCGGATTTCCAACCAGGGTGCCAAGACCATTCGATGGGGAAAGAATAGTCTTTTCCACCAATGACGCTGGTACAACTGGACAGCTAAAAACTGGACGGCAAAAAAACATGAAGTTGAACCCTTACCTCACACTGTATACAAAAATTAACTCAAAATGAATGAAAGATCTAAAGGTAAGAGTTAACACCACAAAATCCCTAGAGGACAACATGGGGTAAATCTTCATGACCTTAGATTTGACAGAGTTCTCTTATATGACACCAAAAATACAAGCAACAGAAGAAAAAATCCAATAAATTGGACTTCATCAAAATTACATGTACTCCAAAGGACACCATCAGGAAGGTGACAGCACACGGAACGGGAGAAATGTCTGCAAATCCTGTGTCTGACGTGGGACTGGCATCTAGGGTAGATGAGGAATTCTTACAGCTCAATAATAACAAGACAGGTAATCCAATTTTTAAAATGGCCGGTGAATCTGAACAGGTATCCCTCCAAGGAAGATACTCAAATGGGCAATAAGCACATGAAAAACTGTCTTCCATCACTGGTCACCAGGGAAGGTGCCCATCAAGAATTTACAACTGAGTGCCCAAACGCAAACACAGCAGCACCAAAAATAAATAAATGAGGCTTAATTAAATCAGAAGGCTTCTGCACAGCAAAGAAATAATCAACAAGCAGGCGACATATAGAATGGGAGAAAATCTTCACAAACTACACATCTGACAAAGGAGGAATACCCAGAATCTACAAAAAACTCAAGCAAAACAGCAAGAAAAAAACAAACCACCCCGTCAAAAAGTGGGCAAAAGACATGAACAGAGTTTTTTCAAAAGAAGACAGACAAATGGCCAATGACATATAGAAAAATTTCCAATATCACCAGTCATCAGGGAAATGCAAATTAAAACCACAATGAGATACCACCTTATCCCTGTCAAAATGGCTGTCACTAAAAAGTCAAAAAAACCACAAATGCTGGCGTGGATGCAGAGAGAAAGGAACAGGCTTATACACCGGGGGTGGGACCTCTGCAGAAATCAGTATGGAGATTCCTCACAGAGCTGAAAGCAGACCTACCATTTGATTCAGCAATCCCACTACTGGGTATCTACCTAGAGGAAAAGAAATCATTTTATCAAAAAGACTCCTGCACTTGAATGTTTATCCCAGCACAATTCACAACTGCAAAGGTATGGAATCAACCTACATGTACCTCAATTCATGAGTGAATAAAGAAAATGTGATACATGTATACATGCGCCACGGAGTTCTACTCCGCCATAAAAAGGAATGAAATAGTGTTGTCAGCTGCAACTTGGGTGGAACCAGAAACCATTATGCTAAGTGAAGTATCTCAGGAATGGAAAACAAACACCACGTGTTCTCACTAGTGAGTGGGAGCTAAACGAGGGCCCCTCACGGGCACACAGAGACGTAAAGGAAGCCAGGGAGGGAGGGTGGGGGTCAGGGGCAAACCTTACCTGTGGCCGCGATGGGCACTGTCCCCTGGCAGAAACCCTGAAAGCCTGACTTCAGCACCGCATTACACAATATGTCCATGTAACAAAAACATTTGTGCCCCCTTAATATTTTGAATTTAAAAAAACACAGTGAGATACCACGAGGATAGCTGGAGTCAAAAACGTCAGATAAAAGTGTTGGTGAGATGTGCGGAAATCAGACCCCTTGTGCTGCCGGAGGAATGTAAAACGGTGCAGCCACTTTGGAAACCGTCGGGCCGTTCCTGAAACAACTTAGCACAGACTTAACTGTGCCCAGCGTGTCCACTCCTGGGCGCTCGCCCAAGAGAAAGGAGCACCTGTGTCCACCCAGAGACTTGCACGTGGATGTTCACAGCAGCTTTATTTGTAGCAGCCAAAACGAGCAAACAACCCAATGACCATCGACACACAGACAAGCGAGATGCGGTGTCCACGCGACAGAACGTTTAGGCTGTGAGAGGAGTGAGCCACGGCGTGACCAACCCAAGCCCTCGTGCTGAGTGAAAGATGCCCACATAACAGGCCACATGTGTGACTGTTCTTAGGAAATGTCAGGCTGTTCTCAAACCCAAGGCAGGGAGTGGACCGGGGAGGCGGGGGCTGGGGAGGGGGCAGGATGTGGCCCCCAAAATCACGGGGCTTCTCTGAGGTAATGAAAGGTCCAGAGCTGACTGTGGCGATGGGCGTGGCTCTGTGAACACACTGAAACCCACCGAACTGCACACTGTGTGAATTCACATATGTGAATTATATCTCAAGTAAAGCTGGGTTTTGTAAACATTAAAAACACAGTTTCACCAAACGAAGCATCTGCCAAACCAGCCCAGTCAGGCTGCGTCCGTTTCCCAAGCCTGCCACCACACACGGCCACAACCCGGGCGGCTTCAAACAGTGCAAACTGCCTGTCATGCAGCTCTGGAGGCCGCGGGCTGGGACCAGGCTCCAGGGAGGCTCCACCCAGTCCCTCCTGGCGTTGCCTCCGCGGTCCTCGTCCTGTGGGCGGATTGCTCCAATCTCTGCCTCAGCTGTCACCTAAATCCCCCCTACACACAAGGGTGCTCTGGGTAACGCCTGCCAACTGCCCTCGGTCCCCTGGGCAGCCCCCACACCTCCCTGTGGGCCTCGGGCTTCGCACAGACTCGAGCAGGGGGCACCTTGACCTCTGTGACCTCCTCTTCTGTCCTGGGGCAGCCAAGAGCCCGAGGGCTCCTGAGGTGTGTCTGGAATAGACGTCCCCAGCCCCACTCCCAAGGCACTGGGACCCCGGGCAACCCCGACCCTCCCACTCCTAAAAGCCGGGTCCCCAGTGCTGGACCAAGGCCAAGCTGACCACGGGGGTGAGGCTGCGACCCCCATCCGCGCAGAGGCGCACGCCCCCCGCCCCGTGCCACGGACTTCGTCATCAGCCCGTCAGCCCCACACACAGCCTCACGCTAAAGGACGTGGTGACACGGAAAGGAAGAGACAGGACAAAGGACGGAACCTCAGCCCAGTCTGGGGAAACCTGAGCCCCCAGCCTGACTCGGGTGCGAGGGGTGATGGGGTCTCAGCAGCCAAAGGTTTAGGAAGGTCATTGTGCCTCTATCAGTAAAGGAGCAACATGAATTTCTAAGCAGTAACATCTGGAAGACCAAAAAAAATCATACTTCAATCACCACGAAAATCTCTGCTCATTACACACAATCATATTTAGTTATTAATAGACGTGGGCCAGCGCTGGCATTCTGCACGCTCCGCCCGAGATCCTGGCATCCGGCGCATCACGCTGGTCAGCGCCGTCCGCAGATCGGCCCGCCAGCCCCGCGACTCACGCTGTCACTCACCATAAGCGAATTTATCAACACGTATGTAATCAGAATGCACCCGGGACTTTTAACTGTTTGCATACGAAATTACTCCATTCTTCACGCTTCAAAAAAATTCAATTTTGCATAATAAATAATGATAAGGGCTGGTTGACAATTATATAGGTGGGAATAGGACATGGAAATGATCGGAATTTCAATGGGCCGTGCGGGCCTATCCGGGGGTCGCCTAAGCAATCAGCCGCGCAGCGCAGCCCCTCCATTGTTGGCGCCAACACAAAGCTCTTCAAGTCCTCTTAGCGCAGCCTTCCTTAGGCTGCAAATTGGCACACATCCTATTAGTATTTTCCTCCTGTGACACATCCTCCAACTGACTTAGATGCACCGTCAGGCGAATATTAAAATTAATTAGGCTATTGTATTAATGCAGAAGAGCAGCAGCTTCTCTCGGAAAAAACCTTACAGGGACACACAGCCCCACCCTCCAGACAAACGCCACAGCCAGGCTCACCCACACAAAGGACCCGTCACCCGGGGACAGCCCAGCTCCAGGACGGCGTTTTCCCTCGCCCAGACGGCCCGAGTGGCTCCGGGGTGCAGCGATCCCTCCAGGGGGAGGACGACAGCAGAGCTCGTCCCAGCTACCCACGATGGCGCGATGTGACTTCACTTCTGATCACAGTGGCGTAATCGGGGTGCTGTACTTTGGTTCATTAATCAGATGCGTCCTTGCGTTTTCTGACCTAGTTACTGCATCATAGAAGAGGCCACAAAAATCACCCCAGCCCCTGCGGCTCCACCCATCTGCCCTCGCGGACAGGCCAGGAAACAAGCTTGGGGCCCGCGGCTGCCCCCGAGGGTGCGGACGGGGCGGGGGCGCAGCCTGTGGCCCGGGGGGCCGCTCCCTCCACCACCGGCTCCCCGGCGGCCACCGCTGCTCCAAGGGGCGACGAGTCAGGGCTTTGGGAAGACTAACCTCATCAGCAGTTAAAAGACGATCCACACACCCTTAAGTGACCCCAAGAGCTCCTGTCCGTGCAGGTGCACTATCTGCAAAATCAAACTGTAGGTTCTTATCTTTAAAAAAAAAAAAAAAAAGTCCTTTTTCCACGGACGTGTTTTCAGGTTGCTGCCCCTGAAAACGTGCAGCCTGGGACGCAGTGGGCCCCACGGAGGCCAGGCCGTGGCCCCGCCCGTGGTCGGGGGTCCCTTCTGCCACCCTGGGGCGTCTGGACACGGCCCCCTGCGTAGAGGCCCCAGGCAGCCAGGGTCGGCGGCGGCGTCCCCTGCGCGGGCGGAGCTGCCCGGCTCCGGGTCCCGCCGCCTCGGGGCTGCGGGGAGCCCCCCAAGGCGCTCGTGGCCAAAAGCGCGTGGGATTCGCACACAGCGCTGCGTCACGGGGGGCGGGCTCGGCGCCTGCGAGTCCGGACGTGTGCGGAGACGCTCCAGGGACCCGCCGGGCACCGGGAGGAACGCGCCCCCGGCTGCGACGATCCCCAGAGGGGCCGGCGAGTCCTCCGCTCCGAGGGGTCGGGGCTGAGCCGGCCAGGGAAGCAGGGTAGCAGAGACGCCTGGCAAAAGGGCCCGGGTTAGCGACCCTCGCGCCCTCTGGGTGTCCGGTGGCCGCCACCTGCGAGGGTCCCACTGGGGACGCGGGACGAGCCAGCCCCACCAGGGGCCACATCACGCACACGCTGCCGGGGGGACAGAGGGTTATCTTGTGTCCGTGGAACAAAAACTACGAGAAGGAAACGTCAGAGGAAATGTAATCCAATGTTGGAGACATAAGAGAAAATAGCACATCCATGAAACGAAACAAGATGCTTTCAAAAGAACAGTCAAGGAATGAAAAAGCTCATGACAGCAGAAATAAAATTTTTAATAGAAAGCTGGGAAGATAAAGCTGAGGAAATCTCCCAGAAAGGACCAAGAAGAGCTGAAAACAGGAGGAAAGGGATGAGAAAAGTCCAGTCACCACCAAGGCGGTCCCACAAGCTACAGTGGGAGAGGAGGGAGGACAGAACACACAGGAGTTTGTCAAAGAAACATCACAAGGAGTCCGCCCAGACGGACTGGAAGTGGCCATTTGATACCTGTCCAGTGAGCAAAACACACACACCGCACAGCACAACACACAACATACACACCACACCACATGCACAACACAGTACACAACACACACACAGCAACACACAATACAGCACACACACCACACAACACACACCACATGCACAACACAGTACGCAACACACAAAATAACACACACCGCATAAGACACACAACATAACACACAACACAGCACGCACACCACAAACACCACACATGACACAACTCACCACACATAACACACCTACCACAGGCACACACACTACACACAATGCATGCACACGCCACACACATGTCATGAACAAATGCAAGATCTGGTGCTCAGCTGTGGAGCATCACAACCTACAGCCCCAAAACCCACGCTCAGCCCCGGGGAGCGCGCCCACACTGCCCCGTGTCCCCTG
Source organism: Lemur catta (assembly GCF_020740605.2). Lineage (NCBI taxonomy): Eukaryota > Metazoa > Chordata > Mammalia > Primates > Lemuridae > Lemur > Lemur catta. The sequence goes on from NC_059138.1 coordinate 911,188, forward strand.
CGCTGTGCCAGACACCAGGATGTTCCGTGGGGCTGGCTGCTGCTGGGCCAGAGAGAAGCCGTCCTGGGACCAGGGAGGACGTGAGCAGGGGCACCCTTGGGGCAGAGCAGAGAGAACAACCCACCGCCTAGCCCCACCGGGCGGCCGCAGGCTGTGGTGTAGACACTAGTCCACACGGAACCCGCTAGAGCGGCACACGCAGCTGGGGATTGTGGACAGTGTTGGCCACGCTGCTCCCACACCTGCATCTGCCCAGCCCGGCGTGCGCGGCCGAGACGCTGATTCTCAGCCCAGTAACATTAACAGGTGGACATCAGATGTGTCTTTGTAACAATATTTAATAACAATGTAACTAACGTGTTTTAAAATTAAATAAACGTTAGATGTATGTAAATAATTTTGATTTAAAATTTTGATATTTGTTAATTCTACTTTGTACCATGCCTTTTTACTTTAACAGATGATTTTTAACAATGGAGAAGGAAAAACTTTTCTGAAAACATATATAAGTGAACTCAATTTCTAATTTTTACATTTTACTTAATTTACATTTTTAATTCAAATTTTGTGCACTTTGAATTACATTTTATATTTTAATCTCTATATCATGGCTGTGAACAGAACACAAATTATGTGAAAAACCTTGATTATAAAATGATTATTAGTTATTTAGGTGAAATGAAGGGGAGAAAAATAACTTTGTGGAATAGATATATCGTATATAAATGAATATTATCTCTTATATATAAAGAAATATCTACAAAATATATTTACCTTTTTAATACCATCCGCGTAGCAGTAAAAAGCCCACAGCACGTGGCACGATCGTGGTCCCTCCTCCCTGTGGTGCAGACTCACGTGACCGGCGGTTCCACCAGGAGCCCCCCCCCCCCCAGCTGCTCACACGCACCTGGGCTCGGCCATGACAAGCTGCACGTGCCGAGGCGGGAGGATGGAGGACACATTTCAGGACTCACTGAAGCCAGCACTGAGGAGCAGGGAAAGGGGGAGGAAGAGGAGGAGGAGGAAGGAAGCAGCGGCAGCCGTTCCTGCTAAATCAGGGGAAAAGGCTGGATGTCTCTGGACAAGACGGTTCCTTGTCTTTGCAGGAGCAGGGACTGTGCAGCTGGCAGAGGGTCTCAGGTGGCCCCTTCAAGGCACGAGCAGAGCATCAGACACCCCCTGTCCCGTGCACTTCCCACCTCCCTCCAGGGGACGCCTCTCCACCGCGCAGCCGTGGCAGCACCGCCCAGGCGTGGAGGACCCGTGTGCAGGGCCCTGTGCACGGCCCCGTCCTCACTCGGCGCCGGCCCGGCACGTGCGCAGGGGCTGTGGAGGTCAAGGCCGGGTCAGGGATTTGTGGTAACTTGACCTGGATGGGCCGGTCACCTTTGCCTTCTGGGTGACAACGTGGGTCAGGAGCCACATCCACCATCACCCGCAGAGCGTCACCCTGTGCTGCTTAATAGAACAACTTGAAATACCTCCAGGCATTACACTGACGGAGGGGTCGGTGGGGCTCAGTTCCCCCACGAGTGCCCTGCCGACCGCAAGGAGGGGACACGCAGGGGCCGCGAAGCCGAGCAGCGTCCGATGTAGCAGAAAGAGAAGTGCGCAGTAGCCATGCCGCGAGCAGGATGAACTTGGCTGAGGGACCACCTGGCTCTACACCAGGCGGAGCTCAGAGCTGAAAGGCAGGGACGGAAATAGGATCCTGGGTCCGGGTAGCAAGTGGTCTACTCAGCAAGTGAGTTCTCTGTGCAGGAGGTTATCTACACAGCAAGTCGCTGACACAGCAAGTGCTCTACTCAGGGAGTCGTCTACACGGTGTCGTCTGCATGCGATTCAGCAGGTCTGGGAGTTGGTGGGTCTGGGACGGGGCCGGGTGTCTGCTTTGTCCCTGGTACCTGAGGGCTGTCGGGGAACAAGGACAAACCAGTGTCGGGCAATTCGCGGTGCTGCCTCCCTGGCAGCCTGCACCGGCCACACTTCCTACCGCGCTGCTGTGGGTTGCGGGGGAGGGGGTGCCACCCCCTCCTGCTCCCACATTCAACGCCACGTTCCCAGGGGAGCCAGCTCCCGCGGAGGGCTCAGGACACGCACACGGGGCAGTGGCCTTTCCCTGCTCCCGCTCTGGGGTCTGGACGGGGCTCTCTACCGAGTCACTAAGGTGCTCGCGGGAGGAAGCCAGAGGTGGCTTCTCGGGACAGGCCATCTCTCCCCACTGAGGAACCCGCCTTGGGCAGAGTGGGAGAGTCTGGCTCCCAGCAAGAGCGTGTGGCCGCGCCTGGGTGTGAGCCTCAGTGCCTGCGTCGGAGCTGTGCACCCTGGACCGGAGCTCAACCTCTCTGTGCCTGGGCGGCCTGGACCACAGAGAGCACAGGCCCAGCACCCACTCAGGCGTCAGCCGCTCACTGCATGACGGGGCCTGGGCGGCACCCGGACAGGACTTAGCACCGGCTGACCCCTGCCTCTCCCTGACGTGTCCCAACACGGTGCCGGTGCCACCAGGAGCCAGGAGCCCAGGGGCCCCATCTCTGAGGCCCGGTGCACGCGGTGCGCTTGCCCTCCGCCCCTTGCCCTCCGCCCCGCCCCCTGCAGACACTGCTGGCGACTGGCCCAAGTCGGTCCTCGCTGGGGCCTGGCAGGACCCTGCAGGGAACCGTGCTTATAGGTGGAGAAAGCGCCAGCCAGGCGGCAGGGGGTGGAGCAGGCCACCTGCGCTCCGGAGACGCCGCCCACAAGTTTGGCTTTTCGAGACAGAAAGAGGCAAGTCTGGCCTCGTGGGACCCGAGGGGGCTCCCAACAGGCCACGAGACGATCCCAGCACCCAGGGGGCGGGTGAGTCTTCCAGGGCAGGGTGTGAGGGGGCAACTACAGGGCCCTCACCCCCAACACGGGCCACACCTCCATGGAGGTGCCAGAACCCCAGGTGGCTGTAGGGAGGGGCAGAAGCGGCAGGCCAAGCCATGGGCTTTCGTGTCCCCAACATGCACCCAGCGCAGCCCCAGCTCCCAGGACCAGCAAATGGGCTCCAGGAAGCCTGTGCAGCAGCTCGACCCCGCCCGTGCCTGTGTGCCGGGGGCACAGAGTGTGGACTCTCTGACCCCTGGAGTGAGGGGTCTCGGCGCTGCCCTGGCTCAAACCCAGGCCCAGCAAGTCCCGACTGACGCCCTGCCGCACCCGGATGTCCAAGGCGGGGATGGCAGTGCCTGCCCCGCGGGGAGGCCGGAAGCATCACCCAAGGCTCAGCGGAGCCCAGCTCCAGCTCTGACTCCCAACACACGAGACGATTCTCTCACACCAGGGCTGGGCAGCCCCGCACGCCCACCAACTCGTCCCGGGAGAGGCAGAGCCTGGCTGGGGCCGTGCCCGGTTCCTGGCCCTTCCTGCTGGGTCATAAAACCAGCCCCTTAACTCCGTTCCTGTGAAAATATGAAAAGCTGAGATTCGAAAAGCCTGTCTATTCACAGAGGCCTAGAAATCTGTCTGTGCATTAGGCAAGTTGTAAAATAAGACAAACCTACTTGTACACGTTCCATACAACACGTGCCCCAGAGCACTGCTGACCCGCCACCCCACCCAGGCTCAGTGACCCCCGGGAGCAGAGGATGCGGCCTCGGGTGGGACCGCGAGGCGGGGCGAGGCCAGGTCAGACAGACCCGAACCGGGGATCTTCTGCAAACAATGCGCTCAGACTCTTCAAAATGTCAATGTCACAAAAAGCAGAAAAATAAAAGTCTGAGGAACTTTCCAGAAGAAGAAAGGACACTGAGGAGACATGAAAACTAAATGCAGACTGACTGCATCTTTGATTTTGAAAGGAAAAGATTTCCTACAAGGGAAACCATCGAGATAATGTTCAAACTGTGGCTGTGGCCGTGTGTCGAGTAACAGTAACAGAACTGTGATGACAGACAGTTTCCGCCCCGGGCGGGTTCGCGGCGATTACACGGGAGCCTGTTCCCAGAGACACATGCAGTGCAGCGGCCTGGAGAGCAGGTGTCAACCGCGCAAGTCCCGGCACACCCCACCTCTGCTGCCCGGACAGCGAGACCCAGCCGCCTCCTCCTCCTCCCCCTCCTCCTCCTCCCCCTCCACTTGCTCAACATTCAAAGAGGGTGGAAACCTCACGATGATCCACTTCCACTTCATAAACAACAGACATACTTTCTCTTCCTCATGATTTCCTTAATAACATTTTCTTTCTCTAGTTACTTTCTCATAAGAACACAAGACATAAGCAAATAACACACAGAACGTGACGTGTTCATCGACAGCTCACGGCATCCGGGAGGCTTCCCGTGCACAGTGGCCGATCAGCGAAGTTCTCGGGGACCCAAAAGCTACAGGCGGGTTGGGCAGCACAGAGGTCAGCCGCGTGCCGAGGTGTCGCGGAGCCGGCATTTCACTCTGCAGCGGCTCCACCCACTAAAACACACACCTGTGAGCAAACACACCGCACACAGCAGAGTGAGAGGAAACGAACATGGCACAGTAGTGACGGTGAGCTTAAATGAAGGTTGTGAAGGAGTTCACGCCACAGTCTTGCAACTGCAGATCTGCCATTTTTCAAAAAATGAAACACTGGAATAAGAGAACGCAAATGGATAAAATCTAAAATGGAGGAAAAGGAGGGAAGGAAGGCAGGGAGGAGGGAAGGAGGGAGGAAGGAAGGGAGGAAAGGAGGAGGGAGGGAGGGAAGACTCCCTCAGGGAAGAGAAAGGAAACCTGAAAGACGAGGAGGCGTATCGCAATCACTGTACACCAGGTGACTCTCACTGAGCCGAGACTGTGAAAAGCTATGACTAGTTTTCAGGGTCAGCTTTTAAACAAAATAGAATTCCAGTGTTAGACAAAAATAACCCGGCAGACAGAAGGATGCTCAGAGTAAACCACCCCAAGGTCTTTGTTTGGAAGGAAAGAGAAGATGTTACCAGGAAGTGCTGATTGAGCCTGTTAACATGGGAGGTGAGAGGGCCGGGTGCCACCTGCAGTCCCAGCTACTGGGGAGGCTGAGGCAGGAGGATCGCTCGAGCCCAGGAGTTGGAGGCTGCAGTGAGCTGTGATGTCGCCACCACACTCTAGCCCAGGTGACAGAGCGAGACTCTGTCTCAAAAAAAGGAAATTAAACGCCCTCCTCACTTCCCCCCCCAAAAAAGAAAAAAAACGTGAGGTCAAAGAATAAACAGACGACAGGACTTCCAAAGTACGGAAGGGCTGAAAACTAGAGAGGACTTGACCAGCTCCGGTAGCAGGTGAGAAAGGAGAGAAGAAAGAAGCGGAGGAGCAGCCACTGTAATAACACGAACTAGACCCCCTGCCACAGTAAGTGCAATTGAATTTAAATTATCAGCTAAAATAGAATCTCAAATTGGAGTTCAGAAAAGCAGATGCAGTTAACATGCCTAAAATAGGATGATTTTTAATACTCAAAGTTGACAGATGCAAAAGACAAGTTGGGAAACTGCTCAGCAGCGAAGACCAGGGACGAGGACCTGGACGGCTAACAGGCCTCCCCCCACCCTGCACCCCAGAAAGCCCGAGGCAGCCAGGACAGACCATCCGCGTGAGAGAAACCTGTTACATTCTGCAAAACTGGAGACGTTCGACCAGATCAAGCTTTTCTATCTAAAAGTCAGCAGCCTCTTCCCGCACAACCTCGGCACCCGCAGCCCAGCAGAGCAAAGCTCCAGCCGCCATCTCTGTCGCCAACTCACACTCTCTGCTCAGCTCTGCCATGGGGCTGGGCCCCTGAGCCACCGTCAGACCCTGTGACGGGGCCCTGGAGGGTGAGAGGACGTGCTCTTCCTGTCCAGCTTGTCCCTCGACGCACCTTCCCCTCACCGGGCAGCGTCCACAGCAGGTGCAGAGCCTGCCCCTCGGGCCCCCAGGACAGGGCCACAGCCAACAGCTCAGAAGTCCAGATGCCTCAAGTCCCCAAGGCCACAGCAGGCGGAGCCCAGTGCCCCCTGCAAGGCCCGAGCCTGCTTCCCCCAACCCCCCTCGTCCTGGCGTCTCCCCTCCCCCACAGCCCGGGTGCCAGTCCTCCCCCACCCCACCCCCGTGGCCCCCATGCGACACTGCTGTTCCCTTGTCCCTTTGCGGGTGGGGGCTTGACACTGAGTTAAGGGTTCTTTTCGTGAACTCTCCTCCAACTGGGTGGTTCCTGTTCCTGAACCAGCGCCGACTGGCTGGTCCGGCAGAGCCCAGCTGGGATTCCGCAAGAAGGGGCGGACGGCAGCTCTCGAACAAAGAACGGCTGAGAATTCGCCAGAGTGGTTGAGAGACACAACCTTCAGATCCAGGGTCAGGAGGAAAACTTACAGGCATGTTACATGGATAACAGACGTCGCAGCAACCAAGACGTGGCCATGAGCGTGGACAGAGTGTAAAGAGCGAGGAAAAATGACCGTCAACCCGGAACCGTGTTCCCAGCTCAACTGTTCCCCAGCGAAGCCAAACCAGGCGTCGCCACGCGGGAAGCCAAGAGCTGGCGCCCGGCGGAGCCGCCGGGACGAGCGGGGGATTCGCTCGAGGGTGCAGGAAAACCGTACGGGGAAAAGCCTCAGGAACAGGAAGGATCCGACTTTCTCCATTTAATCTAATTTCAGCAGCACCGGGGTCCGGGTGGCGGAGACGGGTCGGCGGGGGGAGCAGCGGCCCCTCCCTCCCCGGCCCTGCCTGGACCCGCGACCGCGACCGACCGAGCCGCGGGGCCGTCGTCCCCAACGCGCCTGACAGGGAGGCCCCGGCCGCCACCTGGTGCGCCAGGCGGTCCCCGAGGAACGGCGGTGGCCGTGACAGGCGGGCACAGAGCTCGCTCCTGCCACGGGGTCGCCCGGCGCCCTGTGAGGCCTTCGCCCGCCGGATGCGCCCACCCCGGCGGGGGTCGTCTGTCTACCTAAGGCCGCGGATCTAACCGCCTCTCACCCACAACACTCACAGAAACATCCAGAATGACGTGTGACCAAATATCTGGGAACTGGAGCCCAGCCCAGCTGACACAAAAAATTAGCCGTCACACCAGGAAGAGCGTGGAGGTGGCCGTGAGCTCCCCCCCTCCGTGCCTGGGGACAGAATCACTCCACGCGGCTGTTTAACAGCGATGTAAAAAAGGAAAGTTGTGTGTGTGTGTGTGTGTGTGCACGTGCTGCGTGTGTCTGCATCCGCGTGTCTGCGTGCATCTGCGTGTCTGTGCATATACACGTGCATGCGTGTGTGCCTGTGTGTCTGTCCGCAGGCATGTGTCTGTGTGTCCGTGACCTGTGTTGCATGTGTGGTGCGTGTGCACACACGTGCGTGACGGAAGCAGAAGCTGTCGCAGCCGGCGCGGGGCTGAAACGCAGCACGGGACGCGGACCTGCTAAGAGCGAGGCCGGCGCTGGAGCTCAGGACCCGCCCCCCGGACCGGGCCGGGAACCGCCAGGCGCCTCCGCCGGCCGCACCGCAAACCTGCGCACTGAGCCCTCGCAGCCGTGAACCGCGGCCCACGGGACTGTCCTTTCCAACCCCGGCAAGTGGGACACGTCGTCTTCCAAGTAACAAGACCACGCGGGGTGCTGACCGGGCCCGCTGCGGCCACGTCCCCCTGGCTGGTCCCGCCCACCCACTCTGTCCCCAGAGGCAGCCCCGCACGTGCGGCCCCCAGCACTCCCCGCCCGGGCACCGTGCGACACCCACCGCGCAAGGGTGGCCGGACGGCGTCTCCCACCCAAGGAGACCCGACCGCGCAGGAGCGGGGAGGGCTGGACTCTGCACCTCTGCACCTGGGAACTAACCAGGGACACACTCGCACCTGTTCAATTTTCATGAAATGACACACATTTCCTGAACGCTCCCTGGAGGCTCCGAGAGCAAAGAGCCTTTGTCCTCAAACTTGGAGTGACACAAACAAGCCGCTCCAAGGCTTTGGAGCGTGGCCCCGGCGGGGGGAGGGGCAGCACCGGGCGGGGCCAGCGGTGACGGAAGGGGGGGACCCGGGACCGGCAGCCGCGTCCAGGCCCGCGTTCCCCGCCAGGGCTCCGGGTGGTGATCGGTTTTCTGGACCTGGCGGTTCCCGACGATGCCGTAGAAACTCCTTGTGTTTTTAAACCTTTCGTTACAGGACAGGAGCAAACAGACGCTCAGAAGGGGCAGCAGCGGGGACGGTGCTGCCCTGAGGCACAGCAGGGGGCAGAGGCTCCCAGAGGTCCCACGGGGAGGACATCTGCTCCTTCCCGATTGGGACAGAAAGACGAGCCTTTGCCAGAACAGCCACCGCCGGGCACCCAGGCCCCATCCGCCTGCCCCGCAGACCCGGCTGGCCCTCGGCCACATCTCCCGTCCCGCTCCAGGGCCCTCCGGGTCCCACAGGGGCAGGAGGCAGAGACCTGACGGGGCAGCCACCCTCCCACTGGCCGCCTGGGAGCGGATTCCTGGTGAGCTGGCCTGGTGTGGAGGCTCCACCTGCTCTCTCCCCACCCCCCCAGCTCTGACCTCACATGCCAAGGACCTCATGCCAGGGCTGCCTCCGCTGCTGGGATGGTCACACCTACAGGGACAGGCCAATGGCCCCCAGGTGAGTCCTTGGTGACCGGAACCTCAGATGGGACCCACGTACCCCAGGGGCCAGGGGGAGAAGCTGTGGTCTCTGGCTGTCAGTGTCACTGGGACTCTGGGATCAGTGGTCCTCCAGGTATCCGGGTGTCCCTTCCCCACCCTCGGTCACCTGAGTGAGCGGCCACAGGTACCTGTGGGGCGGGTTGGGAGGAGCCACAGCTGTCCACGTTCTCTGTGGCGTGGCATGGCGGGATCCTGCTTCCCGGAAACCGGCGCCTCTCGGTGGTGCCCTCCCCGCTCTGCCCTGTGTCAGAGGGTCTGACCCTCAGCTGCGTCTCCTGGCCCGTCACCTCCGGCTGGTTTTGGGCACGGGTGGGCACTGGCAGGAGACTGGAGAGGGGTCAGCAGAGGGATCCAGCACTTCTGCTTCTCAGCCCAGGTCACGTCCCCCGCAGAAGCCCGGTTCTTCCTGCGCTGCGGGTCTCACCGGGCAGGAGCAGCCGCCCGGGACACAGACCAAGGGCATCGGGGGCCGAGGCCAGGACAACAGGCTTTGGGAGCCAAAGGGAAAGACCCCAAGAGGCAGAGCACGGGGGGGGGGGGCAGAGACCACCGGCTGGTCGTGCCCTGGCGTCCACTGGACACACCCTCGGCCTCTCCCAGCTCGGGAGACCAACACGGCTCTGTCACAGGAATCCAAGAGTGACCCGGTGTGCACAGCTCCACGCAGGCAGGGCAGGACAGTCTTCACGGTGGGGTCGTCGTGTGCTCAGGGCCTCGTGCTACAAGGGGGATGACAGAGGCACATCTATGTGCGTCTCTACATATGCACACGTACAGACACACGGAAACACACATACACACGTATACTCATACAGACAGGTGCACAGGTATATGTGCACATGCACACAGATGCCTACATATACAGATACATAGAAACATCCATGCATAGCTACATAGAAAGATACATACCTACACATATGGACACATAGATGCAAATGCATGTGTGCACGTTCATTCATACACACATGGACTCACAGATACAATACACATTCACACACACATGCACACACATGAACACACAGGCACACACACAGGCACACACAGACAGGCCGACTTGCTTGAGGCCTGGTGTCTGGCTGCGTTTTGCTCGGCTTTGCTCGTTCATTTGTTTCGTTGCTTTCACTATAAGAAACTGTGGCATAAAACAAATTTTTTTAAAAAAATCATTTTCCTACAAGCCACATCTGTATTGGACGATTTGAAACAGATGCTTTCACGTTAATCTAACACTTCCACCGTCAGCCCGCCACGCAGTCGGCCCGAGATTCCCCGGTGAGCGTGCTGACGTCTCCACTGCACGGCGGGGGCGGGGCGAGCCTGTGTCTACACTCGCAGAGGAACCAGGGAAACCGGCTACATGACTGGACACTGCAAGTCACCATGTCTTTGTGCCTCTGTTTCCCAGCCTGCCTGTTCCGTGGGCCGATGCTCCCACTCCGCATCCCCCTCAGAGGCAGGTGCCGTGGCTGGCGTCTCTGTGTGACCCCCGGCTCGTCCTGAAAATGGTCCCAAGACTAAAGACAGCACCTCCGCGTCATTCCCTCAATGAAAATGAAGAATCAAACTTCAGAGAAACACTCGATGTTCTGGAAGGGTCTTCAGTGGATGAGCCTTCTCCTGCCGCTCAGTGTCCTGTGTCTCTTTGAAATTCGTGGACTGACCGTCGTCGTTCAATAAACACCCCGACACGGGTGACAAATGTAATTTTCACCTAAACTGCTTCTTTGTCGTTCTCGGATGAAGATTTGCCTGTGTGCAATAAAGCTCCTCTCCTCCTCGCTGGTAACAGCCGTGGGCGGCTCAGCGGGGGGACATCGGCGGTCGGGCAGGTAGTGACAGGCGCCTTCCGTCCCGGAGAGCCCGCTCAGCCCTCCCTGCGTCTGAGCCGCACGTCTCACTTCGCCCCACTGTGAAGGTAGAGCCTGCGTGTGCCTTTGACTCTCCAGGGGTTTGGGGGGCGTCCCTGTTCCCACTGGGCCTGGGAGGCTCCTCCGTGTGAGGAAGGGCCCAGGCACGCGGGCAGCACAGGAAGGAGGCTCGTGAGGCTCGGGGCACCCACGCCCGCGGAGTCCCACGCATCCTGGGTTGGTCGCTGGGGCGAGGCTGACAGCGGGACCTGAGGCCGGGTTCCAGCACCGTCCTCTGCGTCTCGTCTGGGGCGAGCCCAGAACGCGGCCCCCAGAACGCCCGGGCGGGCCCGACCTCCCACGGAAGCACCTGCACAGTCAGTCAGGGTCGGGGGCCAGCAAAGGTCACCTTCTGACTCCTGCCCTGTGGGGCCCCCACCAGTAGTGCTGGCAGAGGGGGGACCCGGCCCTCTGTACCCTCCGGGGTGGACAGGCACCTGGGGGACAGGGCACCCTCTGCAGCGTCCGTCACCTACAGAGGCTGGCAGCCGAGGGGCCTCACACTCAGCTCCTGTGGGTGCAGACCTGGGTCACACGCGGGCAGATATCCCTTTGCCTCTGGGCTGCGGGCTGGAGTGGGGGGTCCTAACTGCCCCGCCAGCGGCAGACCTGAGCCCCCCACTCCCAGCACCACAGCCCAGAGGAAAAGCCTCTCATATTTGGAAAATGCCACTTGTAGTGTTTATATCCCATTTTGTCTCTGATCACAAAAAAAGAGAATGTCCCCAAAGAGTCACAGGGTTCAGTGAAAATCCTACAAGCTTTTCCAGAACAAATAACAGCCCCTGACCCCTGGCCCTCTCTTTGCATAAGAATTAAAGTCGGTAGGCAGGAGTCACTGCTCGTGGCAACTGGGACTACACAGACGCCAGCTTCAGATCTAAAACTGATTTTTTTTTCCCCTTAAGAAACCAGAAGAAAAAGGGGGACTTGAAGCTCATCTGCATCACAGATCAGGCCTCTCCGAGAAAATCATCCATCCATAATTCATTACATGTTTCCTGCAGGGGCTGGAGACAGCCTGATCCTAGCAACCGAGTCATAGCAACCACGGGAGCCAATCCGGGCCGCCCGCCGCCCCCGCCAGCGTGGGGCAGGGAGGGGCGGCCTCTCGGCTCCACAAGGCAGCAGGCGGGGGATGGGGGGATGAGGATGAGGAGGATGAGGATGAGGATGAGGATGAGGATGAGGATGGGGACGCGGTGGGCAGGGTGGGAAGGAGACCCAGGCTCAGGCCTGAGGAGGTGACTCTGAGCTGCGTGACATACTTGCTAGAGAGAGAGGCCAGCCCAGGTGCTTACAAAGAGCTGCAGCGGCCACCGCACTGGCCAGGCGGGCGTGAACGCAGAGCCCTGCTTTCTCAATGTAAAATGTCACCTCTCACTAGCAGGTGTCTTTACCAGACCCTGCCCCGCGCTCGGCCATGGCGTGGAGACACTTGCTCCAGCCCCAGTGTGACTTCCACGTCACCACAGGCTTCGGCACCTGCTGGGATGTGTCCCTGACACGGCTCCGCTGCTCAGAGCCTCAGGGCAAGTCCAGAATCCACTTAGTTCTGACTGTTTCAATGCGACTAGGTTTGCAGCGATGTGAGAAGGACGTCGCTCTACCCCAGTCAGCGTCCGTAGAAAACACACTGGGAGAAGCTGCGTAGACCCCACTCCAGCCAGGGACACCCCGTCCGAGAGGGCGTGAGTCTCACTTCTGAAACGTTGGGTTCACCGTGTCTTTATTCTAAGGACTCCTCTGCCGCAGCCGTGACCGTCTGATCTCTGCCTTCCTCCCGGTGGGCTGAGCCAGACTCACCCGCACAGGCTGTGCAGAGGGTCTGAGCACCGCCAGGGAGGAGGGCACTCCCACGAGCCGCCCTGGGGACTTTCCAGGCACGTCGCCGCCTGCAGCTGAGTCTCTCGGCTCCGAAGTCCTAGCACGTCACACCCCACTCTCTTCCTCTGACCCGAAGGCGTTGAGATGACTCTTGTCTACCTTGGCCGGATCCCTAACGTGCCACCAATGCCATCTCACAGCCAACACGCCGCAAATGCCCGGCTCGCGCCAGGAGCCTTTCCCGAGCTGTGAGCGGCTGCTGGAATGAAACCTGGGAGACCTGCAGGATCCTCCAGACAACCGAGAAGCCCGGACAAGCCGAGTGTCAGACGGCGCTGCAGCCCGCCCTGCACCCGGGTCCCGTCCATGCACACGGGCTCAGGCGCGGGCAGCACAGACAACAGCGTTTCCTGTGGATGCTTCAGACTGTATTTGGGGGCCCAGCGCCCTATTTGGAACTCTGCTGAATCAGATAAATTCCCAGGAGCCTGGGCAAGCGCCAAGAACAAAGGGAGACGGAACCACCCTGGCGGTCTCCACCTCCCGCCCCTGACACCCTGGCAGGGCCAGGCGGGGCTCGCGGGCGGGACAGCGCCTTCCTCGGAGTAATTTCGTGGGCGATTATTCCCTCCCTCATATCCACACTGATGGCCCTGCTGAGATTACTGGGAGAAATTATCTCATCTCTGAAGCATCGGTGGTATGTTTTTTCTTTGTTTGGAATGAATCGTTTCCCCTAAAGTCAAACGCAAATGTCACCTGCAGAAGTAATGTAGATTTTAAAACCACTCTTACAAATGTAAGAGTTTAAATGGACTCCTCAAAACTCGCCATGTTTACCCAAAAAAAGCACACGCAGACCAACGTGAGCACAGCCAGACAGCAGTCGTCACAGGGACAGGCAGGGAGCTGCCGGGCACGGCGGTGGACTGAGAACGGGACAGTCTTTTTCCTCTGCAATTTCTCACAAAGGAAAGAAGACTTTGTACACGAGATCTGTGACCTTTTCTTAAAATAACCTAATAACCCCTCTGGTCTACGTGGCCACAGTGACGGCGTCTCGCTGGGCTGACAGGCGGCCACGCCTGCCGGGTTCCCCGGGCCAGATCACCACGGCGTCCCCGGAGAACCCACCCGGCCTTCCCAGGGGCCGCCCAAATCACAGAATTAGAATTAATGCATTTCTTTTCCTCTCTTAATGATAAAAGTTTATAGAAGGCGCCAAAAAATGTCTGCTATTTGAAATAACTTTGCACATTTCCTTTTTTGTGACAATACGTGATCCCTTACAGAAAAAACCTGAAAAGCGAGCAGAAGCACAGTTCCTGACCAGCCCCTGTCAACACCCAACCCGCGTGGCGAACACAGCCCCGACACGCCAGTTACAGGACACACGGCAGCACAGCGCTCGGAGACGGCGACCGCGGCGCCCCGGGAAAGTGACCACGATGCTGAAAACCGCTCTCGACGAGGTCGCCACCGCTCCCTCCACGGAGGCGAGAGAACACGGGAGTCTGTGGCCGAGACGTCACGCACACGCCACGCACACGCCACGCACACGGCAGGGCTCGTTTCTCCACCTATTGACTTTCTGGTGACCAAAGATTACTGTTTCCCTGGCCTTGTGAGCCAAAGATGGGACCAACAGGGCGCGGGACATGTGTTTACATAAGATTTAGCCGGGCTCAGACGTGTTTTCTGTGTAGCACTTTAACCACGAAGAACAGAACACGCTGGAATAGCCCCAAACACTGGAAAGCTCCGTAGCTACTTAAATGATGTTCTCGAAAAGGCTTTAATGATGTGAAAATGTCTGTGACACAGTGTTAAGGGCACAGGCAAAACTGCATAATACAAGGATTCTGCTTTCGTTTTTAATGAAATATGTACATATACAAAACACGTACATACACAAAACATGCTAACTAGTCAAGGGCCGGGAGTGCTCTGAGCATTTACAGTAATTATCTCCTAGACGAGGCTATTAATGTTCCTGTCATCTTCTGTAAACTCCCTATATTTTCCAACTTTTCTTACACGAGCATTTGTGTTATGGGGGAAATGTGTAGTTAGAATGAGCCGGAAGTCAGGAAAGCTGCCTCCCTCAGAGAGGCCTAGGGATCAGCATCTGGTGGCAGGAGCTGGCGTAGAAGGCTCTGGCGAGATGTGGGATTTTCAGAAGAAGAACCTAGAAACTGGGCACGGGGTCAGCAGGTGCCAGGAGGGCTGCACGGAAGCAGAAGGACCCATGCTGCTCCCTATGGTAGGCTGGGGCCATAATCGGACAGCACGTGCCTCGATTTCCCCACTGGCCTCACCAACATCCGCAAAGCCTCGCTACTCCCTCAGAGTTTCTGTCTAAGGACACGTAGTCTTTGGGCACTGTCCTTGCCGGGCAGGGGGCCAGGGTGATGCTCTCCCAGGGAGGGGCGAGGAGCCGTCCCCAGCAGCACCGCCCCTGCCTTACAGAGGGGGTGGGGAGGGGCCCCTCCAGGCCTACAACAAGGCTCCCTGCGTCTCCTCCCAAAGGGACACAGAGCTGAAGGACGTGGCCCTCGCTGGCCTCCGCTCCACAGAGGCCAATGACGTGGCCGTCCACCCCGACGCCGGCCTCCCCCCTCCAGAGGCACAAAGGGGTTGCCCACCCCAGGTCAGCCCTGGCTTCCCCATCTGGCTCTCAGTCCCCACCTCTGTCCCCCGCCCTGTCTCCAGCCCACAGCTGACCTGGGAGGACAGGGGGAAGCTTTTGTCACAGACGACCCTGAAAGTCTCTGCTGCAAAGACAGATTCTGGAAACCGTCGCCTGCAGCAACGGGCGGCACCCTGCACACAAGCTGGAAGGATCCATGGCCCTCTGTGTGCACTCAGGGGTCCACAAAGGGAAACGAACCTTCAGTTCTCTCCGGGAAGGACGCTGAGAATATGACCCCTGACCCTTGGCTCTGTAGGGGGTTAAGGTTCAAGAGAGGTCAAGAAGAACAGCCCCCACCCCTCCCCGTGGGGAGTTGGGGTTTGGTCCCCACACCAGACACAAAGCCGCCCGGCCGAGCAGAGCAGCAATGAGTCTCAAAGGCCCTGACCTGGAATCAGACGTGCGGGGAAATTAAATGACACATCAGGGCCAGGCAGACGCAGCTGAAGCGGTGCAATCAGGGCTCTGATTAGACAGCAAATTGCCACAGCAGCCGCTCACCAGGGCCCTGACCGGCTTCCTTCTGCCAGGGACGCAATTCCCCGGCAGCGCAGGCTCTGCAAGGGCCGACTGAGGGGCTGGGAGGTGACAAGAGGCAGTAGATCCAGGGGGCCGCTGCATCCCCCGCCCCAGCACGTTTGTGTGTTAACAAGAGCCGCCCCTCCCCCCGGGCAGGTGGGGGAGCCGTGCCCAGCTTGGGCAGCAGGGGGACACAGCCAGCCGGGGGACTCCAAGGCCACACGCTGCCCTTTCTGAGCCTCAGCCCCTCTTCCACAAACGGGCTGGGTATCTGTGAGGATCCAATGACGTTGTGTGTGCCGAGGCCTCAGGAGCAGCACGTGCTCAGGGAGGGTGGGGGCTTGTTGTTCCTAACAATAGTGTAAAAGGCCCCGGCAGAAGCTACAGAAGGAATGTTAGTCTGGAGACGTCTCAAAAAGGGGAGGAAACGCAGTTCTGCGCACGGCTGGGATGGCAGAGGCGGGTCGGGGTGGCCGCGGGAGGGTCACAGGAAGGCAGGGGACTCGCCAACTCCCAAGTGACCATTTCGTGAGTGTCAGGTGACGGGTAGCCACTGCCAATGGTCAAAGCTTTAAAATTTTGCTCTAAATGTACTTTTAGAGAAGACAGAAACAATTTGCAAATGGAATCTTAAAGCCAGAAAGTTGGTGAGAGAGGCCCAGAGATCGCAGTAACTGCGGCCCTAGAGCAGTTCACGCTGAGCCCCAGCAAAACTCCAGGACACTTCAGTCAGTGACACCTTGTGAGGTCCTTTGCCTTCTTAAAGAATATTCTGCACTTCGGGAAGCCAGTCTTGCTCCATACCAAACCAGCCAAGAAAACTACAGACCAGTATCTCTGACAAATGCCAACACAAACATCCTCAACTAAATATTAACAAACCAAATGTAGCAACATATAAAAAGAATTGTAAACCATAAACATATGGGGTTTATCCCAGAAATGCAAGGCAGGTTTAAAAATCCAAAAATCGATTAAAGGCAACATATCACATCAACAGAATAGAAAACAAAAATCACATGATCATTTCAATACATGCAGAAAAGGCACTGGACAAAATTCACACCCTTTCATGACTAAAAAACACTCAAAAATGTTTTTCTAGTTGGTGTTAATAAAAAATTAAAAGTAAAAGTAAAAAGTAAAAAAACATACTCACAAAATAGCAATGGAAGTGAACTTCCTCAACCTGACAAGGGGCATCCACCGAAACCCACAGCTGACACCACACTTAATGGGAAAGACTAAAAACCTCCCCCAGATCGGGGACAAGACGTGCATGTCTGCCCTTCCCACCACTGTTGAGTGTTTTACTGGGTCTAGCCAATGCAGTTTGGCAAGAAAAAGAAATACAAGGCATATGGATTGGAAATGAAGAAGTAAAATTCCCTCTGTTTGCAGATGACCTCATCTTGTGTAGAGAAAATCCTAAGGAATCTACTTAAAAAACTATTAGCACTAATAAATGAGTTCAGCAAGACAGCATAATACAAGATCAACGTACAAAAATCAACTGTATTTCTATGCACTTGCAATGAGTGATCCAAAAATAAAATTAAGAAAACAATTCCATTTATAATAGCATCAAAAAGAATAAAATACTTACGAATAAACTTAACAAAATAAGTACAAAATTTATACTCTGAAAACTATAAAATACTGTGAAAAGAAATTAAAGAAGAGCTAAATAAATGGAAAGACATCCCATGTTCATGGATCGAAAGGCTTGTCAGTGTTACAATGGCAATGCCACCCAAACTGATCTACCAATTCAACACAATCCCTATCAGAATCCCAACTGATGCTTTTGTAGAAATTGAGAAGTTGATTCTGAAAGTCTATGGAGTTGCAAGAAACCCAGAATAGCCAAAACAATCTTGGAAAAGGAGAACAAAGTTGGAAGACTCACACTTCCTGAATTCAAAACTTACTACAAAGCAACAGTAATGAAGACAGTGTGGCACTGGCTTCCTGTGGAATAGAATCGGGATTCCAGAAATAAACTCGTACATCTGTGGGTTCCATCAGGGTTTCCAACAAGGGTGCCAAGACCATTCAGTGGGGAGTCTGTCCTTTAAACAAAGGTGCTGGGACAACTGGACAGTCACCTGCAACAAAAAAGGCGGGTAAGAATGAAGTTGAACCCTTACCTCACACCATATAAAAAAATCAACTCAAAATGGATAAAAGACCTAAATGTAAGAGCTAAAGCTATAAAATTCTTAGATGATAACATAGGGGTAAATCTTAGATTTCACAAAGAACTCTTTGAAATGAAACCAAAACCATAAGCAACAAAGTAAAAGAATAAATTATACTTCATCAGAATTTCAAACTTTTGTGCTTCAAATGACACCATCGAGAAGGTGAAAAGACAACCTACAGAATGGGAAAAGGTTTTCCAAATCATTTATCTGACAAGGGACGTGGGTCTACAATATATAAATAACTCTCCCAATGCAATAGCAAAAAGACAAAAGCAAAATGGGTTGAGTGTCTGAATAGATGTTTCTCCAGGGAAGACGTGCCAGTGGCCAACAAGTGTGTGAGACAATGCTCAATGTCACTAGTCACCAGGGAAATGTGAACGGCTAACACCAAAACAACAGAAAATGACAAGTGTTGGAGAGGATATGGACAAATCAGAACCTCCGCGCATTGTCCACGGGAACGTAAGGTGGTGCTTGAATGTGTCATTTCATGATCAAACGAGTAAAATGATTAACTTTAATGATTAAAGAATGGATCACCCCACAGCACAGGGGCTGATTACGCCAGAAGTTTCGAAACCTTTCCAGAAAAAGCACAGCACACACATATACACATATACATATACACACCACCTCCCAGCAGCAGTGCCGCAGCCACACCAACAGCCCCCCAGCTACAGCGCGGACAGCGGCCCCTGGGAGCTCCCGGGGCCATGGGAGGGGCCGGGCGTGGTCCAGGGTTCTTGCCACGGCAGCGACAGGGAGCAAACACAGTGCTCAGCCGCCATCCGCGTAGCACAGCGGGGCTGTGGGACTTTGGAATCTCAGCAACTAGAAGGAATAAACCACAGTGACACAAAACGTGGGCAACCTTCACAGAAACAGTTTGAGCAAAACACAACACAGCGCACGATTCTACTTGTATAAAGAGCAAAACCAGGCAAAGCGAACCTCTGCTGTTCATGTTGACCACTGGCTCCGCTGCGTGTCGAGTGGGCGACACAGAGGGAGGGAGGGGCTCGGTCGTGTCCCGCTGTGGGGTCCGGGGCTGCACACACAGGAGTGGAAACTGCTTAGAGGCATGTGTGTTATACTGCAGCAAAGAGTTAATGAAACCAACTTGGCCCAGGACAGGATCACAAGGCAATGTGTACACGTGTGACATGTGTGTACATGTGACGTGTATGCACCTGTGACATGTGTGCACCTGTGATGTGTGTGTACATGTGACGTGTGCGTGTGTGACATGTGCACTTGTGACATGCACTTTCCCATCCCTGGGGACACTGCTGAACTGTGCGGCACCTGCAGGCCCCGGGGCCCCTCATACCAGTTTGACCGTTTATGCAAAGAAGACACTGCGCTTGCTTAGCTTTGGCTTTCAGTGTTTCCCACATAATCTGTCACAGAGAACTCTCTGTCAATGGCTTTCGAAATCCAAAGCACTGACTTGTGTTAAACACGCACCTTTAGCAATGCTGTACTTTAACAGATGAGCCAGTCGGCTTTTGGTAATATTTTAGACATCAAATTCCATGATTTCCTGTGGCAGATATAACATACTACTGTTCATATCAAACTTTAAACTTTTAGATTGTTTATCTGTGTCCCCAAAAGTGGTAATAAAAGTGTATGTCTCAGAACAATTACTATTTTATCAAGGGATCTTATTTTATGAAATACTTTCTTGCCAAAGACTACAATTCACTTTTTACCATTTCATTTAACTATCTGACGTTTTCGACATTCCCTAATTAATTCCAGCTCTGTCTAAACTGGCTGTGACAAAAACAATCTGTCCTGAAGACATCGTGACGTCACCCTGGCGAATCCGCACAGCCATCAACGGGATTCACGCCAGGCAGGTGGCTGATGTCATTCTGCTCCGACTGCGGAGGGCACACACAAACACGTCAGCTATGGGGACTGTGTATAAACATAAAGGGCCCTGGATCCTCAGGCAGCGTCTTACTCCCAGACGGAACTGGCTGCCTGGTTCTTCGAGAAATGTATGTAGCTGGCAACCCGGCTCCTGCGGTCATACTCACCCACGACGCGTGGCACTCACCGCTAAGTATCTGTCACTGCGGCTGGACACAGAGAAACCAGCTTGCAGAGCACAGGACAGGTGGAAAGATGCATTTCGCTCTGGACTATGCTTTTCCCTAGTTCCTAGATCCAGATGAAGGGAAATGGCAGCGGTTACGGCATATTTACCATCCAAGCGGTGGGTGCGGGAGGCGGGGCTGGGAGTGTGCGGTTGGGGGGTCTCCCCACGGCCACAGCAGCAAACACCCCCGCCCCCGGGGACCGCCACGTCCTGCTGCTTTCGCTCCTACCAATAAACTCTCTAAGTACTAATATAAGGCTTAGGTTATATTAATACTTAATACAAGGGAGCCACATGAATCAACTGACTTGCATCAGAACCGAAACGTGTTTGTTCTCCTGGGTTGGCTGGTGACCAGGGTGGCTCCCGGGTGTTGAGGTGTCGCTGCCGGTGCTGGAATTTTGTTCACAGCCTCCTCACAGCTCAGTAGGAAACCGGCACCCCAGGGCAGGAACTGTCGGGTTGGATGTTTCCCTTTTGGCCTGTGTTTTGTGCCCCCTTGTGACTGGGCAGGAAGCGGAGCCGGCTGGGCCTACGTGTCACACACGCCGGCCTTGCGGAGGGTCGGTGCGGAGAGAACCCACACCCACGGTGAGAAGAAACAAAAGGCGGAGGGTAGGAGACTCGTGTTCCCCGAGGCAGCCTCACCTGTCCGGACGTTAAGCGGCACCGTGGAGGAATCCCTCACCTGGGGTCGGGAAGCAGCGGCCTGTTCCCGCGGGGGACGCACAGCACGGCTGCAGGACGGCTGGCACGGGTGGCCCGTCCCCTCCCCCGCCCGCGTCCCCTCCCCGCGTCCCCTCCCCTGCCCGCGTCCCCCTCCCCCGCCGCGTCCCCTCCCCCGCCCGCGTCCCCTGCCCGCGTCCCCCTCCCCCGCCGCGTCCCCTCCCCCCCCGCCCGCGTCCCCTCCCCCGCCCGAGTCCCCTGCCCGCGTCCCCCTCCCCCGCCGCGTCCCCCTCCCCCGCCCGCGTCCCCTCCCCCGCCCGCGTCCCCCGCCCGCGTCCCCTCCCCGCGTCCCCGGCCACGTGCGGCCCGGCGGGTTCCGGGGCGGCCGCGGCCGGAAGGTGCTGACGCGCCATCCACACACCGCCTGTCCCTTCCTCAGCCCGGGAAACGCGAGTGGCCGCTCGTCACTGTTACGGGACAGGAAGCCGCGGGACCGCGCTGGGCGAGGCAGGGCCGCGAGGGCAAGGGCCCCGGCTTGGCAGAGCCGCTTTGTCACTTAGGGTCGCAGGCTCTGCGGCGTCGCTTCCGAGGCTTTTCGGGACGGACGGCGACTGTGAACACGACCCCCCCCCATAAAAGCAATCATCCCGGCCACCAGGGGACACGTGAGTGCTCCGTGCCGCCCTCGACTCAATTTTAGTCTTGATTAACCTGAACGTAATTAAAGTCAGACTCATTAACTCCGCCACGTGTGCCTGGGTGCGGGGCGTGTGCGCATGCGTGTGCGCGCCCCTCGGGCGGGTGGAGGCGCCGCCCGCGCCGACCTGTTTCCTTTGACGGCTGCGCCCCCCCGCGGCCACTGGAAACACTGCATCACGAAACGCGTCTCCGCCCCGGGTTGTGACGTTTCTGCCGCTGTTTTTCCACGTGAAGCATTTGGCTTCTCGCCTGGATACATAAGGCTTCCCACTAAGGTACAGCGACGTACGGAACATTTTCATAGAATGTCTGATTTGGGGGGTTAAAATTGGGAAGGCAAGTCACAAACACACAGAAGCCACCTCCCAAACTAAACTCCTAAATATGTCCACGTGCCCGGTTGTCACTGGATGGGGTGTGTCCTGGGGCTGCAGGGACAGTGACCACAGACCGGGTGGCCTGAAGCACAGAAACTTACTCTCTCACAGCTCCGAAGGCCGGGGCCCACAGCCAAGGAAGGTGTTGGCGGCTGGTTCCCTCAAAGGCTCTGGGGCAGGGTCCCTCCTGGCTCCTCCAGCCCAGGGGACTCCAGGCGTCATCCCTGCACTTCTGCCACATGGCTCCAATCTCTGCCTGTCTCCATGTGGCTCTTACTGCACCTGTGTCCCCAAGCCCCTGCCCTTCCCCTGAGGACACCTGTCATGGGACGTAGAGCCCACCCCAAATCCAGGATCATCTCACCTCAAGACCCTGAACTTCATAACATCTGCCGAGACCCCGAGAGGTCACGCTCAGGGCTCCAGGGTTGGGACGCAGACGTATCCTCCGGGGGCCACCAACCACTGCAGAAGACCTGGGCATCTCAGAGAGGGGCTGGGTGGCACGTGTGGTCCACTGCGGAGGGACAGGGCGGCGAGGAGAGATGGGTGGGATTTACCCAGAGCCGTCCTGCTGTCTGCGTGCCAGGGACGGGCGGCAGGACTCCTCCGTGGGCTGCTTGGACGCGAAGTCCCCGCCAAGGACCTGCCTGCCTGTACTTGGACAATCCCCCTCTCAGAGGCTCTCTGCAAGGCACAGAGGACTTTGGGCAGAGAGACTGGTCTGCCCCTGACCCCCCGGCGGGGTGGCGGAGACAAGCGGGCAGCAGCAGGCATCGCCATGGCGCAGGAGAGTGGGGTGCCTGGAGCAGGTGCCGTCTGTGCTGTTGGGGTGACGGGGCTGCCCCCTCCCTCCTGTCAGCCCACAGCTCTGGGGTCACACCTGCCCCCCGAGGCCTGGTCTCAGGGGGATGACAGACAAGAAGAGAGACACTGCTGTGTCCCAATCACAAGAAAACACTCCAGGGCAGGGTCCACGCCTGATGGCCCATGGCCTCTGGAGCCAAGAGTGACCTGCAAGGGGACAGGTGATCTCATCAAGTGAAAAGTGACCCCATCAGGTGACAGGTGAGCCCACCAGGTGACAACTGATCCCATCGGGTGACAGGTGACCCTTCATGCTGCAGGGAAGACGAGGCTGGCACCCTGAGGCAGCAGCTCTTTCCTGGGAGGGCGTGTGGGGCGCCCGGGGTCCTTGCTGCCTCCCCACTCCGGCTCCTTCACACTCCGCCTGCTGCAGGCCCCTGCTCCCCTGTCCCTCACCGTCACCACAGTGGGGACGGGCTGCTGGGGGCAGGCCCCTCGCTGGACAAGCAACTGCCAGTCTCTCGACACTGCCTAAGCCTGGCCAGGGGCGGGGAGAGGCGGCCCGTGGCTCTCGCGTGTCCGGGGCCAGCACTTGCCCTGTGCTCAGCACCATGCCCCAATTCCAGTCTCCTCCCCCTCACCTCTTCCCGCGGTGTGCAAAGTCCTGCCCTTCACAAATTCACCTGCAACCGGCAAGCCCAAGCAGTGCTCGAGCCATTGTCGCCTGGACAGCCTGCCCTCCTCCACCCACCCAAACCCACTCAGGTAGCCCCCAGCCCCTCCACCAGCCAGCACCTCTACTCTGAATTCTTCCCACACTGACTCTCTGAGCCCTGGGGTCCCCCTTGGGACACGACCAGCAGGGGCCTGGCAAGGGTGGGCTGGGGGAGATTGAGCCTGCCTTGTCCCCTCTGCAGGACAGATTGGCAATGCATAAAGCTGCGTCCCCAACGGTGCCCAGCACATACTGGACACCCAGTTAGTATGCACTGGATGGACGGACGGATGGATGGATGGATAGACAGATAGATGGAAGCACAGATGGATGGATGGATGGAAGGGTGGGTGGGTGGATGAACAGATGGAGGCCCACACTGCCCCACCCAATTTAAAGACGCGAGTTCACCGGGATTTTGCAAAAGACCCTGTCGCCTGTGGGTGACGGACACTGTGGCCAACCAGGTGGCAGGAGCAGAAACCCAGGACACAGGGACGCAAACCCACACGTCTGCCGACCTGGGGAAACTGGTAACGTCCGGGCTGCGTCCTCATCTGCAAAGGGAGGACCAGCCAGGCCCACAGGACCCCCCAGGACACGACATCCCAAAGCCTCCCGGCGGGGGCCACCCGACTCTGTTGGGGGCGGAGGAGCACATGGCCAGGGGCTGCCAAGTGGACGCAAGCTCCCCCCACCCCAGGTCCCCTCAGCCTTGCAGGCCGCGGCCCCGGCCAGGGAAACACGGGGGCTTGAGCCAGCCCGAACCCCGCCAGCGGACCTGTGCCCATAAATCAGACTCGCTCTCCCAGTAATGGGAAGATTCATCGTCCCTGTCACCCGGCGCCTCCCTGTGTCACCCCGTAATGGCCAGTCGGTCAGAAAAACAGTAATTTTTATGCCATAAAGACTGAATTCTGTTTGTCTACCGAGAATGAACATTGATCAAGCGAAAAGCTATAAAACCCCAGAGACAAAGGGCGAGGAATTCAGCTCGCTGTGCCGCGGCTGGGCCTCAGCTGCCTCTGGGGGCCGGAGGGGCATAGCCGCTCCCCTCCCACCCCCGCCTGGCACAGGAGGTGAGGCGGCCGCAGGTGGGCAGGTCGCCGGGTGAGCAAGCCGGGTACCCCAGGGCGGTGCCCACTGCGCCTGAACCATTCCCCACAGCTCCTGTCCCAGCCCATGTCCCACCGCGGGAGCCTCTCTCACAAGCTGGCGCCCCTGGAGGGGGCCTTGGTCACTCCCACCCCCTTCCCCAGTGTCCCGCTGAGACAGCGACACTCCCGGGACAAGAGGGTTGGCCAGAAGGGGAAACGGTGCACCAGGTACCTGGGGTGCAGCAGGAACAGAACACTCAGGATCTGGGGTGACCAGGAGTTGGAGGGGACAGGAAGGAAGCTGATCCAAACCACTGTGGAATGAGGAGCGGGGGCGGGGTCCGCCCAATGTTGCAGGTCAAAGCAAAGCCACCCTCAGGGACAGGAAACCCTGCCACCTGCCCTGACCGCCCCAGCAGCTCCAGAGGTCGGGAGGGAGAAACCACACAGCAAGAAATCACGTGGGCCGGAAGTTGGCCCGAGGGTCCAGGCAGACGGCGGGCTCTGGAGGGGCCTTTCTTCCTGGCCAGCCTGCAGGGCTGGGGGCCCAGGGTGGGCAGCTCCAGGCAGGAGAAAGCATCCAGAGAAGGTTCTGGGCCTCAGCTTCAGTCGTGCTTGGTGGGGCAGCTTGCTCGGCACCCAGGACCCTCCGTGGGCTGCAGGGGACACCCTGGCGTGTCCTGCGCTCGTGCCCGAGCCCAGCCAGACACCCACAGCACACACCCCCACGCAAGAGACGCAGGACACTCCCCAGAGAGGACAGACACTGTCGCTGGTCCTATCACGACGTCGGCCAAAGCAGGTCGCACGGAAGCCACCCAAGCGCCCCGAGGGGGGAACGGGCACCGTGTGGTCCCTGCACAGGGTGACGCTGACACAGGCTCCCAAGTGGACGAGTCTCGAGGACGAGGTGCCGAGTGAAGCGCGTCCCCGTAGCCCTCAGGTGCACAGGACAGGTGGGACGGGGCTGCCAGGGCGGGAGCACAGGGGGCAGGGCCCGAAGGGGCAGAGCTGCATTCTGGGAAACCGACAGGTGCTGGAGGGGGACGGCGGTGACGGCTGCCCGGCAACGTGAATCTGAACCGAACAGAACCGTGAAATGGTCAAGTTTGGGTTCCGTGCAGCGAAAGGGGCTCTTCTCAACAACCTAACAGGAAAACACCTGCCAAACAGAAAGGAGAACAGACTCACAACACGTAACTACCCCTGTGTTGTGTTTAATTAAAACACCTGTGGTCTCACTCGTTCTCTCTCAGACTTGAACCTTCCCACCTTTAAGAGCCGTGCGTGGAAAGCAGGCTGTGAACTCCCCACTCCCGCTCTCTGCCTCGTTCCCGCCAAATCCAGACCCCAGGGACTCAGACGCACCTCCAGGGCAGAGACTGGGGGGCGCACGGGCCTTGCGGGGTGAGGTGGCCCCTTTCCTGGACGCCGTGAGCATCTCAAGGTGTCTATTTGCCACAAGTGGGTTTTGGTCCCTGTGACCCCTGACAAAGGGGAAAGGGGTGCAGGGTCATCCCAGGGTGCTGGGTGACCCCGGGCTGTGCTCCCCACACCTCCAGGACCCTCACCCGGGCCCCGAGTCCTATCCCCACAGCCGCCCCCCGCCCAGCATCTCAAAGGTCACAGATGACAGCACTGTGCCTCCTCCCCTCCCCCGCAGGGAGCAGAGTGAGTCTGCCGGGCCCCACCCCCGCCACCCCCAGACCTCCCATAGCAGAAACGGGGCATCTGCACACAGCGGGGCCGAGGAACACCCGCCTTGGTGCCGGGGCCCACGGGGCCCAGCCCAGGACCAGGGGCAGCAGCCTTGGCCGGCTCTGCGCCGTGCTCCTCACCTGGGAGGCAGATACGCACCTGGCTGAGCCGCCTCGTCTGCAGCAGGCGCTCCCCGCGCTGCCCTTCCCCAGCAGAGCCGGCAGCAGCTGCCTTGGCACGCGAGCTGCCGGCACCACAGGGTCCAGTGACGCCCCAGCCTGCACCGGAGTCCATCACACGCGTGGCAGGGCGTGGCTGGAGGATGCTCACGGCCCTGGCGACATCCCCAGCCCCTGTGCGCCTGCCGGGAGCAGCCTGGCCACGCTCTCGCGCTGGCCTGGAGGGTGGAGGGCCGCAGCCCAGGCTGCTGGGGAACAGCCTCACATCGCGGAACCACCCCCTCCCTCAGGCACAATCTCAGCAGCAGGCTCAGGGATTCAAGCAGCTGAGATTGATTCTGCTTTTTAAAAATCCCCAAGTCACAGAGGCTGTTGGGAGCACGGACAGTGGTGGGTCCTGGGGCGGTTTCGTGGCAGCACCTTCCTGTACGGCCAGAAAGCCCAGAGCACCAGGACGCCACCACAGAGCAGAGAGAGTCGCGAGGACTTTCTCTAGGGCCGGTTCCCCTCCGTGCCACACGGGCTGTGGGTTTGCACGGTGCATGTTCACTGGCGGTTCCCGCTTTAAAGTCATGTTTTCATCTTACAAGAATGCACCTCCGTGCGGTGGCTCACGCCTGTAATCCTAGCACTCTGGGAGGCCGAGCCAGGTGGATCCTTTGAGCTCAGGAGTTCGAGACCAGCCTGAGCAAGACCCCGTCTCTACTAAAAATAGAAAGAAACTATCTGGCCAACTAAAAATATATACAGAAAAAAAAAAATTAGCCGGACATAGTGGCACATGCCTGTAGTCCCAGCTACTCGGGAGGCTGAGGCAGGAGGATCACCTGAGCCCAGGAGTTTGAGATTGCTGTGAGCTAGGCTGATGCCACAGCACTCACTCTAGCCCGGGCAACAGAGCGAGACTCTGTCTCAAAAAAAAAAAAAAAAAAAAAAAACCAATGCACCTCGGAATCTAGCCATTTGCCCCCAAAATATCACTTTTTCTTTCACAATTGAAATGTTGAAGAATTGCTTTTATTTTTAATTAGCAGTGACAGTGCAGCTGACTGACGGTTGTAATGACGGCAGGCGAGCTGTACTCAGGAACATACTTTATTGACGTAGGTAGCACTTAAAATACATTATGCACTCAGGGTTCCATTTCCCACGAAAAGCATCAAACACCAGTCCACCCCCGCCCAACCGCCTGCACCCCCTCCCCACAAACCCCAATAAACACACGATGCCAACTGCTCGAGGCGTTTCAGAACCACGGACCACGTTGCTCCCGGGCTTCTGCGCCTGCGGTTCTGCTGCGTGGACTGTGCCAAAGCTCCCAGTGTCAACCGTGATGCATGAGAACTGCTGGCATTTTTAACTCACATCGAAGCTTTTTAGGATGCCCTCGCTTCCAAGGGGACAAAGGAGAAAGCAGTGTCAACAACAGATCCTCATGTTAAAAAGGAAGAAATCAGTCACCGAGAGGGAACGTGCCAGAAAAAGGCTAAGGCGATGCGGCTTCCAACCTTCCCCGGCAGGAACGGGTTAAGTTGCATGTCATGCGAATGAGTAACCAGGGGAAACGGGCAGAATCTAGCTGGAATAGAATAATTATTTTTAAGGAGCCAATATTTGCAAACTGAAATATTTAGTTCAACTTTCTTGCTCAATATCTGATTATTTTCATGTGTCTATAAACAGCCCAGCGTGACCCTACCTTCAAAACCTAGAGATGGTTTGCTGAGCAAAATTTTTGCTAAAAAGAACAATTATGGATCCAAGAAAAAAAGGATGAAATTTAGCAAAAACTAAACAATATTTGAAGTTAAATTTGGATTACCCAGACAGGATTAAAATTGAAATAATAAATATAAGCAATGATTTTCCACCTGAAGCGATTCCCGACAGCCCACCACGCGGGTGGCTGGAAGTGCCCTGACAGCCACGGTCACTGTGCGGTGACCTCACGGCTCAGTCACGCTGCGCTCAGCTACGTTCTGCGTGCAGACGCTACCCGGCGTCGGGAAAGGAAGTCGTCTCACGGACACGCGCCCCGTTACTGCCTGGCCCTGACTATACTTCTACGGCTACGGCTGTCTCAGCCGTGTGCACAGGGCTGGGGGCTGGGGGCTGACCGGGGCGCGGGCGGCTCTGGAGGAAGACGCAGGCGGAGCTGGCGTGAGCAGAGCAGAGTGAGAGACTCGAGGCTGCGTCCCAGCTCCTACCGCCGCCACCCATGTCCCCAGCTCCTCCTCCCGACGTCCCTGCCTGACTGATGCACGATCACACGTCACATTCCTGCTATTAGTCCTGATTACAGTGAGTGCGGCCCCGGGACAAGGCCCGACTGAAGACGCTGCTACCTAGGGGGTGTGCACAGCCGCGCACTGAGCAAGGCCGTGCGCTGACGCCCGCCAGGGCCAGTGCCACGTGCCCGGCCAGTCCCGTCTAGTGGTTGCCCTTGGTCGACTTCTTCTTCTTCGACTCCTCTTTCTGCTTCTGCTTCTTCCTCTTGCCACCTTCCTTGAACCCTACGAAGACACGGCTTGTCAAACACTGCAGAGCAGCAGGGCTTCCCCACTAAGAGGCAAACATGTTTTCTAAGTATTTCCTCATGTTTAAAAAAAAGGCAACAAAGTCACCTTTCTGGGCCACATTTAAATCTCAATGAAAACATGAATTGCCTTTTAAAAGCGCAGAAATCCCATACTCATACCTGAGTGTCTGGGGCCCGGCCCCTCCCCTGCCCCAGCAGCACAGCTGGGGGCAGCTCTGCGGGAGGTGCACCTCCATGCGGGACCCCGTCAGTCCTCTGACCTACGCCACGTTGGTCCTCTGACCTAGCCCACGCTGGTCCTCTGACCTAGCCACGCCACTCCCACCTCCGGGGCGGGAATCTGAGTGTCCCCTGGGCCTCCCCCAGCGCTGGCCGGAGCGCGAGGCCGTCCTGCAGGGAGAGCCTCGCTGGGCTGGGCTCTGCGGGACTCGGCTCAGCAAAGTCCCCATCTCCTATCTGAGGACGGAAACCTTCCTCTGTCCCCACATTATGTGCTGAAAGTCAACAACTGTGCGACTGACCTCGCCAGCTGAAGCCAAAGGAGAAAGACACATTCACCCTCCGGACGTTTTGTCGAAAGGGCCAGAAATAAAGAACTCTGACTTCGGTCCTGCAGACACCATCCTAGACTTGGCCTACGCCGACGTGCGGGAGGAATTGGGCCTGATGGTGAATTTGGGCAACAGGAAATCAACTTAAGGGCTTGACTGACCCGAACCCAGGACACACCGGCAGAGAACCAGGCGGGCCTGGGGTTTAACACACGCGCCCCACACCTGCCAAAGGCCACGTCAAATATCCTCACCATCCGACACTACGGAGCCGCCTCTCACGGGAGACGGGTCAGAGCACAGGGCAGTCTGCAGACAGGGCCGGCACGCGGGACCCGCCCGGAGACCTGCAGCCACCAGGCGGCCCCAGCAGCCGACCCGTCACCCAGCGGGACCCCACTTCCCGTGCCGACAAGCGTGTTCCGAGGCGGAGCCCACTGAATGTGGTTCGCTCTGGTCGCCCACAGCAGTGGACTCTCAGACATGCCCTTCAGAGCCCGTGGCCCACGTGACTGGACACGGCTCTGCCCCTGAGCCCTGCTCCACAGGAGGGGACACGGGCCTCGACAGACACAGCCTGCAGGCCTAGCCCACGAGCACGGCGCACCAC
The DNA here is from genome assembly GCF_020740605.2 of Lemur catta. Taxonomy (NCBI): domain Eukaryota; kingdom Metazoa; phylum Chordata; class Mammalia; order Primates; family Lemuridae; genus Lemur; species Lemur catta. The sequence continues at coordinate 940,995 of NC_059138.1, forward strand.
GTTTGCTCACAGCCCACACGTGCACAGGCTGGAGCTCACGTGAGCTTTCCGTGCAAACCGAGTGTGCCTTAGCTGCCCCACCAGAGCAGCACAAGGGGATGTCCCACTCCACGAGAGGCTAAGCGTCAACGCCACAAATTTAGGGAAGTTGCCTGGAAGTTACTGGAAGAAAGAAAGACAGGGCTGAGCAGACGCAGCTGCTGCGCCGAGTCACCAAGGAGCTGCTCCCAAAGCCACCGCCCAGGGGCCTGCTCTGGGGACTTGGGGCCACAAAGGCTGCCCTGGGGGAAGGCGGCGATCGAGGAAGCCACAGGGCAGGACAAGGAGGGCCAGAGACGGCACCTTCAAAGGGTCCTAAGGGCCCTTGCTGACCTGAAACTGCCTCCCAGGGCAGAGCCAGCAGGTGCAAACAGCTCGCTTGGGACCCTTGGACCCTCCCCGACCCTCCCCAACGGCTTAGTGACACCAGGTGGCACAGAGGGGTGTGACGGCCGCCCTGCCAGGTGAGCCTCCAGACAAGGTGCTTCCGAACTTAGGCCCCAGGTTCGGCTGGAAGCACAGCAGGGACGGTCAGGGGTTTGCAGGCGGGCGGGAGTCAGAAGTAGTGCAGGTGCCGGGGCGGTGACCCCTGACACAAGAGCAGCGAGTCAGAGAGCCCTCGTGCGAAGCGGTGACAAACAGCGCGCGTGCAGCAGTTGAACTGGAAAGCCCTCGTGGGCGGTTCTCTGGAACCCCAATCGATCGAGGGGCTGATGTCTCCAACAGTGGCTTTCTGTGTTCTGACTCATTTTAGTTAAAGCAAAGTTTTAAAGTTTACGTTTCTCGTGCAGTGAGGTGAGGATGGCCTCTTTTCCTCCTAGCAGATTCGATTACATAAAATAAACCAAAAACTGCACTCCCAGCTACGCAGGGGGCCGAGGCAGGAGGATCTCTTGAGCCCAGGAGTTCAAGGCTATAGCGCCATGAACATGTCTGTGAACAGCCACTGCACTCCAGCCTGGGCAACACGGCAAGACCCCGTCTCTAAACAAACCAAAAAAAAAAAAAAAGAGTCTGTCTGACTAGCACTAACGGGCTGATCCTCACCTTTGGCAATTTCCCACAGGGGCCAGGGACCCTCCCAGGTCCCCCCGCTGCACCTCCTGCGTTGTCCTTCTGACCAAAACGGACCCCGGTCAGACATCGTGTTACCCGGCTGGCACGTCCAGCCTCGACGATGACAACCAAAGAGTGGGGCTCTCAGCCACTTCTGCTACAAGGCATTTTTTTCCCCACTGACACAGGGTTTCTCTCTGTCGCTCAGGCTGGAGTGCAGTGGCACAGTCATAGCTCCCTGCAGCCTCCAACTCCTGGGCTCAAGTGATCCTCCCGCCTTGGCCCCTGACCCAGAAAAAAAAAAATAATAGGTGCTCATTTAAAAGAGTAACACAACTACTACCCATCCTTTCTGGGCTAGGGATAATAAACTGACTACTTAAACAGCATGTCCTATAGAAAAATACTCTGAGGAACTACTACGTGTTATTCTTAACATGTATAAATACCCAAGTTAGTTTCATTAAAAAGAAACTTCAGGCCAGGCACAGTGGCTCACGCCTGTGATCCTAGCACTCTGGGAGGCCGAGATGGGAGGATCATCTGAGCTCAGGAGTTTGAGAACAGCCTGAGCAACAGCTAAAGAACAGCCTGAGCAACAGCTAGACCCCATCTCTACTAAAAAAAATATAGAAAGAAGGTAGCTGGACAACTAAGAATATATATAGAAAAAATTAGCCAGGCATTGTGGCGCATGCCTATAGTCCCAGCTACTCGGGAGGCTGAGGCAGGAGGATTGCTTGAGTTTGAGGTTGCTGTGAGCTAGGCTGACACCACGGCACTCTAGCCCAGGCAACACAGTGAGACTCTGTCTCAAAAAAAAAAAAAAAAAAAAAAACTTCAAGCTATCAAAAGCTAGTAACAGGGTTAAATTCCAATCTTTAAAGATTGGAATTAAAGATGGAACTAAAGAGAAACATTCTACAGCATCTCTGGGTAAGTTGCTTTCTTAAAACCAAAAAAAAAAAAGTTAAAGGACCAATTCTATTCTTTCATTCATAAAGATTTTTTTTCAGGTTCAATAATTTTAACTTTCCTTTTTAATGGTTTTGTGTTCTTGATGGATTTACAGGACATGCGGCGTTCACAGATGCAAAGTAACACTGGTCCTTTCCAAAGTTTTACTTTCTGAGTCACTGGTTCCAGGTGACATCCAGTACGAAACACACAAGCACTTGTGCTTCTACGGGCCAGGGCAGGTCTGAGGGGAGGTCAGTAATTTAAAGCAACAGCACAGTCAACCAAACGGCAAATGCCAGCAAGCCAAGTACCTCTCCGCCCATTCACCTGCACAGCACCAACCAGAGCTGCCTGCGCAGCCAGCCACCGAGGCTGAACACGAACTCGCCGCTCCCCGAACGCCTGGGCTCCCTGAGCTGCTCCCCGACAGTGAGCTGTGTTAGACACGCCGTGACACGGGAAATCCTCACATAAGCAGTTCATGTACAATCTGAAGGCTGCATCTTGAGTGACAGCTCATTCCAGCCTGGAAAAGTGCCGGTTTCCTGGGACGAGAGGCTTCTCGGGCAGCGAGGCTTTCAGTCCTCAGTCCAGGAACGTCAGGGAGGACGCTACAGGGACACAACCTCCCTCACATACCCTCACCGCCGCTCAGCACCCAGACTCTGCCAGGCTGGATGAGCACGTTGTGGGCGGTTTTTGCAGAGATGCAAACCAATCTGTCCTTTTTTCTACTCTAGCAGTTTCTGGAATCTTCCTCTGAATCAGATTTGGTGTCTCTCAATAAGAAGTTAAATAGAAGTTTTTGGGGCCAGGCAAGGTGGCTCACTCCTGTAATCCCAGCACTCTGGGAGGCCGAGGTGGGAGGACTGCGGAGGCCAGGAGGTGGAGACCAGCCTGAGCAAGAGACCCTGTCTCCACAAAAATACAGAAATCAGCCGGGCGTGGTGGTGGCACCTGCAGTCCCAGCTACTCAGGAGGCTGGGGCAGGAGGATCGCTTGAGCCCAGGGGTGTGAGGCTGCAGTGAGCTGTGACTACGTCATGACACTCTAGCCCAGGTGACAGTGCAAGACCCTGTCTCAAAAAAAAACTAAAAGCCTTCCACATATTCTCATTATACATTCGTATGAAAACCATCTTTAATTCTTCAATGATTCAACTTTGACACTCTTCAAGGCCTCACAACTAGACTGAACAGAAGGAACAGACCAGAGAGGAGGCGGCTCCTGGCCGCCTGCTGCTCCCTGAGGCCCCTAGATGCCCAAAACTCCTCTAGCTTCTGCCACCTGGTGTTGGGATTTCTAAGTTAACCACTCTTCCCTACCCAAAAAAGGTATCTTGTTGGGAACCTGATGACAAAAACTGACAAAACAGTGAGATTTGGTGGGAAGAATCGCCGTCCTGACTTTACTACTGAATCCTACTTTGCCAAAAATCTGCCGCAGCAGCAGCTCTACCTTTCACTTGACAGGCGTGGTCTTTGGGAACCCACGGCAACGCTGCCCTCCAAAGAGACCAGCCCGGCTTTGGAGTAAGTATGCAGGTGACCCTGGGGCCCTGTCTGCGTGACCCCTCCCACGGCCCCTCCTCCAAGAGGCCAGCTGCTCCTGGAACCGGGGCACCTCCGGGCAGCCCCACACCCGCACACCTAGTTCTTGGGAGCCGGGAAATGAGGTACCAGCAGGCCAGGCGTGCGGTGCCTGCCTTTCCAGCCCAAACTGCTTAAACGGCACCTGCCCAGGGAAACTGGATCTATGACCCTGCTCTGCCCTGCACCTTACAAAGACCCTTCAACCTGACACTGCCCCGACCCACGCTCAGACCCTGCAGTACCAACAGGTGACAGTCGACCCTGGGACCCTCCGACAGTCCCGCCCACGCAGCGAGGGCTTTCTGAACGCTCACAGCCCACACCTGCCCCGCCGGGTCGGCTCCATAGGAGACTCACGGGGCAGGGCAGCTGTGTCCACCCCAGGGCAAAGTGACTCTAAGCTCTACATTGGTGGCATGTTTCCTTCTGTCCCCTAAAACCACGATGGACAACTCCGCTTCATCTGAGAAGAGCCAGACGGGACTTCAAGGGATTGATTTTCCAGCAGAAAGTTCTAAGAAAGGAGAAGAGCCGACTCCCATCTCTCATTTCTGCCTAGACAGTACTTTTGCCCAAGGCCATGGAATGAACCCCGCGACACACACCTGAGTCACCTGACACAGCTTCAAACACCAGCGTCTCCCCCACAAGCCACCCTGCTGCGGCCGACTTGGCCACTCACAGCCCTGAGCACAAACACTTCCAGCCCCCCCGAGCAGTGCAAGGGGCAAGGGGCAAGGGGCAAGGGGCACCTCCACTGGGCTCCAGGGCTCCGTCGGGTCAACCTAAGGGCCCATGCCCCTCGGAGACCATGCCGACCACAGGGAACTGCCCACCCCACCCCGGGAGCCCGACACAGGCCGGACTGCAGGCGCCTTTTGCTCTGAGCCCATGCGGAAAGCAGAGAGGGCGAGGGGCTGGCGGGCGCAGGCACAGGGGCTGGGTGGCAACCGCAAGCGCTGATACAAAGGCACAAGGAGGTGCGGGGAAGGTAGAGGCAGCACCTGCCGCTCCGGCAGCTCCTCCGCCTGTGCCCAGACACCGGCTTCATACACATCCCGGGAGACGGGGACCCGGCTTTAATCGTGGGAGGACTGGCCCCGCGCGGGCCCGCCTTCCGGGAGGAGCTCCAGGGGGCAGGTGGGGCAGTGGCTGCCCGCTCAGGTGAGCACACAGCAGCACAGGTGCGGCTTCTGGCCTCTCTGTCCTTGGGCCTCGGGGGAAGCAGCGCTTTGGACAGGCTTCGCACCAGCCTCCCTGTGCACACCTGCTGAGGACGTGGCAGGCTCCCAGGGCCCGGAGACCCTCGGGCGCTCGTATTGACCCTCCTCCTCGATGATGTGGTGGGGTGCGTGTCTGACCGCCGAGGCCGGCCACGGTGACTTGGGCGAGCGGGCGCTGGCGGGCCGGGCCGGCAGGGCACTCTGGCCTCTCCGCATGCACTCCTGCGCCAGGGCGTCTTCGTCCGCCACACCTGAAAGCACAGCATGGAGAGAGGGTGAGTGGGCGTCCCGGCCAGCGACACGCCCTCGGGGCAAGGGATCCACGCTGTCCACGGGTCACCATCGCTTCAGCCACCACCGCTCTGCAGAAGGAGAAGAAAAGAATTATGTCACTGCGTCCCCGGCACCGCTGGGGCCCGAGCCTCACCTTCCAAGGGGGACAGACACAGCAGCCACAGACAGCTGCCTCTGGGGCTGGAGGAACAGCCCCACCTCCGCACACCGGCGGCTTCAGAAGGCACAGCCAACGTGTCTTCCCCACCAGTACGCGTCCCTCGACAAGTCCCTCGACAAATTCCGTCGTCAAAATCAAGCGGGACGCCCTGGAGGAAAAGGCGTCACGTCTACCTGGCAATTTCATTCTCAGGTGGCTCTAATCCCAGAACCTGTGCCCGCCTGGTGCCGGCCCAAGTCTGCATGCACGAGGAGTGGACAGACCTGCTCCCGGCCTCCCGGGAAGCACCCCGGCTCCCAGCCCGGCCCGGGCACGGGCCAGCACGCCGCACATGCACCCCCGGGCAGACATGCAGGGCTCTGAAAGTTGTGTTTGCACTGATCTTTTGAAAAAGAGAAAAAAAAATTGCACATTGGATGGAAACAAAGAATGAAATAAGAAAACAAATACTATTCACTGAAGGATTTCTTTGATCCTCTGTCAGTTTGATTAGCAGCCACTGCATGGACGTGTAAGAAAAAGGCCCGGCTGGAACTGCAGCCACAAACCGAGACCAGAGCCCTGGAACTCCTGGTCCCCTTAGATGCTGCTCCTCGAGGAGAGAAGATGCCCGTTTACTCTTCGTGACTGACTGCCACCAAGCACCTTGTAGACACGTCCTCGCACCCCGGGGCAAGCGGGCTGAAGGCGCCTTCCCTGCCGGGTGCAGACAGGCAGCCCCCCCTCGGCAGACGCAAGCGCCCCCCACGCGCTGAGCTCCCACCCCGCTCCCACCCACCGCAGGGAGTGTCCGCCCACAGAAACATCTGGAAATGAGATGGACAGAGAGACACGGGTGTTAGGGCTGTCCATAAACCAGTCCACACACCGTTTACCAGCTCCTGTGGGCCCGGCCGAGCAGGAGTCTGTCCTCAGCTCGGCCCAGACCTGGGCTTCGTCACACACGCCCTGCCCGGCACCGGGGACCGGCCCACGCTCAGCAGCGCAACCTTCTCTTGGGCCCTCGACTGCGGCCCTGCCCTGGAGAGGCCAACAGCAGCGGCCAGGGAGGGCCCTCGCCCCCCTGCCACACAGCACAGAGCCCACCTGTGGGGAGACCACGGCCTGGCCCCGTGCCCCTCACGGGCCGGTGGCCCTCCTGACGCCCACACATGCGCAGCACCCATGTCACGGCACTCGGGAAGGGCTCAGCCGTGTTCCAAACTCAGCGGACGCTTGCCAAGGCGACAGGCCTCGGTGCCCACCTTCGACCTACGCCGGTCCCATTCCCCACCTCCGGACACAGAGACACAGGATTTTTGGAGCCCATTAACCAAGCACCATAAACGCAACTGCGAGCTGGCAGGGCCAGTACCTCACAAGCCACTGCGACACCTGCCCTGCGGGTCCGGCCGGAGGCCCCAGGGCTGCTGGCGAGACCGGCGGCGCCTGAGAACGCTCCCTGGGCACCAGCGCTGAGCACGGAGCTGAGGCAAGTTCTCCACTCGGGACCCCGTGTGCTTACCTGGCCGGGGCCTGCGGTCCCACGAGAGCACGAAAACGCACTCGGTCTGCACAGGCTTTGAACACCGGTGTCGGCGCACACGGAGGTTTCTCGGACACCGTGTCGCCAGGACACCTGCAGGTCTCCCAGAGAGGGTCCCAGCCACGGGATGAGGGGCGGTTAGGAGCCAGCGCCCCCGGGGCCTGTGACATGAGCACCCGGCACCGAGCACGTCAGCTAGTCACACATGTTCCCAGCTACCCTGGACCCCTCCAAGAGGACACACGAGAATGGTGTCACGAAATGACCGTTTCTGGTGAGGCGACTTCCAAGTCTGACTCTGGAATCCAAAGCAGGGGGGGAGGAGGAGGAGGAGGAGGAGGAAGGGGAGCCGTGGCCAGGAAGAGTTTGCGACTCACCTGGCTGTGTCCTGTGGCTCCTGGGTCCCCTCCCCAAGCTGCAGCCCCGTCCTGGTGGTGCCCACGGGGGCACACAGGCCCCGCCCACCCAGGAGGGACTTTTGAGACCAAACATCAGCACTCGCCCCGCGGCTCCCACGGGGCAGTCGAGCTGATCCCATCTCCGGGCAGAGCCACACCCGGTACCCGGCAAGATTTGCAGGATTATACTCTGCGAGTACTAAAGCTTCAGGGATGTGACATGCTCAACTGACCCTCCGTGCCTGGGATGTGGCTGAGCGCCCAGGGCCCTGCCCACCGAGCTCTCCGCCTGGGTTGCTCACCGGGCCAGCAGCGGGGACGCGGGGAGTCGGGGGCGCGCTGCTGCGGTTCGGACATGGCCGAGGGAGGCGGCTGTTCCCCGCACCTGCTTCCGGGGGATGCAGCTCTTGGCCATTCCCTGTTCTGCATTTTCAGTGCAGCCACGCCTGCCCCCACATCAAGAGCAGCGTGCAGAGAGCTCCGGCCCTCCCAGCCCTGGTCCCCCGTCCGGCTCCCAGCCTTGCCTGTACCTCAGAGTCCTGCCGGGCAGTCCAGGGCCACCCGAGCCGCCCTCTGGGTACAATACCAGGCTCTGCCTGCGGCATGGACACCTGACGCCTCCCGCCTCCCACCTCCCCTGAGCCTGGACGGCCTCCAGAGCTGCTCCACGGTTTTGTGTTTACTGTTTGGAAAATAGTCACTAAGATGTTACGGTTGCTATCTGGAAAACAAATGCACCAAATGCACAAATATTGAAAACAGACATACCCCATGTTCACAGCTAGCTTTTTGTTATCTCGAAGCCTACAGAGATGGGCTTTGCACAGATGTGCAAGTCTCACATTTCCTCTGTCAAAGGACTGGAGGGACCACGGGAGGCTGGAATTCCAACTGGCCCCAGAGCGAGCTCTGCTTCTCTCCCCTCTTCCTCCTCCTCACAGACCTGTCGGCCCCAGGCCTTAAACTTCTCTCCCTCCATGGCCCCAAGGGGGACGTGGGCTCCAGCCCAGGTCTCAGCCCCCAGGCAGGGCCCCACCTCCTGGCCCCTCAACCCCTGGTCGGGTGTGAGGTGCGGGGCGGCGGCTCCTTGGCCTGGTCCCCTTGGCAACCGCTCCAGAAGCAGCGCTAGGGCCCAGGTGCCCGGGCACAGGCCCAGCTCAGACAGGTCCCCGTGAACCTCCCGGTTCCTGAGGTGCCAGGAAAAGCAACCTGGGCCAGGAGACAGGTGGACACTCGGCCCACAGGTGAGGCCACTGCTCTCCTGAGCCAGGTGTCCGCTGCCTGCCTTCTGGGGGCACGCAGGCAACACGCACACCACACACACACACCCCACCTGCTGTATACAGCCGTGTGACATAGCCAAAGCGCTAAAGGAACAAACCTCAACCCTGGAAGAACATCCTTCCCACACGACATGGGGCAGCTGCATCCCAGAGGGACGCGGCCTGAGGACCGCTGGGAACAACACATTCTCTTGCCCTGCCCTGGAAAACTGCAGCGGCCAAAGGGCAGCTCGCTTCAAACAAGCAGCCGCAGGCTCCACATTCCTTATTTCCTGGAAGTCAAGACCCAAGAGGCGCTTTAGGCTGAAGGGAGGGACGCTGCGTCCACCCTGCCGGCACCTCCCGCCGCGGCCACGCCACGCCCAGGAGCCCATGTCTGAGCGGCACAGGACCAGTCCCGCCGGGTGTCCACCCCCAGCAGCCATCAGAGCACAGTGAGTGTGACACCCCCCAGCACACATGCAGCCACACAAGCCACACTCAGGCTGCCCCGGAACTTGCTTTCCCTTTGACCCACCTCACACAGAAACAAAAAAACCAAAACCAACGGCATCGAAACCTTATTAGGAACCAACATATTCAAGGTTTGGCTTTACACACGCTTTCTGGCTGGGCAGAAAAACGCTGCATCCGGCGAGCTACCGTCATGGTTGCTTAGTGACAGGGCCACGTCCTGAGACACGTGTTATCAGGCGACGTTGCCACTGCGGGGACATCCCGATGGTGCAGGCTGCATGCCTGGCTGCTCTCCTGGGCACACGCCCGCACGGCACCATGCTGACACCGCCGGCAACGCAGCAGCACTTGTGTGTCCAAACGCACCACACAGAAAGGGAGCAGCAAAGCCAGGGTATCACAGTCTCGTGGGACCACCTCACACGGGCGGCCCCGCGCTGACCCGAATGGTGTGACAGGCAGTGCCTGCGTCTTAAAACCAGGGCGGCCTTTCTGAATCACACGCGGCAGCGCCACGCGGCGAAAGGCCTGCCCGGCCGGCAGGGACACAGCTCCGTGTGAGCTGCCGCAGCACTCCGATGCTCTCGTCACGGCTGGACGTGCGCAAGACCCGTTGTGTCTTCACAACACACACGCTCGGGAAGAAACCTACTCAACCTCTCACAGAGCCACTGGCTCCTCTTGATAGAACCTAAAATTCCCCTAATTAAAGCCAAAGGAAGTATTAACTGCCACTTCAGTCTCCTCCCCCACGCGTCAGGCTCCCAGAAAGTCACCGTGTCTGTCTGTCTACAGCCTTCTCCAAACTTCCCGTGTGACACCACTGATCATTCTGCTTTCGAGATTTACTGAGTGAACAATTTTAGTTTAGCGATTTATTATACAAAGCCCATTACTTGTAGAAAAAAGTAAATAAATCACATCTAACTCTACAACCCACAGATGAGGTACTATTTTGGTATAATTCCTTACTCTTCCTGTGCATGAACTAACTAATAAGCCCTATAAATTATTTAATACTAAAATGTAGGCTGGTTACAAGATTTCAAGTTTCTTTTTCATTTGGGGAACTAAATATACCAAAAAAACACCAGCAAGTTGAATAAAATTTAAAAACAAAAACAAGATCTGCCAGTATCTCCCTGAGCCAAAACACGCTTAAATCATCTCACAGTCACTGCAGGAACGTCCCCGCAGCTGCCGCACGAGCACAACCATCATAGCAAACGACCATCGCAGCCAACGCTGCGGTCCCTCCCCAGATGCGCCTGGATACAGCGCAGGAGTCTGGCTGACATGCGGATGAAAACAAGCTTCCACAGACAAAAACCACCACTTCTCCCAAATATGCACAATCCAAGAGTCTTTGCTGGGGCTGCTTCCTTTTTCTGCTTTTTTCTGGGACGGAGGGAGGGGGGTTAGCATCCCATGCAAACTGCAGCCGTGAACCCCACTCTCACAACGGAGGTCACCCGAACACCCAAACACGCAGCCTGGCCCAGCAGCAGACAGACGCGCTGACACGGAACGCGTGCCAGGCACTGGGACCCCAGAGACCCTGCCTGCCCTGCTCTAGGGGGCTGGAGCACAGCAACACACGGACGTGGGTGCCAGGGGGAAGAGACAGGCGTGGCACGTGGAGAGGGGGGACGTGGGGAAACCACGGTTAGGCACAGACCACCTCTGGCTGGGGGAGTGCGAGGACGCGGGTTACGGAGCAGGGGTGGGACGGGACGGGAGGGGACCGCCGTCCCAGAAGCCACACCACAGTATCCTAGAAGCCAAGGGAGGCCCCGAATAGTTTCAAACAGGGGAGCAGCAGTTCTGCCATCCACGCTCCCGACACAGAGGAACAAACCTCACCGGTGACAGCGTGCAGGCTGGGCTGAGCGGCAGGACAGAGCAGCCACAACGGGTGCCGCAGCGGCCACAATCACAGTAATTCTTAATGGCTGCTCAGGGACTGTCAGGACAGAGCTTCTTTGGGGAGCAAAGGCCAGCTGTGGAAATAACTGGAGAAAGAGCACACTGGTGCTCGCCTCAGCAGCACGTGCACGATACAGAGAAGATTAACACAGCCCCTGTGCAAGGATGACACCCAAGTTCATTTTTAAAAAAAGCAAAAAGCGCACCCCAGCTGACTACAAGGCGATGCGCCTGCCGGCGGGAAGCACAGGCAGGAACACAGGAGACAGCGGCAGCTGTTCTGCCAGAGCCCCCGACTCGAGAGCGGACCAGCCACGACAGCCTGTGACGCAGGCCACGTGGGGCCAGGGAGCCCAAAAGCTCTGCTGTGGCCACTTCCCCGCACCGGTGTCGCAGCTGAAAAGCCTCGGGCATGGAGGGTCCTTCACAGCGTCAGGACGCCGTGCACAGCACCCACCCTCCCCGGCCGGGGCAGCCCTGACTGGTCTGCAGGGATGGGTGCTTGGCAGGCACTGTCCCAGCCACCAGCTGCTCGGCTCACGTCCCAGCCAAGTGCTGTGAGCCAGCAGCGGGCAGCAGCTCGCACAGCTCCTCCTCAGAGCGACGGGGAAGCAGGGCCGGCTCTGGGCACGGCCTCCCTAGCGAGAGCACCGGCTCCGGGCACGCCAGGAGAGCACCGCAGGCCCCGTGCAGGCCCCGCCCACACCTGGTCAGGGAGCCGGTGGTGGTGTCGCCAGGATCCACTGAGACGAGTTGTGATCGCAGCGGCTGGAACACGGCACTGCCAGCTGCTGTTGTCACGTCTCGGGGACTTTGGGATGGTTTGAGGAAAATTACAAGATGGAAATCAAGGGAAGTACAGGCCTCCATTTTCTCACCTAGAAAAGGAGGAGGGTGGCGGCTGCTCACGTCTGAAAAGGTCCTTAGACTTGAACCGTCCCAAGTTCTGCAGCCTCCTCCCCACGCCTGGCTCCCTCCGGTTTGCATTCCTGGACTAGGAACTCACAACACGCAGCCTCCTGACCGAGGTTCCAGAACCCTAAACAGCCTCGGGTCATGTTGAGACCCTCTCCCGACACTGGCACAGCAGCCTTCCCAGGAAGCTGCTGACACCCGGCCCAGAAGGCAGCGAGGAATGACACGCTGCCAACATGTGACACGTGGAGCGCCTGGAGCTCACTGGTGCCCCCGCAGGCCACCACCTCACGCCCCAGAGCCCAGGGGGTCCTGCTCCTCTTCCTGGAGCCGCCTGACCCCACCCAAGCTGAGGGTGGGGGACAGGGGACACCTGGATCTCGTCAGGGGCAGAGAGGAAACACCACTAGCCCCCCGACCCCAGCGGTCTACCCCGTGAACCGGCAGCACGACTTCTGAGCGGCAGCTCCTTCCAAACGGAATCCCGTGCACCTTAAGTGTCCCCAGGAGACCTGCTGTCCCTCGGTCAAGCTCCAGCACTGCAGCCATCTACCTGCATGTCCAAAGCACCACTTTTATCGGACAGAGAGTGCAATTGAAATAAATCTTGGAAAGGAACATCATAAAGCAGAACAAATGCTGTAATGTTTGTAGAATCACATCGCCCCGCTGATCTAGAGACATTAAAGCTCATTTCACAAACAAGTGCACTGACAGCAATTCCAGTTTCTCCCAGTGCTCTTCCGTCTGCCCGTCAGGACACTCACCGGAAGGCTCCCGGCAGCACGGGCACCGGCCTTCACCAGCCGCCTCCCTGGACGCTCTCGGCGGGGGCAGCAGAGTGCAGGGGCTCCAAGCCAGGCTCCTGCCACCCCAGCAAACACCCCACTAAGCTCCCAGGCAAGTCTCTGTACCACAAAATCAAAAGCAAAACTAGGCAATGTGTTAAACATCAGATAACAGAAGGAACTATGTGTTGACTTTGAAGCTAACCACTTGCTGTTGCTATTTGCGACACACTACACTACCGCAGCAAGATGCCGTATCTCCCCTCCCCCAAAAATTGCTGTCCATAAAGCGTAGCGCTTTACAAATTCCACTGCAGCCACGCACACCCAGACTGGGACGCACACCCAGACTGGGACGCACACCCAGCCTGCTTCGCTGCGTGACAAGCTCACACCTCAGCGTCCAAGACAAAACCTGCTCTTGTTGTGATGCGTGGTTTCTCCTTCAGAAGCGTACAAACAGCGTCGGTTCCTAACAAACTATGCACTAGGGGGATCCCAATAAAATTCCTCCCCCAAAATGGCAAAGACAAGCAAATCATTAAGAATTTAATCGCATTTCACAGTGGGTGAAGGACAAAATACCCACATAGGAGAAAGAGATTCCTACCTGACACACAAGTTACAGATGGATTAGTATTTTAAACATTTTCTAAAAAGGTAGATATGTAACAACAGAATTTCTTAACCAAGACAGAAAACACCCAGTAGAATAGAAGTTCACACAACTGACAAGGCATGTGTTATCGGCCATGTTTTTTTTTTTTTTTTTTTTTTTTTTGGAGACAGAGTCTCGCTCTGTTGCCCAGGCTAGAGTGCCGTGGCATCAGCCCAGCTCACAGCAACCTCAAACTCCTGGGCTTAAGCGATCCTCCTGCCTCAGCCTCCGGAGTAGCTGGGACTACAAGCATGCGCCACCGTGCCCAGCTAATTTTTTCTATTTTTAGTTGTTTGGCTAATTTCTATTTTTAGTAGAGACGGGGTCTCCCTCTTGCTCAGGCTGGTCTCGAACTCCTGAGCTCAAGTAATCCTCCTGCCTTGGCCTCCCAGAGTGCTAGGATTACAGGCGTGAGCCACCGCGCCTGGACATAGGCCATGTTTTGAATGAATGAAAACAAAACTTACAAATGACTTAGAAATCAACAAAAATGTTTTTATAAATCAAACTCAAAAGAAATTTTTAGAACTTTACATTTATGAGAAGACTGCAAATAAACATTCTGCAGCAGCACAATTAACCAAGAGGACAGGAAGAAAAACTTAAGACAAAAATGAGATACTTGTTCAAAAAACATGAAAAATATTAAAACCTCTTGTATCAAAAGAGTAATCAAATAGTTCAACACTTCAAAACCTCAAATAAAAAATAACAAATGAGGCCGGGCGCGGTGGCTCACGCCTGAAATCCTAGCACCCTGGGAGGCCGAGGCGGGAGGATGGCTCCAGGCAGGGGTTTGAGAAACCAAGAGTAAAATCACACAGTAAAATACTAAAACTCGCCTGCTGCAGAACAAGACAGAAATGCTTGATATCAACATTAATGATTAGATAAGAAAAAACATGGATACAAGTATGATGAAATTTATAGAATTTTCTACTTCTAAAAAATTATTCCCAAATTAAAAAAAAAAAAAAAACCACAGTACTGGAAGAGCAAAGTGACCAGGTGAAGGCAACGCCAGAGCACACTGACCTTCCTGGTCGTCCGCAGTAATCAGCTAGAAGGGGAAACGCACGCAGGCCGCTGCCAGCCTGGTGCAGTGGTCCTTCTCAAACACGTTCACACCGACGTTACAGCCGTGCGTAAAACAAGAGGTAAAAAGAGCAGAGAGCGCGTCTACCACACTGCTCCTGCACACCCAGGTCTCCCCAAAGTGACTCACTAAATAAAGCAACAGAGGCGGGGGGCCCTGAGCTCATCGTACGTGCCACAGCCCTGCACACCAACTGCCCTTGCAGATAAAACTGTGAAAGGGTGATCCTGATGTAGAAATGAACCAAAATATGAGAATCCAAAAACTGATTTATGTCTAACAAACACTGAGTGGGTAACACTGGCAGAGATATTGTGAGAAACTCAGATGTTTTCAATACACACATACGTTCCAAGCAAATTAAAGAACTAAACAAAGTACAATTACAGAATAAAACTATGGGGTAATAATCAGTTCTGGAAGCATGACATTAAGCCAGAGGCGCCACACACACACACACACCTGCTTCTGTCAGTAACTAAGACTGCCACACGGGTAAGTCACATGAACAAACTTCCGAAGGATTAAAAAGAAAACCACCTGAGCAAAGCAGGCAAGGGACTGGTAACCATTACATAACGGGTTCCTACAACATCAGTAAGAGAACAAGTCTACCGGAAAACAGGTACATGCAGGTAACATACATAGCAACAAGATGCTTGTCCTAATCAGCCAAGCAAACACAAGTTTTCACAAGTGTTCACAGCACCTCCCAGGGGGTGAGGACACTGGGACCTTGACCCACTCACTGCTGGTGGAGCAGACGCTTTGTTGGAAGTAACGTGTGACTATTGATTTCAAATGCACACATTTCTCAGCCCAATTACTCAACTTCTAGGTACCTGTTTAATGCAACTGCTCCTACAAGGACATGACTCTACGCAAATACCTCAAATGTTCAGGGGAAAAACATTTGCCAGGGACTTGGGCCAAGGCCCCAGCAGGTGCTGACTAGCAGCAGGCGCGACCTTCACCAGGCAGACTGCTCAGGCTGGGCCCGGCCCGACCGGGGGAACCCAGTCCTCCCTGCTAGGTGAGGGCAGCAGCAGGGGCTCAGCCCTGAGCCCCTCAGTCCCTGCTGTACGGCATGGACTGTCCCCAGGACATTGCCTGGGGGGCCGCCCCATCCGGGCAGGGGCCGCTGGCCCAGACAGCCAAGGCTGTGGCTGATGGGCCCCCTGAAGAACAGCCACTTCCCTCCGGGTCTGGCGCTGGCTTGATGAGAGCCGTGGCCTTATGTAAAGCGACCCTGAACTTTCAGGTAAGAAGTTACTTGGCTTAGGGCTGACGGGTAGCGAGGTTCTCGACTTGGGGGAAATGCAGGTAAGAAACAAGTCACACGCAGGGTCCCAACTCCACACAAGCTGTTGCTCCTGGCAGGACGTCGGGGCTTTCAGCTTCAGTAGCCCCAGTGCTTAGGGGCAGGCGGGTCTTCCCTGCCCGCCCTGGGCTCAGACCCTGCCCATGGCCGCAGCACCTCCTGGGCTCTCAGGAACTCAGCGCAGCACCCGCCACACACAAGGGCAAACCCCGCGCCTGCGGGGACAGGCAGAAGAGGAGCCACCCAGCTCTGCAGCAAGTCCTCAGCGCAAGCCTCCTTCGGAAAGCCTCCCTGTCCCCTTGCTGTGAGTGCCTGTTGGCTCAGCACAAGAACCAGTTGCCGAGAGAAAAGTCGGGGGAACTGGGCGAAGCACTGATCCCTTCTCGAGAGACAAGGCAAGCCTAACGGGGCAGCACGGCAACAATCCGCAGGGTCTGCTGACTGGACTGTGAATCTAACACCACGTCCTCGTGTGCTCCTCAGTGCTGCCAAGGAGGGGCGGAGGAACGTCACGAGCCAAGAGGAAGCTCCTGCCGGTCCCCACCAAAAGTCCTCCACAACCAGGCGCCAGAATGCCGGCAACTGGCGTTCCTGAAATGAGTGGCCTGCGACGGCAATCGTCCCTCTGGATTCACTCAACACGTAGTTAAGGGACACCTCCCGCGCACAGGCTGGGACACAGCGGCAACCAAGTTCTTGTCCTTATGAGCACGTGCCTGCAGGGCGGCACTCCACCGTAGGAGTCTTTTATTTTCTGAATGGGTGGGTACGAGGGAAGGGGGAGAAAGTCTATTCAGGGTTCTGGGTTGAGTACTTAATTCACCCAGGACGTTAAAGTTAACTCCTTGGAAAAAAACAGTTTAAGATCTACTGACACCCTGCACAAAAGCAAGGAAGCAAATGTTTACAAACGCAGCAACAAGCCTCTCGATGCCCATTCATACTTCTAACAAGACCCAAAAAACTCAGCCAGTTCTGGTCTTTGGTAATCAGTGGCCACAGTGAGTTCAATATTTCTGGCACAGTAAGGGCCGTTGTATTAATAGCTTCCCTTCTTTGATCTTTTTAAAGATGGGCTGGGCATGGTGGCTCACCCCTGTAATCCCAGCACTCTGGGAGGCCAAGGTGGGACGATCGCTTAAGGTCAGGAGTTCTAGACAAGCCTGAGCAAGAGGAGACCTCGTCTCTACTAAAAATAAAAATAAGTAAATAAATCAGATGATCAACTAAAAATAGGAAAAATGTTAGCCAAGGGTCACGGTGCATGCCTGTGGTCCCAGCTACTCGGGAGGCTGAGGCAGGAGGATCACTTGGGCCCCATGAGTTTGAGGTTGCTGTGAGCTAGGCTGACGCCACGGCACTCTAGCCCAGGCGACAGAGCGAGATTCTGTCTAAATAAATAAATAAACACTAACATGAAATAATTTACCCTAAACGACAGTCTTTGGCCTATCCTACCTTCCTCAGTGGTTAGCCAGACTTCAGCACCAAGGGCTACATCTAATACTCCGAGTCCCTAGAAAGGCTGGAAAGCGCAAATTTGCCAAAAGTTTTGACACAAGAATCGGAAAAGATTTAATAGTCGCCACCCAACTGTCCATGACTAACTCGGAACGAGATTTGCTTTCCCAAGTCAAGCAGCGCTTGGAAGTGCCTAACGTGAAAATGCAGAGATTCACTGAGAATGACTCTAACAGCTAAGGAAATGGTGACGGACGAAGAATTTAATAATTTTAGCACGTGCGGGGGCAACGTCTTTGTTAAAGGACTTGCACCACATTAAACCAGCAAATACCAAAGTCCTGGCAACCTCAAAAAGACCTCAAAGGTAAGAGAATCTCGTGCCTATATTAGAAAGCACACAAAAGGCACTGACCGGGTCATCTGACTCAACTCCCACGTGACCACATCATCAAGTGTTCAAATCCACTAAACATGATTTTGCGCTTGAAACCCTCCAGAAATGGTAACATCTGCCTCCACGGTTACTGACCATGCTAAGGACCAAATTTCATCACCACAGACAGAGAAGCAACGGCAGGGTAATAATATCCAACTGTATACTACCACTGGATCCTCTGAAAGTAACATTTGTTAACTAACTCTGCAGTGCTTACAAGAAAAACAAGTGTAATATTCCCTAAACAGAGTACTGACAGCTAGCAGGTAACCAAGACATAATGAACAAGAATTTTAAAGCTTTAGGAGATTAACGAATAAACAGAAATTAAAATGGACTCGGAAGATGATCACACCATGATGTTTCTCACGTGGGAACAGCCACCTCAGCAGGTGAGGCACACGGGCTGGAGTGCGCGGAGCGGACGGCGACAGCAACACCAACGCTACTAACTTCTAACACCTGCCCCGGAAAGAGCTCCAAGGAGGGAGAACGACCAATCATCACTTGTGCCATTATCGACACCATTGACACCCTTCGTGATATTAAAAAAGACTTACTGCGTTTCCAACATCAAGCCTAGAATCCTTGGAATCTGCGGCTTGTTTTGTGAAGGACACAATTTGAGGGAATCCTCAATCGCTGAACCAATCCGACCCCCGGAACTACAGGAAGGGTAACGCGGGCAGAGAAACACAGCATGGTCCGCCCCACACATGGAGGTGAGCACAGCCAAACACAACTGCACGCAGCTGCACATGCCAGACACACGGCTTTGCTTCTGAGTGAGCCTTCAGCTACCTACGTTCAAAGACACTTCACGCCACCAGATGTCTCAAACCACAGCAAATAAAGGGACTACTGAATCTACTAGAACCTGTAATTTCAACTACAGGCTATTCTTCCAAATCATCACATATTTGAGTGATGCTATCAATGGCGAAAACAAGTTCATGCTTCTCCTGTGGCTCTCACACACCCTGGAATAAACCCTCCAGGAATAAGCTGCACTGTGCTTTACAAGTCAAAGGAGTAAGACTGGACGGCCACAAATTGAGTTTCCTATTAATAACTTAAAATTTTTATCAATGGAAGAACAGAATAAAGCTAATTTTCTAAAAAGCAAATGATGACTATTTGACTGTCAGATCTGTTTTTAAAAAAAGATTTCCCCAAAAAGATCCCTTAAGAGTTAAACATAACACCATGTGGAGTAAACAAACTGTTTACAGCTAGAGTTGTGCTGAAAACTTTACAAAATCTGGAACATGCTAACATGTTCAGAAATTTTGTTATACCAAAGTGATAGCGAAATGCTTCCTGGATAACTTTCACATGGGATAGACGAGACCTCTGCTGTTACCTGGTCTCTCTGGTCACACATGGACATCTCAAGGCTCCTGTCCATCCAAAGGCTCAGCCCCCCCCCCATTGCCATGAATGAAAAATATGAAACTCTTAAGTACAAATTATCTACCCGAATTTCTCATTTAGGAAAAAGGATCTACCTGTCTCGAGAGCATAAATGAAAGTAGGTGTTATGATACTAAAATCCTAGTTGTGAAACTGTATTTCCAACACTAGACAAAAGATGTCAACTGCTTTCCAAAGTGTGATATACCTACCTTACCCAAAGAAACGTGGAGCTGCATGCTAGGTCACTTCCAACACAACACATTCAAGCACCGCTTTCTCCAGTTCAACTGCCTTCAAATAATTATTGCTACGCTCCTTTTGAAAGCTCCTATGAAATTTCATAAAATACCTTTTACTCATTTTCAGTCACAACACACAGGCTCCCCCAGGGCTCTGGGGCCGTGAGCAGTGCCCGCAGGCCTTCCAGCTATGCCAGCACTGGCGTCAGGGCACGCCCATCCTTCTAACAGGGTCCGTACTGTTTATTTCCAAATTAGAACAGAATAGTATAGTTTGAATGCAATCCAAGTCTAGTTTAACATCCTTTAAGGCTGGAATTCTAGTTACCGATGGCGATCACAAAAGATATTACAGATTGAGAAACAAAAGAAATGCCTTTATTTTTGCTCACACCTAAATCATTCCATGATTTTACGAAGCATATTGTCCATAAGTGATCTTACATCAAATATATCCTAAAAAATTAGAACATACTTTTGAGAATGAAAAATTATATAACTATTTCTTCCCTCCCCCATAGAAATGTTACCATAATAAAATGTTCAGTAAACTGCTAAGTCATTACTTATAAAGGGAACGTCTCCATATACTCTCCCAACATGCTGAGGAAAATGTCTACACAGAACTGGAGTGCGGCATCCCGCTAATGAATAGAAGGAAACGCCAGTAAAGTGACACTAGAAGCCCAGGCACAAAATCATACACAGACACAAGAAGGCTACAGATCCCACTCAAGAAAGAATGCACCAAACACATTTGCATTTATTTTCTTTTTTTTTTAAAAGCAAATGACAAAGACCCAGTTTACCAGCTTTACTTTTTAAACCTAAGCTTAACATTACATATTTAAACAGTTGTCAAAACTTACTAAGTTGCCAGCATTCATGCACAACTAGAAAACATCCTTAATTTATAGTAAACCAGAAATGTATTACCATTAATGCAT
Source organism: Lemur catta (assembly GCF_020740605.2). NCBI lineage: Eukaryota > Metazoa > Chordata > Mammalia > Primates > Lemuridae > Lemur > Lemur catta. The sequence goes on from NC_059138.1 coordinate 961,187, forward strand.
TAATATCTTTCACTACTAAATACTGAAAAAAACTGAAATTATTTCTGTAGAAGATTCATCCTGGCAAGGCTAACTCCACAGCAGCTGACACTACTTGGCTCGCGTTTCAGACACAATGGGAAAAAGCAGGTCCATGCTGGTGTTAGTGTAAACCTCGTCCTACCACTACTGAAGAGTCAAGGCTCACCTTGAGTACGTTTAATAAAAAAAGCAAAGTGCATACAGAGATTTACAACAATTTTAAAGACAAAAAATGGTCCTATTATGTGGTCCCAACAATAAACTCAAAAGTCTATGACAAACACGGCTCCGATGGGCGGTTTATAAATACTTAGGTACAGTGATACTCAAAGTCGAGTTCGTGTGAAATCTTCAAAAACAGTTCCTGTCAATCCTCCAGTGGTGCTGGTTACAGCTAGCATCCTGCCAAGCGTGCGCTGAATTACTTGCTATCCAAGCGCAGCGGCTGCTCCTTACCATTTATTGTTAAGGACCTCAGCTGGCCGTCTTCTTCAACTTCTACCCTTTCTTGACCATTCTCGACAATTCTGTGGAGAAAGTAAATTTTAAAACTTTTTAAAAGTGAATATGTGTGTGAATGTATATGAATATTATTAAAGAACATTACTGCAATAAACACAGGAAAATACATAGTTTTCAGGCTGAAAAACACAGCGGAAGCCAACTTGTTCACAATACATCTTTCTTTCCTAAAACAGATTTATTCTGACAAAAGTAAGATTTGTATCAACCACCGTGAACCTAAATGCTAAATCCATGCAAGATACTATTAGTCAAAACCAGTAAAGGTCGAACTATTAACGGTTTTCCGTTGACCCCTCTAACAATGCTGGGGACGTGTGTCACACAGTATCACATCCCTGCACTTTCACTGCTATGGCACTCATGATTACTGGTAACGAATTAACATTAAAAGTAAAAGCTCTAATTAACTTAGAGAGAAATGACTTTCGTGGTGCCAGACTGAGCGGGCACCTGCGCTGCTGCTCTGGGGCACGGGCCACGCAAGCGCAGCACCAGGGAAGCCTCACGCCCACTCACCAAAACCACAGACTGCACACGGCCACTGTACCTCTTTGTGGTGATCTTCCTGCCATTGACTATCTTGGTGGAAGTCGATACGGACTTGAAGTTGCCCATGCCACCACCACCACCAAAGGACGTGGAAGAGAATGAAGTGAGGCCCCCATGACCTAGGGACCCGAATGAAGTAAATCCTGCAGGAAAACAGAAAAGAAAGCTGATTAGAGACAAATATGTTAAGTATTAATGCAAAAATCACTAAGTTTCAAAACGCAGACGACCATGTGATGCTAAGACGTGGATACACGAGCGTGGCCTGAGCTAACTGCCCACGGGAACAGGAGCACGGAGCACAGGCAGCTATGTCTGTCGTTACATGTCCTCTCCCTGTCCTCAGGCAGTGCTTCGGGGACCCAGCTGGCCCTTCCAACAGGCCAAAGGTCCTCCCTGCTTGTGGGTGACCCGCTCAGCACCACGCATCACAGCGGGGGCAGGTGGCAATGTGTGCCCCCACAGAACTGGGACCTTCTCCTGGCAATGGGAACACGGGATACGAATCTAAACTACTAAAAAGCTTAATCGGGGCCGGGCGTGGCGGCTCACGCCTGTAATCCCAGCACTCTGGGAGGCCAAGGCGGGCAGATCGTTTGAGCTCAGGAGTTCGAGACCAGCCTGACCAAGAGCAAGACCCTGCCTCTACTAAAAACAGAAAGAAATTAGCTGGACAACTAAAAATATACAGAAAAAAATAGGCGGGCATGGTGGCGCATCCCTGTAGTCCCAGCTATTCGGGAGGCTGAGGCAGGAGGATTGCTTGAACCCAGGTTGCTGCGAGCTAGGCTGACGCCACTGCACTCTAGCCTGGGCAACAGAGCCAGACTCTGTCTCAAAAAAAAAAAAAAAAGCTTAATCAATTTTACAATAAACACTGCAAGTAACAAACCTGAAAATTATAGTTCCACAGTTCACAGACACCATTCTCAATTACATGGCTATCACATTATGTATAAAATAAAAAAACATCAATTTTTACGAGTCACACTAAATCAAACCTATCTGTGATATCAAGGCAAGTTTGCTTGTTAGAGCTTAATACTTGTCTGATTTCCAAAATGTTCACATTAAAACAAACACCATATACTCCTGAACACTATTCAATCACCTAAGTGCTACTGCTCTCCAGGACTAGTGGTGTCCAAAAGAAACAGTGGGCCACGGAGCTAATTTTACATTTTCTAATGGCCTCCCTAAAAAAATAAAAACAAGTGAAATTAATTTTAATAATATATTTAGTACGTCCACAATAGTAGCATTTCAATTTGTGATATTAAAAATTGCTGGAGATATTTCACACTGCTTTTCATGTTAGGTCTTTGAATTCCAGGGCACGGTCCACACTTGCAGCATCCCAATCTGGCTCAGCCACACCTCAAGTGCTCAGTGGCTGCCACATGGACAGCACAGGCCCGGAGCGAACCTGGGGCCGCACGATCCTTTGCAAGGCTCCTTACGAGTAGGGACGGCTTCAGTACACCCCCCACACACTAGCCACTCATGTCTTAAATGAGGGACTATTTTCTTGATATTTTTAATCAGCTTTCTCTTATTCTCTCTTACCCTGTGGTTAGCACATCACGTGGCACCACCTGAGAGGCCTGCGTGGGAAAGCACGCCAACCGTGAAGCCCAGTCAAGTGCACCACTCACCTAAGCATCATCGGCACAATATTAAAGGGAAATAAAATTCTGAGCTGTATTATGTAGAAGGCAAAGTGAATAATAACCTCTAATTCTTCCCATGGAGGCTTAAAAATAAAACTAAGAGAATCAGAACCAACAACTGCTCCTGGTTAAGAGGAACAAGATGAGCGTTAAAGAGAAGCACTGGCAGACAAGGTTCTATTTCTTCAGGTAACGTACACGACCACACGACAGGTGCACATCAGGCTAGCGAAGGCCGGGCACTGGGCTGGGGAGTCAGCCTGGCCACAGACGGGTGTCAGAGCCCAGCCTTCTGATTCCAGCCGGACACGCCTAGGATACCACCTCGTTAGTGCACGGCTGTTCTAACTGCAAGGGGTCAGAGAACACGAAGGGTTTGCTGCAATTATCCAAATGGGTAACTTTGCACGTACCCAGAATACACACTGCCCCTTTTATAACTAAGAACTTCATTAAATGCTGGCCTTTAACAGTAAGATTTGAAGTAGGTTTTCAAGTACAACATTCTTGGGAAGATTAGGGGGAAATGTAGGTTATTAAGTACAGATTTGTACACCTAAAAAACGTTGGCAAATCTACAAAGTTATTCTGCCAAAAGGAATACACATGCTTTACACTACTCTTAACTAATAAAGAGTATTCTGATTATAAACACTAATTTCTGTTCAGAGAACAGATTATATCTAGAGTTTTAATACCTGTATCAAAAGAAGAAAATCCTCCAAAAGACGGAAATCCAGCGAAGGCAGAGAAAAACGACCCTGTTCCTCGGTTTCTGCTTCCTCGGGGACCCCTCCGATTCCCAAAAAAGTCATCAAATGGGTCATCTAAAAGCAAACATAAATGCATGCTGTAAAGTCTCTCCTGGGAGAGCCACAGTAAGAGGAAACGGGTTGACGCCTTACAAAACACCATTCCATTAGGAGCAAAACAGAGACAGCAAGCGACAACAAAGGAGCTCACCAGAGGGTGACTGAAACACCACCCCCAACAGTTTCACCTTCTAGTTTACTTCAACCGAAGCTGTAATACGTTATAAAATAACCAGGCTGTTACTAAGAAACAGTGTGTATGCACATAGGATCAAGAACAGGCTCTTCTTCACATTCAGCCGCCTTAACACAGCCTTTTATTTAACATCCTGTTACACTGATCCTGCCGTCAGCATTGGAGGGGTTAAGGTAGTTTCACACTTAGGTTGTTGTACTCCACGTCCAAGTTGCCTTCTCCAAATTCAGACAAAAATGAACATACATGAACATGCACAGATGTGAACACACAGAAAGGGTACAGCCAAGTGAGCAGAACAAACAGCTGGAGAGCCTGGGCCGGGAACGTCTGGAAGTGCCGTTACTTTTCGCAAGCCTGGTGTCTGGGCACAGTTTCCAGGGGGACTGGCTGAAGACAGCCTGGAATAAACGTCACTGGAAGACGTAACTGCGCCTCTGCGGTGTGCACAGAACGACCGGCGCGAGGTGGCGCAGCTGCTGGAAACAGACGCTCCTGGAAAGGAGGCCAGAAACCACAGTTCCGTTTCTCTTTGCTACCGTCTTCAATCAACGAGCACTTACCTGAAAACACGAGTTATACAAAGTATTTTTTTAATTTACATGGGTTCTGTTATTAACATGTGCTGTATTTTTTGAGGGAAATGGCAGATGTGTGAGAAAGACGAGGACCCTTGTGGCGGTGCCAGGACACAGATGTGCCGGGGGAAGGGGAGCAGTCGTCCCGGACACACGCACAGCACAGACTGCTGTGGCCGCGCGGCTGCCAAGCCGGGGCTGGGAGTCTGGCCGCGGATGCAGCTGGTACACGTGAGTCATCCAGAAACGAGGGACAGACACCACACAGCAGGTGACAGCCGAGCACCAAGCGAGACCGCAGGAGCAACAGGTGTAAACCAGAATGCCTGGAGCAGCACCTGAAGCCCAGGCTGCTGCGGACAGTGCTCACAGGCGAGCAGCTGAGCCCAAGCAGACCCCGCCGTCCCGAGGTCCTGCAAACAAGGAAGGAGCAGCAGAGGCCGCGGAAGCTCTGCTGGGGCAGGGAGGAAAAGGAGAAGAGGCGAGTACCTGACTTCCATTCAAGAGAGCCCATCTGAACGGGCCAGGCAGCTTGAACTCACGTGGAGTCCAGGAAAGCGGGGCCTGAAGAAGTAACACTTAGGGAACTGGTGACTGACAGCGCACTCAGAGCTGGCAGAGAGACGGGAGCAGAGGGAAGGCGGCATGCACAGCCCCCCACTCCCCACAGACACCAAGGGGGTCCCAGCCCAGTGCCCAGTGCCCAGGTGCTGATGGGAATCGGCATGGCCAGCAAACAAGTTAACCCGAATACCTGTGCTGACTTTGCAACTGGTTTCCTACATTCCATAATGAAACACTATCCTTTTAAAAACAGTTCGTTTTTATTTTTTAAAAAGGTAATTTACAAGCTACTTTAGAAAGAGACCTCACTGCTCCCACTGTTAAGCTGAAAGCTAAGCAGGAACAGAAGAAAGACATTACATCATATCTAAAGCTGTAATATTTTGTGAATTTCTCCAGAGGCTACAAAGATTCCTCCAATTCAAATAAAACTTAAGTATTCTATCTAGTAACTTTCTAATTTATTGCCATGGTCTACACACCAACTCTGCCAGTCAAGTTTTCTACCTAGCTTATCTACAAAATGGCAGATAAGTAACTCTTATATAAACATTACAAACACAGTTTACATTTACTGTGCAATAATGTACTCTCCTCTGCTGGGCAGGGTGGAGATGCCTGCAGTCCCAGCTACACAGGATTGCTCACGCCCAGCAGGGCAAGGCCAGTGAGCTAGGATGACACCTCTCAACAGCCACTGCACCCCAGCCTGGCAACTTTTGATTGAAAAAAATTTTAAAAGGGCCAGGCACAGTGGCTTACGGGCTTACTTCTAAACCAGCTTTTGAAGTAGCTTCTAAACAAGGCGATTTTATAATTTTAAGTATCACTGTCTTAATTTAGCTTGGAATGAAAACATGAAAATCACTTGCTTAACAGTGGTATCACTCAGGCTCTGGTTCCAGATGCGCCCAAAAGCTGAATGCCTTGCGGACTATTTATAAGGGGTTAGTTGCAAGTGAAAAGCAAAACAGCCATTAACCTGGCCACCCTACTTCAGGAAGCTCAACCCATCGGAAGCATTCAGAGCACGCTGACTGTGGAAGGGACCGTCTGACAAGAGCAGGCGCGCACGAGACAGGAGCGTGGTGTGTGCGCGGCTGCAGCAGCTCAGGAGAAGAAGCTGCAGCTCCAACACTCCTGCAAGTCACAGCGGTGACACGCTGACCCCTGCTTCCTGTGGCCTTCAACTGGAGTGGGACAAAGGAAAGAGGGGGGTCTCGCTTTCACTTCATTTCCGTTTTACACATTTTTAAACCCACTATTACTTCTGCATTTAAAAAGGACAGAACATACTTGCTGACTTTAGAAATAAACTGAATAAGAAATTTTATTCTTTTTTTTTTTTTTTTTTTTTTACGAGACCAGGTCTCACTCTCCCAGGCTGTGCAGTGGCGTCATCACAGCTCACCGCAGCCTGGAACCTGCAGACTCCAGCGATCCCCCTGCCTCAGCCTCCTAAACTGCTGGGACTACAGGCGTGGGAAACCAGACCCTGCTAATGTGTATCTTTTGTAGAGATTCCTGGGTTCTCGTTATGTTGCTTAGGCTGGAAAAAAACTTAATGTAACCAAATATGCTACCATCCCACCACAGAGAACCAGGACCAGCTGAGGTGCTTAAGAGGTGGGTAAGAAGGCAGGTACGGGAACACCAGCCACAACCACGTCAGCAGTACAGAAACCAGGGGCACAAGCGCCTATATTCTCCTTTGGTTATGAAGGTGTCACGCACGTGTGTGTGCGCTTAACAAGCAGCAGCTTCCTTCCCCCTTCGCCCCCACAGGGAAGGGGCGTGTGTACTCGCACTGTCGGCAGGACGGCTGCAGCGCGCTAGCGAGGCCCTCGCCGTCCGCATCTGGAGAGCTGAGTCAGGCAAGGAGACGGGACGGGTGGGAGCCGACCCAGCGGACACGTGGTTAACTTCATGTGCCAACTTGATGGGGGTCACAGGATACCCAAAATATTTAGTCAAACATTATTCTGGGTGCTTCTGGATGAGATTAACATTTGAGCTGGTAGAATGAGCAAAGCAAATTGCCCCCTGACCACGGGGGCGCCTCGCCCAACCAGCTGCAGCAGGGACAGAGCGAGAGGCTGCGGCAGCCCACCAGCACCCGCCTGACACAGCCCTGCAGACCCTCCCCCGCCAGCCCGCTCCTTGCAATAACCCACACACCCTCCCCTACTGGCTGTGTCTCCGGAGAACCCCAATACCAATTTTACAAAGAAGTGCTCCTGATCACTTTACAAATATCTCTACAGAGGTCTTTATGTCTTAGCACAACTTTGTATCCTGAGATACAAACATTAGTTAAAACAGACATGTCCGTGCTGGGATTTAACGCTTTCATTTCAATATCCTAGGCATATGTCCAATGCATCTTTAAAGTTTCAGATCCTGCTATGCTCTCAGGAAACTAAAAGCAATGCATGAAGTGGCCACAATATGACAGGCGTGAGCCGTCCGCCACACCCACCCAGATGCTTTAAGCCCGTACATTTTCCTGAGTTTCACCAAGAGGGAGAGCCTGACAGAGCAGCAACAGCACCACCGTCGCTGTGTGCGGCGGAGGAGCGGAGCTGACAGCAGTCACTCGGGACGCTCAGACCCTGTCCTACACAAGCACATCACCAACCACGAACGCAGGCAAGGCCAGGCCTGCCTGCACTGCACTGAGGCACCAAGGTCCTGCTCCTGGGTGGCCTCAACGACTACTTCCTCAAGTACACACAGGATTGGGGGGAAAAGGACAACAAAATCTAAACAGCACCATGGGTGTGCTGAACAAAAGAAGTACTTCCCTCTACACTATAGCTTCAAAGCTGAAACTACACCATAACTCTCAGAAATCCACTCCAAATTCAAATGCCAACCATGGCGGACACAGACTTTCTCTGATCTCCCAACTCATCTCAGTACCAGGAACTAAAACGAAAACAGGCAATGACTCAAACTTCTAAAACAGTTTCACTTCCATATTCCAAAGTAGCAAGTGACACTTGGAAGGAACGGGAACAGAGAAGAGCAAATGAAGAACACACTGTGACACGCCCTGAACTGCGAGCCATTTCCCACGGCCGACCCAGCCTGCCAGCAGCGCCAGCCACCCAGGACTGCACGTCCTACGTGTTGTCAAATGAACACCATCACTTTTAACTTCTCAGACAATTATTTTTGGCTATAAATGTGATTTCTAGTTACATCCTAAGGTCTGGTTGGAACACCGTGTTTTCCAAGAGTTACAAAAATCTATTACAAAGTGGTCAATTCTTCTCCTTCAAACACAATAGGCCCAAGTGCAGACGAGGAGCCCCGCACCAGAACGAGCACAACCACGGCACGCACACCTCACCAAGGACCTGCCTGGACAGCACTGGGTGCCAGTCCCTTCCGTCCCTACTCGCAGGGGGCTGGTGGCTTCCCCCTGGCTCCAGCTGGCTTCTCCCTTGCTTCTGCTTCCCTGTCCCCCTCACAGTGTCGTGCCTGTCAGACTTCCTGTGAACGCTGCTGTTCCCCCAGTTTGTCAAAGCCTAACACATGGCGTTGGCTCTGCCCGTGGCCTGGGGTTCAAAGCGCTCTTCCTCCCCTCACTCCCGCAGGCCCAGAACACCCTCCCCACCCCACGTAAGGATGGAAGGTGTGGCTGGCTCCACCTTCCAGTTGTCCACAAGCTCCCAGGGATCAGAACTCCACCGGAAAGAGATGAGAAAATCTATAAAGGACTCTGTCAACTTCTTGCTCAAGTGATTGTCATGGCAACGATTAGAAGCTTAGGAACCAAGCACCAGACAAGGTACTACCTGCCCTGCCTTGGGGGAAAAGTAAACAAAATACACCTGACAGGAAACGCCAGAAAGCACAGTGGATGAACTGATCTCAAAAACTGCAGCAAAACCGTCTCACACGGCTCCGGCTGCTGCGGGGTGGGTGGCCAGCACCACGGTTCTTATGGCAGAGAAAATCCTCAAAATGGCCTTTTCCAGAAACCATTTCCTCTTCCTATTTGGGGACGGTGGAAAGAGGGAAGAGGAAACAAGTATCTCGAAACCACCAAGTACGTGCTGAGAGGACAGACGCGGCAACCATCCTGCCAAGATGATCCAGCAGAAATGAAATACCTACCGAAGAACAGCTCCATGTCTCCACAGCAAGAATCCACACATATTCACAGAACATACTTTAGTACGTTCTCCAAGAATATCTCACCAAAGAAATTAAATCACCCCACAAGAGAGAGAACAAGCAGGGAGCTGTGAGGAAGCGAAGCTCACCATCCTCACTCCTCCGGCCCCCAGTGCGACTGCTCCCAAAGTTTCACGCGGAGACAAGGTCAGCGGGAAACCAGACCAACACCTCGTGGGCTTTGCTTTGCTTTGAAGAGATGGGGGTCTTCCACTGTCGGCCAGGCGGGACTACTGGGCTCCAGTGACCTTCCTGTCTCAGCCTCCTGGAGTAGCAGGGACTACGTGCCTGCCACTGCACCCGGCTTAATATGGAAGTCTCACCCCTTGCCTTCTTTCAAATCACGTGTGCTAACACACGTGTGTGAAACTCTGTCCTTAATCAACAGAACTCAGCACCGCGCCACGCGAGGCCGGCGTGGGCTGCGGGTTACAAGCCCCTGCGCCGGGTTCTTCCAATCCGCTGTGCCTCTCCCAGCTCTGCATTTTACGTTTTATTAACTCCTCTGAACACGGGTAACTTTCAACGATTTTTCCTTCTTTCCCCTTTCAAAATTTGCTGCTTGCTTCTGAACTGTACCAATTAGAAAAAAAATCTAACCAACTCTGTCAGAAAGATTATGTTACATGTTGATTTGTGTTCCCTCAAAAAAGATGTTAGAGTCTTAGCACACAGAACTTGTGAGTACGACTCGACTTGGAAACAGGCCTGTGTAGACGATCAAGTTAAGATCACGTCACCCGAGTGGACACCAATTATAAAAAGTGGAAATTTGTCACTGGGCCTGGTGGCACAGCCTGTGGTCTCAGAGTCCAGCCTAGGCAACAGGGCGGGACCCCATCTCTAAAATGTAAACTCTGAAGTTACAAGAGGAGGAAATCTGACACGTATGTACAGAGGGGCCACGCCAGGCAGGCACGGGGAAAAGCGGTCTCCACGGGACGGGAGGAAACCGCTCAGACAGAGGCCCGGGGCGGGCCCTGCGGACACCTCCGTCGTGGACACCCGGCCTCCAGGACTGCGGCAGGGCAGGTTTCTGTTGAAAGCCCCCGTCTGTGGCATGAGGTTACAGCAGCCCCAGGAAAGAGGGCAAACACTGCTTCCAGGGCCTCTAAGCCCGGGGGAAAGACACCAACAAGGCCCCAGGTCTGGCCTTCAGAACGTGCCACCCCATTCTGGTCTCGCTCAAAGGCAACGGACCAGACAGTACTGAGGCAGGAGCAGAAGAAATGTCTTTATTCAAGAGATGCTCTAAATAAATTAAGCCTGCGTATGAACAGCCAGCAGCCCCGCTGACGCTTTATTGTGGCAGGAGGAGAACCCCCAGCTCCGGCCCACCGAGCTCCTCCTCGCTCAGCAGCTCCTCGCACTCCTCGCTGAGCTCCCCGGCCTCCCCGGGCCCGGCCTCGTCCTCACTGGAGAGGGGCTCCAGCTCCTCGCTGGGCGGCTCGCCCAGGCCCCAGCCGCAGCCCTCGCTCGGCTCGTCCTCACTAAAGAGATCCAGGTCTTCGCTGGATATCACATCCAGCACCTCACTGTCCTCCTCACTGGGGCTGTCTTCTGCCGTGTCCTCCACTGTGGGCTGCTCTAGCTCTTCACTAGGCTCCAGGTCCTCACTGGCCACCTCCTCGAACCCTGGAGAGCAAAATGACTGGCTCACCACCATCAACTTAAATTGTGGCTCAGAAAACGAGGCGATTCTCGTCCTCAACATAATCATTCCTCCCCCCAAAAGTCTGCTCCGTGAACTGTTTCCTTCCCCACGGCTTGAAAGAGCGATGCTCTATGAGGAAAAAATGTGCTAAACTGCTAACACAAAAAGGCTCTCTGGGAGCAGTTTTAAAGATTGGTTTTGGCTTTCCAAAGAAAGAACACAAATAAAAAAATTATACCCAGATAATTCTCCCCAATGACAGTTCCTGCTGTGACTAAGGGGATCAGAAGACACTACTAGGTACTTTTTATCTTAGAACACTGTTTTCCTGAACACTGTTGTCTTGTAATGATCACCCTAATTCAAATTAGTATACTCCCTATTAACCAGTGTTCCCATAACACTTGACAAGAGCACATTTTCAGGTACCCCATATTCTGGAAAGAATTTAAACAGCTAGCCTCAAAGGTTCTGACTGGATCCCCATATTTCAGAGCCAATATTCATTCAGTGCTGACTTCAGAATCAGCTTCCACCACCTTTCCTAGGACGGCCTCTGCTTTCAGGATGGGTTCGACACCTGAAAGAACCCAGGCAGAATCTCCTTGCCACCAGGGACAGCTCTGCACACCTGCTCCGGCACAGGAGCGAGGACAATCTGCCCCATACCCTGCACACCCCCCTCTCCCCAGGTCCAAGCCCCTCCTGTGCGGGAGGGGTTCTGTGGTCTAATGAACACAAAGTGCAGCTCAGCAGTATCGTGACACAGATTGTGAACTGTTTTTAGAAGCCAAAACAGGACAGGAAAAAGTTGGTCACGTGAAAAATTAAATCCAAAATATAATCTGCTACCAAAAAATGGACATCATAACATTTATTAAATATGATCTGAACGCAGATAAATGTCAACGAAATCATGAATACAGCAGGATTCTCCCAGCCCTGCATTTGCTCTGGTCTACACTGAACATACCGCCAGCAGGCTGCATGGTGACTTCATACATGCAGTAGCCATGGAGCAGCTTCTTTTCCTGTGTGTAAATCCTGACAGCCTGAAAATGGAAGTCACCCAGAGCACCTGAGGAACAGATGGAAGAGGAATCACTGCCGCCCTGGTCGTGAGAAACACAGAGCGCCTATCGTCGGAGTGTGCGCATCTGCACCTGGCACACGCTGCCTCTCTCCTTGGGCTAGTGCGTGAAAACTCACTACGCATTCACATCTAATTAAATTTCTATATTCACCAACATGTATAACTTCTTATTCTTGAAAGAGCTGCTCAAGGAAAATCATTTTTAATGAGTTCAAAAATTGACATTTTTAATTATCAGAGTTTTTTCTCGACCGGGTGCAGTGGCTCACGCCTGTAATCCCAGCACTCTGGGAGGCTGGGGAGGGAGGATTACTTTAGCTCAGGAGTTCAAGACCAACCTAAGCAAGAGCAAGACCCCCATCTCTACTAAAAAGAGAAATGAATGAGCCAGGCAACTAAAAAAAGAAAAAAGAAAAAAATCAGCCAGGTGTGGTGGTAACTAACGCCTCTAGTCCCAGCTACTCGGGAGGCTGAGGAAGGAGGATTGCTTCAGCCCAGGAGTTTGAGGTTGCTGTGAGACAGGCTGACGCCACAGCACTCTTCTCAGGGCAATGGAGTGAGACTGTGTCTCAAAAAATAAAAAATAATAAAATAAATAATATCTAGTTTTAAAGAAATTATAAAAATTTATTTAAAAAATGATTTTTTCCCTCAGAAAACAAAACCTGGCTATAATTCAGTCACTAAGGGACGCTTTCCCTCTGTAAGAATCAGGTAGGACAAACCACGTTTGAGGTGCCGGGCCTCAGACGCAGGTCAGCCTGCTCGTGCACACCCCGGAACGGAAACCCACGCTGTCAAAAGAGCAGACCCTCTTCCCTGCTTGGCCACAAGGACAGTCACAGATCTGAACACAGCTTCCTGCCCCAACAGTGCCCTGCCTCCCCAAAGGACAACTGTGGGAGGCTCAAGGCTATACAGAGACACCACGGTAGTTCTGAAGACAGGAGAACTCAGTAAATTTTCACTCCTGGCATGGAATTTCTTGCCTGTATGAGGGTCAGTTAGTGAAGGGTGCTGACCCTGGTTTTTGTTCATATTCCCTTTGCTTACGGCAGCAGAGAGTAATGCAAACCAGCCCTCAACTCTCACCAGACCACGCAGCCCCCTCCTCCACATCTGCACATCCCTGCTCTGCTCCAGCTGTCAGCGTGTTGATGAAAATGGTCACGTGCACTACCTGTCCTTCCCTCCCTGAGGAAGGGACTCTCCTCAAGTCAGGCCACGCCACAATGAGGACGGAGTCCCCACGTGAGGTACACCAGAGGACTGCACTGTGCAAGGTGCCCGACACCTACCCGACATGACAGTCACCGCTCCTCTTCGTGCCTGGGGCAGGCAGGGTTTCCACTGGTCGCCCTGGATTATTTGTAGAAACAACTGTTCTTTTTTTCCCTCCTGGAGGTTTGTGGATGCTGTTCAATCTCTTCAACCATGCTCCAGGCAAGGAAGGAGGTAAACACAGGACAGGTTTCCCCCTCCATGAGTCAACAGACAAATACAGCTTCAGAAGCACGCGTTTAACCCTGACCTCCCAAGGCAGCCGGCACATCAGTCTGTCTGACACTCTGACAGCAGACAGCACATCAGACAGACAGACAGTCTGACAGCAGACAGTACATCAGACAGACAGACAGTCTGAGGGCAGACAGCACATCAGACAGACAGACAGTCTGACAGCAGACAGCACATCAGACAGACAGACATCAGACAGCACATCAGACACTCTGACAGCAGACAGCACATCAGACAGACAGTCTGACAGCAGACAGCACATCAGACAGTCTGACAGCAGACAGACAGTCTGACAGCAGACAGCACATCAGACAGTCTGACAGCAGACAGCTAGCAAGAGCACCTGATGCTACCTGCGTCCAAGACACACATGAAAGCCTAGAATCCAGCATCAGCACTAAGAGACGCAGTTGCTGAGAAACTCCATTATCCCTATAATTGAAAAGTAGCTAAAATGCTGTCAACATTAACGCTATTCTCTCCTGTAACAATGTCTGCTGCTTTGCTCCAGAGGTGTCCTTTGTTTTCACAAACTGTGAATGCGACAGTCCCAACACACTATTAGAAAAGGCAGGTTTATAGGTGAAACGTCTCAGGAGCTGTACCTATGATATGCAACGGTTTTAACAGGAACATTACGCACGGCAAATTCTCATAGAAACTGGTGTTCAACCAGGAACACTTCCCAGACCCCAGCAATCCTCACCAGTCTTCACTGAGGGCAAGGGCAAGTTAATCAGGGCCACACACAGCGAGAATACACCTTAAAAACCTTCATTAATGTTCCAGTTGTGAATTTTTAAAAATCTTCAAAACTGAAGAGAAAGGGTTCGCAGCTCCCCTGCAGCTTTAACACCGAGCCGCACGGGCAGACGCAGGTCGCTCAGCAGAGAGGGCACCGTCCGCCGCGCTGGGCTCGAGGACACACCACAAACACCACGGTGACCCCCCAGGTGGTCAACTTACCGAATAAGTCGAATGAAAACGGGTCCCTTCCACCAAAAAATTCCCTGAAGACGTCATCTGGGTTACGGAATGTGAAGCCAAACCCAAATGGATTGTCAAAATGACTTCCACCTACATGAGCAAAACACAGCTTTTAGTTTATGGATTTTGGTGTTTTGTAGAGAAACACCTGTTTATAGAACATAACACAAATCACAACCTTAAAAAAAGAAAATATTTCATAAATCTGGAGTTATCAAATGTAAACCCCTGCCTGGTTTAAGCTGTGTGTCACCAAAGCTGATGACAAATGAGTGCCTCAACTTTAACAATGCACCTGTCACAGCAGGGCCTCCACTGTCCCTCTCACCATCTCCTAAGTCTGTGATCCAAACATGACACCACACACCATTTATTACTTGTTACGGAGATTTGTGAAAGCCAAGAGAACAAGCGTTCACTAAGACAACTTCCTGTTGCAGCTACAGCCTGGCCCGCGTGTTCCCGGTGACGCTGGCTGCACAGCCGACCCCCACGGGCACTTCTCCCACACAAGTCCAGGCCCCACCTGGGGTGACGATTTCAGCTTTTCAGTACAATCTGCTCTTCCAGGGGTTGGGGAACCTGCAGCCTTAAAGCCACATTGTGGCCTTTTAGGTCTCTGAGTATGGCCGTTTGACTGAATCCAAATTTTACAGAAAAACTCTTTATTAAAAGAAGTGCAACAGGGAAAGATGAAGCTTTTCTTGTCTCCTTTGCTGCTTAAAAAAGAAGTCTTGGAAATCAGAAGGTTGCAGGTTCCCCACCTCTGCAAAACCCTAACGATATTTTGACATAATACCAGATAGGCATCTAAGTACTTGTATAAGACCACAATATATTAAAGGATGGTTGCAAACAATTTCCTATCTACACAAAATGCATCAACATGCACTTTCTTCTGGTCCCACAAAGACTTTTAATAGATTTTTTAAATGCCCTCGGTTCCT
The DNA here is from genome assembly GCF_020740605.2 of Lemur catta. Classification (NCBI taxonomy): domain Eukaryota; kingdom Metazoa; phylum Chordata; class Mammalia; order Primates; family Lemuridae; genus Lemur; species Lemur catta. The sequence goes on from NC_059138.1 coordinate 976,483, forward strand.
CTCTTCCTCTCCCCAATCCAGCCCACCTCCTAGGCTGGGTCTTTGACACTGTCCAGAGGTCACAGTGTCTCTCCCAACCCCACTGACGTGCCAAGCCCTCTGTCTCCAAAGAAAAATTCATTTACGTACCTCCTCCGCCACCATTTAATCCTTCTTTGCCGTACTTGTCATAGATGTCCCGTTTTTTAGCTAAAAAATTTTTAAAACATTCAATAAGGCAAAGTTATTTTCAAACCCTTAAAATTCAACAAAGCATTTCTTAAGTTGTAAGTCAGTTTTTAATTTTTCACAATTAGAAGTCAAGGAGTTATGCCACCTTTACTTTGAAAGAAAAGAGAGCAAGAGGGAAACGTTATGTGCCTCTCCTCTGACAAATAGCTCAGAAAAGCTTCAAAGTGTTATGAATTAGAAGTTATTACAAACATTAAACCCGCACTCCACTAGATAATTGCTTCCACTTTACTACCCACAGAGCCCACGTGTCCACCGTGAAAACTCCCACGACCAAGTACAAGACCACTCCAACCCTTGACGCGTCTTAGCACAAAGCCTAGAGGACGTGGTCTGCGGCACAGACAGAAACACGCCAGGACACGCGTGGGGTGGAAAGCAGATGTGCTGAAAACCAGAAAGGAGCCAAACTAAGGCCCCAGAGCCTCAGGCACCCTGGCTAGTGGCACAGCTGAGCGCAAGGCGTGGAGCCGGTGTGCCGCTGTCGCCGACAGTCACACTCATTCACATCCCAGGGTTAAACTACAGCATGGCCCTGGTGGAGGAATAGGCACTTCAGATATGACACCACCTGTGTTCCCCCAAAATCTCATGTTCTGCAAAATGGAAACTCAAGTGTGGAAGCACACCACTTACAACCTGCTCTCCGCGACCAGCACCCTAGCAGGCACAGTGACTGTGCCCTCAGGGTGCCACCTGGGCTAGAGACTGCCTAGGAGGACATGAAAAATACACGCCCTCAAAACATAAATAAAAATCAAGCATGGGATTTTCTTATGGTAGTTTAAAGGTGTATTTTAGGTCAAATACAAAGCTTCAGTTTAGTCCTCAATTTTTCTAATGGTATTGGTACACGAAACCCACAAATCTGGGATACCAAATTAGCACACACACAATGACCAAAAAATGCGAACAGCAGGCAGGGCCTGTGGTCTTGAGTATCAGCCCAGCTCAGAACTCCGACGCACGGGCTGGGCACGCGGAGGCAGAGACACAAGACAGCTTGCGCCCAGGAGTCCAGCCTGGCAACGCAGCCAGACTCCACCCCCGCACCCCTAAAAAAGTCTGAAGAACAGTTAAAGCTCAACAGTTTAAGACGATAAATGCCACATTTCAAAAAGATTTCAACTACCAGTGTTTTCATGTGTTTTCAGACTTGTGAAATAAACAAACGTCTGGGATTTCCTTTAAAACAAAGGAACAGTGTCAACAGAGAAAGCAAGGCTGGTTGTGTTTAAGTGTTGACGCTGCCAATGATTACATGGTTTCCTCTTAAAATTCTGTTAAAGAGTGGCCTGTTACCTGACATTCTTAGCAGGCCCCAAATCCAGCTGGCACCCAATGTGTCCCTTGTGTCTACACTACGTTACCCACTCTGGGAGGGTCCCAAGACCCTGTTCCTGCCCTAAGCCACCCGCTCAGATCCTTCTCAAGGTCAGTGTTACTCACCGTCTGATAACACCTCATACGCCTCGGCTACTTGTTTGAATTTTCTCTCTGCTTCTTCCTTATTCTCAGGATTTTTATCTGGGTGCCACTTCAGCGCCAGTTTTCGATACCTTGAAAAGAGTAAAAAAGTCCAGAAATCAACTAGGTTTTTGAAACTAACAATTAGGCAAGAAAATGGTTTCACAGTTGCCAGCTAGTGAGGTTAATACCAGTTTTAATTATAAAACCTCCCTTTTCCCTAGAATGAAATACACAAGTTCTAGAATCCAGATAGCAGTGATACAAACGAGCTTATAGACAGCAAAACGTTTGAGGAGCAAAGTATTCACAACATGAACCTGCGCTGACTGGGCTAAACAAGCAGGGATGCTCCACGGGGAAGGCAGCCCTGGTCGCTGAGCAGTGAGGACCCAACACCACCTTCCTCGTCCCAACACGTTCTGACTCCCAGGAACAGACGCCTCCGACAGCCCACTGGCAGGTTGGTGTGGCACAGGCGAGACACCCACCACCACACAGACCAGGGTCCCAGTGATCTTTCAGACAGCCCTCTGTTCTGGATTCAAAATCCAAGCAGAGTTAGAACTCTGACTTTTTCAAAAATTCTATGACCAAGGTCATGGTCTGTTCCAGGGTTTCAATTAACTGAATAATTGCACGTTTTTTTGAATACAAAAACAAAAAATCGGCCGGGCGCGGTGGCTCATGCCTATAATCCCAGCACTATGGGAGGCCGAGGCGGGTGGATCGTTTGAGCTCAGGAGTTCAAGACCAGCCTGAGCAAGAGCGAGACCCCGTCTCTACTAAAAATAGAAAGAAATGATTTGGACAGCTAAAAATATATATAGAAAAAATTAGCCGGGCGTGATGGCTCATGCCTATAGTCCCAGCTACTCGGGAGGCTGAGGCAGGAGGATCACTTGAGCCCAGGAGTTTGAGGTTGCTGTGAGCTAGGCTGACGCCACGGCACTCACTCTAGCCAGGGCAACAAAGTGAGACTCTGTCTCAAAAAAAAAAAAAAAAAAAATCCTCTATTCTAATAAGCAAAATATACGCAGAACACATCTAAAAGGGGGGGTGGCATTAAAAGGGGGAGCAAGTGTGCCCTTAAAAAAAAAAATCTCAGACTAGCTGGGCGTGGTGGCTCACGCCTGTAATCCTAGCACTCTGGGAAGCTGAGGCGGGTGGATCGTTCGAGCTCAGTCAGAGACCAGCCTGAGCAAGAGTGAGACCCTGTCTCTACTAAAAATAGAAAGCAATTATCTGGACAACTAAAAATATATATAGAAAAAATTAGCTGGGCATGGTGGCACGAGCCTGTAGTCCCAGCTTCTCAGGGGGTGAGGCAGGAGGCTCGCCTGACCCCAGGAGTTTGAGGTTGCTGTGAGCTAGGATGACACCACAGCACTCTAGCCCGGGCAACAGAGTGAGACTCTGTCAAATAAATTAAATAAATACATACATACATACATACATACATACATAACCAGACCCTGTTTCTACCAAAAAAAAAAGAAAAAATTAGCCAGGTGCGCACCTATATAGTTCCAGGGAGGCTGAGGTTAAGAGGATCACTTGAGCCCAGGAGTTTGAGGCTGCAGCAGTGAGCTACGATGACCCCACTGCACTCTAGCTTTGGTGACAAAGTGAAACTGTCTCACCAAAAACAAACAAAAAAATCTGCATTGTGACTTTTCTGCTATATACTCTACACGTTGACAGTTAACAGCTATCTGGATTCTTGAGTGCAGTCTTTTGACTGAATCCAAATTATACACAACAAATCTTTTTAAGAAAGGGACTGGTCCTGTGAAGTCTGGATTCAATCAAGGAACCACACTTGGGGATCTGGAAAGCCACAGATTCCCCACCCCTGGATCCAGATGACCCTGAGAGCTGTCTGTGACCTGGGACTTGCCCTCCTCGTGCTGGCCAGGCCCTGGTCGCACGCAGCGAGGAGCAGCAGGCAGCAGAGATCTCAGACTTCACGTGGAGGAAGTGGCCTCTGAGGGGAGCGGCCGGGCCGGCAACCACACCAGGGAGTCAGGGTGCTGTGCTCTGGGCCCCTCCCTCGGAAAGTGCCATGTCAGCTCCATTTCCAAGTCCAGTGTAAAATCGGGGATTATTTCACAGCCCTTGTGAATTTTTCATCTACTTCAAATAGACGTGACTCCACCGCAGCAAGGCAAAGGGACAGGGTGCACCGCGGGCCTGAAGAGCGAAGGGCTACACCGAGTTCCCCGACTGCAAACGCTCATTTGTTCACTGCTTTCTAAAGTTCAAATTGAGCTTTGTGGCATTCAAAGACTGTTATGTAACATTAAAAGCCATTTTAATAGCAGCAGAAAGAGTTATACCACTTAATTACCAATGTACAACTTCCCAGGTGTATTATTTCAGAAATAAAATTACTTACGCCTTTTTAATATCCTCGGCTGAGGCATGTCTCTGCACGCCTAGAACTTCATAATAATCCACCATGTTTTACCTGATTGTGGGAACAGGTCCTGCAATTAAAAACAGGCAGTCAGTGACAAGACTGCAGGGCGGGGTGGGTCACAGGGGTGGGACCTGGGCAGGAGAGTCACCCAGCACCTGCTGGCCCAGAGAGCTTCTGTCAGCTAACCCTCACCTGTCAGGCCAGGGCCTCCCCTCTGGGAACTGATTCCAAAACTCATGTTCTAAAACCCTTCTAGATATAGAAAAAAAGCTCTACAATAGCCTAATAATAGCCCAAGCTAAATAAAAGGTGCAGGCGACTCTGAGACTGGGCAGCCACCTGACCACGAGCTGACAGGCTCTCCGTGAGTGTCCTGTTTTCCCACATGTGGGCCACGCTCAGAAAACACCAGCCACCGCCTTCCTTCAACACACACCTGTGCCAGGCGTTGGGCAAGACTCGTGCGCTGAGGACGAACACACTGTCCCTGCCCTGAAGAAACTGCAGGTCAGAACAGAAAGCTGCCCTTCCACCATTCTGTCCCTCTCACCAGGGACAGCAAAAGCCCCCTCACACATCTCCCAACAGAAAAAGGAAAGGTTTCTGAATGCAGAGTTGTCAGTGTTAACTTTACCCTCTGGCTTCAAACTCCCGTCCATCCACCACCAGACAGATACAGTACTGCCTTGTGGATGTCACTACCCCAGATGACCTTCAGTCCAAACCCAGCAGCAGAGATTAGCTTCACCCGTGGGTCCCTGGGTTCCCTCGCTGCTTCACAGAGTAGGACAGGGAAAATCCATTCTGCTCGGCCACCTGTCCCACAAACAGCAACTACACACATCCTGCTTCTTTAAGATGTGAGTGTCCCAACCAATTTACTTCTTTAAATTTGACTGGCTAAATCATTTTATTAAACCAAAGATCAAGAAACTGCACTGAACAGGTCCACACCATGTTAGCTTTACCCAATAAACCAAGCCACTTTGTCCAAAACTGAAGCTAGGCTTTCAGGAGCCTTCCCAGAAACCTTAGTTTTGGAGAGTTTCAAAAGAAATATTCTCACTGTAAACAAATACATGAGATCTTAACCTTCCTAAGGCCATGTTGCTAAGGCTGAACAATGTCAAGGTTAAATAATGCCACATTATGAGTTATTCCATTTCTCAAAATAAGATGTACAGTTTCATTGTATTTACTTTCCAAATTTAGAAAGCAATCCGTAGTATGAAAAAAATATTTTTACCTCATGACTCAGCATGTGTGTGCACATCTGCCTACACAACCCTCACTAAATATTCATGCAGTAACTATATAAGAGGGTTAAGAAGAAATACACAAAAATGTAATCTTTTGGGGAGGCTAAGGCAGGAAGATGGCTTGAGGCCAGGAGTTCCATACCAGCCTGAGCTACATAGCAAGACTTTGTCTCTAGAAAAAATAGAAAAATTAGCCAGGCACAGTGATGCACGGCTGTAGTCCCAACTACCCCAGAGGCTGAGGCACAAGGATGGTTTGAGCCTAGTAGTTCAAGGTACAGTGAAGTACAGTGAGCTATGACAACACCACTGCACTCCAGCCTGGGCAATGCAGACTGACCCTGTCTCAAAAAAAAAAAAAAAAAAAAAAAAAAAAATGCAATCTGTTACCAGTCCAGGAACCCAAAACAAGAAAAAAACTAAACATATCACACAACGATCTAACAGAGAACCACCTCTTAGCACAAATACCCAGAATGTTAGCTAAAATATAGCAAATTTAAAGAGACAGCTCTGCTCCTAGGATAGAACGACACACCCAGGGTGCCAGTAACCAGAAAATTAGAAGAAAGCATGAGACATGAAGCTTATGCATTGATGGGGCGGGATTTGGGGCATCCAGACTGCCTTGTTTTAGAGGCACAGGCAAGCAGCAGCTGCAACTAACACCCCTACATTAACTGTGGTCCCTCAAAGAGCTGACTCCAAGAAAGCGGAATAGGAAAAACTTCCTAGTGAACTGCAGGGAAGAGGGAAGGAGAAACACCCCTCAGAACACGCAGCCCTAAAAGCCTCAAGCAGGTAAAACAGAATCCTATTCGTAATCTTCGAGCACTATTCTGGGAGAAACAAGAATCTCTGCAACTCACATCACAGAGATTCCTACAGCAAACGATCCCCGTGCAGATCAGCTCACAGCCCAATCCCAGACAGAAGGAAAACATTCAGCCTGAGAAACACACACCCTGCCAAGTATGCACAAAAGAACTGTGGTAAGAGGAATGGAAATGTTGGTGTCAACCTGCTGGTTTGTTAACAAATCAAAATGGCAGTAACAACAGTTTAACACAGCCATTTTAAACTTAACAGCAGATTCCGGAGAGCTAGAGAGGGCTTGTGATGTGGAAGTGAGAGCTAAGGCCATTATCCAGGTTCAGTGCAGAGACATGGAAACAGGATAAGAAGGTTCAACGTAATTCTGAAGATCAGAAGGCCAGGATCAAAGAGGAAACATGTGATGCTGAAACTGGCTACTAAGGCTCCAGAAGTAGAGAAACAGAACAGGCTCTATTCACTCTAAGGGCCTGTCCCTACTGGGGAGGCAAGTAGGGCACAGGCTGTTACTTTGGAAGGCAGGCGGGACAGCCCACACACCAAAATATGAAGACAAACATGAATAGAAAACAAGTAAAATGTAAACTTCATACCAGAAATTGAGGTGGGGGGAGACGGTACACACAGGGAGCCAGGGATTATGAAAAAGCATAAAATAAGAGTTTAAATACACGTGTAGCCAGGCACAATCTATGTGTTCACTTGTGTAACCCAAATACCTCAATAAACATAGTAACTGGAAATAAAGATTAAAGACATTCTAAAATCGAATTTTTTTTTTTAAACTACACTATACTTTTCAAAGAAACAGAAAAATTCTAACTCAGAGGCTAGGAAAGACGCACAAGGGAAAAATACCAAGGAAGTGTAGCAATACCACTCTCTGATGGGAGACCCTTGAATACTAGCATTATCAGGAATAACTACTGGCCCAGCCTGGTGGCTCACACCTGTAATCCTAGCACTCTGGGAGGCTGAGGTGGGAGGATCACTTGAGGTCAGGAGTTCAAGACCAGCCTGAGCAAGAGTGAGGCCCCATGTCTACTAAAAATAGAAAAAAACAGCTCGGCATACTGGTGCATGTCTGTAAGTCCCAGCTACTTGGGAGGCTGAGGCAGGAGGATCGCTTGAGCCCAGGAGTTGGAGGCTACAGTGAGCTAAGCTGACGCCACAGCACTCTAGCCCGGGCAACAGAGCGAGACTCTGCCTCAAAAAAAATTAAAACAAAATTAAATGCTAAAAGTCCTTGAAGGCCTTTACTTCTCCTCCTCCTGAAACATCCCTAAAAGATTTTCCTTAAAAATGGTCACAATTGGCACTAACTGATCAACACTATGGTGCTCACATGGTAGTAATATTCTCCAGGGATTGGGGGGGGGGGGGAGGCGGTACACTCACAACTAATGGACACAGTGTGCATTGTAGAGGGGAAGGGTAAGCCTCTAAACCTCACTTGGGTGAGGCAAAGACATAAAATGTAATGAAAACGTTTGTACCCTCATAATATCCTGAAATAAATTTAACGAAAAAAAAAAAAATGGAAGGACAACGAGTAACGATGGTAATGATAGGAATCGCTTCTGTTAGCTATTAAGTAGAATACTAGGTCTGCACAACCAATTCTCGCTGTAGAAGCCCTTAAACAGCTTAAGAACTGAAGGACAGGCCAGGTGCAGTGGCTCACGCCTGCAATCCTAGCACTCTGGGAGGCCGAGGAAAGAGGATCCCTTGAGCTCAGGACTATGAGGGTGCAGTGAGCTACAATAACGCCACTGCAGTCCAGCCAGGAGAGCTTATGTCAAAAAATATATATATTAAGACTATACTTTCAAGGATCCTTTCTGTAGTCTGTTACTAGAAAAGTTTCTCTGAATGTATAGGAAAAAAAAAGAAAGAAAAAAAAATATATATTAAAAAAGACAAGGCCGGGCGCGGTGGCTCACCCCTGTAATCCTAGCACTCTGGGAGGCTGAGGCAGGGGATCGCTCGAGCTCAGGAGTTCGAGACCAGCCTGAGCAAGAGCGAGACCCCGTCTCTACTAAAAATAGAAAGAAATGATCTGGACAACTAAAAATATATAGAAAAAATCAGCCGGGCATGGTAGTGCATGCCTGTAGTCCCAGCTACTCGGGAGGCTGAGGCAGTAGGATTGCTTGAGCCCAGAAGTTGGAGGTTGCTGTGAGCTAGGCTGACGCCACGGCACTCTAGCCCAGGCAACAGAGTGAGACCCTGTTTCAAACAAACAAAAAAGACATAAGGAAATTTTAATAAATTTTTTTTAAAAAATGAAGGGAAAATTTGGAAAAATACTATTTACAGGCCACACTTTCCCCTTTCAAAGTGAAAACATGTCAAGTCCCATGGAGAACAGGGCATTGTGGTAGACAGGAAGGATTCTGTTCTTAACATTTAACTGCCTACTTTATAAAAAAAGAATTTCACGGTCGGGCACAGTGGCTCATGCCTATAATCCTAGTACTGTGGGAAAAAGAGGAAAAGACTTATCTGGGGGCTCCTAGAGTCAGAGCAAAAGTTTCTACAAAGTATTTTACTCCAGCAGCACCAGGGAGAGAAGTACAGGCAAGGCCAGGTGCACCGCTTCCTTCCCAGCCTGAGCTTCCCTCTGGGTCAGGGTCTGAGCCCAACTGACCATCTGGGCGGGACACGCCTTTGCCGTGGGGTCTGTCCCGCACCGTGGGCTGCCTAGCAGACCATGGTCTGCACCCACCAGGTGCCAGCAGCACCTCCCCAGTTCGTTTGGGGTTTTTTCACCCAGACACAGCTTCAATCTGTCGCCCAGGCTGGAGTGCAGAGACATAATCACAGTTCACTGTAACCTCCAACTCCTGGCCTCAAGCAATCAATCCTCCCACACCCAGCCCTAGTTCTGACCATTTAAAAAGTCCCCAGGCACAGCCAGAAATCCCCGGTGGGGGTGAGGGGGAAGTAGAGAATCACTGCTACAGGTTCTCTTTCCTTGAGTCAGACGGAGCAGGGCAAGCCACAGATCTAAAGCCTGTACCAACAGCCCCTCAGGGAGCTGCAAGCTTTCCAGAGTGCCCCACCCCTTTCGGAGTACATCTTGGGAGAATGTTCCTCCCAACACAGAGCAAGCCGTCCATTCTCTCTGAAGTCCGCCTGTTCCGGCCCAACGCACCACAGGTCCTGCACTGGAAATGTCAGCAATCAAACAGATCTCTAACCACCCTGTAACAAGTATCCGCACACACTCATAGAGGTCATGGTCACAACAGCCAGCGTTTGAAGGTCTGAGAAACTGTCTTCCCTCCCTTCCACCCTCACACAGTGCCCCACACCATCGCTGTCCTCATCTCCGGGCGGGGAAACCTGCGGCAGGAGGCTGAGTAACCGGCTCGGATGACAGCCCGCACGGAGGAGGGGTCAGTCAGCCCAGGCTCTCCAGAGCTGCCCTCCTGGTCACATCTCTGAGTTGCAGGAATTTCTGCGGAAAAGAACGTATACCTTCAAAATCAAAGATGCTGCCTAACTCCTCTCCACAGAGTTTAGACTAGCATTAGCCTCAAGTTCTTCCTGGCCTTCAAAAACAATTATTAACTGGTGTAACTGTTCCAACCTTAACCTCGTCAGTGAAATCTCATACCTCATTGTTTTGCTTATATAGTTAAGCCTCTTTTCACATTCAAGAACCATCTGTAACTTCGACTCCTATGAATTGTCTACATTCTTTGTCCATTTTTTCCACCTACTTGTTAAATTTTGACCAAATCGTTAATGAAATCAAGGGAGGCCAAGTTTTTTTTTTTTTTTTTTTTTTTTCTTCAAGAGATGGAGTCTCACTGCCACCCAGGCTGGAGTGCAGTGGCATGATCATAGCTCACTGCAGCCTCAAACTCCTGGTCTCCAGCAATCCTCCTACCTCAGCCTCCAGAGTAGCTGGGAGTACAGGTGTGCACCACAACCACCTTTTTTTTGTGAAGAGACAGGGTCTCGCTATGTTGCCCAGGCCAGCCTTTTAAACTCCTGAGCTCAAGCAATTCTCCCACCTCAGCTTCCCACAGGCACACACCTAGGTCTTAACCGCATGTTCCAATATTCACTCTTTCAACACGGGGACACCCATTCAGTGCCATACACTGCTAGGGCTGGAAAAAAATTGGCTAAGTTGACAGTGATGATCGGGTGCAGCTAAAACTCTGAACTAAGTCAGGAAAAGTAAAAAGTAGGCAACAAACTGTGAGGATCAGCAGCTGCTGGGGAGGCAAGTGCTCCTGGGAAGGAAAAGCCAAGTACACACGGAAATCAAGCCTGACAACCGTCTACATATACACACTGTCACTGGAGTAGGCATGAAAATGAAGCAATGTGACTAAAAGAGGACCCATTCCAAAAGATGCTATTTCGCCAAACTACAGTAGCCTGTGACTCTGCACTTCCAACAAGCTCCTCCAGGAAACGACACAAATACTCCTCTAGAATGTGAGCCCAGAACTGCCTGTCCACTTACCAGGATGAAGTCAGACTAACCAAGCCAGATTAGCCAAACATTAAAATGTCATGGCACACACGATGCATGCCAGAGATTGTGATCAGAACCAAATTTTATATGTTCACATCCAGACTGAGCCGAAGAGAATCCTGCATCCAATGCACTGTACCCAAACAGCCATAAGATGACCCAAAGACTGTGAATGACAAAGCTCAAGCCCCTCAATTCTCACTTTACTACGTTACATTTAAACGGTCCTGCCAAGGTGGAACAGGTTCCCAAAGCTTTGGCGCATCCAAGGAGACACACTGCTGCTGACAAAAGCTTCTGCCCTCACAGCACAACTGTCCACTCAAGGGTAAGATTTCAGCTCTTCTCCTAGTCTACAAATTAACACGCTTCCTCCTCTAACCTCTCCGGCTCCAATCCCACTCACCCAGCAAACAAACTCACATGTGCAGTACCAGGACGAGGGCTAACAGGCGACACACAAGGCGCTCCTGGTTCAAACACCCACGTCTCTGCTGTGGCTTACACTTGAACCAGGGTACTTCCTCAGTTCTGACTGCCAAAGCTAAATTAGCTAGCATATCTTCTGCAATTACTCCACACGTGAACTATCATTTGCACTTATAAATTTTATTACGAGAACATTCTTAAGGTTGAATTCCAGGAAAAATAAGTCTAAGTTATTTTCACAAAGTCTGAGATTCTCCTTTTGCTGTAAGAAAAAGTGCAGAAAAGTCCCCACAGAAGTGCCTACTAACCTCTATTCCGCTTACCCCTGGAAAGACACTGGAAAGGCCCTTACAGGTTCCCAAACCAACTGGCTACCTGCAAAAGCCCACTTTACTAATTTTAGACTTTCTCTGACCAAAATTAACACCTCATGGCTAAATACAAGGATACTTGACATCAACTGCATGCAAACCAGTATGCAGGAGATGACAGGATTTTTACACTCATGAAGCTCTAGTTGCCAAGATAACACCATTGCTACAGAAAATGTAAAACAAATGTGATGACACATCCTGGGCCACTACTACAGAGGTACCAAATTTACTGCCTCAGCCTCCCAAGTAGCTGGGACTACAGGTGCTCACCAGAACACTCAGCTAATTTTTCTACTGTTAGTGGAGACAGGGTCTTGGTCCTGTGCTCAGAGTAGTCTTGAATACCTGAGCTCAAGCAATCCTCCTGCCTGGGCCTCCCAGAATGCTAGGATTATAGGCGTGAGCCACTGGGCCCTGCCCCATCCGCTGTGTTCTTGTCCGTGAAACTGTATTTACTACCAGCTTTGACTAGAAATCAAAGTTTCAGCTATTTGAGATCTTCCATCACGAGTCAGCTTTAAAAAGCTAAGTTTTCTGCACAGCTCAGTTGGCTCCTTTAATTTACAAGATTTTGATTTTCATAACTTTCTAAAAGTGAATTTTTAAAAGCCATAACTGTGCCCCATGGTCTTAATGAAATTTAAGAGAATATATGCACCCAATATGATTATTACAAATATAGCCATGCTGTCACAATGCTCCTAGAATGCATCATTAGGTGACTTCATGGTGAGAATATCCGAGTGTACTTACACAAATTTAGATGGTACAGTCTACTACATGCCTAGGCTATGTGGTGTGAGTTACTGCTTCTAGTCTACAGACCTACATAGCATATTACTGTCCTAAACACTGTAAGCAATGATAACCCTATGGTATTTGTGTATCTAAACATATCTAAACATAGGAAATATACAGTAAAAATATAGTACAACCCTGGCACGGTGGCTCACATCTGTAATCTCAGCATGTTGGGAGGCTGAGGCAGGAGGATCACTTGAGCCTAGGAGTCTGAGGTTGCAGTGAGCTATGCACTACAGCTAGGGTGACAGAGCAAGACCCTGTCTCAAAAAGTAAGACACACACACATTTGCCTACGCCTACACACAGCCAGGATCGTCTATATCACTGTCTTCAGACCCTGTATCTTGTCCCACTGGAAGGTCTTCAGAGCAACAATGCAGGGAGCTGTCATCCCCCATAATAACCATGCCTTCTGGAATATCTCCAGAAGGACCTGCCTGGGGCTGTTTTATGGTTAACTTTTTTCTTTAAAGTAAGAGTACCCCCTAATAAAATGACTTAAAAAAAAGTACAGTAAACACATCAGTAACAGTTCGTTATTAAATATTATCAACTGCACATAATTGCATGTGCTATACTTTCATGCAACTGGCAGCACAGCAGGCTTGTTTACACCAGCGTCACTACAAAACAAGACGTCACTAAGCGACAGGAATTTTTCAGTTCCACTATAATCTCATGGTGACACTGTCATTATGTGGCAGGTTATCACTGAGACAAAGACCTCAAGTTTAGTATGTAGACTTTTATGCTTTTTCTACTCTACGACCCAAATCTTAAACATCCACCCAAATAAAGTTACAGTACGTAAGTGACTATCTTTTCATGCATGAGGCCATTTTCAAACATCTCTCCATCTAGCACCCAAGAAACTCTGCTCTACTTGCAAAAAAAGTCTCCCTCCAAGTGTTTTCATCCAAAGAAAAGAAAAAACCACACAAAAACAAATTCCTTTGCTCCAATAAAGGAGATCCAACGCTGAATATGGAGCTGAAAAGGGTCCTTCTTCCAGAAAGCCGTTCATTACTGTCCACCCACTGAACACCACTCACACCATATGCGGCTGTATGTGACGTAATTCAAGAGAGGTCACATGGCCATTGGAGACATTCCACTACCCTTAGCTTAAAAACCAGTCAATTAAAATTCTCATTACTTCTAGAAAGTGGCTAATTTTAAAACATTTTTTTTTTCTTTTCTTTTTTTGAGACAGAGTCTCACTCTGTTGCCGGGGCTAGAGTGCCATGGCGTCAGCCTAGCTCACAGCAACCTCAAACTCCTGGGCTCCAGCGATCCTCCTGCCTCAGCCTCCCAAGTAGCTGGGACTACAGGCATGCGCCACCACGCTCGGCTAATTTTTTTTTCTATATATATTTTTAGTTGTCCAGATAATTTCTTTCTATTTTAAGTAGAGATGGGGTCTCGCTCTTGCTCAGGCTGGTCTCGAACTCCTGACCTCAAGCAATCCTCCTGCCTCAGCCTCCCAGAGTGCCAGGATTACAGGCGTGAGCCACCGTGCCCGGCCTTAAAACATTTTTTAAAGAGGAGTTCAAATCATGCTGTGGCATCAAATAATTCAGTGCAATACTATCTGCTTAATGGAATGGAGGCAGGCCACGAGTTTAAAATGAAACAAATAATAAACGTGGAGAAGTTTCCCAAGTGTCATTTCATCATATGATGAATTCCCAAACAAAATGTAATCAGGTAGGGAAAAGAAGGAAAAAAACACAGTAGTGAGTTATGATTCCTTATCACAGATCACCTACTTATGTTACATTCCTATCCAATATGTCCTAAAATAGTCCTAAAACAAACGCAGGAAGTTATTCCCTCTATTACTCACTATTAAAGACCATTCTTTCAACTGGCAGTCATAACCTATTAGGTAGTTACAGCCTTGAATAACTCCCCGTCATCTAGAAAATAAAAAAAAAAAAAAGTCAAGTAATCAGTCTCCAAAGCTAGCAAACTGAAACTGTAGGTTATACATATTTTTCCAACTTTCCTAAATTCTGGATTCCATTATTAATCACTGGACAGTAACCAGGACATAGACTAACCGGAAAAAAACAACTCGAATTCTGTTGCTTTTGAAATAAAGTCTGAGAGACATTAAAAAAACTTTCTCCCCTTTGATAGATACTGAAATACTTATATTTCCAGAAATTAATCTTCCTCACCTTAAAGGCGTCTCTTAAATTTACTTCTCATGTAAAATGTCTCCAATAACATGACAAGTTTTGACTACGATTTTGTATTTCCATCCAAAAATAAAAGTTCAACAAAACACCTTAGTAATATCAATAACAGCATCAAATTTTTACTAGCTGACATCCACTAAATCATTTTCTTCAGCTTGGCTGTATCACTGTCTTTCCATTCAGAAATGATCATTTCTAACATATTCTTATTTTCACCAGCTTCACTTTTCTTCTCATTAACCTCCTTTCCTTCAACTGTGAAGTTCTCAAATTCTATTCATCAAGGAGAACTACAGCATTTGTTAAATCCTACTGCCCCAGCCCATTCTCACTTGCCAACGAGCCCGTGGTACACGCCTTTCACCACTAGGTGGTGTCCTGGGCAAATTTAAACCAAACCAGATTTTTAACACAATCAATTTGAAGTGGGGCCGAAAAAAGGTTTTTTTAAATACCGTTCTCACAAATATAAAGGCCGACTATATTCTCTAACTCATTATCAATAGGCATCAGAAGTGATTTAAAAGCGTTTCATGTGTAAGCCTTCACCAACAGAGGTTGACCTTCACACAAGAGCAACAGAAAGGTGTCATACATGTGCTCTTACTGGTTACACTCAATGGAAAAAAACAAGTCATGTTGTGACATATTCAGGAAAATTACAAATAATTTACCAAGTTTTGAAGTGCCCTATGTAAAACTGTTAAAAAAGCAAAAGACCACCCCATCTCCAAACCTGGTTTTTGAGTTATCCAGGTTGAAACCTGTTGACCGTGGTGATGGATGGATGCAAAACCAAAACAGAGGTAATTCAAGGTAAAATGGTTTTACCCTTGTTTCTTAAAACTAATGATTTTGCTTAAAAGGGAAAGCTGTTGTATGACACTTACTAGCAGGTACCACACTATAATTCCATACCCACAACTTAGTCTTCACAGTATTAAATACTTCCCCCATCCCATCCTCCAGAGAAGTCTGTCCTGCAGCCATAAATATCTCCCAAAGCTAACACTTTGATAACACTCACAAAAAAAAATACATTTTAAAACACTGAGGTCTTTGAAAGTACGATGCTGAATTCATCTCCAATTCCTTAAAAGCTCTCAGTGCTCTGAAATCCCCACCACTCTCATCCTCCACGGTACCACACTCAGTATGGCATTTTTCAAAAGCCAATTTCTCACCTCTTTTGCTCCCACTTCCTGTCATGGCATCCACGCCTACCAACTACTCAAAGAAATTTACCCCCCAAGTTTAATGTTCTCAATAACCCAGGAAGTCCACAGCTCATTAAAGAGCGTGTACACGGAGTACTCATCACTTTAACACAGAGCACACAGCCCCAACCCCATGGAGCTTAAGGCTCTCAGTTGTGGAAACAAGAAAAGCCTGGATTAAACCTCCCCAGAGACAGCAAGAGGGCGGGAGGGCACGGGGGAAGCGGGGGACATTCACATAATCCCTTTCAGAAACTATCATTTCGACACGTAAAATTATTAGGAAAAGTGTGATTAAACATGAACAAGCAGCAACCAAGTTCAAATGGTTTGTGCGTTTACCTTTCCTTTTTTGATCACTTACTTTTCTACTAAATCAATTAGCTGACAAATACTAGTCATAAAATCTTACTACAAATCTACAATTCAAATAAAAATGTAGAAAAATAGCAAAATGTGCTCCTCAGCCTACTCTTCCCAGATCTTCTGCAGCCTTCGGCTTCCTGGGCAACCTCCCTCGGGTGGCACACTGCTTCTGCTCGGGCCATTTCCTTCCAACAGTTCGTGTGGAAAAGTTAGTAATGAAGTTTACACAACTGACTAGCAACCCATCCTCAAAGTCGCTACCGCCAAAACCTTTTCAGAGCCAATATAAGGTCTGCATTTTGCACTGCCCGTGTCAACTTCTGTCCTTAGTTGGCGAAGAGTTTACATAAACGTTAAGTTACATAAACTTCAGTTACATAAACTACAGTTCAAATCCTTTGAAATGAAACAAGGCAAATAGGCTTTTTAAGTAAGACAAAAGTCAGTTTGCTAATCACCAAACTTCTGAAGAACCGGCCGAGAATTCTACCGACAGGGCTCTGCCGTCCCCACCGCCCGCCCGCCCGCCCGTCGCCCTCCATACTTGGCAGCACGGCCCACCACGAGGACCTCACTCCGCAAACTCCCCGGATTCTGGTTTCAGAGTCAACGACGTGGGCTCTAAGCACGGAGCAAACACCAAGCCCCTCGGCCCCGGGCCCAGCTAGGCCGCCCCGGGCGCGGGCCCCACCCCCAACGGCCGCGGAGCCTGCCGGGCGCCGGCACGGAGGCGGAAAGAAGGGGACGCCCGCAGACCCCGACCCGGGCCGACCCGCAGACCCACGGCCGCCCGCGCCCGTCCCCTGCCCGGCCCGCCCTCGCCCGGGCCAGGCCGGAGACCCAGGTCACCCCACCGTCGCGACCAGGGCTCCAGGTCAGGTCCGGCGCCGGCCGGGCCTCGCACGCGACCTCCGCCGGCCTCCCCCTGCCCCCAGCGGCGCCTCACCGAGGACACGGGCGGCCGGCGGCGGCAAACAGGGAGGGGGCGGCGGCCCGGGGCTCCTCTCGGCTCTGGCTCGGCTGTGCGGGTCGCGGCGGCGGCTCCTCGCGCTTTCCTTTCTCTCCTTTCTCCAACAACAAACAGGAAGTACGTCACGCGGCGGCGGCACGGCGACGTCGACTTCCGCCCTGTGCTGACGCCGCGCATGCGCAGTCGTCGCTGCCCACACCGGGCCCTGGGCAGGCCGCTCCCCGCCTCTGCCTTCGCGAAGGTTCTCGTGTCTTCGGCTGGTTGGGGGCGGGGAGGCGGCCTCGGCCGCGAGGGGACAGGTGTTTGCTGCTGGGCAGGGGGCCTCCTGCGTCTTCCTCGTATCCGCGGTGCCCTGCCCGCCGCCAGCGAAGAGGCGGGGGCGTGGGAGGCCCCTGCCCGCCCGCGGAGCTCTGCGGCGAGTGATGACGGAAGCGCAGAAAGCGGTGGCCGAAAACGCAGGTGCGCGGCTCCGCCTGCGTGGTCGGTGTCCTGGAGACTCGCGCGCCCGGTCTGTCCGCCGCCGCCGGCCTTTCCTGCTTCGGCAAGGGTTCCGTTTCCAGGACGTGAAAACCAGCCAGAAGTTTGGAGATAGTGATTGCCTTGGAACATACGACTCAAGTCCTGTGGAATCAAAAACGTTAGCGTTTTAAGTAGTAAAAGGAAAGTCTAGCTCTAGCGGGTGCAAGGTTTGATGAGGCAAACAAGCACTCATCAACTAAAAGTGAAGCCCTCAGTCCCCTCTGACTGAATGGACCCCCCTTGGCCAAGAGGACCCCAGAAAAATCCTGCAACTGGGTCCCTGCTGAGAACGCAAATAAAATCTTGAGCCTCCAGGCTGACTGGAAGGACCCCCCTGAGCCAAGGGGACCCCAGAAAAACCATAAAGCTCAGTTGCTGACCAAGAGGAGAAGGGAGGTCAGTCACGCTCCCTCCCTCTTGGAGCTTCTGTTGTAACGACAACATAGTAAATCATTAGCGGGACCTAAGGCCCTGGAGGAGGAACCTGAAACCGCACCTGCAGACCATTGATTTACTTAAAAGATCATTCCAGTCTCAGTAAATGTCCAGTGGCTTGTCTCTGATTAACAGACTTCCTTATCTTAAAACATTCCAAACCTTTAGACAAAAATTCATTCTTTAACCAATTACAAACGAAAGAAGCTTTAAACCCACCTATAACCTGTAAGCCCCTCCCACCTTTTTGGGTCAAACTAATGTAAGCCTTCCATGTATTATTGATTTATGATTTTACATGTAATTCTTGTCCCCTTGAATGTATAAAACCAACCTGTAACCCAGCTGCCTCCGGCCCATTTTCTCAGAACCTCCTGAGGTCGTGTGCTCTGGGCTGGTCACACACATTCAGCTCAGTATAAACCTCTTTAAATTACGGAGTTGGGGTTTTTTTCCGTTAATGCTGGTCTTGAAAGGCAGGGGCATTGGACATGCCTCCTTATGGCCCCTCCCTTTGGAGCTTAGACACAACAATTGACCAGCATTAATGTTAAGAGTACCCAGGTCATGAGACTGTGAAAACAGACTGTTTGTGACAATAAGATACTAAATTATAAACAGGACCTAAAGCCGTGGAAGGCAAAGGTTAAGTCATGCCTACTGACCATCAATTTGTTAAATAGATCTCTTTTGAGTCCTGTCAACTGAAAAGAACCCAAACTGTGTAAAATAATTTAAGGAGGTTTATTCTGAGCCAAGTATCTGGGAACATGGCCCAGAAAACCACACCCAAGAACCCTTGAACCAATGGTCTCCCGTGGTTGGGTTACAGTTTGGTTGCTTATACATTTCAGGGAGACAGGAATTACATGTAAAATCATAAATCCATACATGGAAGGTGTACATTGGTTTGGCCTGAAAAGGCAGGCCATTTCAAAGTGGGAGATTACAGATTTTAGGTGGGTTTAAAGATTCTTCAGACCTGGCGCAGTGGCTCGTACCTGTAATCCTAGCACTCTGGGAGGCTGAGGCAGGCAGATCCCTTGAGCTCAGGAGTTTGAGACTGTAAGGTTTTTGGATAGGCCGGCGCCAGAGAAAGAAAGGCAAGCAGAGTTGAAAGGGATAAGTAAAGAGGCTCTATTGGAGCGCTCCCCAGTGAGAGGGTACCGGGTCCCAAGAGAGGCGGGCCCAGGTGAGGTTCTCGGGTCCCCAGGAGAGAGAGACCCGAGAAGTCGCATCACCCAGAAGTTTTGAGTGGGCTTATATGTGTTTTTTAGAGTTTGGGGATGGGGTTTCTTTGGCGCGAAGAGTTTTGACAGGAAGAGTAAGGAATTTCTTTGTTGCAGTTTTAGGGCGGGTATTGAGAAATAGGAGGGGCTGGTGGTATGTGTGGACTCTAGGAACCCTGACTCTTATCAGGGTAACCATCCAGGTGTGGTCGTCCTTTAACTTAGCTGTGCCTTGCAGGCATTGTTTTCCGCAGGTCTCGTGGGCTTCTTTTTCCATTAGGGAGGGGAGGGGTGCCTACCACCAGCCTTACAGAGACCAGCCTGAGCAAAAGTGAGACCCCCGTCTCTACTAAAAATAGAAAAAATTAGCTGGGCATGGTGGACTGTGCCTGTAGTCCCAGCTACCCGAGAGGCTGAGGCAGGAGGATTGCTGGAGCCCAGGAGTTTTGAGGTTGCTGTGAGCTAGGCTGACACCATGGCATTCTAGCCCAGGCAACAGAGAGAGACTGTCCCAAAAAAGGGGGGGGGGAGGGCTGGGCGAGGTGGCTCAGGCCTGTAATCCTAGCACTCTGGGAGGCTGAGGCGGGAGGATAACTGGAAGTTACTGTCAGGCTGGTGGCGGGCACCCCTCCCCTCCCTAATGAGAAAAAGAAGCAGCCCAGGAGACCTGCGGAAAACAATGCCTGCAAGGCACAGCTAAGTTAAAGAATAGCCACACCTGGATGGATTACCCTAATAAGAGTCTCCTTCCTGAAATCCATACATACCACCAGCGCCTCCTAGTTCTCAATACCCACCCTAAAACCTTAAGGGAACAGAAAGCCCACCATCC
Source organism: Lemur catta (assembly GCF_020740605.2). Lineage (NCBI taxonomy): Eukaryota > Metazoa > Chordata > Mammalia > Primates > Lemuridae > Lemur > Lemur catta. The sequence goes on from NC_059138.1 coordinate 996,573, forward strand.
CCCAGCTCTAAAACATATATAAGCCCACACAAGACTTCTGGGCAGTGCGACTTATCAGGTCCCTCTCTCGGGACCATTACCCTCGCCTGGGAGCGCTCAGATAAAGCCTTGTTGCTTACCCCTTTCTACTCTCCTCGTCTTTCTTTCTCTGGCGCCGACCATCCAGAAACCTTACAGTTAGGAGTTCGAGACCAGCCTGAGCAACAGTGAGACCCTGTCTCTACTCAAAATAGAAAGGGTCTGGACAACTAAAAATATATATAGAAAAAATTATCCAGGCATAGTAGCACATGCCTGTAGTCCCAGCTACTCGGGAGGCTGAGGCAGGAGGATCGCTTAAGCCCAGGAGTCTGAGGTTGCTGTGAGCTAGGCTGATGCCACGGCACTCTAGCCTGGGCAACAGAGCGAGACTCTGTCTCCAAAAAAATAAAAAAGATTCTTCAATTTGTAATTGGTTAAAGACATGAAGCTTTGCCTAAAGTCTTGGACTGTTTTAAGTAAAGATAAGGAAGTCTGCTAATCATGGACAAGCCACCAGACATATACAGAGACTTAAATCATCTGTTAAGTAAATTGATGGCCTACGGGTGTGGTTTAACCTTTGTCTTACATGGCTTTAGCCTTGTTAATGATTTTGTATCTTATTGTTACAAGGAATAACTCCAAAAGGAACAGGGCATAACTAGGCCTGTCTGACCTCCCTTCTCCTCATGGCCAGAAACTCATCTTTAAGGGTTTTTTTGGCGGGTGGAGGTCCCCTTGGCCAAGAGGGAGTCCATTCAGTCACTAGGGGGCTTAAGATTTTTAGTTCACAGTCAGTATATTGTGGCTTGCTCTGTGATAAGCAAACTTCCTTAACTTAGGCATTCCTTCATGCAGATTCCAAATTTTTAGACAAAGCTTTAGTTTCTCAACCAATTGCCAATTAAAGAATTTCTAAATCCACTCATGACACGTAAGCCCCAGCTTCTAGATGTCCTACCTTTTGGGGCCAAACCAAGGTATACCTTGCACGTGTTGAGTTATGGTTTTACCTACAGTTCCTGTGTCCTGAAATGTATAAAACCAAACTGGAATCTGTCCACCTCAGGACCACTTACTGAAGGCTTCTGGGGTTTATGTATTCCCAGACCGAGGTCACGGCACGTTGTCTCAGAATAAACCTCTTTAAATTATTTTGCAAAGTTTGGTTTTTTCCTGTTAATACAATTATAGCTCTGCATCCTAGCCCAGATTTCCCAGCTGTCTTCCTCTACAATGCTAAACTAGATGTTTGCTACTTTATTGTCTAAGTGCTAACCCACCTCATCATTTCCGGGGAGAAATAAAAAGCCCTTTTGTCAAGGCTTCTGTGAATTTAAAATGCTGAATCCCAGGGCTCTGCTTTTCAGCCACCTTCTCAACTAAGGACACTTAAGGAATTCTTGCTCACTTGAGCCCTTGAGCTACTCAGGTAAAAGGCACTTGTAACACTTTTTATCTGCAATAGCTGGTCAATAATGAAGGAGATCAAATAATGCCACTTCAGTATGCTGATCCCTTCAAGCAGAAGGCCCTTGGGGAACAGCAACTGCTGGGAGGGGCTTTCTCTGAATTTGCCTTAGGTGCCTAAAGACAGATCCTCCGAAAGAAACTCAATTGTCAGGAATCCCCTCCCTGGGAATCTCCTCAGGGAGGAGGAAGAATAAACGGTATCACAGGGGAGGAGATTGTAGGTCAGCTCCACACCCAGAGGACAGACTGTCACAGGTCATCCCTGGGACATGGGATAGGTCTGTGTACCTTTTCTCCTGTCAATCTGCCTACTGTCAGGTTATTCCGTAGACTCAATGACGGGACCCTCAGAGGGAAAGTTCTCCCTTCCCTACAGTTTCCTCATTTAAGGTAACTGGAAGAGTTGGTTAATGGTTCTAGTTTTTCTACTTAAGAATAAAAGATTGCTTTATATTGTCTGTTCATTTTTTTGCTTTTTAAACCCTAATTGTATTACGGTATAGCATAGTGCTTTTAGCAGATGATCAGTTAGCAAAGGGAAAAAAATGTTTTAATCTGACTCAATTCTCTATTTTTATTAAGTCTTATGTAAATGGTCAAAAGGAAGAAATAACAGAATATTTGGTGTTAGTATAAACCTCTCATAATAAAACATAAGATAATCTCAGCAAGAGCTGGAATTTCATTCAGATATATTTGCAGTTTGGCATTGTCACATGCCACTGTATCTACTAGCAGGGTGATGGAGTTTTATTTCCATCTCAGCGTTGACAGTGCTATCATGTGACATTTCATGTTTAAATAAGTCTCCACAGCAATTGTGAGCTCATCTTGAAATGCAGACAGCACAGACACATGAATTTTAAATAGTAAGTGGCAGGCTAGCCTCAAATGGCTTTTTCTTCTCTCCTGAAAAAAAACAAAATATGTTTTTTTAATCTGTCTATGCAGTGAACTATATCACGAGAATAATCAACTAGTACCAAACGAGGTCCCAGCCTGGTAGAATTCACTCGGTAGTCAGGGAGGACGGCACGGACTCCCTGCAGCTGAAGTAGCATGGCAGCGTTTAAGTAACTCTTTGTGAAACAACAGAGAAGGTCTTTCAGTGAAGATTAAGAATTTATTCCAAAATTAATGTTAGCCCAGGTGATGGTACTACCGGAAACTCTAGTTCAGAGGAAGAAGTTTGCCTCAAAAGGACCAGAAAGGTTTTTTTTTTTTTTTTCATAATACACCCACTTCTGGTTTTATTATTTATTTTTTGAATTTGTATAGGTTTAGGGGGTACAAGTGCAGCTTTGTTATGTGGATGTAGTGCATAGTTGTGAAGTCTGGGCTTGTAGTGTAACCATCACCTGACTAGTGTACATTGTTTCCATTGTTCTCATCCCTCCCACTCGCCCACCCTTCCTGGTCGCTGGGGTCTAGTGTTCCACTCTGAGCCCGTGCATGGAAAGGACTTGAACTGCAGTGGAAAAGCATGTGGAGAGGAGCAAGGAGGCGAAGTACAAAAGCATAAGACAGGCCCGGGTGTGTGACTGTGTCAACTTCCTTGGAGCAAAGCTTTTAGGTGTCAGAGATGAAAGGGAGACCGGAATCGGGGCCTGTTTGAGAATAAGGACTTTACACTTTATCCTGCGGCCAGTGGAAAAACCATTGAAGTTTTTTGAGCAAGGGAAGCCAAATAAGGACAAATGCACAGACTGCAGGAAGGACAGAAGCATCCTCTCTAAGGGGCTTCGTTTCCTCATCTGTAAAATGGGACTAATGGGCTCGATGCCAGGACCACTGTGCTTAGCTCACTGCCAGGCACATGGGATTACCCAGCAAGTAACAGCTCTGCTGTCACCAGCCTCTTTGAAAAACTCATAAAAGTTATGGACCTCTCCCTGCAAAAATGTGCAAGTGATGTGGGAACTTGCACGTGTGGGCGCACACACACACACACACACACACACACACACACACACACACACTCTGCCACGCCCACTGTGAGTCCAGGGCCCTCAGGTGAAGGTCCTGAATGACAGTTTGGCAGGTTTTTATTTATTTATTTATTTATTTTTGAGACAGTCTCACTCTGTTCCCCGGTCTAGAGTGCCGTGGCGTCAGCCTTGCTCACAGCAATCTCAGACTCCTGGGCTCAAGCAATCCTCCTGCCTCAGCCTCCCGAGTAGCTGGGACTACAGGCATGCGCCACCATGCCTGGATAATTTTTTCTGTATACATTTTTAGCTGTCCAGATCATTTCTTTCTATTTTTAGTAGAGACGGGGGGTCTCGCTCTTGCCCAGGCTGGTCTTGAACTCCTGACCTTGAGCGATCCTCCCGCCTCGGCCTCCCGGAGTGCTGGGATTACAGGCGTGAGCCACTTTACCTTTGATCCAACAGTAACACTTGTAGAAATTTGCCCTAAGGTAATAAATGCAGAAATGGGGGAGGTTCACACAGGTTATTGATCACAAGTTCACGGATGAGCCTCCTGGCTTTGAGGTACCATGCAGGCCATAAAAACATAATGTGCTTATGCTGATCAGCACCAAATATATCAAGATGCATTGCTGAGATAGCGGGTATAGTATCTCATTTTAGTGAAATTGTATTCATTTGCATGTGTGTATATACCTATATACACATGTATACACAAACAAAAATGGAAGAATATTCAGTAAATTGTTAGAAGTACTTTAGTGAGATTTTTTTCCCTTTCTTCTTTGTGACTTTATATAGTATGTGAATATCTTACACTGCATACAAAACATATTTACTGTTCAAAATCAATAATTAAATTTTTATGAAATTAAAACCATGAATGATGGAAAGCCCATTCCGGAGAACTCTGCATAGTGTGGCTGTGGTTTGGTGAGGGACTGAGTTGTGGTAAAGTTGTGCGATGAGCATGAGAAGTGTATTTTCATTCATCGGTTACTGAGCATGTACTGACCACCTACTGTATACCGGCACTCTGGGCTCTAGGCACAAGTGGTCCAAGACAGGACTCTTTCGCTGGGGGAGCCTGGGCCTAGCGAGGGAGCCCCTGTGACCCGCAGCCCTGGCAGGCGTGGTGTGCGCTGTGGGCCTCCAGGCTCCAGGCCCAGAGGAGAGGCCTGGGGACGCCGGAGCGGAGACCAAGGGGAACTTCCCGAGGGGAACTGCCAAGGGAGGTAACAGTTTGAGGTCTGGGTGGATGGAGAGAATTCCAGACACAGGAACATTTCCAAGGGTGGGAAAAGAAAGACAAAGTGTACTATTTATAAAACTTAAGCTGGGTGCAGTGGCATGTCCCCGTAGTCCCAGGTACCTGGGAGGCTGAGGCAGGAGGATCGCCTGAGCCCAGGAGTTTGGGGCAAGCCTGGGCAACATAGTGGGACCCCATCTCTAAAAAAAAAAAAAAAACCTTAGCTGTTCCATGTTCTAGGGATGACAACAGGATTCCTTTCTGGAAATTCTTTTGTGGTTATAGAAAGGCAAGGCTGCCAACAGAGTGTAGAAGAAGAGATTGAGGCAGCAAGACTGTGTGTAACAAGGAGAAAGACAGTCTTTGTGTGAGAAGTGTCTTTGCAGAAGTTACTAGAATTTTAACTGAAGAAGGTGGGCAGGAACCGAGGTCGGGGGGAGGTTGAGGAGAGGCCTGGGGCCTGGGAAAGGGGCAGAGCCAGGAGCTTCTGGGGCAGGGAAGGGGGATGGCCGGAACTGAAGGCTTTGTCCTGACTTTTTCATCCCTTCTATGACATCCTCGCGTGTCCAGGAAGGTTCATTAAGCTCCTCAGGTGGAAGGAAGGCTGGCGCGAAGGCAGGCCAGGTGCTCTGCAGGAGGGTGGCTGGGACTGGGGCCCTGAGTGGCCTGTCTGGGCAGCGTCTGAGGAGGCCGCAAGAAGAACTGGGACAGGAGGGTCGGGAACCCCTGGAAGAGGCTCCATGGGGTCCGGGGGGTCTGGACTTCTTGCAGTCCCTTACAGGAGATGCAAATTATTTTCATTGACAATTAAAGGTAACAGCGACTCTGAAAGCCCTGGAAATACTTCAGGGTTATCAAAGAAAAGTCTTGAGGATCTAGCTTGACTAGACATGGTGGTGTGAAGGAAAGGGAAAAATAAAACTTGATTCTGAGATGTTAAGGTTCTAACCAGGAGGGGTTAACTTGACAGGAACTGGGAGACAAGAGGGAGAGGCGGCTTTGTGGGGACAGCAGAGAGCTAAGGCGTCAGGCAGGGAGAAGGGGGCCAATGGGGTCTAACTGAGAACACCCAGAAGACAGGGTGCTGGTTACATGGAACCTCAAAGACCCCCAAGGCTGCAAGCCAGGGTCTGAGAGCCACCACCGCGGGGAGCAGGAGCGAGAGGGAATGAGAGGCGGGGGTCCCAGGACTCGGGTCTCTGTGCTCTAAGGAAGAGGAGCTTCCAAAAAGACTGGGTTACTATCACCAGGTCAAAAAGGGAGCGAGGGCTGGAAGTATCCATGGTCGAAGGGCCAGCGACCTTCCACAGAGCGCTGGCCACACACACACAGGTGTTGTCTGGGACCAGAGAGGGAGCGCCTGTGGGCAGCAGGAGGGAGGCCAGCCGGTGCGTGGCGAGGAAAGCCTTATCCGGCTCGGTTTTGCTGTTGGCTTCTGTCTGCTACCTCAGAGACACTCGTGCACGTTTCTGACCAGCCCGGTGAATGGAATCGAGGGTGCTGGGGACAAAGCAGCTGCGGCAGGGTTCGGTCTCGGCAGCACTGGCCGTGTGTGGGGTGGAGGAAGCAACCTGGAAAAAGAGGGACTGACACCTCTTCCTTCAGAAGAGAGCAGAGGCAGGCAGAACAGAGAAGGGACAGGCGTGGGACCAGCCTCAACTGGGGGAGGCTTGAGGAGGGGTGGGAATGTCGGGGATTGATGGACAGTGACAAATTTCAAAGGTCAAGCAGTAGAGCAGGTTACATCCCCATCTCAGCAGACACGGGGAGGTGACGCTTCAGCTGCAGAACTCTCACGCTGCCACCTCACAGCGCGGCTCTATCCTGCGTGGGAAGACAGCACAGGGCCCGCACAGGGCCGGAGGCAGGAAACCACGTGACGCTCCCAAGTCACGAGCACACTAACGTGACGCATGCGGTCACTGCTGTGCCATGCACCCTAAGTGCCCAACAAAACTTTAACACTGATGATGCTGTGACTTTAACCACATCAACAAGCCTCAGTTTCCCTGTGTGTAAAATAAGAATAATGATAGCTGCTGTACCCTCTACGGGCGCTGGAAATTAGTTCTTTGAAATTCCCATATAAAAGGTATCATGCGGCCAGGCACCGTGGCTCACAACTGTAATCCCAGCACTCTAGGAAGCTGAAGCAGGAGGATCCCTTGCGGTCAGGAGTTTGAGACCCTCTCCCTCTACAAAAAATAGAAAAATCAGCCAGGCAGGGTGGGGCGCATCTGTAGTCCCAGTTACTTGGGAGTCTGAGGCAGGAGGATCACTTGAGCCAGCACAGCAGTTTGAGGCTGCAGTGAGCTAGGATGACACCACTGTATTCTAGCCCAGGGAACAGAGCAAGACCCTGTCTCAAAAAAAAAAAAAAAAAGGTATCATGAAAGCACAGAGTGGTATATGAGAAATAAGATATTTCATGTACATATTTAATAAATGTTTCCTTAATGAAACCCTGCCTTCAGATCCTCAGAGGAATATATGTAAATAAAAAATCCCCTAGAACACCCAAGATTTCATCACCTTTGAAGACTCCTATACATGTATTTTACCTTTTAGGTTTCCTGTCTTCACAGAAAATTGCCCACAGCTTATATTAGAAATGGTGGCCGGGTTCGGTGGCTCACACCTGTAATCCCATCACTTTAGGAAGCCAAGGTGGGAGGATTGCTTGAAGCCAGGAGTTCAAGACCAGCCTGGGCAACATAGCAAGACCCAATCTCTAAAAAGAATTAGCTGGGCACAGTGGCATGCACCTGTAGTCCCAGGGTACTCAGGAGGCTGAGGCAGGAGGATCACTTGAGCCCAGCAGTTTGAGGTTGCTGTGAGCTATGATGACACCACTGCACTCTAGCCTGGGCAACAGAGTGAGACCCTATCTCAAAAAATAAATAATTTTTAAAAATTAAAAAAAATAAAAATAAAAAGAGAGGTAAATCTATATGTAATGACAAAGAAAGAGCTTAAGCATATATTGTTTAGCTCAGAACAAAATGTAAAGTGTGTCACTGGGCAAGGTGGCATACCCCTGTAGTCTCAGCTACTGGGGAGGCTGAGGCAGGAGGATCGCTTGAGCCCAGGAGTTTGAGGTTGCTGTGAGCTAGGCTGACGCCATGGCACGCTAGCCCAGGAAACAGAGTGAGACCTCTGTCTCAAAAAAAAAAAAGTTGCGGGGTCCCCAAGAGCAAAACCCGGAGCCGCAGAGAGCACGTGGCAGGGAGGGAAGGGACGTGCCAGGGAGTCACAGGCCGGACGGAGCAGAGCGGAGGCCCCCGCTGCGGTGGGGGCGCTGGGCGACTGGCCCACTGCGGGTTCCTGGGGTCACACGTCCTGACCCGGGTAAGACGGCGCATTTTGTCTGCTCACCCTGAAAACGGGCCAGGCCCGGCCTCACTGGCAGGTGCCGCGCGGCCCCAGACGTCCCGCGGCGCCGTGGGGGTCGCCAGACTCCCAGTGGTGCGGTGGAGCGTCAGCCTCCGCCCCCGGCCTCGCAGCCTCTGCTAGAGCAGGGAAGGCCGCAGGAAACAGCACCAAGGCGGCCGGCTTCCCTCACGCCCACGCCGGCTCTGCACCCAGCGTCCGCGGCAGGCAAACGCACCACCCGCCTTCTTGGAAACGTCTGAGCCCCTGACAGTAGGTAACCACGAGGCCCGTGTCCTGGCAGAAACCCCAGGAGGCTCCGTTTCTGGGCTCACAAGACCTGCGCATCCTTACAGACAAAAGTATTCATAATATTATTAATTATGAGTAACATTAACGGATCACCTTGATAAGGGAGACCCCCATCTTGACACATCAGCCACCCGAGACCCCACCCCTCAAGGAAGACCCGCATCAGCATAACACTAACCTAACACCTGGCCCATCAACTAACCCATTACCTGGCGCATCAGCACAACACTAAACCTATTACCTGGCGCATCAACATAATACTAACCTATTACCTGCACATCAACTAACCTATTACCTTAGCCACCTGAGACCCCCTCCCCTCGGACCACCCCAACTTACTAAAAGTGGGAAAAATCGGGTAGATGGGGCTCATAATTTGGTGGCGAGACCCCTCTGAGCCCGCCGGCGAATAAACCTTGATTCTCCGACTCTCCGTGTGCCGCTCGGTTTGTCCTCGGGACCACCCGCTGTGACACTTGCTGTAACAACAGTGCTAACATTTACTAGCTTTACGACCTTTAGGAAAATTCCCTGCTCTCCAAGCCTCACGTCCCCATGTGTCAGACGGGGATCATAAGAGCATCTCTGCTGTGGTTATTGCTATTTTCCAAACACACCCGAAGGCCCTAAGTAAGCTGTTCCCAAACCCGGCAGCACGAAGCTCCACTCTCAGCCTCTCAACAGGATTTAGTCACTTTCTGCAGCCACTGTCACCGTCATTCTCAGGAGCTGGACCTCTTTAAAAACAGGGTTTAAAAGAACTCTCATTAACAGGAAGCTCACAGCCACCTGAACAATGCACTTGTTTATGGCCCAGTGTCTTTTATAAAAAGGCATGAACCTGAACTTGAGGGGCGGGGACACAGCAGGAAACCATGCAGCTGGAACCAACAAGGCCACAATTTGGAGAGAGTTGACCCTTGTGAACCTTCATTCTCACTAGCAACATATTGGATGCCATGTCTTTGTTAGTGCTTCAGATGCAGGTTTAATTAAATATTTACTGCTTTCAAATGAATTATAATTTTCATCTAAATTCAAATCAATTAATTTAATTGAAATGAAATTTAAAAAAAAAACTCAAACTCTTCAATGGCAGCCCTCATGTACTTAGTGCCATCATTATTACTGTGAATGATTATTGAAATCACAATGAATGCCAATTTGGAAAACATATGAAATATAGAATTAATTTCGGTCATAATCAACTGAGCTCTAATTGACATTTAATTGACAAGATAAAAAGCCCTTAGCCAAGACTAGAGCTCAAAGATGTGTAACTTCCTATGAAAACCATGATTTGGTCAAAGATCATGTTCCTGAAAGGGTAGGGAATATTTCTTTTTTCTCTTCTTTCTTTCTTTTTTTTTTTTTGAGACAATCTCAGTCTGTCACCTGGACTGGAGTGCCGTGGCGTGATCATAGCTCACTGCAGCCTCAAACTCCTGGGATCAAGTGATCCTCCCTCCTCAGCCTCCCAAGTAGTTGGGACTGCAGCCACACCACCATGCCTGGCTAATTTTTTCTATTTTTAGCAGAGACGGGGGTTTGCTCTTGCTCAGGCTGGTGTTGAACCCCAGAGCTCAAGTGATCCTCCCAACTCAGCCTCCCAGAGTGCCGGGAATATTTCGTTAGAAATTAACAAGAACAACAAAATAGGAAAGACATTTTAACAAAAAGCAAGCTCTGGAAACAGAACTGAACTTTAGCTTGTCCTTTGAAAGTATCTTTAGCCTGGGCGCGGTGGCTCATGTCTGTAATCCCAGCAGACAGCGCAGTTAGCCCACAAGGGGAGGGGCTGAGGGGCACAGTCCTCACCCCTGGGTTATCTGGAGCCAACAGGGAAGGCGAGTCACAAATGAAAACGCTTAACAGCGACCCTGAGCATGTGCCACGAGCCAGGGTCTGTAGCATGCTAATGGGCACGCTGAACTAGAACCCAGAAATGGGGCTTTTCTGACTAAAAGAGATAGATTTTTCTGTAAAGGACACAAAAAGCATTTGCCATGAAACAAAAAAAACTGATAAATTGTATCTCATAAAAGTTAAGCACTTCAAAAAGTGCTTGTTTGTTCTGCAAAAAAATACAGTTATGAGAATGACAATGCCAGGTGTGGCGGTGCATGCCTGCAGTCCAGGTGTCGGGGGGCTGAGGTGGGGGGAGTTCAAGGCCATCCCCAGCCACACTGTGAGACTGAGCCCTGCTCCAGGACGAAGCCCTGTGGATGACCTTCCAGGCCCGACCCCAGCTCTGCCCCAGCCTGTGCTGGCCCCTCGAAAGACATCTAGTCCCTGTCAGAGCTGCCGGCACCAGCAGCCCCAGTTCCCTGCTCTGACCCAGAAATTCATCAGGGTGGCCAGACATGGGGGGCCTCTTCGGAGGTGGTGGGGTATTAGTAACAAATTTCAGTAACGTGTCCCAAAATGGCACGGGCTGCCCTGTGGAGCAGTGAGACCCCTACCGCTGGAGGAGTTCAAGCCGAGAGCAGACATCCTTGTGAGGATATTTGAGAGGAAATGGAGGGTGAGGTTTGCACCCGGAGCACTGAATGTCCTGCCAGTTAAACCTCTGCGTGCCTGTGACAGGGACGGCGTGCGGGGACCAGCGGGGGTGCAGGGAACATAGTTCCCTTTCCTTTCAGTCATCGATGCATCCATGTTTTCAAATTTATTTAATAAACTTTTGTTTTTCCAAATTGCGGTTGGTTGGACCTGTTCACGCACCCCCACCAGCAGCGGGGGCATCTCGGCCCTTGGGGTTTCTGGGTTAAATCACTCAGCTCTGCGCTTGGACAGCAGCTCGACAGGCCCTTCACCAAGGATCCGCCGTACGGCTGTCCCGCCCGGGAAACCGCGAACCTTCTGCAGATCAGAGACCACAGCGGGCTGTGCGCTTATCCCGGAACGTTCTCACAGAGGTCGTCATTCGTGGCTTTGTCAGACAAGGGCAGGCGGCTGACCTTGCCCCAAGCTCTGCCTTCGGACGCCTCCTTCTTTTTGGCTCTGCCCCCAGATGTCTGGGCCCTGTCTTGTCTTTCTTCCTCCTGCTGCCCCGGGCAGCACGGCGACGCTCAGAGCCTAGAGGGACCACAGCAGCCTCAATAAGACGCTGGACGGAAAAGCAAGCTACGCATTTATCTCCTCATTCAGCCAGCACTTGCCAAGCATTTGTAATTTCCTGTGTGGGCCGATGATCTAAGGTGCACGTTCTCCCACAAGGGATGTGACCACAGTTTTTCAAGTGCGAGAGAAAACTGCTTAAATTACACTTTAAAAGGCTGTTTTCTGGCCGGGTGCGGTGGCTCACGCCTGTAATCCTAGCACTCTGGGAGGCTGAGGCGGGAGGATCGCTCGAGCTCAGGAGTTTGAGACCAGCCTGAGCAAGAGCGAGACCCGTCTCTACTAAAAATAGAAAGAAATTAGCCAAACAACTAAAATATATACACAAAAATTAGCCGGGCATGGTGGCGCATGCCTGTAGTCCCAGCTACTCGGGAGGCTGAGGCAGGAGGATCACCTGAGCCCAGGAGTCTGAGGTTGCTGTGAGCTAGGCTGATGCCACGGCACTCTAGCCCAGGGAACAGAGCAAGACTCTGTCTCAAAAAAATAAATAAATAAAAAGGCTGTTTCTGGCTCTCAGGGAAGAAAGCTGAGTTTCTGGAAGAGTCTCCTGCAGCCCTGCGGAGCTTGGGAGCGGGCCACCGAGTTAGGGAACCCCCCCCTCTGCCGGGTAGCCGTGCACCGGCGTCGCCTCTAGACATTCCGTCCCTCTGTATGTTGGAAACGGCTGCGGCTCCGGAGGAAATCTTTAGTCAGCACGTTCGTGCAACTTGAGGGAGGATGGGCGCTTAATAAAAGTGCTAAAAGTGTGTAAAGTCCCTAAAGGATACGTTCAGTTTTCCTCCCTGTGGGGAGAATGGAGTGGGCTCCGCAGGGAGGTTCCACCCAGGGAGCAGGTTTCTGCAGGGAGGCCTGGGACACAGGCGGCTCCAGACGGGGACACAGGCGCAGAGACGCTGGCAGAGGAAGCTGCGGCAGTTCTGGATCCCCAGGATGGGCAGGAGGCGAGCGGGGGCAGGAGGGGCAGCCCCGAGGGGAAGGTGGTTTGGGGCCTTTGTTCAGAGCTCCAGAGGCCCGAGCGCCGGGCAGGGCGGAAGAACGAAAGCGAAGCCTGCCGGTCTCAAGGCCGCGGCGCGTCACACTCACTGTTCAACTCTGAGCCGAGCGGAGAGAGGACACGCGAGCCCCGCAGCCCGGACCACGGCACGCGGCTGCTCTCGGGAGCGTCTCCGAAACCCGCCCCGCGAAGCAGAGCCCCCAGAACGGCTAATGCTTTCTTGCTTTCACTCAACTCCTGGATTTTCCCAGCACTGCCCTACTGCTTTTCAGTTTGCAACCTGGCAAGTCCCCCTTTCTAGTCGACTTTCCGCCCTGGCAAACGCGCCCAGGAGTGAAAGGAAACGCGCAGACGCGGGGCGGGGCCGCAGGCCGGGTGCAGCGGGGTGCAGCGGGGGACATCCTGGGTGCAACGGGGACATCGAGGTCCAAGGGCCCAAAAGCCAACTGCGGCAGCCGGGCCCTCGGCACAAAGCACCCGCGGCCCCAGTTTCTTATTCCTCAAACCCACAGAAGTGTGACGCAGCGGTCACACGAACATGTGTGACCTCTGCACTCCCCTTCAGTGTCTGCTGACCCACTGGCGGGCGGGGCACAGACATCGCGACACCTCCCGCATGTCTTATCATACGTCTCCCAAGAACAAGGAGTTTTCTTCCATCATCTCACGCTGTCACCTCCCCTGCTGGACAGACAGCAGAGGCCACCGGATGCTGCTCCTGCCCGGGGCCCGCAGACTGGGCGTGGCCAGGACAGAGGCCCTTGTGCCAAATGCCACGGCGACCCACTGAGCTAAAAATATATATAGAAAAAAATTAGCTGGGCATGGTGGCGCATGCCTGTAGTCCCAGCTACTCGGGAGGCTGAGGCAGGAGGATCGCTTGAGCCCAGGAGTCTGAGGTTGCTGTGAGTGAGGCTGATGCCAGGGCACTCTAGCCCGGGCAACAGAGCGAGACTCTGTCTCAAAAAAAAAAAAAAGAAGACAGCCCAGTATTTTAAGTCCATATTGTAAAACAGGAAGGAGAGCAGGAGTGACTCCATGACAGGCTGGACCTCCTAGAAAAGGCCTAAGTTTAAGTTTCCCCAAGGCGGGTCCTCCCCTTCCTCGAAATGAGGCTGATAACAACTATAAGGTCCCGAGACTTGGAACCAACCAATCAGGAGCCAACACGACCTTGGAGCCAACCAATCAGGAGTCAACACGATCAGCCACTCTCTCTTTTTTTTTTTTTTTGAGACAGAGTCTCGCTCTGTTGCCTGGGCTAGAGTGCTGTGGCGTCAGCCTAGCTCACAGCAACCTCAGACTCCTGGGCTCAAGCGATCCTCCTGCCTCAGCCTCCTGAGTAGCTGGGACTACAGGCATGCGCCACCATGCCCGGCTAATTTTTTCTCTCTATATTTTTAGCTGTTCATATAATTTCTTTCTATTTTTAGTAGAGACGGAGTCTTGGTCTTGCTCAGGCTGGTCTCGAACTCCTGAGCTCAAACAATCCACCCGCCTTGGCCTCCCAGAGTGCTAGGATTACAGGCGTGAGCCACCGCGCCCGGCCCGATCAGCCACTCTTGAGCAAATAAACTAAGGGGGCAGAAGGGATGGTGTGCCCAGCGTATGTAACCTACTGAAAAGTATAAAAGCTTAATTTTTACCCCAGGGCGGGGTCCTGGTTCGTGGAGAGGCCACTGCGTTGGTGCTCTGGGACTTGGACCCCGGCTCGAGCTAGCCAGTAAACTCCTTTGCCTTTGGCAGCCTCGGTGACTCTGCCTCTCTGTTCCTGGGGCCGAGGGAAACTGGTTCTAACAATATTAGTAAGATTATTGATCAAAAAAGGCAGAGAATTTTATCTCTACAATCTGCAAATGCAGAGGTAAATACACGTGTGCTACAGACAGGGCAGGAACCGCAGGACATGCCCAGGCCTGCGCCTTCGCTAGCTCTGGGTGGTGGGACTGCAACTGACTCTTCTTCCTTGCCATTTAAAACATATTTTCTACGACTTCTACAATGAACATGAATTGCTTTTATAATTAGGGAGAAAGTTTTTTAAAATTTCCTGAAGAGAAGAAAAGAGGAAGGAGAAGAAAGAGGCACCCGGGGCCAGGCCTGGCTGGGAGGCGGAGCAGGAGGGGCTATGGAGAGGACAGGGGGCCTCACACCTGGTCCCCTCCCCGGAGGTCGCCCTAAGCCAGCTGTGTCCCCTGACAGGAGGCGGTTTCCGCTCCTTCCCAGTGTGCCCTAAACCCCGGGTTGGGGCGTGGTCCCTACACCCAGCATGCTCCCTGTGACCTTTCCCTGTGGAGGTCGGCCCTCCCTGCGTCCTTAGGGGAGCTGACTAAGCTGGGCCCTCCCATTGTTCTGCCACTGACCCTCCACCCCCTGCCACTCCTCCGTCCCCTGCTGATGCCCAGTGCCTACCACAGTCAGAGACACACGGTAGGTGCCCCGTGCATGTTTATGGCGTGAGTGAGCACATGGACACATTCTTGGCAGTGGCTAAGCTCAGCGTGGACACGCCAGAGGGGCTGGTGGTTTTTCAGGAGAGAACCAAGGGCTCGGGGTGCTCAGTGCAGTCCCGGGAGGTACGACCAGTGTGGGCCCAAGAAAGCAAGAGCCGTGGGCACTGGAGCCTGGTGGACTTGGGCGCCTGGGGTGCTAACGGTCCCGGGGCCGGGGGCCTGGAGCTGGGACCCAGACAGAGGTTTGAGGGCATCAGTCCACGCTGCCCACACAAGGCGGTCCTGTGGGCCCCAGAAACGCAGGGCAGGGGCTCCTTCTCCCTGCCCAGCGAGAGAGTCTCCCTAGTATGGGAGAAAAGTCCTGAGCCAGCCACCAGACAGAGCAGGTAGATGTCCCTGGAGAGCCTCCCGCTGGGCTGCTTTGGGGCTTTTGTTTTTCCTTTGAGACAAGGTCTCGCTCTGTCACCCAAGCTGGAGTGCAGTGGCACCATCATAGCTCACTGCAGCCTCAACTCCTGGACTTAAGTGATCCTCCTGCCTCGGCCTCCTGAGCCACCACACCTGGCTAATTTTTCTATTTTTTGTAGAGATGGGGTCTCACTATGTTGCTCAGGCTGGTCTCATACTCTTGGCCTCAGCAATCTGTCAACGGGAAAGAAGCCAAACTCTGTGGCAAGTTTGAGGACCATGACCCAGAGCCAAGTCCAAGAAGCCTTGAGCTGTGGCCTCGCTGTGGCTGGGTCACAGTTTGGTTTTATACATTTCAGGGAGACTGGGGTTACAGGTAAAGTCATGAACCAGTACATGGAGGCATACATTGGTTTGCCTGAAAAGGTGGGCCATCTGGGGGGTGGGGCTTACAGGTTATAGGTGGGTTTAAAGATTCTTTGGCTTATAATTGGTTAAAAATGAAGCTTTTGTCTAAAGGCTTGGAATGTTTTTAGATAAGAAGTCTGTGGATCAGAGACAAGCTACTGGACCTATATTTGTTGTGTAAATTGAGGACCTGCAGGTTTGTCTTGCACAGCCTTAGCCTGTCACTGAGTCACAAAGGACATCTCCAAGAAGGGGGGCACACGGCCAGGCAGGGCTGACCTCCCTCCTCATGGCCCCAACTCAGTTTTAGGGCATCCCCTTGGCCAGGAGGGGGTTCACAGATCCCCCCGCCTCTCCCTCCCACAGCGCTGGGGGGACAGGTGTGAACCACCCATGGCTCCTTGTTCTCACCTCCGATTCACCATCTGACTCAGCGAACTGTGGACCTTCCCCCACAGCCTCTGCTGTGTCATCCCTGGGGAGGACAGGCCTGTCCATTCTCTGGCCCCAAGATGCTCAGACTGGGGTGGGGACAGAGAAGAGGCCTAACGGCAGACAACTCTGATGCTCTAGAGATATTTAAGCACCAAGCTTCTCTAGCGAGGGCTACATGAGCCCTGCGCATGGCTCAGAACACCTGGCCAACAGGGACTCCCACACAGGGGACAAACGTGCGGTGGCAGGTTTCTTTGTCATGCCCTGTGGGCCGGACAGGCATGTTGTGCACTTGCCAAAGGCTTGGAGCTTGCCACGTGGGCTGCGTGGGCGCCGCTGCCCTGCTCACTCCATGCACCGCACGAGCTGCACAGCAGCTCCGAAAATACTCTTCTAATCAAATCCAGGCATAATAGATGAAGTTTGTGGATGACTTATCAAAAATTGTATCAGAAAAACGGACATTGTTGAACAATAAAGAATTCCAGGGCCAGTCCCAGTGGCTCAGGCCTGTAATCCTAGCACTCCAGGAGGCCGAGGCAGGAGGATCACTTGAGGCCAGGAGTTTGAGACCAGCCTGAACAAGAGCAAGACCTCGTCTCTACTAAAAATAGAAAAAGTAGCCGGGTGTGGTGGCGCCTGTAGTCCCAGCTACTCAGGAGGTTGAGGCAGGAGGATCGCTTGAGCCCAGGAGTTCGAGGCTGCAGTGAACTATGATGATGCCACTGCACTCTAGCTGGGGTGACAGACAGAGACTCTGTCTCAAATAAATAAATAAATGAAATTAATTTTTTTTAAGTTGAAAACATTAAGAATTCCACTTTAGGGCGGCCATACTTGCAATAACACCTGTTACAAAGCCGTTTGGCCGAGCTCCTGCACCAGGCCCAACAGACCAGACCAAGATGGGGTCCTTCATGCCAAAGTCCCAGGTCACCAAGCCAAAACTAAGTTATTTATCAGAACTTCCAAAAGTCAGGAGGGAGATAATAGCCAACCCCCAAACAGGCCAGTGTGAGCGGCCGGCCTTCTGGCTGCTTCAACCTTTGCAAGGAAAGTCACTTGGAAAGGACCAGCTGCCTTTGTTCTCCGCCTCTGCTGGCCTCAGCCCTTCTACCTCCAAAACCAGCCTGCTGTGCTCAGCTGCTGGAGCACTCGTGTTTTATAGAATGGGGTGTAGCCTGGTTCTAGAATTCCAAATCAAAGTCATTAGATCTTTATACTAAATTTGTTTTCATTTTGTCTCTTAACAGATTGAAAATAAGGAAAGCTCTCATTTTTCTTACTCTTAACTTTTTCTGCAGAGTCAATATCGTTTTAGAGTTGGAAAATCATGGCAATTATGTTGATCATTCACAAGAAATGAAATCATAATGTTCTCATTGTTATTTTGCCCACGGTGACAACTGTTCCTTTTGTGCTGGTGATGACAACGGAACAAGGCTCCATTCTCTCTGGCCTCAGGTGATCTCCCAGAGGACGGAGTAACCAGACGGGCAGGGAAACCGAATGCCCCAGTGTGGCTCCCACTGTGCCAAATCACCAGACTGCGGGACTCGTCCCACCTCCCCTTCCTGCCGCAGTCACAGTTCAAGGGCGGGGCTCAGCTTCCCTCCCCGGGCTCCCTCCTGGGTCAGGGGCAAACCTTCCTGTCATTAGCATAACTTGAGTCAGAGCCCAGAGGAGGAAGCAAAGCCATTTAGGAGAACATTTAAATACCTTAAGATCCAAAGAGTTGCAAATGCCTCTGAAGCCTCGGAGGAAGTCGACCTTGTTCTTGGCAGGAAGGGGCCAGCATCCCGGGGGTTGCTGGAAGAACTGAGACCCTCCTAGCATCCCCCATTGGGGGTCACTCCCTTTCCTAAACTGGGGGTCTTCCTGGGCCTCAGCGAACCCAAGGCGCTGGGACAGAGGCCTCAGCCCATATAGGAGTTGGGAGACTCAGGTGTTGGGAAACATAGCTGTTTCCAATCAGCAATAATTGTGGCTCGGATAAACCTCATTGGCTACATACTGCCACTGCACAAAGCTTGGAGCCCTTTCCAGAGTGGATAGGGTAGGGACTGCCAGCGTCCCCCACGGAGCACGTCCCCTTTGTTCCTTAGAGCCAAACCCCCAAGTTCTAGGTTTCTGGTCAGCGTTCTGGGTGGCTAGGTGTGGCCAGCCCCGGGCCGTAAGGTCGAGTGCAAGGTGGCGGATGCCCTGTTTCCCTCTGCCTGAGATTTAGAGGTGGGGACAGAAGCCCCAGCTGGCACTGCGGGGTCGTGATGCAGGGGTGGGCCCTCCCGAGGCAAGGAGAGTGAGGTTCCAGGGCCGCGAGGAAAGGTGATCCAGGCTCAGGAGCAGGCTGGCGCCAGTGTGAGTCCTGGGCACAGGTGGCTGAAACAAGCTCTCCAGCTGCAGGGGAGGGACGCTGCCCTTCTACCCGAGCAGGCTCTTGGCTGGTCTACAAGTTACATTGGCATAAAATAGACTTAACAGGTGAAAACCATCCTAATTTCAAATGCATGCGTGAGAATCCCACAAAAATAAGAAACTCAAAGGAGGGCGGGGGATGGAGGCTCCGAAAGGATTGGGGCGGCTGGGGCCCCGGGAGGTGCCGCCAGGGTGCGGGCAGGGGGGCCGCGCCCGGGGATGTAGGTGGTCTTGTCCTGCAGAGAAAGTCTGTGGGTGTTAAAAGCGGCTAATGAGCAGCTCTCTTGCTGGTTCCGGCTCCTTTCCTGGTGAGAGTTTCCTTTACAGATGCAAATTTGTCTTACAAAAGGGCAGGTTTGCAGAGCTACTCCTGTGTCCGAGTTTCTCTAAACAACCAGCTCAAAGTCCGCCTTGTGCCCGAGGAGGAAAGCTGTGGGTGGCACATTCTGGTCTCCCACAGTCATGTTTTGAGGGGATGGGTCCTGGGCCCCTGTTAGGCTTAAAGAATTCACCCTCCCCAAACTTCCATCCAAACCTCCTACAAAACCCTCCCTTTCCTAGGGGTGTATTAGCATTTAGCCTCTGGCAGACCCCTAGGGAGATGCAGGAATGAAATGCAAGAGGGGAACTCACTTTCCTTATCCCTCCCGATAAGGAGGCAGCTTACCCCTCGCAGGTGTTCCCCAGGGAGATAAAGGAATGGGAGACAAGCGGGGAACTTACTTTCCTTGTCCCTCCCAGTTGTTTGAAAAGTATTTCCTCCTCCCAGAAAAACCCTCTGAAACCCAAGGCTCCCCCCTTTTCTCTCGTGGACGCCTTTTTCGGCCTCCACCCATCTGCACCCTGATGCTCAAAATAAACAGCATTTTGCTGCACATGAGGCTTCGTGTGTCCCTCTCGGGTCCGGACCCAACAGCCCCAACACCCCCACCTCAGGAAAGGCAGGAGACAAAGGAAACAGCTTCACTACCAAAGGCAGGTTAAGTCAGGATGGTGGCAGGTTACAGGGGATCTGCCAAAGACACTGCAAAGACAGAAACTTTGGCCGCACCCTTTTCAACAGCGTGGTGGGCACAGCCACCACGCCAGGTGGGCTTCGCCAGGTGGGCTTCGCAGTCTGGGTCCGGAGACGCTGCGGTTGGGCCCACCCCCTCCCGGGGAACTGAGGTGTCGGCTCCCCTGTGGCTTCCACCCGGGAGGGGGGCTCCGGGAACTCAAGTCCTTCCCAGTTGGGAGGAAGAAAGGGACGGGACTTCCCGGGCTGAACTGCTGAGTGCCATGTGGTGCCAGTCACTCAGAGTAGAAAATGGGGGTGTCACTGTCTACAAATGTCAAGGACCCCTGCATGTTTGTTATAATCCTTTCTTATCTACCCGACCTTTGAGTTGCTTCCCAGAAATGTGCATTTTCTGGGAGACAAAGGAGCTGAGGCTCTGAAGCCCCGGGCACACTGGGGCCAAGACCACCTGCCCCAAGGCACGTGGCTCCTCTTTAAAAAGCCCAGGATCCCCCTGAGGACAGGTGGTTTTAAGGCAGCTTCTCCCAGCAAGAGCAGCTTTCCTATTAAAAAATTCCCATCTTCCTTGGCAATCCTCGTCGTCCCAATCACTGTACCTACGTGCCATGAGCAACTGAGCCCAGGCCCACAAAGCCCCTCGTGGCTCGGATAACAGGGCCAGAGATGCGGGGACCCATGGTCTGCGTGGGACACGTGAGGGAGGGGCTCGGAAATGCCCAATGCAGCTCCGCGTGAGGCCCTGGAGAACCCGGGTGCAGAACCCAGCAGTGGCCGGCATGTGGCAGCTCGCGGGAGCTGAGGGCCAGGGAAGGTCACCAGCCAGGCGGGCGGGTCTGACCTGGGCAGACAGGACGGAAGCTGGGAGGGCCGCGAGGCCAGGGGCAGCTTCCATGCGGGGGGAGTGCAGAGGGGGCCCAGACCGAGGGAGGCCGTTGCTGCACGGTGAACAGAGGGCCCCGGGCAAACGCCACCCGGGGTGGGAAGGCCAGGCGGGAAGGGGAGGAGCCCCAGGTGCAGTGGAGGCAAAGTGGCTCTCAGGTCAGAGGGACAGCGGGGGGCTTGTGTCACGCTCAACTCCATTAGTGCACCAAGCCCCACCCACCGCCAGACCCGCCCCCAACACGCCAGCACCGGAAATCTCTGCCAGGGAGGCTCTGGCTGTGCCCCTCAGGTTCAGGCCATCGAAGCCAAAATGTCTACATCTGACTATTCCTTGTCCTGAAAAATACATTCCTCTCTTTCTCGAGAGAGGCTGTGCCAAGGCACTTACTTCAGGGCTGGTCCTGCCTTGCCCTCTGTGTGGGCCGTGAACCTGCTCAGGATGGCGTCAGAAGGACCACCGGGAGGGCGTCATGCAAGGCTGGCCGCCAAGGGGGCTGCAGGCCAGCGGGGACCCCATGGCAATAGGTGTGTTCAGTTTCGTTCCCCTCCACAGCCGTCCCTCGGTGCCAGAGAGGTCATCTGTGGCTGAGGGAGCCGCAGCCCCGGGGGAGCAGCCTGCGAAACCTCGGGGGCTCCTTGGAATCATTTCCAAAAATTAAAATCATTCAAAACACACCTCAAGCAGTAAAGTGTCCGTGCCACGAACTCACTCCCCCAGACCAGAAGCTGCAGCCCCTCCGTGGGGACGACAGACCAAGTCTGAAAGCTCTTTTGTGTACAGATGGGAGGGACAGAAAGAACTTCTTACACTAGACCCTGAGACCCAACGCAGTCTGGTTTCCAGCTTGACTTTCTGCTCTGAAACCTCTGTTCCTTCCGCAGCAGGGACGTGGGAGACTTGCCTGTCCACCGCGCCAGCCAGCGCTGGCGGCCGCGACCTTCCGTCCTGCCCTGGTTCTTCCTCCGCCACCGGCTCAGCCGCTGGAAACAGCCCCCACAGTCCGACACAGACTCAGACTTGAGATTTCCATGAAAACCAGCCATGTTAAACCAGGTGACATTGGTTTTATTAGGTCACAAGTATCAAATGTTGGTAAAAATTTGTCAAAGTTGCCGTGACAACGGCATGAAACACTGCCAAATGTTGGCAGTTCCATTTGGTTCAATCTGTTAAAAAACAAAATTTCAACAAATTTAGTTTAAAGATCTGTTTGGTTTTTATTAGCGATTCATGAATCGGGCAGCATCTCACCTAAACATCTGGAAAAGGTTCTCCCGTGCGCTGAGCGGGGCCGGGCGGCTTTACAGGCAGAAATGGCTGAAGAAAGGGAACAAAAACCGCTCTGCCGTTTCCGAGTCACTTTTCCTGCAGGGCTGACGCAGAGGGGACTTCGCCTCCCGCAGCAGGGGACCTGGCCTTCTGGTTTGCTGCTGTACGTCTCCGTGTTTTGGAAACTGGCCCATTTCGAAGTTGGGTTTGATGACGCGGCCCCTGGGGTGGTGAGCCCACTGTTCGGTTTGGCCCGTGCGGCTCGCGGAGGGCTCAGCCCAGCGGCCCCCGTGAGTTTCATTCAACAAACCTAACAACGTGACTAGAACCCAAGTGTGATGTGAAAACAGTTAAGTAACACAGACGTTACAGCAAGTCATGAAACAAGTTGTGGGACGAGTCACTGGCTCCCGCCGCGCTAGTCGCAGCTCAGCCACGCTGCCACGCCCCTGTCCTCACACCCGTCCCACCGCCTGCCTGCACCGTCTTCCCCGAAGGCCTTTGGAAACACCGCAAACAGTCTCATTTCTAAGGAGTAAAGTGTCTTTCTTCCTGTAATAGTTAATCTTTAAAATCCAAATACACAAAAATATAAAAAGGAAAGCAGCTGTCATGTCACTGTCACACCAAGCCGCACGGCTGCCACGTCTGACGCACCCGCCCTTGCTGTCTGCCCAGGCCCACAGCACAGCAATGAGCATGTCCCGTGCGCAGCTCAGTGGCGCGGGCTGTTGGCATTGCTGGACAGCCCGTCTCCTGAATGACCTCACCCTGCGACCCTGAGACTCCACCCACCGGACACTGGTCCCCCCGACTCCCCTCGGCCCTTGGTAACCACCTCTCTACTTTCCGTTTCTATGATTTTGACCATTTTTTTTTGTTGAGACAGACTCTCTGTCGCCCTGGTTGGAGTGCAGTGGCCTCACCACAGCTCATTGCAACTTCCAGCTCCTGGGCTCAAGCGATCCTCCTGCCTCAGCCTCCCGGGTAGCTGGGACTACAGGCATGTGCCACCACACCGGGCTAATTTTTCTATTTTTTTGTAGAGTGGGGGCAGGGAGTGTCTCCCTCTTGCTCATGCTGGTCTTGAACTCCTGACCTCAGTCAATCTTCACACCTCGGCCTTCCAGAGTGCTGGGATTACAGGCGTGAGCCACCGCGCCCGGCCCGTGATTCAGTTTTGATTCGGTTCTGGGCGAGTTCCCTGAGCGGTGCGGCTCCCATGGCCACCCGGTCCCACGGCACTGTCACCTCGCAGAAGGGACCCGGTGCCACGGGCAGCTGCTTCCCATTCAGCCACTTTCCCTCACTGTTTTTCCAGCTGTGTTGCACGATTCGTGTAAAGGGAATCAATCTTTCTTTGCTTTATTTTTCTTTTAAACTAATTTAAATTTTATTAGACCCAGCAGTACCCACGTATATTTGAAATCAGTAACACGTCAGTGTAAGATGTATTATTTAATCGATACTCAGAGAAAAATACGCATCACCTTTGACCCAACAGTTCCACTAACAGGAACTGATTCTTCAGCCCCATTTGCACAAGTGACAGAGCTCATTTGCATAAGTGACAAAGCCACACAGGTTCTGCCTGTGCCGGGCGCTCGCTCGCTGCAGTTGCTGGAGCAGCGAAGGCTGCAGTCCCCCTGCGCACTCACGGCCAAGGAAGGGGCGACAGGGACGGCGCCAGCGCGGTATGGCGGAACCCGCGCAGCTGCTCGGATGTGCGGGTCGCTGTGTGCTGACCTGGGAGCCTGTCCGTGACGTGTTCCTACGCGGGAAGAGCCAGCTGCAGGGCACACACGGCGGTTCCCACGTGCGCAGACCTGTAGCTCAGTGAAGTTGAGGGGCCTGACAGTGTGAATTGTATCTGTTATGGAACACATTTTTTTTTTTTTTTTGAGACAGAGTCTCACTCTGTTGCCCGGGGTAGAGTGAGTGCCGTGGCGTCAGCCTAGCTCACAGCAACCTCAAACTCCTGGGCTCAAGCGATCCTCCTGCCTCAGCCTCCCGAGTAGCTGGGACTACAGGCATGTGTCACCATGCCCGGCTAATTTTTTGTATATATATTTTTAGTTGTCCAGATAATTTCTTTCTATTTTTAGTAGAGACAGGGTCTCGCTGTTGCTCAAGCTGGTCTCGAACTCCTGAGCTCAATCTGCCCGCCTCGGCCTCCCAGAGTGCTATAGGAACATATTTTTACAACTGAAAATAAAAACCAAAGCAAACACAGAAAACAAAACACCCCAAACAGAGGAAGAAGGAAAACCACTCAGGACATGTGAGCCAGGCTGCGTGGCCTTGCTGTGGGTGCGGTGACAGTCCCTGCCCACCGAGGGCACCCGCTTCCTGGTGTCCTGTGCCCAGAGGCTGCGTCAGGGATCCCCACTGTGTGGCAAACACAACCTCAGGCAAACACAGTGTGTGGTTATCTGGTTGTGGTTCTTTAGTTTGTTTTGTTTCCAGAACCGCGTGGTTTTCTCCCCAGGCTGTGGATGGCGGGGCCCAGCAGCTCTTCCCTTGGAGGGGCCGGGTCGGCGCTGACCACGCTGCTCCTGGGCTCCCTTCTGTTAAGGCAAAGGTCTCTGAATGTCCCACCGAGGCCCTGTGCTGGGCTGAGTTGTGTCCTCCACAGTCCTACGTTCAAGCCTAGCTTCCAGGACCTCAGTTTGCGGCTGTCCTTGGAGATGGGTCTGCAAAGAGGTCACTGAGGCAAAATGGGGACACTGGGTGGGCCCTGACCCAGTCTGACTGCTGTCCTGATAGGACGAGGGGATTAGGACACAGACACACACAGAGGGACCACCCTGTGAGGACACAGGGAGGAGACGGCGTCTGCACGCCCAGGAGCAAGGCCTCGGGAACCAGCCCTGCGACAGACACCTTGGCCTTGGCCTTCTAGTCTCCAGAACCGTGAGAGGATGAATCCCTGTTGTCTAAGCCCCATCTGCGGACCCTGCTCCGGCAGCCCTGGGACCTGACACAGGCCCTGTCGGCAGAGCAGAACACGCTGAGACTCCACGCTGCACACTGAGTTCACCCGTCCTTCTCCGACCCCACAGTGTGTGCAGCTGGTTTAAATTAGCACAGTGGTAGGAATTGCCTGTTGGTTATATTTCTTAATGTTTACCCTATGGTTGTTTAACTTCCCACATGCAACCCATAGACCTGTTAAATCTGAGTAATTTCTTTTTTTTTTTTTCTTTGAGACGGAGTCTTGCTCTGTCACCTGGGTAGAGTGCGGTGGCGTCAGCCTAGCTCACAGCAACCTCCGACCCCTGGGCTCAAGCGATCCTCCTGCCTCAGCCTCCCGGGTAGCTGGGACTACAGGCACACGCCACCATGCCTGGCTCATTTTTCTATTTTTAGTAGAGATGGGGTCTCACCCTTGCTCAGGCTGGTCTCGAACTCCTAAGCTCAAGCGATCTTCCCGCCTTGGCCTCCCAGAGTGCTGGGATTACAGGTGTGAGTCACCACCCGGCCTGAGTAATTTCTTATTTATCTAAAAAAGACATGCTCACCAAATACTGAGACACCGGTGAGTTAAAAAACCAAACCGTCCCGGCACGTAGCCGACAGCAGCGCAAACCGTGTGCATGAAACTGCCCGTGGCAGCTTTACTCACGGGGCCCCGGCTTGGGATCCACTCAGGTGTCCCCGCCCGGTGAGGGTCCATCCGACGGGTGCGTCCACGCGGCAGGACGCCGCCCGGCAGTGCAGAGAAGCGAAGTGTTCACACGTGCCACACGCGGTCTCCAGTCCACCGAGTGAAAAGCCAATCCCAGCGGCTGCACACGCCCGACTCCACACACACGACACCCCCGAAGCCACAGGTGTTAGGAACAGAGAACCCAGCAGTGGCTGCCAGGGTGGGGTGTGGGTTACAGAGCAACAGGGGGCACCTGGGTGTGGGAATAGGTGGGGGCGGGTGCCTGGGAGCCCACAGGTGGTGGCATTAAAGAGGGCTTAGTGCACGTGCACACACACAAACACACACACACACACAGACACTGCGTCACACACCACACACACCACGCAAACACAAGTGCCAGTGGAGCTGAGGAGGCCTGAGAGCAGCGGGTGGGCTGTGTCCACGTTGTGTCCTGTTTGTGATGTGACGCTGCCATTTTGCAGGAAACTGGACAAAGGCCACGTGGGGTCTGTATAACTCTTACAGCCACACGGGATCCCCGCTGACTGCAACACGCTAGCGTGTGAGTGTCCTGGGGCGGCTGCACATCACGACGGAGGTTTGTTCCCCCCAGTTCTGGAGGCTGAGAGTCTGAAGCCAACGTGTCAGCAGCTCTGTTCCTTCCGGAGTCCTCTGCGTTGGGCCGGTGGCACTCGCGGCTCTGTTGTCACGTGGCGTCCTCCCTGCGGGTCTGTGTCTGAGTTTCTCTCTTTTTAAATTCTCCTCTCCCCAGCACCAGCCACTGGATTTGGGGACCACCCCAGGGCGGCAGGACTCATCTCAGCGGGTCACATTCGCAGTATTTCCCGACCAGGTCACATTCACAGGGCTTCCGTGTATCTTTCTGGGGGACACAACACGGCCCACGACAGCCAGTGTGAGGCTCGCGTGGACCCCCAGGGTCCTGCCGTCCGGCCCGAGGCTGCCTCCAGCCGCCCACAGCAGCACGGCGGGCTCCTGGCGGGGCCTGGCCCTGCAGACCCCCGGCTCGTTCTAAGACTCACAGACTTCGTGGATGAATACTGCGTGTCCTACAAGCGAGTCAGATGAAATGCATAGGCTGCTTTAATTAATGAAATACAAACTCCTTTAAAATGTTACTGAATTTACAGAGATTTTGGGGTGCCTTGGGATGTTTCCTTCAATAAATAACCAGATTATAATTATTTACTACTACTACTTGAGATGCCAGGATAGATGTTGATGTTAGATGAGGTTCTCATACTCGAAGGACGGCCGTCCCACGCTGTGTCTATCAGTGTCACGGGGCTGACGCTGCGAACGCTCAGCAAGACCACCGGGCGTTTCATGGTGGGCCTGGGGCCCAGAGACCTCGGCTGTGAGCCGTGGCCTGTCCTGGGCCGTGCTTGCCAGGAGGTGCCCCCGACGGGCAGTTCCTCCTCAGCATCTGAGCAAGACGTCCCGGCAGGCTCGATGCCAGGGACGCTACGTAATGAGGGAGTTTCTCGCTGAAGTAGGGGCCCCGCCAGGGAGAGGCGTGTGGCGGAAATTACCTGGGATGTTCTCGGCAAAGCCCTAGGGGATTTCTGCTGGAATATGTGCCCATGCTTTTTTGCTGAGCAGAAACTTCGCCTGAAATCTCTGGGGAATTCAGAGCTCGCTGTGGGCAGATGGAGAAGTGAAGCCTGCACGCAGCAACGCTCCTCACTCGGGTTCGGTGTCCTGCCGGGAGCAACTTGGTAATCAACCATCTCTGTCAGCAGAAGGACTGAAGGAACCGGGGTGTGTGGGGGGCTCACGCCTGCGATCCCAGGTGGGAGGACGGCTTGAGCCCAGGAGCTCACGACTAGCCTGGGTGACAAAGATAGAACCTGTCTCTACAAAAAAAGAAAAAGAAAAAATTAGCCGGGCATGGTGGCGCATGCCTATGGTCCCAGCTACTCGGGAGGCTGAGGCAGGAGGATCGCTTGAGCCCAGGAGTCTGAGGCTGCTGTGAGCTGTGATGACACTGATGTGCCCTAGCCCGGGTGACAGGGCACAGCAGCCCTGTCCACAGATGACACGTCGGGCGTTGGCCGCCAGCTGGGCAGGTGCCTGGCACAACCTCCACCTCTCCGTTCCCATCACCCGCCTGCCCCCTCTGCTCCGAGGCTTCCTGTGTCCTTGGGCCGCACCCTCCCGGCAGGCCGTGGCCAGGGGAACCTGCCAGCGAGGCTCCTGCTGTTCCTTCAGAGAACACATTTGCATTTTCCCCCTGAGAGCTCTGGTTCCTGGACTCTGAGGGTGACGGTGGTGCAGTTTCCAGACACGGAAGAGGCGACAGCTGGGGACGGAAGCCCTTTCCAGCAGCCGTGTGTCAAGGCCGGCACCGTAGCAGCAGTGTCAGAGCCTCCTGGCGCCCGGCAAACCTGTCTCCCTGCCCTGCCGGAGGCTCCCTCCCTGCCCCGGCCCCCCGCCCTCCCTCACAGGCCTAACCTGCTCGAGCCCCCTCCTCAGCCCTTCCCCAGCCACCAGCCACCACCCCTGGGCAGGGCGGGAGCTGGCACTGCCTCCACTCGACACCACTCCTGAGAAATAACTCCCACACACCCCCGCACCCCGGGAAAGTCCTCCTGGGGATCCAGAGTGTGCTGATTCCGCCTCTGCCCCGGGACAGGCTCCCAGTCATTCAGTCATTTACACGCTAGCCTGAAAAAGCTGACGCTGCCATCTCATCCAGACAACAGGGCCCATTCAGGGAAAAGGCAGGTCCATGGAGCGGGAGGAGCCGGGCATTTCTGGGAGAGCCGGTCTGGGTGGGGCATGGCACAGCCACTGGGTTCCCAGAGCAACGCCTGGGGGTGAGGATCCCTCGGGCAGGGCAGCAGGGGGGTGGACAGGAAGCCCCCCTGCAATTATTGGTTCTGCCTGAGGATGGGTTTGTGCCCAGCCCCCGGGGATACCACTTTCATGCTTTCCCCACGCCCTGTGCAGTGGCAGCCTTGTGGCCAGGGGCCCGCCGTCTGCCCCCTGCGTGCCCTGTGGCGTGTGTCCACGTCTCCTGAGCCGGCTGGGCGGGCAGGCGAGCGCCGGCATCCGTCTGGGGAACGGTGGGGTCTGGGGCAGGAGATGACCTCCAGGGCACTGAGCAAGCTCCTGCTCCACAGTCTTGCGACGGTCAGTGGACCCCACACAGTGGGCCCTTCACGAAGACTAGAAGAAGAATGTGGGACCCAGGGGGCTCGGGTGGCTGGCCCGCTTGGACCCCTGGCGGTGGAAGCTGGCTTTGAGGGACTTTGTCTCCCAGGCTGTCAGCGGTGGGCTTGGACAGGGGTCGCCCCCAGGCCTGCAGGGCCGGCCAGCTGTTCCTGCGTCGGGAAAGCAAGTCGCAGCCACGGCCTCCCAGGCGCACAGCCGCGTCTCTGGAGGACAAGCTCCCCCCGTCAGTCCCTCCCTCGAGCCCCCACCCAGAGAGGCTCCTACTAAGCACGGTGCCTGGCAGATTCTTGTGCCCTGCTGGCGACTTCAAAATTTAAGCTAATGCATTGTCCCCAAAGTGAGAATAAATGTTCCTCCCCATAAAAATATGAACATGTAAACAAAAAGTTAGGCTCTGATCAGGCTGTGTAGTAAATATCGATTAAATGGGTCTCTGGGCTGGGAGGGACCCGGTCGCACAGCTTGTCTGGGCTCTACTGTCCTGGAGACCCGCCTGCGAGTGGCCACTCCCGGCCCACGGAGCCTGAGCTCACTGTCCCCCAACGCGGTGTGGCTGCCCGACAGGCCCTGCGGCCGCTTGTCACCCCGGGCTCGGCGGGTCTCCAAGATGCGTTTCCCTGCAGGACTTCCTCCTCAGCATTTCCCAGGAAATACAGACGATTTTCTGTATCCCAAGAAAATCAGCTGAGGAGTTGGTAAAATGGAAAAAAGGATTATAATTCTCCTGCAAGAATCAGAATTTCACAACCAACACGAAGATACTGCTGGCTGGGTGGCGGTCCCCTGGCGTCGGGTCAAAAGCTGGCGCAGGAAGTGGCAGGCCTGGGGTGCAGGTGACGAGGACACGCCCCGCCCTGCAGGAGCATCCAAGAACAGGTGAACAGGTCACCGGGTCAGATGGCGGCTGTCGGTGGCATGGACGCGGGAGGTGCGTTCTCCACCACGGCCTGGGCCGCCCCAGGATGCAGGCGGGAAGCGGGCGGGGGGAGGGAGCTCCCTGGCCGCATGGGCAGGGGAGGCTGGGCAGGCGCAGGGCAGGGCCGGGGTCCCGTGCGGGGAGGCGGTGCTCCCAGTGTCGTTCTCCAGACAGCTCTGCGGTCAGCTCTGGGCGCTGCCCCGCGAGTCCCGGCCAAGGCCAGGGGCGCTGCAGACGCTGCGGAAGCCGTGAGAGACGATGCCATGAGGTCACAGTGAGGCCCCACCTGGCCGCACCGGCCCTGACTCACACGGGGCTGTGGCGCCAGGAGGAGCCTCCAGGTGAGTCACCCCCGTCAGGCCCAGCTCCGGCGGGGCAGCCACGGGAGCCACGGCGGGTGCATGGGTGCTCCGGGTCCCTTCCCAGCCACGCAGCTGCCGCTTAGGGTGAGCTGCCGCGGGCGGCATCTAGATTCCCTGTCCTGAATCCTTGCAAGGAGCCTGCACTGTGGGTACGCCAGCTCCGTTTTACAGAGGGGAAACTGAGGCACGGGGAGGCCTGAACTCAGAGCACGGATTTGCTTGATCTCCTGGTCCAGGCTGTGTGGTCTGCCGCCTGCCCCTCCCCTCACGCTGACCCTGGGCCTTCGGTGTGGCACACAGAGGGACACACAGAGGGACCGGCAGGTTCTAACTGCACAGCTCACCTCACCAGCCCCCTTCCCAGTGTGGCCGTGCCCCTGGGCGGAGTGTTCTAGAACCTGCAGGGGCTTTTCCACCCAGCCCCCCAGGAGCTGCCCTTCCCTGCCTGCCCCCCTTCCCGGGGCCCAGGGTGCTCTCGGCCCCGCTGACCCTCAGCCCCCGAAGGCCTGGGGCCCAGGAAGCCCAGGACGGGGCTCTGAGCCGCCAGCGTGCGGGTGGCAGAGCCGCCGGGGCCTGGCGCCGACCTCTGACCTCTTTGGCCTCCATCTTGCCCGTCTGCGGACAGACGCGCTATTTATCTCTGCGAGTCGCTCGGAGGCCAAAGGCGGTGGAGCGACCTGCTCCAGGGGGACCTGGCAGACCGTGGGCGTTTTCTCTTCTCCCCCGGCCTGTGCCAAGCCCTGGCGGGAGAGCAGAGGCTCCTCCCTCCCAGCACACGGCCGAGCACGGGCCCTGGGCCGGCGCCCGCTGAGGGCCGAGCTCTTACCCTGCGGGGCCGCGAGGCTCACCTCGGGCTGGGGGTCCTCCCCCTGGGTCCAAGCCACACCGAGCACCCCACTGTCCCTGGAGGCCTCAGCCTTGCACCCTGGGCAGCTGCCCCTCTCTTGGTTGAAGGCGCCCGACTGCTAGCCCTGTGCTCGGTGACAGAGAAACAGAGTGGCTCACCCAACCAGTTGTGTCGAGAGGGAGAGGACCAGGTGGGGACATCTTGGCTCTGCCTGGCTACACAGCCAGGCTCTTCCCTGGCCACTCCAGTGGCAGCAAACCCTTGGCACACACACCGCAGTGACCCCCTTCTGTGCCCTCGGTGGGCAGCACCCATTGGCCAGGGCCGTTTCCTGACGGCCCCGCGTGGCTGGGGGCAGCAGGCGGGACCCTCTGAAGTCTGTGCTGCAGCCTCGGCCTCCTGCAGCCCCCTCTGGGATGGGCCGGACCCACGGGCTCCCGGTCAGGACCCGAACCCCAGACTGCACACCCCACGGCTCAGCCGCATCCTGGCAGTCCGGGAAGCACCGCAACCTCAGCACGTTCAAAACACTCCTGGGATCCCCCAAACCTGCAGTACCCAGGGCCTCTGGCCGGGGGCAGGGTGTGGTCCCTCCGCGGGGAGGGCTCCTGATTCCCTGCCTGCCCCCAGGGTCCTGCATTTCCCTGTCATGCTGTGCCCGGCCTCCCGGCCACGCGCGGACCCTCCCTGGCTGTCCTCACTGCATCCTCACCTCCAGCCCACGGGGGCCAGCCAGGGACAGAGGGAAGAGCCGTCCCTGTCCTCAGGCCACTCTATCCTGACCTTCGTCCTCCACACTTGGGGCTGTCTCAGGGTCTCGGTCTCTGGGGCCAGATGACATCTGCTGTCTGCCGACCACTCTGCCCAGCGGGGTCCTATCCTGCCACAAGCCCATCTTGACTTCCAGGCCCTGGCATGACCCAGAAGAGGCCTGGGACGGCCAACGTGTCCCCGAGAGGAACGAGCTGTGGGTCAGGAGCTGCTTCCTGTACTTCCCGCCCTCTGCCGCCTGCTGCAGGCCTGGGGCCGGCCCGCCTGTGGGCAGCACCCGAGCTCCCTTCCCGGGCTCAGGCTGCTTCGGCGGCGGGCAGCGGGACAGCTGGCGTGTCTTTGGGCACCTTTGGGGACCCACGGCTGCCAGATGAAACACAGGATGCCCTGCAAGGTGTGAACTTGGGACACGCTTGTGCTAACAGCTCTTACTGTTTTCCTGAAAGTCACATCTGAGATGCGCTGCCGTTTACCGGGCGACCCCACCCATGCTGGGCCCAGAAGCCTCGGCGCTGCCGGCTGCCCCCGGCTGCCGAACCCCCGTGAATCGGCCCCAGGGAGTGTGGCCGGCCTGTGGCCCCGGCAGCTGCAGCACCACGACACAGCTGGGCAGCGACGTGCCTCTCCCCCTTGGCACAGACTGCGGCGCAGGCAGCATGGGCCACGGTCTCGAAAATGTGAATCACTGAGACTCCGTCTTAAGTTCCCTGAGAGATCAGACGTGTTCTGCAGTCCCGCCTGCCTGCGACTGCCGAGTGGTCACGTGTCTGAGAGTTCCGGGTTCAGGGGAGACGGGCGGGGAGGGGCAGGGGATGGGGACTCAGTCACGAGGACCCTCCATCCTTTATGCCGCGTTCTCTGGGTGCCGTGGGTGCCGTCCCGCCCCTCACTCTGTGCCCCCCGCTGCCCGCTCCGGTGTCCACAGCACACGCAGCACACACAGTACACACAGCACACGCAGTACACACAGCACATGCAGCACACACAGCACAGGCAGTACACACAGCACACGCAGCACACACAGCACACGCAGCACAGGCAGTACACACAGCACACGCAGTACACGCAGTACACACAGCACCCGCAGCACACAGCACATGCAGTACACACAGTACACACAGCACACGCAGCACACACAGTACACGCAGCACACAGCACATGCAGTACACGCAGTACACACAGCACACAGCACACACAGTACACGCAGCACACAGCACACACAGCACACGCAGCACACACAGCACAGGCAGCACACACAGCACAGGCAGTACACACAGCACACACAGTATACAGCACCCACAGCACCCACAGCACCCACAGTACACACAGCACACACAGCATACACAGTACACACAGCACCCACAGTACACACAGTACACAGCACACACAGTACACACAGCACACGCAGCACACACAGCACACGGAGTACACACAGTACACACAGCACACACTGTGCACACAGTACACACAGCACCCACAGCACCCAGCACACACAGTACACACAGCACACGCAGTACACACAGTACACACAGCACACACTGTGCACACAGTACACACAGCACCCACAGCACCCACAGCACCCACGTACACACTGCGCTGTGGGTGCCCAAGGCCCTGGGACCCTCCCTCTAACAAGAGGACTCGGCGCGGGCACTCTCCGCGCGGGGACGTCTCTGGGGCCTTAGAGCTGCCCCCTCTGCCCCCAGCACGGCCGCCAGGCTGGGAATGTCCTTTCGGTTCCCGAGTCCCCGAGCTGGGCGGGGGCCCGGGCGGGGCCGTGAGTCGGGAGGCGCCGTGGCTGGACTGGCTGTGCTGAGCCGGCCGCCCGTGCGGGGCTGGTGCTGCGTAGCTCTCATTTCTGGGGCGTTTTGAATTCCCCTGGGAGCAGTGGGCGCCCGGGGCCAGCGACTCAGCGCTCGCTGCCCTGGATTGCCCGTCTGCCGGAGCTGGGCTGGGCGGCCCGAGTCCCGGGCTGTCGGGAGGCTCCCTGAGTCAGCCCCGGACACGCGGAGCGCAGCCCTGGCTGGCCACCGCCCTGGCTGTGCTCCCCTCCGGCCTGGCCTCTCCTCTCTGGTCTCTCCCAGCCCGCTGCTGGACATGCAAATCTGGTCCTGGGAAGCCTCACCCTCCCTTGAGCCCTCTGTGGCTCCCCAGTGCTCTCGGAATGAAGCCCACGCCACGCTGTCCCCAGGTCCGGGCTCCGCTCGGGGCGGCGCAGGATTCGCTCTCAGTAAATACTTATCGCACAAATGGACAAATCGGAAATGGACCGGCCACCGCGGTGATTAAGGCACAGACACAAGTGGCGGATGGAAACAGCCGGTGCATGCTGTCGCCGTCTGTGGGGTCCGCGGTCTTTGGCCCTGGAAGGGCGTGAGCGCCGCGTGCCCCCAGGAGGAGAGCAGCCTCGGGGTTGCAGAGCCGAGTGCGGGGCGTCCCCCGACACGGGGTGGGAAGCTCTGGGCCGTCTCTGGGCTCCGGCTGGGTCAGAGTTTCGGATGGAAGGAGAGGTTGTAGGGTCAGCACTTCCCCGACGCGGGGGCTATGCAC
The DNA here is from genome assembly GCF_020740605.2 of Lemur catta. NCBI lineage: Eukaryota > Metazoa > Chordata > Mammalia > Primates > Lemuridae > Lemur > Lemur catta. The sequence goes on from NC_059138.1 coordinate 1,030,630, forward strand.
ACACGCAGCGCCCCCCCTGCTGGTGTGGGACTCAGGCCTCGCCAGGCACCTGCGCGTCCCTGTGCCACGGGGCAGCTGGCGAAGGCGCGGAGAGGTTTGAGAACCCTTCGCCACGCACACAACACGCATGCAGAGCACGGGTCTAAGGCACACAACACGCACGCAGAACACGGGTCTAAGGCACACAACACGCACGCAGGGCACGGGTCTAACGCACACAACACGCACGCAGGGCACGGGTCTAAGGCACACAACACGCACGCAGGGCACGGGTCTAAGGCACACAACACGCACGCAGGGCACGGGTCTAAGGCACACAACACGCACGCAGGGCACGGGTCTAAGGCACACAACACGCACGCAGGGAACGGGTCTAAGGCACACAACACGCACGCAGGGCACGGGTCCAACAGAAGCGGCAGCAGGAACAACTGTGTCCCCGCAGGAGGGGGGGGCACAGCCGGCCTCACCAGAGGGGTTCGCTTGGGAAGAGCCTTTGACCCGTTTGTCCAAAGTTCCACTTTTTAACCGGGAAACTGAGGCCCAGAGAGGGCAAGTGGTGTAAAATAAAAAGATTTAAAAAATTAAAACCATTAACGACGCAGCGTAGCAAGTGATAACAGGATGATTTAAGGGGTGTGTGGGCCTGACCCCGGCACCTGCGGCTGTGACCTTGGCTGGCCAGGTGTTTGGGGTTCAGGGTCCCGGAGGGCCTGACACCATCGCCACTGTCTCAGGAGAGAAGCTGAGGCTGGGCCAGCGAGGAAGGTCCCCGCAGGGCCGGTGACACTGACGCTAACTTCCAGGACGGGAACAGGACACATTCCTGTGGGTTTGAGCCACCCAGTTTGTGGTCATTTCTCACAGCAGCCATGAAAACTACACGGGGACCCGAACACAGCTCCACCAGGAAACAGCCTCCCACCCTCACAGGGACCCTGTCTCCCCAGCTGGGGACCCTGGCCCCTCCGCCTGCCCAGGGCTGGGGACAGATGGGACAAGCGGCAGCCGCCAGCCCAGCCTGGCTCCTCAGGCTGGGTGCTGGGTGTCTGCTCAGCCTTCCGTAAATCGACCTTCACTTCTAGAGGGGCGGAGCCCCCGTCCAGGTGGGTCTGGTCCAGGCTGCAGGGGCCACTCGCCCGCCCTCGCGCAATCGCACTCCGCCTGCCTGCCGGCCTCGCGCACTGCCTACCGCGGCGCCCACCCGGCCTGCCCCCAAGTGCGACCCCAAACACTTGTCTCCAGTGGACACCCCCGTCTCCCTGAGTGGGCAGCAGTGACTGCTCACTGCACTGGGGGGACGAGCACATTCTGAGTAGACTGTTGTCACCCCCTGGGACGGCTGTCCTTCCGGGGTGTCTGACCTGCCACTCTCAGAAATGTCCTGATGCCGAAGACGGGTCAGGGTCTGTCTGTCCTGAACGGTGGTCCCGACGTGGATGGGCCTTCATTCTCAGAGGATGGGGGGGTGTCCCAGGGCGCGGGGGGTAGGGCCGCTGGGGGGGGTCCAGGCCTCACCCTTGTCCCCCAGACCTGGGCTGTGTGTTCACCCCTTACCTGGGCGTCTCGCATCGTGGGACCCTGCGGGGAGCACACAGCATAAACCTCCCCGGGCTGCCCAGACTGCAGGCCACACGCCCAGGATGCAGCGGGTAAGGAGGCTGCGTGTCCTCACCAGGGTCCGTCTGCCTGTCCCCCTGCAGGCAGGGCCTGTCCCAGATGTACCGGCCACACGTGGTCTGCCCTGCATCTGCTGCAGGACAGAAGAGGCCGCACGGCCCCTCAGGGGTCCCAGGCCCCGGAGCAGGTAGGGAGGGGGGGGTGCGGGCAGCAGGGCGGAGGCCACCCCTGCAGGTGGACCCCCAGCCCCAAGGCAGGGGCCCCTGGGCTGCGGCTGCAGGAGGAGCAAGACTGAGCTGGAAGGCTCAGTAGAAACGAGTAAAAAGGAAACAGACCTGTCCAAAGATTAGACAAATCCCTTTCCTCACGTGTTTGTCAGAATCTCCAGCTCCAGCCTTTGCTGTGAACCAGGCGCTGCGCCCGGCCCTAGAGGGGCCTCCCCCGGGTGCCCCAGAACCAGCGAGGACGACGGGGCTGTGGCCTTGCTCTCCGCCCCGGTCTGCCTTCTCTGGGCACAGAATGAGATCGGCACAGTCTTGGGTTAACCACACGCCTCGTCCCCGCTTCTCCTGGGGACTGCCCTGGAGCCTGGCCCCTGCCCGCCCCGGACCCCCACGCAAGGCCGTGCCCCCCACCTCACCCTTCATCTCACCGACAAGCCCAGTTGCACCTTCGTGAACCCCCCAAAATTATGGTTTTTAATGTCAGCTGTTTTTAGCTTTATAAGGGCATTGCGTCAGCCTTTTGAGACTTGGTCACTTGATGTGACTGAGGTTCCTCTGCGTAGTGGGGCTTCTGTGTCGGCAGCTGTGCTGGGCGCCTGGGTTGCTGCCAGGTCTCTGTCTTGTGAACGGTATTGCCAGGAATCACGTGCGTTTCCCGGTGTCCCCGTGCCAGCGCTTCCCTTGGGTCACACTTCGGAGCTGTGAGCTGCGGGGTAGGGGCACAGTGGTCCTGCCAGTTTACGCGCCCACTCCAAACGCGCGGGATCCCGAGGCTCCCCATCCTCGTTATTAGTCAGATTTGACAATTTTTGTTAATTGAATGGGAGTCACATAATATTTCATAATACTTTTATAAATTTCATTTTTTTGGGTATTTCATACTTTTTATTTTTCTTTTGAGACAGAGTCTCACTTTGTTGCCCAGGCTAGAGTGAGTGCCGTGGCGTCAGCCTAGCTCACAGCAACCTCAAACTCCTGGGCTTAAGCGATCCTCCTGCCTCAGCCTCCCGAGTAGCTGGGACTACAGGCATGCACCACCATGCCCGGCTGATTTTTTTCTATATATATTTTTAGTTGTCCAGATAATTTATTTCTATTTTTAGTAGAGATGGGGGTCTCGCTCAGGCTGGTCTCGAACTCCTGACCTCGAGCGATCCACCCGCCTCGGCCTCCCAGAGGGCTAGGATTACAGGCGTGAGCCACCGCGCCCAGCCTGGTACTTCATAATCTTGATTTGCATTTCCCTGATCACAAATAATATCAAGAATCTCTTGTGTTCACTGGCTATGTGTGTGTGTATATATACGTGGTTTTTTTTTTTTTTTTGGAGACAGAGTCTTGCTGTTGCCCGGGCTAGAGTGCAGTGGCATCATCGTAGCTCACAGCAACCTCAAACTCCTGGGCTCAAGCCTCCCGAGTAGCTGGGACTACAGGTGCAAGCCACTACACCTGGCTAATTTTTCTATTTTTAGTAGAGACAGGGTCTCATTCTTGCTCAGGCTGGTCCCGAATTCCTGACCTCAACAATCCTCCCACCTTGGCCCCCGGAGTGCTGGGATCACAGGCATGAGCCACCGCACCCGGCCCACGTTTTGTTTGTTCATTCATCAGTGGGTGGACATTGTTTTCCAGCATTTGGCTCCTCTGAATGCTGCTGCTATGAACATCTGCCTGCCAGTGTTTGTGTGGACACAGGTTTTTAGTTCTCTTTGGTATAAACCCGGGAGTGGAACTGCTGGTTCACACAGCAACTGTGTGCAACTAGAGAATCTAAGGCAACGCACTTCACACTTTAAAACTTCCATTAAAAGGATTGCTTTATATTCCTATCACTTTCATAGCCACGTTCGAAAGAGGCACAGCAGGATAACGCTGTTGACCCCGTGAACAGACGGAAATCCCTGCACAAGCCATGGGCTCCCAGGTGGAGCTGCAGAGGGTGCAGTCTGTAGGGGACGGCTTTCCCGAATGTCACCTGTCGGGATGCGGACGCTCACTCCTGACCACTAGGTGGAGCCTGTTCCCTGTCCAGGACGTGGTTACCAAGCAACTGAGACAGCCCCGGGCGGCAGCGCCCTGGCAACCTGCTCTGGGCACCCCACTCTTCCTTCCTCGCTCCCCGCAGAGTATCTGGGCCCAGTGACCTGACCGAGAACCTGAAACTTGGTGTTAACTTAAAATTTATCCTGGTTATTAGCAAAACCTTTACAGAGCAAATCCATTCACTTAACAAGTACTTATTGAACACCTACATTGTGCTAGGCATTACTCTAGGTGCTTGGTCAACAGCAATTTACTAAACAAACGTCTGTCCTCATGAAAGTCACACTCCAGTGGAGTGGGGAGAAAGAAGGTAATACATGACCGAGATGCATCCCGAATCAGCCTGAAGTCAGTGCCACAGAGACAGATGCACATGCTGGGGACGGAGAGGCTGCAGCAGGGTGTGGGGACACTGAGCAAAGGCCTGCCTGAAGAACACGAGGAAGCCAGCCCAGAGCGCCCATGCAGACAGCACGTGCAAAGGCCCCGGGGCGTGGCGTGGGTGGGGTCAAGGCCGGCATCACATAGGGCCTCAGCTCTCCTGGACTCGGGGGCACTGGAAGGTCCTGCCCAGAGAAGTGGCATGGACTTAGGGTCAAGGACTACTTTGGCACTGGACAAGGGACAGAGGATGGAGAAACTTCACTGCAAATGCAGGCAAATACAAGGTGACCACCCCAGCTGCGTTTCGGACGGCATGGTAAGCCGCTTCTTAAAATAACAAACGTGGTGGCCCCCAAAGAGATGGGTCCACATCCTGACCCCCAGAAGCTACGAATGTGGCCCGATTTGGAAACGGGGTCCCTGCGGCAGTCACTGGGGATCTAGAGACGAGGTCATCCTGGGTGACCCGGGAGGTGCCTGAAGCACGCAGAGGACGAGACGCAGAGGCGGTGGCAATGTGACCAGGGAGGCGGAGGCTGGAGTGAGGCTGCCATAAACCAAGGGATGCCAGCAGCCACCTGACGCTGAGGAGACAAAGGATCCTTCCCAAGAGTCCCCAGGGGGAGTGTGGCCCTCGGACACCCTGACTGCAGACTTCTGCCCCCAGCACTCCCCAGAGGGTAAACGCTGCCCGTGTTCCACACCCTCAGCCTGTGGCGATTTGCTATGGCAGCTGCAGGCAGTGAAGACCACCACACGGCACCCATCCACTGCACCACCCCAAACTTTCGGCCGCACCCAGGCAGGGATGCTCGTCAGCCCATGCCTGCCCTGAGCTTTGAGGGTGTGACGCTCCCTTCCTGGAGATGGCCTCCCGTCTGCAACCCGGCAGTCCAAGGAGACGCGAGACCTCGCATTGTTAAGTCTCAGAGACGTTCCCGCCAGTGCAATTCTTCGGGTGACTCGGTATTTGGACAACGCCAGAGAACAGCAGCAGCAGCAGCTTGTAACTGCAACGGCCGGTAACTCGCACTGTCATTTCTGAAGGGCTTTCTTTCCATTCCCAACGTAGCGAGCCGAGATCGCGCCGCTGTACGCTGGTCCTGAGGTTTGGACAAGAGCTCCCACCACCTGCCTCGGCCACCCCGACCCTCCAGAGCGGGCAAAGCAGAAGTGGAGGTCCTCAGGGGGTCGCAGCAGCTGCTGCCTACACAGGCAGGTACGTCGGAGTTTCTTTCTGCTCCATCCAGAATAAAAACAAAAGGCAGGTTGGGCACGGTGGCTCACACCTGTAGTCTAGCACTCTGGGAGGCCAAGGCAGGACTGCCAGAGCTCAGGAGTTCAAGACCAGCCTGAGCAAGAGCGAGACCCCACCTCTACTGAAACTAGAAAAATCTGCCGGCCATCGTGGCGTGTGCCTGTAGTCCCAGCTACTTGGGAAGCAGGAGGATCCTTGAGCCCAGGTGTTTGAGGCTGCTGTGAGCTGTGATGACGCAACTGCACTCTACCCAGGGTGACACGTATCTATGACAACTCGCCCAACAAAGCAGTTAGGACATGGGAAGTTGCCCTTTGCAACCTTGCTTCCCGCAGGTGTGCGCAGGGCTGAGGCGTGCACGGTGCAACAGCCCATCCCCGCGACCGAGCGCAGGGCACCCTTCAACACAAACACGGAGGGGAGAAAAACCCACAAAGAGAGAGAAGAGCGTTTACGGTTTACCGTTTTCTGCCTCCATTGCAGAGGAAAAAGTAGTGATGTTGCCTTTATGCAAGGCTTATTATCTTAGCGCAAGACTTACTGTCAAGGCCCTGGTCCGAACGACTGCGACCTTGCAGGTTACTGGGGCAGCTCTGCAGTGTGACATTCACAACCTGTGACACCAACCACGAAAGGAGACGAAATAGGATTGTTGTGTTTATACGGTGTTAAAGTCTATCTGCAATTCTCGCCGCATCTCGAGAACACGCCTGTGAAGGCGAAGTATCCAGACCATTTCTGTTTTACTGCTGGATAAGCCGAGGCACAAAGTACGTGGACTTAAGAACTCAGAAGTTTCTGGACGCAGAGCCCCTTGTGCCATCAGTGCATTTTCCCACCCGGACCTGCTGGTCACCAGTCTCTTTAGGTCACGAACTCCGGCTAACACCCGAACACCAGGATAAGCCCTGAGCTGACCCCAGTGCGCCAAAGCACGGAGCTCAGCAACTCGCCCCGTCCGGGGAGTCCGGGTGTCTGCCATTGAGACGACGTCCTGGGGAACCTCCCTGTGCCCCACTCGGGAGGCGGCGTCACCCGGCACCCGTGCTGGCTGCAGCGCGTTCCGACCGGAAACAGGTGGACTCGGAAGAGCCTCCGGTCCACGGCACCTCTGGCACCCTTGGGAAGATTCCACAAGGAGTGATCAACCCTGCCACGCCCCTTGCTGTGCCCACCGTCCCACAGCTGGAGGTCCCCGTTCCCAGCACGGATTGAGGCAGGCGGGCCGCAGGCTCGGTGCCGGGCAAGGACTGCACCGCTTGGCTCCAAATGCCTCGCCGAAGCGCACGCCGCAGCGTGGACCTTGTAGGCTGACAGCGCTGCCTCAGTGAGCTCAGGACGCAAAGCGATCACCTGAGACAACAGCAGGTGAGACGTATCCGTAGTAACTGCCCCCAACCTCAACCTCAACCTTCAGCTTTGAGCACAAAATTACCAGAAGTAAGAAAAAGTAGGAGAAAACAGAGAAAAGGGTAAACAAAACAAAGAAGAAAGAATCTTCCCTTAGGAATTTTTCTCAATGCCAAACCCGAGGAGAGGCCCGGGACACCACCTGTGACAAGGACCGTGCCTCCCCGGTGTCACAGACACTGCGCGCTGGGGCTGAGGCCGCCTGCAGGACACGGCAGCTCCGTCCAGCTCAGACGACAGGGAACTGGCCTCTGAACTCACACCGGCTACCTCACTGTGCTATGTCCACTGAAGCCATCACACCTGCGGTACAGCGAGGTCCTACTCGGAAGCTGCGGTTTTTCTAGAGCAGGATGTAACTGACCACAGTGATCTGGGGTAGGACTCCAACACAATCTTGGGGAAAAAAAACATTTAATGCAAATATTTAGCCATTATAACATCCAAATAAATAAATAAGCTCAGAATAGTTGCAGGAAAACCACACATAAGTGTAACTACCAATTTCTTTTCAGTTCCAGATATTCCATTTCCAAAATATTGATAATAAAATATACAAACTAAGAAGATATAGAACATTCAACATAAAACAACCTATAATAAAAATAAAGCCCAAGACAAACCCTAATTGTTTTATTTCTGTATATCAAGACTACAAATAGCATTTAAACACTTGTTATTCAAATTCAGAAATTATACATTTCATTTTGATAATGGTCATTGTCTTACAAGTGTCATTCAGTTCCCCACATTTAAAGTGTATTGCTAATGACGGCCGGTCGACTGCGGCAGCCCCAGAGCCCCCGTGACCGCGAAACACGAGACGGGAGAGACAGTGAGGTTCCGACCCCGCAGCATCAGCACAGCCCTGCTCCCGCGGCTGAGGCTCTGAAACGTTTTCTGTTTTTGGAGACTAAAATCACCCAGCAACAAGTCAGGTCTTGATAAAGTGCCTCATTACAAGAATCGCCCCAGGCTCCTCCTCCCCGACACGAACCAGGGACTGTCCCGTCTTTGTGTCAAAGCAGCACCAAGAGCAGAGGACGGTGAGCGCGGCGAGCCGCCCCGGGATCTCCAGGAGGGCCGCGGTGCAGCCAGGGCGAGGAGGGAGAGTGTGATGGAGAGGCCCGGCCCGGCAGGCACTGGGACAAAGATGCAGCCGCCACTTTGGTTCAAACGACTTTAATAGACACCACAGTGTCTGTCCTCCCACAAGTCACCGGGCACTGTGGGAGACACGGACGTGGTCGGAGGGGGGCTGACCCTCCTCCTCTACCTCCCCCGAATGCTCTCCAGGCACAAAGCTGAGAAAGAAACAGACAGTGAGTGAAGCCCCTCACGCCCACAGACAGTGACCCCAAGCCCTCGTGACGCAGGTCCGGGGGGCACTGGGGGTAATCACTGCTGGCCTCAGGGCGGGGAAGTGGCTTAGAAAGCACAGATGAAAATCACCATCGCCAGCTACTTTCCAGACCTAACCACTTTGGGAAAAGGCAGCAGAAAAAAGAAATGCCTTCAGTTTTCACAATCAGGCTTGTAAACAATCCACCCCGCGAGCAGCAGAGGCCCCGGCGTCTGCCTCTCAGCCCCGACCCTGTCTCTGCCGCCCGCGGCCCAGGCCGACCTGCAGCAGCTGCGGCCCCGACCCCATCGCAAAGCCAAAGCTTCATCTTTGGTTATTTCACTGAGTTGCCACTAGTCTAAAAACTGTGCTCTTCTTGGCAAAATTACTAAATTAGCCACATGGCACATAACATTTATTATTTTAAGTTATTGGAGAAGCAATGTCCATCTAAATAAGTGACCACATCATAATAAAAATCACTGAAAGGATGGAGGGAGGGAGGAATGCCAGAAGGGGGGGCCCGGGAGAGCCGCGGGCGGCCGTGCGCCCTCGTGGCCTGGGCAGGTGCCGCTGGCAGAGGCCGCACGGCTTCTCTGCAGAGGGTCGGATCCCGCGTCAGCGTGAGCTCAGCTCAGCTCAAAGCCAGCAGCACACTCGATGGCGTACAGAAGTTTACTTCGCAGAAGGGTCTCGTCGTAGAACTCGGGCAGCTTCAGCAGGTTCATGCAGGTGCTGGCCGTGGGGAGCCGCTCGAGGTCGGAGCCGCCGTTGTGGATGCAGAACGCGGGGTACAGCTCCTGGAAAACAGCCCGGGCACGCACAGGAAGCGGCTTTGACAAACACCGTTTATGAGAATTGTAAAAAGCACACGCACTGTGCTTGCTTTGATCAGTAAAAAGTGACTGCTGCGAGTCATTTCCCCAAAACCACATTTGCTTTCTAAAAAATTACACCGACAACTTAGCTCTAAATGACATCAAATATTGTGCGTTCACTTCTAATGAACCTCATTTTCTAGATTTCACTTAGGAACTATGTATGTGAACCAACAAAAAAATAAAACAAATCTAATTAAAATGGGAGAAAAAAGCAATCTTTAGCCATTGAAAGCAAAATGAAATAAACGAATCTATTGGTGACTTAGTCATACAGGAACTATTTCAACTGTATTAGAATCACAAAAGAATCTTAAACTGTTTTCAGAAATGCTGTCATAATTAATTATTGGCATTGCTGTTCTAAACCCACAAAGTATTACATACAACCATTATACAACTAAATGTTATAAAACTACAATTTATAGGATCCTCCAACTTACTGGATCAAGCAAATGAGCTAACAGGAATCAAGATTACCTCTGGTAAAAAGAAGACCCTAATATAAAGTCAAAGAAATAAAACCACATCAACCTAAATTTGAACAGAAAACATTAGCTCAAACTCGTGATCAATTCTTCTCTTTTTTCCGTCCACTGAAAAGGCCCGGAAACAACGAGGGCCGGGCGGCAACGAGCAGAGCCCATTTCGGGACTGCAGTTTCCTGGGTCGTCCCCTTTCTCAGTGACAGGAATCGGGGCTCCCTGGGAACCTCTGAGGCCCATGTGGCCAGGACGTGTGCCATCAAGTGCCAATGTCCTGTCGTCCCAGCCTGCAGGAAGCAAACCCAGACCACCTGGGTTGGGTTAAAACTCTCAAGAGAACACTGACGGCAACCCCTGCCCAAAGGTGTGGCGATTACAGTATGAGAGCGCGCGACTGCAATGGACTGAAACACATCGCACGCTAAAGCCCACGGCTTCCCAATGATAATAAAGGAAACAAAACTTACCGGTTTTGGTACCAGTTTACTCCAAGAAAAAAAAGTCAAAAGAAAAACAAAGAGAAAAGAAAATTAAAAAAAAAAAAAAGGTAGAAAAAAAACTTATTGGTTGCCTTTGGAAGATGCCAGTTAATCCACTCAGGATTCTGAAAACTGGCAAATAAAAAACAATCAAGATGTATTCTAGCCTTCCTGTAAAAACTATTCCGCAGGGTAACCAAATGGTTAAAGAAAAAATTAAGTTTTCCTTTATAGAAAATTTCAGCTACTAAATGATGAAATGACATAATTGGAACATGGCTGTTTTATAACCACATTTAAAGAATGGTGCAGGCTGTGGTGCCCAATGACGGCTGAAACCCAGGGGTGCAAGAGCGACGTGGACCAAGCCCAGCACTGAGGGGGGCCCACGGGTGCCGGGTCTTGCACACCGATCTGAGGAAATGAGACGTATGTTACGTTATCTGTGCAAGCTTGTTGCCAAAGAAGAAAAATTCAAATTTAGAATCTGATGAGACCCCTAACTATCAATTGATAAGGTACACAAAGAAGCAACCCAGCTCTTACATTAATTAAATGACAAGGCCAAGCCCAGGGAGGCAGGACACCTACAGGGACAGAAGACACACATAACCAAGCACAACTCATGGAGTGCAGCCCCTCGTACTTGAACCTAAGAAAGACCACAGGGGAAATCTGAGCACTGATGGCATTACAGAATTGATGCTATTTTTTAGATGTGATAATGACATTCTGGCTATCTTTTAAGGTACGGCGTAACATTCTCATCCCTGTATGGCAGGTACCCACTGCCCTCTTCCTCTTCCCATGAGAAACCAACGGTACCAGCATCTTAATCACCTTTACACTGACTCAAAGCACAGACAGGAAAATACGTTCTCCCTTCCCCTATCTTTCAAAATACAAAGTGCTAGCACATCATATACACTGTCCTGCCCCTGTGACTTTCCCTGTGAGGAGCCGCCTCCCTCACACGCCAGGCAGTGGTCCCTGCACGTGTGCAGTGCAGTGTGTTGACGGGGACCTGGGTCGGCTTCTAGGAAAAATGAAGTTAATGAAGGACGATGGACGCAAGTCCATGACTGTGCAAATACATCCACAGCTGAAACTCCTACACGTCAGGCATTGATAAATGCAGACTTACGCACGAGATCTATGGATGTGTCAGTCCTTTGATAGTTACAAACAACCAGTGACTGTATTTTCCTCCTATACGCAAACATCATTAGCTACTTGCCTCAAATTTGAGATACAAGAGATGTGATTTATGTGTGATTATGTGTTCCCTTCCAACAGGAAAAAAACGAAGTGCGGATTGGCCTTAATCTGCTTGCTCGCCCAGCCGGTGTGGATTACTATCTGGCACGGATTTCAGAGATCTACCTAGTTCAACTCCTCACTGTACGTGTAGGGAACGAGGCCCGGAGCGCGCAACGGTGGGTCCAGTGCAGAACCTGGCGGTGCTGCGACTAGCAGACCGCACTTCACACCAGGCACGAAGGTCAACTGTGAAAGTCACACTTCCTCTTGAGTAACCCCCGCCACCCCCAGGCATCACTGAGCATAACTCTTTGGGAGGGACAGGCAGCACCAGCAGGAGGTTTTACACGTCCCTGCCCTGAGGGCCAGCACCTCTGTGTGGGGACCACACCCTGATCGTCAGAGATGCAGAGACAGCAATCCCTGCACAAGGACGTTGACAGCATCCTGAGAAAGAAACAGCTGTAAACAACTAGCAAAAAGCAGCAAGTAAAATGTGGTGAATTCATATGATGGGACGTTATGAAATTTATTAACAGTATTTCAAAGAATATTTAAGACAAGGAAAAAATGTTCCTCATGCAATGTTGACTGAAAAAGACAGCCTATAAAATTGAACACAGGATATAGCTAAAATTATTTTTAAAAACTATGCATGTCTACATTAACATACTCAGATACAGATACAAACATAGTCATAAAAGGAAGGAAACATAAGAACAATAACGGTTAGAATGGGAAAGAATATAGATTTTTTTCCCTTTCATATACTTAATCACCATTATCTTTATGATGGAGACAAAACACAGAGACCACAAGATGCTACAAAGAGACTTATATATGCTGCTTCTATCAACCTCTAGATTCTCTCTACCTTTAACTATAAACTTCATTAAAAAAAAATGTGGCATAACGTGCTAAAAACCACTTTTTTTCCTAGTTACAGTTTATATGCTGCTTTAAATCTCTCATAAAAATGTTAGAACAGGAACCAATGGAGAAACAGAAAGAACATTTATTACATTTATTATTCAGCATTCTGAGTACACGAGGGCAGTAATTTTCTCAAATGCTTGACTAAACTAAAATGGAAGCATCACATTTTTGAAACAGAAAAGGATTTCTGAAGACAGGGGCCAGTGAGGGCTGGCAAAGCTTCTTGGTAAATGGGAAGCTTGAAACATATTTTGTAGTTAAATGCCACATTTTAGTGTTTCTTTCCTAATGCTAATTGAATTTCCTACTTGGAGTCTTAAAAGTAAAAAAATGAAGTTTTTCATTGAAGTCTGAGTCAAGGGCACCATTTTGTGCATAATTAAATACAGTACAACGGGAATTTGCATTAATTCAGAGTGAGAAAAGCCATCAATTTATTATGTGTCCCGATGGTAACTTAACAATTTCTACAGCACCTTAATGATTTTTTTGTCTGTAACAATCACATTTATTAAACATATTAAACTTTAATTAGCTTTAGCAGATGTTATGCTTCTCCAATGATCTGGCACTAAGAAGCTCCACACCTTCTAAGTCCTGCCTGCTCTGCACACACTTGCACCGCGAGACCCCCCGTCCCACGTCGGAACCGATCCCGGTGGCCCCTCACCAGGCATGCTCAGCTAACGGGAAAGCCGAAATAGTAAGATGATTTTTCCAAATTTCATGCCTAACAAATGACAACCGCAAAAACATTTATCATGGGAAACTCTAATAATTAAATGTCACATATCATACATGTCAGATCCTTGAAAAGACATCCAAATCAGGAAGACTGTCTCATGGCTTCCGAAAAAGTACAGTAAGTCAACTGCGATTACACAGAGACCGTCATCAGGGATGAGAGCGTTTTCACTATTACTCTATTAGGGATTTCAGAAGTTCACATACGCCCCTCAACCTCCTTTCCCCCAACCACAGGACACAGGTGCCGTGACGCTGCCTGGCAGTGTTGCTAAGGCACGAGGGCTCGTGGACACCTGGTCATTTCTCGTTGCTGGCTCTGTCGCCGGCTATCAGAATGACGTCTGCGACCTACTCCTCACAGCAGAACTCCTTGTTTTCACTGCTGCTAGCATGACCGGCATCAACTAACCAGCCAGGAGCTGACAGCATTCTGGATCTTCCCCTCTGCTCTGACGGGAGCAGGGCCTGCAAACTTCCTTCCTTGAAACCAGGTGCTTTCTCACCGCTAGCCTTGGCATTGCTTTGAAACGAAGTACTAGAAGCCTTGTCTATCGTAACAAATGTTACTGATAAAACTACCTAATGGTATTAACATTTTAATAAAAATTTACTTAATTTAATGACTGTTTATATCATTAAATGGCAAGAAACCGTTTACTGGCTCCGTTGCTCAAGCCATTTCCCCCGGGTGCCTCCCGGTCCTGCGGCCCTCACACAGCCAGAGTCCAGACGCCACTGTCAGCCCGAGGTCACACAGCAAAGACACGCTCCTTCAGGTGTCACCTGCTCTTCAACACACGCTCGGGGCCAATTTTCATAACTGGTTACAAGATATGCTTAAAATTATAAAGTAGATCCACCTATTTGTTTTGGGGGGGAGGAATTATACACTAAGACAGAAGTATCACTAAATCTTTCTGGATGGCTTTGTTCAGGTGTGTCGCTTGTGGACAGTAGAGTTTTTCTGACCCTGCCTGAAAGTCTTTCTCTTTTAATAGACGAGTTTACCCTCAGTATATTCATTGTGGTAATAGGTCAGGCTTCTTTCGTTTTTATGTTTCCTATTTTATTTTATTTATTTTTTGAGACAGAGTCTTATTCTGTTGCTAGGGCTAGAGTGCCGTGGCGTCAGCCTAGCTCACAGCAACCTCAAACTCCTGGGCTCAAGCAGTCCTACTGCCTCAGCCTCCTGAGTAGCTGGGACTACAGGCATGGGCCACCATGCCCGCTTAATTTTTTATATATATGTTTTTAGCTGTCCATATAATTTCTTTATACTTTTAGTAGAGACGGGGTCTTGCTCTTGCTCAGGCTGGTCTCGAACTCCTGCGCTCAAACAATCTGCCAGCCTCGGCCTCCCAGAATGCTAGGATTACAGGTGTGAGCCACCGCACCAGGCCATGTTTCCTATTTTATGATTCTTAATGCTAATCTTTATTTTCTATATCTAATAAATATGGTTGGTTCTGTTTGTCCTGTTTTGCATGATTATTTTAATCTCTAGTACTTTGGAAGACAGAGAAATGATTTTATTTCTACTAATATCATTGAATAATAATATTCACTGATAGGTTTAAATTTATACGACCTTATCATTCATCGCTCCCAAAATACAACAGTATCGACTTACCACCCATTTAAAATGTACTGACTGCACTTACACCACACCTTTTCCCACCTCTGTTTTGTTATAGCTCCAGTTCTGAGGGGACTTACTGGGATGCTGTATTAACCTATCAATGTGAATTTTTTAAAAAGCTGAGTCAAGGTGTAATTTACATACTATAAAATATACATACTTGATTGTGCAAGTCAATGGCTTTAGTAAGTCTATAGAGTTGTGCACCAGCCCCACAGTCCAGTTCTGGAACATTTCCATTTTCCCGAGAAGTTCCCACTCCCACCTCTAGCGCTATGTAACCACTTTCAAAGACAAAGGCAAATTTCACATAAATGGAATTACACAATACGTAGTCTTTTGACTTGCTTCTTTTACTTAGCACAATGTTTACAATGTTCATGCATGTTGTAGTTTGTATCAGTAATTTATTCTTTTTAATTTCTGAGTATCTCCTATTACATGGTATCCTTTATGAGTTGATGGACATTTCAATTGTTTCCAGTTTTTGGCCATCATGAATAATAATGCTCTGAACATTCGTACGACCACTGTGTGAACACGCTGCCATCTGTGTTGGGCACACTCCTAGGAATGGAACCACCCCACTACACTGAGGGACGTTCTCAACATAACCTTCCTGCATTCGCTGACAGTTTCAAGGATACAAAAGAAAGGAAACCAAAGAGCATGTCCACTCAATGCAACGCGTGGTCCAGGGCTGGGGAAAACCAACTCTACGCAGGACATCGTAGACAATGGCAAAGTACCAGAGCACGGTCGCTGTGCTTCACCCCAAGGTTTTGAAACAGTAGTTCTGAGCGGAGCCTGCAAATGTTTTTTTTTCCTTCAAGGAAATTATACACCACTTTATTTCTGTGATATAACATTATGAGAAGAAATTATTTCTTAGAATTCAAACAGACTGCCAAAGGTTATTTATTTATTTTTGGAAACAGAGTCTCACTCTGTTGCCCAGGGCTAGAGTGCAGTGGCATCAGCCTAGCCCACAGCAACCTCAAACTCCTGGGCTCTAGCGATCCTCCTGCCTCAGCCTCCCCAGTAGCTGGGACTACAGGCATGTGCCACCATGCCCAGCTAATTTTTCTATATATATTTTTAGCTGTCCATATAATTTCTTTTTATTTTTTAGTAGAGACAAGGTCTTGCTCTTGCTCGAATCCCTGAGCTCAAACGATCTGCTGGCCTCGGCCTCCCAGAATTCTAGGTTACAGGCGTGAGCTACCTCGCCCGGCCACTGCCAAAGGGACTTACGAGTCTTCCAGCAGTAGCTGGCAATGAAGAACAGTGAAAGAGTGAACAGACGTCACGCAGCGGATCTAGCTGCTCCCTTTCCCAACAAAAAGAAAAAACACGGAATGCTCCACAGACCTGCGTGTCCTCTGTGTGCAGGGGCCATGTCTGTGCTGCCAAAGTGAGCCCTGACAACGCTCGCTTCTAACGAGCTCTCCAGTGACGCTGCGCTGCTGGCCACTCAGCACACACTCTGCAACGAGTGGATTAGATAACGTTGATTCTGTTTGTCACTGTTATGTTTTTTTGCTTTTGGTCATTTAATTGTGGTTATTTACAGGAATGTTCCCACCCTCAGGAACATATGCTGAAACATTTGGGGAATAAAAAGATATGATGTCTTCAATCTACTCCCAAACCACCCAGAAAAGAAATATAGAGCGATAAAGTGAATGTGGCAAAATGTTAATAACTGGTCAACATGGGTTAAGTTTTTTGTCCAATTCTCAGTTTTCTATATGTTTAATAGAATTTCAAAGTAAAAAGTTAAAAGAGTAACTTTAATTAGAAATATAAAATACTTAATGTAACTTTCTGATCAAAGATTCGGTGAAAGTGAATACGTATCTTTAAGTTTCGTAAGCACAAGCCATGTACAATGCTTACCTAACTTGATATCAATCCACAATATATATATACCATCGTGTGTACTTGCAAATACTAATACTGCTTTATTTTAATTTACGATGAACACAGGAAACATTAGATGGTTTTCAAGAAATTTCAGTTGCTAAAAATAAGCCAAATTGTATCAGATCGAAATTGATTTTCAGAAGTGGTAAAATGAGGCTGGGTGACAGTGAACGATCAGGACGGGGACCCACCCCGCGTGTGCGGCATCGACGCCTGCAGGCTGTGCTCGCCTCAGGTCAGCAGGAAGAGGCCACACCGCACACCTGTGACACGACACACGGCCCACAGGTGCGGGTTTGTTCACAGGCAGCCACGGCCACCACGTGCCACCACCGCATGAACAGGCTGAGCAGGAGCCCAGTAAAAAGCAACACAAATAAAACCAGTATTGGGATAAGCAGATAATAACCAACACTTAATGATTAAAAATCTAGCTGAAAATAAAAAGCATAGTAAAAAATAATAAATCTGATGTTATAAAAAACTGCACACTATAAATGTTTCCCTGAAAACAACGTGTCCCACACGACTTCCTTTAACCCTACTGGACGTCCTGCTGCCTTTCTCACTTCCCTTCAGTTTTCAGAGCAAACGGCACGAGAGTCGCCTACCTTGAACCCCAAGAGCGGCGGTCGGGAACAGCTTGTGACAAACTTGAGCAATTTGCGCTTTTCCTCATCAGTGAAACCGTCTACAACTCTCCAGAAGATCTTAATGACAGGATGGTCAGCAGAGTAACCTCCTGTGAACAGATGCACAGATATTCGATCAGTGTTAGAGATAAGGCACAGTCGTCCCTTGGTGGCAGCAGAGACTGGTCCCAGGAACCCTGAGGGTAACGACACCCACGGGTTCTCAAGTCCCTTCTATACAGTGTCTGGTATTTGCACATAACCCACCCAAGTCTTCCCAATATTTTAAATCTCAAATCACTTCTCGATTACTTGTAATACCTAACACAATGTAAAGGCTACGTAAATGGTTGTTATACCACATTGTTTAGGGAACGATGAGAAGAGTTCGGATACAATAATCCATTTTCCCCCGAGTATTTTCAATCTGTGCTTGGTTAAATTCACGGATAGGGCACCACGGACATGAAGGGGCAACTGCAGCTGCAAAGGCAGGATTCTCCGCCCCCCACCCTGCTGTACCACCTTGGAGGTGACGGGAAAGTACAAGAGGGAAACTTGAGAAGGATCAAAGAGACGAAAGCCAGAATAAGGAACATCTGCTGCCACAAGATCAACACCAGAAGACACCACAAAGGAGTCTGTCTTTTAAGAACTATGCCGGTAGTTAAAAAAAAACCGTTGTTGAGGAGTAGACTCTAAATAAGGGATTTACATGTGGTCATATCTAAAAACAGTAGTAGACAATGAGATTTTTACTTCTAATAGAGCTAGGTGTTTTCCCAATGTGATCTTAGTGTCTAATTTTATCATCTCTCCTTCTGATACTAACTTACTATCCTTTTGATAATAAGACCATGGCTAACAACCAATCCTGGTATATGATTTGACAACTATTCTAAAATTTACTATCTGCTACTTACAGCCTTTAATCTAGTTAAGTGCTTCCTAAAACTAAAATAATTGCTATATATTGTTCCCTCATTGTTAATATACTACAGAAATAACAGCAATAAAATATCTTAAGTGTATTAACTGGCACCAAAATGAATATGATAATATTTTAAACCTATTTACTGGAATAGCAAAGATCATTAAAGGTATAAACTTTCAGTGCCGACAGGGTAATGCAAACAACCCAAGACAATTTCTTGGCAAAGCAAAGACTAGATTGATTTCATCTTCTTAAACTTATGACTTGATAGTGGGGACAGTGTGACCTTAGGTATTATTTGCTTTCACATACAGAGTTCGAATTTACAGCAATACAGATTCACTACAGCAAGGGAGCCCCCCACACATAAATATACATATGTGTAAAAATAATTTTTAGCAAATTTTGCTTTGCAACCATCAGCACAAGACAATTTCAGAACATTCGCACTGCCTCAAACAGAGCTCACGCTCATCTCACAGGCACCACTGACCTCTGTCGCTGTGAATGTGCTTGTGGGATGCTCCACATACAAACAGCACTCAACAGAACCAAGAACCTGGGTAGGATTTTTCTTATTGTGGTAAAATATGTAACATAAAGTCACCATTTAAGCCATTTTTAAGTGTAGAACCAAGTGGCATTAATGACATCCACGTTGCTGTGTGACCCTTACCACCGTCGGAAACCGTGTGGCTGCAGAGTGGCAACCCCTGCCCCTGAACCAGGTCCCAGCAGCCACAAACCTGCTTTCGGTGCCTGCGACTCCGCCTGGTCAAGGTGAGCCATCTGATGTCCGTCCTTTTCCTCCTGGTTCACTTAACTCAGCATCATGTTTCCAAGAGTCGTCCATGTTACATGTATCAAAACGTCATTCCTTCTTTTTTTTGAATCCACAAGTAACATTTGTCTTTATCCCTCAATCCCCTTGATACTAACAAGGACGCACAGGCCGAAATGGTTTTAAGCCTTGCTTTCAGGTGGCTTGTCACCCAACCTCTGGTGACTCAAAGTCTGACCTGGCCTCACGTCTGCTCGCACACCGTCCCAGGGGCCCTTTGTGCTGGAAGTTCTCATAGGCAGCGTGTGCCAGTGAGGGCTGCAGTCACAGGGCCTGGGCTTCTCTCCTGACCTGCCACGTACTCTGTGTCTCTGCCGTGCACACCCACTGTCTGGTCCACTCAGCACCAACCCCATCCCCACCATCACAGTTCTTCTTTCTGAGACTCAATGTTCGACTGTATGTACAGACCACACTCACTCATCCACGCATTCTCGATGGACATCTGCGTCGTCTCCACTCTGCTCCGGTGAGTAACGCCGCTACGGACACGGGCTACAGACCTGCTGGGTGCCCGCTCCAACCGCTCTGGGCACACGCCTGGGAGGACCACTCCACTAGACGGTGATTCTAGGTTTAGCTTTTTGAGGAAACTCCAGAATGTTTACCACGATAGCTATGTCATTTTACCTTCCCACGAGCAATGAACAAGCATTCCAATTTCTACACATCCTCCCCAATACTTGTTATTTTCTGTTTGTCTAATAACAGACACACTAACGAGTGGTAAGGGGACCTCACTGTGGTTTTGATTGGCGTTTCCCTAACGACTAGTGATGGCTCTAGCACTTTCTTTGTACGTGTTGCACATTTGTGTATCATCATTGGAGAAACGTCTATTCAAGTCCTTTCTTCATTTTTGAATTGGGTTGACTTTTTACTGTGAAGTTGTAAGAGTTCTTTATATATTCTAGGTACTAGACCCTTGCTAGATACGTGATTTGTAAATATTTTCTCTCATTGTGTAGGTTGCCTTCACTGTTATTTTTTGATGTACCAAAGTTTTTAAATTCAAAAGTCTAATTTCTTTTTTCTTTTGCTGTTTGTGTTTTTGGTGTGATATCTAAGAATCCATTGCCAAATCAAAAGTCACAAAGATTTACCTGTTTTCTCCTATAAGTTTCAAAGTTTTAGCTCTTATATTAAGGCTGTTGATCTTTTTCTTGAGACATCGCCGGGGCTGCAGTGCCGTGGTGTCATCATAACTCACAGCAGCCTCAAACTCCTGGGCTCAAGTGATCCTCCTGCCTCAGCCTCCAGAACAGCAGGGACTACAGGCATGTGATACCATGCCCAGCTAATTTTTCTATTTTATGAGAGACAGGGTTTCACTCTTGCTCAGGCTGGTCTTGAACTCCTGAGCTCAAGCAATCCTTCCACCTTGGCCTCTCAGAGTGCTAGGATTACAGGCGTGAGCCACCACGCCCGGCCTTCACTTCTTTTCTGTGAAAATATTTTCATGTGCCCCCAGGCATGTAATTTGCATGCCTTTTCTCCTGTTACATGTTTTTTGTCAGTTTCATTCACAGGCTCCACGTACATAAATAAGACAGTAGAGGAAAAGTTTTTCCTCCGCTACACCCTCTCCTCCCATGAAAAGGAAAAAAAAAAATAGTAATTTTACTTCCGGGCTTCTACCATAAAATATCATAAAAATAAAAATTTATACATAGAAACACATACAAAATTTTTCACTATAGTGTAAGATTAAATAAATCATGATATATCTAATCTCATATGTTAACTGTAAGAAGAATAGCAGCTTGAAAATATTATTACTGATGCTGAACATAAAACCTCAGAATATACAGTATAAGTTATATATAACCACAAAACGCATGAAAATATTGGAATAAGAGAATACGATTAAAGAAACCACACCAACACAACAGCGGTCGTTTTGGAACACTGGAATTAAGGGTGATTTTTTTGAGACTGGCGCTGTGCTGCTGAAGCTGGGGCACAGTGGCTGCTCTCAGGCACAGCGATGGCCGAACGCTCCGGAGCTCCCGGGCTCCAGCGATCTCGCCTCAGCCTCCCGAGTAGCTGGGACTACAGGCACATGCCACCAATGGTGACTTCTGTCTTTTTCTTTTCATTGTTCCCATATATTTATAATGAGGTTAGTTTAAATAAATAAATTTTAAAAAAGTACAAATACCCAAAAGACACCAATTCCAACCCAAACAATCTCGTGACGGCTGCACCTTCTCCTGCTCAGATGACGAAGGCTGCCGAGCACCTTTCTCTGGCGTATGGGCCATTTGGGTAACTTTTTTGGGATGTGGCTGTTAAAGACATCTGCCTACTTTTATAACTGGGTATTTTTTCCCTTATTATTGTATTTATAATATTTAATGCATTACGGATACAAGTTTATTCCAAATATTTTTGCACCAAATGTGGCTTGTTTTTCATTTTTTTAAGAGTAGAAAGTTTTAAGTTTAATCAAAAAGCAGACACTTTGCCCTCTGGGAGGCCGAGGCGGGTGGATCGCTCGAGGTCAGGAGCTCGAGACCAGCCTGAGCGAGACCCCATCTCTACTAAAAATAGAAATAAATTATCTGGACAACTAAAAATATATATAGAAAAAATCAGCCGGGCATGGGGGCGCATGCCTGTAGTCCCAGCTACTCGGGAGGCTGAGGCAGGAGGATCGCTTGAGCCCAGGGGTTTGAGGTTGCTGTGAGCTAAGGCTGACGCCACGGCACTCACTCTAGCCCAGGCAACAGAGCGAGACTCTGTCTCAAAAAAATAAAATAAAATAAAATAAAAAAAGCATACACTTTGATGAGGCCCCATTTTCCAGTTTTTTTCTTTTACTATTGTTACTGAGTGTGTGTGGGGCAGGGGGAGTGAAAGACCAGAAGCAGCCAGACGCCCGCTGGAGCCGTGAGAAGACGCTGACGCAGCGCAGCGCGGGAGCAAGGACGCAAGAACGAAACCCGGCTTTTCCACGTCTGCAAGGGTTGGGAGGTGGTCCCACCCAGCCAAAGACGTCGGATCTCATTGTCCCACACCACTCTTTGCTCTCTGTCCCCAGCTCCCCTCAGCAAAGCGGTGTGAAGCCCCCTTCCCCCAAAGAAAGAATTATGCCTACACTTCTTTGTGAATGCATGATGACACTAAGAACGGTGGTCCTTCATGCTGGGAGTGGCAGGAGGACGGGACAGACAGAGACAGGAACGGAATGAGGACTCAGACTGTGACCCTTACTACACATTCTGGGCTCTGAACCACGTAAATTACCCACATAGAAAATTATACAAAAAACTGCTTTGGAAATATGGTCTCTGCAGCATTTTCAGAAAGAACAACTACCAGTGAAAACCTACCTGAATAGTTTGTAAAGGACTTTAGGTCCTCTAGACTGATGGGAACTTGTGCACCAGAAATTAATACCTGAAAAAAAAAGTTCAAATCATAAAATTGGATGTAGATTTTAAGAAGCCATTTTCATTTCCTACAACTGTGTCCTCCAGAGTCAGCAGGTAAGGTACCTGAATTTCCTGCTGGTCAAACATTCGGAGCCACTCCAGGTTGACGACGTTGGCCAGGCCCTGCCTGAAGGCCAGGCAGTGCTGGCGGATCTGCTTGTTCAGCCTGTAGTCGGCCACCAGGTGGATGTACGCGATCCGGTTGGCGCTGGTCACAGGGATGTCTTTCCCACCAAATTTTAGCTCAACCACCTGTGAGTACAAGGCACAAAGATCTCAAAATCTCAAAGTATGATGACAGGGTAAAACGAAAGCAAAAAACGTTTTAAAAGACATGGTCAACAAGACTCTAAATACAAAATAACACCACTAGCACACACACATCATTCCATGGAGATTCAAAGACACACCTCTGAGAGGATTCTCCAGAGCTTAGCAACTTGCTCTGTGAGATTAACAACCCCTGCTTTCTCCAAAGTATTAATACTAAGGAATGGTGCAGCAATGTCATCATGGCAATTTTATTTTAAAAACATGAGAAATCAGAAAGATAAAGATATGAACCAAACAACCAACGTAAGTCAGAAGAGAAAAAAGGGACTCATTTAGGAGAAATAAAGGCTGTAGTAGAACGATTACTCACACTTGTAAATATAAGCAGCATATACTTATCTTCGTATTTCCATAATGTTATTACTACTGTGATGGACTTCGATTATGATTTAAAGGACAATGGCAATAATCAGAGATATGGGATCAGCCAATCCCTTATGTACACGAACAGAGCTAAGAACAATTTTTTCAGCACACAGCCACACCCTGCTAATGTGCAGGTTTAGTGTAGGGTCAGGGCACATTCCTGTGAGGGTCCCCAGGGTGCCACGGAGACAAGCACTGTGGCAGAAACACGAAGATCTGGCTTCTATTCCCTCTCCCTCCCTGGTCACTTCGCTCCTTGGGCTTCTTTCCTCATTAATGACGCAGTAATATTTGCTTTGTCTATCTGGGAATTGTTGCGATTATGTGAATTCACATACACAAAGTTGACTGGCAAAATATCATAGACAGTTATAAGCACATAACCATAATTTGTAAGAGCGTGTACTCTTTAAATTCCCTGTTTACTAGTACTTGAAAAAAACACAACTGCATTCCTGAGGATGGGTGAGGATAGTTTATGCCATCGATGAAGAAATTATCAATGAAAACATTCCAGGGTGACCCCATTCATAAGAGGGGCTACTGCTAGTAGAAACCAAGAGAGTCCAGAGCAGGCTCACTGAGCCCACCAAGCAGGTGGCAACGTCTGGGGGTGGAAACAGAGACGCTCCACCTGCAGACCAAGGGAAACTGCCAATAACCCGCCATGTTCTCACAGCCTCTAGCTCTCTCGGTAGCTTCCATATTCCCAGAGTGACGAAGACAGTCCCTCTGCCTAACAGCATTTATACCCCAATTTTTTTTTACCACTTTACAGAAAGGCTATTTCAAAACCCGCTGAAGAGATCTACTTAAGCCATCCTGTATCTGAAGGTTTACTGGTTCTCATTTTATATAGCTTTAAGCTTGAATGTTAAATTTGTCAGATTTGCTTCTTTTAATATTTCACATTTTAAATGACGATTCAATTATTCTTACTAATTCACTTTCTTAGTTTTGGAACCATCAAGTCTAAGGATGGGCTTTCAAACCCATTGTCTCACTCTGATTAAGGGCTGTGCTCATTACCTTAATTCCTCTGCCTGTACTCAGCTGACAGTCCATCTGTTAGCCTGGCCTCGAGGGGCTGTTATACTTCAACATGTAAAACACCACCCTTCCGTTAAATGGATTAAAGGCACGTGATAAATGATGATGCACTTGTGCGTCTTGGAAGACAAAGGACCAGGAAGTTATCAGTTAAGGAACTTCCCAGGCTCCCAATTACCCTGCCTGATCAGACAAAACCAACATTTCCAATAACTTTAAAATGGTTACACTGCTTTTAATTTAAAATCCTCTCAGGCTAAAACCTAAACAACTATGTATATGTCTAAAGAACCTCAAATGTGTGCTAAAATTTCACGTTGGAGGGGCAGATCTAAAATTGCCTTTAAATATAAGCAGAGAGCGGGAGCTGTTCCAGCGTCGAGAGCTGCCCTTCTGCCCTCCGGAAGGTCTCCCACAGCACAGGAACCTGCCTGCACCAGCTCATTTAAGCCTCCAGCAACTCCCTGCCCTCCCCCAGACCAGGAAGGGGCCTGGGAATTGCCTAAGGCCACACAGCACAGCTGCCCAACGGGACTCGAACCAAGGTCTCCTGGCTCAAGTCCCGTAGTTTCTAAATAACAGATGATTATTTGTGGGTCCTTCTTAAACCCTTAGCATTTTCGTCAAGAAAGATGTATATGTAAATTAGTCTAAAATAAAATTTCATGTTCGTTATTAAACAGACTAACACACAGCCAAATTGATTACACTGAAGAAAACAAATTTGAGAGCAGCACCATTATTTTAAAAGGGAAGAGTAATTAATACATCCTGCCAACATAATGAAGTATTTCTGTATTACAGATCTTTAAATCATGATATTTCATAAACTTAAGCCTATAGAGAGGACTACCTTTTTAG
Source organism: Lemur catta (assembly GCF_020740605.2). NCBI lineage: Eukaryota > Metazoa > Chordata > Mammalia > Primates > Lemuridae > Lemur > Lemur catta. Next base: position 1,055,715 of record NC_059138.1, read on the forward strand.
ATGTACTTCCACAGAAATCCTTAAGCTCACTTCCCAAATTAGGTACCTTATCAGTGAATTTCTTAATTTTCTAATTAAGATCTTTAGTATAATTATTCTTTTTTATTTTTATTTTTTGAGACAGAGTCTTGCTCTGTTGCCCGGGCTAGAGTGAGTGCCGTGGCGTCAGCCTAGCTCACAGCAACCTCAAACTCCTGCTTTTAAGCGATCCTCCTGCCTCAGCCTTCCGAGTAGCTGGGACTACAGGCGTGTGCCACCATGCCCGGCTAATATATATTTTTAGTTGGCCAGATAATTTCTATTTTTTTTTTTAGTAGAGACGGGGTCTCGCTCTTGCTCAGGCTGGTATCGAACTCCTGAGCTCCAGTGATCCGCCTGCCTCGGCCTTCCAGAGTGCTAGGATTATAGGCGTGAGCCACGGCGCCCAGCCAGTATAATTATTCTTTATTTTTCTTAGACAGAGTCTCGCTCTGTTGCCGGGGCCAGAGTGCAGTGGCGTCATCACAGCCCACTGCAGTCTCAGACTCCTGAGCTCAAGATCCTCCTGCTTCAGCCTCCCGAGTAGCTGGGACTACAGGTGTGTGTCACCACACCAGCTAATGTTTCTATTTTTCTTAGAGACAGGGTCTCACTCTTGCTCAGGCTGGTCTAGAACTCCTGGCCTCAAGCGATCCTCCTGTTTCGGCCTCCCAGAGTGCTGGGATTACAACAAGCATGAGCCACTGCGCCTGGCCTCGTGTAATTATTCTTATGCATTATCATCTATAATTTCTTAAGTCTGTAGGAATTTCCATGAATAATTGGAACATCTTAGTGTCACACTTTTGCTTTTAACAGATTCCAGTATTATCAGTGGTGCTTTAATGGAATGCTTTCACATGTGACATTTCACTATTACCATCTATTTTCGGAAGGAAAAATGGGAAATACTCCCATTAGCAAAGGCCTGGGACAGGTCATTATAACATTCACTGTCCTAAGGTTCTTTTTTTTTTTCTTTTTCCTTTAAGACAGAGTCTTACTATGCTGCCCAGGCTGGAGTGCAGTGGTGTCATCCTAGTTCACTGTAACCTCAAACTCCTGGGCTGAAGAGAACCTCCTGCCTCAGCCTCCTGAGTAGCTGGGACTACAGGTGTGTGCCAGCATGTGCGGCTAAGTTTTTCTATTTTAAGTAGAGATGGGGTCACGCTCTTGCTTAGGCTGGTCTCGAACTCCTGAGCTCAAGCGATTCTCCCACTTCACCCTTCAGAGTGCTAGGATTATAGGGGTGAACCACTGTGCCCAGCTTTGTCCTGAGGCTTTCATTCCATTTAAAAATCATGCCACTAGGTGGTGGTGCAAGGCAAGGGCAGCCTGTAGCATCACCATATGTTGAAAATGTCTTTACAATAATAACAAACCTCACTCTCCAAAAATCATCTGAATTTTGTATGGTTGAGACTCCAGTTCTATGGTGTAGAAGAAGAGGCTGAAAAAAATGGCAAGTAGGCCAGGTGTGGTGGCTCACACCTGCAATCCTAATACTTTGGGAAGCTGAGGTAGGAGGATGGCTTGAGCCCAGGAGTTGGAGGCTGCAGTGAGCTATGATGACGCCACTGTACTCCAGCCTGGGCAACAGAGCAAGACCTGTCAAAAAAAAAAAAAAAGCTACTAAATTAGTGGCAATCAATGAAATCTGGTTCTATACTTCACATTCCTATTTTATAACGCTTTGGTGCCAGTCTCAGGAACGCCAAAAGGTTACCAGTAAGTGCTACAGAAAGGCAGAAGGCCTGAGCCAGCATTACTTCCTTTAATCTGACCTTGCTTTAATCTGAACCTGTTTCTGAAAGTGGCTAACAGACTGAAAATTCAAGTTCCAAAAAGACGACCATTTTAAAACAATATCCAGAATGTTTAGTCATTAGGATGCATAAACGTGTGTGTGCTTTTTAATTTTGAAGACATCTCGCTGGTGTACAAACTATTAATATGCAGCAATTCTGCAGCTTAAGCAGGAAGCCCCCCAATAAGGGCACTAAATCTCTTATTTTCCTGGGGAATTCTCAGTACAGTAGAATACTATGATTACAATGAGTAAGACCGCAATGAGATACCACCTTATACCCATTATGATGGCTACTGTAAAAAAAGAGAAAGAAAGAGACGGAGGGAAAAAGTAAAGAGCAGCAAGCGTCACTACCGAGGACGTGGAGAAATCAACCCTGTGTAGCGCAGGAGGGAATGAAAAATGGCAGTTGCTGTGAAAGATGGTTTGAAGGTTCCTTAAAAAGCTAAACACAGAAATGGAGCAGGAACCAGCAATTCCACCTCTAGATATACGCTCTCGTTAAAAAAGAGACAGAGTCTCACTATGTTGCCCCGGCTGGTGTCCAACTCCTGGCTTGAAGTGACCCTCCCACCTTGGCCTCCTGAAGTGCTGGCATTACGGGTGTGAGCCACCGTGCCTGGCCTCTATATACTCAAAAGAAATTGAAAACAGGACAAATTTTGTAAAATTTTATAATGAACATTTTTTAAATAAAGGTACATTTGGCTATAATTTCCCATTTTCCCTGTGTGCTGACTTCTGGGACCCCCCGTATATCTGCTTCTCCTACTACGCTGTGTACACTCTCACAATTTCTTAAAAAACAAAAACTGCATTAATTGAAACTTGCTCCATGTGTGGTTACCATGAGAAAATGTTAGTGACTGCGACCTAGGGGTTGGGTTAGGGATTATGCTGTGTGGGTCAACGTATTTTCAACTCGCCATTTCAGCTTTCAGTTTAGGGATGCTCAACCTGTATGTGAAGCAAATCCCAGATGCTATTGATTCATCAATAAATATTTCAGTATGTCATGCATGGATGTTTGTAGCAGTACTATTCATAATAGCCAAAAAGTGGAAACAACTCAAATCTCCATCAGCTGATACAGAACATGTGGTGGTGCATCGGTATCATGCAGTATCACTCAGCAGAAAAGAAGCCAAGCCCTGACACACGCAGCAAGTGAAGGCAAGAGTCAGAGTCTTCGTGTGAGACGTCCAGACCTGAGAACGAGGGAGAGGCGGCGGGCGGAGGCCCAGGTGGGGTGGGGTGGCTAAGGGCACAGCTTCTCTCTGAAGATGATGTTCTAAAATTGGTTGCAGTGTGACGGCCGTACAACTCTGTGAATACACTAAAAACCACTGAGGTGTACACTCTAAGAGGGTGGATTTTATGTTATGTGAATTATATCTTAATAAAGCTATTAAGAAAATAGCTCAAACCTACACGAAGCCCTCACGCCCGTGTCAGAGCAGCCAGAGCCCCTCGGAAGGCAGGAGCGAGGACTGCTCCTCCACCCCCAAGGGCTCCCGTCCAGAGGGGCCAGCTGGCCACTCCCAGCACCAGGAACCAGACAGGACAGGAGGCTCGTCACAGCCACGGGACGATCCCACTGGAGCAGCGCTCTGAGCTGGGGCAGGCCCACACAGCAAAGGCGCTGAGAACGGTGCTCAGAGGCAGGGCCAGCGTGTTCCAGGCTCCTGCAAACTCCTCTAACTCCCAGTCACACTTCCTTCTAAAACATGGGAGAGCTCAAACAACGTAGAACAAACGTCCTTGCACACAGAGGAATTAGCTTCCTCACTGACGTGTACTCAGCCGGGGCAGGGCACCCTCACCTGTGCCTCGCCCAGGTCGTTGTTCACCACGGTGAAGTTCAGCCCCAGCTCCTCCACGTCGTCTTCGTAGCTCTTGAGGAACAGCAGATTCTTGTAGACCTCCGGGTCCAGGGAGGCCAGGTGGTGGATGTCCACATCCGCGCTAGTCCCCAGCAGCTTGGAAAGGAAAAAGCCTGCAAAGGGCAGTTCCACCAGCATGTTTTCATAGAGAGCCTTCAAGTAAGATCAAAGAACAACGATTAGCATGTCAAGTCTTTTATCATGCTTCCCACAAATAAAAAATACACGCTCGATTTAACATTAAGCAGAACTGTAAGACTGCAGATACTGTTTGTCCAGAATAATGATGAGGGCAGTAGAAGCTGGTACTCAGTGAGCATTTACCACGTGCCAAGCTACGGTGTGTGCATTCAGCGTGTCGGAAATCCTCGAACAGACTGCTTAGGGGTGAAATCACAGACTGTCAACGTCAGTGTGGATTCTTCTGTTCACAGATGGCGTCGCACTATGTCACCCGGGCTGGAGTGCAGCAGCTACTCAGGGGAGGAATCCCCTCCTGATCAGCACTGAGGCACCCTGGTGGCCACAGCTCCCAGGAGGTCACGTCCTGACACTCCCAGCTCAGTGCAGACGACTCACCTGCACAGCACACTGTGGCCCAGAACCCCGGGGCCCAGGCACCTGACTCAGCCTCCCGGACAGCTCGGACTACAGAGACGTAGCAACAAATGGGACTTTTAAGAGCCAAATCCTTCATGTGTCATGGAGGTTGGTAAATGTTTTTCAAAAAGAGACAGATAGGTTTGCAGGATTATTAGTTTCCTAAAGCTGCTTTAACAAATTATCATAAACTGGGACCCTTAAAACAACATACACTCACTGTCTCACAGTTCTACGGGCCAGAAGTCCAAGGCCAAGGTGCTGGCAGGGCCATTCTCCCTCTGTAGGCTCTGGGGGAGGATCTTTCACTGTCTCCTTCGGCTCCTGGGGTCTCCCTGTAATCCCTAGGGTTCCGTAGTTTGTGGCTGTGTCACTCCACACTGTCTCTTGATGTGGCTGTCCTCCCTGCTCTCTGGTCTGAATCCGATATCTCTTCTTTTTCTCTTTTAAAGACACCAGTCACTGGATTCGGGACTCGTCCTACTTCAGTATGACCTCATCTTAACTTGGTTGTGTTTGCAAAGACCCCATTTACAAATAAGGCCACATTCATAGGTACAACAGGGTGTCAGGACTTGCACACAGCTTTGTGTGGCCACAGCTCAGTCTGCTGTAGCACCCAGACGTTCCCTGCCGCTACGCCACTCTGCCCTTGGAGCACAAAAGCAGCCACACGCAGCGTGTGAGCAGATGAGGGCAGCTGTTCTTCAACCTGGGCTTCATGCAATTTTCCCATGTCAAAAATTTTACTGACGTCTTTACTGTAAGTTACTGCAAAGAACTCTTATATCTAAGAATTTCAGAGCATAATCATCTGCAAAATTACTACTATTTTTTTGAGACAAGGTCTTGCTATGTCACCCAGGCTAGAGAGCAGTGGTGTCGTCATAGCCCACTGCAACTTTAAACCCCTGGACTCGAGTGATCCTTCTGCCTCAGCCTCCAGAGTAACTGGGACGACAGTTGCACACCACCACAGCTAGCTAGTTAAAAAAAAAATTTTGTTTTTATATAGATGGGGTCTCACTATGTTGCTCAGGCTGGTCTCAGACTCCTGACCTCAAGCAATCCTCCCGCCTCGGCCTCCCAGAGTGCTAGGATTATAGGCGTGAGCCCCCGCGCCTGGACACCAATCATTACTATTATCAGTCTTCTGGTTGGTGCAATGGGGCATTTCATTGTGGCCTTAATTTGCATTTCCCTGACAACTAATGGTACTGGATTCAATCAAGTGCTGGTGAGTATGACTGTATTAATCTCCAGAGATCCCATACCAAAAGAAGGTAGGAGGTAAAATTATGAAAGGTTACCAACATAAAGTCAGGTTTCACTTGGCATGATAAATATTCTAGTGGCCAAGTATATAAAATGCAAGAAGGAATCAGAAATATGCTGAGCTTTTCAAAAACATCCTTAGTGTTTTATTCTAACAGACAATTGACTTGGAAGCCTCAACAATCTTTTATGTGAAAACTTTTCTAATAAAGGTAACCGCTACAAGATCTTGAATGCTTACTCTGTGCGAGGCACTGCGCTAAGCAGGTAGTAAGACATTTGGTCTATCTGGACAATTTCATAACTTACGGTAAAACAATGGACGCAAACAGAAAATCTGAATTTCCTGTACGAATGCTGCCCTTGCTAGAATGTGTCTAATCTACAGAGAGAGATGCATTTCCAGCGATCCTACGAAATGCTCTTGCCCCTGTCTTCCCAGGTCAAAGAAGTGGCGGAACTACCCTCACTTGGGTAAGTGGAGAATGAGGCCTAGTTTTAAAGCAAGAAGCCCTCCCAGCAGAGGTAGTCACGAACCCTCCTCACGTTTGGAGGTGTGGCGCTGAGACCCGGTCTGAGACTGAGGGACACCCGCGGGACCCGGTCTGAGGCTGAGGGACACCCGCGGGAGAGCGGGTGAAGGCTGAGCCAGCCCCACCTCACACGTACTGCGATGCGCTGGACAGACCCAGCTCCTTCCTATCCCACTGTGTTCAGATTCAAGTGCTGCTGTGCTACTCACGAAACACCAAAATTAAAACAAAACTTCATCTGTGGGGTAACCATTCCTCCATGAGACTGTCAACGCGAGAAACCACCTTTGAAACGGAGCAGCCATCCGTCACTGGACCACACTGTGCACACTCAGCGGTGCGGTGAGGGCTCAGCAGGACAGACCTGGGAATTCACAGGAGCGTGGACAGCTCCAGGGTGCTGGCACCGTGCTTCTACGACCTCCCAGGAAGGGAGAAACTGGTCATCGGGGGAGTGATCCTTCCCTTAGCCACAGCTTCAAGCACAATTACAGTATTTAATCATCTATTTCATATGTAAGTCTGTAAAATCACTAATCCTTAAACACTCTAAAACTCATACACTCAGAGACTGTTCAGATACTCCTTGAGATCTGCATTTTAAGGACTCATCCACTGGTCCCAGCACTTGGGGAGGCCAGAGTCGGAGAACTGTTTGAGGTCAGGAGTTCGAGACCAGCCTAAGCAACACAGGAAGATCCCACCTCTACTAAAAGTAAAAACAGTGGCTGAGCATGGTGGTATGACCCTGTTATCCCAGCTACATGGGAGGCCGAGGCAGGAGGATCACTTAAGCCCAGGAGTTGGAGGCTGCAGGGAGCTATGATTTCACCACTGCATTCCAGCCTGGGTGGCAGAACAAGACCTTGTCTCTAACTAATAAACAAGCAGACAGACAGACAGACTGGCCCAGCAACGTGACTGGAAGAAACCAGAGAACAGTCGCTGACGTTCTCCCCAAAGTACAGGTCTAGACTGGCTTCTTGCGGTAGAAAACCACCAACACACATTTTGAAGAATGCTCTTTCCCAGGCTGCTCTGCATAAGCAGCTTGGGCTCACACCTGATTCCTACAGACAGCACAGCACTCCCCTCCATGAAGACCACAGCTGTTCTTTGCCACGTAAACTTCAGTGTTAGGTCACTGTGCTTTTTTTTCTGATTTGAAGACTAATGATTAACCAGTTAATTTTGAGAAGATGGCAAAAAAAGACTTCTTAATGAGACAATGAATAATAAAATGGCAACTAGCATGGAGCCATTTACTGATAATGTAAAGAGTTGTGAAAAGCCAGTTTGCTTAGAGTTAAGAATGGTTAATACTATTAACCTGGACCACTTGTAAATACCATTACTTCTAAATGAATGATGAGTTCAAAGCCAAGGAGAACATTCTGCATAGAACTACATGATTGATTCCAGGTGTTGAAGAAAAGCCCTCATTTGCACAGTGGACTTTAAAAGTAAACTGTAAGTATAAATCATTTGATGTTCAATATATAAGGTCATTGTTTGCCATTTCTGCATTAGTAACAATAAACCAGTGAAACTGGTTAAATGTATCAGGGCTACCTGAATTTTAAACAGAAATCCCTCTGTGACTCATAAAACGTAAATGCATAGGTATAATTTTTTACATAAGGCAGGTTCAAACCTTCAGAGCATTTAATATACAGGCACTAATAAATGATAGCGCTAAAAACTATGATTGCATCAGCTAAATGGATTATAAATTAAATTTCCATAATGTATGCAACTGAGAAACAAATGTAAGCATAAATCAAGGTATTTTCTAAACACAGGTTAATTATACAACTTCAAAAGCTGCCTATTTTTTATGTAAAATAATCCACTTAGCATTTTTCACACTGGCCTTAATTCTCAGCCTGCTGCACCACACGTGTTCCTAGAAGCATATCAATAACTACTTGTCATGGAAAAATAGCTGTAGGTATATGGAAAAAACCTGTAGCGGATTTTTCAACTGTCTGTCTTTTATGAGTGTTTATAGCTAGAAATTGTGCCAAAATGATCTGAAATAAAAAGGATTAATTATAGTAGAAGCCTTTTAATATAAGTGAGTGCAGTCGCAATGCAATTAATGCAAATTGTGGCTCTATCAGGAGAATAAATGTGAACCACATCACAGGCCATTTCTGTTTGCCACCAAATAACTTCAGTAATTTACTACATTAAGAATCAATAAAAAAATAATGCTTTTCAAATGCATCTCTATCAATCTTCGGCAGTTCTAAAGTGAACATTTATAACTTAATCTAAAAACTATATAAGAGATGATGTCTTGCTTCGAAGTCATTGTAATTGAGTAAGCAGATAATTTTAGTTATTTCAAATCACACTAACCACAGTTTAAAAAATAAAAAATAAATGTAAAGTAATGATATATATCAATAACATGTTATTTAATAATTGTGCTTCAGAATTAATAACTGAGAATTTAAAAACATATTCCTTTGCTGGGACCACTAGTGACTTATGTAAAACTCTAAGCTTCTACAGGGCAGGAGACACCTAATTTTTAATGCTTGAGCCCAAGTACAACATATGGTACCCATTCATTTAACAAACATTAAGTGCCCATTGTATGCCAGGGACCACTTTACTTACTGGAATTCTGTGTCCATGAATTTGTTTGCAAAAAAAATTCCTTTTCTAGACTTTGCAGGTTATGTGAGATTATGCATATATGTCAAGATTCATTTCAAACCCTTGCTCTTTACAATCCTATTCCAGAGATCTCTCTACATTGTCAACTCCCATAACACTTTTGTCTACACAGCTACCTTGACACTAAAAGTCTGTGCTGTGCAACGGTGTTCCGTGTGCTTCACATAGGTGGCCATCACCCAGGAAGACACCATGTTCCTTGCACACGGGCCGGGTCCCGCGAGTGCCTCACGCGACCCACCGAACGCTCAGCACCACTGCTGGCCACACTAGGCTGCTTCTCACGCTAGCCCAGTTGAAATGAACTCGTCGCTCATGATTCAGTCTGGGTCTGCAGCAGAGCCTGCGGTTCTGCTCCGTAAGGAAGAGGAGGAGTTCAGCAGCCACTGTCGGCCCCTGAAGGACCACGCCGGCTCCTCTCTGCAAAGGCTGCGACGTTCCCAGAGAGCAGAGCCCCCGGTCTCCCTTGCACCCTAGCCTCCCCTAGAGACCGTGGCACTGCAGAAAGGGAAGACCCCCGTCCCGCTCCTACTGTGAGGCTCCTCCTTCCCTTCAGAAGACCTGCAGGGAATGCTGGCGGAGGAGGGGGGAGGAAAAGATCACTCCTCCTTCCTGTTTTCCTCTCTGGATGCCCAGAAATTAATCCACAATATGAAATATTTTTGAGCAGTTTGGAGTTGATCTTTCACTCCTCTTGACTTCTGATTCCACAGCTCCCAGGTTCGGGCTCCAACAGAGAACCCTGAACCCTGCCCACCAAAGTATTTCCACAAAATAAAAAACTTACATCTTCATGACCAAAAGCGTTTGCCGAAGTAACAAACCCACATTCCCACTTCCATCCGCAAGAAGCAAACATCTGAGCATCTGACACCAGCTCTTACACCTGCTTCTGAAAGACATTAGGTGTTTGAGCAAATACTGATGTCCAGTCTTAAGGCACTCCACACGACCAATAACTATTTTCCATAATTAAAAGGAAAATTTTTTTTCGGGTTTAAAAATTCTACTTTTTACCACACAAGAGAATAAACTATTAGGCTTTAGAAATCTGTCAAACCACCTGCCTTGCAATCTGAGGATAATGGTGCTAGAAGATTTAGTTGCCACTGGGTGCTGAGCGTGTCGCTCTACCTCCTTTTAGCTTTCAAATGATCACATCCCCGAACAGCAACTGCTTCCTTCTCTAACTGCTCGGACACTGGCTCCATCACAAATGTGACATTAGTGATTCTGGTAACAGCTTTGTTGAGATGTCATCACATACCTCACAATTCACCCACTGGAAGTGAACGAGGGTTCTCATTACATTCAGAGCTGTACAACCAGCACCTCAGAAGGAAAGTGCATGGCCCTCAGGGGTCACTCACCATCCCCAGCCTAACTTCCTGTCTCAGCAGATCTCCCGCTGTAGCGGCCTCACACAATGGAATCACCCAGCACGTGGCCTTTTGTGTCTGGATTCTTTTGCTCAGCACGACGCCTTCCAGTGCCTTCTGTGCTCAGCACGTGCCATGCTCCATCCCGTCCTAGGGCCGAACACTGCTCCTGTGTGGACCAACTGCACGTGGCTTGGCCACTGGTCAGCGACGGGCCTCTGCGAACCCCCCCTTTCGGCTGTTACGGTAACACTGCTGAGAGCATTTGTGTGGAGTTTCTGTGTGGACACACACTGGCTGGGGAACTACCAGACTGCTTTCCAAAGTGGTCGCCCCATTTTACATCCCCACGGGCATGCCTGGGAGTTCCAGTCTCTCCACATTCTCAGCGACACCTGCTACCCTGTCCTGTGACCACAGCCACTCTAGTGGGCACAAAGCAGCATCTCATAGTTTTGACCAGCACTTCCATGATCACTAGTGATGTTGAACATCTTCTCATGTGCTTATTGTCCATTTGTTCATTTTTTTTGGAGAAATGTCTATTCAGGGCTGGGCTCTGTGGCTCACGCCTATAATCCTAGCACTCTGGGAGGCTGAGGGGGGAGGATCGCTTGAGCTCAGGAGTTCGAGACCTGAGCAAGAGCGAAACCCCGTCTCTACTAAAAACAGAAAAACTAGCCAGGCATCCTGGTGTGCACCTGTAGTCCCAGCTACTTGGGACGCTGAGGCAGAAGGGTTGTTTGAAGTTGCTGTGAGCTATGATGATGCCACTACGGCACTCAAGTGAGACTCTGTCTAAAAAAAAAAAAAAAAAAAAAAAAAAAAAAGAAATGTCTATTCAGGTCCTTTGCCCATTTTTAATTAGGTTATCTTTTTATTAGGGAGTCCTTTATATCTGTAGACACAAGCCCGTTACATACGTGATTTACAAATTATCTTCTCCCTTGCAACGTGGTGTCTTTTCAGTTTCTTGGTGGTGTCCTCTGAAGCACAAATGCTTTTAAATTTAATGAAGTCTAATTTATTTTTCCTGTTGTTGCTTGTGCTCCTGGTTTCGTGTCTAAGACACAGGGTTGTTTTTGGCTGTACCGCGACACTTAGCACAGCCTTTTCCACTCGGTCTCCTGGCGTCTGGGCCGTGCTGTGCTCTGTCCGTATTCCTTAGCAGCTCTCCCCGCTAGGGGCTGTTGTCTCTTTTGCACTCGCACCGCTGAGCACAGAAAGGAGGCAGGACCCCTGTGTTCCTTACTGCCACCTGCAGACCATACTTCCCTTCTCCCTAAAATTCCCTGGCTTTCAATCTCATGCACTGGGTCGGAGCACGCACGACAGCTCCTTGGTGTGGTCGCTGCCTCCCTAATCCAAGGTCTGCAGCTCCTGAGAGTCCAACACACACCAACAGTCCCGTGATGTCCTCTAGTGAGGACCCCCTGCTGCCACCCTGGCCGTCCCTCGAGCCACCTACTCTTTCAGTCCCGGGCTCCGCTGTCCTTACCAGTACCTGGGCCCCCACTCACATCAATTCTCAGCACCCTACACTCTGACCCCTGCCTGCCCCACCCAAGCCCCAACTCCTGCAGCCCTTGTTCCCCTTCCCTCAGGTCGCCATTCATGAATTTTCTCTCTAAACAGCCTGGACGTAAAGGCTGACTCTTGTGGACACGCCCTTCCACGCTCAGCTCGCAGCCAATTACCTCTATTATATTCACCTGGCAAAAACCCACTTGGTTAAATTTAACACCACACCCTAGTGAGACGCACACAGCTGATTATGTTTGGAGAAAAACAACTAACCAAGCTGGTTGGTCTCACTCACTTTATGACACTAACCTCAAAGGAGCCCAAGGCTGACTGGCGATCCTACAGCACCCCCAATCCAGTATTTCTCACATCTTGGTGTGCATGAGAATGGCCTGCAGGGCCTATTACAGCACAGCTTGCTGTGCTCCTGCCGGTTCAGATCCAGCAGGTCTGGGTGGGAGCCCAGGAATCCGCAGTAGTAAGGAGCCCCCGGGTGATGCTGACAGCGCAGCAGGTCTGAGAGCCCGACCCTCCCTGCCCGCTCTGGCCCTGGCTGCACCGCCCAGCGGGGAGGAGCAACGAGCTCTGTGCCCATGCTCGCCTCTCCCTGCTTCCTGGACCACGTGGTGCCCCCACCGCAGCGTCACGGCCCACACCTAGCAGGGCACGGGTCCCTCCCACCCGCAGCAACTTCACCGACTTCCAGCAGCACACACACGCGCTGCCATTGCTCCCATTTTTAAAGGAAAAACAAAACTCTATTAGGCCCACATTCCTTAAGCGACTGCTCAAATTTTCTTTATAGCAATCCTCCTCAAAAAAGGGCTATGACTGCTTCCCGAACATCCCCCTGACCCTTCCCCGCTGTCCCTGCACCGAAGTTCACTGCGGCCCAGTGCCTGGTCACAAACGGACGGCCAATCACTGTGCACAGAGCAAAAATCACCAGCACCTCAGACGGCCTCCGGCCCGCCCATGAGCATCACCGCGCTGCCTTCCAACGCGCCAAGTGCCTCCGCCTGTTTCTGGACTGTCACAAGCAGGGACCCTGCGGGACGGACCCCTGTGCGTGGCGGCTTCACTCAGTGTCAGGTTAGTGCTGTGCAGCCACGCTGCCCTGAGTGGCTGTGATCTGCTCGCTCAAAAGGCCACATCCGTTTCCCACAGTTTATTACACTCTCGAAGGACATGCGAGCCGTGTCCCGTGTGAGACTATGTGGCGCACCGTAAACCTTCTTCCACGTCACTTTGATGACTGTATGTGCACATATCTGTTGTGACGGATCTACGGCGACAGGACAGGGCGTGGCTATTTCCAGCTTCCACGGGACACAGCTGCTCCTCTTTTCGATCCATCTGGTGAGGCTTCTGCCTCCACCGCTCCACAAAAACTGCTTGTCCACACTGCTAGATGACACGGCCACTTCTTAGTCCTGATCTTATTTGAACTATTAGTAGCACCAGACAATATTCATCATTCCTTTCCCTTGAAACACTTCTAAGCTACCACACTTTCCTGGTTTTCTTCCTACCTTTCTGACCAAGGTTCCTGAATTTCCATTGCTAAATTCTCCACTTTCTGAACTCGGAGTCTGGACTGCCCTGGGGGTTTAGTTCTTCAGCCCTTCCTCCTCCCTAGCTGCGACCCCTCCCCAGTGATCCAATTCAGTCTGGGGACCGCAGGCACCACGTGGATGCTGATGGCTCAGCCCAGGTCTTGCCTCTGAACTCGGGCCCACGTGTCCAGCGACCGCCCCCCCCCCCCCGGTCTGCAGAAGTGCGTTTCCTAGGCCTTTTGAACTCCACTTCGCCCTCCCCACACCTGCGCTGGCCGGAACCACCCCCAGCTTAGTCAGCGCACCCCCATCCTTCTAGGTCTCAGGGCAGACTCACCTTCTCTTTCCCGCACATCCCAACACCCCTTCCTTAACAAATCCCCCCGAACATGACGCTCTCTCACCATCAGTACCGCCAGGGCTTAGACGCCATCGTTACTCCACCTGAACCACGCTAACACCTGTCTGGCCTCCCTCCTCCAGCGCCTGCTCCAGTCCCAGCTGCTGACAATTCCCAAGCCAAAGAGATCCACTAAACACAACCCTGACCACGTCACGCCTGCCAGTGAGACCAGGAGTCCCCACCTGGTCTGCCTTACTCCAGAGCTGGAGCTCAGCTGCCTACTGCTGCCCATCAAAGCTGATTTCAAGTTCAGAAACAAGATTAATAGTACACACCTTCATTTGGCTTGCTTTTCATAAAGTTACATTTATCAAGTCTAAATGAAGATTTAAACCAACTCTATTTTCTGTTTAGATATTTGTTGTTCTTATTGCACTAAAAAAGGCCAGGCAGAAATTTAACAGTAGACTTTAAGCAGGGCCAGCAAGAACGTGTTTCTAATTTTCATGGCTTAGAGACAGAAAATGGCCTCAACGTAATACCGACCACACTGTCCCCCCAAATTTCAGATGTTTAATTATCTCTGGGAGAACTTACATGGGTGCCAGGAATGTTTAAGAATTGTGGTAACAACTAAACCAAAACAAATAAATAAAAAATAAATGGGAAGGAACAACTCAACAGTAAGCAAGATCTACTTAAACCAGGGGCAGGAAGCACTTTTGTGATTATCTTGGGGTGCTAAAACTACAATGAGAATACTAGTTAGTATTGAAGAATTGAAGAATACACCTGTCACTTTTACTCTACAGCCTACACCATTTGCATTTCACGGTTAATTCTGAAGAAATACAATAAACGTATATATTAACAGAAAACTATGATCCCTTGCAAATGTAGGAACTTACAGGAGGGCGGGGGAAGAGAGCTATGGCCTTAATTTACAAAAAGAGTAACCTCCGGATCGGTGAGTGGTCTATTCTGAATGAAAAGACCCATAACTGCTGGTTTGCTACAGAAGGAGGTACGACTCTAAGAAGGGGTGAAATTCAAATAAAGCGATCATCTGTAAATTATTAATATCTCCGCCTTTTCTGCCTCCAAAAACAGTGTAAGGTCAACGAGAGCAAACTCAGAGTGAACTGCCTACGCGGGACAACTGTGAAAAGAGACAGCCAGCTTATGAAACCTGCTGCCATTGGAGAAGAAAAGTCTTCAGACTGGTTGGAAGTCTTGTGCCAGGACCAGCACGACCCACTCTTTGCTGACTGCTATGTCCACAGCATCCAAGGGAAAAGACTTTAGAGACCTGAGTCATGCAGTCTGGTGGCAGCCAGGTGAGGACACTCACTCGCACCACCTTGTGAGGGCTCAGGGCTCCCCCAAACAAGATCCCAGGAAAGACACGCTTTGCCTTGAGGGCTAAGGAACCCAAACTACTAGTGTTCATCTCAATCTATGGTTTCAAAGCCTCAGCAAATTCAGCGAGCCTTTTATAAAATGACACTAATAACAGAGAAAAATAAATTCCCTCAACTTCTGAAAAACTGTTAAGTGCCAGTATTATACTATGATACAGTAAGTGCACTGAATTCGACTGAAATACAAACTTCTAAACCATGCTGAAGTTACACAATTTGTTAATTAAAAAATTCAAATATATGACCAAAATATTATCAAATAATCTGATTTATAGGCATTCTGTTCCAATTCAATCAATATTCTGAACAAGAAAAAAAGCCACTTCAAATAGAATTCAAATATGATACAGGATTTGCTTCAATAAATATTCTGAGCTTAATTGGCTTAAATGGAACCAGGTGCTTCTACCCATAAAAAAGTCCAGGATGACATTACCACATCCTCCGAGCTGTTTATTTAGTCCCTGTCTGGAGCCTGATTTACAGGCGGTAAAATGCAATCAGGACCCACAGCCGAAGCAGGAATCATCTGCTAATGGAACTTTTAATTGAGAAGTGACCAGTGACGTGAGGTAATTCTTCTCCAGGCAAGATCGCTCCTGAAGACCTCTTTGCACTTTGTCACAGCAAACAATCACTAACATATGCATTAAAGAAAATTTAAATACATTATGACCCAATAAATATCATAATCAATCAATATACAATCTTCTTCTCTTAAGGATTAATGTTCAGGTACCAGACTATTAGTGCTATACTATTACACTTACTTAGATCCGAACAATTTTTAACATGTTGGTACAAACTTTGACCATTTGTAATCAGATGATAATCACGTATGTTTTAGAAACTAGTAACTCCTTAGGAATATCCATGCAGAAAATAATGTAAGGAAAGTCTTAAGTACATGAAATTAAGTTAACCAGCATCTCCAAATAACTATAGTTTTGTTAGTTTTTTTAAACTTCATTATTTGAAACAGGTTTTTTGAGACATAACTGACATAAATTTCATTTGTGAGAGAGAAAGGTTTAGATCACACATTCTGCTCCCTAGAACCTGGTAAAATACATACCTCTTCCAAAGGAGAGGAGTAAGAGCAATCTATTACCCCTCCCGAATCTACAGCACTGTACAAGGAGACATGATCTCCAGAATAATTTCAATTATAAGCAGTATGTCAATAGAGGAAAAAAATGAATTTATTCTCACTAGGTTTGCATAACTATCAGTTTCTACATTAATTAAGACTGGATGATTTAAACCTTCAGGAAGAAACAGTAATATACCATTTTAATAAGCTTTAATTCACGCAGATAATATCTTCTGTTACTGCATTGTGTGGAAACCACAATAAATAAAAAATAAAGCAAAAGAAAGGCTCACTTTTATTTTATTTATTATTATTAATTTAGAAGGTTCTTGGGCTTACCTCAATAGAAAGAACTACAGGACATCATTTTAAAGATTTTCACGTAAGGAGTTATGACATTTACATCCTCCCGAGGAAGCTGAAGCTGAGTTCACTAAGGAGAGACGTTATTTCACTGAGAACTGACACCAAAGCCAGTGCACAGCTCCAAACTGGGAGAGATACGTTACACGTGTTAAAATTACTTAAAGCCAGAAACTGATCTGTTTAAAATCTATGCCAAAGAATCTAACATCAGATCAGCATCTGAAGTTTGTTACTGCAACAAGGTGAGCCCACAGATGAAGATACACACCGCTATCATAGTGAGGTCAAGTTTGTACCCATTACGAAACTTGAACACTTAAAACCTACATTATCAAAGTAGCAGCATCTGGAACCTGAACAAATGAATAATAATTGGTCTTACCACAATGCATCTCAAAGAGATACAAACAAAGGGGAATTATTTGTTAGGCCTGGGGTCATATACCCATTTGCTATTAATAAATACATACACACGTGCGTTACTACAAAGCTACAGTCATCAAGACAGTACTGCACTGGCACAAGGCCAGAGATCAGTGGAACAGAACTCAGAGTCCAGAAATAAGCCGCCACATTTATGGCCAATTAATTTTTAACAAAAGTGCCAAGAACATCAGGCTGCCTATCTCATAAAATTTACAAAAATTAACTCAAAACGGACCAAAAACCTAAATGTAAGAGGTAAAACTGCAAAACTGTTAGAAGCTGTAAACCCTCATGACCTTAAATTAGGCAATGGTTTCTTAGACACCAAAAGTACAGGCAACAAAAACATAAATACATCAGAGTTTATCAAAATTAAAAACTTTTGATCATATGGCCTTGCTAATAAACTATCTAATGGAGAAAAACTAACAGAAAGAAAGAGGAACAAACTCACAGCACATAATTGCCCCTTTGAAGGGAAAGATAACAGCAAAATTCACTGTTCTCCAAGAGTTTTAACAGCACTTGAAGAGTTCTCAAGCAGACAGCAGGGGTGTGAGCTCAGCTCTCCCCAGCCCACATTCCAGGGACTCTGATAAGCCAGCCTCATGGAGAAGAGGAAGGAAAAAAAAGGGGGGAAACACATCCAGCTGTTTTCTGCTATCAGCTGGCATCACCCATTTTTCTACCTTTATCCCTATAAAAATCCCCAGCCCCTTAGCCTTGGCCACACTTTTTTTCTTCTGTGCCACACCCTTCCCCCGTGGAAAGTAAAATAAACTAACTTTCTTTAAAACTATTCTGATTTTTGTGTTGACAATTCTTTCCCAGAGTCCCCATCCTAACACTTTTGTTCTTCAAAGGAGACACCATCAGGAAAGTGAAAAGACAACCCACAGAAAAGGGAGAAAATATTGGCAAATCATTTATCTGACAAGGGACTTGAATCTGAAATACATAAAGGACTTAATAAAAGACAAACAATCCAATTAAAAAATGGGCAATCAACTTGACTAGACATTGCTCCACAGAAGACATGAAACACATTACGGAGGCTCAACATTATTATGCAAATCAGAACCACAGTAAGCTATTGATTCTCACCGCCAAGAATGGCAATGACAAAGACAGACAGAGTCAGCCTCTGCAAGGATGTGGGGCACAGACTGCTGGCAGGATTATAA
Organism: Lemur catta; assembly: GCF_020740605.2. Lineage (NCBI taxonomy): Eukaryota > Metazoa > Chordata > Mammalia > Primates > Lemuridae > Lemur > Lemur catta. Next base: position 1,073,814 of record NC_059138.1, read on the forward strand.
AAGGCTGCAGACACTGACACGGAGCTCACACGCAGCCCGTGTGCATGCGTGTTCACAGCAGCATCACTCCCAACAGCCGAAGGGTGGAAACAATCCAAATGTCCACCAGTGGATCAACAGATGAACAAAATGTGGTGTATCCACACAATAAAATATCATCCAGCCATCAAAAGGAAGGAAATTCTGATACATTCTACAATGTAGATGAAACTAGAAAACATTACACTGAATCAAAGAAGCCAGTCACAAAAGGCCACATAGTATAGGATTCATTCCATTTATATGAAATGTCCAGCAAAATAAAATCCACAGAGACGGTAGATTAGTAGCAGCCTGAGGCTGGTGGAATTGAGGCAGAACGGGGAATGTCTGCTACGGAACATGGGTTTCCTTTTTAGGATTATGAAATTGCTCTGAAATTAGATATTGGTGATAGTTGCAAAACTCTGTGAATATATTAAAAACCAATGAATTCCAAACTTTAAAGGCTGAATTTTACATAACGTGAAATACATTTCAATAAACCTGTTATGTAAACAACAAAAAAAGTCACAAGAGTGTAATGTGTTTTGCAGGCGCCGATGTGTAATTGCGCGGCTTATCCAAGTGGGCAATGCCATGTATCACGCTCCACGGTGGGTGACGGCAGGACTCTGTAACGTGGACCTCAGAGAACAGGACCACCCGTGGATAAAGGAATTTTATTACAAACTTGAAAGTAATTATAGCTCTGATTGACTCTTACAGAAAATAATTCCAACAGCAACACTAATTTCTTAATTATTTATTAACAATGATAAGGCTGGTCAGTAATAGTCCCTGAATACTGAGCTTTATGCATAAAATGCATTCAATTTACCACTGGGGCTCAGTGTCACTACAGCAGGTGTAACTGTGTCCCTCAAAAGATGAGTTCAATTCCTAATCTGTGAACATGACCTTCTTTGGAAACAGGTCTCTGCAATCGAGTTACGATGAGGTGGACTAGGGTGGGCCCAGATCCAACGACTGCTGTCCTTACAAGAGGAGGAAAAGCTGGACACAGACACACCAGGAGAGGCCGTGTGAGGACAGAGGCAGAGACTGGAGTGATGAATCTACAAGCCAAAGAAGGCCAAGGACTGCTGGCAAGACCAGAAGACGAGAGGCAGGAACAGACTCTCTCCGAGATCCTGTAGAAAGGAACCGACCCTGCTGACACCTTGGTTTTGGATTTCTGGCCTCCAGAATTGTGAGAGAATAAATTTCTGTTTGGTTAAGCCACCCAAGTAATTTGTTGCAGCTATCCTAGCAAACTAATAGTCACACTAAGTAGTATCCTTCTGTCTTAGTCCATTTTCTGTTGCTTATAGCATTAACAGAATATGTGAAACTGGGTAACTTGTAAGAAGCGAGCTTTGCCCCCCCCAGGGTTCTGGGGGGGGAGGAAGTCCACGGCTGCGGGGTTCGTCTGGTGAGGGCCTTCTCACTGGCGGGACTCTCTGCAGGGTCCCAAGGCAGCACAGGGTACCACACAGCCAGGGGCTGAGCATGCTAACCTGCTGGCTCAGGTCTCTTTTCCTCTTCTTATAAAGCACCAGTTCCCCTCCCATGATGACTCAAATCACCACTCACAGCCACCAGCTCTCAGTACTGCCACATTGGGCGTTCAGTTTCAACATGAGTTTTGGAGGGGACATTCAAACCATAGAACTTACGGCCTTCTCTTCCCCGTTCTTCCCGGAGTTGGGAAAAGTTGGATTGAGAGGGTGGAAAAAGAAAAAACAAAAAAACCCCATAGAACTAACTCATAACCATAGAAATCTCTACTTAGTGCTGTGGTTTCCGAACATTTAGCATCTGAATTTCTGAAAAAATTCTGTGGCAACACAGAAAACATCCATACAGAAAGATAAGATGCCAACATCTTTTGGTCTTAAATCTATTTTTGTATGAAGATTACTTTACCTTTCCAAGCATTCTGCCTAGGAAGTAGTAATGTCTGGCAAAAGAATCTCCCACAAGCATCTGAGCAGCCGGGTTGGGGTACAGAAGCCCTTCATTAGTAGTCTTAAAGAAACCCTGGTTGGGGTTAAATCCTGATTTCAGTAGTTCATTTAAAAATTCTCTGAAGATACCACCACCATCAATGCCAGCTTCATCCAGGCCATGGGCATTGAGCAGGTGCACACGGATCCGCTTTTTCAAATCAGGCTCTGTTTAAAAGGAGGGAGGAGAAAAGATGTTAAAAGAAAGCAATAAGATAAACAGTTACTGCAGGAAGTCTTGGGAGTGGGGATATTAGGGACGTTTCAACGCAGGACTCAAAACAGCAATGACATTAAAGAGACAGGCTGGGTGCGGTGGCCCGTGCCTGTAATCCCAGCAGTCTGGGAGGCCAAGGTGGGAGAATCACTTGAGCTCAGGATTTTGAGACCAGCCTCAGCAAGAGCAAGACCCCATCTCTACCGAAAACAGAAAAATTAGCTGGGCGTGGTGGTGCACACTTGTGGTCCCAGCTACTCGGGAGGCTGAGGCAGGAGAATCACTTGAGCCCAGCAGTTTGAGGTTACTGTGAGCTATGATGATGCCACAGCACTCTAGCCCAGGTGACAAAGCAAGACTCTGTCTCAAAAAAAAAAAGGGGGGGGGGGGGGACAAGATAAGACTGACCAATATTTTCCCCAGAGTTACACAGCAAAAAAAAAAAAAAAGGAAAAGAAAATGGAACTGAAAGGAGTGTTTATGAAAAAATAAAATTATCCCCTATATTCTAAAGGATATGACAGAGCGAAATGCTTGCAGAGGAGGGGAGTGGAATTAAGGACACAGGATAATACTGGACCAGACTGTCACCACCAAGAAAAATGAATGACGATGTTGGCTAGGTGAACACGAGAGAGACTCTCTGCATGGGGTCACCGATACAAGAACTCTCAGGGAGGGTCAGCACTCCAGAAACTACATGACTTTTAAAAGCTACGTGGCTGGAAGAAAGGGGAAAATTACTTATTATAAAATTTGCTGCAAAGAATAAATTTAAAAATTAAAAAAAGTTAACAAAGCCACTCAACTATTCTTGATGCTTGAGAGAATTTCTCATAGGTCCTCCCAACTGGGAATAACACGTCCCTGTACTCACTTGCAACGAACACTACAAACCTGCAAGGCAGGCTTCAGGATACAGCCCCCCAGTACAAGAAAGGTATTCTATCAAAAGTCCAAACAAGGTGGGCCAAGTAAGACATGCTCTGATGGCCAGGCTGATCAGAGAACAGCTTTGGGAACGTAAGTGAAATGTCCTTTGTCTTTCCCCAAGCATGAGCTATGGATACTCTGCAAAAAAGAGGGGGAGAGCGGAGGGCAAGAAAGGAGAGGAGGAAGAAGCGGGGCTAGCAGCTGCCCATGAAGTCCGGGCAGGTGAGGAAGTAACAGTACCCAGGTTCACACACTTTCACAGTCTCCCTGTGCAGCTTCCGCCTTTCAGATGTGGTGTGCAGTCACCCCGAGCATCTCAAGGGACAAGTGACCTCCAAAGACACTCTGGAAAAGGCGTTTAGCAGAAGGCATGTTGGGTAGAGCCTCCAGGCAATTTCTTCGAAACCCTGTTTTTCTCTACATTGCTATGCAAAGGCGTCAGTAATTTTGAAGTTGTGTACCTGGAGTATAAACATTCTATAACATGTTTTCAAACAGGGCAAATATAATTTATCGTATTGACTGAGGTTTGCAGCCACCACCTATAGAAGTGACAACTTTACTCATCAAGAAAGGGCCGACGAACAAATGGACCAGGTGGGTCACCCGTGAGCGGCCAGCAGGGACCCACTGGCCACGCCTGTCACCTCTGTGCTGCCAGCCAGGCTCCCCTGGGAGCCAGATAAACAAACCCAGACCCCCTGGCTGCAGCCCACTCTCCTGTGTAAAGGGATAACAGTAGCTGTCACTGACCACTTACCCCAGCTAGAATCTATGCTAGGAACTTTACTTCTATTACTGCAAATCCTTTAACAACCTTCTAGGTTAACAAGTATTCCCACTTCGCAGTGAGAAAAGTGAGGACAGGAAAGGTTGTTTATTATAAAGTGACACAGTTAATACTGCAACGGGCAGCGACATAATTTAAAGATGTCTACTGCCTACAAAGCCTGGGCTTTTTCCAACTAAAACATACTCTCTTGTATTTTTTAACTTAACTATACTTACATGAAGAATACGTTTCTCACCAATAATTAAATCCCACAAACACGTCATTCCCATCTACCTTGATTAATATGATTACAAAGTATGTCAATCTCAAGCTACAGATAAAATGCCAAAAGAAATCTAATTGGCCAATTATAGATGCAGCACAAAAATGTATTTGGGTATTTCTTACCTTTATACATAACCTTTCAATACCAAATCGTAAGAAAGAAATGTGAGCATTTACTTGTCATGTACAATATTTTCCAAACTGGTCGTCAGGGGTTAGCAGCAGCAGATTCTGTGCAAACATGCTGTCAGTGGGAAATGTGCCACCAGTGGTCCCCCCTTAAACCCTCTCCCTTCAAGGCCTGGGGCGCCATCTCTGCCAGGTCAGCCAGCACGCACAGGAGCATGCACAGGAGCAGCCGTCAGCTACGGCTACCTGTGAGACTGTGGTTTCCCTGAGGCTCACTTCCGTAAACAGCCATGTGCAACAGACAATAATATTTACAGAATTAAATTTAGCCTTCTAGGCATCTTCCCACTACTTTTTTCTATGGGCAAATTAGAAATATCTACTTACCCAGAAAGGTTTGGGTGAAAAAAAAAGAAAGTAAGATATTAATTTCATTTCATCCTATTGCTATTTCTTCTTCAGGAAAACAATGCAGTTAATTCTGCCCATTAAATGAGACAAAATAAAACCAACCAAGGAGCCAACCAACAAAAGCACACAGAAGTGGGGCTCCTCGGAACCGACCACACTGCAGCTCAGAGCCCAGGATGGCGAAGGGCACCAGTTAAGCTCACAGTGGAGTCAGGCCCTGTAGCAGCTGTCGTACACACCATCTCCATCATCCTTACAACCATCCCAGGAGCAAACACCACCATTTCTCCGTATTCTCCACATGCAGACCTTAACTTTCGAACCTTGCCGTTTAACAGGTGAGACAATGCAACGAGGCGGGGTGGGGCGGAGGCCGGGTGAAGGTCTCTGCTCACTCAGCACCAAGTGCAGAGACAAGTCATCAACTATTCCGAGCTCCACTCGACCAACTCATTAGTAAAATTGGGCTCACACCCACATTTCAGAAAATCGTTCTAAGACCAAATGAGATAACGAGCATCCCTAAAGGATGGATTTACTCTAATGACTTGATGATATATGGAATAATCACATTAACTGATTATATGTAAATGATCAGTCAACAAAGCACTTCAGACTATTTTCTCGTAAGTAAATTAAATGTTCAGAGATGATGTTTAATTCTACTAACTTACCTAACAAAATATCAATATTAACACATGGATTAAAAATTTTTATTAATAATACCTGAGCTAATGAACATTTGTAAAGATTTTCAGCATTATAAACATAAATATTATGAAAAGATTTTTCTAAATCTTTTTTTTTTTTTTTTGAGGCACAGTCTTGCTCTGTCGCCCTGGCTACAGTGCAGTGGCATCATCACAGCTCACTGCAACCTCAAATTCCTGGGCTCAAGCAACTTTCCCGCCTCAGCCTCCCGAATAGCTGGGACTACAGGCGCGCACCACTTTGCCCAGTTAATTGTTTCTGTTTTTAGTAGAAAGGGGGTCTCGCTCTTGCTCAGGCCGGTCTCCAACTCCTCACCTCAAGCAATCCTCCTGCCTCAGCCTCCCAGAGTGCTAGGTTTACAGGCCTGAGCCACCGTGTCCACCCTGTCTAAATCCTTTAACCTTGATGCAGTTATCAGCATGCACTTACGGAGCTGGGTATGGCTGGCTTTTGAATAATTTTAAAAGCTTAAGGATTCATTAGGAAATTTCAGGCTTATTGTAATTGGACAGTAATATCCTAAAAATCATCTCCATGAAATAGTTTTAAAGTTAATTTAAAATCACTGATAGGCTGGTTGCGGTGGCTCAAGCCTGTAATCCTATCATTCAGGGAGGCCGTGGCGGGAGGATGGCTCAAGGTCAGGAGTTCGAGACCAGCCTGAGCAAGAGTTGAGACCCCATCTCTACTAAAAACAAAAAAACTAGTGGGGCGTGGTGGCGCCTGCCTGTAGTCCCAGCTACTCGGGAGGCTGAGGTGGGAGGATCGCTTGAGCCCAGGAGTTTGAGGTTGCAGTGAGCTAGGCTGACGTCACAGCACTCGCCTGGGCAACAGAGCAAGACTCTGTCTCAAACGAAACAAAACAAAAATCTCCGATGATAAAAAAAAAAAAAAAAAAAAAAAAAGGGACACATTCTACTTTAGCTGCAACTCTCTCACACCCTCTCCCCCAGGATCCCTAGTAAGCCTGTGCCACCAAGTGCAGGAGGAGCTCAGCCCACAGCCCCAGCCCCCCAGGCACCGCTCAAGTCCCTCCTCTCTGTGAGGCCCTCCAACACTGAGCATATTGCTCTTCTCTAAAGACTCTGCCAGTCGTTTGCATATTTTAGATTTTATCATATCTGCTTTCCCCCCAGGGTTCAATCCCAAATTCAACAAACATCTACTGAGCACCAGCTGTGTACACTGAACAAAGGATAAATGATTCCATCCCGGGCTTGACCTCATGGTCAAGTGGGAGAGACAAACATGAAATCTGCTAATAGAATAACACAACAGAATAACTACTAGAACTGCTTTATAAAGTACCGTGGGATCCCAAGGAAGGGGGGAACTATGACTTCAAAAGTACATACAGTTCCCAATTCAATGATCAGACTAGGAGCCAGAGTATCTGATTTCGCCTCATTCACAAGTGACATTTGAAATCACAACATACTAGGCAAGAGAAACCTGGCCTGGTGGAGAGTTCACAGCCTGCACTCTGACCCGAGCTAAACCTCGGTCTGAGGTCATGACACTGGGTGTCAGAGGGCCGTGGCCCAGATTAAATGACAAGAGTAAATTATGTGAACAACAAAAACCTGGACTACAGCAGGGGCACAGCCAGTGTTAGCTGTTTTCCACTGCTCCCGCATTATGGCAAGACTAGCTCTGCATCCAAGCAATAAAAATTATTAAAACCTAGAGGTTTTGTTTTCCTAAAAGAAAATTAAATTGCTCCCCTTGAAGAAAAGGCAATTTTTACCTCACCTCTGACAACCTACCATCTCCCAAAGATTTGGTACAAGCTCTCATTTTTAATCCCCTCTGCACTAATTCAACATTGATTTATTTATTTATTTTTATTCAACCTGTCACTGACCTGATCAACATTGATTTAATGTAGTATCATAAGCCCTGAAGTTAAAGAGGTTAATATGTAAGATAACATAAAGTCGTTAACACTGAGCATCACACATGAACACGAGACAAAACGCGTGTCGCTGGCCTCCAAGTGCCACGCAAATTGTTGAGGCCATGCAATTCTCCTTGAAGCACACTGATCTTTTGATAAAGACATTTGCATTGTAATGGCATTTACTTTAGTATACTTAATTTGGCTTAGAATTTATGGTGTTTACATAACTATGTATTTACATAAAAGATACAGACTATAAATAGCTGCCATCAACAGTTTTAGAATTATAAGTTATAAACTAAATTTTAGGGACAGACGACTGGGTGGCTCTGGAGGAGTTAGTTTCTTGTCTTTAAAAGAAAACAATATTTAGAAAGTCTTCTGCTGCAACAGCTGTCAACCTTAGGAATATTATTTCATAATATACATCTCTCAAACTTGACACACTACATTTCAGTTTTAAAAAGTCATTATAGAACAAGGGGGATGGACACTAATTTTTTTAATGAGCATCATTTTCTAAAACAATTCCTCAGCCTCCCCCTGCCAAATACATACATGCAGAAAATTATGTATACCATTTTCTGGGGAAAGTTTGTCATAAGCATCTTCATAAATATAATTTCTTCTTATTGTGACATTAATTCCATCCAGAAATGGACCATCTCCTTGAACTTCTTGCTTATCTGCATAAATCAACTTTTGAAAGATCTAACAAATAGAGAAAGTTGTAAGGTTATTAGAAACAACAGACTTGTTGTTACAAGCAACCAAAAGGAAAAACTGCTAATTAAATCTTAACTTTTGTATTGCCATAAACTCTGAAATTTTAATAGCCAAGGTATCAAATCTTGATTGTATCAATAAATACATATAATATGTATCATATTTAAGTATTTCTTCTTTCCCCCGTTTTACAATAAACTTCAAAAATCCCATCCTATAGTGTATTTACATTTATAGACCCTTTATAAAAACTCAGGTGGTGAGGGAAGACGGAAGAACAGCTTTGCGAAGGCTGCACCCTAATATAGTGGGAATATCTCTGTAATAAATCTCAAATACTCTTTTGATGTTCAAAACCCAGCAGAGGGAGCTCAGGAATTACGCAATACTACGTGTGTGTGTGGTTTTTAACGAAGAAACACCAACAGCTTCCAAAGAAACCTCTTCTTTTGTTCACCCGACAAGAGTGTGTACAGGCCTAAACAGCCCTCTTGAAGTTGTCACTGGAGAACAGACTGCAGTAATTGTTAGAAATTTGCTAAATATATTTGATGAATGCAAATAAAACATTTTACATTAAATTTGGAAACAGATAAATGTAAGGGATGCTTGTACATTAGTCCACATCACCAGGTGAAGAATGAAGACACCTGTGCATCTGTTTTAATAAAGTAGTGTTTCTGGTGAGTAACTCTAACCTGCATGTACTGAAGCATTATCTTCACAAAATGTGTATTTTCAGGAACAATGCAAAAGTTACTACAGAAAAAAGAACCTCAGACCCCCACTATAAGAAATCTATAACGTAACAGGCCTTTCAACCCATTACAACTAAGGAAACATTTTCAGTTGGTACCAAGAGGTTATCTGGTTGGGTTTTACAAATCATTGGTGGCTACTACAACTTAATGAGCAAAATATAAATTATGTAACTAGCAAGGCACCAAGCACCTCTAGTGATTTTTTTGTTGGCATGTTAATTTTTTAATACTAATATGATACATAACCATACAGTGATAACCACGTAGTGACTTAACCAATAAGGAAGCCAAGCAACTGCATACCTTCACTCGTTCCTCGAAGGGAACCACAAAAGGCAGCTCTGTTAGGATGGCGAGTTGTCTCTCCTCAGACACCGACAGCGGCGGGGACTCCAAACCCACTACGATACATTTCATAAACTTAGATTAGTTCATTTGTGCTTTCCATTTCCACTGCCAGTTATTAAGGTCAGGATTTATAAAATCATTCTTAAGACTACCAAAATAACCTATTAACATACCTATCTATTTCCAGTCCCACGAACATATCCCCTCCAGCCCAACATACAATCAGATCATCACGACCAAGCGGCCCGTACCAGTGCAGTGCAGGATTAGGACAGAAGTCCCCAGTGGCTGTCCTAATACATACCCTGATCCAGTATGAAAGGTTTCTCAATCAAGTACCAAGTTCCCTTTCCAGCTGTCGAGCAAACCCCAAGCGTGGAGCCAGTGCAGCTGGTGAGGGCCCAGTGTAGCCAGGTCTGACCGCGGGGAAGCGCCCGGTCCCTGTTCTTTGCCTCCTGCTACACTGACAATGTGCCTCCCTGGCCGGCAGTAAGTGCACCAGACAGTGCCTTGAGAGGGCTGCACACACAGGGCCAGTATCTCATTAATAAATGGACGTCCTACTCTGCCCAACAGCAAGAGTAGCTGTGGGTGGCACAATAAATCATTACTTGGCCTTTTCAAACTCATTTTAAGGAAGAGGAAAATTCTTGAAGATTTTTATGTTTATTAAATGACTCTTAGTAAGATTCTCTTCTACACTCTGAATATAAGTAAAAAGTAAAACATATAAAATGCATTTTGTTGAAATCTATGGCACATTTATCTAACAAATATGCAGATTTATCGAGTGCCTACTGACTGCCAGGCACAGCAACAGATGGAATTTTGTCATCACTTATAAAATCTCTACTAGCAATTGAGTCTAAAGAAACTAGTGCTTACATGTGTTATAATTCACCACAGTTATTTCTAGCCCAAGATTTAGAAGTGCATGACTGTGTCTGTAGCAAAGAAAATATTTTTTTCTCCCTGTAATTACTCAACCAAAAAACCCACTGCGTTTGGAGTTCTTCAAATATAAGCTCTGTTTACAAGTATTTAATAATTATATTCAAAACATATTCATTTTGGTAGTTGAAAGTTTATGTAACAAAGTTCAACTAGCAGGAAACACAGTATAATGACTGACTAATTTGTAACTATCAGCAACTGAAAATATAAGTCAGGAACTATTTTTAAGTGTTTGAGGATACAATAAAGCTTAATAAGAATTAGGCAAACTCTCGAAATGTAACAGCTCCCCTCCCACCACTGGCAGACACTGGTGCGTGGTCCCCGCCCTTCCTTGGTGGCAAACACCAGGGGAGCAGCAAGCTCGGGGAGCCTTGGGGGTGAACCACTGCGCTCACTGGGGACGGGCTGAGCAGCAGAGAGGTGTAAGGTCAGACGGCCTATGAGCAATGTTTAGAATCAAAGAAATTTTTAAACAATACTAAGGAATAAAAGGACACACTGACCAAAATTATAGAATCTACTATCTCTCCAAAATTAATATTGAGATACTAAATTATTTATAGAAAGCTTTATTTAATGTAATTAGATTTCGATAAACTGAATAATTATAGTACCTTAAAACCCTTAAAATGTCTATGTAATTATTACATATGAGATTATTATGCCCAGAAAACAAAGTAACTAGACTCAACATGGTCCACAAAAGATAAGGGTTGCATACCCTTTAAATTAAAAGGGCATATATAGAAAGGACATATAAACTACCAATTCACAAAATTTGCTCATTTATTTAATTTTATTTTTAGGCTTGCTCTTTTTTTTTTTGAGAGTCTTAATTTGTTGCTGGGGCTAGAGTGCCGTGGCATCAGCTCACAGCAACCTCAAACTCCTGGGCTCCAGCAATCCTCCTGCCACAGCTTCCCGAGTAGCTGGGACTACAGGCACGCGCCACCATGCCCGGCTAATTTTTTATATATATTTTCAGTTGTCCAGCTAATTTCTTTCTATTTTTAGTAGAGACGGGGTCTCGCTCTTGCTCAGGCTGGTCTTGAACTCCTAAGCTCAAAAGATACACCCACCTGGGGCTCCCAGAGTGCTAGGATTACAGGCGTGAGCCACTGTGCTGGGCCTAGGCTTGCTCTTCAAAAGGAAATATGGGCAATCAGCAATGCACAGGGACTTAGAAATTCAAGTTCCTCCATTGAATAAATGAAAAAAAAAAAAAGGCAACTAAATACAACTGCCTGTGCTATGAATTAAGCTGCTCCTCCCCCAATTCAAGTGGGATTAAGCTAATTATACACAGTTTGCCGAGGTTTTCACACATTCATCTAAATGAATGTAGCAGCAGGGAAAGGGTCTGAGTGACAAGACCAACTCTGGTCTGGAAGAAAAACCACTGAAGAGAAAGACAAGATATTTCATTCAAGAGTCATTCAAGAGTAGGTTTTTGGCAGAGAAGACCTGCCCAGAACTTTAATCTACTCTGTATGTTTTTTACTTCTTGGTTTTATAGAATGATTAGGCAATCATGTGACAATAAATGAAAATAATTTTACTTTAAAAATCGTTTTTATCTATATAAATTGTAATTCAAAAGAGTTATAATAAGAGCTACCAACAATATGATGAATGAGGAACTAGTTAAAAACAGAACGGACAAGTGTCTCTGATCTTCACCAAGTGGCTCTAGGACAGGTCGTGCCCGTGATCCACACAGCTGCACAGAGGTCACCGCGGCAAAATCAAGACATGCAGGCATTCCACAAAACCTGCAGCACCAGCAGGGCCAGCCTGGTAATTTAAGCATTCTCAAAACACCCCATGATGCTTTAGGTAACATTAAAGGAAGAAAAAGAAACCCCAAATAAATTAAAATAACTGCTCTGCATTCATTTATTCATTCTTCAATTCGCGTGACTCTGGGCTGCTGAAACTGTCAAACCACAAGAGCTACCACTTCTCCTTAAACCTCACCCAAATCCCCTTAGCTGTTCTATTACAACATTTTAAACACATGCAAACTGCACGGCTACCGCTAGAAAATTCAAAATCCACAAGGAAAAAAATTATCGAAGACAGTGATTCATGTTTAAAGGATATGTGCGTGCAAATCTTTGGGTGAGCACACAGGGTAATATTTTAAACCGTAAAATCTGTCCAATGAAGCAAGAAGAGATTACTTGGTGATAAAAAATAAACATCACAATGCATATGGTGACGGCTATTCTAGTAAATAAAACAAAACACTAAACACCTTGCTTTGGATTCAGACACCAAAGTATGTGCTTGTTCCCACAAATTTTGTTCTGTTTCTTGCAAAAAAATTATTTCTTTAACATTTTGGAAAACAAAAATTACATCTCTTAACAATTCTAACATGGAAGTACAAATGTCAAATAGAAAACGGCTGATAAATTAATTCTGATCAAAATATGAACAAAGCATCTATAAAACCCTAAGCAAACCGACATAAGATTCTAACATCTGATGTTCTCCTTTTTACTAAAATGAAACAGCAAATACCAACCTCACAAGGTCCATCCTACTATGGTGGAAACAGGATAATTTCCAAAACACATACAGATGACCAAATACTTAGAAATGAAAGACTGAACTCTAGCAGTACACTCTCCCTCACTGACCCCAGAAACTAAAAGCAACTAAGAATGAAGAACAAAATGCAAAAAATGCAAAATGCAAAAAAATCATGCCTCAGGTAGCTGACTGAAATTCATAAATTATGAATATACTTCAAGAATATGTTACATCTTGTATACCTCAAGTGAGCAGGAGCTAACAAGAAAAATATTAGGGAGAGGAAAGCAAATCATTACATTAAGTGAAGGTATCTTAGACATCACACCAAAGCACAACTCATAAAAAAAAAATTATGACAAACGGGATATCAAAATTAAAAACTTCTGCTCCTCAAAAGATACTACTATAATATGAAAAGAAAAAGACAAGCCACAGACTAGGAGAAAATATTTGCAAATCACATGTCTGATGAAGGCATTATATCCAAAATACATATTAAAAACTCTTAAAACTCAATAATTAAAAAACAAGTACATGAAAGGACACTCAACATCATTAGTTAACTGGCGAATACAAATTAAAGCCACAATTAGATATCATTGCACATCTTTCAAATGGCTAAAATAAATTTTTTAAAAAAATGACAATTCCAACTGTTGACTAGGCTATAGAACTCTCAACGCTGGTCTGAATGCAAAAGGGCATAAACAGTTTGTAGGTTCTTACGAGCACACAATCGCCAAATGACTCAGGATTCTTTCTTCACACACAAACCTGCACAACACAGATGTTTGTATCAAGTGCATTAATCACCAGGAACCGACAACATAACCAAATGTCCTCTGGTGAGCGGCCTGACAAACTGTGATGCCGTCCATACGACAGAACACAGCCGGGCGGCAAGAGGGACCCCGCCCTCGACTCAGGCAGCCCCGCCGATCTCAGGTGCACCGTGCCTGGTGAACACACACACGCACAGCTGCAGATCACATGGTTGCGTTTAAGACATTCTGCAACAAGGAAGGTGAAGGTGCCACACACATCAGTGGCTGCCAGGAGCTGCGGCTAGGGGAGGGGTTGGCCACCAAGGACCTCAAGGTAATTTTCGGGGTAATAAACTATTCTACGTGGTTATCTTGGTGGCGGTTACACTACTGGATGTTGTTTATCAAAAAAAAAAAAAAATCACAGAACTAAACACTGAAAGGGGTGAATTCTACAGTGTGTAAATCATTCCTCAATACGCCTGCATCCTAGAAAACTCACCATCCAGGGTGGACTGCAGTGGGCCTATCCTCCCCATGCGCCGGAACCTCCACACGTGTCTGGACGAGGGCACGTAGAGCTGAGTGACCTGCGGGGGCAACCCTTGTTCAGCACCTCCTGCACAAACCGCTACCTGCTCTCACCTGAACACAGTCAGTGCTTCCTATTTACTTCCAGTGGCCGCACCCGCTCTTTGCTCTAATACCTTCATGTTCTTTTCACGCCACCTTCTCATGCCCTCTTGTATGCTGGCTGAACTTTCATACTTTTGCAGTTTAATTACTTTTTCTAATACAGTCAAAAGGAATCTCTAATTGTTTTAATGATGTACAATACCTAGACATAGTAAGTCATCATAATATCATTACTTCATGAAGCAAAATATATCACACTTTATTTTAAATTTTATTTATTTATTTTGAGACAAGGTCTTGCTCTGTTGCCTGGGCTAGAGTGCAGTGGCACCATCATAGTTCACTGCAACCTCAAACTCCTGGGCTCAAGGGATCCTCCCACCTCGGTCTCCCAAAGTGCTGGGATTATAGGTGTGAGCCACCTCGCCCATCCCTTTCTGATTTTTAATGAAGCAGCAGAAACTTTTGTCTATTAAAATTTCCCATGATCCGGACTTTGGTAATTGCATCCTCGTGGGGTTGTTAAACATGTACTTCTAATCCTTCCATTTCCTGTAAGCTTGCAGTTAGAATAGAGGTTTCATCACATTCAGATTTAATTTTTTGGCAGGAATGTTTCTCAGCTGGTCGGGGGGAGCTCTTTCACAGGAGGCGAGATTAGAGCCACTCCCAGTGCAGTGTGTGCACCGTGCTCCAGGTGGGTGATGAGATAAGGAACTTGTGCCAAAGTATAAACAACCGAGTCCCTACACAAGCTGCTGGGTGCAGCTGCTACTTTCCCAACACAGTACTTTCTGGAGTAAGGCAGAGGCGCGATGATTTATATTCCAGCACCAGAGCCTATCTCCTGGGGGACGCTCACGCAGCCTCAGACCAGCAGGCCCAGGTCTTCTATTTCAGAAGGGCCTGCAGAATGGGGTGATTCTAGTTTCACGTATTATTAACAAGAATACTTCTACGAGAAAGATCACACATCATCAACCACCTGGTTAGCCTGAGGTACAGTTCATAAAGGAAAGGCAAGCTAAATACTCGATTACTTCTTTTAGTCAAAACAGTTTTCAAAATAATGAGTCGAGCGGACACGGTGCCTCACGCATGTAATCCTAGCACTCTGGGAGGCTGAGGCGGGAGGATCGCCTGAGCTCAGGAGTTCTAGACCAGCCTGAGCAAGAGTGACTCCATCTCTACTAAAAACAGAAAAATTAGCCAGGTGTCATGGCATGTGCTTGTAGTCCCAGCTACTTGGGAGGCTGAGGCAGGAGGATCGCTTGCCCAGGAGTTTGAGGCTGCTGTGAGCTAGGCTGAGGCCACGGCACTCTACCCAGAGCAACAGAGCGAGACTCTGTCTCAAAAAGAAAAAAAAAAGAGGTAGTTCCTTTGCATCCTACGAAAATGACCAATGACGTTTTCTTTTTAGTATTACTAAATCATAGATTTATGCACACCTGATATTCGAGTCACCTGCAGCTGTTTCTACCGAGGTCACTTCTCCTGCTCATGGCCAGCTGCAGGCCTTCCAGTGTCTCCGGATCCTGCCACACGACCCAGGAGCCTTTTATGGCTCGCCTGCTCCCTAGTGTGACAGGACGCTCCACCCCCATCCTGTAGGGTCCCTGACCTAGAACCAACCCTGTGCCAAGCGACTGCGGCTTCTCGGTGAGAAAGGTTGTTTGGAAGCCCC
The DNA here is from genome assembly GCF_020740605.2 of Lemur catta. Taxonomy (NCBI): domain Eukaryota; kingdom Metazoa; phylum Chordata; class Mammalia; order Primates; family Lemuridae; genus Lemur; species Lemur catta. Next base: position 1,089,616 of record NC_059138.1, read on the forward strand.
TGGCTGGGTCGGACACGGTTGCTGACCCTGGCCAGTGGCGTTAGAGCCCATATACTTAAGCCAAAATAGCTCGTGAGGACACAGGAATGCTTATGGAACTGTTCTAAGCACCCACATTTTCTCTTAATATTTCTGTAACCTGTTTTCTTCTCTACCCCTCTATTCCCTATCTCCCAGCCCTAAGATTCTGACATGAATCCACTCAAGACTTTTCTGAAAAACAAAAATGAAAATACTTCATGCCCTGTTAATGTTACTTAAATTTTTCTCTAACATATTATACTATTGAATCTGTTTTAGATGTAGATCTTAGTAATACTCAAATTTGTCTCTGCTTCTTTGGAGAGTTAAAGAGATCTATTTCCTTCAAGTACTGAACATAGGAGGGCTGTCCGGAAAGTATCCAGCCATGTAACATGCTTGTTACAGTAACAATGGCTGGATACTTTCCGGACAGCGCTTGTATATTTATTATTAATACCAATAGAAGCAACATCTTTTTCAACATCAACAAAGAATCATTAGGCTTCAATATAATTTGAGGTTAACGAGGAAAATCAGGATTAATAACAAACTCAGAATGCATGTAAGTCAATGCTAGTGCTATGTTCCATTATGCAACCAAAGAGTTAGTAGTTAAGGTTTACCATTAATACTTAGTGAATAAGTAATAAAACAAACAGTTTCAAAGGATTATTTTTCTCCTCAGAAAGACAAAAGCTGAAAAATATTTTTAATAAAGAAATAATTAAAAAGATTTCTCATTGACACCTTATCTGCTTTAATATCTTCTTGTTCTGACAGCCAGTGATTTGGAGGACAAAAACTTCTCCTCGTGTCTCTGGACTTCAACATTTTCACTAGGTTGGTGATCACCTGAAGGGAGAGAACAGGTCTGTGTCACACAAGCGAGGTCAGTAACCGCCCCTGCGCAGAGCCAAGCACATCTCCAGCCAGAGCGGCACACGGCAGCGGGACCCGGCATTGCATCTGGCCACAAACCACCAAACCAGCGATAGAAACGGGCTTTTCTCCGCCAGCATCAGAATGTGCACAAAGCAGTTATCTGCAAACAAATACGTACAGAAAAATCAACACATACATTCACAAGAGAATCTTTTTTTATTACGAGAGAAATGGTGAATAAGTTTTGAAACACAAATTTGGAAGTGTAATTGGCTCATCTGAGCTACAATGAAAGACATCTCCATGTGGTGCAATTTTGTAAAACTTTCATAAGTTAAAACAGCATGTCTTATTTTTTAGAGAAACACTGTGCCAAGGGCACTGCAGGAAAAGGGAAGCATCTAATAATCATCCTCACATCTTCCCCAACCCCACCCCCACACACAAATTTCAATGTTTCCCGTAAGCCTCTGGAGGAGTTCAGTCTACTTTCCAACGTCACTCCACAAAAGTGTAGTCTCCTCTCTTTGGTAAGGCTTCCCCGAATGGTCTGGCCTACGCAAATTCTCACGACATTATCATAGCTTAGTCTTTTATTATTTTTTTTTCTGAATGAGCAATTTTATAGTTCCTCTCTAGCTCCTTACAGAGAGAATCCAACTATTAAAACTACCACGGAACCTAGTAGGTACTCAATGACTGATGGGGATCAATAATTACTTGTAAATTTTATAATATATGATTAAAGAGATCTAATAGCACTATTTAAAAAAGACCTGAAATTCTATATTCAATAGAAATGTATCTTTTATAAGCAAAGATACACCAAAATTATAAATCCAACGTTTTAAACCTCTACAACCAGGATTCAATCATAAACCTACTAGGGAATTCAAGAAGACTGTGATGGTGTTTTCTGAAAAAGTCACTCTGCTTCTAATTAAATACATTAGGATAATCAGAGGAATAATCAAATCAGAACTTGATTTCTAAATAAACTCACTAGATAAGCAAGATCACACAATCTCAATTGTTATTAGATTTCCCTTTAAAATTCCATAATTTAGCATCTACATACAATAGAAATACAAACGCTTTTTTAAAGAAATGCAAATCCTGGCATACAGGGATACCAGAAATTCTGTGTCCCCAAGGAAAAAGGGTGAGAAAGGGTCCTTGGGTTGTTATCTGAGGCCACTATAACGTGGATGCCACCTGAATAACCAACCTACCCATGGACAGAAAAAAGGAGTACCTGAGCACTTTGGCCATGCAAACAAAACTGTAAAACCCCCGGAGATCCAGAATACAGCTTTCTAACTGGTGGACATTTCTTACCAATTTTGAAGTGGCATCTCTCTTGTGACATTTAAAAACCTATCATAATACTATACCAATTATTACACTTTTTGAATTAGTGCAAATTAGTTTAAATAGTCAGGGTAAATCTGGAGTTAGTTATTCCTTGACCCTTGAATCTGCTGTGCTTGCTCACGGGGTCAAGTTACCTATATTCAATGTTTTATAATTATCGATTTCTTGTGCAGCACAGGCAGATTGGCAATAGCCTTGTTTTAGGTTCTAGCTGGTTAACTCCATGCTCTAAATAATGTCATTGACCTAATGCACTTAATTCTTATAAGTCACTCAGCTTTACTCTTCAAAAGTAACGATTAAATCTCAATGAGCTCGGCCAGGCGCAGTGGCTCACGCCTGTAATCCTAGCCCTCTAGGAGGCCGAGGCGGGAGAATTGCTTGAGGTCAGGAGTTCAAGACCAGCCTGAGCAAGAGCGAGACCCCGTCTCTACTAAAAATAGAAAGAAGTTATATGGACATCTAAAAATATATATAGGAAAAAAAAAATTAGCCGGGCATGGCAGCACATGCCTGTAGTCCCAGCTACTCGGAAGGCTGAGGCAGAACGATTGCTTGAGCCCAGGAGTCTGAGGCTGCTGTGGGCTGGGCTGACGCCACGGCACTCTGGCCAGGGTAACAGAGCGAGACTCTGTCTCAAAAAAAAAAAAAAATCTCAATGAGCTGTGTAACATCACATGTGCTATCCTCGTTGGGCACAAATTCAGGTAGTCCATGGGAGGCACACCATACGCTCTTCCAGTACTAGAGACAGAAGTATAATCTTTTGTATGAAGAAAATGTCCTTCTGTTTTCATGACCAACTGATACTAGAGATAAATGCAGATTAAACAGCTACCATGCTAAATTTATCCTTTTATAAACACAATAGTTAATAAAGGACATGCTTTCTGACAAATATTTACATGTATTTAACTGCATCATCCCACTAAATATTGGGACCCCATGAATTTAACACCCCCAAGGAAACTCAGGTTTAATGAGGGCAGGGGTAAGTAACTTGCTGAAGGTCACGCAAGGGGAGACCAGGTCTGCCTAACCACAGAAAACAAAACTGTGTCCACTCTTAGATGTTCATCTCTATTCATCCTCTATTTATGAGGACATTTATTTTCTATAGGTCACAAAAGTTATTAACTTAGATATAAGGCAATTAATGTCCTCATTTACATTCTTCTTCAAAATTATTGTAAAATTAAACATTAAAAAGTTTCAGTTTGGGGCACCCTCTTTCATATTTTCATATCTTAAAAGTGGAAAAAGAAGTAATCACACATTACGTATAAAAATGTCCTGGTACCGCTGATCCTCTTTCCAAAAAAAAAAAAAAAAGCGGGGGGAGGAAGGAGTAGAGAAAGGAAGAGCGGAGGAGGAGAGAGAGAGGAAAGCAGAAGGTGAAAAGCGATTGGAGTCTAGGAGGCACGTCACGGAAGGGATGCCAGACAGAAGTCACTGTGGGAAAGCATATCTTAAGTTAAACTTGAAGACGAGCCCTGGATAGGAACGCCAGAGAAAATACAGGACATCTAGTCAAATCTGAATTTCAGATAAACATCAAATAATATACTTTTAGTATAAGTATGTCCCAAATATTGCATGGGACATAATTACATTTTTTAAAGTAATTGTGATTTATCTGAAATTCAAATTTAACTGGGTGACCTGCATTTTTATTTGCTTTTAAATATGGCATCATTAGCCCTAGACCACTTCCAAAAATAGTTTTTGGAAATGTCAAATATCGTACCTCAAAATCAACTAAGAATATTTTTCCTCCTTCATATAAACTATTTTTCTTCTAAGTTTTAAAGAAAAACATAAATATTAGGAAACCATAAAAATCTGACTGGATCCATTCTGTGATGTGAAAACACCTTTAAATACGTCCTTTTCTCCACATTCACTTTCAGTGTCACCAACTCAGCCGCTCCGCAAATATTTAGTACCAAAAACAGAAAGTTTGTGGAGGTAACCAGTAAAAAATTACATAAATTGACTAAAGATTATGAAAGGTAAGAAAAACTGAGTAACAATTTTAAACTGATCAACAGATAGCCAGTGTTGAATTCATTAGAGAGTTTTTGTTTCAATTAAAACTTTATCAAGGTTTCTGCGAGACTTTACCAAAACGGAAAGACTTCTAGAATTTTAAACAGCATGTAAGTCATAGGTGAACCCAATTTTGCAAATTGAGATCAAATGTTATGAAAACCTGCCCAGAGTGAATTCTGACAGGTGGAGTTAGGCCCGTGGCTCCTAACCGTTGCCACATGTTAGAACCCCCTGGAGCTTTGGCAAGTGCCCACAGTGCCACCAGAGGACAGCCCCCCGAGTCAACTCCTCCGAGGCTGAGCCAGTCAGCAGCTGTCCCAACTGCTCCCAGCGGTTCTGATGTACCAAGACTCGAGAACCAGGGTGGTGACTGGCAGAAAGTAAAATAAAACAGCAAACACACATCAGAAAAACTGGCTCTATCTAGTTCAATACACAAGTTCTAGCAGGGTGTAAGTCATAAATACACAGGATTATGTTCACTTGATGTGTTAATTCTTGCCCCACATATCATGCTCTTGCACACTAGCTCAAAACCTTAGATTAAATAAAGGTTCAGAAACTAATAAATTGAATACCTAGAAACACATACAGTTGTTACACATGCTCTATCATGTACCATTTCAATTAAAAATAGGTGATACTTATAAGGCAGGATTCCCTCAGCCCCCAAATTAAAAAGATCAAGTACATAACTGCACAGAAACATAGAAATTCCTTATAACAATTCAACTTGACATCTGTCCAAGTTAAAGATTATAAATTAACATGCACTGTTTTCCCAAGAGCACAGTGTGTTAGAGAGTTCACTGGCTATGCTGATTGTAAGAAAATCTTGCTTAATTATCCTTGGGGAAATATTCTTAAGCATTGCCTATATTATCACTTCTTAAGAAAATACATTATCATATAATAAATTTATATATAAATTAGATGACTTAAGGCTATTAATGTTAAATTATGACATTTCTGAGTGTAGATGACTGATATTTAGAAATAGTATTGCAACCGAAAAGTAAGTAACATATAGTCCAAGTTCTGAAAGGAAGACCAAGTTACATTATAATATAAAAGTCTATGTAAAGTCAGATAAGTAAAACCAAATAGCTTAGTTAGTACTTTAAAATCTCAATAAAAAGCATATAATTTATGGGTATTTAAGTGTGGTCAATGTGTAATGTGGTAAACAGATCTAAAGAGAAAATTTCAAATATTTGACTTCCTGATGAAGAATATATAAAAATGACATCTGAGAAAAACTTGTAATGTGCCAGCTCTAAGAAAGTCATCTCCCAGGCAATGCCCGTTTCCTACAGCTGTGATGATGCTGGAGCTGGTGCTGCATCCTCCGTGCTTCCACAGTGCCGACCTCTTAGGCTTGTTCCTTCTCAGTGTGAGTGGCTGAACGCTTGTCTTCCTTTCTACACAGGGACAACAGGGACCCAGTCTGAATTCCTTCATGACCCCCCAGCAGACTGTGACCACGCAGGGGTGGGCAACCTGCGGCCTTGGGGCCACGTGTGCTCCTCTGGATCCTTGAGTACAGCCTTTTCAATGAATCCAAATTTTACAGAACAAATCCTCTTGATAGAGGGATTTGTTTTGTGAAGCTTGGTTTCAGCCAAGGGCTACACCGAGGATCCGGAGGGCCCTACGTGGCCCCAAGGCCGCAGGCTGCCCACCCGTGGCCTGCCACCACCATGAAGTATCCGCTCTTGACTGCAGCTGTCAGAAGTTAATCAAGTTTTATACAACTCTTAGTTATCACTTGTTAAAAACTGGCATATTTTGAAAAACGGTATTCTTCACCACACGTTTATAACTCTACAAAATTACTACTCAAAGTATCCACTTTAGTCAAAAAACAAAAACAAAAAATTCAAACCTTCAAAGACAGAAAAGGATATGGCAAAGGTCTACAAAAACAAAATTTGGGTATATCACTTTGCAACTTTTGGCTAACACTGACAGTTGATGATGACATGTCAAGGTTTTAGGGCATTAGTATTGTTTTAAATTTTTACTTTTTAAAAAAACTTTTCTGAAACTGAAAGGTACAAATCAACCACCAAGAAAGTGAAAATCACTCCCAACACAGCTCTTTCTCCCTGTGTGCACATACACAGACGGAAGGTGTGAGAGCCTCCTCCTCTCTCCCTGCCGCACCGCTGAGGGAACTCCTGTGAATTTTGGTAGCTGCACACAAAGACATATCAAAACAGAATTTCCTATCTCCTCACAGAGCTAAAGCAATTATAGCTATAAATTACACTTCAGGAGGAGTTTATAAATTTGATAAATGCATAAACTGTTTTAGCAGTGTCAATGCAGGGCTTAGAAACTGACCTCAATTCTTACAGTGACAAAGAAAGATGACTCTATCCACTTAAAATTCTACGTCCTGTGACCAGCCAACAGAGCCTCTTACACAAATGAGCTCGGCAGGACCATCAGAAACCTGAGAAATGAAAGTGGCTGGTGCTGAAGGAGTCAGGTCTCATCATTTGCAACTCTGTCAAAATCAACAGCAGGCAGGAGATCATTGGCAAAATGCTTTTACCTTCCTTGGTTGATTCTACCTTGAATTATTCAACTCCAATTTGGCACTATGATGTATTAAAAATGCCGATAAAATTTTATTTTAATACTTTTCAAAGGGGAATGTAGAGTAGCAGCTAGCTCTACCAACTACTAGCTACGTGACATCATTTGTAAAATAGGGATAAATACAGTATCTCCCTCACAGAATTATTGTATTAATATTAAATCAATTAATATATGCAAAGCTCTTAGAATACCGTCTAAAACATAGTAACCACTCAGGTGTAAGTTCTTACCATTTCATAATTAAGATAATATTTTCTTAAAAACAAATGGAGCTGATTGCTAAAAGACTATGCCTTGTTTTTGTTATTTTTAGGGCTCAGCTTAATAACAGGTAGGATTAAAATGGTTTTGGGAAGACTGTTTTGGTCAAAGAACAGAAATCCATTCAAAAAATTGTCTTCAAATTATTCTAAACTCAAAAGGTCTTTATAACAACTCAATTTCAAACCTAAAACAATCCTGTACCAAAAAAAGTGAACTTTCACCCTAACTGTTAAAACCTTCAGTGACTAATAAAGTGCTAAGGAGTCACTTTGAGGCATAAAGAAAAGAGTTCACTACAAAATTTTAATTTAATGCTTAAACAAAACAAAGCAGGGCCAGGGTGAAAAATACACAGCACTATTAACTGCAGGGACTTCTATGTCCTAAAGATAAGCCTGTCATATGAAAATTATAAAACTCTCAATAGGTGCTATAATACAATGAAATTATCTGATACTGTACACATAACCTGATATCCTACATAATGGAAATCTTTATTAACAAAGATCCCAGGGTTTAATTAAATACTGAAAAGAAAACACATATGCTACCATAATACCCATACCCAGGAAAAGCTTACGCAAGGATCATAAATGTTAATAAGATAGCTTATTTTAACTTAGAAAAGTTACAAAATTGTCAATTGCTAAGAAAAGATATATTAAGGGCTTAACATGTGACCTTTAAAGTTTACTTAGGGATATAGAGATAGGTAATTAAAATAAATTGTGCAAACATATATTACACCAATCTGCACAATTATAAATTCAATGATGCATTAGTGCTGTATTCACTGCAATCAAAACATTATCAGTTACTCTCTCTGCTACTAATGCTCATGCTCATAAGTGAAATGTGTTGTAAAATCAGGCAGAATGGGCTGGCTAGAGACTCTCCCGGACTTGTAGAATGAATAAGCATTCCTTAATTAGCCCATCAGGTTAAGTGCAAGCATTAATGGGCCCTTCCTAAAGTCTAGCTTGACATCTTTCTCCAAACATGGCCAAGAAGAAAGTTCCATTAGCAATATTAATACAAGCTTAGTTGATCATTTTCATTCAATTAACTTCTTTCAATTAAATAGATAGCTTGACAAAAGCAGTGATAAAAGACCTGAAGGGACAGCTGATGACTCGAACTGAACATTAGTGTGCGAGAGGTCGCTGGTATTAAACGGACTGTAAATCTAGCATTCAATTTGGAAAATGCATTTCTTCTGCTCTCACTCCTTTAATGAGCAATTTTAGCTGACTAGATGTGTTTGCTGCAGAAATTTCATGGGAAGTCAAGCACCCTTTTCCTTTTCTTTTCTTCTACCCCAGTGGCTATATTCTCAGTGGTGGTGGTTTCCTGCCAACATTCCAGCCACAGTAACTCATAACTTCTCTTCTAAAATGAAGATATTTTACAATAATTTACATATAACTTGCATGTAAAATTAATGACCCATTCTACCTTATTAATCAGTTATTTGAAAAATAAAATCTGTAAGAAATTTTAAATGAAAACACTAAAATTTTTAAATTATGCTTCACCTTGTCACAGTTAAGTACTTATGGCAATTTACAAAGATATATGTAGCAATGTAAAAACAAGGTTTCAAAATGAGGTAAATTTAAATTAAAATCACTTTTCTTAATTAAAAAGTTCTACAAATTAAAATGTATGCCGGAAACAAACCTATTCTTCTGAAACGAGTCAAGACAAAACACGTTTGTATGCTATTGGACCTCAGTAAGCACTCTGACACACATCCTCCACACCTTAAATAACTGAATCCAGCGTTTCTGCTCCATCTGTATACACTGCTGCACGTCGGCGCTGGTGGCGACCCCGATGCTCTGGAGGGCCGTGACGTACTCCTCCCGCACCTCCGGCCTGGCCTCGGGGTGGGCCAGCCTGATGATCCCCAGACAGGCGTCCCGCAGGCAGCGGGACAGCACCACCAGCTCCTCCAGAGTGAAAGGCATCATGGACGGCCGTCTCTGACCTACAACTGAGAAACACGACCCAGTTTTCTATCACACGTTTCTGTTTTCATTTCTTCACACACACTGCAAGACTTAAAAACTGACAGGCCATATAGACAGCAATGAACTGATTTCTCAAATTCTCACCTTCTATGGGATCACCGAAGAATTCATTATCATGTATGGAAATTAGCGAATGACTAAACAAGGAGCTAAAAAGGTAAAAGAGTGGGATGATTCGACTGGAATCCTCAAAAGACATAGGCGAGCCCCTTGATATCACCTGAAGCAGTGGGACCATGGACCTTGAGTTGGGGAAAGGGAGGAAAAACAGTTATTTTAAGATTAGTTTTAGTTCGGGAACAGATAAAGACATGACACCAGAGAAATGTAATCGGGGCACTTAACAATCACATTAATACTTAAAATACTCAGAGGGAAAGTCACTGTGACTGTGACAACATAGGTTAATAAATAGCACGTATTAATTTAAAAACAGCACAGCAACCCATTACTCTTCAGGAACGTGCCTGCTACTTACAGCAACTGGCTGCATAAACGAAGCTACTAAGGATGAGCTAGTGGTCCCAAGGCTGACGCCACTGCTGAAGACACACACTGTACCCTGCTTTGCCAAGGAAAACCGTCCCCCTTTCTCTCAACTCAACATACCTTAAAAAGGCAAATCATTCCGGACTCAGGAAAAACTCACCCAGTCACGTACTTTTAGGAACATCCAAAATAGTTCAAGGAATGTTAACAACAGTTCAACCCTGAAGCAAAACAAGGACCTTCAGAGGAACAATGCTTCCCCCTTCTGCACTGGCCGTGCTCCCAGTGTCTACATTATTAATATATATTTTATATATAGATTATTATATAGATGATATGTATCATTAATAAATGAGATTTGACCAGCAGTCAGGATGCACAAATTCCATGAGAGCAAAGCAGAAAGGAGGTCACCAGTTATCGGCAGTCGGGCACTGGTGTGCTGGGCTGGACTGCCCGGGGTTTCCCAGTCCCTGTGGGGCACGGTTCACGGAGGGCACAGCTCAGGGCAGGCACTGCCACCAGCAGTGCAGCCCCAGCTCCACTCCCACGGGGAAAAGATGCTCTGGGCACCATCCTACACAGCTGCACACACCTGGATCATACTTGCAGTTGTGATACTTCGTATCTAGCACTACACTGAATGGACTCACAAATTAATGAATGAAAGCTATTCATCCAAAATAAAAATGTAGTAGGGATACACAAAAAACAACAAAGTGCAATTGTCCTACCTCACTGCCAAAGCCTGGATGACGGAAAAAGGCTGTCGATGTAGAGGATAAAAGTGGTATAGGGCTGCCTTAACTGCATCACAGTGGCTGCTTCTCACTGCCCATCCCATGAGAACAGGAGCCCTTTCCTACTTCTGTTATTTGGGAGAGGGTACCGCTTTGTTGCCGGGACTAGAGTGCAGTGGTGTCATCATAGCTCACTGCAACCTCGAATTCCAGGGCTGAAAGGATCCTCCTGCCTCAGCCTCTTAAGTAGCTGGGACTACAGGCGCCACCACCACATCCAGCTAATTTTTCTATTTTTTGTAGAGATGGGCTCTTGCTATGTTGTTCAGGCTGGTCTCAAACTCCTGGCCTCAAGTGATCCTCTTGTCTTGGGCTCCTAAAATGCTAGGATTACAGGCGTGAGCCATGCGCCTGGCCCCTCTCCTATTTCCTGAGTTACTTCCCACCATGCCTAGTACCAGGCCAGCCATATACAGTGGTATGCAGTAAAAATTTTGCTGACATAGAGAAAAAATGTAATGTCATATATTTTATTGATATTAGTAAAAAATAAATGATTGGTACCTTTTAGTTCCCTTGCTACTAAATGTAGAACTACAAAAATAACAGATAATATTGAAGAACACATTCTGTTTAGGGGAATATGGTATAGGTAGTGTTAACCAGTTGCAATGTGGACAAGTATTTGACGACTCGAAAAAAGCGATGAATCAGCTTCAGCTGTCATCCCTGTCAAGAACCTTGTACTGAAAATCATCCTCATCATATCATCAACTACACACGTTAATGCCAGGATGCATACAATCCTTAAACAAAAGAATAGGGTAATTAACCAACAGTAACTCACTTGTTCTGTTTAAACCCCTGTGAAATAAGCAAAAGGAATTAGTCACGTTTACTTTAACGTCAGGAACTGGGACCGGCAAGAAGGGCAGTCATTTGCTGAGTCTTTGGCACGAGTGAGAAACAGATGTCCTGGGTTCTCTGATGACCACTCTTTCCGCTATGAACACTGACTCAAATATTCCTCTGAAAAGAGGTCAATCCCAGAGACTTATGCGCAGATAAAAAGTCCATAATTTACTGTAATGGCAAAGACACCGATTCAGGGGAATTACCGACCATCAGTGAAACTCTGGCAGGTTCCTGACCTGTCTCCACCCTCAGAACAGGGCTTTCACGGTCCGTGTCTGTGGGAGTCCTCCCTCCTCCCTGCCCCAGCTTACAGAGCTTCTTGTTTTCTACTTAAGAGCAGATTTTTGCCTCAAAAAGTTTGCAGAGTACTACTATAGACTATTCTGGAATTATGTGATCAAATAACGAACAGCATCCACTGTGGACATCTGGGCAAAGCACCGTTATGTTATGTCTTGGTACCGGGAGGCCTATTGGGAAACAGTATCCAGCCGGCTGTATGTCCTTTCCTCTTCAGCAAGAAGGAAACTACCCTGGCTGATTTCAACAACAAATACTGAAAATGAGGTAAATGAATAAAAATGTTATTTGCAAAAGGTCTGATATTCCAAAATAATTGTTTCCTATCCATCTAGAGATACTTTAAATGCATTAGGTTATTAAGTATGGAATGTCTGATTTCCTTAAGTACTAAGCTTGACAGTTGATAGCTCTGACATTTCACTTCGACACTTCTCGTTTTATGTTTATTGTGTCTTTCAAATGCGCAGTTTGGCTTATGATTATCTTTGAATTTTATTTTTTAGAGCAATTTTTGTGAAACCATGGGTAAGTAAAAAATTCATGTTATTTTTTAACATTAGTTCTGTTGTGGAACCAATGCAGCAGACAGCTAGAAATATCAACATAGTGTTTGGGAAGGATGTGGCTAATGAACGCACAGTACATCGATAGTTTGACAAGTTCCATTCTGGTGATTTTAAAATCTTGAAAATGAGCCAGGTGGGTGACCTGAGACCAAGGTGGATATTGAAAGCTGTAGTGGAAGCGAATCCATCTCAACCCGTGTGTGAATTAGCAGCAAGGTCTGACATTACTATTCCAACATTGGACCATTTGAAACAAATGGGCAAGGTAAAGAAGCTGGATAGATGGGTAACACATGAATTAAACCAGCATCAGAAAAGAACTGTCTCCAAGCTTGCCTTTCTTTGCTGTTATGACATAAAGGCGAACCATTTCTATACAGTATTGTTACCTGTGATGAAAGATGGATTCTTTCTGACAATTGCAAGTGTTCAGCACAACAGATGAATAAAGGTGAAGTGCTGAAACATAGTCCAAAACCAACTATTCATCCCAAAAAGCTAAATCCACTATGGCTTTATGAAACCTGGTCAATCGATTACAGCATATGTCTACTGCAACCAATTGAAATGATGAGGATGCTTGCGATTAAGCAGCCGAGATTGGCCAACAGAGACAGGCCAATCCTCTTGCAATACCACATGTCAAAAAAAACAAAGCTGCTCAAACTACAGAGGCTGGACTTGGAAACTCTCTGTCATCCACTGTATTCACCAGACCTTGCACCAACTGACTACCATTTCTTCCAGGCTTTGGACTACTTCTTGCATGGAACAATATTCAATTCTCAACAAGCTGTGGAAACCACCTTTTGTGATTTCATAGCCACTCCCTCTCCAGGCTTCTTTGCTGCTGGCATAAACAAGCTACCATTAAGATGGCAAAACTATGTTGCCAGTTTAGGTGCACACTTTGATTAATTGTACTGCTTCCTGTTTGAGATATAAAAAACTAAACTTTTCATTCGAAATCAGACATTTCATACTTAATGACCTAATCGTACTGCAGGTGTGGGGTGAGGAACGGTGCCTCTCGGTCAGCCCAGACTGGCTGCCTCTCAGCGGCCTGGTGAGCCGACCACGGCACTGACTCTGGGTTCTAACCCAGGTCTCAGGGCAGGAACAGGCTCTGCACTTTAACACGCTCCCTTGAGGAAATCGCTGCACACTAAGGTGAAGCCCTAATTATAAAGTCTGCTGTGAAGTGTTTCCAAATTTCACTGAATGCCATTTTCAGAAAAGCAGGCATTTCATTTTAAATTTTATTCGCAACAGAAAATGTGATGAGACATATACAGAAGGTCACTGACTCACGATGGTTCCACCCGGGACTTTCAACGAGATAAGCATTCAATGGAAACTGGCACTCTGAGTACCCATAAAACCATTCTGTTTTTCACTTTCAGTACAGCATTCAATAAATTATGAGATATTCAGCACGTTATCAAAAAATGGGCTTTGTATTTGAAGATTTTGCCCAACTAAGTTTAATGTAAGTGTTCTGAGCATGTATCAGGTTGGCTGGACTAAGCTGATGCTTCATAGATCAGGTGGACTAAGTCATGGGATCTTCAACTTATGATGGGTTTATCAGGACACAACCCCATTAAAAGTCAAGGAGCACATGTATTAAGAATGTATTAACACCCTGTCAGTTTCTTGAGGTCTTAACAAATAAAAGGTCAGGTGTGGTGGCTCACGCCTGTAATCTCAGCACTGTGAGAGGCCGATGGGGGAGGATCACTTGAGGTCAGGAGTTCAAAACCAGCTTGAGCAAGAGCAAGACCCCATCTCTACTAAAAATATAAAAAAAAAAAATTTGCTGGATGTGGTGGTGGCGCATGTCTTTAGTCCCAGCTACTCGGGAGGCTGAGGCAGGAGGATCACTTGAGCACAGGAGTTTGAGGTTGCTGTGAGCTAGGCTGATGCCACAGCACTCTAGCCGGCGCAACAGAGCAAGACTCTGTCTCAAAAAAACCCCCCAAATAGAAACTATCTAAAAACTTGTATAATTTTATCAGCTTAAAATGATAATAATTAACAGTATCTCATTTTTTCTTTCACACATCACGATTCCATTTCCTCACCAAAAGATAAATATCAGAAACAAATAAGCAATTATCAGGCAGCAATATGAAAGTATCACTGCTGCTAGGCTGGGACCCTTAAGGCAAGTGGTAATCTCCTGTCCTAATGTTCCCCAATCTCCTTTTGCCCTAAAAAAACCTGTTATTCATGAAAGATAAGGTTGGCAGTGAGATGTGACTGATGTGCACCAAAAACACCGCAAAACAAAACAGACCTAAAACCTTATAGTTTAGTTTGGAAATGAAAGGCCAGAAAAGAATTTTTCTGGGCATTATGTTATTCCAGGGGTCTCTCATCTCTGCTTGTGCCACTCACTGTTGATGCAAGAGGATCTCTTAACCATTACATGTTTCACCAGATACAGTGGCATTGCTAAAAACCCCCTTTACTCACTTAAGATTCATTAAGATTAAATGAAAACACAGGAAGTAATTCAAAGTAATGCTATTCATAAATTGACATTTCCATTAGTAACAACAGTTTTGTACAGATGCTTTGAACACCAGTTCCATTCATAAAGAGGCCAATTGTGGCCAATTAAAAGGTCCTAAAATGTATCTCTTGCTCTATGTACTGCATTAAAAAGCCCCAAATCCAGAAATCTCAACAAAAGATTTTTCAGCACCACCTTACATGGTACAGAGCAGATTAGACAGCAGGTGAATGCATATTTAAATTCTGGACACCTGCCAAAAATTCTTTCTTCCAACTTCTTGTTCCTAAAAAGAAAAAAACCCACCCTTTCCTTCCACACTCTTGCTCTACAACTAAGACTTGCCTTTCCTTTACAGGACGAGCTGGTTGCATTCTCTCAGTCTGATAGGAAGCAGGCTACACAGCAGGAGGTGAGCAGTGGGTCAGCCACTGAACCTCCATCTGTATTTACAACCACTCCCCATGGCTGGCATCACCAGCTGAGCTCCGCCTCCTGTCAGATCAGCAGCATTAGATCCTCATAGGAGTGTGAACCCTACTGCAAACTGCACATGCAAGGGATTTAGGTTGCGGCTCCTTATGAGAATCCAATGCCTGATGATCTGATGTGGAGCTGAAGCCGTGATGCTAGTGCTGGGGAGCAGCTGCAAACACAGATTGTCATTAGCAGAGAGGTTTGACTGCACAATAAATGTAATGTGCTTGAGTCATCCTGAAATCGTGGCTCCCACCCATGTCCGTGGAAAAACTGTCTTACACGAAACCAGTCCCTGGTGCCAAAAAGATTGGGGACCACTGCACTAAGTTTAATCTCCAATTAACTGAGTTACACACCTCATCTTTTTGTATCACAGTACAGAGAGACTGGCTTAGACTTCTTATGGAGGAAAAATCCAACAACATGGTAAAGGGCTAAGTCAGTTTGTCAGGAAGAATTTTAAATATGATTATTTCTTCTTATGCATTCAATTAAATATATATATTAAAGAAGCTTTCAAGTTACACATTTATATACGAAAAATCAAATTATTTCAACAAAAGTTCTAAAAACCAACCTCTACATTGTTTTAATGTTTGTAATGATGTTAAATTTGCTTCAAATCTATATTTTCACTATCAAAAGAATATTAAATCTCCTCCGATGGGTGCCCAGGGTAAAAAAAAAAAAAAAAAAAAAGGAACATTAAAGTCATATGGAGGAAAGAAATTTCCAAGTCTCTCGTACATAACGTATGGATAAATAACTATAAATTAGGCACTAAGTTTTCCTTTTGTGAAATTGAGAGCATCCAGAATTTGTCTTCCAATACGAAATGAGTTTAGCAGCAGCAGGACTTAAGAACACCTGCATGCGGCATCCCCGACTGGGCAGCCACTGCCTGTGCCCTGGAGCTCAGCCTGTGATCGTCTTACATACCCTGTGATCATGCGCGTAGTCATGGAGGATATCAGAAACCACAGGTGTCTCAGAAACCGGGCATTGAAGGCTAAACTGTAGAGGAGCCTAAAAAAGAACGGGGGAAAAATAAGGAAGAATAAGCAAAGTGAGCAATTATTCACTCAATACATTCCTTTTAAAAAAAGAACAAGCTATACACTGAAGATAAAAGTACAGTTTAGAAAACACCTATGCTAACACCACGAAAGCCGCCTCCTACAGCAGCCACCTGATGAGGACACCGGGGCGCAGCACGCACTGCGTGGAGCCTGGCGAGCCCGGGATGCGGCCAGGAGACCTGCCCACAAGGAGGCTGCTCCCCTTCTGACTGCACATCACGGTAACACACCACGGTACATTAATTTTGTGCAATATTAATACATTACTGTTAGTAATATACATTTAAAATTTCTAAAATACTTAATGACTGTACGTCACATTTCTTGAAATAAACACAAAAAAGTTAATATCTCAAAAATGATTTAACTCTAAAAATATGTTTTAAAGGTCCTTAAAACTCTTCCTTTATAATATCAAATTGATTAAAAAGACCAAAGGGCTATGGAAAGGGTGAAACTAAATCAGATTTGTCTTTTTTTTGTAAAGGCTTAGGATGGTAGGAAAACATGATTTTAAAAGAGGAATGTGATCTTACTAGAAACATTCTAGAAGAATAAGAAAGAAGAAAAATAAAAACAAAGTTGGGGCCAGGCGCGGTGGCTCACGCCTGTAATCCTAGCACTCTGGGAGGCCGAGGCAGGAGGATCGCTCAAGGTCAGGAGTTCGAGACCAGCCTGAGCAAGAGCGAGACCCCGTCTCTACTAAAAAAAAAAAAAAATAGAAAGAAATTATCTGGCCAACTAAAATATATATAGAAAAAATTAGCTGGGCACGGTGGCACATGCCTGTAGTCCCAGCTACCCGGGAGGCTGAAGCAGTAGGATCGCTGAAGCCCAGGAGTTTGAAGTTGCTGTGAGCTAGGCTGACGCCACAGCACTCACTCCAGCCCGGGCAACAAAGTGAGACTCTGTCTCCAAAAAAAAAAAAAAAAAAAAAAGTTGCGATCAGGCGTGGTGGCTCACACCTGTAATCCTATCACTTTGGGAGGCCAAGGTGGAAGAATCGCTTGAAGTCAGGAGGTTGAGACCAGACTGAGCGAGACCCTGTTGCTATGACAAACAGAAAAATTAGCCAGGCACAATGGCCTGCACCTGTAGTCCCAGCTACTCAGGAGGCTGAGGCAGGAGGATGGCTTGAGCCCAGCAGTTGGAGGCTGTAGTGAGCTATGATGATGCCACTGAACTCCAGTCCCGGGGATAGAATGAGACTCTGTCTCAAAAAGGAAAAAAAAAAAAAAGGGTATAATCCTGGAATGAAAACCTCAAAGACATTAAAAGAGCAGAATTCCATACTTTTAAATCCCAACATATCCAGTCTTATATCCTTCTTGTGGGAAGCTAAATTTAACACAGACTCGCTGCACTTTCAAGTCTTAGGAGGCCTCAGACATCATCTGGTCCCACTGCTGTATGTTACAAGGACAGCAGGCACAGACACCACATGGGGCCCAAAGTGGAAAGCTGCTGGTGGCAGAGCAAGTCTCTCGCGTCACAGTGGGTTCTCCACCCCGCGAGGCAGCACCAGCCCTAGAGGACCCGGCCCCCAGGGTCTTCACAGGGGCTTCCCTTTGCTGTCAGGAGAAACAGCACTAACGGTAACTTGATCATCTGACTAAAGAAAACACTGTGTCGTGTGTACCCACAACTCTGTGACTTTATTTACTGCTGATACTGCACTGTATTGAGTATACTTTAATAAACTGAATTTTGCAAGTACGTTCATTTAAATGACCACAGAAGAGAAATAACAGGGCTTAGAGAAATAAGGCACATTTCAATACAAAATCTCAAATTTGATTGAGTAATTTCCTGTATTTAATCCAAAATGCCAGATGCATTGTTCTGTATTAGCGTTTTCTGAGGACAAAATATGAACTATGGAGTCTGGTTTTTAAAAAGAACTCTATTCTTATTTCAGTGGTACATTCTGAGATGTCCCAATGGCACTAAGGGCACAATCACTGAAAAGAATAGTAAAAGCATGAGAGAGCACGCGGAATTACCTAGAATCATGAAATCTTAGGCTAGAAAGAATCTATTAGATTAGTATGGACCACGCTTCCATGTCACGTAGGCTAAAAGTAATCTGTTTGCGTCAGAAAATGAAGAGGTTGGGTTACATCCATTTTAAGGTCTTTCCCAGCTCAAAAGTATTATGATTTTATGAAAGCATGCGTGACATTTGTCACAAGAACATGCCATGACAATCATGAAATTCTGACAACACTATTTTAATTCCCTAGAAAAGCTTCACTCAGTGAGTCTCAAAATTACATTGAAAATTAAGAAAAAAAATCTTACTGGAATAAGGAAAAAAATATTTAATAGCAGCAACACAGTAAGTTAAAGGAGACCATGTTATTAAGTATGCTCTCTCCCTATCATTAGTGCTCAAGCAAATTTCCACTTAAAATTCACTTCAAAAAAGACTACAGCATTGTAAACAGTACAGAGTTATATTCAAAAATAATAATACATGCCTCATCTCTGAGACACTTAAGATGTTTAGCATATGCCTAATACATAAATAAAGAGCACTAACATTTTTTTCTTGCCTTTGTGGAGTTTTATGTGATAAGAAGGGTATGCAAACCATAAGAAAAATCTGTGAAAGCCATGACCTTCAACATGGAAGAACATTATCATAGAAGATAATGGTTGCTTGTTTTATTTCTTTTCCATAAAGAAACTGAGTTCTTCATTAAAAATGTATTATCTCGGCCAGGCACAGTGGCTCACGCCTGTAATCCTGGCACTCTGGGAGACTGAGGCGAAGGACTGCTTGAGCTCAGGAGTTCAAGACCATCCTGAGCAAGAGCAAAACCCCATCTCTGTCAAACATAGAAAAATTAGCCAGGAGTCCTGGGGGCACCTGTAGTCCTAGTTACTTGGGAGAATGAGGCAGGAGGATCGTTTGAGCCCAGGAGTTTGAGGTTGCAGCGAGGTATGATGATGTCATCGCACCCCAGGCTGGGCAACAGAGGGACACTGTCTCAAAAAAAGAGTATTGCCTAGTATAATTTTGCATATTTTCAATAGGTGTGTTTTTTGTTCTTTTTTTCTAAAACCAAAATAAGACAAAAAGAATGTTGATCTCATCCTTCCAGAAATAATCGGAGTTAATGACTTATTTGCTATAAATCCATCCGGATATTTTGTGTGTGTGTGTGTGTACACACATATACTTATCACAAAAATGAGTTCTTCACACATATTCTCTTATAACAGAGTTTTCCACTAAGATTATAATTAACATCTTTCCATGTCAATATATAAATATTTCAGAAACACCATTCTTACGGCTACACATTTCCAAGGTTGTACTTCAAGCTAACTTTGAAATAATTATCCTTACAAAATTAGTCACTCAATAAGGAACAATAAAACAAACTAAACTTCTAAAAATAGATTACTGAAGGTTATTTAGTTTGGGACTCTACTAATAAAAGGCAAAGAAGTGACATAATCTTTTCCCACATACTGGGGTAGATTAAATATTACCCTCTAAGCTTTATTTAGTTGTAACAACCTTATGAGTTAATTAGCAAAGAGCAACATTTTCAACCAGGTCACGAACTCAGGCCGGTTCTCCAGAGGAACTGCTGAGCTACTGAACAGACCGTGACAGAAGACACCAGCGCACAGGCAGGCAGTCAAGGCCACCACCCACGGTACCGCCTGAGACGCCCTCTGTAAGCAAAGGTGTCACAGGTGAGAGAAACATCACAAGACACCCAATGATCCAGCCAACTCTTTCAGCACACAAGTGCAAATGCAATACTTTGTGTTTTCCTGCTAAAAGTATCACTTTACTGGCAAAATCAATATTAAAATAGATATGTAACTATTCACCTCTGAGATAATGCAAGATTAAAAATAATTTTCAAATTTCCTTAATGATAATAAGAACTTTAAGACATATTTCATCTCGAGGCAAGAAGATAAGCTTTAGACATATAGCTGTGTTAAATTAACATTCGAGTACCAAAACCGCCAACTAGCTTCAACAGACAGTTCCCCTTTTACTCTCCCTCATACTACAGTTCAAATTAAAATGGGGGCGAGCAGCATTCATTACCTCGAATGCCTTCTTTGCCATTCCCTTCTCTTGCTATTTCTTTACACTGTTCTTTTTTCTAGAGACAGAGTCTCGCTTTGCTGCCTCGGCTACACTGAGTGCCGTGGCGTCAGCCTAGCTCACAGCAACCTCAAACTCCTGGGCTCAAGTGATCCTCCTGCCTCAGCCTCTGGAGCAGCTGGGACTACAGGCACGCGCCACCATGCCTGGCTAATTTTTTGTTTCTATTTTTAGTTGCCCAGCTAATTTTTTCTATTTAGTAGAAACAGGGTTTCACTCTTGCTCCCCTGGTCTCGGACTCCTGACCTCAAGTGATCCTCCCATGTCAGCCTCCCAGAGTGGTAGGATTACAGATGTGAGCCACGGCACCCGGCTCCTATCTCTTAACACTATTCTTGAAAGAAAACTTTTAAAATGTGGGAGGGATTTAAAATAGCTATATTATATGCGTCTGCCAAGTTTACTCATATTTCCTGTGAATCAATTATAATTCACAAATGTTTTAGAAAATTCTTAGAAGTTTCAAAACTCACTATAAATTCCATCGCTAAAGTTGACTAAAGCTAGTCTAATTTATTTGCTGTGTCTAATCAGTTTATAATCCACATATAATTTCAAAATAGATTCAATACAATCAGCTGTGTTGAAACGTTTAAAAGCTCATCCATTTTATTTGATCTTCCTGAAATAAAATGCAAATTTTAACAGAATCAATAGCTGATTAAATCTATTGATTATACTGAAAATGTCACTGATAATAAAAGCAATCATGAAATTCTAGACAAAGAAATAAATCTATATATTTCTCTCTCCAAGTACATCCTCAATGTTTTTCTAGATTATAAAAACTTATTTATAAACATATGAACAGTACATATTTAATTCTGCATATACAACGAAACACAAATCTCTATTTTTCTCCATTGAAGTCATCTGCATAGTCATTTTTCCCCAAATTATTGAAGTATGAGATATGAGCTTATAAATCAAGAGCTAAAGAGTACTTATCTCCGTATATGTAACAGTGCTCATAAAACATATGGGGAAGCAGCACTGCATTTCCAGGGCACACAACTGTCTAAATCACAATAATTTAAAATAACACAAGACACAAATAAGGTGGCTCATTCTATTAGTTTTTGGAGGAAAAATTAAGCATGTATTGAAATAAAACTGGTATACCTTATATTTTGATATATTTATATGGAAACTATAGGCAAATTATAATATTATATCAACCTGTGTGATCCTTAAAACACTATCTTCAAAAATTCCATTTCAGATCTTTTAGATCTGCCAGTGGAGCAGAAGAGCCCAGCCCGGAAGAACGTGGCAGCCCACCCATTCTGTCCAAGGAGAGGGGAAGCCTCTGGACAGAGACCAGCACACACACAAGGAGAGAGGCGTGCAGCACCAGAGGCATAAAAGTAGACAAAGGATCAGGAAAATGCACAAAATTAAGTGTGGTTGCGGCAAAGAATATTCTGCGGCTAGAAATAAAGTTCGAGAGTTAACTAAATGCTTGATAACAAAATGACACTGCAGGAATCAATAATCTAAGGAATGTGAACTGTTTCCTGAAAGCAAAAGGGATTCACTGGGAGATGTTTAAGCAAAACATGACAAAGAATACAGCTTTGACACAATGAGGGAGGAGAGGATGAGTCCAAGCCTAGCACTGTCCCCATGATCGCTCTGTGAAGGCAGACATGTTCTAGAAGGTGCGGTCCAATAAGGTAGCCACTGGACACATGTGGCTATCAGGCCCTTGAAATGTGGCTTGTGTGACAGAGGACCTGAGCTTGTGCTTGTATTTGATTTAAAGCAAAAACATCACTAGTGGATACCACGCAGGAGACCGCGACTCCAGGCTGCAGGCACAGACATCTGAGGGAATATGGCAGGAGGGAAAGAGGCGGCTCCCAGGAGCGACGCTGGATCAACTACAGACTGCATGTGGGTGTGAGGACAGGTCCGGAGGGCACCTCCTATCAAGCAGGTGAGTACGTGTACGAAGCTCCAGAAAGTAACTTCAGCTAAAGACACGGATGTGAGTCAGCAAGACAGAGGTGAGGACATCTGCATGAAAGACATCACTCCAGAGAATCAAATGAAAGAAAAGAACTAAAAAGCAGAACAGAAGTAGTCTAACAAGTTTTAGAAAGACTAAATAAAACAGAGAAAAAGAGGAACCCATAAAGGAAACTGCGAAGGAGGAGCCCAGGTGTTAAAGAAACCTCAGGAGGACAGTGTCTGTGAAAGGAACAGGTGAAGGAGCATCAAGAAAAAAAGAACGAGGAGGGCCAGACGCCACACAAAGGCAGGACAGGCCCTGGGCTGAGCAGGGCCACCACGGGTCATCTCAATGTGGACATCCACAAGCTAGGATCACACAGCCATTCCACAACACACGGAATGCACCCACTAAAAATCCCAAGTCTGCCAGGGTTAAAGCTGAACCCTTCACACAGACTGTCCTTACTATCTTACATTCTCGCTTTAGTCCTCTGGATATTGAAATCGTGCCTTCATTTTTCCCCTTCCCACAATAGAGGCAGTTAATACTCATCTATATGTGTATTTTTTAGAGACAGGAGCTCGCTCTATCACCCAGGCTGAGGGCAGAGGCACAATCACAGCTCACTGCAGCCCCAAACTCCTGGGCTCAAGTGACCCTCCCGCTCCGGTCTCCCAAAGTGCTAGAATTACAAGTGTGAGCCACTGCATCCAGCCTTACCCACATTTGAAAATAGGGGATATATTTTCCCAAGAAAAAAATTACTTAAGATTCAATTTTTATTCAGATTTCCAAGTCCAACAGTAAGATATATAATTTTCTTCTCAAAAAAGGAACTGGCAACTCATTTATTACTTAACTAATTAAGAACAAATTAAGTCATTCACCTAATCCAAAACTCAAAGTGATGTAAAAACAGTGTAGTTAGGACACCAGGCCTCTTCCAGCCCTGGCTGCCCCAGACACACAAGTGACCACTTTTATGAATTTCCTATTTACACTTCCAAGTTTCTTCACGCAAATACATATACACACCATTTTCCCCCACCCTTCTTACACAAAAAGATTATTATACACATTGTTCTATGTCTTCCTTTTTTCATGTAAACATCTATCTTAGAAACCTTTCCATATCAGTGTGAAAAGGGCCTCCATGTTCCTTTATATAGGCTGACAATCAATATCAAGCAAATTAAAATTGCAAATCCCAGTTCTGAAAATTAGAGGGACTAATATTAACCAGTGAAGAGTTAAGAATGAGTTATCAGCCTGGGAATATACTAATCATCTTTTAAATACTTTTTTATAAAAATCCAAATTCAAAGTATAAAATCTAAAATAGGCCGGGCGCGGTGGCTCATGCCTGTAATCCTAGCCCTCTGGGAGGCCGAGGCGGGTGGATTGCTCAAGGTCAGGAGTTCGAGACCAGCCTGAGTGAGACCCCGTCTCTACTAAAAATAGAAATAAATTATTGTGGACAACTAAAAATATATATAGAAAAAATTAGCCGGGCATGGTGGCGCATGCCCGCAGTCCCAGCTACTCGGGAGGCTGAGGCAGTAGGATCGCTTAAGCCTAGGACTTTGAGGTTGCTGTGAGCTCCGCTGACGCCACGGCACTCACTCTAGCCCGGGCAACAAAGAGAGACTCTGTCTCAAAAAAAAAAAAAAAAAAAAAAAAAAGAAAAAAAAATCTAAAATAGTTAAAGTATGACTACTTGCTCTTTCTAAATACTTAAAACCTAATATATTTAAACCATAAATAAAATTCCTAGAGTAGTTTCTTAGAGGAAATAGGTGCTGTACTCATAAAATCAAGCCTTCACAGAAAGCTCCTTTACCCATTAAACACCTTTTGGGAGCGGTTCACTAGTAAACCTCAGACCAGGGCAGAGAGGCATTTAAATCCAGTAATCACTACCCAAAGCAATGGACCTTGTGCTCCAATAAAAGCTAGTGTCCTGGCTCAGCTGCTAGGATCCTCAGATCTCACATCCTGCTCTAATGCAATTAGCCTGCAAAGGGCTAATTACCTAATCGAGGAGTCACAATTTCACTGATGCCTCACTTCCTCCAACGGTAATAAACACCAGTGAGCCAAGACAGCACCTCGTTAGTTGGCTGTGTTAGTGTTTACAGGGCAATTACAGCCACTGGTGATACCTTCCTCACTGGCAGCTCATTTCAAAGAATGCCTTCCTTACCTACAGAAGTCCCTCTTCTCATGCTGTGGAATGGCACTGCGTAAGAAAACAGACTTCTGCAGGGTGATGTGAACCAGCACGGCACCTGAGACTGCCAGCACCTTTCCGCAGTCGCAGGGGCCACATCAGTCCCTTGGGTCCTATGGAACTACTACATGTATTTTGCACTCCATCCAGTTAAATCTTTTTCTATTTAATCCTCAAGAAACCACTAAAGTATTACTCAAAATGAAGGGAAAGAAAATAGTTTAAGATTACTGTCACAGTTACCTAAGATCAAATTAGCCACATTTTAAACCTGTATGTTTTGTTTTGTCCCAACCAAAAGTTTATTTCAAATTTTTGAAGAACAAAAACTTACTTACAAGAATAACTTGTCGAGGACAATCCAATTAAAAGGTACTATGAAATAAAGCCTACAAGATATGTAACATACTGGTTCTCTAATGCAGGTGTGACTCCAACCTTTAGGTGACCACACTCTCACTCATAGGGCACAAACAGAAGCCAATCTGATTTGCTGACACATGACATACAAAGTACGCCAGAGCCTCAGGCACCAGGAAAAGGCCTCAAGTTGGTTTAGGAAAGAAAAATAAACTTTCATTTTCTATGAAACGCTTGGGCAGAAAACTCTATATCATGTTCTATCAGAAAACAGCAGATAAAACTGGTCCCAGTGAAGACCATGGGGAATCGCAGGGAGGCAAGCCTAGGTCGCCGTCGGGTACTGTCACCCCCCAGGCAGACTCGCCTGACTTTGGGCACCATCATGCGATGCTGCACCATGAGTGTGTGACAGACGGAGGCCATCACGGTGAAGACGTCCTCGCTGGCGGAATCCCTCCACACCAGGTTCAACAGGGTGTTGGTCTGCTGTTTGGTATCCAACTTTTTCAGACATTCCTCTGTTATGTATGGTATGGACAGTCTACCGTCCTCCTAAAACACAGCAGAAAAATTAGCCTAAGTTAATGTTCTACATGACCTTGCCTCCTCTCTACAAACATACAAAACCACGTTTTTCTTCAAGTGAAAATACAGGACGTGCATTATCAAAAATTATCCACATTGCAACGATCTCATCAACACCTCCACTAACGCCCTTGTTCAGGTACCGTGACACCCCTGCGATCCACAGCCACCAGGCATCAGTTCTGTGCAGAAACCGAATACTCAGTCTCTGCCTACTGATATGACAATATTTTCAGTATTTACATTTCAAAAAAATCATTTCTTATTTTTCAGAGTGAGGTATACTACGATAGCATATTTAGGGAAACTGTATTATCACCTAATGGAATTTCCATATTAAATTATTTAAGAGAACACAGTTTAAGCAAAATAAATGGGAATATTAAAAAAATTTTCAAAAAAATCAAAGGATATACATAATAAATGTAAAATTTTGCATCTCAGTTTCTCCAGAAGATCGTATCCACTGAATAAAACCTAAGATAAGCTATACAGGTTACTCATTTGGGGTATTAACCAAAGATATATACCCACATATATGTATGTATCTATGTGAATATATAGAAAAATATGAATATACATGACATTGGGTATTGCTGACTATACTGTTTGGAAACGCAGATGAACATATTTATGTAATTTAATCTACCAAATAAAACACTCTTTTAGCGATAAAAGTAATAAATTCCATGTGTCACATCTGAATTTTTAAGCTACACTTAATACAAGACTGTGTTAGTATAAGAGTATTACACTAGGACTACCATTTTTGTAGTGTACAATTTTAAAATACAGTATATACAAATGCTAAGTGAATAGATTACATAGAAACATAAAAGACAAAAGAGTTTATAAAGGATGAATGTTGACCCTGGAAAAATCTCATATAAATTAGGTTCTACATAATTAAGTATTATAGGCCAAGCATGGTGGCTCACACCTGTAATCCTAGCACTCTGGGAGGCCAAGGTGGGAGGATCGCTCAAGGTCAGGAGTTCGAGACTGGCCTGAGCAAGAGCGAGACCCTGTTTCTACTAAAAAGTAGAAAGAAATTAGCTGGAGAACTAAAAATACATAGAAAAAATTAGCTGGGCATGGTGGCACATGCCTGTAGTTCTAGCTGCTCGGGAGGCTGAGGCAGAAGGATTGCTTGAGCCCAGGAGTTTAAGGTTACCGTGAGCCAGGCCGATACCATGGCACTCCAGCCCGGGCAACAGAGTGAGACGCTGTCTCAAAAAAAAAAAAAAAAAAAAAGAAGAAGAAAACAGAGTGACATTTTCTATAGATGTAAATAATAAAAACAAAATCAATAAATTGATCCCATTTTTTAAATGTTAAAAGTGTAACCATAGCAAGAGAACCTATGCATTCTTTTGTTTCATGAGTCTTCATATTCTGTTTTCATGTCTGTACCTGCACATCGAGGAAGGACTTTCTGTCATCTCTCCGGCTAACACTCAATGGCCTCATTGTCACATGGGTATGAAATATATTGTATATAAAAAAATTTCTTACTTTGACAGATTCTCTGGAATGTAATTAAGTATTAAAAAATTGGGTCTCCAGGACAGGCACGGTGGCTCATGCTTGAAACCCTAGCACTATGAGAGGCCGAGGTGGGAGGACTGCTTGAGCTCAAGATTTTGAGACCAGCCGGAGCAAGAGTGAGACCCTGTCTCTACTAAACATAGAAAAATTAGCCAGGCATTGTGGCATGCACCTGTAGTGCCAGCTACTCAGGAGGCTGAGGCAGGAGAATCACTTGAGCCCAGGAGTTTGAGGTTGCCACGAGCTAAGATGATGTCCATACAGTCTACCCAGGACAACAGAGTGAGATTCTGTCTCAAAGCAAAAAAAAAAAAATGGGTTTCCATAGGGCCAGGCATGGTGGCTTATGTCTGTAATCCCAGCACTTTGGGAGGCTAATGCAGGAAGACGGCTTGAGGCCAGAAGTTTGAGACCAGCCTGAGCAAGAGCAAGACCTCCATCTCTACAAAAAATTTAAATATTAGCCAGGCATGGTGGTGCAAACCTTTAGTCCCTGCTACTCAGGAGGCTGAAGCAGGAGGATCACTTGAGCCCAGGAGTTTGTGCCTGCAGTGAACTATGATTGCACAACTACACTCCAGCCTGGGTGACAGAGTAAGACTTTGTCTCTTAAAAATAAAAGAGGAAGGAAAGAAAAGGAAAAGAAAGAAAAAAATAACTTTCTTCTAGAAACAAAAATTTTATCTGCATTCTATCTACAGAATCCCATGCTTTTTCTAACCACACAACAAAATTCACACTTTTTGGTGTACAGTTTTGAGCATTCACAAAGAATTCAGTTACACCCGTCCGTAATCAACCCTCCTCCCTAGCCATAAACCTCGGCAGTAATGCTTTTCCTTTTCCTATTGTTGTAACTGTTTTCATTCTATGCTAACAAAGCTGTTTTATTCAAAAGCTATCATACCAATACCCTCTTTCACTTAAACATACTATGAAAATTTACTTAGTATTAGACTAAGTATTAACTAGATTTAGTATTAATCAATATGAAATTCCTTATCAATATTTGACAATCTATTATAGCTACACCTAAAGCCATTTCCGGTGTTTAAGAAGAAAAAAAAAATCAGTGGCGGACATATCCCTTGAGTAAAACACACAAATTAAGTATGTGAATATAGAATTTTAAAGCTTTTTATTCCTTGAAAATACATAGTAAACTCTTAACAGTAAGAAAGGAAAGGGAGAGGGGGAACTTAAAGATAACAGGCCAGACACAGTGGCTCACATCTGTAATCCTAGCACTTTTGGAGGCTGAGGCAGAGGACTGCTTGAGGTCAAGAGTTCAAGACCAGCCTGAGTAACAGGGAGACCCTGTCTCTACAAAAAATACAATTAGCCAGGCAAGGTAGTGTGCATCTGCAGTCCAAGCTACTGGGGAGGCTGAGGCAGGAGGATTGCTTGAGCCCAGGAGTTTGAGCCTGCAGTGAGCTGTGATTGTGACAGTGCACAACACAACAGAACAAGACTTTGTCTCAAAAAAAAAAAAAAAAAAAAAGATAATACGTGACAGTGTACTTAAAAATAATTTGAAAATTAATCATAATATTTATCCTCTATAAAATTAGCAAAAATTAATAGAAGACATTACTACTCCGTGTCAGTGTTCACAAGATAGGGTGAGGAGGAACTTAACCCTTTGACCCAATAAATTCACTTCTAGGAAATACTTCCTCAGTAATAATGAAATTAATATACATTATGACCCAGTTTTGCATAAAAATAAACACAAAACTCTGTCTCCATACATACTTCCACAGGTGAGCAGACAGAGGTGTGGAAGAAGGTATCCACAATCACTGGGAAAGAGCATGGTGAGGGTGGCGGCCAAGGCTGAATGCTTTACACGCCGCGTTGAGGTCTTACGCGTGTAATTAAAGGTAAGGGTGGGCAGAGGGCCAGATCAGCCTTCCCAGGCAGACGGAGCTGCCCGGAGAGCAGCCTCAGGGACAGGGCACACAGCGCTTACGGGGCTCGTGGGCTTCCCGGCTTCCTCGCTCTCCTCCTCAGAGTCGCTGGCGGAGTCTTGACAGCTGGCGTTGGCCGGCGACACTGGCAGCTGAGGAAGGAAGGTCTGCAGCACTCGCAAATACACCAGCAGGCCTTCCTCAGACAGAGCCCCTGCGTACAACAATCAGTTTAGACACAGTTTAGTTAAAAAGGAAAGCCTGGGTTTCATTTTTGCCTCATACCCGACAAAGCCCTTCTTACCAGAACTTACTGCAGTACAGTATGAAATGTATTTGGTCTTTGTCCCTGTTTAAGCCACAGAGCATTTTTAGAATTTCTTGGAATTTCCTAAAAGAAAGGAGGAGTGTCTTTTCTTATTCCCAACCAGCCAGTTTTGATCGTACCTGAGCGTCTGCTCCAGTGGTGACTTAGGCGAGGCCCCCTAGACGGCCTCGGGATGGGGCTGGTTGCCAGAAAGACCAAGTGAGAGAGGACTGCAACTTTCAGCCCCACGCACCAACCTCCCAGGGCTGGGGGGACTGGGGACTAAGCTCTGTAAAACTCTTGAACAACAAGACTCAACCAGTTTGTGGACTGCTGAACACATGGAGGGCTGGGAAGGTGGTGTGCCCGGAGGGCATGAAGCTCCACCCAGGCCCCTTCCCAAGTATGCTGCCCTGTGCATTTTGTCCTCTTGCTGCTCACCTGTTCCTTGTAAGATCCTTTACAATAAACTGGCAAATATAAGTAAAGTGTTTCCCTGAATTCTGTGAGCTGTCCTAGCAAATTATCCAACCCAAGCAGAGGTTGCAGGAATCTCAATTTTTGCTGGTCAGAAATACATGTGACAACCTACTGTTCATACTTGCAATTGGCCATCTGACCCCATGTCCAGGTGGACAGCATCAGAGCTGACTTGAATTATAAGATATCTAGCTGGTGTCCACTTGGCAAATGTTCGTCATGTGGAGAAAACCCCCACATACCTGGTCACAGAAGTATGCCATGTTGAATGTGAGAGTAAGAATAAGTTTGTTTTCTCTTGTATCTCTTTATCCTAATACTGCATGTCCATATGTTGTATTAAAATATACTAAAGAAAGATGCTATCATTCTAGAACAGGCACACTGGAAGCGCAACACCAAGTGGGTGGACAGAAACTCTCACAGAAGAGTTCTCCCATTTAACTCTGCTATCTCCTGTAATCTGTGTGGCCTTTTGAACACGTATCTAAAACAGACTTTCTGCTGAATCTGGAAACTTTCCTCAGGGACACCGCCCAGAGCACAGTCCTTCAGCAAATACCCTCTTCCAAGAGATGCCCACCCCAGAGCCTGTCTCGATGTGACACGCACCCCTGCGTGAGCTTCTGGCTGATCTGCTAATCCAAGCTACACATGAGTCCAGGTAAAACGTGTTTTGTATTTCATACCCAAATAATTTTCACCAACAGTTAAAACAAAATAGAAAAGCCACGGTGCTCCACCGCTCTTCTCTGAGCACCTCCGCTCTGCCAACAACAGTGACCGCAGGAAGGGCTCGTAAGGGAAGACGGTCTGTGCATCTGCCAACGCCGGGACGATGAAATGAAAGATCTGATCTGTGAAAGGCGCCGCCAGAAACTCCCCCGTGAAGGCTGTGAAGACCTGTTGCCTGAAAGAGAAAATGGAAGCCGTTTATAAAACCAAAGCACACTGTTCATCAAATCACTGATTAAAATAACCTTTCAAAATATCCTTCTAAATAATCTACTATTTTAAATTAACCAAGTCAATCATTTAATATCACCTACATCAACCTGAAATGACCTTAATTTTATATCTTCTCCATTAAGATAACTCTATCATGCCTTTGACAGCTACCAGATGGCAGGACGATAACCAGGTTATCAGAATCCCAAATTTACATTAGGTTGCAGGCCAGACAGAAACAGAGCATTTTTCTACAAACTAAATCAATACTAATAAGAGTAAAAATTTGAGTCTATATTTAAAATAGCATCCTATGTAAAAGTTACTGTTAGATACAGATCTTATGAAATGATAAAATCAGTAAGTCCATTCCATTCTCACCTTGCACCTTCCGGACAGGAGTTGTAAGTAAAGTGCAATGGTTTTAGAACATTCTCTAGCAAAATTTTTGCTATAGGAACTCGAGATAAATCAGAATATTCAATACTTGATGGAAGCTTGCTGTTAATCAACAAATAGAGAGATCTAAAATACCCTAAAAGGAAGAATACATATTTACAATTTAGTATCTGTACTTATAATAAGGAAAAAAGCTCATCAGTGTTTAAATGCTTTTTACAAATCTCTATAGGTCCAAATTTCAGGTAATTCTTTAACATTTTATTAATATTAAGGACAACTTTAAACAGCTAAGCAGCATGACTGGTAATAAACCCACGTGTCTATGCCTCGTGTCTGCAATAGTTGGCAACAGCCAATCCTACTTCACGTGTACCCCACTCACACAGAAGTAAATCTAAGAATTATTTCAGTGTATCACTGAAAGGACTTTATTTTTGAAAAATACGATTATCACAGCTAAAATAAACAGTAATTCCTTAATATCACAAATATTTAGTCAGTATTCAAGTCTCCAATTATCTCGTATTATAAATTTTATTTAGCTAGTTTGCTTAAATCAGGATTCCCAATAATGCTCATATATTGTGATCTTTGGATTTGTCTCCTAAGTGTCCCCGAAGTATTCAATTGGTTTTGTGGGCTTTTTAAATATCATGTTGAGGCCTGGGCACAGTGGTCACACCTGTAATCCAAGTTGGGAGGCTGAGGCAGGAGGATCATTTTTTTTTTTGGAGACAGAGTGTCGCTTTGTTGCCTGGGCTAGAGTGAGTGCCGTGGCGTCAGCCTAGCTCACAGCAACCTCAAACTCCTGGGCTTAAGCAATCCTACTGCCTCAGCCTCCCGAGCAGCTGGGACTACAGGCATGTGCCACCATGCCCGGCTAATTTTTTTCTCTCTATATATATTTTAGTTGGCCAGATAATTTCTTTCTATTTTTTTAGTAGAGACGGGGTCTCGCTCTTGCTCAGGCTGGTCTCGAACTCCTGAGCTCAAGCAACCACCCGCCTCGGCCTCCCAGAGTGCTAGGATTACAGGCATGAGCCACCGCACCCGGCCCAGGAGGATCATTTGAGGTCAGGAATTTAAAACCAGCCTGGGCAACAGAGCGAGACCTTGTCTCTCCAAAAAATATTTTAAAAATTGACCAGTCATGGTGGCGCATGCCTATAGTCCCAGCTACGGGAGGCCGAGGCAGGAAGAGTGCTTGAGCCCAGGAGTTCAAGATCACACCACTGCACTCCAGCTTGGGTAAGGGAGTGAAACTCTATCTCAAAACGGGGAAAAAAAAAAAAAAAGAACAAGAACAAAAACAAATATACATCATGCTGAACTCATGGAGTGAACCACACTGATGTTTCCAATGCACTGCAGCTGTTATCCTCATTGATCCCACACAATCCCATCTGTGGGCCTGGCCGAGCACCAGGTGGCTCCGGAGCCTGGAGGTCACCGGGAGCCCTGCTCTCCGACGGGACGAGCCACCCCACTCCAACCTCCTGTCCTGACCCAGACCTGCACTCAGCCTCTTCTCCAGGGACGCTGAAGTTCCTTTTCAAGGAAGTGATAAGTTTGGAGACCACAATCTAGTCAGCAAGGAAATTAATTGATTTAAAGGCAACTTACATGTGAGCAGAAACAACTTTTATGGACTTTATTAAATTTTCTTTTCTATGATTTTGATAGGATTTCTGGGTGTGCGGTGAACATAAACTCTAGTTATCACCAATAATTCAAATCATATATTCTTTTAAGAAATGCTTGCTTGCTTTTTATAAAACAGTAAGAACAATGTTCATGTGTTATTTGTGAATATCTCATTCTACAGGCATATTTGGTAGGACACATTAAAAACAATCCATTTGCTTGGCATAGTTTCGGAAAGTAGTTCTACACAGCTTTGAACTTAAGATTACTAAACAATGAATACTTAGTACTCTCATTAGACCTACGCTGTAACTGCCTCAATTCTAACCTAGTATACGTTAATTGCTAGTGACACTCAACATGGAAGCTTGAAAGCTCTTTTCCTATAAAACTGAAAAGACATGCACAACAATTTTTAAAAATATGTTAAGATTGTTTTTAAAAAGTATCACATCATTAATAACGTGCATGTTGAACAGACATGCACACGACACAGTATGACTAGCGTATTAAGTTCTGTTACGAGAGTTAAAAAGCTTCACAGCACATAATGTACAATAAAAAGGCAAACTATAATTAACAAAAACAATCCCAACATTTTGTAGACTAATAATATCAGAAAGCAATTTATCAAAACAACTGAAAAATGGGATACCACAGAAGATGCTAGAAGCAGCTGTTTCAGTGTAAGATTTTCAAGCATTTCCTATTTTTAGACACATTTCAAATTTCAAATAATGTGTATTTCTGGATTATCTTCCTTATAATTTTAGAAAACACGAAAAGTGAAAATTCTCCTTGAATGCTTAGGCTTAAATTGATATACATATACATCAATTAATACATGGATTACTACTTTTTTTTTTTTTTTGAGACAGAGTCTTACTCTGTTGCCAGGGCTAGAATGCTGTGGCATCAGCCTAGCTCCAGCAACCTCAAACTCCTAGGCTCAAGCAATCCTCCTGCCTCAGCCTCCTGAGTAGCTGGGATTACAGGCATGCGCCACCATGCCCGGCTAATTTTTTCTATATATTTTTAGTTGTCCAGCTGATTTCTTTCTGTTTTTTTTTTTTTTTAGTAGAGACGGGGTCTCACTCTCACTCAGGCTGGTCTTGAACTCCTGAGCTCAAACGATCCTCCCACCTCGGCCTCCCAGAGTGCTACTATTACAGGCCTGAGCCGTCGCGCCTGGCCGGATTACTTCTAATTATCATTAGTTTGTTTTTTAAAAAATTAAATCCCACAAATTTCAAAATTTACTTTTAATTAATGCAGCAGTTTTCCTAAGTTTTCAACAAAGTAGCTAAAAAAATGAACAGGTTGGAATGGATAAAAATTTAACTTTTATAGTTTTAATTCACAGGACTGAATCAGTTAGACTTAACCTATATTATTAATCATTTTAAGAAAACAAAAGCACATTTATACTTTCATCAGTTAGTATGCCTTTCCCAAACCATCTTAGATCCTTTACCACTGATCACATGTATATATTTTAATGCTAACTAATATTTCTGAAGTCTCAGAGCCCTGAAGTATTTGCCTTTTCACTTGTGAGAGGATACTGGGATTGAGAGTTTTTTATTTTAGATTTTATACTACTCACTTCATCACAAAAGTTTTTTAAAATTTATTTCACAGTTTTTCTCCACATAGTGTCACTAACATCCTTGGTGGAATTTCAAATTTACTATGTCTGCAGCCTGTTAGGGACTGGACCGCAGAGCTCTGACCCCCACCCTCCCGCCAAAATTGTCTTCCGTGAAACGCGGTCCCTGGTGCTGGGGACCACTGCCTTATGGAGTGTAGACACTTTAAGGATAGTATCAATGCATAAAAGCTTTAACACTGAGTTAAAAAAAAAAAATTCAAGTAAACTAAATATCCCACTCTACTGACCTAATGTGAGAATTTACCACTCTTTTAATAAGAATAATTTAATAAGATTTACTTTTTTTTTTTTTTGAGGCAGGTTCTCACTCTGCTGACTAGGCTGGAGTGCAGTGGCCCAATCATGATTCACCGCAGCCTCGAACTCCTGGGCTCAGGTGATCCTCCTGCCTCAGCCTCCTAAGTATCTACGACTACAGGTGCTCCCCACCATGCCCAGCTAATTTTTTTATTTTTTGTTAAGACAGAGTCTCGCTCTGTTTGCCCAGGTCTCGAACTCTTGACCTCAAGGGATCTTCCTGCCTCAGCCTTCCGAAGTGCTGGGATTAACAGGCATGAGCCACCACACCTGGTGAATAATAAGACAGGCATTTGCGGTATTATCTTTCCTATCCACTCAGGGTGATCATGAGATTATAAGACCCCTTCCTACTCAATTATGGATGGCTTCACTGCAGATGCAAATCTTGGATTAAAGTATTGTACTCGAGACAATTTCTAAAAGCATACATTGATTTTCTCCATTTCCAAGCAAAAAAAATAGTACGTTTCCAAATTTTCAACGTCGGCAGAGCCAAGGACAGATGTTGGAGTCCGTGACTCTCGTGGGTGCCCCGCACCTGTGCATGATGCTTCTGTTAACGTATTGTGATGCTGGGGTAAGCTCTAAAAAGCGTGCTGGCTTGTACATACTTCACGTGCTAAGGCTATGCCACAGTTCTTACCTCACATACTACTTACCATTTTGAATCATGTAGTGCAAAATTTGTTCAATTACTGACACCACATAACTGGCATCTTGTAAAACAGGCATATAAGTATTCTCAGATGAAAATACCTCAAGCATTCTCATC
Organism: Lemur catta; assembly: GCF_020740605.2. NCBI lineage: Eukaryota > Metazoa > Chordata > Mammalia > Primates > Lemuridae > Lemur > Lemur catta. Next base: position 1,125,198 of record NC_059138.1, read on the forward strand.
GGAAGTGCAACATTCAAACTGTCATCATTACAGTTTTGCAGCAACCTGTAAAAATGGGGGGAAAAAAAAAAAAAAGCATTCCCTCAATTACTGTGTGGCAAAGGTCACCAAGTTTCTCCAAATCACTCTCAGTCACAATGGTAAGTACCCAACTCTGATCTAGTACTAGACCATCTCTGAAAATAGGCATATCTCAAAGACAGGGCAGTGATCAAACATTCCGTTAGCCAGCTTCCAAGATCCTTATGACGTGCCATGCTAGCACTAGGCTTACAGACATGAGAAATGGACACAAAAAAAATCAGAGAACAAACAGCGTGAGAAGTATAATCCACAGATTGTACCAAGAGAAACTACGTCTAATTAAACTGAGGGAGAAATTTCTTAAGTGAACATCTCCTTCAAAGGTGACTTCAGGCCTTTCCATGCCTGCAGCATCCTCCACAGAGGACAGTGATCGATGTCTGGTCCTGAGTCATCTGTCATTTTGACTAAAGCCTCCCTTCTGCCTATGAGAAGGATTATAGACAGAAGGGAAGGCTTAGCTGTCACAAAATTAAAGTCTTATTTAAAAACAGACATGTCTTTTCTTAAAATCAACTCCACAGAGACATATTTGCGCACACTGATCTATACCTACTTGACCTGGGCAGCATGACCAGCACGCAGGGCACAGCAGCCGCTCTCCCCGGCCATCTCCGGTCCACTCCCCCTCCAAGCCACTCAGCCTGTGCACCTGTGCTGTCGTCCCCAGCCCCGTCTGCTGTCAGTGTACAGCAGGGTGCACTTTCTGCTGTTTGTACATGTAAGAAGTTATTACATGGTCTGGGCTCAGTGTCCAGACGCTTTCACTCGGTATCTGAGATTCATCCACACGTGTCCGAAGCCTGGTCCTCTGCACTGCTGAGCAGTGTTCCACTGCACGGAAACACCACCTTCGGCTTATACATTCACGCACTGACAGGCGTGTGGGTGGTTGCCGGTCTTTTGCTATTACGAAGAAAGCTGTTATGGGCATTCGAGGGCCAGCCTCTGTATGGACTGGGCCTCCTTTCTCTTGCGTAAATTCCTGGGTGTGGAATCACTGGGTCATGCGGCAGCTATGTATTTAACTTTGTAAGACACTACCAAACTTACAGCAGCAGTACATGGGAGCCCCATTTGCTCCACACCCTCCACACTTGGAATGGACAGTTTGTAGAACCTAGCCGTGTGGGCGTGTCCACTGGGTCTGAATTTGTACTCCCCTGATCACTAATGATGACGAGCAGTTTTCAAGGGCTTACTGGCTATTCAGATGTCTCCTTTTCAAGTGTGTCTGCTCCAATCTTTTATGCAAGTTTTTAACCAGGTTATCAGTCTCTGAACAACATGGACAAACTGCCCTTACCAATCTGAGGCCCTACTCTACAATCCTGGAGCTACACCCTGTCCTCTCTTGGAAGCAACATTTATTCTAGTAACTCTTCCTTTGGCATCAAGATTCTCTCTCGTACCGGGTCATCAGCAAACACGCTACTAGTGTTTCCAAGTTACAGAGACTCTACCTCCCTGCTCCCCTCTGCAGCACAGCACCCCGTGACCGACAACCCCACTCCTCCCACGCTCGAAACCCAACACTGCTCTCTTGGGCCAGCAATGGGGTTACTAAGGGTCCTGCCCAGCCCACCCGCCAGGTTACACCACCCTGTGTCCACCAGGCTACTGCAGCTCTGTAGAGACACAAGTTAACTTGCAGAAAACCCGTAAGTCATACAAGTGTTTCCCATCCTGAGCTATGCAAACTCTTCCTATTCCTGGCAACGCAAAAGGCTTTTGTCAAAGAGAGAATGTAAGGCTCGGCAAAGGGGATCCTCATTTAAATTACCTGCGTGTCTAACTGCGTCCCTCATTAATTAACAATTAATAAAAAACCTTTGATAGTCCGATTTTACCTTTTGGAAAAGCAATGTCTAGTATCACCAACACTCTGGCTTCATCCTCAGTGCTCTGATCCCACCGGCTGCCCAGCTGGCAGCATCTACGCCAGCCACGTCCCCTCTCTCTCCTTCCCTGTGCCTTCTGTCCTTCCAGGACCTGAGACCCTGTCCTCCTCCTGCCTCCTTGGTCCCTCCTTGCCCCACAGCCTCCTACTGTGCAGATCTCCTTCAGCGATCCTGCTTTTTCTCTCCTGCACCATCCACTCAACCCCATCTGGTGTTACGCCTCCCAGTCTCAAAACTACTTCATCCTTCCCCTTGCTCACACCCACCTTGTGTCCACCCTCAACTCTTCCTTATCTGAAACCCCACAGCCAGTGTGTCAGCAAATCCTGTCAACTCTCCAGAAGCTACCAACTCTGTGTCACCCTCCACCATTAGCTTGGTGCGGGCCACCACCGCTCCGGCTGGATTACCGCCATCCCTCGCTGATCCGTCCCTGCCCTCCCTCCCTGCAGGCCCTTTTCAACAGGCCAGCCACAGTGGAGCTGTGAAAACGAAGTGGAGGTGTAGGACGGAGGGGCTTTCTAGATGAAAGATTTAGGAGACATCAAAGGTAACATGGGGTCAAACAGACTCTTAAAAAAAAAGAATAAACAAAAACAGCTATAAAACACATCGTGAAGACAACAGGAGAAATCTGAAAATAAACTGGGTCTTAGACAAAGTGACTAAACTGAGCCATTTCCGAGTGAAAGGGGTGCTGGGACTGGGACTGCCAAACCGACTGCTGGCCCCTCGTACCAGCTAACATATTCTTAAGCAACTTCATGGGTGTGATAACGGCATTACAGGCTGTAGGAGAGTGTCTTCTTCTTCAGAGAGAGATGTGGAAGTATTCGGGGAGTGGAGTGTCACTATGTTACTTTGCAACGATTCAGCAGAATACTAGCAATGGTCAACAATGTTAAAAATTCTTGACTCCATGTGGCAGCAAAGAGCATTTAGTATACCATTTTTCTACTCATAAGTTTGAAATTTTACCTAACACAAACTTTAAAAGAGACAGAGAAGAAAAAAAGGTCAGGTCATGACCCTCTTTGCTCAAAAGTTTCCTTTGGCTTCCCTGCCCTCTCAGCATACAGGTGAAGTCGTTAGGGAACATCCCCACCAGACCTCGAGCATTTGCGCCTTCTCAGCAGCCACCAGGCCAGGCCGACTCTGGCCCCGGCCGACAACCGCTTGGCCAAGGCCCCCCCTTGTTCCAAGTGGCCGTGAGGCCTTTCTGACCGGATGATCACAGAAGAGCCACTTCCCCACCAAATCCACAAAAGGAATTTCCTTCTTTTCATCTCAACACTTAACATTTACTTTTTTGTGTAAAAACAGTCATACTTCTTTATGTTTATTCTCGGTCTCCCAGACTGGATACAAGCTCAGGAGAGCAAGAACCTTCTGACCCCTCACAGCCACACTCTGGTGCTGAGAACCGCGCCCAGCACTTCGTGGGACGCCACAGGCTCTTTCTAACAAACCGAGGAGCCGATGAGCCAGCACTCCCGTTCCTGATGGACACTCACGAAAGCAGAAATCCAAGTCGTGTAAATACTGGCGAGCTTTCTCAAAATTATCTTTATTTTCAAAATAAATTTACTTAATTTAAGTAGGTAAGTATCTGTTTACCTTTACAAATGTTAGTGTTAAGTAACAACGACACAGGGCTGGGACTGCAGGCGTGGGACACTGTCCCTGGCCCAGAGAGGCTACTTACAGGGCTCTCTCCACCTAACACCACCACCAAAAACAATAATTTATCACACACTGTTTTAAAAACTACATAAGGCCTTACCGAGACTAAGGGGAAAGTGTGGGGAGGGGTCTTCTTTGCAAAAGAATGCCAGATAATAAACACCGAAGCAGCAAGAGAATTACAAGAATCACCATTCCACAAACCACAGCTGATGTTATGACTGATTTAGGCACAGCTCATCTACAGATGCCAAAACCCCTGGTGACAGGTTGTATCCACATATGCAAGTATCAACCTTTACAATAGAGAGCTACAGTCGTTTCTATCTTAACCAAATAATCAAACTCAGCATCATTCATAATGGGATATACCTCAGTAGGTGTCTCTTGATGTGACATGACATGACTTTTGCATTACCTCCTAGGAAGCAATCTTATTCAAAATGTTTAAATTAAATTGAAGCAAGCCTCTGTATCAGTGGCTCTCAACTGAGGACAATTTTGCTTCTGGGGTGACATCTGGCAGTGTTCGGAGACATGTCTGGCTGGGAGTGGGGCGAGACCAGCACCTGAGGGGCACAGGTGAGAGGCGCTGATCAGCCTCCTGCCGTGCAGGGTGGCCCCATGACAGAGCTCTTCCAAGCTGTCAACAGGACAAGATTGAGAAACCCTCCCGTAAACCCAACTCCCAGTATTTCAGAGATGCAGAACACAGAGGAATACATGAAATGAACGGTTCTTAAGATCATTAAAACAAAAAAGAGATTTTTGAGACAAATGAGGAAATCTGAATAGGGAGTGCATATTACATGATATTAGAGAAATCCTCATTTTCTCAGGTGTGGAACTAGCACTGCAGTCATGTAAGAATGTGCTGTTCCTCGACGTGTGGAGAACCGGGGGGAGTGTCCCGACGCCTGCGACTCACTTTCCAATGCTTCAGAAAACCAGTACGTGTAGAGAAAGCACATGTGGCAAAATGGTAACTTCTGAATCTATCCAAAGGTATTTTTTCAACTTTCCTAGTATTTGAAATTTTTCAAAATTAAAAATTGGAAAAGAAATGAGAAATTCTAATAGGATATATCATCTATTCAAATTATTTGCTTATATGACTACCTTCAAAAGTTACCTTAGACAAAGTGCTCACAAACTGCAACCCATGGGCCAAACCAGCCCTCGGTCTGTTTTTATATAGCTGCTGAGTGAAGAGTGGTTTACTGATTTTAAAGGGTTGTAAGAAAAATGTAAGAATATTTAACAGAGATCATATGTGGCCCACAAACCCTAAAATACTTGCTACTTAGCTGTTTACAAACTCCTGGCTTTATACAATGAATGTATACACTGTGTTTTCAAAACTAAAAGTTTTTCTACGAAATAAAAGAGCTTAGGAAAGTATGAATTCTTGAGATTTGTGATCATTCTGGTTTTCTCTCACACGTTCTCTTTTCCTATCTTTACTCCAGGTACGTATTTTGGAGCACTCAGTCAGTAAGGCCTAGTTCCCACAGCAATCTTAAATACGCTTTATTATAGGCAGCTCCCAGGAAATTAACTGCAATTATACTGAAGGCTCAGAATCATGTGAAAATTTTACTACTGTGCAGACATAAGCAATTTATTAGAAATTGGTAAAGATATTACCTTGGTTTGTTATATTCAGGTAACATAGCTCACATCACTTAAATGTGTTCTTTTGTAGACTGAATCCAAGAAGGTTATGGAGGTAATTTGAGTTCACACGTAAATAATCAGAAAGCCTGAGGAAAGGTATATTCCAAAGAAGTGGCTTTCAAACTGCATTTTGGTAGAAACCCTGAGAATGAAATCACTCCAACATCAGTCCTCTCCTGAATGACCTTCCATTCACTAGGAACCAGGAGATCCCACATTTCACAAGACAATTCCAGGACATCCCTGAAAGAAAGTATCATCTGGAAGATACTTATATCTATGTTTTAATTTCTAAGTCACACTGGCGAGAATCACCTAGAGTGAAAATAGTCATACAGAGAATATTTCAAGGTCTTAAAAAAAATTTGTGGTAAAGCCACTGTCTCAGAAAATGAAAACAAAAGGTGTTCTCCTAGACATTCAAATTGGTGAATACGTTACATACATAAGATGCTGACTAGGACAGAATTTACCTGCAACACAGGCTCATCAACCTCTTGATTTGAAATAGGCATGTAAGTCTCTCTGATCCATCCAACTGCTTGACAAACAGTGCACTGTGTTTGATTAAGTTCTGATATAGCCATATCTGCAATAGCAAAACACACAAAACTCTCAATCCATTAAAATGTAATTGTTTGCTAATTTATATAATATTCCAAATTTCCTTAAGTGGTAATACACACTTAATCAAACCTAATCAAAACTCAATAAGAAGTAAATCTTCGAAGTCAGGTTTTACTTAGCAATATTTGCACTTCCCATCTTAATAGTAATACATCAGGGCTGGGCGTGGTGGCTCACGCCTATAATCCTAGCATTTTGAGAGGCCAAGGCAGGAGGATTGCTTGAGGCCAGGAGTTCAAGACCAGCCTGGGCAACATATTGTGACCTCATCTCTTAAAACAAAAAAAAAAAAAAAGAAAATGAAGAACTAGCTGGGCATGGTGGTGCGTGCCTGTAGTCCCAGCTACTCCAGCTACTCAGGAGGCTGAGGCAGGAGGATCAACTAAACTCAGGAGTTTGAAGTTGCAGTGAGCTATGATGACGCCACTGCACTCCAGCCTGGGCAACAAAGTGAGACTCTGTCTCAAAAAAAAAAAAAAAAAAAAAAAAAGATTCAAAGAAAATTAAGCAACTAAAAAGTGAAGCAATTATTAACTCCAGAATAATTACAGATAAAGTGTACATGAAAGAAAATATAATCCTAGTATACTATTTGACTTAGCAGAGTACCTTATTTAAAATAAAAAAGGGGAGGTGAGGAAGAAATTGCTGTATATGCTTATTTTCACAGAGAGTATCTTAGAAAAACTATCAAAAGTGGCATCATATATGCTCCCACAGTGGGAATTCAGAAACTTGAAGCCTGGAGCAGGAGACATTTTCCCCTATGGGATTAATTTATTGCTCTCACATCTTTGTTCGCAAATTTAATAGACGCTCAAGTTCGCTTTTTGTATTAACCAGGTTTGATGACATTTAATACTATTTACGGTTTCAGAAGCTGCAATGACCAATTTGCGCTGTATCTGTTTGAGGCCTAGAGGCAAATGTGTCCATTCACGGCCACGCCTTTTGCTGATGGCTTCTGAAGCAGGCTTATGCAACCGCACCACACAGAAACCATGGGGTGATCGCTGGTTGGACCTCACACATGAAAGGCAATGGGTGCTTTGGAGAGACATGCCAATTGACACCCCACAGCCCCTGCATGTCTGTGCTCCTTGGTGACCTTTTGATCTACAAGATTAGAATATGCGAGGATGGGGACAGCCTGTTCCAGAAAGAAAGCCAGATTATGTGCTATTATACATTTCTAATGATTTTCCTCATAAACTTCAAATAGAAAGCCTGGAAAGCACCTGAATTCAAGGCAAGGGCAGAATGCTCGCATTAAACTGCTTTTACTGCTGCCAGGCACGATGGCTCACACCTGCAATCCCAGCACTTGGGGAGGCCAAGGCAGGAGGATCACATGAGGTCAGGAATTCAAGACGAGCCTGGACAACACAGCCAGACCCTGTCAATACAAAAACTTTTAAAAATTAGCCAGGCATGGTGGTGTGCACCCGTAGTCCCAGCTACTCAGGAGGCTCAGGCGGGAAGATTGCTTGAGCCCACGAGTTCGAGGGTGCAATGAGCGATGGTTAGCCCTCTGCACTCCAGCCTGGGTGATGGAGGGAGACTCCGTCTCTAAAATAAACAAACAAACTGCTTTTACTGCCTCATTAGACTAATTAATAAAGTTCTCCCCATGTTTCAGCCTAGCTCAGCTCAGGCAAAAATGCTGGGTTTTAAGGCCACAGATTTGGTAAGCAATAAGGCATTCCTTTGTCCTCTGTACTTAGTTCATGTGAGGATCTTTCTAGTATGTGTGGTCTGTACCATACAAGACTTGCTTTTCACTGCAAGACAATTTGAGATTTTAAATACAGGTAAACAGAAGTTTCTAAGAATAGATATATATTTAATCTAAAAATTATATATGAATTTCTTCATATTTCCTGGGAAAATGGGTGGTAACAAATTATATTTAAAAAAAAATTATTCATCTATATTTATTTTCCACCATTAACATACACTATTCCTCATCACTGGTAACAGCAAAAGCCTATAAAATTTGTGATATTTAAAAATGAGAGACCCTATGTTTTAGAGACTGCAGACGAACACGATGATGTGGTATTTCCGATGCTTCACGCTGACAGAAGTGTGTGGCTGCTGAGGCTGGCTCAGGGGTACACGGTAAGTTGGCCAACATAGTCCACTGTTTTTTATATGTGAAATTTCCCATAGTAAAAAATGAAAAAGCCTATTGAAAATGTATATCGAATTTTAATAGGTAAAGCACATTACACAAAGGTGACCTATTACCACTGGCTGAGGAGTAGTTCACAAAGGCTTAGACACAGTGGAGGGGTTACCTGATTTCTTAATCAGATACGTACCATATCCACTTAAAAAAAATAAGAATTTGGAAAATACATAAACAAGGACAAGTAAAAATGTAGTCAATACTCACCAAACGTTTTGAGTCTTCATTCTGTCTGTAAAAAAACAGAAGCTGCCTTACCAAAAGGGTGAGGTTGGGACCATTAGCAACGGGAAAAGTGCCACCAGACTGGGACAGGCTGGCACAGCGATCAAATGCACTTCTTTGGACGGAATACTGAAAGCAATACATAAATATGTTATTTAGATATATAATTTTTACATATAAATATCTGCTAAATGTTTTTATAGGAGCAGTGGAAACTGACAATGAACATGCCGTTGCTGGAGTTACTGGCAACAGGTTTAAAAGACAGTCTGGCAGGCATGTAACGAAAGACCCAAGTGCCCACTGACAGACTCTCCCGTCACCTCCTTCCGCTCTGACCTTCAGTTGTGGTTTGGTCCACGTCTGTATTTTGTTATTTAAAAATTATCTAAAATTTCACTTATTTATAAATCTTAGTACATTAATGAAATTGTTTATTGTGAAAAATACTATTATCAACATTAACTTTCACTTAAAAGGTACATAAAAATACACAAAATGAATGCTGACAGTAGCAAGGCCAGATTTAAAATAAACTCTTGCATGCCCATCTAATGCTTTCTCATTTTAAAAACAAACAAAGTTTCTTACTTGCTGTTTTCTATCTCTATAGCCTCGAATAAATGACTGGATGATTACTGCATTTTTCAATCTTCGCCTTTCTTCCTGAATAATGAAGGGAGGAGAGAGGGAGCAACTGGTCAGTATCAGTGAAAATGACATTTTGCTAGTAAAGACTTTCTATTAAAAAAAAAAAAAGGCTATATAATTCATATACCATAAAATTTATTCTTTAAAGTATGCCATCCACTAAATATATTTTTGGTATATTCAGAGTTACACAACCATGACTGCTATCTAATTTTAGAACAAGTTCCTTAGCCCCAAACAGAAACCCTACACCCACCAGCAATCATCCTGCATTCCCTGCTCTCACCGCCTGCCCCCAGCAACCACTAATCCACTTTGTGTCTCCATGGATTTGCCTGTTCTCAACATTCCACATAATGGAATCATATAACATGCAGCCTTTTGTACTGGGCTTTTTCCACTTAGTTGTGATTTTTTTTCAAGATCCATCCATGTTACAGCACATGTCAGAACTTCATTCCTTTTTACGGCTGAGAAGAATATTCTATTGTATGGATGGATCCCATTATGTTTATCAATTCATCTGCTGATGGACATTTGGGCTGTTTCCACTTTTAGCTGTTATGAATACAGCTGCTAACAACAGTCACATACAAGTTTGTGAACACAGGTTTTCATTTCTCTTGGGTTCATACCTATGAGTGGAATTAACATTTTAAGGAACTGCCACAGTTTTCCAAAATGGTAACACCATTTTACAATCCTACCAGCATAGTGACTTTTTTTTAAACTTATAGTTTTAAATATTAAAAGAATACAAACAACACAAACATGTATTTTAAAGATCATTTTCTTGTTCCAAAAGAAAACTCCAATTTCCATTGACTTGAGACTGTCATTAACATTTTCAGTGACCTGGCAAAAATATGTATTCTTCATCATCATCATTTTAAACACTGCAGCTATCACTGTTTGAGAGCCTACTATGTGCCAGCCCTGAGAGGCACTTCATATTCAACTGCACAACAATCTTACAGGTGAGCATTACTTCTAATTTAAAGATGCTGAAACTGATATTGCTGTAAAGATTAAGTAATACCCGAGAGTTAGAATTCCAACTCAGGTGTGACACTAAAATCTGTACTCTGCCTTACCACATTCCATTGTTTCACATCTTCTGTGAATGCCATCTACCAACCTGAGACACATATGTACTCACCCACACAATCCTGGGGTTAGAGATCATCATCAGGTCATGGAAGTGTACTTTCTGAGCTTGGAATGGTTTCAACAAGAAAACCTGTGAGCTTTAATCTAGTTTTGGAATCTATTCACTAAAGTAATGATTCTAAGGGCACTTAATCAAAAGCTCATAGCTTAGGCAACGGCAAGACCCCATCTCTACAAAAAATAAAAAAATTAGCCAGGCATGGTGGGGCACGCCTATTGTCCTAGCTACGCAGGAGGCTGAGGCGGGAGGATTGCTTGAGTGCAGGAGTTCAAGGCTGCAGAGAGCTATGACTGTGCCACTGCACTCCAGCCTGGGCAACATGAGGAGACCCTCCCTGTCTCTTTAAAAGAAAAAAGAAAAAAAAAAAAAAAAAAGAGAGACCTCAATGGATATATTTAACAATTAGACAATGCTAAAGAGATAGTTTGTAAATTAGAAGTTAGGTCAGAAAAAAATATCCAAACTGATGCACAGATATTTGAAAGGATAAATATCCAGAAAAGCACATACGGACATGTGGGATACAAGGCCAAGGTCAAATATATTTGCAATTTGAGTTCACGGAGGAGAGGAGGAGAATGGAGTAAAAGCACTATTGGAAGAGACAATGGCTAAGAATTTTCTCAAGGAAAAAATGTAAAAAAAGATAAAAAGCACCAACCAGCAAATTCCTTCCTTGGTGGAATAGTAATTCAACTGAGGAAAGTTTACCACCCAGCGGACATTTTGTCATTTCTGGAGACACTTTTGGTTGCCACAACTAGAGGGCGGAGTGCTGCTGGCATCTATGGGCAGAGGCCGTGGATGCTGCTAAACATCCTCCAAGGTACAGGACAGCCCCCCACAACAAACAACGCTCTCGTCAAAATGTCAACAGTGCCACGGTTGGGAAATGCTGCCTACATGTCTTTACATTTGCTCTTCCTTTAACCAAGAACATTCTTCTTCCAGCTTTTGCACAAGGCAGCTTCTTTTTCATCCTTCCGGAATTAGTTCCACTCTAACCTCCTCAGAGAGCCCTTCCCCTAAACACCCTGACGTAGGCCTTCCCAGTTACTATCACGCCACCCTACTGCCTTCGCAGCTCTCATCACCGTCCCAGTATCTTGGTCAGTGCTGGTGTTCTGCCACTGAACAGGACGCTCGTCCACCACGTGCTCTGTCTGTATGCCCAGCCAGCAGAACAGTACCTGGGACATAACAAGCTCTCCACAAATGTTTGATAAAGGCATCCATGAATCATTAACATAGCCAACATAAAAACTCTATCTAGAAAAGCAGGACGTAAGATACTACAACTGCTGACTAATCAACAAAGTAAAACTATTTTAAGAAATCATCACCAGGCCAGGCGCGGTGGCTCATGCCTGTAATCCTACCACTCTGGGAGGCCGAGGCGGGTGGATCGCTCGAGGTCAGGAGTTCGAGACCAGCCTGAGCAAGAGCAAGACCCCGTCTCTACTAAAAATAGAAAGAAATTATCTGGCCTACTAAAATCTATATAGAAAAAATTAGCCGGGCATGGTGGCGCATGCCTGTAGTCCCAGCTACTCGGGAGGCTGAGGCAGGAGGATCGCTTAAGCCCAGGAGTTTGAGGTTGTTGTGAGCTAGGCGGATGCCACGGCACTCACTCTAGCCCGGGCAACAAAGCGAGACTCTGTCTCAAAAAAAAAAAAAAGAAAAAAGAAAAAAAGAAATCATCACCAAAAAGATATAATGTAAGATAAAGAATAAAACAAGGAATTTCATTAGCTCCTTGCTTTTATCTTCTTCACAAATAGTTAAGATACATGCCTTATCAGTGAGTTTTCTCCTTTTGCTTGGTGAAATATCTACATTATACACTAAGGCTTTCTAGATTTTCTGGATATCTAGCAAGTAAGACAACCAAAAGCCTATATTCCCTCTCCACTGCGGAAACTGCCTTTTTAGTTTATCTTTTTCTCTACTGGTTCCAGAGTAAAAGACTTGCTGCAAAATTAAACAAATCCAAAAATGTTTCTAAAGCTAAATACACACACACATTATGTTATACAGTATATACATATATAAAAAAACTAAAACCAGTACTTATCTATAGAGTTTTACAAAACTGTTTTTACCTCTCTCTTTCTTCTTTCTTCCTGAGTACGATGTAAAAGAGAAGCCTTTTCTTCCTAAATCCAAAACGAGAAAAAAAGAGGTAAAAAGGGTTATCATTTCAATTTTAAAACACTACCATACAACAATTACAGAATGTTCTCACCCAAAATGATTCTAAAGATCATCCAATCAAACTATCTTAGATGAGAAACCAGGGGCACAGGTTAAATGGTCCCCCACTCCAAGGTCACAGATGTAATTAAAGTTAGTATTTCAGTAGTTTTCTAAGAATAAAATCTGATTCCTTCACAGACACAAGTGAGCACAAACAGAAGTGGGGAAATCTGAATAAGACTGGTGCACTGTACTAATGTCAATGTTCTGGTTGTGATGTCGTACTCCAATTCCATAAAATACCACCCACAGGGGAAACTGGGCAATGTGAACAAGGGACCTCTCTGTTTTATTCCTAACAGATGCATGCAAGCACACAATTATCTCAATAGAAACTTCAATGAGGCCGGGCGCGGTGGCTCACGCCTGTAATCCTAGCTCTGGGAGGCCGAGGCGGGTGGATCGCTCGAGGTCAGGAGTTCGAGACCAGCCTGAGCAAGAGTGAGACCCCGTCTCTACCAAAAATAGAAAGAAATTATCTGGCCAACTAAAAATATATATACAAAAAAAAAATTAGCCGGGCATGGTGGCTCATGCCTGTAGTCCCAGCTACTCGGGAGGCTGAGGCAGTAGGATCGCTTAAGCCCAGGAGTCTGAGGTTGCTGTGAGCTAGGCTGATGCCACGGCACTCACTCTAGCCCGGGCAACAAAGTGAGACTCTGTCTCAAAAAAAAAAAAAAAAAAAAAAAAAAAAAAAAAGAAACTTCAATGAAAAACCAGTTTCTTTGATGAAAAAAACCTTTCATCATAAGTAAAACTAAATTTTGAACAAAATTACTTGGTTTGTAGAAGGAATTAAAAGAATAAAAGGGAAAGTTAAAAATTTAAAATAAATAAAAAATACTTAAAAGACTCCTCCCCTCAAAATTATTCCAGTCTTGGCCTCATGTGGTGGATCATACCTGTAATCCCAGCACTTTGGGAGGCTGAGGCAGGAGGATCACTTGAGGCCAGGAGTTCGAGACCAGCCTGAGCAACAGAGAGATCCGATCTCTAAAAAAATTCCTAAACTGTTCCAGTCTTTAACGTGTGAACATTTTATTTTTTAAAATTTAATCCAAAATAGGTCAGGCGTGGTGGCTCACGCCTGTAATCCTAGCACCCTGGGAGGCCGAGGCGGGTGGATCGCTCGAGGTCAGGAGTTCCAGACCAGCCTGAGCCAGAGTGAGATCTCATTTCTACTAAAAATAGAAACAAATTATCTGGCCAACTAAAAATATATATATAGAAAAAATTAGCCGGGCATGGTGGCGCATGCCTGTAGTCCCAGCTACTCGGGAGGCTGAGGCAGAAGGAATTTGAGGTTGCTGTGAGCTAGGCTGACGCCACGGCACTCACTCTAGCCCGGGGAACAGAGCAAAACTCTGTCTCAAAAAAAAAAAAAAAAAAAAAAAAAAAAATTAATCCAAAATAAAATTAAAGGTCCAAGACATTGCACATGAATCACTAGAAAAACTAATAAATTTAAATCTCCCAACACATATACTCCACCAGAACAGTGTCAGAGAATAAACCAATTTAAAATTATACACTGATACGTGAACATACAATATGCAGAATTAATTTTCTCACCATCAAAATGTAAAGCCAAAGAAATAAATCCTCCAGATATTTTCCATTATAGAAAATTTCAAACAAAAAGTCTTTATCTACATGTCCAAAGGCAGAAAAATATTGTTTTAAATTTAATTAATAAAAGAATTCACCATTATTTATTTAATACTATCCTTTAAATTGACTTCTTAAACTTTGAATTTTAAACCGATTTTAGGTAAAGAAAAGGTGCAAAAAATGGCATGAGTCCCCTTATCCCTTATGCCTTACCCACTCTTCCCCTATATAAACAGGTACATACGATCACCAACAGGCAAGTAACACTGGTACCATGTATTAATAACTGAACTACGGGCTTAACTAGGAGTTCACCAATTTTCCCACTCACAATCTACATCTGTTCTAGAATCTTATCCAGGACCCCACCCTGCACTTAGTTACTATTTCTTCTTAATCTTCTCTGATCTATACCAGTTGCTCTCTTTGTCTTTGTCTTTCATGTCCTGGACACTGTCCCTCAACTTGGATTTTCCCAATATTCGCTCATAATTAGAGTAGGGTTATGCAATAAAGACAGTATTAAACTCTAATCCACTGGATAATACACACATCCATGACTCCATGTCTATATATAAATAATCGAATAAATAAATACACATGGGAAAAGAAAAATCTCTTCCTTACAGAAGAGATCTGCCTAGTTAAAAAAAGGCAGAAGGAAAATGGAAAACACAATCACCAAGCACTATGGTAATAAATGCCGTAGACAAGAGCTCCTGATGCGTGCTAAAATTAGTGGGCAAGTTTGAGGAGAAACAGGATTTGCCTGGTTTCAAAGCACCTCCCTCAAAATACTTATCTACTACCAAGATAAAGGCAGTAAATTTACGGTGAAAAAACCCTAAAGACACTAACCAAATGATCAGGTAAGCATCTCCGGTAATAAAACATAAGGAAATCATGAACCACTACTTGATAAAATGCACAGGATACAATATAACTACTGCATTAGTCTTGCCCCAAAGCTCCTTTTTAGTTAAAATATTTACTTCAAGGGGAAACCTTCTACCACTACACTAAATGGAAAGATAGTATCATTGTCATAAATAGACGGTATCTCAAAAACCACGGAACCACATTACATTTTAATTAAATTAAAAGTAAATACTAGGCCGGGCATGGTGGCTCACGCCTGTAATCCTAGCACTCTGGGAGGCCGAGGCCGGTGGATTGCTCGAGGTCAGGAGTTCGAGATCAGCCTCAGCAAGAGCGAGACCTCGCCTCTACTAAAAATAGAAAGAAATTATCTGGCCAACTAAAAATATATACAGAAAAAAAATTAGCCGGGCATGGTGGCGCACGCCTGTAGTCCCAGCTACTTGGGAGGCTGAGGCAGTAGGATCGCTTAAAACCAGGAGTTTGAGGTTGCTGTGACCTAGGCTGACACCACGGCACTCACTCTAGCCCGGGCTGTAATAGACCGAGACTCTGTCTCAAAAAAAAAAAAGTAAATACTGAATTGCATAAAAATATTATAATTTTATTTGTGAAAAGCTCCATCTGAAACTAGGCTCCTCAAAGCAAAAGGAACTGCTTATAATCACAATAAAGGAATATGAAGTGCTATATTGCTTAATTTAAGAGGAAGATGAGACTTTATTAGACCATTTTATTTTTTATGATGACTTTCTCATTACCAAGAATTATGACTTTCACATTACAAGATGTGACAAAGCCCAGAAAACGTGAACAACTAAGTCACAGACAGTTGGTTAAACATTTTTTCAAGTTCCCACTATACTTCTGACAATTTCATCTTTTGCAGTAAACGGGTTTCACAGTAAAAAGACGTGACATGAACTGTGCTATTTGCCAACACACTAGAGTTTACTAACATTTCTTTAAAAAATTAGTGTTCAAACTGCATTATAAGGAAAATTCGTCCAGAAAGATGTGGGACTATTAGAGTCACCTTCTCAATGCCTGCAGGATGTGAGCTTCAACTTCCCAAGCAGTTACAGGAACACAGAAGTAAAGCAGGAGACAGACACAAGATGTGCGGACAACACCCCCAGACACACTGGAGAGGCAGCATGCGATCAGGATAAACAGAACAGAGTTCATACACTTCAGCTGTATGGGTTTTGCTAAATTATTTAGACTCTGGACCTCTTCCTCCAGGGAACACTAACACCTCTGCCTCAGAGAAGTCAGGATTAACTGAAGGCATACAAGTAACACACCCTGCAGGAGAACAAATACCGAGTACAGAGCATATCTAACTGTGACAAACAAGGAGAGACACAGAGACATCCTTGAAGGAAAGTGCCCTCTGAAGCCCACTGCAACTTAACCCCTCGCAATGAGACAAAGATGCAAAGATAGCCCTTAACTGCTTAGAGTAGGGAATGGATACATTTTTCCAGAGACACAGAGTGCATACTTTGACCAAGCAATTCAGCTTCTGCAATTTATCCTAAAAAATGATTATAAATTGTTGGCTATCACATTGCTCACAACAAAATAGAACCTAAGTGTCCAAAAATAAAGGATGAACATGTACACATCACACAAAGTTCGTACTATGAACATGTATGACAGCTTTTTAAAATAAAACAAAATTTTAATGTTAGAAAACAATAATTTAGCCCTCAACTTCAAGATAACCTAGAGCACAAACGCCTTATGGTCAATCCCACAGGAGTCATGGCCACAGCAACTAAAACCTTAAACTCAGTAGTAAGCTGTGGGCTGCTCCTCTAACAAGCCCTGCTTTTCACACTCTGCCTCTGCTCGTTCCCCTCAGTAAATACTGTCTGGTGATGAACACGCTTCCATCCACACGTTAGAAACACACCTGGCTTTCCACTCACCACGTGACATCACGGTCTTTGGCATGTCCCTCATTCTCTGCTTTCTCTGTAAATGCTGGTGTCCCTCAGAGTTTTGTCCTGAGCACGTCTTCCAAAGGCAGAAACTTCCCTTTGATGATTTCATCTCATTCCACAAGCCCGACTGCCAACTACTGATGGGCTGATGCACTCCCAAGCTCCACCCAAGCTCCCCACCAGCACTCCCAACTGCCACTGCACACTCCCTGGGCCCCCCCAAACCTGGGCATGACTCACACCCACCACAGGCACCCCAGATGGCATGCCCTTTATATTCTGCCTCACGCCCAGTCCCACCACCAGGGCATCTTGTTAGTGCAGCCTCCTCAACATCTCCTGAATCCATCCCCTCCATCTGGGTTCCCAGCTCCTTCCTCTAGGCCCTCGCTGTGTCTCCCCTGGTTTCCCTGCCTTCAGGTTTACCTGTCTGGACTCCAACATCACACTGCCCCACACTCATCTCTCTAAAACCTAAGTTGCTCAATGTTACTTCACTGCTCAAAATCCTCCAATGGCTCTCTGGAGCTCCCTGAGTATAACTTGGTGCGGCCTCCAGCTCTGGCCCCTGACAGCCCAGAACTCTCCACCCTCTATGCACACCCCACTCCAGCCACAATCGGCACAACCTGTAGCTGATCAGCACCTCTCCGTGGTTAGACACCTTTGCCCATGCTGTTCCTTCAACCAGTGACATCAGTGTTAACAGGTATTAGTTGTCACCCAATCTTCTGGTCCTTTTCAAAAAAGTTCTATCCTCTGACTTCCCACTCACTCATCAACATGCTACACTCTTAACTGCCAACTCCAACCACCCTGCAGATTATGCGCTCTCAAGTCACTAAATTCTTCCTAGTTCCAAATTCAGTGGACGGTTCGTACAGCACTTGCCTCACTGCCTCTCTGCAGCCTTTGGCAGTGCTGGGCACTCCACCCTCCTTGAAACTCCCTGGACACCACTCCCCTCCTGCCCGGAGGTGTGGTTCTTTCATAATTTCCCCATACACACACCTGTTAAATGTTGCAGTACCTCACGAACCCCTCCCTGTCAGAAACTCCAAGCCCTCCATTAGGTGACTGCATCCTCAGTTCTAGGCCACCTGTCTGCCGATAACCCCAAATCTGCATCTCTAGCCCAGACCTTTCCCGGAGTTTCACACGTGTACAATCCGCCACCTGTCAGACATCCTGCCTCAGTCCCACAGGAACCTAGACATTCATTCTACCAACACGTCCCCCTCTTGGAGAACCCACTCCCCACCAGTCACATCCAGACTGCTCCATTTGTACCAAAGGACTCCAACCCCCTCCTCGGACTCAGCTCCCAAGGTGGAAACCTGACCCAGGCCAATCAGATTTTCTCTCCCGAGAATTTAGAATTGAGATCGAGTCCTCTGGACACTTAAACTAGGAAATCAAATACAGCCAAGATTAGGTGCAAGTGAAATGGAGAAGCCAGTCTGCAGAGCGGAGAAGGACGGCGACAGAGAAGCGGTGATCACACAGCTCAAGGAAGACTGAGAGTGACCATCCTGGGAGGGCTGACTTGGTGTCTGGTTGTTCCCACCTTTACCTCCCCCATATCCTCTCAGAAACCTGTTTTTGTTCCATTTTGTCTTGCCTACTAAACCCGTATCAGTGATTTTCTGTACTTACAATCAAATGATCCCTAAGATAATCCTGTATGTACTACCAAGAAAGAGAAACAGGCTGCCAATTAAGCTATAGCATGCCATCAAGAAGTATCGTGATTTCAGAAACATTAAAAAGTGAGCATCAGCATAACCGAGCACATACCACTCCGTGTGCACAGACCCTTCTGCCCACCCCAATCTTGCTGTTTCCACCTATCCCAGTTACACTCGTCCTTGGGGACCAAGTGCCACCAACTCTACTTTTCCCGATTCAGGCCCAAGGGAAATCTAGAATGTGGTAATTACTGTCTGTTGTTATTTAACTTTTAATTGTTTAAGTCTTAACTCCCCAACAAGATTTTAAACTCCTTCAAAGTATGGATGATTCCTACAGAGTCTTTACAAATAATCCAACCCAAAAATATTCATTTAAGTCAAAAAAGAAAAACATGTACTTACTCAAAAAGTGGTAACTACTCAGTTTTCCACTGAGCTCAACAAAGAAGCAAAGATTTAAAATAATAATTTAAGTCATGAGAAAAAGATCATTACAACTTATTGTTTTTTCAATGAGGGAAAGAACTTATGCGGCAGCCAAAGAGAATCAAGGAAAATAAACATATGTAGGTGCTCAACACAGTTGTCAGCACACAAAATTAAAACCACAAGGAAACTACATTCCCACCAGAAATGTCAAAATTAAAAGGACTAACAATACCAAGTGTTGGCAAGGATG
The DNA here is from genome assembly GCF_020740605.2 of Lemur catta. Lineage (NCBI taxonomy): Eukaryota > Metazoa > Chordata > Mammalia > Primates > Lemuridae > Lemur > Lemur catta. Next base: position 1,144,476 of record NC_059138.1, read on the forward strand.
TGGAGCCACAGGCACCCTCAGACACTGCTGGGTGGAGTGTCAGCTGGCACGCCAAGCAGGAAAGTGTGTGGTTGGCAGTGCACACAAGAGCTGAACATACATATAACTTATGACTCAGCACATGAGAGTCTTATGTCCACCAAAAGACACATACAACACCCATAAAAAAACAAACTGTGTAGTGCTTATACAATGGGCCAATGCTACACAAGGTGGAAGGAATCCATCTCTGAGACAGAAGGTTGAGCCAAAGCTAGGCACAAAGACTCCATTTACATAAAGTTCAATAACAGGTAAAACTAATCTATGGTAACAGGAGTCCGAAGAGTAGTCACTTCTGGGGAGGAGTCACGCACTCAGAACTGACCTTTCAGTCCCAGGATCCCATAGATTACAGTACCACGTTTTTTACTGTACCTTTTCCATGTTTAGATAGGCAAAGACTGTGTTATAACTGCCCACAGCACTCAGCAGAGTAACACGTCTGTAACTAAGAGCAACAGGCCATCCACACAGCCTAGGCGTGCAGCAGGTTATACCACCTAGTTTATGGAAGTACTCTGATATTCACATCACCTAACAACAAGGTGTCCAGTCATTAAGCCACACAGGACTGTACCGAATGGGCAGAGCGAGAGGGAGCCTCTGGAATGCTGGGAAAGTTCTTTCTTTGATACAAGCGCTGTTCCACCTACATATGGGTACGTCCATACGTGAAAATCCTGCAAGCTGAACTTACTGTTGGTTCCCCACCCAGATTCCTTCACCAGGACAGGCCATCCATCCCCCAGCTGCTGCAAGTCAGCTACTAATGGCTGTTTACTGCTACCTCTAGAGAATGGCCCTCAGCTGAGAGGCGAGCACTGCCAATTCCCATCCTCAGCCAAGGGCAGCCAGCAGCCTGCAGCCACCAGCCCCCTTGCCTTAATTAAGGACAACCCTGATATGCTCCCAGTGGGACTGGGCTAAAGCTAGACTCCAGCTGAGAAGACCCCTTCTCCCTCCCCTAGCCAGCTTCCCTCGCTCCCCTCCTCCTCAGTTTCACCTGCCCCAGGATCATCCTCCTAAGGCTCTTCTGGGAGACAAGACCCAAGACAGAACACAATATTTGTGAACCTGTATGATAAGTTTATACCTCAATAAAGTTTTTTTTTTTTTTTTAAGGGTGCATTGTTTTGCACAGCTAAAATGCTGTGATCTCCTCTGGAGATTCTGAGAGATAACCACTTCCTCAGGGCACAGATGTGTCACCAGGTGAAAAAGGACCAACACCCATGGCAGGCCTGCCAGGCACTCCTGCAACAGAAGCCAGAAGGCCCTACAGAAACAAATGACAGGATTTCTAAGGTGGTGACCTGCCACTAGCTTGCTGTGTGAATGTGCACTCAAAATCTCTGCATCTCACCTTCCAAACTTGGAAACTAGGAGATTTGGCCCTGAGGTTCTCTAAAGTCCCTTCCAAACGCAGAAATCCTTTGATCTCATAAGGAATTTTCATTAACACGCAAGCCCCTGAATGCCACCACGCCAACCCTGACCTGTCTGCACAGCACCTAGTTCTGCAGCACAAGCTACCTACAACCAATCACCATCACATAGCCTTCAAAGCCTGGAAATTCTCACCATGCTTCTCTCAACTCCCTACCCAGGCTCCCTTCCTCTACCCAGGAAACCACCATACATACACCCCCATGGCACAATTTTAAAAGTATGCTCCTACTTGAGCATCAGCCTCCATTCAGGTTATGTCCAACCCAGTGGTTATGTGTAATATACAAAATATACTAATTAGAGGCAAGAAAGACTTGGCTAAGCATATTAAAGAACATTTCAGAAACTATTAGTAAACAGGCAGCTAATTAAATTCAATTAAACTTCCAAAGATTCCAAGTGTGGGGATCACACTTTTATTTCCAGTCTGATCCAGGACCAGGGCAGTGGAAAAGGGGTGGAAATTGAGGGACTGGAACAATGCCACACTGATGTTCAATGACTTATCAGCAATTCCCCTGAACCACAGACGCCAGTCATCAGGGACAGAGAGCTGGAAATTCTAGAACTGGCGACAACAGAGTCATCATAGTTTGTTCACCCTTATTCTAAACTATTACCATATGAATAATGACATGACTGATCATAATAGGCAAAGTCCCAGAGTGTCTCCGCAGCGTTTCCGGAAGGCTGGTAAAGAATAATTCTCGTGGTCTTGGATTCCAACACGTGACTAATTATGAGGCGTTCTGCCTCCATTTCAGAGATTACTGACATCCCCAAGTACGTCCTGTTTACTTTCTATAGCATAAACGACCCTTTAGGTAGCATTCTAAAAGGAACTACTATCTGATGTCATGCGGGACCAAGTAAGGAAAGTGCATTTCTGAAAAAAAAAAAAAAAACTCTGCCCTTTGCCCCTTCTGCACAGAAAGGGTGTCTGCGCCGTCCGCAGCACGAAAGCGTGCGGAGCTGCGCACTATCTACACTGGGGCCACCCCCGCGGCTCTAACCCTAACCGTCCGCGGGTCGCGGCACGAAAGCGTGCGGAGCTGCGCACTATCTACACTGGGGCCACCCCCGCGGCTCTAACCCTAACCGTCCGCGGGTCACGGCACGAAAGCGTGCGGAGCTGAGCACTGTCTACACTGGAGTCACCCCCGCGGCTCTAACCCTAACCGTCCGCGGGTCGCGGCACGAAAGCGTGCGGAGCTGCGCACTGTCTACACTGGGGTCACCCCTGCGGCTCTAACCCCAGCCGTCCGCGGGTCGCGGCACGAAAGCGTGCGGAGCTGCGCACTGTCTACACTGGGGTCACCCCTGCGGCTCTAACTCTAACCGTCCGCGAGTCACGGCACGAAAGCGTGCGGACGCGCGGAGCGGCGCGCCGCCCACACCGGAGAGGCACTCCCCTGCCGCACGCCCCTGCCGCACGCCCGCAGCTGCCGAAACGCGGCGAGAGGCTGTGACTGGGGACGCCAGCGCACACAGGCCTTTCCCACGAGCCCTCCAGAGCTGTTCCCAAACAGCCGCCCGCGCCCCTGACAGACCCTCCGGGCCCCGACCCCCGGCCCCGACCCCTGACCCCCGACCCCGACTTCGGGAGGCCAGAGCGCACTGGCGGCGCTCACCTTCCGACTCGCGCCGCCGAGGGACACCTTGGGCCGCGTCTTGAAATCCCCTTCAAAGCTGAACATCTTTACAGCTTATCCCATCGGGGAGCGCCCGGCCAACCAGCCGAGCGGTCTCGGTCTCGCCGCCCGCCCTGCCCGGGGCAGCGCGACCAGGCGGCGGCCGGAGGCGACCGCGCCCGAGCCGCGCCGCGCTCTGCCCGCCCGGCCCTGCCCGGGGCGAAGGGGCGGCGACACCGGAGGGGCGGCCCTGCCTCGCCGCCCCTCATCCACGCCTCCCACCGTTGCGGCCGCGGCCAGGAGCGCCCAGCGGGCCGCGAACCCCACGCCCGCTCCGGGAGCAGCCGCCTCGGGAAGGAAGATGGCGGCCGGACGCAGCCGCCGTGCGCGGCCCCGCGAACGGGCGCGCCCCCGCCGGCGACGGCGCAGCGCTCCTCCCGGCACCACCCCAGCGTGCGCGGCCCCGCCAACGTGCGCGGCCCCGCGAACCGCGCAGGAGCCTGGGGACGAGCCGGGGCCCCTGCCCCTGGGGGCGGGGCGGAGCGGAGCGGAGGAGGGGGCGGGGCCGTCCCGGGGGCGGGGCCGATGCCAGGGGGTGTCGGGCAGGGGCGGGGCAGGGACCAGGGCCGGCGCGGGGCGGGGCGAGGCCGGGGGCAGGGCCGGCGCCAGGGGAGGAGCCAGGGCCGGGCGGGGCCGGCGGGGGCGGGGCCGGCGGGGCTCGCGGCGTGGTGGCGCTTCTCTCGCAGGCGCCCGCGAAGACCGCGGCCTGGAAGGACCGGCCTGGCGTCGCCGGTGTGTGTACAGCCTGCCTGTTACATGTGTCGCGTCACACAGACGTAAGTATTTACCGTATCACACATACATGCACATGTTTATCTCATGCACAACATATATATCCGTAAATACATGGCCCGCACACACAACCCACATATACACAAATGCCTCATACACGCACGTCACACGCACACAGCGTGCATACGCATGCACACCAGCTGTGCACATACATGCAGGTACACATATGTGTGCTATATACAGATGCCGCTCGTCCGCCGGTGGGGCGGGTCCTGATAAACCTGCTGTAAGATGAAAGTGCTGGAAGTCCACGTGCACTTAGCCCAGTGAGCCCATCTGCAAGTCCACGTGCACTTAGCTCCCAGTGAGCCCATCTGCAAGTCCACGTGCACTTAGCCCAGTGAGCCCATCTGCAAGTCCACGTGCACTTAGCTCCCAGTGAGCCCATCTGCAAGTCCACGTGCACTTAGCCCAGTGAGCCCATCTGCAAGTCCACGTGCACTTAGCCCAGTGAGCCCATCTGCAAGTCCACGTGCACTTAGCCCAGTGAGCCCATCTGCAAGTCCACGTCCACTTAGCCCAGTGAGCCCATCTCCAAGTCCACGTGCACTTAGCCCAGTGAGCCCATCTGCAAGTCCACGTGCACTTAACTCCCAGTGAGCCCATCTGCAAGTCCACCTGCACTTAGCCCAGTGAGCCCATCTGCAAGTCCACGTGCACTTAACTCCCAGTGAGCCCATCTGCAAGTCCACGTGCACTTAGCCCAGTGAGCCCATCTGCAAGTCCACGTGCACTTAGCCCAGTGAGCCCATCTGCAAGTCCACGTGCACTTAGCCCAGTGAGCCCATCTGCAAGTCCACGTGCACTTAGCCCAGTGAGCCCATCTGCAAGTCCACGTGCACTTAGCCCAGTGAGCCCATCTGCAAGTCCACGTGCACTTAGCCCAGTGAGCCCATCTGCAAGTCCACGTGCACTTAGCCCAGTGAGCCCATCTGCAAGTCCACGTGCACTTAACTCCCAGTGAGCCCATCTGCAAGTCCACCTGCACTTAGCCCAGTGAGCCCATCTGCAAGTCCACCTGCACTTAACTCCCAGTGAGCCCATCTGCAAGTCCACGTGCACTTAGCCCAGTGAGCCCATCTGCAAGTCCACCTGCACTTAACTCCCAGTGAGCCCATCTCCAAGTCCACGTGCACTTAGCCCAGTGAGCCCATCTGCAAGTCCACGTGCACTTAACTCCCAGTGAGCCCATCTGCAAGTCCACGTGCACTTAACTCCCAGTGAGCCCATCTGCAAGTCCACGTGCACTTAACTCCCAGTGAGCCCATCTGCAAGTCCACGTGCACTTAACTCCCAGTGAGCCCATCTGCAAGTCCACGTGCACTTAACTCCCAGTGAGCCCATCTGCAAGTCCACGTGCACTTAACTCCCAGTGAGCCCATCTGCAAGTCCACGTGCACTTAACTCCCAGTGAGCCCATCTGCAAGTCCACCTGCACTTAGCCCAGTGAGCCCATCTGCAAGTCCACGTGCACTTAACTCCCAGTGAGCCCATCTGCAAGTCCACGTGCACTTAGCCCAGTGAACCCATCTGCAAGTCCACGTGCACTTAGCCCAGTGAGCCCATCTCCAAGTCCACGTGCACTTAGCCCAGTGAGCCCATCTGCAAGTCCACGTGCACTTAACTCCCAGTGAGCCCATCTGCAAGTCCACGTGCACTTAGCCCAGTGAGCCTATCTGCAAGTCCACGTGCACTTAACTCCCAGTGAGCCCATCTGCAAGTCCACGTGCACTTAGCCCAGTGAGCCCATCTGCAAGTCCACGTGCACTTAGCCCAGTGAGCCCATCTCCAAGTCCACCTGCACTTAGCCCAGTGAGCCCATCTGCAAGTCCACGTGCACTTAGCCCAGTGAGCCCATCTGCAAGTCCACCTGCACTTAACTCCCAGTGAGCCCATCTGCAAGTCCACGTGCACTTAGCCCAGTGAGCCCATCTGCAAGTCCACGTGCACTTAACTCCCAGTGAGCCCATCTGCAAGTCCACGTGCACTTAGCCCAGTGAGCCCATCTGCAAGTCCATGTGCACTTAGCCCAGTGAGCCCATCTCCAAGTCCACGTGCACTTAACTCCCAGTGAGCCCATCTGGAAGTCCATGTGCACTTAACTCCCAGTGAGCCCATCTGCAAGTCCACGTGCACTTAGCCCAGTGAGCCCATCTGCAAGTCCACGTGCACTTAGCCCAGTGAGCCCATCTCCAAGTCCACCTGCACTTAGCCCAGTGAGCCCATCTGCAAGTCCACGTGCACTTAGCCCAGTGAGCCCATCTGCAAGTCCACCTGCACTTAACTCCCAGTGAGCCCATCTGCAAGTCCACGTGCACTTAGCCCAGTGAGCCCATCTGCAAGTCCACGTGCACTTAACTCCCAGTGAGCCCATCTGCAAGTCCACGTCCACTTAGCCCAGTGAGCCCATCTGCAAGTCCATGTGCACTTAGCCCAGTGAGCCCATCTCCAAGTCCACGTGCACTTAACTCCCAGTGAGCCCATCTGGAAGTCCATGTGCACTTAACTCCCAGTGAGCCCATCTGCAAGTCCACCTGCACTTAACTCCCAGTGAGCCCATCTGCAAGTCCACGTGCACTTAGCCCAGTGAGCCCATCTCCAAGTCCACGTGCACTTAACTCCCAGTGAGCCCATCTGGAAGTCCATGTGCACTTAACTCCCAGTGAGCCCATCTGCAAGTCCACGTGCACTTAGCGCCCAGTGAGCCCATGGTAAAGTCAAACATCCTGAATTAAGTCATCGTAAGTTAGGGGCCATCTGCACAGAAATGTGTGGCTCATATCCACACATACATATATAAGTATATCTCACACACATGTATAAACATACATGTCATACACACAATTGAAACCACTTTTAAAAATTCAGTTTTGAGGCCGGCACGGTGGCTCACACCTGTAATCCCAGCACTCTGGGAGGCCAAGGCGGGAGCATCACTTGAGCTCAGGAGTTCAAGACCCACCTGAGCAAGAGCAAGACCCTGTCTCTTTTTAATTTAGGAAAAAATAGATAAATAAATCAGTTTTGATTGTGTGTTTTTAAAGTGTACAACATGACGTTTTGACACATGTACATCTCATGAAATGATTCTCTTCTTTTTGTGTGTGTGGTAAGAGCACCTAAAATCTACTCTCCTGGCAAAATTCAGCGTCCGACACGATATTACTAACTGCAGAGCTGCTGAGCGGCAGATCTCCAGGCCGGCTCATCCCACACAACTGCGAGTTTGTGTCGTTGCCCTGCGCCTCCCACTGGACCACCCAGCCTCTGGAAACCACCACTCCGCTCGCTCTCTCCAGGTGAGATTTCCCTTTTATTAGATTCCACATGTAAGTGAGGCCATGCAGCGCTGTGTTTCTCTGTCTGGCTCGTCGCCCTTAGCCTAGTGTCCTCTAGGCTCATCCATATGTTGTAGCAAATGAAAGGATTTTCTTTTTCAAGGCTGATAAGACACTACTGTGTGTATACACCGCAATTTCTTTATCCATTTGTCCACCACTGGACACAAGTTGTTTCTGTATCTTGGCTACTGTGAACAATGTTACAACAAACACAGGAGAAGCTGCTGTTACTTCCTTTACGTACATAACCAGCAGAGGAACTGCTGAGTCACACAGTAGTTCTATTTGTACATTTTTGAGGAAACTCCATATTGCTTTCCATAATGATTGTACCAATTTACATTCCCACCAACAGCGTACAAAGCTTCCCTTTTCTCCACCCTCACCGACGCTTGCTATCGCTCGCCTTTTAGGTAACAGCCATCCCAACAGGTGCGAGTGGTGCCTCATTGTGGTTCTGATCTGCACTTGCTCAGTGATCAGTGGGCTGAGCACCTTTTCATATACCTGTTGGCCATTTGTATGACTTTTTGGAAAAATTCAGGCCCTTTGCCCATTTTTTAATCAGGGAATCCAAAATTTTAAAACTAATATTTATCATTACCATGTGGGATGCACTGATTTCTTTTATTGTCTTCTTTTTCTTTTTTTTTTTTTAAGAGACAAGACCTCCCTCTGGTGTCCAGGTGGAGTGCAGTGGTGCGAGTGCAGCCTCAAGCACCTGGCCTCAAGCAGTCCTCCCGCCTCAGCCTCCTGAGTAGCTAGGACTACAAGCTCGAACCACCACGCTGCACTAATTTTTCTGTTTTTTGTAGAGATGGGGGTCTTGGTGTGTTGCCCAAGCTGGTCTCGAACTTCTGGCCTCAAGCAGTGTTCCCACCTCAGCCTCCCAAAGTGCTGGGATTACAGATGTGAGCCACCACACCCAGCCTTCTATTTTTTAAATCTAGTTGCAAACCACTAACTGCATATCACAACCTGGTCTCAGCTTGCAGTTTGAACAATCCTGGCTGATATAAAAATAGGTGGAGGCAGCGAAACCACCTCTTGTGTGTGACTGTGGATATGTAAAATGGTGCAACCAGTCTGGAAAACAGTTTGACAGTTTCTTTAATAAAAATCTTACAGATACACTTAAGATACACTTACCATAGGACCGGGCAACTGCACTCCTGTATGTTTATCCCAGAGTAATGGAAACATGTGTCCACAGGTTTGTACACAAATGCCTACAGCAGCTACATTCATAACAGCCCAAATTTGGAGACAACCCAAATGCCCTTCAAAGGATGATCGTTAAACTTTGGTACATCCACACGTGGAATACTATTCCGCAAACTTTAAAGAGAGCAAACCATTGACACACACCCCTTGGATGGCTCTCAAGGACGTGTTGTCGACTGGGAAAGCCGATAGCAGCGGGTCACATCATACTGCACGGCTCCATTTACATGACAAAGTGACAAAGTCTTAGAGGTGGGAGGATAGATTATCGCTATGAGGCGTTAGGGATGGGGAGGAGGAAGAGGACCATGAAGGGGCCATGGTGGGGGGGGGTCACTGTGCACCTTGCTTGTGGTGGCTCCAAGGAAATGAGCATATGCCAAAATGACACAGGACTGCTTTGGGAGGTGGTGATGTGTCTATTACCTCGATTGCAACGATGGTATCAGGGGTGTTTTCGAAGGTATAAACTCATCAAATTGTACACAGTAAATATGTGCAGTTCTTTGTGTGTCAATTATACCCCAATAAAACTGTTGTAAAAAAATGACCTGGAACTATGAACATGCACTGTACCAATGTCAACGTCCTGGTTTGGATATTGTGCTGTGATTATGTAAGATGTAATCACAGGCAGAACTGGATGAAGGTGTTGGCTGGGCTGGGTCCTTCTGGGGGCGCCAAAGGAGAAGCTGTTTCCTGGCCCTTCCCAGCTCCTGGACACCTCCAGCACCCCCTGGCCTGTGGCCCCTTCCGGAATCACATCACCCTGACCTCTCCTTCTGTCCTCACGTCCCCTTCTCTGATGCGCTCTCCTGCCTCCGTCTCGTGAGCACCTGTGATGACATCAGTCCGCTGGAAAATCTACCTCCCTCCCTTCCGCACCCTCCCGCCCCCCCCCAAGGTTCTTAATATAATCACATGTGCAAGGCCCTTTTGCCACGTGAGGTGGCGTGGTCACGGCGTCTGGGGATTGAGATATGGGCATACTTGGGGGGCATTGTTCTGTGTGCCATGCTATCCATCCAGAAGTTTTCTGTTTTTAAATGAGATTATGTTCCCCTTTTCCCCCGAAATTGTTCCTTTTTGGTAACAAAATATAGCATAGGTATCCTTCCATAGTAGAACTTGGAGATTTACTGCAGTAATTTTAGAATCTTATTGTATGGATACATCGTAATTTATTATTTTCCCATTTCCCTATTGTTTGACACTGAGGCTGATGTCTTTTTTCCTATTATAATTTCTGCTGCAAGAACATTCTTACACACAGGTAGGAGTTATTTTTGTAGGATGACATGGCTCAGTCAGTATATGAAAAGTTGCTAGTAGTCAGGGAAATGCAAATCAAAACCACAGTGAGACACCACCTCACTCCTGCTGGAATGGCTATTATCAAAAAGACAGAAGATGACAAGCGTTTGGCAAGGATAGGGAGAAAAGAAACTTTGTACACTGTTGGTGGGATTGTAAATTAGTACAGCTATTATGGAAAATAGTGTGGAGGTCCCTCAAGAAAGTAAAAATAGAAATGCCAGTCCCAGTTCAGGGTGGATACCCCAAGGCAATGCAATCAGTATGCTGGAGCTATCTCTGCACTCCCACGCTCACTGTGGCTCGGTTCACAATAGTCCAGTTGTGGAATCAACCTAAGTGTCTACTGCTGGATGAATGAAAAAAGAAATTGTGGCGCGCGCGCGCGCGCGCGCGCGTGCACACACACACACACACACACACACACACACACACACACACACACACACACTGGACTACCATTCAGCCTTTACAAAGAAAGAAATCTTGTCACTTGTGACAACATAAACTAGAGAAACCTGGAGGACATTATGCTCAGTGAAATAAGCCAGACACAGAAGACAAATACTGCATGACCTCAGTCATACGTGGAATCTAAAAATGTTGAACTCGTAAGAGCAGAGAGTAGATGGTGGTTGCCAAGGGCTGGGAGGTGGGGCGGGGAATGGGGAGATGTCGGTCACAGGGTACAAAGTTTCAGTTATGCAGGATGAGTAGGTTCTGCAGACCTGTTGTACAGAATGAAAATTGTCACTAATTATCCTGTATTATATGCGTGAAATTTACTAAGAGAGTATAGACCTTAAGTGTCCTCGCCACACACATACAAAAAAAGTATTAATAACTATGTGAAGAGATAGATGTGCTATTATTAATCAGCTTGACTCTAATAATCAGTTCACTGTGTATTAAAAAATCATGCTATACACCTTAAATATCTATAATTTCAATTTAAGTTTTTAAAAAAATATTCTAAACCCCCTCAAAAAATAAAGTGGCATGCTTGAGTTTAAACGCATGAGAGCTTGAATGTTGACAGATCTGTGAATTGCTGCGCCCCAAGGGATACACCCACTTCTCCTGAGTATCATCCTGGGACCCCCAGGGAACGGTGCTGGTTTAGACCCCCAAGGCTCTGAAATGGGCCCGAACAGAACATTCATTAAATTAATGTCAAGGCCACAGTATGCTTGAGGCTGGAAATTCACTCCTTCCTCCACTGACCATCCCAAATTGTGCCCAGCCACCCCGTCCTACAGAGCTCATCAGAAGTTCTACGATGAAATTGTGATCACATTCAGATTCTCCAATAATAAAATACCAAAGACACTCCAATAAATAAAACTGTAAAGAAATTCACAGAAGAGTTTGTGAATTTAAACATATCTTTAAAATTTAGGTATGTTTTATATTTAGGTATGTTTAATACACTCTCTAGTATAATACTTTTAAGGATAAAAATTTGTTTTAGAAAAATAAACTTCATTAATAAAATGCCAACAGTAAGATGCTCTAAATTTGAATATACACTCCTCTTCCATTATAACGTTCCAGGAGAAAGTTCAGTATAAAAAAAAATTAAATCACTTTGCGAGATTAAAGTGTTGAAGCTTTAAAGTCCAAAGGAATTAAAATGTACCAAATTGACAGAAATAAAAGGAGGATGGATAATTCAAGAGTAATAATTAGAGACTTCACTACCCCAACTTGAATAATGGAAAGAACAACTGGACAGAAGCAGCAAACAAGAAAAGAGAACATTTAAGCAACACTGTGAACCTCCTAGGTCTGAGTCCTGCGGAACATTCTACCCAACACCAGCAGAACACTCGTTCCTCTCAAGGGCATGTGGGAGATTCTCCAGGACTCTAGGCCATAAAACCAACCTCAGTATGTTTACCAGGAAAGAAATAATACAATGTATGTTCTCTGACCACCATGGAATGAACTTAGAACCAATGACAGGGACATTTGGGAAACTCACAACCATGGAAAATTAAACAACATGGATCCAAGAAGAAATTAGGAGGGAAACCAGCAAGTACTTTGAGATGAATAAAACTCAAGACACAGCGTCCCAGAGATCACAGCAGGGGCTCGGTGGTGCTTAAGGAGAGCACAGGTGGGGTTGAAGGCTCACCTGCAAGCGAATCACCTGTGCAGGTGGCCAGCGTCCACGCCCCATGGAGAGTTAGACAAACCGCGCTTGCACGTCCACAGGGAGGGAGGGTTGGCCGGCCTTGCCCCTCCTGCAGAAGTTAGGATCTGCCCAACAACCTGCCCAACAGCCGGGCCCCGCTCAGTCGCCTTTCAGGCCTATCCAGAGTTTCCGAAGGCTCTTCTTTCTCTCTCCGCGGGAGTCCCGTGTCTCTGTGATGCCGGCTCCACAGTGCCCTGGGAGCAGTTTCAAGTCTGTGCTGGAGCAGCCCTGGCCTGCCTCTGGCTGTAGAATCGCACAGGCCTGTGGATTGTGTCTTAGGGACAGTTCCGCCCTCACCCCTGCGCGGCTGCAGGGGGACCGTGGGTCAGCAGGAACCTCCCCTCTGCCTGCAATTCCTCCGTGTGCTGCCGACCCCACCTGGCCACCCACACCTGGGGCTGAATTTCCCCAGGAGAGGTCAAGGCCACGCCTTGGCAGCTGACCAGAGAGCCTCACGATGTGGCAAACGTGCCCGCTCAGGCCTCCCCAAGCCAGCCCTCGCCCGTGTTGCCGTCACGGCCACGCCTTCACGCCTCCTGCCTGGGCCATAGATGGCACTCGCAGGTGGCAACTCCCCTGGGAGCCTCTGTCCCCAACAAGGTCAAATCGCATGACCTCGTAAGAGGTTAGCGTAAGAGCAGCTGCACCACCGTGGGCAGTCCCTGCCCGGCCCTCTGTGGGCCACTGTCCACCCTCACGGTGCTGTGAGGCCGAGAGGCACTGGCCGAGGCACTGCCGGGGTCTCCTTCTCTGGGCATGAAGTTGTTCCTCAGAGGTCTGTGTATCAGGCTCCCAGTCCTCAGAAATGAATTTATCTCATAAATGTGGAGAGCACGGTGGGACCGTGGCCTGGGGGGGCCAGGGACGCAGGCCGGGCGATAGCCTGACTGCCCCAGAGGAGGAAAGCAGGCCGCGCCCCCGGCGGGAGTCCATGCTCGGCACTCACCGGCATTTACATTTGCTTCTTTTCCTCCTAAAGCTCTTTAAGGTTAAGGACTATGGAGTTTTTTGCTGAAAACTGAACCGTGTCCAATGGAAAATGGCCCACACTGTCAAAATTTCAGTTACATTGTGCAGATGGCCCTGTTGTTCTTCAGTCAACCTTGTTTGTACTGTCAGTCGCAGATTAAGCAATACTCACAAATATCTGTGCATGCTTTCAACTTTCTAAAGTTTAAGATGTTTTCTAGCAGCGAAGCATAGAGCAGGGCGCAGGTTCCAGCTCTTCTCCAACCCTTCTCAACGGCGTGACTTGGGGCAAGTCATTTAACCTCATCAGCGTCATCTGCTAGGTGGCAAATGCCCACTGGGTCGAGGGTGGAGGCTGGCCCAGATCTGCTCTCAGGATCTGCAATCTGGCGATACAAATATTGAGTGACCCAAGTTGGTTTTGACTATCGTTATTAACACTAAACATCTGTACTGAAAGGGCATTTTGCTAAGTTCATAGGCCAAAAAATATTTGATAATAAACAATATCAAAAGACCGAGTATTAATGATGTGCTGTTAACCCTCTACCGATGCTGTTTTTATGCATCATCATCATCATTTTAATCATTTAAAGAGGTTAGACAATTAAGAGCGTGTTTGGCAGCCGTTCAGCATGTAGGAAGCAGGAGGCCAAATTGCAAATGCTCCTCGTGGCCTCAGACTGCGACAGGCCGCCAGGACAGTCAAGGAGAACGCCTCCTCCCAGCGCTGAGAGCGCACTGGCTTTGCAAAGATAACCTTGCACTTCTGCTCAAAGCCACCTAAAAGTAACCCAGTGTGGGCCCGTATGAGCACAGCAGCGGAAAACAAAGCTACTGTTTATTGAACATCCATGTTCTGCCAGGTCCTACACCGTGTGCTACGCAGACATCTCTGCTCATTCACTTACAGCAACGCTCGGAGGGACGCGTTAGTCCCCGCGCAGTAACTGTGGCTTAGAAAGAAAGTTAGACATGAAGTTTCCCAAGCTGGTAAGAGGCACAGCCAGGACTTGCATCCAGAGGGACCGCGTAACTCCGAAGCCTGGCGTCTCCCCCTAAGAGACATTTCTTCACAATCTACAGTCAGCCAGGGTTTAATTTCTAGCAACATAGATGAGGCTTGGCCTCAAAGATATCCATAAAACTTATTTTGTTTACTCTGGGAAAAAGTGCTGTAAAACGAGCTGATGTAGAGACAATATTGCAAAGAGCCCTTCACTTAAGTGCTTTCGGATAGTTAAACATCAGCGCGGCACATGCTGCCAAAGAGCGAAGACATTTTATTTAAAATTACACTGGCGCAAGACCATCAAAGTATCCTTAACACTTTCATTAAATTGAGATACAGATATAGTTAGAGTAGTAAATCTCTTCACATACAAGGAATTCATTTAAGAGCCAAGGCTAGAGGCAGCAGTGAGCCTAAAATAATCTCCAGCCGCAAGGAATCCAGAAACATCTGAGGCCTTGTTCAGAGCTCTGAACTGTCGTGAACTCGCACTAGATCCAAGCAGGTGAGGCCTCCCCACGCCCTCACCCCGGGCACACACGTGTGCAGCGCGTGTTGCGAGGGGCAGGGAGACCAGGCTGGGCGCCTGTTTTAATGTAGTTTTTGTTAGGATTCAGGAGGATGAGGCCAACAGTCCAGGAGACAACTGCCACTGAAGGACAGCCTGGCCGTGCCAGGGGCCACCCAAGAAGCACGGGGTCAGGGGGCAGCGGGAGGGGAGGAGGGAGCAGGCAGGAGCCTCGGGTGTGGTCCCCACAGGAAGGAGCGGGCGAGGCGGGTGAGCAGGCCCAGGCCTGGCCAGTTTGGACAATTCTAGTGGCTCTGGGGCCCAGGGGCGGCCCCAGTGTCTGGTCCCTGCCCTGGGTGCCTAGGGCAGGTGGACACCGTGGGGCCCAGGAGAGGGGGTGGTAGGTTTGCACATGAAAAGGGGGCTCAGGAAGTGGCTGTCCCCAAGAGGGGCCATCCCTTCAGGGTCAGCAAGGCCCTGTGTCAGAGCATCAGACACAGAAAATAAAAGTTAATACAGAATCAAAGGACCTGGGTTCAAATCTCAGGTACCGGCTGTGTGATACCCAGGCCACCTCTGAGACCTGTCCCTGTGGGTGTGACCCAGAGATGGTAATACCTATCAACACATTAGACAGTTTATTTTTAAAAATCTAGCTTAGTGCTTGTCACATTATAGGTACTATTAAATATTGGCTAATTAAATATTGCAGTCATTTAACATACAGGTTGAGTATCCCTTATCTGAAATGCTTGGGACCAGAGTGTTTCAAGATTTCAATGTTTTTGGATTTTGGAATATTAGCATATGTATAATGGGATATATTGGGGATGGGACCCAAGTCTAACCACTAAAGTCATTTGTGTTTCATATATACCTTATACACATAGGCTGAATGTAATTGTATACAATATTTTTGATAATTTTGTGCATGAAACAGTTTGCATTTTGACTGTGACCTGTCGCATGAAGTCAGGTGTAGAATTTGTCAGCACTCAGAAAGTTTTGAATTTTGGAGGATTTCATATTTTGGCTTTTTGGATTGGGATGCTCGACCTGCACGTCCACAAATCCTCCAACACTCTGCAGAACCTGGAGCCTAATGCCCAGCCCTGCCCCCAGCGTGGGTTTAGCGGCTTGTTACTGCTGAACAGGAGACGAGGGTGTGGCAGCATGGGCCGTGGGACCAGGCCACGCGAGGCACTCGGCTTCCTGTTTGCTCCCTCTCTCGGGTCACGTCCCTGGAGAAGCAAGTACCACGTCAGGAGACACTCAGACAGTCCAGGGAGAGCCTGCGTGCTGAGGAACAAGGCTTGCAGCCCACAGCCTCGTGGGGTCCATCCTGCAAGTGGGTCTGACCAGCCCCACTCGAGCCTTCAGGTGATGCCGCCCCAGCCACCTAGACCAAGGAGAGCCACCCAGCCAGGCCACTCCCAAATTCCTGGCTCACAGAAACTGTGGGATACTAAATGTTTATGGTTTTAAGCTGCTAAGTGTTGGGGTGATTTGTTATGCTGCAATAGATACCTAATCCAAATCTGCAACTGCGAGGTGGTAACAAGGCCAGGGGGTCTAACATCCCAAAAATCTCTCAAGCGGGGCCCTGCTGTGCCATTTGCAGGGCTCAGGCCCTGAATACAATCTCTAGAGAAAGTTCTGGTACCAACTTCTAGTCAGCCCCAGAGCTTTCCAGACAGGCGCTGGGCAGGTTGGATACTGCGTGTCTGTGCTGTGCTGGAAAGAGGCTCACCTGGTTTGAGATGGGCAGTGACTGCGGGGGTGGCGGGAAGGAGGTGCCCGCAGAGCCCTCCTGGCCCGTAAACGCGATGCGGTTTTGCCTTCAAGCCCAGGCCCAGCTCCCCTCTGGGAAGCCACGTTGGATGCTCAAAAGCAAAAGTCACATATGAAGAGAGTTTCGTAACTAAGCTGTTTTTTAAATGCTGGCTTTGTTCCGCTCGCCCTCAACCCCGCAGGTCACGATGGAGTCTGACAAGAGAATGACAATGGTAAGGGAAACGCACGGGTCATCTCACAGCCACCGAGACTGCCCAGTGCAGCTGGGAGTGGGTGGGAGGGCCTCGGCCAGGGGGTCTGCGTGATTACCGTGAACTCGGCTTTCCCTCAAACGGCCAAGTCACCCAAACAAGGAACCAGATTTTACCTTGAAGTTATCACTCAGTCTCAACCAGTTTTCCCATAAAAAATCTTAAATTTCACCTAAAGTCTCAGCCATATGTTATGAAAATACACCTTCCCTTCCTGGTCCTTTCTTTACCTCAAAATACTTTTTCTCCTTAGAGCTGTTTTGAGTTGACCTGGGGCCACGGCTTCTTGAGCGAGAAGGTGAGACGGCAGGTCAGGCCACGTCGCGGGACACAGACAATCCCCAGTCACAGCTGCTCGAAACAACACAGGTGTATGTGGTGCCAGCACGGAGTCCACTGCGAGTCTGGACCCCCGGGATGGCTGTCCACCGCCTGGCCACTCGGCCTCCACAGCAGGGGACAAGGACACCGAGGATCTTGGGTGGCAACTGGATGCTTTGGCCTGGACGTGGCACACGGAACTTCCACTCCTGGTCCATTGGCCGAAACTCACCCCTTGGTTCCCAGAATCAGACAGCTGCCGGGAGCTGAGGCAGCACGGTCATCCGAGGGCCAGAGAGAGGAGACACAGGACGGGGACTAGAAGACGGAAGTACAGAGAGCTGATCCTTCACTCAACAGATATTCATTGTGTGTCTCTTGAGCCAGGAGCTGAAGACACACTGTGAATAGGACAAAGCCCCTTCCGAATGATGCCTGCATCCCAGTGGCCAATCCTATCCTTCTTCCTTTTTTTTTTTTTGAGACAGGGTCTCACTCTGTCATCCAGGTTGAAGCGAATACCATAGAAACGTGTCAGCTAGCAGTGAGGGACCCCAACAGAGTCCTCCCTGCCCAGCACCAGCTTATGCTAACTGGAAGACAAGGGAAGGGATTGATTTTTTAAAATTTATGATGAACTATTTTAGACATACAAAATGATTAAAAGGAAAAAATATCAAGTTCCAATGTACCCGTTACCCAATTTAAAAGTAAAACATCACCTTCCCTGCCTGCACCTGCCTCCCTTCCTGGTCCCGTTTCTTATTCCCAGGCCTTACATGGAGCAGAGGAGATAAGTACACCTGGGTTTACATGTTTAGTTGTACTGATTTCGTTTTGAATTTTAGAATACTGAATTAAAACAATCATTTACATTCACATAGAGCTTTACAGCTTACAAAATACTCTAATATTTTCTCATTTAATCCCTACAACAATCTATGAAATAGGTGGGATCAAACCTGTTTATAGTAAGAAAATTAACAAATAGCAAATAAGAACATTTTTTCCATCTTGACCATTGTGTCATGCAAGTTACTTCTTCTAATTCTTATCTCAGTTTTCCAATCTTCCCATCCAACCGTTCTTTAAGTGCTAGAATCAACTTTTTTTTTTTTGAGATAGAGTCTCGCTGTGTTGCCCGGGCTACCTCAAACTCCTGGGCTTAAGCGATCCTCCTGCCTCCCGAGTAGCTGGGACTACAGGCATGTGCCACCATGCCCGGCTAATTTTTTCTATATATATATTTCAGTTGGCCAGATAATTTCTTTCTATTTTTTAGTAGAGATGGGGTCTCGCTCAGGCTGGTCTCGAACTCCTGACCTCGAGCGATCCACCCGCCTCGGCCTCCCAGAGTGCTAGGATTACAGGCGTGAGCCACGGCGCCCAGCCTAGAATCAACTTTTTTATTTATTAAATTCACCTTTGGGCTCAAATGGCTAATTAGAAAGTCCTTTACCATCAAACAGGGCCTTTTTTTTTTTTTTCCTGGTAACAAAGACTCTGTGACTATTTATAAAACACTACCAATTAGTTCTTGAGACTAGAGACGTAGGTAAGTATAGATGCATGTATGGGAGAGAATCAGAATCACTGGGTTTTATTTTAACCTGTTTAAGTTATGTGAAATAATTTCAAACTTACAGGAAAGTCACAAGTATAGTACAAAAAACCGCTATATGCCATTCCCCCAGATTCACTACTTAACCTGTTCTCCATTCCCTACTTACCTGTAATTATCTTCTAAACCATTTGCGAATAAGTGCGTGGTGGCGTCTGCCGCAGGATCGGGTTACCTGCAGCTTCTCTGGCCACCTCCTCTGTGTCCCCTCTTTCAGGCGGACAAGCCCTCCTCACGTCCCTCTGCCCCGGAGCACTTAGGAAATGCTGTTGCCATCTGGTTAACAAATTAAGCCAGGATTCTACTTAGCAGAGCAAACACGTAGAAGCTTCTCAACTAGTAGGCAAGAGTCTCCTTCACGAGAAGGAATCTATCAGAAGGCCGTGCCTTCGTAATCTAACCAAAAAGCAAGAAAATCCTAAGTAACAAAACAGTGAATGTTATATTACAATTTGAGAGCTATTGTATATTTATGTCATGAACAAAAGTTAATGCCGATTGTATTTTTCAAAAACGACCGTGGAAAAATGTCCAGTCCCACACCTTCTTCCAGAACCTTGCCCCTGGAGAAGTGGGGTCCGTTTCCCTCCACCTGGACCTGCCTCTGTGGGTGGCGCTCGGGGGAGACGCGGACCACCTCCAAGGTCAGGTGTAAGGAGCAACATGGCTCACTCCCGGCTGTGTGCTTCCTTCGCTCCTGCCGGCGCTCTCCGCCCGGCAACCCTGTCGTGTGTTGTGAGGAAGCCTCAGCTACAGGCCGAGATCACACGCAGGTGTTCCAGCGACGGCCCCGGTGGCACCAGCACCTGTGAGTGAACGGGCTTTCAGATGATTCCAGCACTTAGCTTTTGAGGTGCTGCAGCTGAAGCTGATGAAACAGACAAGCCCTGCCCAAATTGCAGACGCATGGGCAAAATAAATATTGGTATGTGTTATGCCATTATGTTGTGCCATCTCTTACGGCGGGAACACTTAACTAAATGGGGATTTATGATCTCACGTAATAGAATATGCAGGAGATGGATGGGCTTCAGGACAGGTGTGACCCAGCTGCTCAGACATGCGTGAGGATGTGCTGCTCTGCGCTTCCACCCTGCTTTCCCCTAATGCTGTTTTCCGCGTCTGCTAAGCGGCGGCAGCACTTCCGGGTTCCACGCACGCATACCAGAAAAGCAGAAAGCGGCAGCTTTCACCGGCTGTTCCAGAAGAGGAATGATCTTTTCCAGAAGGGCCCCCACAAGGCTCTCCCGGCACCTCTGTGCTCCCATTGGGTCATGTGCACATTTTGAACCAATCCCCTTAGGAGGGGAAATGCCACGTGCTGACTGGTCAGGACGTGACCAATCACAGTGTAGGGAGGAGGATTGGAGCAGCCCGGGTGATCTGCGCATGCGCACGGCGGATGGGCCATCCCTCTCCGGCTGCCCGCGAGGGGGGGGGGCGGGTGCAGCTGCATTTTCCACCGAATGACATTGTCTCGTGCACCCTCAGCGCAGACTTAGATACAATTTTACTTGTAAGCTTCTGACACTTTAGGCCGGCATGCAACCATAAAAATGAAATAATTTACATATTAAAAACAAACCACCAATCCATTAAGATTCGAATTCACAGTATTACTGCGACACAACGTGCTATCTGACTTAGGCAGAGCGACGCTGGCACGGCGGAGGCGGCACTTCCTGCCCGCGGGCGGCTTCCCGGGCCCTAGCGGCGTGCGCAGCCTGCACCCCACGCCTTTGAGGGCCCTCGTTGCCTCTGTTGCAGTCCTCTTCTTAATTTCGAAATGGTTAAATGCAATTTTCCTGGGAGGCGTGCTCACACTCCCTCCCGGAGCCAGGCTGGGTTTCTCTCGGGAGGCCTGGGACAGCAGGACAGTTGTCGTGCGGGAGCTCACCTGTCCCTTGCTGATCCACCACGTGACACTTGCGGGCTCAGCAAGGATGGATTAGAGAGCAGGGCCCACATTGTGAATTTTATGAACTCTGGGCCCCAGAAAGCCAAACAGCGCGGTATAATTTATAAAAATATCAGACTGCACAACACGCAGCCGTCGAGTCAAAGCAAACCACCGATCGGAGCAGCTGAGCTGAGCGGGACCCCCCCTCCCCCCTCCCCCCCGCATCCCCGCGTCGCTCTGCTCCCCCGGGCACCAGTGTGCTCGCGACCCGTCTCGACCTCTGGTCTCACCTTCTTGTCAGATTCACCACGTGCTACAAGAACAACCTCAACCTAAACTTTTTCTATTCATGATTTTTTTTTTACCGTGGTAAAATGCACACCACGTAAAACTGACCATTGAACTATTTCTAAGTGTCAAGTTCAGGGGCATTAAGCATATCCACGTGCATCCAGCTCCTGAACGTCTTCATCTTTCCAAACTGAAACGCTGTCCTCACAGCGTTAGGGGAGGGAATCATGCAGTATTTGTCCGTTGGTGACTGGTTTATCTCACTAAGTATAATGTTTTCAAGGCTTATCCGTGTTGTAGCCAGTGTCAGAATTTCCTTCCTTCTTAAGGGTAAAGCATGTTCCATTGTATGGACGGACCACCCTTCGTTCACCCCTTTGGCTGTCGATGGACCCCTGCCGGGTCTTGCTCTCTCTCCAGGGCTAGATCCCGGGTGTGATCACAGCTTACTGCAACCCCAAGCTCCTGGGCTCAAGTGTCCCTCCCCACCCTTCCCCCACCCCACCCCCCAGTAACTGGAACTACGGGTTCCCTCCCCTCAGCCCCAGCGGGGCACACTTCAGGTGCCACGATGCCCGACTAATTTTTCTATTTTTTGTAGAGATGGGGTCTTGCTCTTGCTCAGGCTGGTCTGAAATTCCTGAGCTCAAGCAATCCGCCTCACCCTCCCAAAGTCATAGGATCACAGGCCTAAGACACCGCACCCAGCCTTAATTCTTTGGGGTTTATACCTACGAGTTGAAGAAACATAAATTTTTAAGGCAAAATTTCATCACTGCTATGACAAAATCACAGCCACAAAAAAGAAAACTGGAAGTCTGGCATACACTGGAAAACAAAGAATGGTGTAGGTGCTTCTTCATCCATGACAACGTCTTTTCAAAGGACAAGCACAGGACTGAGGGTCAGCGAAGAGCCGCATGAGGTTTCCCACCCAGGTGTTTTCCTCTGAAAGGTGGACGTTGTGGCTGGAGTCACACTCTGTTTAAGAGCAGGAGCCCTGACCTGGTGATAAAACACATGTATGACTAAATCAATGTGCAATAGAGATTTAAACTTAAAATTTTAGTGACAACCTAATCATATCCTGGAATCTGTTTTACAGTCACTTCTAAAAGAAAGCAGAGTTCGATAATGACCTGAACGCAGAGCCGTGAATGCACATCCAGCCCCCAAATACCACACTGGGAAACAAGCCCCTTAATCCTTCTGAGGCTCGTCTTTCAAATTAAATTTGGTAAGTAGCTTTATGATTATATTTTCCAGAGGAAATATGATTACTTAGGATATTTTATGCATGCTTGAGGTAAAAGACTGGCACGCGGATATTAAACAGATCCGCGCTCAGCAGAGCGAAGATTGACGGCCACGGGTCCTGTTCAGCCTCCTCACTTTGCAAATTAGAAAATTTGAGCTCAGAGAAGTAAAGAAAATTACCCAAGTGGATGCAATTTCCGATTCTCCTTCTTTACATTAACATCACGATGCCTTCTTATTGTGCCAAAATCATCTCAGTCGTGTTTCAAAGAGGGCCTTGCCCCTACTTTTCAGGACTAGGGCACGCTGGGCAGGGCTCACCCAGCGCAGGCCTGTCTGCTCCCTCTCGGGCAGGGCCTCCCTGCCTCCCCCTCTGCAGAGCTTCCTGCCTGCCCTGGCCTCCCTCTGCGTCTCTTCAGGTGGCCGGGTGGCCTCCCTGTCCAGCACTGGCCCATGCTCCGCTGCCCTAGGCCCCGCCTTAGCTGCCAATTGGAAATCAGCGCCAACGGGTTATTGTTTTGTTCTGCCCAGGTAATATAATTATTTTTTTTTAAAGCTTCTTATTGGAGAAAACTTTAAGCAGCTACAAAAGCAGAGAGACAAGTGCAATAAACCCTCAGGTCCCCGTCACCCCACCACGGCTATGACCAGCCCATGGCTGGCCTGGTTTCCTCGGTGCCCACTCACCCTACGTGCCCGCCCCGGCCGGGCTACTCTGCAGCCAGTCCCAAACCCCATGCCCTGCCACCCCTAAGTATTTCAGGATGGATTGCTAAAAGGTAAGGACTGGTTTTGATAAACCATAACCAAGTTCCATTGGTTCACCCAAAGAAGTTAAAAATACTTAATTCATCAAATATCCAGTTAGCAACTGCATTCCCTGATTGCCTAAGAATTTTTTACTGTGCTTGAATCAGGATTCAAATAATGTCACAGGTTGCAGCTTGTTGATATGTCTCCAAAGTTTATTTAACCTCCAGCTGCCTCTCTATTTCTCTCTTTTTCAACAATTTTTAGCTGGTTTAAAATTTTTTTGTTATTTTTTTAATTGACAGATTAAATTACATGAATTTATCAGGTACATGATGTTTTGAAGTATATATGCATTGTGGAATGACTAAATCTAGCTAACTAACATGCATTACCTCACACAGTTATCGTTTTTGTGGTGAGAACACTCATCCACTCTCTTAGCATTTTTCAAGAATACAAGATTTTTTTTTTAAGACAGGGTCTTGCTTTGTCACCCAGGCTGGAGTGCAGTGGCGTCATCACAGCTCACTGCAGCCTTGAACTCCTGTGCTCAAGTGATCCTCCTGCCTCAGCCTCCTGACTAGCTGGGACGACAGGTGCAAGCCACTATGCCTGTAGAGGTGGGGTCTTGCTATGTTGCCCAGGCTGGTCTCAAACTCCTGGCCCCAAGTGACGCTCCCTCCTCGGCCTCCCAAAGAGCTGGGATTACAGGCATGAACAACCATGCCCCACCCTTGATTGATCCTTTGCCTTCACTTACCCACTTTGACAGCATCCCCCACCTCTCCCAAGGGCCCCTCAGAAACGCTGACGAGGGGGCGTGAGCTGTAGTGCAGGGTGGTGGGGAAAGGCCTCAGCTCTGCACGGGGGCAGCCCTGCTCCCACCTAGGAAATACTTGCAGCCTCCCTGAAATTCACTGCGGGCCTGAACAGACGAGGAGCTGAGATAAATGCTGGGGGTACAAACATGTTAAAGATAAGAAGAGGGACATATTTTACATAGCTGATTTTTTAAAAAAGATTGCAAAAGAATAATTGAATTTTGAAGGAATAGGAAAACACCTAAAACGCTGTTGTTGGCAAGGCCCGAATCCTCCTGAGCTACGAGACAATGTCACTGACCCTAAAAAGAAATTCATTTTCAGAAATTATTTTTAAAAGCTACGAGCTTTTCCAGAAGTCTCGAAGCGTAAATCACACCTTTCACAAAAACCCATAAAATACACTGCGCCTGTAAGATGAAATGAAATCAAGACAAACCTAATCTTTACAGGCACCAGCGCCGTTTCTGGTGCCAATACAAGGCCCCGCCAGGATTCTCTGCTCCCAGAGAAGAAATTCATGAACCAAAACAACCTCAGATCGTTGTTTGCTCTGGAAATTGCCACTTGTCGCTCCTGGTGCACGTCCTCTCCTTACACACGTGATGTGTCCTGTTGCCAAAGCCAGTTTCATCTCGTTTCTTGTTTACGTTCCTCCAGGAATTTGCTCAGACCTTCCTGACAACACTGGGTGGCATTTTGTCACAGAGGCAGCACGTATCTGAGATTTTCCCCTATCGCACTGCTCAGGAGCGGCCCAGCCAGCCAGGGGGTGTCTTCCCGCTCAGAGGCAGCTGTGTGTCACAGCCAATAAATCAACTCTGAGGTGACACCTGCCGAGCAAGAGCAGCACACCTGTCGCGCCTGACAGGGCCCCAGGCTGGAGCTGGCGAAACCCAGGAAGCTTCTCTGGGAAGTCAGAGTCTTAGAACAACCAGCTGGAACAATTCTCAAGGTTAAAAGACGTTTCAGCTCTTTGACGTAGGAGAAAGTACCAGCATCAGACGATGTGGGTGGTGAGGACGTGGAGTGTATCGTAAAGGTACAGTTAAATGGAGATAAAAAGTGTAGAATGTGAAAATCCCAAAGGGAGCCCCATCTACACTACAGAAACTCAGTCACTCTGAGGAAGCCATCGGTTACGAACACGCAAGACGGTCTCGGACACACCTGGTCATCGCCCTGGAGAGTCCTAGGTAACAACTGAGTAAACCTGTCAAAGGCCAAAATTACATTTTTCAACAAACTGCTGCTTTTGATTAAAAAAACAAAATAGACCAGTTTAGCTTAAAGATCTTAACTGGCTATATTTACAATCCCAGAAGCCGCAACAGGCCACTCCATAAAGTAGGTAAGTTCCAACGAGCTGAGCAAGGAGGTTGGTTTCACAGACAGAAAAGGGCTGAGGACAGCAGAACAAAGCACACAAAGCGGACGGGTCATTCCAAGTTACTTTCCTCGTAGACGGGGACAGGGAAACAGTAGAGAAGTAACTGATTAGTCAGACGACTTTGGTACAAGGATTTAAAGCAGCGGAAACTGCATCGTCACGCCCGTTGAAAGGCCCGTTTGGGAAATGGTGCTGTGTTCTCTCTCCTGATTTCTCAGGAGGCCCATGAGAGCTCAGCTGGGTTTGGAGACTTGGAGGGTTAACACAAGTGACTCCATGTTGGGTTTTGGCTGGTCTGTTGGGGCCGGTGCGGAAGCTTAGTGCAAAACAACAGCCCCCTATGGTTTTTATTAACAAACTGCAGGGGCCAGTTGGAGGCCTCCTCGGAGTGAGCTGGACACCAGATTGGTGGTGTGAACTGGCTGAACAAACCCAGCAGGGGCAGGTGGGGGCGTCCACCAGGGGCCGCTGGGGGCCACTGGGCTCTGACCCCGAGCTCAGCGCAGTCCACGCTAGGTGGGGCGAGCAGAGGGTATCAGGCCCGGAGAGAGACCGAGCAAGGGGCTTCGCTCAGACCCCCAGGCCAGGGCAATCGTTTAAGGCATTCTGTTCTCAACTGGCCTCCTCATCGTCCTCACATTCCTGAAATTCGTGAGAGGAAGGGCAGTGAACAGCCAATCAGCAGCTCACGTTATTTAATGCGGATTCTTGGTAAACAATCCAGGCCTCGTCCTGTCCTTTAAAACCCACATGTAACTGCTGCTCCCGGGAGTGTGTGTTCAAATAAACTCTCCATGTATGTTCCTTTTGCCTGAGTGTCTGCCTTTAGGTCAACAGCACTGGGACATTTGGTTGTCACTTCCCAGGCATCCTGGGCAAACCGTCCAGATTCCATCACAGTTTGCTCTACGGAGCAGGGAGGGCTGAGAGTCAGCTGCAGGGACACCCTGTGGTGGAGAAGCTCACTACCTTGTTCAGGAGGTGCCCCACTGCACACCGCGCGCTGAGGAACCTGGACAGCCCGCAAGGTCGGGTCAGGAGGGGAGGTGGGTGGAGGCCGGCTCTGCCCAGCACACTGGCGCACACACGAGAGCCACTGCAGGCACCGGTTTAAAGAAACGGGGACACCTGCACAGTACAAGATGGGCACATGTGCACAATACTCTGTGGACGGGATTTCTTTGCATGCACATGTACGTGTGACATGTACACATGCATGCATGCCACAGAACACCATGCGGAACAAAAGAACGACCTGGATCAACACACACTGACATGAAAGGACTCCTAAGACCTATCATTTGCAATAAAAAGGAAGTTGCAAAATTCTGCCCACAGTGTGATCTCATTAGCCTTTAAAACCTTCTGGCAATTTCCATATCAGTGGGTAAAGGCAAAGAAAACGGTCTGCAAATACATGGAGCAAACTTTCACTAGTGTCTCTCACACCATGCCACACACACTCACACACATGCATACACACAGCACACACCACCTGTATGCACTCACACACACCACACCATGCACACTCACACACCACATATGCACATACCACATATACTCACACACCACACCATGCACACACACACACTCATACACACCACACCATGCGCACACACACACACTCATACACACCACACCATGCACACACACACTCATACATACCACACCATGCGCATACACACCCCACACCCCCCACACCATGCACACTCACACACCACATATGCACATACCACATATACTCACACACCACACCATACACACACACACTCATACATACCACACCATGCACACACACACACACTCATACACACCACACCATGCACACTCACACACACTCATACACACCACACCATGCACACTCACACACACTCATACATACCACATCATGCGCACACACACACTACACCCCCACACCATGCACACTCACACACCACATATGCACATACCACATATACTCACACACCACACCATACACACACACACTCATACATACCACACCATGCACACACACACCCCACACCCCCCACACCATGCACGCTCACACACCTGCATACTCACACCACACACAGAGACACACATCACACACACATGTGCCCCCCCACATGCACACACCACACCCTCATACACACTCACACACACACGTACCACACACATCACACACCACATACACACCACACACCACATACACCACACAGTCACACATATTATACATTCACCCCTGCACACACCACGCACACACACACAGGCACACACACACCACACACACCCGCCTTGTCAAGTCCTGGGCTGCTTCTCCTCCCCGGGCTTCTCTCTCCGGGGTCCCCGTGGTCCCGTCATTGACCCACTAACCTGGAGCTCCCCGTGTCCCCAGGGAGTGCCACCCACCCTCCTCGCTCTGATGGCCCGGCCCCACCTGCACCCAGGTGAGCTCCCCTCCCCAGGCTGTGCCTGCCCCACAGCACCTTGGCAGTGGGCTGTGACACCGTCCCCCTGTCCCGGGTTGTCCTCTCAGCCTCGGCTCTTCTCGCCCGCACCACTCGCTCCCGCCCAGCTTGGCCCTGCGGCCTCTTGGCCACCACCCTCCCCTTCCAGGAGCCGCTGGCCCCGCCCTGCCAGAGTGTGCGGCGGGCAGTGACTGAAAATGAGGTCCAGAGCCCTGGCCTGGGGTCAGGTCCCCTAGTTTGGGGGCCAGTCAGCTGGGGGGCCCCAGCACTGACTTGGGTGTCCCTGGCCGCACAGAGTGTCGGCGCCAAGGGCAGCGGGGAGCGCGGTCGCCTGCAGTTCACACCGCCAGGCGGCGCCTTCTCTGTTCCGCGCAGGTGCGGGGCTGCAGCCCTGCCGGGTCTGCCAGGTGCGGGGCTGCAGCCCCGCCGGGTCTGCCAGGTGCGGGGCTGCAGCCCCGCCGGGTCTGCCAGGTGCGGGGCTGCAGCCCCGCCGGGTCTGCCAGGTGCGGGGCTGCAGCCCCGCCGGGTCTGCCGTTCCAACCCCGGCTTCCTCCCCAGACCCGCCCGGAGC
Source organism: Lemur catta (assembly GCF_020740605.2). Classification (NCBI taxonomy): domain Eukaryota; kingdom Metazoa; phylum Chordata; class Mammalia; order Primates; family Lemuridae; genus Lemur; species Lemur catta. Next base: position 1,172,435 of record NC_059138.1, read on the forward strand.
TGGTCGTGGCCCGTCCCCCACCTCCCCTGCAGCCCCCAGGCCAAGGTCAAAACTGGTGAGTCAAAACGGCTGCCACCTGCACTCGCCAGAAGAAATGCCAATTGCCATTAAAAATAATTATTTTAAAATGAAGTTTCTCCGCACAGGCGAGAGGAACCCCCCCGTGCACCACGGCCCCTGCAGGCTGTTCCGCATGGCCCCCCGGTCAATTCCGGTCCAGATTCTGGAGCCATATGTCACCATCAGTTTCTAACTGTCTGGAACAAAATGATCTAATGACCCTTTATCAGTGTGGTTTTGGGCACACTCGTGCAGACTTCCCGACGCAAAATAAATCAAGATCCTTAATGAACAAAGACGGGCGCGATTGCCAAAGCGATGAATTAGTTTGTGCGCTACCTGCGGGATCACAAAAGTACAGTAGTTACAATTAATGGATTTAATTTTAAATGCAAGGGCCTCTGTACCAAAGTGTAGAGCAGTCCATCTTGGCACCCTTATTACTCTTTAATTATAATTGATGCACCTGGGAAAGATGTCAGCTGCGTCCAGCTTCACACAGGTGTCAGGCCCCTCCACTTCCCACACCGCCGGCGCTCGCCCGTGATAGGCAACATGGTTTTGATGAAATCCAAATTTATTAGGGTTATTAAAAGTCATTAATTATTTGGCACCATCTAGATTTCATTTGCTTCATCCTTAATGAAAACTGACAGCTTTATATTTTTAGGTGTAAAACGTGGGATTTAGTTTTAAATGCTTCCTGTCCTGCTTGAGGCCGGAGCCTCCCCATCCTTCCCTCGTTCCTGCCTCCGACCTTTGCTCCCCTCCCCCTCGGCCCCCTAATATTGACCTGTAGTCCTTTCCCCTTTGAACAAACCATCATCTGTCCTAACCAACCCAGCACAATGGTCTCAGTCTGGAAGGGGGCTGGGGGCGGGACTGCGATGGCCCCGGGACAGGCAGAGCTGTGGACTGAAGCCCTCGGGTCCTGGAAAGGAGCATGGCCCTCCAGCCGTCCCCCTCCTGCCTGTGCCAGGGTCTGGGGTGGTGAGCCGCTCAGTCATCAGTGGGAAAGGATGGAGCCTTCCGTGGGGCCACCGCTATAACCTCGAGGCCGGCCAAGCCATCAGCCAAGGCTCCCCGAGCTGGGCGAGTGACCCGAGCTGGGCAAGTGACCCGAGCTGGGCGAGTGATCCAGGCTGGGAAGCCGTCCTCCCCAGGTCAAGGTCATAAGCTGTGCTCGGAGCTGACACCTCCTCGTTTTCCTCCGAGACAGAAAGGCTGCTGAGGTGGGGGGGACTTGGAAGTGACGCAGTTAATTTCGTAGATGCATCTGTGTTTCAGGACAGGGACCCTGTGTACATCCGAGCTAAGTCCTGCGCTTAAACACACTCCTAGGTCAAAGGACAGTGGCTGCCCTCCCTAGACGGTTCATGCTCCGATCTGGAAAGAGGACTTGTGTTTTCTGTGACAATCAGATTTGGGGGTGGGGTGGCGCTGAACAAGGAAAACTCGCACTTGGTAAAGCTCCGCAAATACCCATTTTCTTACCCTGGACACTGTAAAGCCACCTACCAAAGCCATAAATGTAGTCACCACAGTTCATCGGCTTGTTATTTCCCTGGTAGATACACAGGTGATAGGTAGAGAGCACATATAGGACTGAAAAGCAAAAGAAAATACTTTCAAAGAAAACCAGCTTTCCCTGTGTCTACGTAGAAAAAAGGGAAACGAAGAATTAAAGCCACTATTTGTGTCGTTAGGCGGAGACCACTGGGACTGCGGAAGGAGCCTTTGGCCCGCAGCCCTCACGCCTGACCCTGGCTGGCTGTACTGCCCGGGCGGGTGCGGCTCCGGCAGGGCTGAAATGCTGCTCTCTCCTCCTCCTCCCACCCCTCCATCGGGTCGCACGGATCCCGCAATGCCTGTGAGGCCCTCGAGCACAGGGATGTGCTTTTGAACTAAGGTAGCGGCCTCTCCAAGTTCTCAGTAAAAACACAAAACACTTCGGTAACAGGATTGCTGTACGTAGTCACCACGACACCAGGGATTCTCAACCCTGGTTGGCACCAGTGACGTTTGGACCACATGATTCTTTACTGCAGAGGGAGGTTGCCCTGGTTTCTACCCACCAGATGCCACCAGCAGGCCCACTGTCTCCCCAGCTGTGACAATCAAAAATGTCTCTGAATATTCCCTGGGGGACACAACACCCCCTGTTGAGAACCTCTGCACCACACCGACCTCTCAGTAACGACACCGTCTGACTACCCGTGGGATATCCAGGGAAGCAGGCCGTTCACATCCTGCCCCGGACCAAATGACTGGAGGAGAAAAGTGGAGAAAGCAGTTGTGTCTGGGGGCTGTTGGACTGCATTTGCAATGACCTTGTGACTCTCAGTGTGAGCATGCACCTATCGGCTTTCAACCTGTAATTTGCTAATGAAATATAAGAACTATAAAAACTTAGCAATCTTGACTGAAGACAAAATTCACACTTCAGTATCGGAGAAGCACGAACTCATTGTTAAATCACAGAAGAAAACCCAAGGGGATATAGAAAAACACACATGTGAAGAAGTGTCTCGATGATGTGTCAGGGTGGCGAGAGAAGCGCAGAGACCCCAGCCGGTCTGCACCGCGCTTTCTGCCCCCGGGCGGCAACGACAGCAGCGTTCATAGGGAAAACCGGCTGGCGCGTGGCTCACGCCTGTAACCCTGCACTCTGGGAGGCCAAGGTGGGAGGATCACTTGAGGTCAGGAGTTCCAGATCAGCCTGAGCAATAGCAAGGCCCTATCTCTACTAAAAATAGAAAAAACTAGCTGTGCACGGTGTCATGTGCCTGTAGTCCCAACTACTTGGGAGGCTGAGGCAGGAGGATCGCTTGAGCCCAGGAGTCCGAGGCTGCAGTGAGCTATGATGATGCCACTGCACTCCAGCCGGGGTGAGAGAGTAAGGCTCTGTCTAAAAAAAAAAAAAGAGAGAGAGAGAACACACATAGAAGAAGGTGCTGCTTTCTGGATATCAATACCAGGACCAGGCTGTCCTTAAGCACTCCTCGCAGTTGCAGAAGCCATACATGCACTCATTTTGAATTGCACTTGACAGCTCTCTTGCGTTTAGGCATTTATGCCACTCTGGCTGTGAAAGTGACGTGCACATAGGAAAAGCCTCTTACAACACTTGTGAAAACAATTCAACCTGTTTTGTGCAGAGTGGAAAATTTGCCAACGATTGTCCAAAATTCCCCATAGATGAGGCTTATGGCCTCACCTATATTCCCTACTAATGTTATTGAAACCAATTTCTACTTCATACAGATGTTTTTTGCAACAGTAGAGTTTTTCTTCCACAAACAAAAGGCTAGAGCAACCTGAAAATACTGTTTCTTTATTCATTTACATATATATACATATATAATTTAAAGGTCATAGAAACCTAAAAGCCTCAAGAAAAAGGATTGAGTGTAAATTTGGAGGAACTCTAGCTTCAAAATTTACTATAGGCCATAGGTGAGCCAAATCCAAGCCACAGATGTGGGTTTTTAAAAATCTGCACAGTGTTTGCTTTTTATATATTTTAATGGCTTAAAGCCTTAGGAGATTATTTTTCTCAAAGAGTGGGTCTTAAGGATACGTAAAGTGTTTGCCTTCAGCATCGCACGGCCACGTGTTTCTAAGAATGATCAATGAGAAAAGGATGCTCAGTCACTGGAGAACTCAGGTTTCTCCATGTATATATTCTTCTCATTCCAAGGCTTTCTCACGGTATTTTCAACCCATTATTTTTCTCTTTACTTGGAATTTTCTTGTATATCTTAAAGATTAGGGTTCACTGAGAGCTATTCTACACTCACAGCTTTAGAAAGGAGTTTTTATCCATCATGAGTTTTCTTGTGATACCAAAATGATAAGGGTTTACCAAATACTTCCCACAGACATTGCACTTACAGGGTTTCTCTGCAGTGTGCGATTCTTGTGTACAGCAAGATTCCGCTTCACACTGCATGTTTCCCACACAGACCACACTCACAGGGTTTCTGCCCAGTGCGACTTCCCATATGCGTTCTAAAGGACACATTCCCCCAAAGGCTTTGCCACACTCTGGACTCACTACATTTAAAGGGTTTCTCTCCTTCCTTCCTTCCTTCCCTCCCTCCCTCCCTCCCTCCCTCCCTCCCTCCCTCCTTCCTTCCTTCCTTCCTTCCTTCCTTCCTTCCTTCCTTCCTTCCTTCCTTCCTTCCCTTTTCTTTTTTTTGGAGACATAGTCTCACTCTATCCCCTGGACTGGAGTGCAGTGGTATCATCATAGCTCACTGCAACCTCAAACTCCTGGGCTCAAGTGAGTCTCCTGCCTCAGCCTCCCAAGTAGCTGGGACTACAGGCACATGCCACCATGCCTGGCTAACTTTTCTATTTTTAATAGAGATGGGGTCTCACTCTTGCTCAGGCTGGTCTTAAACTCCTGACCTCAAGCAATCCTCCATCCTCGGCCTCTTAGAGTGCTAGGATTACAGGTGTGAGCCACCATGCCTAGCCAAAGGTGTCTTTTCCATGTTGTGATTTTTCCTGTCTCCTATGAGATAAGAGACTGCTGAAAGCTTTCCCACATTCCTTATATTCATATTGTTTCACTTTCATATGAATTTTCTTGTTCTAATTAAGAAAATACTTCACTCTCAAGGCTTTCCCACACATATCACATGTAAAGGGTTTTCCTCTGGTGTCAACTGTCACATGTTCTTTAAGACCTGAGCAACCCCTGAAGGTTTTCCCACAGCAACTGCACTGACAGGGTTTCTCTCCAGCAAGAATTTTCTCATGCACGATAAGATTAGAGCTCATTCTAAAAGTTTTCCCACATTGATCACACTTTGTACAGTGTTTTATTCCCCCCAATTTTAATTTTTAAAATGTTCACATTTTCAGGAAATTAAACAAATATTACAATGAATATTTGTATATTCTCTACCTAGACTCGTTACATGTTAATATCTTGCCAAATTTGCACCCCTCTTGCCATTTATATTTAGGTAGATGTGTGCAGTCATGTGTGTGTATGTAGGTGTAGGTGTTTGTATGTATATAGGTGTGGGTGTGAATGTGTGTATGTATATGTAGGTGTGAGTGTGTATGTATATGTGGGTGTGCATGCGCATATATACATGTAGGTGTGGTATGCATGTGTGTATATATGTAGGTGTTGGTGTGTATGTGTATATATGTACGTAGGTGTGGGCAGGATGTGTGTATATATGTAGGATGGATGAGTGTGTATACATGTTATGGATGTGCACATACATGTGGTGTGGGCGTGGATAGGTACTTTTTTGGCTGAACTATTTGAATGTGAGTGCGCACATCATGACTTTTCACCCCTAAATCCTGTCCGCATCCCCTAAAACAAGGACCTGCCACGTTGCCACCACCATTATCACACGAAGGCAAACGTGCAATTCCACAACGCTGTGCAACGCACCACCACCCACATTCACGTTTCCCCAGCTGTCACCTAACCGCCATTTAAAGCTGACTTTTTAAAATTCCCCAACCCACTCAAGGTTCGTACATTGCAATTGGGTGTCACTCTGGTCTCCTTCCCAGGAGAACGGCCTCGTGTTTGGTTATTTTCCAGGTGCTGAGTTGTTGGGAGGCCAGGCTGGGTCTCTGGCCCCTTGTGCTGCTGGGATACCCATTGTGGGTATGACAGAGGTGATGTCATCCCCAGATCGTTTCTATGCCACATGCGAGGGGCGGACGAGGGGCGGACGTGCTCACTCCTGCCCCCAGGGCTCCCACCCCCGTCTGGGAGCCAGCCCATTTCTCTCTTCACACCCTGCCTGCACCCTGGTGTCGGATGCAGGGGCGCTTCAACCCAGCCCCTCCAATTCTGGCCTGGGCAGGAGCACCTCTGTGGCCTGCTGGTGACCCGGCCGGGTCCAGCCCTGAAGCCGACCCCTCGGGGGGACCGACAGGGCTGCAAGGCGGTGTCAGGAGGCTCCAGACCTGGTGGCTCTGCACCTGCGGCTTCCCAGAAAAGCCATGGATTCCACCAGAACTCCCAGAAACATCAAAAAAAGCACAACTCTAATTTATATGCGTAACGCTACATTTTCTAAACATTTTTGCACATACTCTCTAAATTTCAAAAACAACCCTCTGAGGAAAGCAATATTATTTTCACTTTGCTGACGGGAAACCTTCAGGGAGGTGCAAGTGACTTTCCAAAGACCGACAGCAACAGGCACAAGGGCAGTGAGAACCTGGGTGTTTGGACACAGGCAACGTTCACTGAACCCCCTTGTGTGACCCCCCCAATACAGACTAGAGGAAGATCCTTCTGGCTCCTTCTAGCTGGCCCAAGACCTGTGTTAACGGCCACTTGGCACAGGCAGCGGCGGCTCGTGCTGGTGGGTCTGAAAGTGCAACTTTAACGCAATGAGGTCACCTCTTCAAATGTCAAAAACATGCCTGATTTCTTAGGAGACTATTGAAGTTTACAGAAGATCCGTATATTCGACTGTGTTAATCAGCGGCCGTCTTGTTTTAGGAGGGTAGGTGGGCCTAGTGGTGCATTTATGCGAATCTTGACACTCTAAGGTTAGTCAAATTTCATCAAAATATGTCAACTAATTTCAAAGGGGTCAAATAGAGAAATTCTAAATTGCTGAGTAACCTGGTTTAAAAAAGCAACTTCTTCATTCAGTTGTTGCTGGTGGATGCAGTTGACGAAGGAACAGCCCCTGCTCGGAGGAGCTCGCGTTCCAGTCCAAGACGGCCTGCCCTGTGGACAGGCAGCCACGACCGCGCGGGCAGGGGCAGTGGGGCCGTGTGCCCAGACGGGAGCCGGGCCTGCCTGCTGGGGGCCTCCGGGGCCTGAGGCAACAGCTGTGAGATTTTGTCAGGAAAGATGGTTAACTGGCAAGTAGCTTGAGAGGTGGCATCTTTCACACTTCAGTCGTCTGTCATGACCTCACCAGGAAGGAGAGAAGCTCACGCCCCCGCCCTGAGCCTGCCCTGCACGTGGCCAAGGTTCAAGCCTATGTTTAGAGAGAAATATTATACAAAGGAGCTATTCCCAAAGCTTTCCTGATTATAAAAATGTTAACCTTAGGAGCCATTTGGGGTCAGGCTGAGTGCATCTGTTTAAAGACGCACGGCCTTTGCTCAAGGGGAACATGGCATTCGCGGACGTGAAGCAGAACACTGCGAACTCGGGTATAAAAGCAGCCGCAGCACGGTTACTCCTCACCCTGCATTCTGTCTCCTCAGTGAAGGAAAGAGAAAAGAACACTTTCCCAGTGTTTGGGCTATAAATTTTGTGATAAATAGGGCACCTATTAAATTAACTCTATGTGATATTAAAGTGATTAGGTTTGCAAAAAAAAAAAAAAAATCATTAGCTAAAACCTGCTCCAGCCAAGGCAGTGGCCCAGTTTCCACGCGTTTCCACCCGATGCCCGGGCGGGCGCGGAGGCTCCGGCAGAGCTGGCTTCCAGGCGCTGCTGTGATTCTCAATTAGGTGGAAAGTTTAGGAGCAACAAAAATTATGGGAGGAATGTAGCTTCATCAGTCATTTTCCTGCAGGAACAGTGGCAATTTGCAGAGTTTTAGCACTCTGAAGGTCAAGATTAAAAACCAAGTAATTTATTACCACTGATTTAGAGATTAACATTGTGCCAATTAATCAATTATTCAATGTGAAGAATTGACAATTAATTGACATTTCAGTTCCAACCTGGCAAAGCTTTCTGATTTCCATAGTGAATAATAGGAAATCTACAAATTGAAAGGTTATAAAGATTTCTTCCAAGCTCAAAAAGAAAAAGAATAAAAAAGGATATATAAGAACAACCATTCACAAAATATTAACATGGGAAGTATATGCCACATTGCTTTACTAACGAGGAAATCAATTTCACTGAAAAACTGAGCTTACACATTATAAAAGTAAGGACCTTGTCCTATTGGTGACTTATGGGTGTTTGCCCCATTTAATTCTTTAAGCAAAGTTGATTCTCTTAATAGGTGCTCATGAATTTATAAAACTCCTTATTGCCAAGAGCACTGAAGCCGAGCACTCCACAACATTCAATCTGTAGATTAACTGATCTACAAACAAGGGCTTTCTTACAGGGGCTCACGTGCCACTGTTCAGACACCCCCTTCTGAGCAGCTCTGCTGGTGTTCACGGGGTCAGGGCCAAACCTAAGGTTGTGACAACCACATTCTAACTGCTCCCTTTGGGTCGAGTGGCTTGCCTGGGAGGAAGAGGCCTGAGAGCTCAGCTAAGCCACTAGCAAGGGGGCGACGCCAAGGGGTGGGACAAGAACACACGGCGCCAACAGACACCTTCAGTCTCAGCAGACAGGCAGAGTACATTCCAGAAGGTGATGTGAGAAAGGGAGGAGCAGGGAAACACGTGAGACTTAGAAAAGATCTCTGCTCCCTCTTCCCACTCCTGGACTCACTTTCTGTGCCTGGTGGCCCTGTTCCCGAGCTTGCCGGGAAATGGTTCTCTGACCTGTGTCTCTGACCTTGACCTCACCAGTGTCTCCTGCACGTCCCACCTCAGCCCAGACTCGCTCCTAGTCCTTGTCAGAAAGAACGGCGCCCAGCCACTCCCAAGATACAGCGAGCGGGGCAGGGCCCGGGCGTGATCCTCAGGAACACGAGCAGAGGAGCGAAAACCAGCCCCGCTTCTGCCCCAGGAACTGCAATCTTGGAACCACAACTGAATGGCGCTCAGTTTCCAAGAGCCCAGTGACGTGCAAAGGGACCAGTGACTCCAATGCAGGAAAAAATTAAGTTCTTGATAAAAACAGCTAGAAAATAAAATCACAAAAGACAAGTTTACAGTGTGTACGGGAGTGAACAGAGACTGTCTCCCATTCTCGCAGCACTTACCTGACAAGCGCAGTTACCCAAGTCCAGCACCCCATCTTCCCCTCAAGGCACTCTTTAAAGGCTCTCTCATCTCCTCTGATTAGCTACGAAAAGCACACCAAGTTCCTGCAGGGAAGGAAGGAAGGAAGACAGGAAGTTTGCAGAACATGTTCCCTGTTAAGCCGGCGCAGCTCCCACCGCCACTCTCTGGAGTCCGCTTTCGTCACCCTCCCCGTCCACCAGTCTACAGGCTTTGCTTCTAGATGAGTCAGCCTCTGGTGGAGGCAGAAATGGAGGTCGTGAGCCTCCCTCCCCAACAGTCGGACAGGAAGCCGAGGCTGAGAAAGAGAGAGGCTCCCAGTCCGACTCAAGGCCAGGGACACAGAGGTCAGAGCCGTTGCCAAGGAAGTGCAGCACAGTGTGACCAGGACCGGAGGAACCGAGGAGGACGAGGCTCATGCTGCTGGCCTGCGAGGAGGGATGCAGAGAGGAGGCCCTGGCTACTGCTCAGTCCTGTCCAAGCCCATGGGGGACCACTGCACTTGTCCAGCCCCATGCTCTGATGACAGCCCGTATCTGTGAGGAATACAGTGCGCTGCAAGTAATAGAAAGCCTGCCCGACGGGCTCCAACACCTGGGGACCCTTTGACTCACACTACACAGTCTCCATGTAGGTGACCATGGCCAGTGCAGCAGCCCAAAAAGGCCACCAGAGACTCCGACCCTTTCTCTCTGCCTCACCCTCCCTGGCACAGGAGCTTCCATCCTCATGCATCTCACCCACTGGGCTCAAGGTGCAGGCTGCTTGTCCAGGAGTCACATGTGCCCGGGATCCAGGAAGGCAGAGGAGGGGAGGGAGGAAGGAGTGCTTCTCTGTCAGCTCATGGAGCGTTCCCAGACATCACGCCCATACTTCTACCAGCTCCCTTTGGTCAGAACTGCATCACGTGGCCGCCTGAACAGTTCCCAGACATCACCACTGTACTTCTAGCAGCTCCCATTGGTCAGAACTGTGTCACGTGGCCACCTGAACAGTTCCCAGACATCACCACTGTACTTCTAGCAGCTCCCATTGGTCAGAACTGTGTCACGTGGCCACCTGAACAGTTCCCAGACATCACCACTGTACTTCTAGCAGCTCCCATTGGTCAGAACTGTGTCATGTGGCCACCTGAACAGTTCCCAGACATCACCACTGTACTTCTATTTACATCCCATTGGTCAGAACTGTGTCACATGGCCACCTGAACAGTTCCCAGACATCACCACTGTACTTCTAGCAGCTCCCATTGGTCAGAACTGTGTCACGTGGCCACCTGAACAGTTCCCAGACATCACCACTGTACTTCTAGCAGCTCCCATTGGTCAGAACTGTGTCACGTGGCCACCTGAACAGTTCCCAGACATCACCACTGTACTTCTAGCAGCTCCCATTGGTCAGAACTGTGTCATGTGGCCACCTGAACAGTTCCCAGACATCACCACTGTACTTCTATTTACATCCCATTGGTCAGAACTGTGTCACATGGCCACCTGAACAGTTCCTAGACATCACCACTGTACTTCTATTTACATCCCATTGGTCAGAACTGTGTCACATGGCCACCTGAACAGTTCCCAGACATCACCACTGTACTTCTACTCACATCCCATTGGTCAGAACTGCATCACATGGCTGCCTGAACAGTTCCCAGACATCACCACTGTACTTCTACCAGCTCCCATTGGTCAGAACTGTGTCACGTGGCCACTTGAACAGTTCCCAGACATCACCACTGTACTTCTACCAGCTCCCATTGGTCAGAACTGTGTCATGTGGCCGCCTGAACAGTTCCCAGACATCACCACTATACTTCTACTCACATCCCATTGGTCAGAACTGTGTCACGTGGCCGCCTGAATAGTTCCCAGACATCACCATTGTACTTCTACCAGCTCCCATTGGTCAGAACTGCGTCACGTGGCCACTTGAACAATTCCCAGGCATCACCACTATACTTCTACTCACATCCCATTGGTCAGAACTGTGTCACATGGCTGCATGAACAGTTCCCAGACATCACCACTGTTCTTCTACCAGCTCCCATTGGTCAGAACTGTGTCACATGGCCACCTGAACAGTTCCCAGGCATCACCACTGTACTTCTACCAGCTTCCATTGGTCAGAATTGCGTCACATGGCCACCTGAACGGTTCCCAGGCATCACCACTATACTTTTACTCACATCCCATTGGTCAGAACTGCGTCACATGGCTTCCTGAACAGTTCCCAGACATCATCACTGTACGTCTAGTCACATCCCATTGATCAGAACTGTGTGACATGGCCGCCACTGCTGCAAGAGTCTTTGAAGAGCTGGTGTTTTAGTTGGACACATTTCGCCTCTTCCAAAATCAGAGTTCTTTTAGTGAGGAAGAGCTCAGGCCTTGGGTGCAACATCTGACTATAATTTCAGACCCTGTAGTGCTAGAGTTTGGTAAAAGCTTGGGTGAAAGGTGGGAAGGGACAATGAGGTAGCGGAGGGGTCAATACGTAGGTATAGCCACAGGCTTGGCTGCGCAGGTCGTCAAATATCTCAGTCATGCCCATGACAGAGTGTGACCTGGAAATTATAAGGCTCCACGGGGACATTCAGCTTCTAGACCAAATTGTTCTTTAAGCAAATTACAGATGAAGGCCAATTGCATCATTTCTCTTAATTAGCAAACCAATTTATTTCAGAGGCTAAGAGTCCAAAAATGAAATCTGTCATTCCAAGTTCTCTTTCAGCTCACTCTCCAAGCAAGGCGAGGGGGAGGTATGGATGTGACGCGCCCCTGCTAAACATTTGCATCCCGCCCACCCGAGAAGACAGAGAGCCAAGGAGCATTAGCATTTAAGCAGCCTGTTAATGTCTGGAAACCTAAACAGTCACAGAACAGCAATAAAGTAGCTCTTCAAATGTTGCTGGAGACTGTCCATAAAGAGGATATAATGAAAAGGACTGCCCAAATGTGCAAGGATAATATAGTTAATGTATTACTTCTTTTATTATTTTATCATCTTTCATTAATTGCTGGCAGCATGCCTGCAGGAGTTGGTTCTACGGAAAGGGCTTTTAGTTAAATGTCTTAAATGAAACGACCACTTAGAACCTGCGAACAAGGTTGAACCAAGGTTCACTTGACTTCAGTAAATCTTGTCTGAAGGGGGTACAGAGAGGGAAGAAGGGGATTCATTCTGGGATAGTCTAACAGTGCAAGTGCTTAGACACCCCAGACCTGTTCAGAACTGACTGCTTCAAATTTTTGAACACAAAGGTGTGATTTTTTTTTTTTTAAAAAAGGCCTCCTCTATCATCTGCCACTGCTAACCTGCTGTGTGACCTTGGACAAGTGACTTTCAATCTCTGAGCCTCAATTTCCTCCTCCACTGCAGCTCACTCAGTAAAGACTTTCCCTGACATCAAGGTAATTACCTAATGATTTAAAGGTCATCAGATAATTGTTGATTATTGAGGAGGGTGATGAAGTTGGGGAGGTGTAACCCCAAACCAAAAGAAGGCCCCAGAACACAGATGTGGGTTGCTCAGGACTATTCCAAGGCTCCCAAACACTCATCGATGCTCCTCAAGCTTCCCAGCATGCTCACCATGTTCCCCACCCCTCTCTGTAGACGGCAGAATGCCATGGTGCTGGGCATGCCCCGGTGCTGAGACATTCCTGTCTCTCTGGCTTGTTTTAATCCATCAGCCTCCTCTTCTCATCAATGTGGAAAAAATATGAAAATACTGCCAACTCCTAATTCAGCACCTTGACACTCCCCTCTTTTCACATTTTTCTGATTTCATTTCATTCAAGGCAAGTATTTATGAAGCATCTACTGTGAGCTTCATACCGCGAGGGAAATTGGAGAAGGCAGCAGCTGCAGAGATGCCGGCAACAAGTGTCAAGAGCCTGTCCTTAGGCCATGGCAATGGGATGGAGGTGGGAAAACATTCGCTTGTCAAGAGGTAGATGCCACAGCACTGGGTGACCACGTGGACAAGGAGGTGGAGCGAGAGGAAGGAGCTGAGGATGCTCCTAGAACTGAGTTTGTCCAGCTTGACCTCTGGGTCTGCAGGACATTTCCACTTAAGTATAATTCCATTAATACCCCAAACCACAGAGTCCAAACTGAATGAATCAACTTTCCCCCAAAACTAACTGTCCTTCAGACATCCTGATCTCCTTGAATGGCACTACAACTTTCTCATCTGCCAGCCTGTGTGTGCTTCTTACTCCCTAGCAATTCCATACAATCCTTGGTTAAATTTATTTCTAGGTATTTTGGAGTAGCTATTGTTAACAGGGTTGTTGTCTTGATTTCTTTTCAGCTAGTTTGTTATTAGTGTATAGAAACACTATTGATTTTTATATGTTAATTTTGTATCCTGCAACATTACTGAATTCATTTGTCAGTTCTAAGAGTTTTCTGGTGGAGTCCCTAGGTTTTCTGTATGTAGGATCATTTCATCTGCAAAAAGGGACAATTTGACTTCCTCTTTTCCAATTTAGATGTCCTTTCTTTCTCTTGCCTAATTGCTCTGGCTAGGCACAAAACTGCTGGACTGTAAGCTGGTGTAATGCCTGACACCACAGAGGTTTGATGCAAGTAAATGCTCTACCATGGTTTTCACTGTTGGAATTTAACTGGAATGATTCGGATTCTTCCTTGGTTAAACTCTTCCAGCAAAAAAAGCCCAGGACTGGATGGCTTCATTGCTGAATTCTACCAAACTTTCATAGAGGAACTAACACCAACTTCTTCCTAACTATTCCAGAAAAACTTAAGATGAGGAAATTCTTCCTAACTCATTCTATAAGGCCAGCATTACTCTGATACAAAAACCAGACAAGGACACAACAATGACAAAAAGAAAACTACAGGCCAATATCCCTAATGAAAAAAGACACAAAACTTTTGAACAAAATATAATACTAGCAAACAGAATCCAAAAGCACATCGCAAGGATTATATACCACGATCAAGTGGGAAGTATCTATGGGAAGCAATGATGGTTTGACATATGCAAATCAATAAATGTGATATATGACATTAAAAGAATGAAGGACAAAAACCATATGATCATCTCAGTACACACAGAAATGGCATTTGATAAAATTCAATATCCCTTCAGGATAAAAACTCTCAACAAATTAGGCATAGAAGGAATGTACCTCAACACAATATGGCCATATATGACAAACCCACAGCTAACATCATACTGAACAGGGAAAAGCTGAAAGCCTTTCCTCTAAGAACTGGAACAAGACAAGGATGCCCACTTTCACCATTTTTTATTCAACATAGTACCGGAAGTCCTAGCCAGAGCAATTAGGCAAGAGAAAGAAAGGACATCTAAATTGGAAAAGAGGAAGTCAAATTGTCCCTTTTTGCAGATGAAATGATCCTACATACAGAAAACCTAGGGACTCCACCAAAAAACTCTTAGAACTGACAAATGAATTCAGTAATGTTGCAGGATACAAAATTAACATATAAAAATCAATAGTGTTTCTATACACTAATAACAAACTAGCTGAAAAGAAATCAAGACAACAACCCTGTTAACAATAGCTACCCCAAAATACCTAGAAATAAATTTAACCAAGGAGGTGAAAGACCTTTACAATAAAAACTACAAAACACTGATGAAAAAAATTGAAGAGGACACACACAAAGAAAGACATCCCATGTTTAAGTATTGGAAGAATTAATATTGTTAAAATGACCATATTACCCAAAATAATGTCCTGATTCAATGCAATCCCTATCAAAATACCAATAGCATTCTTCACATAAATGGGGGGAAAAATCCTAAAATTTGTATGGAACCACAAAAGATCCCAAATAGCTAAAGTGATCCTGAACAAAAAGAACAAAGCTGGAAGCATCATATTTTCTGACTTCAAAATCTACTACACAGTTATAGTAACAAAAACAGCATGGTACTGGTGTAAAAGTAAACACACAGACTAATGGAACAGAATAAGGAACCCAGAAATATTAATCAATATATGTATTTACAGCCACTGATTTTCAACAGTCACCAAGAATATACAGTAGGGAAAGGGCAGCCTCTTCAATAAATGGTGCTGGGAAAACTGTACATCCATATACAGAAGAATGAAACTAGACCCCATATACAAAAATTAACTCAAAATGTGTTTAAGACTTAAATATGAGACCCCAAACTCTAAAACTACTACAAGAAACCACAGAAATGATTCAGGACATTGGCCTGGGCACAGATTTTATGGATGAGACTTCAAAAGCACAGGAAACAAAACAAAAATGTACAAATGGGATTATAACAAACTATAAACCTTCTGCACAGCAAAGGAAATGATCAGCTGAAGAGAATCTGTAGAATGGGAGAAAATATTTCCAAACTATTCATCTGATGAGGGATTAATATCCAGAACGTAGAAGGAACTCAACAACAAAAAACAACAAACAATCTGATCCAAAAATGAGTGCAGGATGTGAATAGACATTTCACAAAAGAAGACATACGAATAGCCAACAGGTACACGGAAAGGACGCTCAACATCGGGAATCATCGGGGAAATGCAAATCAAAACCACAGTGAGACGTCGTCTTGCTCCGGTTATCAAAAAGACAGAAAATAACCAACGCTGAAGAGGGTGCGGAGAAAAGGGAACCCTTCTACACTATCGGTGGGAATGTAAATTAGTGCAGCCACTATGGAAAACAGGATAGAAGTTCCTCAAAAAACTGAAAATAGAACCACCCTATGATCCAGCAATCCCGCTGCTGGGTGTTTGTCCAGAGGAAGGAGATCAGTCTGTTGAAGAGACATCTGGGCTCCCGCGCTCACTGCAGCGTATTCACAGCAGCCAGCGGATGGAATCAGCCTAAGCGTCCAGCAACGACAAAGGGAGAAAGATACCCAGTACTAGTCAGCCTTAAAAAAGGAGATCATGTTCGAGCTACCTGGATTGGGCTGCAGGACATTATGCTGAGTGGAATAAGCGAGGAACCGAAAGTTAAACATTGCACCTTCACACTTACCTGTGGGACGAAGGAAGTGGCACTCAGGGGACTAGAGCATAATTGAGGTTATCAGAGGCTGGAAAGAGCAGGACAGGGGACAATGAGGAGAGGCTGGTTAATGGCTACAAAATCACGGCTAGATGGGAGGAATGTGTTCCAGGGTCCCACAGCACTGTCTGGTGATACATGGCCCTCACACCCCCGGCCTTTCCCCCACCCCTATCCCCTGGCAACCACTCATCGGACAATGGTGTTAACTCATGAATGCAGTATGTTTCCTTCTAAGATTTGCTTTTACACACAACCTAATTTCTTTGAGGTTCATCCAAGTTGTGCAAATCAATGGCTCGTGCCTTTCTGCAACTGAATCCATTGCATGGTACAGACGGACCGCAGTTTATTTAACCATCCACCCATTGGAGGGCATCTGGGTAATTTCCAGTTTGGGACTATGACAAAGCTGCCATAAACATTTATGTGCACATTTCTATGTGAAAATATGTTTTCATGTCTCAGGGATCTATGGCCAAGAGTGCAATGGCTGGGTCACATGCCAAGTCCATTTTTAGTCTTAACAGGAATTACCGGGCTATTCCACAGCAGCTGCACCAGTTCACATTCCCACCAGCCACGCACGACTGACCAGGTTCTCTGCACCCTCGCCAGCATTTGGTGTTACCACGAGTTCTTGCTTTAGCCGTTCTGACAGGTGTGTATGAGAGAGAGGTCACTATAGTTGTCATTTGTACGTCTCCGATGGGCGATGATGTTGAGCAACCTTCACCTGCACATCAAACACGGAACGGTTTGGAAATATACACACATCAGCATGAGGCCTGCGTGCCCCCACCCCACGACGCCCACCCTGCGGGAGCCTGGAGATTTCTCTCTGGAGAAACTGACCTGAAGGGGCTTCTCACAGCAGGACACCGGGGACAGGACGAGGCGGGAGCGTAGGTGAGTCCCACAGCAGGGCAGCAGCGGGCTGTGCCACCTTCCACCTGGCGCCCAGGTGCGAGGGGGACAGACATCGGCTGCTGTGTAATGAGCCATCCCAAAATGTGCTGCCACTTTACTTTTATTTATTGTATTTATTTTTTATTAAGAGAAAACATACATATATAATTTGTCATTTTTACCACTTTTAAGTGTACAGTCAATGGTAATAAATACATTTACGTTCTTTTTCCCCTTCATCCTCTCCCCGTCAAGTGTCGTGGTTTAAAACAACCACAATCACCTATTTTCCTTGCAAATGTATCATTTGTGAAGGACTCAGTGGCGAGAGCTCATTTCTCCTTCACACGATGTCATTGGGCCGCGTGATGGGGCTGGAGGACCTGCTTCCGGAATGGCTCGTGCACGTGGCTGCCGGCAGTGCGGTCCGGGCAGCCGGCCAGGGCCGGCACCTCCCACGTGGCCTCTCCGTGGGCCGCTTGGGCTTCCCCACAGCACGGCGTGGGCTCCATGGGCAGGAGTTCCAAGAAGCAGGGGTGCAAGCCACAAGACTTTCTATGACGCAGCCTTGGAAGTCTCAGAAGTCAATTCTACCACCTTCTACTGGCCAAGGAAGGCACTGAGGCCAGCAGAGGTTCCAGGGAAGAGAGATCAGATCCACCTCCCGGTGGGAGAATTCGTCGCCATCTTATCTACCACACGCTGACCTTTCACTGGTTTCTAGGCCTCATTCTCACATGTGCGCTGACAGCCAAGGATCACAGACATGAGGACAGCCTCTAACGTGAAGGCAGAGAGAAAGAGAATAAAGTGATAATGAAGAAAAGAAACTGCAAAAAAAATAACAGGGAAGAAAGAAAGAAAGAAAGAAAGAGCAAGCAAGCAGGAGTGATCAAGCAAGCCTATGCAATTAATGTTTTCAGAGAAGCAAAAGAGCACACAGCACGAGACAGCAGAACAAAATGCTATTTTACTTAATAAAAGGAGGCAAACAACTTGCAAATCAGAAAGTGCTCTTAGACATTGATAATACAAAAGCCTGAATAATAAATTCAGAAAGTTTGGAAAAGAAAACTGGAGAAATCTCTCAGAAAAAAAAGCATGAAAAGACAAAGAGATGCAGTAGGAGAAAAAAATGAGGAAAGTAGAGGATCAACCCCAAGAGTCAGATGTTAGACTAGGAGGACTTCCAGAAAGGGGAGGAGAAGAAACGGAGAGGAAGACATCAACGGGGAATACCAGCACACTTCCCAGTCTGAAGGACGAGAATTTCTGGATTGAAAGGGATTGGTGAGCATGTGGCACAATCAATTCTAGAATAGACTGTGTTTGTGGAGCAGTTATAGGTTCGGAGCAACATGGGGCAGGGGGCGCGGGCTGCTGTCCCCACGTGGGCACGGCCTCCCCACCCCCAGCCGCCCGGCGCGATTCATTTTTAGACAGATCTCACTGAAGTGCCTGCAGTGCCGCCATGCTGCCGTGGCCAGCCGCGCTCTGCACGCTCTCGCTGCTGGCTGGAGTGTCACGGTAGGACGGCGTCACGCTTTGTTGGTCCATTGGTTGCCAAACGACGCAGGATTTGTCTGCTACGCCAGTGGTTCTGGATTTGATTCACGTGCACAGGAAGTCCCCGAAGGGTTTGTGGTTGCTGACATACCATGCCGACGTTGGGAAATGGACGGGACAGCCACAATAAACACCGGGACCAGCAAGCTACGGCCCACGCCCGACAGGCACCGCCTGGGCCAGGGAGCCGGGGGAGCAGATTCAGGGGCTGTGTGGACGGGAGACCCTGTCCCTCGCGGTGACAGTCACGCGTGCAGCTTGAGCGAGGAAACGCCACTCCGGTACGGAGGCACAATCACCCGGCTGGGTGTGGCACCGCCTGCCGCTGCTTTCCCGGAGGAGGCGCAGGTCTGGGGGAAGGAGGAGAGTCCAGTGTCGGACACGCTGGATTCGAGTCTCCAAGTGGAGCCGTCAAATGAACAGTTGCAAGTTTCAGTCTAGAGGCGTAAAGGCATGTCGTGGGGACAGATGCAGACCGGGCAGTGGGAACCACCAGATCAGATTAGCTGCGCAGGAACACAGTTCAGAGTGAGAGGAGAGCAGAGCCCGGACCTTGGGAAAAGCCCACGTCTGATAAATATGCAGAGACCGGCAGGCCGCTGTGAAGTCCAGGAAGGCGCTGCCGACGGCCGAGACACGGCAGGTGGGATGAGGAGAAACGTTAGGCGGGAGACTCTGTGTGCCTGGCTGATGGCTGGATGCGCAGACTGAGCGGGGACCCCGCAGGGCCAGAGGGACAGGGACCCGCAGAGGAGCCAGCGCAGGGGCCTGTGCACCGTCCTGCAGGTGCCCGGAGCCTGGCCGGGGCAGCACGAGGAACTGCCATGTCTCTGCCCACCTGTCAGCAGTGCTCTTTCTGAAAGTCACCGCGGTGATTCTCCATGGCCACCACCCACTTGGAAGAACCCACAGCGGGACTCAAAGCGGAAAGGAAGAGCGTGGCCGTGAGACTCAGCCAGACCCAGACGCACGTTAAGCACCGGCAGAGCTACGGGGGCTCGTTCACGCTCGGCCCAGAAACCTGAGATGCGATGTTTCCAAAGCGTCCAACGTATGAAGTTGAAAACTGGGGCAAGCTCATTTGTTTGTGCGACGTTGATTGCCAACAGTTAATCACCAAGGGTGAGTGGGAGAAATCATTCCTGTTCATTTGCAAATGGAAATCAGATGAGGGCTGTGCTGAAATGCATCAGCGTTTTCACTTCCAACTGCAAGGATTTCAGAAAGACGGCTGACCTTGGGCTGCCTGGCAGGCACAGGCCCAGCCTGGAACTTCTGCTCAGAGAACCCAGCTTTTTGGGAAGGTTCAGGGCGTTCTCAGCCATTCCTGCTCTTCTCAGAGACAGACCTGTTTGGTTTGGACGCACGAGGCACTTCAGATGCCTTGAGTTCACGTGCACATCCACACGCCACCTCTCCTTCTTTATTGCTCTGCAGAGACTTGGAGATGCACTTCACCTTGCTTAGGGGCCCCGGCAAATTATGCTGAAATCCTTCCAAGAGTTGAAATGATATATTTATAAATTCTCCTTGCTGAACTGCTGGCCCCAGGAAATTCCATAATAATAAAGCATCTGTGTGTGGGTGGGTTCTTTCCTCTCCGTGCAACGTTTTCTGTTTACGGGGCAGTTTGTTAATCCTGCATTTTATGCCCTTCAAGGTGCGTGCATCAGGCACTGAAGTAATAGCTCCATGTATCAGACGTGCAATGGGTTCCTCTGCACGCCGCGGGATTCATTACCGTGATTTATGGCTGTTTTAATGTACACAGCCTTCTTGAACAACTTAGAGTTGATTGTTCTGGAACTAGACTTGGGTCCGAGAGAACTCTGGAGCAGTGCCATTGGTCAGGAAAGTTGTCGACGTCCCTGGGGAGGTAACAACCTTGGAGCAGAGGCTTTCGGTCTCCTGCAAGGGGACAATCTCTCCAGTGACTGAAATGGCAAGAGCCCTGCAGTGGCAAGAGGGCAGTGACAGTGCCCTGGGCAACAGGGACCTGAAGCCCGAGCCGAGGCTTGTCCTCTGCACGGCTTGGCAGGGGTGAGCTGGACCACAGGAGGGATAGCGCTGCCGATGGCTCGCCTGTGTCCAGCGAGGGCCCCGCTGTGGTATGTCCCCCATGGGACCGGCACAGACCAAGGGACAAGACAGCTGGAACTGAACTCTGCCTAATGTCATCATCGGACAGAACCAAACTGGGTTATTCAATACACAAGGACCCCCTTTTATTCGGAAACAATATTTTAAATATTTTTTAATATTTTTAATATTTTTTAGTTTTTCATATTTTTAATAGTTCTTAGTATTTTAAACTTATTTTTAGAATGGCTTGAATACACTATCCATGTGCAAGGCCGTAATTTCAACCTGACTCAAGTACCTGCTTGCAACGTGGACGTCAGGGCGGGTTCTTCCAGGAGGGTGGGAGCACAGGCAGTGGGAGGGTAGGAACGAGTTATCGAGCCGGGGCGGAGTGGCGCTCACAGCTGCCTGCACGGCTCCTTCCTGCCCTATTAATCGGGTGTCGGGCAGATGTGGGGGGGGTGTATACATACACAATGAGTGTGATGCACACCGTCTAGGGAATGGACACGCTTGAAGCTCTGATTCGGGGGGGAGGGGGCAAGGGCAATATACATAACCTAGACTTTTGTACCCCCATAATGTGCTGAAATAAAAGAAAAAAAAAATCACACGGGGCATCTCCTAGAGGCTCGAGCAGGGGAGGCCAGAGCCCAAACCCAGAGAGGTGCCTCCAAAGGGACTGGGAGGAGCGGCAGGCTCGGCAGAGGGAGGGCAACTTTCTGGAAGTCACTTGGGAGAAGGCAGGGACCACATCGAAGTCCCAGCAGCCAGTGGGAGGCGGCACCCCCACTCCAGATTCCCCCGCGTTCCAGAGGAGGATGGGCGGGCGGTGGCGTCCCCAGAGAGACTGCCCACCTGTGCCCACGTGAGAACGCAGGGCCCCGAGGGCAAGCCCCAGCACCAGGGCCTTCCCGCCCACGGCCAGCCGGGCTCCTTAGTGCCCCAGCTGCCCTGGTGTCCTGCGAGCCAAACCCGACCTGATACTTCTAATGTCGCTCTTCAGAGTGAACCAGAATTCATTTACCGACAGCGAGGGGCAGAGTATATCTAGCACAATTCTGTATTTCTTGGTGTTTTCTGTGATTGTTTTGCGAATCCCTTGTCTTATGCCCCTGGTTAGGCGGTCGGGCAATTAGCAGGTATTGAGCAACTGTATACACACCCAGCTTCGTTCTCACAACATCCAGAAGCGCGTATGATTATTGCCATGAAATGGGTGAGGGAGCGGCTGTCACAGGTCATGTAACCAGTCTGAGGTCACCTGGCTGGAGGGAGGCCAGCCCAGGGATTCCATTCCCACCTGTCTGCCCTTCCTGCTGGGCACAGTGTCTTCTGTAAACCAGACCTTCCCCGCACACGGGCGGTGTGAGGGAAGGTGCCACCATGGCCGTCCATTCACAACGGGCTGCAGCTCAGGCCCTGGGTTCAAGTCTTGCTTGTGCCACACCCCACTCTGCAACCTCAGACAAATCCCCTCCACCTCTCTGAGCACCAGCTGCCCTTCTCTGAATTGGGAGTAACAACAGCACCTGCTTCCTCACCCACAGACAAGGATGCTGACTATTGTCTGCCCGGCACAGGAGCCGGCCCCTGACAGTCCCTAACCAAGAGACTACTTGGTTATTTGATGTCAGTACCTTTTATTTGGAAATAAAGTAAAATCCCAGGGGTTGCAGCTCTTCAAAATTTGATTTTAGGCCCATTTCTTCATTTGTGTTTAGTATAAATGCTTTTACACCACAACTTTGTCTGTGCCTGGGTCGTCCGAGTCCTCTCCGGGAAGGTGTGGCTGAGGGAAGCCACACGCAGTCGGACGGAGGCTGAGGCAGTCTATCCCGAAACCCGAGGTCGAGGGAAGTCCAAAAAGGCTGAGAGGTCAGGCTTTTCTAGAACTAAACCCTTTTCTCGAAGAAAACCGTAGAACTAAACTAGACTCAGCTACTGACCCCATAGTCCTTGTCCCATAAACAATGGAGCACACAGCCGGCCATCACCAGGCTTCTCTGCAAAACCAACACGTAAAACAAGATCCAAGAGCAAACGACAGAGCAGCTGTTAACACAGAGGATAGAATAAAACTTTTGAACAATTCTTACTCTCCTCAGAAATGTTCAACAGGGTTACAGCTTCATAAAATAAGAATAAGCTCCTAAGAAAAAGGGAAAACAAAAAAATACTTAGAAATAAAAAAAATGGCTGAAATAAAAATTTGATTGAAGACTATGTCAATGTGCTGGATGATGGATTGGAAGGAATCTTCCTCCAAAGTCAAGCAAAACAACAAAGAGATGGAAATTATAAGAGAGAAATTAAGAAATCACAGAGGTCCACTATCTAACAGGAGTTACAAACAGAGACTACAGAAGGAAAGAAAACATCAACGAAACCATAAAAGACGATTTTCCTGAGCAGAGGAAAGACATATCAGTGGATGACAAAGACCTGCGGCATACCAGCAGAATTAATGAAAACGACCCCACACCCAGACACACTGATGAAACTGCAGAATCCCAAAAGTAAAGAAAACATCCTAAGAGCTTCCAGGTAGGGATGGGGGTTACCTATAAAGTAATAAGACTCCTCAGATTCCTTATTGGCAACAATATATCATAATACAATGAATTAAAGCTTTCAAAATTCAGAGGGAAAAGTTGTTGAACCTAGAATTCTATAGCACATGAACAATTAGCAACATGTGAGGTCAAAAAAAGGCTATTTATAGGCTACACAAGACTTAAAAAGACTACTCAAGCAGATACTCCAGCAAAATGAAAAAGAAATTCACAGAAAGAGAAAAACATGAACTACAGAACTGGGGGCACCTGCACACCCACAGTGGCATCACTGGACCAACCACGGCACAGCCGCTCGGCGCCAAACGGGCTGCACGTGACGAGGGGCAGGGCTTGTGCGTACCGACCCCGAGAGACCAGCACGGCGAGTGAGCAGGGCAAACTAGCGTGACAGAGAATGCTATTTATGACAAACACACACAAACACAGATGAAAATATTAAATACTCTTTATAGATACAGGAGGATTTATGAAAACTCAGAGGTAAAGGTCTAGAAGTATGCACACCAGACTAGGACTTGGGGGTGTCGGGGGTGGGGGGGTTGGGGGCAGAGGGAATGGCCAAAGTGACTTTAGACTTTTCAATAATATTTTAAGTTTCACAAGGAGAAAACACACAAACATTATTATAAGTGTTTTTGGAAAACAGATAAAGAAAAATCCAGGTCTACCTGACAGTAAGTGAGTGCAGAGCTGAAAAAAAAAAAGAAAGAAAATCACCTAGATCTTGGTGCTTGGAAGGGCCCACTTTGAGCAGCAAAGCTTTGAAAGCAGACGACCACATTTCATTTTTATAGATCCTATCGCGGTTCGGTTCCAAAGGGAATCAGGTTTACATAATTGTAAAATCATAAATATATTTTTAAACAGTTTTATTCAGCTATAATTCATATACCATATGATTCATCAATTTAAGTTGTACAATTCAGTGTTTTTTAGTATATTCACAGGCTGTGCAAACATCACCACAACCAATTTTAGAACATTTTTATTGCGCCAAAAAGAAACTCAGTGCCCACTTGCAGTCGCTCCCCCCTTCCCCCTAGTACCTCGCCGCCCCATCCTGGGTCCTAGGCAGCCACCACTCTATTTCCTGTCTCTAAGGTTTGTCTATTGGGGAATTTCATAAAAATATATGGTCTCTGGTGACCGTCCCCTTTTGCCAGCAGGACGTTTGCAGGTTTATGGGTGTTGCAGCGTGGATCAATACTCTGCTCTTTTCATTGCTGAATAATATTCCATGGCACAGATGTGCCACATTTGGTTTATCCATTCATCAATTGCTGGATACTTGGGTTGTCTCCACCTTTTGACTATTATAAATAATGCCGTAAATATTCACGTATAAGCTTTTGTGTAGACGTGTGTTTCCATTTCTCACGGGTATACCCATATGCTTAGGAGCAGCCACTTGGAAGCTCCATGTTTAACTTTTTGAGCAACTGCCAGGCTGTTTCCAAAGTGGCTGCACCATTTCACATTCCCTCCCGCAGTGTATGAAGGGTCGGATTTCTCCACATCCTCACCAGCATTTGTCATTATCCACCTTTTTGATAACAGCCATCCCAAAGGATGTGAGGTACTGCCTCTCTGTGGCTTTGACTTGCATTTCCCTGATGACATAAACGCCCTTTATTGCATTTTCAATTTATACAACCACCATGTAGACCAAGCCCGGAAGACTTGATTATAATCACAAAAGAAAATGTAAACATAAAACTCGAGAGCATAAAAATGACAACTAATGAAACTGGAGGTAGAAGGACAAAGACAAGTTGAGGAAAGGTCAGTGTGGTGGGGTCCTCATCTGTCCTAGGAGGGAGGCGAGAACCGGGACAGCTGCCGACGCCGATCAAGACGGCGACGTCGGGAAACGCAGACAGACACGGGGAGTAGGCGCCCTACCCGGGGCGCAGTCCACCCCTGGGTAGCAGGCACTGCTCACACGTGGCTGTGTGACTTGCCTTACATCGCAAATTACACATTTCCTACAGTGCAGGCTGCATATTGTAGATTAACTTATATTACTTGTAAATAATCACTGGACGGACTGAAATCACACACTGTTGACCATGGAGTGGATTTGGAGGACAAACATGGGAGATGAGACAATTTTCGTTTCAATAAAAATGTGTGCATATTTACTAACCCATATTTGACAATTACACACACGCGCCTCGCCGACGCGCGTAGACATGTGGGTGTTTGTGTCCACAGTGAAGAAATCCTGGAAGAATGTGTGACGAACTCCTAATGGTGACGTGGGGTGTGCCGGGGCGGGATGGGCGTACGGAAGACCGACTGTATAGACTGGTCCGATACTTAAATCTTTTATTTCTGTAGCAGAAAAAAAGTTCTATCTGTATAAAAATACCTCTCCTAGGAAAAAAGACACCAGCCCCTTCTCACCTTCTCATTCCTGCTCCTCCCACCCAAGTCTGCGCTTTCCGGCACCTTCCAGAACAGTCTTCCTGCCTCGCGGCACCTCCCGAGGGAGCTTTGCCAAACGTGAGTCTGACCACGTGCATTTCCCACTTTAAAGTCCTCCGTGTCTTTCAGGAAAACGCAGAATTGGTTAAACGGGGTGGTGTGCAGAACGTTTCGGAGCCCGGACCTGGAGAGCCACCGGGGCTCGCGGGCGGCTGTTCTCACGCGTGCGGCTCCACACGCGTGTGCAGGGAAGGAAGAACGGTCTGTGCGCTTTTAATACTCTCAGAGTGGGAAAGGCATTTCTAAAACAACTTAAAACCTGCAGCCATAAAAGAAAAAAAATCGATACATTTGACTAAATAAAACTATAACATTTTTGCAAAGAAAAATGCATAAATCAACAGACCAGAGACAAACTGAGAATAAATATTTGTAACACATACAATATGCTGAGAGCTAAGTTTCTCAATTTGCAAAGAGCTCTTAAAAATCAATAAGAAAAAGACCAGCAACCCAGGAGAAAAAATGGGCAAAGGACATAAACAGACGGATGATTCTTAGGAAAAGAAACACAAACTGTTTTATACCCATGAAAAGACCCCTGTCCCCACTCATAATAAAAGATAGATGCAAATGTAGACTAAGTTGGAACACCATTTCTCACCCCGAGACTGACAGAGGTCATAAAGTTTGGGGTGCGGGGTGGAGAAGCGAGCCCCTCACTCACGGCTCGGCAGAAGCGTCAACTGGCGAAGTCTCTTTGGTGGGCAATTTGGTATTTGTTATCTACCCAAATGGTAAGGGAACATGCCCTCTGACCCGAGAATTCCTCTGTAAATGTCCTTGTAAGTGGGCCAAGGGCTCCTCATCTTGGCTTGGTGTAAGATATGCACCAGATAAATATTTAAATTATTTGAATAATAATCCTCGACTGTATCAGACGTGTCGGAAAAAGGTAAAAAGAGAGAGTGTGTAGGGCACTGAAGACACTGTCCATCCCCTCCCAGCGTCGCCCACAGCAAGCCCCGCCGGGATCTAACAGGACAGCGGGGCCTCAGGCTCCCGCACGCCCGGCACTGGCCACACTGCTGATTCACAGGAGAAACCGTCGAAAGCGTCTCCTTAAAACCCATCCCGGGCGGGGCACAGTGGCTCATGCCTGTAATCCCAGCTGAGGTGGGAGGATCGCTTGAGCCCAGGAGTTTGAGACCATCCTGGGTAACACAGTGAGACCCCGTTGTTATAAAAAAGAAAAATTAGCCAGGCATAGTGGCTCCTGTCTGTAGTCCCAGCTACTTGGGAGGCCGAGGTGGGAGGATTGCCTGAGCCCAGGAGTTGGAGGCTGCAGTGAGCTGTGTGACACCACAGCACTCCAGCCTGGGCAACAGAGCAAGACCCTGCTTTTTTTTTTTTTTTTTTTGAGGAGACAGAGTCTGGCTCTGTTGCCCAGGCTAGAGTGCCGGGGCGTCAGCCTAGCTCACAGCAACCTTCAACTCCTGGACTGAAGCAATCCTCCTGCCTCAGCCTCCTGAGTAGCTAGGACTACAGGCATGTGCCACCATGCCTGGCTAATCTTTTTTCCTATATATATTTTTAGCTGTCCAGGTCATTTCTTTCTATTTTTAGTAGAGACGGGGTCTCACTCTTGCTCAGGGTGGTCTCGAACTCCTGACCTCAAGCCATCCTCCCGCCTCGGCCTCCCAGAGTGCTAGGATTACAGGTGTGAGCCACTGCGCCCAGCCAAGACCCTGTCTCTTAAAGGAAAAAAAAAAAAATTGCAAATTTTCTTCTGCAATCCATGGCCACAAAAATCATCTACTAAATGCCAATTAGTTGAGGTTCTAAGCTGCAAAAACCAAGAACTTTGGTTAATTTAGGCCAAACAATGAATTTATTGGCAATACATCCCACAGATCACGATTAGGCAGACTTGAGAGTCGGCGATAAAGTGGCTGGGCTGGGGGTAGAACCATAGCCCGGCCCCCAGCAGGGACGGCAGCTGAGGCTGCCTGTTGCCATCAGGGGACATTGTTCTGTGATGAATCCTGATCTGTTCCTTTGTCATTGTGTCACTGTGTCAGGTGGAGCACCCAGCGGGGAATATGCAGTTGGGCCCTAATCCATTACTGTCCTCCCAGCCTGGGCACAGGAGGCGGACGAGGCCGAGTGGAACCCTGTGGCTTGCTTGGCGGCGGCATGTGGGGGCCCTTCGTCCCACCTAGACTCAGAGCAGGGGACTCCAGCCAGCAGCCTGGGATTTGAACACGCCAAGTGTCCACTGCAGCTACCTGTGCCACGGTGCTGGGGACTCCTTTGTCCAACAATCAATAAACCACAGGGACTTGGGGTTGCTGTGGGTCCCTCTGCCACCTTCCCCAGGGAACTGGCCCCCGTCCCAGCCTCTGCCTTTGTCTTTGAACTTTTCTGTCTTCTAAATTCCTTGCCGAGCTGATGACACCCAGGATGAACACCCAACCCGAGGAGCATCAACCCATGCTGGCCTGAGACCATTGCTCCTTCTCTCCAGACAACGTGACAAAGAGACAGAGTGAAAGGTCGAGCAGTGTCTGACCAGCGTCTGAGCTCAGGCCAGCTGAAGGCGTGTGTGTGTGTGTGTGTGTGTGTGTGTGCGCGCGTGCGCACATGCGTGGTGTCATGTGTGTGTGTGTGTGTGCAGACCATGTGCCCTCAGGAAACAGGGCCCTGGGACACACGTGACCCAGCTCCGCCTTCTGTCTTGGGTGTCGTGAAATGACCTGGGTATCCTTTTGGCAAAGCCCCCACCCAAGCCAGGCTGAGTGGGTTTGTAGTCCTCGTATCCAAAAAACCCCCCTGAAGACAAATGTCCGCCAGGTGCCAGGCACTGGGGGTCAAGGTCTGGGCAGAGCCCAAAGGTGGTGTCAGCAGCCCCGGTGGGGAAGACGTGGCTGTGCCTCCTGGCAGGTCGTGAGGTCACGGAATAGCTGCGAGGAATGGGAGGGCCCAGAGAGTTCTTCCAGCAGGCCCTTCCGGAACCCGTGGTGGTTAAATGACGTGCCTGCAGTCACCCAGTGGCAAAGGGAGGCTGGGATGCCGTTCTCCAATTTCCTGGTGTCCTTCCTTTGTCATACCCCCGCCCCAGGGCTTCCCGCCAGCTCCCTTGGTGAATGGCCGGCAGCCCTCTGCTCAGCTGTGTCCCACCCACCCCACACGCGGGGAGGTCTGCCCACGGACAAAGAGATCCGAACTCCTTTGTCGCCACTTCTGTCTGTGCAGACACCCCTGCTACGCGGAGGCGACACTGCACCACGGCTGCACACCAGCGGACAGGTATTAATCAGCTGAACGTGGTGATAAACTGCTGTCTGACACGCCATCGGTTTCCACGCTGCGGTTTATAGCTCACTGCCAAAGCCACTGCTGGAGGGGCTTTCTAAGACCAGGAAAAAGCAACCAGATGCGCGACCAGAAAAAGGATCTATTGCCACGGGCCCTCCTGCTCCAAGCCGTGGCCAATCTACCTGGCCGTGGAGTCCGAGGCAGGGGCTGGGGGCTCACGGGATGTACTAAATTCTCCCACGTGTCTGAGAGAGAAGAATGACTTGGAGAGACTGTTCCACTTAGAGACACGTCCAATTTCAAAAGAGACAGTATGTGTTACGGGTTGAATTGTGTCCCCTAACACCCACACATTGGAGTCCTAACTCCCAGTTCCTCCAAATACGACCTTCTTTGCAGATGTAATGAAGATGAGGTCGTTAGGGTGGGCTCTAATCCAGTAGGACTGTGTCCTCATAAGGGGGGACTTCGGACACGGAGACAGACGTGCCGCACACGGGGAGAACCCCGAGTGCAGGCAGAGACTGGGTGACGCCTCCACACGCTAAGGAACACCAGGATTGCCACCACCCCAGAAGCTGGGACAGACGCTCCCACACCAGCCTCAGCGGGAACCAGCCCTGCCGCATCTTGATGTCGGACCTCCAGCCTCCAGGACTGTGAGACGACACATTTCGGCTGCGTAAGCACCACATTCATGACGCTGTTACAGGCGCCCTGGGAAACCATGTGAACACAGTGTGAGCAGCAAGTCACCGTGGAGACACAGCTCCATGACCCCGGGAGGAATGCAGTCAATGCAGGACCCGACATACAAGCCATGTGGATAATTTTACACCTGACCCATTAATTTAATTAAAAGGAAAAAGAGACAATGCAGTTGAACAAGTGGTTTAACTGATTTTTTTTTCACTCTTCTGTCAGCAGTTTGCCTGAATTTCCTGGGGTCTTTGAACGGAGAAACAGCCCAGTTCCCCGGTGCTGGTGACAGGGGAAGGTGGTTTTCCCGGAAAGGACAGCTGTGGGCGGAAGCACGGCCCTGCGAGCCCGGCGCCGTCTCCCCGACTCTCGCGCTGCAGCTGCCCCGAGCAGGCACCCGTCTCTGTGACCCAGTTCAGTGCTTCCGTGCGGCCGGGGCTACGTGCGTCTCCATCGGGAACGGAGGCTGCTCGCGCCACACTGACTGCTGCTGCGCTCGCGGCCAGGAAACTGTCTCCCGGGAGGAAATATATTATTCCATAATTTCCCTAAAATATTAAAAGTGGAGCTCTGCCCGGAGAGCACCGACCTGCACGTCTTCACACCACCCTGAGGAGGACACGCCTGAAGGGCTTTGGACGCGGAATCAAGGTTTTCAAATCCAAATGGCTCTCTTGGAAACAGTGGGTTTCTGTCGTAGCCACTCCATGGTGTCCCCTGAGGACACTCAGCCTCAAAGACTAAGGGCTTTAACTCCGCAAGGAGGTAAGCGAGGTGGCCAGACATCTGTGGGACAGAGAAAGCCACGGTCACTCAAGTGGGAAGAACAGGTCTCAGCCTGAAAATCCAAGAGAGCATCTGTCCTGTCCATGGCACGGCTGTTAATCTGGATTTCAGAGACCTCCCAACGGGTCTATGAATAATATTCAGGAGTCCATGAACTTGAGTGAGAACTAATTATATCTTTATTTTCACTAATTTCCAACTAAAATTTAGGATGCCCTTTAGTTATGGATGTGGGCAGCAAACCCCAGTTGTATTAGCTCATCCTGTGACTCTGCCACCCCTGGAAATGCAGACATTTTCACTATCACACTATTGTAGACGTCGCAATATGCATCATGTTTTTGCAGAGACCTCAGAATACTGTTTACATACATTGTTCCTTCAAAACACAGTGTCAGACCCTCTGAGAGAGCTTGTCGTTTGACGCATTAATAAGGAGGAACACATATTACTCCTTTGCCCATCTGCTTAGATGTTTTCTTAAGTATATTTCAGTATAATTGCTTTCCTTCTTAAGCCCATGCATTTTGCATTATACACCGAGAAACGTTCATTTGAGAAGTTGCCACTGGGTTCCGGTGAATAGCCAAGGCAATCAGAGACAGCTCGTGAGTCCCGACCTGGGATCGGGGCCTGGAGTCAGGTCCCAACCAGGAGAGCAGAACGTTCTAGAGGCACAGTCAGCGCCGCACAGCGACGGACGTTCCAGTCAACGATGGGCTGCAAATACGACAGTCATCCCACAAGATTGTCATCCTGTATTTTCACTGTACCTTCCTATGTTTAGCTATGTTCCGATGCCCAGATACTTGCCGCTGCGCTGCATTGCAACTGCCTGCAGTACGGGGTGCAGTGCCGAGCTGCACGGTGGGCAGCCTGGGCCGTCGGCCGCCCACACAGCCTGGCTACGCGGCAGGCTGCACTACCTGAGAGTAAGAGCACTCTGTGAAGTCCGCACCACTGCACAGTCACCTCATGACGCACTTCTCAGAGCGAACCCCAGACGTTAACTGACGCCGACTGTATATAAAATAAAGGGGACTTAAAGTGGGGAACGGGCTGTGCAGGTGGTGGAAGAGCCGGCAGGCCAGGCAGGCCTCGTGAGGCCCCACAGGATTCGAAACAGCTGAAGCCGTCACCATTCTCAGAGCAGACGGGACAAGTTGACTAGACTCCCGAGGCAGCTGGGGCCCCAGAGGAGCCCCGACCCCAGCTGCCAGGGACACCCGAGTCACCAAGAGGAAGTAACACCTGGCTTCTCCCTTCTCCCTGTTTCCGATCGATCTTCACCTGCACCCCCGCGACCTCAGAATCCTTCCAGAAGGCAGAGACCCTGCGGGGCCTGCAGACCACCCGGCTGGGCCCGGCAGAGCAGGGCGGGCCCTGGCAACAGGACAGGCGGGAGAGGCCGACGCTGCCCTGCTGCATTTCTCCAAACACTCGCCCCACTCAACTGTCATAACTAGTCTGACAGCAAGAATTATGTCTCAGCGTCACGTGCCACGATGCCCATCCCAGCAGCGACGCTGACGACCTCTCGCCGGCAGCTCCAAGGGCAGGGGGTTGGCGGCCGCGCGCGGGTACAGGTAGAAAGGCGCTCGGGGCATTTTGTTCTCAGACGTGTCACGTGCTCCTGTCACGTGCTCCCCGGCTCACGTCGCGGATGACAGCATGTAGTGTGCGGCTGCAGACACTGTGGAGGGGAAGAGAGGAAGTAACAAGGCGCTTCCTGATGGATGCATCCGCGGGAGACTCGATGCGGGAACACAGTAAATACCCGTGTCACCCACGTGAATGAGACAGTCCCTGACCTGTTAGCGTTGGCCCCAGACGCACAGTCGGGTTCGGGTCCCTGCTGCTCTCTCCAGCCTCATCTGCCGCGGGAGCAGGCTCTTCGCCTCCTGAATTTGCCGTAAGAATTGCAGTTTACATCAATTACACCGTCATTAGCATTGTAGATATCGCTTCTCACACAGCATTGCCAGGCGCAGATACACAAAAACGTCCATATTTTCTCGCACTTCATTATGCTAATTATGGCTCCACCACGGTCTGTACGGGAGCCAGGCGTTTGTGTCGGTGCGACACTTGCGAGCGCCTCCCCACGTCTGCAGCCGCGGCCCGGGGCTACCGGCTGGATTAACACCTGTGCCTCTTAGGTGACCTTCGGGCCGGGCCAGCTTCATGAGGTCTGCCGTGCGGCTCAGACGTCGTGCTGTTTCCCCGCGTGTTCATCAGACACCTACTATGCTGCAGTCAGAAATCTTTGTGTGAAGGACTGAAGTGGAAAGGATTAAAACGTAAAGTCAGGTCTAGGAAGTTGTTGGCTGCCTTTGTTTCCGTGGCTCCGTATCCTGTGGGGCCAATGGACGCTGCCCATGGAATGCAGAAGTGGAACAGCTGATGTTCCCCACCAGTCACCAGGACAGCTCAGCTGTGAGACCACAGAGCACTAGGCCCCCCAAGACCTCCTGGAGGGAGCAGGTCCTGCCCCCACCTTGCAACGCCTCGGTCTCTGACTTCTAACAGCAGAGCGGAGAGAGAATGCATTTCTGCTGTTTTACTCCTCCCCGGTTGTGGTGCTTTGCCACGGCAGCCGGAGCAGACTGTACAGTTGGGAATGTGACCGCCACATAGCCGACACTGAAACGCAGACACCTACTTGCACTGTCACGTCAAAGAGCTCTCACAGCCACCCGCACGCAACTGCACTGCAGCGGCACCGATGCACGGTGCTTCCCTGCTCTCCTGTGGGGTTACCTCTAGAGATCCTGGCACATCGTTTTTTCACTTTCCTTGATGGTGACCAAACTTGATTCTTTGAGGGGGAAATAGATTTTTGAAGCCCCAGATGTGGGTGACCAAGCTCGGCCGTGGTGCCACGTTGGATCAAGAATGAAATGGGGCCACGAAAGTCACCAGTGGCGGGTCCTGAGTCCGGCAGGCCCGGAGGGGTCAAGCGGGGCGACGGGTTGAATCACCGTTTGAGGGATGCTGTTGATGTTTGTTTTTAAGTCTTTTTATTTTATGGTCATAACTCATATATCCTTTTTAGGAAATAGCCTCGCAGACTGCTGGGTGCATGGATAGGAAGCCATGAGAACGCCTGACAGGTACGCGTTTCTGGGCCGGAGGCCAGGTATGTGCTGGAAGCCCGTGAGATGGCGCAGAAATTATGGAATTAAGTACCACGGGCCTCACAGGGTTAAGGTGAAGGTGCTGCAGGGAAGAATCCGCTTCCCGCCCCTCCCAGCTCCTCCAGGAGCCCAGGATCCTTGGCTCTCAGCCCCTTTCTCCCCTTCCAAAGCCAGCAGTGCTGGTCCCCGCCTTCTCCCCAGTCACAGCCCTCCTGCTTCTTCTGCCACCACCCCCCCCAGCCTCTGACGATCCCTGTGACGTCACTGGGCCTCCCTGACCATCCGGGACAATGTCCCCATCTGAGGGCAGCTGAGCGGCAATCTGCACTTCATCCTAACGCCCCCTTGCATGTAACTGAACATAGTCACAGGATCTGGGGATCAGGACGCGGATACCTTGGGGTGTCATTATTCTGCCTAACACATTCATTCAATCAAATGAAAACATTTATTCATTTACGTAGCCAGTATTTTTTGAGCTTTGGCTGTGCACAGGCACCATTCCAATGCTGAGGATGACAGCCGAGAACAAGGCAGACAGAAGCCCTCGTCTCGAGGAGCTCACGTGCTGACAGCAGACGAGAAACAAGGTGAAGAAAGACTGCGTGTGTCACACAGGGTCGAGGGCTCAAAGGACAATAGGTGTTAAAGGAAGACAGGGAGTGCTGTGGTGGCGGGGGGGACTGTGATTTAAAGATGGTTACAGAGGGAACAGCCTTCTGGGAATCGGGCAACGTGGGTTCTGGGCACCAGGAACAGCAAGTGCACAGGCTGGGCGTGGGGCTGTGCCTGGAACATTCTGGAACAGACCGCTGTGGGTGCTGGGATGTGAGGGGGGCCGAGGACAGAGGATGTACGAGAGAGAGGCAGGCCAGCTGGGGCCCTGCAGGCCTCTGTGGGGCTTTGGCTTTGAGCTGAGGCCCGTGGACGACCCAGGAGGCCACACTGGGATGGGCAGAGCAGGATGATGGGTGGGAGGCTTGGCTCTGCTGCAGGAAAGGGTGACGGTGGCTTGGAGGAGGGAGATAGCCACTGCTGGTGACACCGCGCTGGTTCTGGACCAGGTGGAAGGCAGAGCTGAGAGAATCAGCTGACAGGCTGGACTGGGAGGGTGGGGGGAGAGGGAGAGGGGAGAGAGAGGGGAGAGGGGCGTCCAGAGTGACTCCAGGGCTTCAGCCTGCTGACAGGAGCGGGGAGTTGCCATTTCCCGAGCCGGAGGAGCGGTGGGTCTTCACGAGAGGGGAGAGCAAGGTCTGGTTCTCGGAGGGCGGCAAGTCTGAAATGTCTGTGAGGTGCCCGAGGCGGGTGTCAGTGTCAGCTGGATACCCGAGTCTGACACCCAGGGGAGAGACCCCGCGTGGAGATGTAAACGTGGCAGTTACCAGCATGTCAGTCACACGTGAGGCCATGAGACTCTGTGACGTCCCCGAGAGACCTGACACGGGGCAGAGAAGAGGTCTGAGGATGGAGACAGCACGTCCCACGCTGAGAGCTCAGGGAAACGAGGAGGAAGCAGCCAAGGCTGGGGAGGGGAGGCGAGCGGAGTACAGAGAACCTGGAGGAGGGGATGTCCTGGAGCCCAGATAAAGCACGTTCGTTAAGGGAGATGAAGTGATCGACTTGCCGCGGAGAGTTTCGGGAACAAACGTGGACACTCAGCCATGGGGTTCAGCACGTGGCGGCCTCTGCCACCAGGAGAGGACATGTGGGGAGGGGGTGAGGCACAGCCTGTGTGGAGGGGCCCAGAAGAGGGGGGAAGACCACCCACGGCCCAGGGAGGACTCCCCTGCCCAAGGCGGAAACACACTGCAGGGCTGCAGGGCCAGGGCGGCACGGTGCCGGCGTCAGCGCGGACACGTGGATCAACAGCATAAACACAAGCCTCCGCACGGGCGGTCAACCCACGCTCAGCGAGGGTGTCGAGGCAATTCGCTGGGAAAAGAACAGTGTTTTCAGCACATGGTGCTGGAACAACGGAACATCCACATGCAAAAGGACACAGTCGGACCCCTTCTTCACACCACACCAGACAATTCACTGAAAACAGACCACAGACCTAAATGTAAGAGCTACAAGTATAAAAGTCTTAGAATAAAGCGTAGGATCAAAGAAACGGGCAAAGGATCTGAATAACATTTATCCAAAGAAGACACACAAATGGCCAGTGACCAGGGGAAAGATCTTTGGGGCCAGCAGACACTAGGAGATGAAATCAAAGCCACGAGACACCAGGCCACCCCCACTGGGTTGGCTACAATAAAAAAGACAGACCACAAAATTGCTGCAAAGATATGGAGAAACGCTCAGACACTGCGAGTGGAAACAAAATGATGAAGCCACTTTGGAAAACAGTTTTGCGGTTCCTCCAAGCGATACGTGCAGTTACCGTGTGACCCAGCAGCCACACACTTCAGTGCGTAGCCGAGAGAAATGATGGCGCGTGTCCGCCCAAAACTGGGAGGCCTTGCGGAGGCATGTACTCCGTACCACCAGGGAGAGCAGGACTGGCTGGAGAGAGAAGAGACAGTGGCCCCGCACGAGGGCACGGATAATTCGCCAACACGGCCATCAACCCTGGATAATGCAGAAATGACTAAAGTGGCATCGACAGCCTCGCTGATAGTGATGAATGCGCCCGTGGCCCTTCTGACAGGTGCTCATGGCACAGAGGAGCGGGCGAAACTGTACCGAGTAACGATCCTCATTCGTTCTCAGACCTCTCTGCTGAAATTGCCAATTAGGATAGTGCTCGGAGAGGGATGTGGATTCCCATCAGTGCAGAACATGGCCCGAGCCCAGCACCTCAAACCACCGCTGCCAGAGGCCCTCAGGTGCCTCCTGCCAAGCAGCCGCTCCTGACCGACTTCTGACCCGAGTCCCCGAGTCGCCAAGTCACCATGTCTTGGGGAAGACGCTCCCTCGTCTGCCCTTGAGACAGCCTGGAGGCTGCCGGCGTCACTGCCATGGACTCGCAGTGTGCTTTGGAGATGGCACCTCTGCTCTAGCCGGATGTGTGCACCTCCTCGGCACCCCGTGGATAATTACCCCAACGTACCTTGGAGGGCTGTGGTGAGGATTAAATACGGAGCAATACTGTGAGTGCCACGGGGTGAGAGGAGGTGCTGTCCAGGCCAGCGTCCGCGCGCTGAGATGCTTCGCTAAGGAGCTCACACCCAGGCGGGAGTCACCGGCAGCCAGCCGTGGGCATGCAGCCCACTCCCTGGGAGACCCGGCTCCAGGGTCTTCCGAGCCTGCAGGTGCTGTCCTCCTCCACTCCGAGACAGCCACCACCTGTATTTAGTCACCACCTAACTCCACGTAAGCCAGAGCCACCAGGTCCCAGAAAACCTGGTGCACAGCAAAGCCCCAGGATCACCCGTTCTCACAACCCTGGATTCTGGAGTCTCTCAGTACAAAGAGAATAGTGAAAAAATCTCACTATTTGAAAACAGGGTATATTGGTCTCCCAGGGTTTCCAGAACACAGGAGAAACTGGTGGCTTAAACAACAAGTTCTCCCACAGTCTGGAAGCCAGAAGTTGGAGATCCAGGTGTTGGCAGGGCCAGGCTCCCTCGGAAGGCGCTAGGGAGGACCTGTCTCAGTCCCCTCTCCATCTGCTGGTGCTGCCCTGGCTGTGGCAACGTCACTCCAATTGCACGTGGCATTCTCCCTATGTGCCTGTCTCTGTGCAATTTTCTCTTTCTTACAAGGACACTGGTCACCTTGGATTAGGTCCACCCTGAAGGCTTCATTTTAACTTGACCATCTGCAAAGACCCTAACTCCAATTAAGGTCATACTCTGAGGTGTTGGGCGCCAGGACTTCAACATACAGATTTTGGATGCAACTCAATCCAGAAGACAGCAGAAGGGAGGCCTGAGCCAGTGAAAGGTGCAAATTGCAGAATTTTGTAAAAGAAACGCAATATTATATAAACCGGAGATATACACGGGGGAGGAACAGTCTGTGGTACTTATGCAAAAGATTAACCCAAATCAGAGTAGTGTGCAGGATTTGGGGTGCAATCTCAGATGCCCCCGATTGCTTACGACAGTGCAGTGAAGCCAGGACAGATTTACCTCCTCCTGCTGCACCAGCTATCAGAACTGAGGCAATCGATTGGATATATAGCTTCAGGAAAGCTCGGTATTAAACTGTCATTTTGTCAATAAAACGTCATTTCATCAATATAATGTCTGTGTGCCTGAATGTTTCTGCATAATTAATTCTGCTGATGCATTAAGGAATGTTATACACAGTATTAATCAAAAAGTAGTGTCAATAGAGGGTGCTGTATAAAACCCAGAGGTAAAGATTACAAACCTCTCTGAAAGCGGTACTCCCACTGAGACACTTCTCATGCAGAGATATTTGTGGGGTTTTCTTTTTCATAAAACTGCAATTTACAAAATTAGTCAAAGAAAAGCAATTAGAGTAACATAGAGGAACCTCTTGGGAAATTAATTTTTTACAAAACAGTGCGTAATAAACGGTGTTTCGGAAAAGTCCTCTGAGGGTGGAGATGGCAGTGTCCCCTGCGCCTGCGGACAAGTGCACTCCCTGCGGGTCTGGGTGTGACGGTCCCTGCGCGGTCTCCCGCGGAACCACAGCAGCGCTGCCGTCCTGTCCTCTCCTTGCACCGCAGGGTGTGGGTGTCTGTCCAGCGCCCGGGAAATGTTCCGATTTGCTCTGCAGTTGTTTCAGAACCAACCGCCGCCCAACTCCGACCGACAGGCGGATGTTTAGGAGGCTGCAGGGCGAAAGTGATCCCGTCCCCACACGGCTGGCCACAGTTCCTGCCCCCTCGACTGTGCTTCCCAGTCCTGGTTTCTTCTCGGCCCCACCTCGTGCTCTCGGCACCTCCCGCTTTTCTCCCAACCTCCATGTCCCCCTCCCTCTGTGCGGGCTCCGGCCTCCCACCTGTCCTGAGCCCAGGTCCCACTGAGGACTGTCCCCTGCCACCGCCCTGCAAGGCCAGGCTCTCGTCCTTCCAGGCCCTCATCGCGGCAGCCATGGATATACCGCAAGGAACTTGGCAGAGCTCGTCTGGAACCAATGGGGTCGGGGTGGGGGCCGCGGTGAGAATTCCCACCTAGACGAGCAGAAAGAGGCTTTGGATGCACTTGGAGCCTTCGTGCCGGGGCCTGGTGTCTGGCTGACGCGGGGTGCGGGTGCTGCACTGAACGCTCAGCCTGGCCAGGCCTGAGCCCAGTGGGATGGGCCAGCAGGGGTGTTGGAGCCCCTTGGCCAGGGGGGCCTGGCAATGGTCCTGCTGCCCAGAGCCCAGCACCACAGACACCCGCGGGCCCTGAGTGCTGCGGCCCCACCTGTCACACACATTGTTGCCAGCCAGCCTGACGACAGAGCTGTCCTCGCCTCCCGCTGCAGGCCCCTCCCCACCCGATCACACCCAGAGACACTCCCCAGACTGTAGCCACAGACTCCGGGGCCGGAGCCCCACCTTTGCCACTTGCAAACTGTTACTTTGTGCAAGTTCCTCTGCTCGGTTTGTGCATCTGAAAAGCAAGGACGATGATACTAACACCAGCTCCGTGCACCGAGTGAGAGAAGAGGTTATCAAGCACTTCAAGCAGTGCTTGGCCTTTAGTAAGTTGTCGGTGAGTGTCAGCCACTGTTTTGGCTGGGGCTCGGATACCCTGACCTAGCTCTTGCTACCTGCCTTCCCCTGGAGGCTCGGCCCCATTCCCTGGCCAGGAGACAAGGACGCTAATGCTTGTGGACGCCAGCTTTGGGGTCGGGTACACGTGAGCTCCCCACTTGGCTCTGCCACCTACTCTCCTGGACTAGTTTCCTCTCCGAGCCCTTCCCCCCAAGGGCGTGCCACAGGCTTCCCTGGTTTCTGTGACGTTCTGTGCCCAGAAAGTGCCTGAGTTTGGAAAGGGGGCAAGGCAGTGACTGCCGGGACAGCCTCCAGGGTCTGGCTGGTCAGTAGCCACAGATACTTGGCAAGACCCTGAAGGGCTAATCAGGAGGACAAGCTCAGATCGCCCCGTCACAGCCAGGGTTGTGGCCTTCTGGAAGCCCAAAGCCAGGGAATGTGTGGCTCAGCCTCCAGAGCGCAGAACTGCAGGCCCCAGACTGCCCGGCCCGGGCACCTGCGTCCTCAAGGGCAGCCTGGTCCCAAGTGAGTCTCACCACACCCCTGAGGCACAGGCGGACACCCGCAAATGAGGCACAGACTGACCCTGGGTGTGAATCAATTTATCAGCAGGGTGAATTTAGACCAGTTACCTTATCTCTCTGAGCCTCAGTCTCTTGATCTGTGAAATGGGGCAACAACAGAGTCGCTCCCACAGAAGCATGAGGAGTAAATGAGGTCGTGTGCTCTGACCACAGCCTGTCCTAGAGTGAAGAGCAATGCGTGTGGCTTCTGGTTTCCAGTTTTCGTTTTTTGGCACACACCCCCCCATAGAAATTCCCACCACCACCATTGGTCATGACAGATTAATATAAAATTGAGCCTGGGCGCAGTGGCTCAGGCCTATAATCCCAAGCACTCTGGGAGGCCAAGGCAGGAGGATCGCTTGAGGTCAGGGGTTCAAGACCAGCCTGAGCAAGAGCGAGACCCCATCTCTACTAAAAATAGAAAAGTTAGCCAGACATGGTGGCGCCTGTCGTCCCAGCTACTCGGGAGGCTGAGGCAGGAGGATCACTTGAGCCCAGGAGTTCGAGGCTACAGTGAGCTAGGCTGACACCACTGCATTCCAGCCTGGGCAACAGAGTGAGACCCTGTCTCAAAAAACAAAAACCAAAAAAACTCCCAAAAATTAATATAAAATTGAACGTTCCTGACAAAGAGACCGAGGCGAGCCAGCAAGTATCAAGTACTTACTGTGTGCCAGGTGTTCCGCGCATACATTTTCAATGTTCC
Source organism: Lemur catta (assembly GCF_020740605.2). Lineage (NCBI taxonomy): Eukaryota > Metazoa > Chordata > Mammalia > Primates > Lemuridae > Lemur > Lemur catta. Next base: position 1,212,806 of record NC_059138.1, read on the forward strand.
CAACATCCTTGTTGGGATTGACATACATTATCTCCATTGTACAGATAAGATAAGGAAACTGAAGCTGAGAAGGATTAAGCAGCTTGCCCAAGGTCATGGAATAGCCTGCAGTGAGAGAGCCCTGACCCCAGACCTGCCCAGCTCCCAAGTCCCGCTCCTTCCAGTGAACCACACTGCCCGCCTAGCAACTTCTCCACACCGTGCTATATATAAAATACAGACGGGTGTTTTCTGCACAACTTCTCATTGTCGCTAACTTCTAATGGCCTGTTCTGAACTGCTTTGACACAGATTGGTAACTTATATTTCTATTTCTATTGCTAAACGGATTCCTAAAATTTAAAAAGCCACATTTTTTAGAAAATCATATAACATTTTTATTCACAACAGTAAAGTAAGGATATTGTTGTGAACTATTTAATGTTTGTTTTTTCTTTAATGTTTTCAGAGACTATACTTCAGTGCATTTTAATATAAAGGTTAATGTTGCATTAATAAAGGGCAGATAGGTACTCAATTGCAGATTACCCAATGCAGTCTTTTAAAACCTCTTTAGCTGGCAAGACAGATATTAGTAACTCTGTATATCATTAAAAGGCTCATGTTTGAATCAAATAGTCCTTATTAATTTAATTATTAAACCAAATTTGCAATCATTACAATCCCTTTCAAAAGAAAAATTGTATTATCAATATATTTCCCATCAAGTATTCCTAGGAGCTTACAATTATCCATAGATATATTCGTGCTCAGAATGAGGTCCTACATGTTAAATATTTTATCTTCTACATCGGATACGCTTTATCATCTAAAAATGTTTTATAATAGTTTGGGAAAAGCAAACTCACCCTCTCTCTCAGCCGGAGGCCATCAGTTAAAAGGAAGGTTGTTTTGACATATTTAAGTCACCTAATAATTCCTACACGTATTTTTTGTCTGTGTAGGAGCTACGCAAGCATCTTCCCCTGTGGTAATCTGGGTATGAAAGATTCACTAACTAAAAATAAGAGTAGCTTGGTAATCATTTAAAATGATGAAAGGTGACTGATGCTGATGACGAGAATATTAATATAATCCGTCCTAAATTGCTCCTTCACTAAATCAATAAATCCCAACCTGGAGCCTCCAGGTCTCCAGGCATCGAGGCAGGTAGCCACAGGGAAGCAGGGCAGCGTCCTTCAGATAAGTTCAATATATTAAAAGCTTAATTGAAACCTTGTGCTCTCTCTCCATGAGGCGGCCTTAGCTGGGTCTTCAGAATCTCTTGGAACTGGACTCAGCTCAACTCAGTGGGGCGTATGTGCTATCTCTCTCGTGCGGACTAGGAGCTTGATATGTATCTGATTAATTTTTTAAAAAGCGATGCATTATTTTAAATACAGTTTGGTATGTATGTATTAGGCTGACAGGGAAAAATGAGAGGGGTCTTTTGTGGTGCAGAGTTTAAGAAACAACGGACTAAATAAATTATAGAAAGATTACATGCAGATAAATATATTAATATAGATTTATAACAAACACAACATGCATAGATTACAAATTCTCATTACTAGATATTTGGCCAAGGAGCTGGAGCAAAAGAATATACAAATTCAAAAACACCAAATAAAACTGACAACCAGTAATTAGTTAATTTTAGTAGCTCCTGTTCCAACAAATCACCACTCGCCACTGAGAAAACACTGACCTGTACCCTACAGACTACTATAGAACGGGAATGCTCTTCTATTCTGTGAAAGCTAATATAATGTTAACCCCCCACTTCCAAGGACACTGTCTTTTCCCCTCCCTGCCCCGTAAAAATGAAGGGCAGTACTGACGTACTGAAACCTGCCTGCACATCAAAAGCTTTAAAAGTCTATCCTGCGTCCACCAAACATCGGAGACGAGCGAGCATTCCTGTGATGAAGAGAGAACTGTGGCTGTAAGGACTTCCCGGGCCATTGTACCGATGAGGGGGAAAAGGCCGTGCCAGGCAGCAACTCTGCGCAGGCGCAAGGGAAAGCAGCCCCGTTGCCGGCCTCCCCTTACGAGGCTAAGCTCGCTGGCTTGTTCTACAGCAACCAGAAAACACAAGGGGAACGCATATCCACAGAGAGCTACGGGACTGGTTTTCATATAATTCTTGAATTTTGAATCCTGGAAGCTAAAGGCAAAAAACCAGAAAGCAGTCAACCAGCTGTCTTTTCAGAACAGCTCTTTTCTTTGGTCTTGTGAGAACCCCCAACTCTAGGTTTTTGCAGCTTGGTGGCTTTAGGTGAAAGGCAAGGTCGTGCCAGGTTGATTTAGTGCATTATTAGCTGTTTATACAGTACTGAAGCAGCACATGACGTATGAAAAATGACTTTCCGATCTCAGGGAATAAATCAGGACTAGCAAGTGATTCCACTTAATACTTAACTTTAGCCAGTAAAATATTACACCTGTTATTATTCAGGGCAAACACAACCCCTTCCATTTGTTTATTGAGGAAACAATTTATTTGAGGACATTTAATTGCAATAGTGAAGCCTGACTTGGGGGTTAATCCCAGTTTATCGATGCAATTAAAAGCAGTGTGTGCTGTGTCTCATATTTATTATCCAGGGGTAGAATGTTGACACAACCTGGGTGTCGAGGTGGGTGTGCTTAAGAGTATCTGTGCTGTATGAGGTGTAAGGTGGGGGTTGTGTCATGTGTACAGCAAACACAACTCTGCTCTGTGTCAGCGTTTGCATAATCTAATTGGGGAAAGGCTTCTAATTTGATTTTACTTGGAGCAATATGGGTTCAAATTGTTATATAGATCCAGCACTGTTTGGTTTCTTGTCAATGATTCATGGTATTTTAATGCCCAACAGGCAAATACTAAAGCTCCTCAGCACACAGTTGGCAGCATTCCACGATTACTCTGGCCTGAATTATGCTACCCCTTTTCTCCTTCCCCAACTGTTGGATCCCTGTCCTCTCATATCTCAGGTTTTACTAGCTCTGGTCTGAGTCAATCCCTGGTGTCTTGGGACGTGTCTCTCTCGCACACACCCAGGCCAGATGCTCCGAGTGGGCAGTGTGAAGGCTGGAGGCTGCAGCCACTCTGTCCCTTACTGGGATCCATCAAGAGGCATGGCCAGAGAAGGCAAATTCAAAGACCTTAAAAAATTTCTCTTTTAGGGAGCACTTCTGAGCTCATTTTACAAGGCTAGTATTACAGTGACATCAAAGCCAGACAAAGACACTACAGAAAAGAAGCAGGCCAATATTCCTGAAGAAGAGAGATGCAAAAATCTTCAACAAAATAGTAGCAAACTGAATCCAAGAACACATCAGAAAGATGATACCCCATGATGAAATGGGATTTGTCCTTGGAATTCAAGAATAGTTCAACATCACAATTCAATAAATGAGATATACTACATTAACAGCATGAAGGACAAAAACCATATGATCATCTCATTAGATGCATAAAAAGCATTTGACAAAATTCAATATCCTCTCATGATAAAAATTCTCAACAAATTAGATATACTATGGCAGAAATGTACCTCAACATAATAAAGACCATATACAACAAGCACATAGCTAACATTATACTGTATGGTGAAAAGCTGAAAGTCTTCCCTCTAAGATCAGGAATAAGACAAGGTTGCACAGTTTTGCCAATTCTATTCAACATATTACTGGAAGTGCCAGCAAGAGCAATTAGGCAAGAGAAAAAAATAAATGGCATCCAAATCAGAAAGGAAGAAGTAAAATTGTCTGTTTGCTGATGACATGATCATATATATAGAAAACCCTAAAAACTCTACTAAAAAACCCTGTTAGAACTAATAAACATATTCAGTAAAGTTGCTGGATACAAAATAAACATACAAAATCAGTAGCATTTCTATATGCTAACAATGAAATATCTGAAAAGGAAATTTAAAAACATGATCCCATTTACAATAGCTTCAAAAAGAATAAAATCCTTTGATATAAATTTAATCAAGAAGGTGAAAAATCTGTGAACTGGAAACTATAAGACACTGATGAAGGAGATTGAAGAACACTACAAATAAGTGGAAAGACATCCCATGTTCATGGATCAGAAGACTTAATTTTGTTAAAATGTCCATACTACTCAAAGTGGTCTACAGATTCAGTGCAATCTCTATCAAAATTCCAATGGCATTTTTTCACATAAATAGAAAAAAAATTCTAAAATTCATATGGAACCACAAAAGATCCCAAATAGTCAAAACAATTTGAGAAAAGAACAAAGCTAGAGGCGTTACACTTTCTGATTACACTTTCAAACTATATTATAAACCTAGTAGTCAAAACAACATAGACACATAGTTCAATGGAATAGAATCTAGGTCCCAGAAATAAATCCATACCTATATGATTGACTAATTCTTGACAAGAGTGCCAAGAAGACACAATAGGGAAAGGGTAGTCTCTTCAATAAATGGTGTTGGGGAAACTGGGTCTTCACAAGCAAAAGAATGAAATCAAATCTTTACCTTACACCACTCACAAAAATTAACTCAAAATGGATTAGAGACTTAAATGTAAGACCTGAAACAATACAACTTCTAGAAGAAAACCTAGGCGGAAAGCTCCTTGAATTGGTCTTGGCAATGATTTTTTGAATTTGACACCAAAAGCATAGGCAACTAACACAAAAATAAGCTAGTATGATTACATCAAACTGAAAAGCTTCTGCACAGCAAAGGAAACAATCAACAAAATGGAAAGGCAACCTATGAACTGGGAGAAAGCATTTGCAAGCCATACATCTGTTAAGGAGTTAATATGCAAAATGTATCAGTAGCTTATAAATCTCAATAGCAAAAAAACAAATAATCTGATTTTAAAATGTGCAAAGATGGAAAACAGACATTTTCCCAAATAAGATGTACAAATAGCCAACATGTACACAAAAACATGCTCAACATCCCTGATCATCAGAGAAATGCAAATCAAAATCATAAGAAGGTATCACCTTACATCTATTAAATTGGCTACTATAATAAAGGCAAGAGATAGGTGTAGGATGCAGAGAAAAGGAAGCCCTTGTACACTGTTGGTGGGGTGTACATTGGTACAGCGATATGGAGAACAGTATGGAGATTCCTCAAAAATTTTAAATTAGAATTACCATATGATCCATAAATCCTACTTTTGGGTATATACCCAAAGAAAATGAAGTCAATATCTGAAAGAGATACCTGCACTCCCATATTTATTATAACATTATTCACAATAGTCATGACATAGAAACAACCCAAATGTCCATAGAGAGATGCGTGGAAAGAAAATGTGGTGTATATTAATAATCACCACGGAATATAATTCAGCCATTAAAAAGAAGGAAATCCTGCCATTTGTGACAACATGGATGAAGCTTGAGGGCATTACGCTAAGTGAAATCAGTCAGAGAAAGATAAACACTGCCTGAATGTGTGAGATCTGGAAATGTCAAACTCACAGAAGCAGAGAGTCGAATGGAGGTTGCCAAAAGCTGGGGGGGAGGGGGCGATGGGGAAATGTTCAAAAGGTACAGAATTTTATCTATCTATTTATTTATTATCTATCTATTTATTTATTTTTCAGACAGGGTCTCGCTCTGTCACCCAGGATGACATCATCATAGCTCACAGCAACCTCAAAATCCTGAGCTCAAGCGATCCTCCTGCCTCAGCCTCCTGAGTAGCTGGGATTACAGACATGCACCATCACACCCCACTAATTTTTAATTTTTTTGTAGAGATGAGATCTCAGAGAAAAATAAGGTTCTCGAACTCTTTCCTATGTATCTTGATGTTCTTTTCCTTTTGAAGGATTCTGGGAAACATGTCCTATGACACATGCAATCATATATAAATATCAGACTTGAAGTCTGACTTCCCAAAGCACTGCTTCCCTATTCTTGTCTTTTGTTACAGATGATTTGTAACATATTGTTACAGATTGTTCTCTAGATGTTTCCTGTGTGTACATTTTTTCTCCTCCAAGAAGGTATTAAGTTCCTTGAGCACAGAAAAGGTATTTTAAGCAGGCTGCTTATACTTTAGTATCAAGCTGGTCACACAAGTGGCTTAATAAGTAGTTGCTGACTTGGATCACGCTAAATAGCCTATTTGGGGCCAAGAGATGGGAAGAGGTACCTGCAAGTGTCACTCAGAGCAGGGTGGGGGCTGCCTCCTTCCTCTCCCCCAGCAACAGCAGCGGATGCTCCAGGCTGCAGCCTCCCGCAGCTCACACCCAAATCTGGCAGGTCACCCTCGGCTGGCCCGTCTCAGACCATCGCTTGTTCAGACTGAGCAGTGGAGATGAAAAGGAAGTTCAGCCATTTCCCTGGCACAGCTCCGTTCCCAGGGTGGACCAGGAGTTGCTGGGGGGAGGCTGGGCAGATTCTGCAGATTTTGGTCATCTAGTGCTTTCTAATTGCCAAGGATTATTTTCCCCCTTTAACTTGTCAGTAGATGATCCTAGCTAAGTAAATTTTGAATTTACCCAGCAGATAAATTCAGGGTGGACAAAAGGAGATGGTCTGCCCTTTACTAATATATCCCACTGGGAAAAGCTAATCTGCTGTTTTAGTTAGAGATTTCTTAGACGTCTCTCTCAGGGTTTGCAGGGTCCTTCCCTTCTCATCTGAACCAAGGGCTACCTGCTTCATTTGACCTAGAATCCTCCTCTGCCCTCAAGAAATGCAGTTGTATTAAAGACACCCCACCCTCCCAGCTACTGCCTTCCACTGAGAGCAGGTGTAAGAACAGGTGTTCTCTCCAGAGGGGATGATTTCCAGAAGGGGCGCTGGCTGGGAGCCAAGAATCAGGCCCCAGTCCCGCCCTAGGACCCTGGACCAGACACTGAGCCCCTTACCTCCTTTCCTACCTGGCCTCTAAGGTCTGAACTTAAAATGGCAAATCTCTCCCCTGGCGAGCCAGCCCCATCTCTGGCTGCAGGCAGCAGAGCTAAGGACCAGGAACCTTCCAGTTCGGGAGGAGAACGAAGGGTGCCCTCCTCCGCCTGGGGGAGGGGAGGTCCCGGGGCGTGTTCAGGATTCCTCAGTCTCCCCACTGTCTGGAGGTCGCCGGCGCAGGAGGAAACCGGGTCTCTCTGCTCTGCGGAAAACCCGAGGCGACGGGGGACTTAGGGGGCGGGGTGGGGGTCTTCCCGGCCTAGGAAGTCGTGGGCTTTGGCAGGATTAATCAGAAATACACAAAACAGGTTTCTGACTTCGTTCCGAGGGCAGAAGAGCGCCTAAGGGGCTCCCAAGATCCCGAGACTCCGGCCGAGGGGAAACCTCCCCGCCAACTCTCCGCGCCGGAACGAGGCCAGGGCTTGGCCACCCTGCCGCTGAGGCCGGGCGAGAGGCGAGGTCCCCGCGGGAGGGGACCCGCCCCGCCCCCAAGAGAACTCGCGGGCATCTGGCGGGCCGGCTGTGACGCCCTCCACTGACCCCTGCGCCACGACCAGCTGGGCCCCCGAGTCCGGGGCGGACCGGGCGCGCCCAGCAGTGGGCACCGAGCAGGGCCCCCGTCCCTGTGCTCACCTGCAGCGGGAAGGGCCGGCGGCCCAGTCCCATCCCGGCACCCCTCTTCCTTCGGGCTGGGGCGCCGCAGCCCCCACCTGTCGCCCGCCGGGTTTGGGCTGGGCCGGAGCACGGCTGGGCAAGACGGCCTGGGGGCCCCACCCGGTGGGCGCACGGGGAAGCTGGGGCCAGCTGCAGCCGCGTAAATGTGTCCGGGAGGAATCAGTGATTTGCTAATTAAGGAGAGGTGGAGTCCTCTCCCGTTTAGGCCGAACTGTTGGGTGGGCCGCGGCGGAAGATTGTGGGCTACGAGCGCTGTCGAGGTACCACCCAAGGCCGCAGCGCAGCCCCCAAAGCAGAGGTGCCCGCCTTCAGTGCTGGGCGGCGCGGGCGCCCGCGAGGAGGGCGAGGGGACAGGAGAGAGAAGACACGGTCTTTTAAAAAGTGGTTTTAAAGGCTTGGAAGGCAGCAAGGAGGGAGGCGGGGTGGAACTGAGGTGCCAGGAGAGCCCCTCCTGGTTTGCACCCCAGAACCAGGTCGAGCCCCTGGGCCCAAAGGAGGACAAGGAGGGCGCCGCGTGCGGATCCCACGTGCCCCTGCGGCGCGAGCGAGGCCGAGTGGGACCGGAGTCGTCCCTCCTCGCCCCTGGGAACACAGCACAGCGCCGGCATTTCCAGGGACCCGGCGCTGGGCTCCCCTGCAGGGTCTGCGGATTCCAGAGCCGTTGGGCTGGCCAGGATTAAAGCAGGAGGAATTCCAAGTAGGGGCCCAGGCCGGAGGCCCCCGGGGCCCGCCCCTTGGGCCCAAGCTCTGGAGGGCGGGCAGGAGCCCCAAGGGGCCGCGCGGTGCCCACCGACCCAGGAAGGAGCTGCGAGGCGGCCGGTGGCGCATTCTGGCCAGATGTTTAAGACAGATGAGGAAAGAGTAGTTAAAACCCACATTATATAGTTCTGTCGGGTATAAAATTGCATGTGCTGACCCATATATTCTAACTGGAAACGGACTCAAGTCACTTAAAATATTGCAACATCGATAGGACTAATTAATTGGAAATAAGAAACGAAAGAATACAATTAAACGAGAAGAGAATCATTTTCTAATTTAATAGAGGGACATTTATAAAGATCACAAGCTAAAAGGCATCGAATGATTCTATCGACATTCTATTAAATCAGCCCCGCGGCCTGTCGGGAGGAGGACCCTGGCGAGCGCAGCTTCCCGGGCCCGGCGGCCGCGTGGACCTGCTCCTGCCACGACTGCACCTTTGCGTCCGTCCGTCGGTCGCCGGTCGCCGCGGGTCCTGCAGGAGGAATTCGCTGCCTTCCCCGCCCGCACGCAGACCCAGCTGCTCCGACTGCCCCAGCAGAGAATCCTGCCTCCCCGCCTGGGAGTCCCGGGTTCGCATATATATTACAACAAAATTACTAATTGGAAAATGAAATTGTCAATAAAGCATCCCCCCCGCGTATACAATATCCTTAAATATTAAGATATTTTATTAGACCCATTTCCTAACAATAATTTATTGCAATAAAACAGACACCGCAGGTCTCCTTAAATTGTCTTTTCATAATGAATAATTTTAAGGGGGCTAATTAATATATAAACTAGCCCAATTTGTCAAGTTGATTTGTATTTTAGTTAATTGTGAAAGTAATTACCACATGGTCAAATTAACAGCTTTCTGGAAATGACCAAGCCTGAGATTTTATTTCCTTCCTGGGTGAAGAAAATTCATTTTTCCAAGCTCTTGATGTGATGAATAAAAGTCATAAATCTGGGTGATTGGTGCAGGCAGAGTCTAAATGGCTTCATATTTCATTTTAGGTTTAATAGAAATATTCATGCTCTGTTTTAATGAAATTAAATTGAAGGGGGATGGGGCTGGGATGCTGCGGTGGCCAGGGGCTTAAAGGAACAGTGCACACTTCCCTCCCCGGACCTTCTGCCAGGGGCCAGGTCACTCCACCAACAGCCATCCACTCGCTAGTGCCGAGGAAACCCAGGGCCGTCTGAGAGAACCCTTCCTGCAGCCCGGCCAGGGGCGGGTTTGTAGCTGGCTCTCCCGGAGCGCAGGCAGAGACAGCAACAGGAGCCCCAAACGGACCCTCCCTGCCGAAGGCTTGCAGAGGTCACAGTCAGGTCAGCCCTGGGTACCGGTGGGATCCCGCCCAAATAACACCTTTCTGTCTGTAGTCAACGCTCAGGCCCCCTGGGGGCCTGTCCTCAACCTACCCTAGGGAGGGCCCAGACTCCACACTCTTCACCCTTGTTTGCCTTGGGGACGCACAGGAGGGGTGTGCCCAGCACATGGCAGTCACTGTGCCCGTGCCTAGGCCCCTTCCTCACGCACTCTGCTCCCCACCACCCTGTGACATCCGGCTAGGCTCCACTTCCACCTTGCCTGGAAAGCAACCTGGCCCAAACACTGACCGCCGGGGCCCAGGACAACCCAGCAGTAGCACTGGGCAGAAAAGCTCTCTTTGCCCATCTCCAGACAGTAACTTTGCCATCCTCATCCGTGTCATGGTGCTCAGAGTTAAGAGGGGCCCCACGCTGTCAGCCACTCTGGGTAGCTCTGGAGGGGGGGGTCCCTGGCCCCGGAACGGTCCTGGTCAGGCCGGGCCCCTTAATGGAGCTGATCTGTGACTTGTTGATTTCCCCTGAGCAAATATGGCTTTGATGCAGTTCCAGCAAGAGTGGTTAGCTGATGAATTGACAAAAACTAATCAGCTTTATTGGGAAACAGGTTAAGGGCACGGGCGTGTCAATAACTCTCAGCCTGACCCCCTTGTGCATTAGCCCAGGCAGGCTGATTAGAGTGAGAAGACCCTCTTGCAGTTTGCTCTGAAATTGCTTTCATAAACTCACCATTATTAGCAGTCGATGCGAGCAGCTAATTTAGAGAAGACATCCCAGGCACGACACATCTATCATCTGGGTTTATGTATCATTATCTCATTTACAGAATGTCGCAGTGTAATATGTTTTTGGCAATAGGGTTGGCCCTGCGCCTGGGCTGAGACGCTCTCTTTTTAGCAGCACAGCCGGGACCCCCTCGACTCCCCGCACGCGGGCCTGGCACTCCGCGTGGACCTCGGCCGCGTTGGATGCTTGCGGGCGGGAAGGGAGAACTGGGGCCACCAGGGCCATCGCCACGCGCACACGTGCGCACACAGACGCGCACTCGCTGGCGCGCGCGGCTGCCAGCCCAGAGGGCCCACGTGGCAGGCGCCCTCTCGGGCGAGCCCCTGGCGCGGAGCCCAACGTAAGGATTTGCTCCAAGCTCAGAGGCGGGCGCTTGAGTTCGGGGTTCTGCCCTGGAAGTCCATCTCCCGAGTCGGAGTAGCCGCGCAGGTGGACAGGCGCGGCCCCAGCCGTGCGCGGACTGCGGTCCCTCAGGCCTTGGCCCGGTGGGCTGCAGAGGCCTGGGTGCCCCGACCCCCTAGGACCTGGGAAGGTACCCGCCCCCCTCCCGGCTCGGACCCCCCCAGCACCCGGGAAGGTTCCCCCTGGCTTGGCTCGGGGCCAGCGCCGGGCCCTTCCCTTCTCTGGGCGGGCCGCTCTCCTCCCCCGGCGGTGGTGGCTGCCGTCGGGAGCCCAGATGCTCCCGAGAGCCCACAGTGGGCCACCTGTTCCGTCGGGTAATTATTTTAATGTAAAGGGCCCAGAGTCACAGGGGTCGCGGCTCCCGCAGCGACAGACAGCGGCGGGTGAAGAGCGCTCTGCGGCCTTTCAATGGAATTTCCCAGATGGGCCTGGGGAGGCGCGGCGGTCACCAGGGCCCTTTAGCGGCTTCATTAGCCAAGTTATCTGGTCCGCAGCACAGCCCCCCCCCCCGCTTGGGGAGGCTGGGGGAGGGGTCGCGGTTTTTCTCCCTCCCCGCCCCCACCGTCCCTGCGGAAACAGTGGAAGGGGGCCGGTGTGCGCCTCAGCTGAAAACAGACTCCTCCCTGCGGCAGTTTGTCCCACAGGTCCAGGTGGGGAAAAAGTTATTAGAATCCTGCAACAGGGAGATTATAATACAGTAACGAGTGAGATCCACCCGGATTATGAAGGCCTGGCCTTCCTACGGGACCTGCAGGCAAAGCCAGGTGGGACCCGGTGCTGGGGTTCCTGAGCAGAGCACGGTTTTCTCACAGGTGTGTCTTGAGTACTGGGCAGACTCAGAGGAGAAGGCACATTGCAATGGGTGAGCATTTGGGGCATCCTGGCAGGGGTGGGGCACTGTGGGTTTGGGAGCAGGTCAGAGTCCATTCTAAATCTGCCCCCCCCCACACTACGCATGTGACCACACACACACACCACACTATACATGTGACGCTGGTCTCTCCACCTTTGCATTCCTCTCAGGTGAAATATTCCCAGTTCAGATAGTGCGGCAGGCACGGACAGGCTGGCTTCCTTCTGCCCTCCAGGACAACCCCCACCACCTAACCTCAGTTCAGAACACACAGCTGGGGGCAGGTGTGGGGAGGCAGAGAAAAGCTGCCCTAGGGTAGGTGGAAGAGCAGGAAGAATGTGAGGGCCAAGTCTCACTGGCAAATAGACGTGCTGCTATGCTGGGCCCCGAGCCTGGGATCTTATGGGCACCTTCAGTGTCCCTCTTCAGGCCTCGGATGTGTGCACATGTGGGCAGAGGCATGAAAGAGGTGAACTTGACCACAGACACCATTTGGCCATCCAGGAAATCTCCTCCCCGCTCCCCAGCTCTGGGAAGTAGCAGGAGGAGAGGTCCCCGCTTCCCCAGCTCTCAGCCCCTCTCCCTCTCCCTCCTCCCTCCTCCTCCTCCTCTCTCTCTCTCTCTCTCTCTCTCTCTCTCTCTCTCTCTCTCTCTCTTTCTGCCAGCAGCCAGCTTCTGCCACCTCAGCAACTACTAAATAGACCAATTAGCTAAGACTTCCTGCCATTATCTAACACAGATTTGGACATTAGTGCACTACTATTCAGCCATAATGTCGAGTCAGAATGCACTAAAAATTCACGTACTGAAGCATTAAAATGTCCCTGAGCAACATCTGTTTTTGTGCATTTGTGCTTCTTCCCTGTGTGTTTTGCCCCCACCCTCGGCAACCCATAGGTCAGTAGTCACAGTCCAGGCTGGGGTGGACACCAGCCTTTTGCAACACACATCGAGTTGTTTGCCTGTGTTTGCACACATTGTTCCCTGGTGGCAGAGTTGCAGGTGTCTGGCAAAATGACCCTTTCCTGCTCCCGCTGGGGTAGGTGGATGGACAGGTGGGTTAGAAAGGTGTGCCCAGGCACCTCCAGCACATGCTGCATGAACACCCACGTGGAGCCTTTAGAAAATGAGTCTTCGATTTCTAAACACATGTTACACGGGCCTGGGCACCAGGTTCTCATAAAGCCTGCACACACTGTTTTCAGTCTTCCAGTATAAATCCCCTCTTTGCAAGACTCACAGAACATCTAGGTTGGATGCTAGTATTCATTTGGAGAAGGGTAATGTAGGTTGCAGCATTCTGAAAAAGCCCACTTCCTGCATGTATTTGTTATCGACCTTGCTCCTCATGGTGGTATGCAGAAGGCCCTGTGTGAACCTATAAAATTAAAATTTTGTAGCAAAAATATAGGTTTCTAAGAGAAGTCTTTCATTTCTAATGAGGGTTGTCATTGCTCAATGTGATTAAAGGGGCTCAAATGAGCTTCCCTTTCCCCTCCCAGGGTTCAGTTCTCTTTATGACCCAGGAGCTTGGAATTCATCAACAGAAGAGGTACGGAAGGCTTTCCTTCCCTGGGTCAGGAAGAACCCTGGGGCCAGCCTGGCTGAGCCCTGGGTGGCCAGGCCTGTCCCTTCCCTTCAGTGTGGAGGAAGCTGGGAGTCTGCCCAAAGTCTGGGCATGAAGCAGATATTTTTGTATCTGGAGGAAATTTCTAAAAATAGAAGGCCCATGGGTTGCTGGACTTTTACAAATTTATATGTTGTAGCATCTTCTAACTTCTTACCAAGTCCCAAGTTTGGGCTGGGCCTGATGGAGAGGGACAGACAAGTGACACCCACTGGGATGGCCTGGGGGTCAGCTCTTGTTCCCAGCTGGCCAGGTGGTGCCAGCCACGCAGGTGGAGTCAGGGGTGACGGTGCCCTCTAAAAGGGCAACATGGAATGCAGGTGTACAAGGAGGGGCTGAGAAGAGGCCCCAACGGGAAGGCACACTGAACTGGCAGACATGGGCCTACCTCCACCTCGGGGTTGGGGGGTTTTCGGGGTTGCTACCTCCTGAGTCCCACCTTTTCCAGACTCCTTTAAAGGCCAAGCTCCTGGGGTCAGAGAGGAGGTCAGCAGATCAAAGGACAGGTGCTAACAACTTCATACCTTTGGACTTTGGGGCTCTGCAGGGGCCAGGGCGGCTGGAGGGACCCAAGCAGAACCCCCCCCCCAGCTTGCCTTCTGATGACCCCAGGTCCTCCTCTGTGTCCCCAGGCTGGAGTACTGGTCCCCAGGGTGGCTTTGACAAGCCAGGAAGGAGGCTGGAGCATCACCAACCAGGTTCCAGCACTGGCCCTCTGGCCACCTGCTCCGTGGCCTAACCAAGCTAGTACCTGAGCCAGGGGCAAGTCCCACTGTCACCACCTGCTTAGGTCCTTACCTCTGGCCAGTCACACAGCATCCTCATGCCTCAGTTTCCTGAATGCAACCTCGAAAGATTACATTGCTGCATGGTGCATGGCCTCAGTAGGACAGCTGCTAATCTGCACGGCCCCCTTGAAGTGAGGTCCTGTCTGTTGGCCCTGGTTTCAGTTCCAGGAAAAGTGGGAGGTGGGCGCAGACGGCTATGCCAGGGAAAAGCCTTCTTCTACCCTGGGCTTCAGCCAACCAGTGCCCTCATGAATTCACCTTCGTGTTACACCTGTTGTACCTGTCCTGTTTCACATGGAAGAAAGCAATATATAAACAAGAAATGAACGATACCTGCCTTTCATTTTGTGAATATGTGAATATATAGGTTTTATTCCCAATCCTCACCAGGTGTACCAGGCCCTCCCTGCCTTTCTTGGGAAATCAAGAGTTCTCCCTGCTCTCCCCGGGCTGGATCCTGCCCCTGAGGCTGCAGAGAGGAGTTACCTGGAGACCCAGAGCTGGGATCAGACCTTTGATCTCTCCCTGCGGTTCCCAAGACCCAAGCCCAGCTCCTGTCGGCCCCACAGCCAGCTGGGCTGGGTCAACACAGACGCTGGGAACAGGAAGAGACCCAGCATGCTCTGTTCACACATCATAAACCACACAAAGACCCCCAACTTGCCAGAGCTTGCCCTTTCTCCCCCACACACTGCCTCTTACTATACAACTTTACAGAGAACCTCTAATTTGTATGAACTTATTCTTAAATACAAACAGAATGTGTGATAATTTTAAAGCCCCTTAGCACCATGGAGTCCATCTGGTCCAACACCTACTTCTCTAGGGGGTGGAAACAAATCCACCAAGACAAGGAGCTTTAGACGTCTGAAGTCGAGCTACAGTTAGAGGGTGGCAGGGCCACGCTGAGTCCTCTTGGGACAGCCTCGCTCAGTGCACAGGTGGTACAGACTGAGGCAGGGGCTGTCACTCAGTGGACCTGCTGCATTTTCAGGGAGGTGCTCTCAGCTGGTCCCAGGCAGAGTGGAAGCAGGGGTGGGTGTTGAGGGGTTTGGGAGCACGGTTGCTGCAGAACAAAAAGGGGTGAAATGAATTCCTCTAGGAGTCACAAAAAACGATTTTGTTGATGAAGATGGGGTGATTTTACTGGGTCTGGACCATACATCCCAACACCAACTAAAATAACCCTGGCAGGTCAGAGCGTGGCAGCAGGTTCTCCGAGACCCATCCTGGGAAATTTCTTTTGCACCCACTCCCTTCCTCCAGCTTCCCAAGTCACTGCCCTCAGGACCAACCAGCCCGACCCAGCAGCTGAGGGTGACGAGATGCAGGAGAAGGCAAGTCAGCCTTAGAGCCAAAGCCCTGAGGAGCAGGAGGCCAAGACTGCTCTCCGCCCTGTGGCCCAGGGTCCTGGCTTCCTGCCCTGGGAGCAGGTGGCTGAGCATCTCAGGTCTCCCCTCTAAACCTCCTTCCCCCAAGGGAACAGATGGGAGGAGGACCTCAGGGTTAGGTACACCAGGGTGGGGACTGTGTGGCCCCTGCAGTCAGGCCTGGTCCCAGTCCCAGCTCTGGGGCTTTCCTGTCTGCTGGGGACAAGAGGCTCACGCTCTTTGAACCTGTACTCTAAAAAATGGCAATAAGATCCTCTTTGGACTGTCACAGTGAAGATTAAGGAAGATAATTCTGGAAAGCTTGTAGCACATAGTAGGCATTCAAGAAATATGAGTGTTTCCCTCTCCCCAGTTAGAGGTAGAACTACATTTTTACCACCCCAAAGAGATATCGCATAAAAGCAACACAAATTCCATGTAAATGTTGTAATTTCTATTTACTAGTTTTTGGCTTTTGCAAAGCTATATAACATTTATTCCAAGTTGCTGTAACTTATCCACTGCTACCCTCCTAACCTTGCAACCAGGACTGTGTCTCAGAACTGTCCTGTGTTATAACGAAAAAGAAATACGCCCACAACAACAAATCCCTGTCATCAGCCCTCGCCTAGGCAAGAGAGCCTTTTGAAGAGAAACTGCACAGCTCCTAGATTTACCTTTAAAATACCCGCTTGTAGCAACCTGGCTGCTAATTTTCAAGTTTCCCTGGCACTGATTTTCTCTTTGGTCCCTACTCCTCCCACAGCCCCTTCCTGTCCTGACACCCGTCTCACCCGCGTGGGCAGCCTTGGCCTGGCGACCTGAGACCCCTCCCTCCCTCGCAGCCTGCTCGGGAAGGGGACTGCTGAGCGGAGCTATCCACAAAGCCTGCTGTTGCGGCCGCTTGACTTTTTGGCTTGTGTGTGGATTCTTTCGGCTTCGAAAAAGCCCTTGGAAGTGCGTCTACCGTAAATATTTGAAGTGTGTGTATGGAGGCGGGCAGTGAGGTCTGCATCCGCACCTGCCTGTCTCCGTCGGGAAACCCTTTCCTCCTGACTTCCCAGGACGCACGTGGCAGCAGGAGAGAAAATGCATCTCCCTCCATCCCCCCACGCTCGCCGGTCCATGGGCATCCCGGCAGTGGGGAAGAGCTTTGTCGCCGAGGACGCGCTCAATGGCATTGGTGAGGTCTCCAAGCCGGCCGCGGGCGCGCAAACTCTGCCCGTGAGCCGGGCGGGGGCTTCCAGCGAGGATCCTGAAGCCACACTCAAGCTCACGCGCACCACTACCCCCCCCCCACACACACCTGAAATGCAGGGACTTCCCAGAGCAGACAGCAAAGCCCGACCCTCAGAGCGCTGGCGACAGGGACACAAACCGCCCCTGCTGCACCCTGAGACCCAGGCGCAGAGAGGGCTCGGGAAACAGTGATTTTCAGCGTGCTGCCGTCACTCGGCAGAGCAGCCGGGTCTGGGCGCGGCGAGGGCACTAGAAAGCGAGAAACGATTGGGCTCCGCAGGCAGAAGTGGACAGACTCAAGTGCTGACGAGCGGGCGGGAGAGGATGTGTACTGCTGGCTCCAGGAGACGCCAGTCCGGAGCGTGACAAGGTGTCTCGGGAGTGGAACTAGGGCAGCCGCGGGGCTCTCCAGGGGACCAGGGGTTGCCAGAGCCCGCCGCCCTGCTCAGCGTCCACGGGAGGGCGGGGCAGGGACCCTGGGTGTCGGCTCTAGTCTTCCAACCCCAGGCGCAGTCCCCGCCAGGCCATCCCGGCTCAACACCCTGAGCTGTTTAGGACCTCGCGGTGCAGGGGCGGGGCGGCGGGCGGCGCACGGTGACAGGTGCGCCCCTAAGCCAATGGTGGAGCCGGCGCCCCTCCCCGGGTCCCCGGCGCGCGCGCCAATGGGAGGGCGCGCTGAGCTTCAAGTGCGCGGAGGGGCGCGGGTCCCCACCACGGCGCCAGCGGCCTCGGCGCGGTCGCTGAGGGCTGGGGCGCAGAGAGCCGGGCTCCCGGGCCCAGACGTGCGAGAGCACTCGCGTGGGAGTTTGTGCGAGCGAGTGTGAGCGCCTGTGAGCGCGGCCCGGGGCGGGGCCCGCACGGAGGAGGCGCCCGGACCATGGTCTCCCTGGGCTGAGTTTCCGGCGGCGACTTTGATTATTGGCAAATAATCACAATACAATACCAAGCACTGGGCTTGCCACCGCCACGCACAGACTCTACGAGCTCGCACACGGCCGCGCCACCCACCACCGGGCCCTGATCGTCAGTCCCAAACGAGCCGATGGAAAAATCCAAAAATTTCCGCATCGACGCCTTGCTGGCGGTGGACCCCCCGCGAGCCGCCTCCGCGCAGAGCGCGCCGCTGGCCTTGGTCACGTCGCTCGCGGCCGCGGCATCTGGCCCCGGTGGTGGTGGCGGCGGCGGCGGCGGCGGCAGCGGGGCGAGCGGCAGCTGCAGCCCCGCGTCCTCGGAGCCGCCAGCGGCGCCCGCCGACCGCCTGCGCACCGAGAGCCCGTCGCCGCCTCGCCTGCTGGCCGCGCACTGCGCGCTGCTGCCCAAGCCGGGCTTCCTGGGCGCGGGCGGCGGCGCCGGTAGCACGGGCGGCGGGCATGGGGGGCCCCACCACCACGCGCACCCTGGCGCTGCCGCCGCGGCCGCCGCTGCAGCCGCCGCGGCCGCCGCCGGGGGCCTGGCGCTGGGGCTGCACCCGGGGGGCGCGCAGGGCGGCGCGGGCCTCCCGGCGCAGGCGGCGCTCTACAGCCACCCGGTCTACGGCTACTCGGCGGCGGCGGCGGCGGCCGCACTCGCGGGCCAGCACCCGGCGCTCTCCTACTCGTACCCGCAGGTGCAGGGCGCGCACCCCGCGCACCCCGCCGACCCCATCAAGCTGGGCGCCGGCACCTTCCAGCTGGACCAGTGGCTGCGCGCGTCCACCGCGGGCATGATCCTGCCCAAGATGCCCGACTTCAACTGTAAGTACCCGCGCAGCCCCCGGGCGGGTGCGGGAGGGCTGGCCGCGGTTCTCTCGCGCATCCCCCTCCACCGGGCTCCTCCTTCCCTCTGCTCTCGGCTCCTCGCAGAGCGACCTGTGGAAGCGCTGCGAGCCGCCTCGGCTCTGCCCGCGGCCTGCGAGGACTCGAATGGGCTCCGCGGGAGAGATTGACAGCGAATTATTAAAATGGCCACGCGCGGGCCTTGCCTTCTCTTCCTCTTTGAAGGGGAAGGGGTAGGTGGAGGTGTGAGACTGGAATCTAATGATTAACCTGTGGGCTAGAGGAGGAAGTGGCCGGGGAAGGCGAGCTGAAGAGCGACCTGCATTAGTCCGGCCTGGGAGTGGGGGTGTGCGTGTCAGACACCACCAGGGGCTTATCACCCGGAAAGGAACTTGGCCCCGTCCCCCATTCTGACCTCTAGAGAGACCCCCGCCCCTTCCCGGGAAAGGGAGAGTTCCAGGAGCGGCGAACTAGAGAAACAGGCTCCGGGAGGCCCAGGGCCGCAAGGCCAGGGCCCAGGCGGCCCTGGAGTGGCCCTTGCTGGGGCGCCACCCTCCCCTGGAAGGGCGCTGGGTCCCAGGTGAGATGTCCAAGAAGCAGATGGCCTGGCTTGAATCAAGCAATGCAAGAACTCTAAGCAGTAGGTGCCCCTCTCCTGAATCCATGGTGCCCAACAGGGTATCAACACCCTTCCCTAGGTGGGGGCGAGGGGGGTCCAGTTATCCACCCCCCATGCAAGAGCCGCTAGGCTTGGGAGGAGGGCTTCCTCCTCACCCAGGCTGGACACCTCCCTGAGGCCTGGGCCCACTCTGGCTTTCCTGGCACACGCGGACACAGGGGACTGGTGCTCTAGGGCTGGCTCTCCCAGCTCGCCCCACCGGGGTCAGGCCAGAACAGAAGATGTATAGGGCTTTACACTTTCAGCTGGGGGCACCCAAACAAAGAGACCCTATTGTTTCTGTCTGAGTGGATTTGTTTAGACTGGGGAAATACAGGCAGGGAAGGGAAAAAGCAAAAAAGAAACAGAAGTAAACACTCCAGAATTCAGATTCCTCTGCTAGAAGCCATGGTTGTGACTAAACAGAGAAAAGCTAGGACCCTAGAGGCTGGAGAAGTCACAAGAGGGTGAGAAAAATCCCAGCATGCTCACTGTTTGCCCACAGCCACCTGGGGCTTTTCCCAGCTTGGCCCCAAGAAGGCCCTAATGGCCACCGGTCCCTTCCGTCGGAGCATCAGCCCCTACTGGCTCCCAGCAAGGGGAGGGAAACTCCCCTCACCTCTGTTTGGGGGCAGCAGCCCCAGACATTTCTGCCAATCCCCTGTCAGCCACTTAAACCCAGGGCGCCCTTCTGGGCCTGGTTGCTGAGCCCAGCGGCCCTTCTGATGGAGCCACCCCATGGATTTTCCAATGTGACCTGCATTTCCCAGACCTAGAGCACTTAGTCGCCCCCTGGGTGGGTCTGAAGCGGGTGGTCTCCACAGAAGCCTTCTAGGGCTCCTCGGTCACCAGGTGACTTCTGAGACCTTCGTAGAGCCCAAGGTCACTCGGATAATACCTTTGCCAACACACCTGCCCATCTCTGATTCCTCATCTTGACCTAGAGGTGGCCAAATTAAAAACACAGCCAGCTCTAAGTTGGGAAAAAGAATCTGAACAGCACTAAAGGGCGACAGTAGGTGCAGCCAGGATGGCGGAATGTGTCCTGAGCTCTCCTTTCTGGCCACTGGAAAACCTGTTTGGTTTCCTTTAATTGGTTGTCTCTGCCTGTTGGATGGCATTTCCCAAATGGTCCCTTCGGAGCCAGTGTTTTAATTAAAGTTCTAATGTATTGTCAAGTTGGGAATTCGGGGCCTTGTTTAACTAAAGCAGGGGGCGTGGGCCTTCCTATAAAGCAAATTGCCCATCCCGGGGGACCTGAGCTCATCCAGGCCCGGCTGGCCTCTTTTCTTTCCTTTGCTTTCTTTCTTTTATTGTCTAACACTTGTCAGGCTCCTGGGAAATCAAGGGAAGTCTCGTTTTGAGGTCATAAAATTCTCTGTGATGTAACCGTGCGAAATTATGTAAATAAAGCCGGACAGGCCTCCTTGAACACACAGAAAGCCAGATCCGCCTCTGCCTCTGCCTCTGCCTTTAATTTTCGTAATGAGAATTGGCCTGAAAAGGCTCCCAGCCTCCCCGGGCTTTGCCCCCTGTGCCCTGAGGAGGAGGCTTGTCAAGAAAAAGAATTTGAAATGTGGGAGAGCCCCTGATTAATACACATATTTAGGTCCCAGATTTGGTTCTTTCCCTCCTTCCCTTCCTCCCTCCCTCTTGCGTTTCTTTTTCTCCTCCTCCTCTTCCTCCTCTGTTCTAAGGAGGTGGTGGTGGGGCTTCTGACCAACAGGACCAGTTCTTCCCCACCCCAGTCTCCATCTGAACCTAAATCCCGGAAGGTGCAGTGAGGGGGGAGGGGCTTTGGCTCCTCTGGGCACTGCTCTTCCTGCCTTTGGGCCAACCCGCTTCCTACCAACGCTCGCCCAGGTGGAGAGGGCCCGCCCAGGTGACAGGCCCCCTTTTACAGGGACACTCAGACACTGTCCTAGACACAAAGACTTGATCCCATGAAACCCAAACTACCCAGTTCCACTCTGGGTCCCTAGTCCCCTGTTCCTTGGGGAGCAGGTGCTGATGGTGAGGGAAGAGCCCCGCTCTGCAGGGCCAGGCGCTGCAGCCATGGGCTTTGGGGGAAGCGGTGTGGGCAGGAGGGGACAGAAGGGGCTAAGGACCTCCCTGCCCTTTCCCCGCCCCAGCCCAGGCACAGTCGAACCTCCTGGGGAAGTGCCGCCGGCCGCGCACGGCCTTCACCAGCCAGCAGCTGCTGGAGCTGGAGCACCAGTTCAAGCTCAACAAGTACCTGTCGCGGCCCAAGCGCTTCGAGGTGGCCACCTCGCTCATGCTCACCGAGACCCAGGTGCGCGTTTCCCCCTGCCGCCCCCAGTTCCCCTTGGCCTCCCCGGAGACACTGCCACCTCTGCACTCTTGAGCCACGGGCCGTCTTGGGCATTTGGATCAGCGCCTGGACGGCCCACCGGGCCGGCGCAAGGGTTCATATACCTGAGCCCGGAGGTCTGGTTCAGTAGTTTGGGGTGGGGCCTGAGAATCTGCATTCCACCACCCTTCCCTTCATTTTGAAGAAGGTGGTCCCCAGGCCACATTCGAGAAATTTTGCTCCAGAAAGAGATGAGGGAACGTCCTGAAGTTCACAGAGACGCACCCAGCTGCCTTGGGCCTCCAGCCGGAGACCGAGGCCGCGGGTAGAAAGTCAGCGGCCAGGGGCGCTGGGGCAGTCCAAGCCTCCTTGGAGCCCCCAGCCCCGCTCTGGGGGTTGCTGACCAGTAGGGGTAGGGAGGAAAAGAAGCTACGAGCCCCTCCCCAGCATCTAAGTCCTCCCATCCGAAGTCAGCCCGCGGGTCCGGGAGGCGCCGGCAGGGGCCGGGTGCTCGCGGCGGGGCAGCAGGAGGTGGGAACGTGGGGCGGAGACGGCCGCTTTCTCACGCCCGCTCGTGCCTGCAGGTGAAGATCTGGTTCCAGAACCGGCGGATGAAATGGAAACGCAGCAAAAAAGCGAAGGAGCAGGCGGCGCAGGAGGCGGAGAAGCAGAAAGGCGGGGGCGCGGGCGCGGGACAGGGCGGCGGCGCGGAGGAGCAGGGCGCGCAGGAGCTGCTGGGGCCGCCCGCGTCGGGGGACAAGGCCGGCGGACGCCGTCTGCGGGACTTGAGGGACAGTGACCCCGAGGAGGACGAGGACGAGGACGACGAGGACCATTTCCCCTACAGCAACGGCGCCGGCGCCCGCGCCGCGTCCTCCGACTGCTCCTCTGAGGACGACTCACCGCCCCCGCGGCCTGGCGGGCCCGGGCGCCAGCCCCCGCCGCAGTAGGAGCCCGCGGCCGGCAAGTGCGGAGCCTCCTGCGCCCGAACCCATCGGCCCAGGCCCCGGGCTGCGAGCGCGGCTCTGCGCCTCCCAGACCGCGCGCCGCGCCCGGGGCTGGGGAACTGGGCCTCCGCCTCCGGTCCTGGGCGTCCCCTTTGGGCCGCAGCGCCTCGTCTGCTTTTCAAGAAACAGCGAGAGGGAGACACAGCGGGCTCAAACTTGAACTCTAGTCCTTTTAAAATTAAATTTTGTCGGGGGGAGGTGCTTGTGAGAAGCACGGACTTCTCCCTGGGGGGGCCTCGTCTCGCCTCGCCTCTTCCCGCACCAGAGAAGGCGGAAACCCACAGTGTTAAATAACCTCTGAAACTTGAAACCTTCTCTGGAAACGCCATTCTGCTAAGCATTGAAAAAAGAGAAAAGGTTTTATGCTTATATATCTTAGGGGGGAAAAACTTATGTCATGAGCATTCAAACTGCTGGAAATCTCAAAACTGTACTGCCTTTATTTTTGTATATTGTATTTATATATAAAAAAGAAACGTCTACTTATGCATGCTAAATTATTTAGCTTCTCCCATCGCCTACGATGGAATGTAAAATAAATCGGTTTTTTACTGGATGAGAGTGAAAATCTTTTAGGAGGTGTTAACAAAAGTGGGCTTCACTATTCTGGTTGTTGAAATGATGGGGAGGGTGTCCATTCTGCGGTTGACACCCGAGGGTGAAAATCGGAATCGCAAATGAGTGTGAGGACCACCTCCATGCCTGCTGCACGGACTCGCAGGTGTGAAACGTTAGTAAACATACCTGAGGCCAGGTGTCAGCGCGTGCCCGGCGCCTGGCTCACACCTGTCCCGGGATAAGTGACTCTCAACAGAGTGACGGTGGACTCAGTGTGTTTATTTTCCAATTTCCTTGCGGGATCCTCATGCTTCGTCGGCGCTCCAGAAGTAGAAATACACCATTTGAACGTTTCAGAAAATAAGCTTCAAACGACTAGACTTGAGTGGCATTTGCAGTCGCCAGACCGTGGGCCTACTCGTGCACCCTTCCTGGAAGGCGCCGAGCTGGGGTGCGTCCCTCTGTCCCCCACCACGGCCTCCCCGCCGGCGGAACTTTCCCCGCTTGGCCAGGGTCGGCTCCTCTGTGCTGACGTCGTCCGCGGGGCCGGAGGCAGCAGGGACGCCCGCCCACGACTGCAGTGGCTCTGGGTTAATAAACCCGGGCGGCGCGCACCATCAATCACGCGGGCGCCGGGCGCGCCGAAGGCCCATGTGCTGCACACATGCGAGCCCAACCCGCGCTCGCACTCCCGGGCTCCCCTTCCCCTCCAGGCCAGCGACTGCCCCTGGGCCCCGGAGACGGGGGATCAGCGGACAGGGCTCCTCCGTAGCTGGGTGCCTTCCTCCTTCCAGTGATTGTCACTCTCTCCCCAGCAGCGGGGTGGGTGAGCAGCTCCCCCCGCCACCCCCCGCCCCACCGGCTGATAAATGAGTTCAGAAGGGCCAGGCGTTTCATTTGGGCGATTACGGCCGCTCCTCTGCCTCAGGGCCCGGTGAGATTAATGTCCTCCCCTGCAGCTCGTTATCGCCCGCGGCTCCTTCCATAAACCCGGCGCAGCCAAGGTCGGGGCGCGGCGCTGGGCTGCGCAGAGGCGGCCGCGGGCGGGCAACAGGGCCAGGCAGCCGCCCGCAGTCCAAAGGTGCTCTGAGGACCCGAGACTGCGGCTGCGGCTGGCACAGCAGAGAGAACCCCAAGGAAACGGGGTGGCAAATCAGAGGGGAGGGAAGGAGAGAGGGACGAAGATGCCTTTTGAGGTTTAAAAAAAATCTGCAATCCGTACATCTCTCTAATTTCTAACACATTGAGGAGGGTCAGCCTGAACGGATCTCTCCCCTGGCCGGTTGCACATCTGGGGGTTATTTCCCCTGAGCTCCGCCAGCCCAGCCTCAGCGCCCCCACCCCAGGCCTGGGCAGCCCGGGAGGGGGAGGGGAGGCCCGGGCCTGGAGAGGTGCGCAACATCCGGCCTGGGAGCGCGGGGCGCCCGGGCCTGGGCGGAGGTTCTGCCCCTGCAGCCCCGGGCCGGGACACCGCTCCGGGTCCAGAAAGAGGGGCGCTGAAGACCTCCCTCCAGCCCTACAGCAGAGCGAGGCGGGTTCCGCGGGGACTCGCGCCGGGAAGGCCGGACGTGCGCGCCGCCCCTGTGTCTCCAGCCAGCGGCTCACTCGCGGCGAAATTTATCTCGTTAATAAATTTAATGATCAATTCGTTCTTGTCACAGCAGCTCTTCCCCAAATCAATTATAGCAAATTTAAATATAATCACTGGCTCATCCTCACCCACTCCGGGCACAGTGAACAATTCATTCCGCGTAATGAACGTCTGCAAGGCCCACCCACCCCGGCGCGCTGCACTTGGGGTCTCCGACTGGGCTCGACCTGGGGCAGGGGTCGCCCTCAGGGTCCGCGCCTCAAACTGCACCTGAGCCTCCAGCGCGGGGACACAAAGTCTTTGCAGCCCCAAGAACCCGGTTCTCAGGACCCAGAGCCAAGTCTACACAGTCGGACCCCAGAGGGAGGTCAAGGCATTGTTTGCAGGCAGGCCCAGGCTTCCCCCTGGAGAAACCCTTCGTGTACTGTCGCCATCCCGGCCGTGGATCTCGGCGCCCAAAAGTAAGCAGGGTGTGGGGTGAAGACTCTGGCAGGGGCAGGTCACTGTGACCTAGCTGCTGGGTCCCCATGGAGGGTCTCGTCCTCCCAAAGAGTCTAGAACCCCAACACGGCCCTCCTGCCCTAATGAGGGCTCCACCTCTTGGCACATTTTCTTCACACTAATGAGAGATTGTCCTCCGTTCTCAGAAAGAGGGCCTTGCCCTGTGTGAGTTCTTCAGGGTGTGCAACAGTCTGTGGATACAGCCCTTTTCATGGCAGGAGAAGAGTCTGCACAGGGCCTGCAGATGATGGCCCTCCGGACTCCTTTCCAGCCCCTCCTGGAGAACTGGCCAAAAGGTGGGCGGCCAGAGAGAAGACCGGTTAGTACCGGAGTCAGGAGAGTACAGAAACAACCAGAAAATAGGGGCGATGGACTCCCCCTCCACCACCAGCTTTCCCCTACCCAGTCTCCAAACGGAAGTCAGCTTGGAAGGACTTTCTTCCTATGACACCTAAAGACAGGCAACAAAAGCAAAACTAGACAAACGGGACTACATCAAACTGAGAAGCTGCTTCTGTGCACAGAGGACGCAATCTGCAGAGTGAGAGGCAACCTAGGAACGAGAGGAGATATTTGCAAACCATGTATCTGATAGCAGGTTAATATCCAGAATATATAAAGAATTCCTACAATTCAAGAACACACCAAAAACAATCCAATTTTAAAATGGGCAAATGAATAGACATTTCTCTAAAGAAGACACTTAAACGGCAACAAGCATACGAAAAGATGCTCAACATCACTAATCATCAGGGAAATGCAAATCAGAACCACAAATACCACCCCACACCCCTTAGGATGGACAAGATAAAACAAGCGAACAAACACACCACAGACAGCGACAAGTGTTGGTGAGGATGTGGAAACTTTGGGGCTCTTGTGCGCTGTTGGTGGGAACATAAAATGGTGCAGCACTATGGAAAACAATATGGAAGTGCCTTAAAAAATTTAAACTAGAATCACCACATGATCCAGCAGTCTCAGTTCTCGGTATGTATCCAAAAGAATAGAAAACAGGATCTTGAAGAGCGATTTGCACACCGTGTTCACGGCAACACTATACACAGTAGCCAAGAGGCAGGAGCCACCCTGTCCATCAACAGACGATGCACCAGCAAAAGGCCGTGTGTGCACATGTACCGTCGAGTGCTGTTCAGCCTTAAAAACAAGGAAATCCTTTCTCCTGGTACCACATGGATGGAACTTGAGGACATTACACTGAATGAAATCAGCCAGTCACAAAAAGACAGATACTGCATGATTCCACTTACATGAGGGTCATTTTGGACGAGTCAAACTCCTGTGAACAGAAGGTGGAGCAGTGGTTGCTGGGGGCGTTTGGGGGCCTGGGGAATTAGCGTTTATTTGGGAAGGGGTTTCAGTTCGGGAAGATGAGAAAGTTCTGGAGATCTGCTGAATAACGATGTGTATAAGTTACCACTGCTGTATTGTATGCTTAAAAATGGTTAAGAGGCCGGGCGCGGTGGCTCACGCCTGTAATCCTAGCACTCTGGGAGGCCGAGGCGGGTGGATCGCTCGAGGTCAGGAGCTCAAGACCAGCCTGAGCAAGAGCGAGACCCCCGTCTCTACTAAAAATAGAAAGAAATTATCTGGCCAACTAAATATATATATATATATAAAAAATTAGCCGGGCATGGTGGCTCATGCCTGTAGTCCCAGTTACTCGGGAGGCTGAGGCAGTAGGATCGCTTGAGCCCAGGAGTTTGAGGTTGCTGTG
The DNA here is from genome assembly GCF_020740605.2 of Lemur catta. Classification (NCBI taxonomy): domain Eukaryota; kingdom Metazoa; phylum Chordata; class Mammalia; order Primates; family Lemuridae; genus Lemur; species Lemur catta. Next base: position 1,239,635 of record NC_059138.1, read on the forward strand.
AGCTAGGCTGACGCCACGGCACTCACTCTAGCCTGGGCAACAAAGGGAGACTCTGTCTCAAAAAAAACAAAAAAATGGTTAAGACGGTTTTTAAAAACTTTCCTTTTGTCCTCTTTCTTCTTTCTTCCCTTCCTTCCTTTTTTCTCTTCTTCTCTTCCTCTTCTTTCCTCGCTCTTCACCTCTCCTCCCCACGCCCTCCGCATCCCCTCTGCCTTGCCAGGGAAGCTCAGACCTGCGGGGACATTCAGGAGAGCCAGTGGAGGCTCCGCGGATGCGGGGCGGGGCGGGCGCCGGGGGGCCTCCCGGGTTCCGGTCTCTGACCGTGCGGCCCCACCGGTGCCCCAGGGGAAGACCGCGGTTCTGAGTCCTGGCCTCGGCCTGGGGCTGCCGGGAGGGGACCCGCCCCTGGGCTGGGGAGTGGCCCGGGACGCGCGTGGAGGGGAACCCGCCCGGCCCTCGGGGTGGGCGGCGCAGGGTGCGCGCGTGGAGGGTGTCCCCGCAGGACTGGCGCGCTCCCCGCAGCCCCCCAGTATCAAAGTCCTGCGGTGCGCTGTGTCTCCCTCCATAAAACTAATCCCTTCGGAGGTGTGACCTCCACCAAGAATGCCGCAGTGTTCCGGACTACAAGGGCAAATATGTTTTTCAGATTTGGTTTTTATGGTCGGATTAAAGTTTATTTTCCATAATAGGGCACCTAATAAAATTCATAAAGCCGGTCGGGCCTCCAGCTGGTGGCCTCGTTTAACACTTTCACTTCGTAAATCACTTTACGACCTGCCAGGTGTGTCCCAAACTGGACGCGGGCGGGAAACGCGGCGTCCACGGCACGTCCCGCGCCGCCCTCGGCCCCCGCGGAGCCCGTCCCGCCTGCCGTGGGCTCCCGCGCGCGAGCGAGGGGACCCGCAGGAGCGGACGGCCCGGGCCGGAGCCCCGCGACCCGCCCCCCGGCCCCGCGCCGACCCTGCATTCCGCGGCCGCGCACCTGGCCGCCCCCTCCCCAGTGTACACAGCCCGGGGGACAATGCGCTCCTCCGGGCCATTGTCCCCCGCGCTCCGGGCAGGACAAAGGGTGCCCCCCCGGCCGGCCGGCGCGGCGAGGGGCGGGGGCACGGTTTACCCAGCTGGGGGGAGGAACAAAGGCCCGCGGCCTTATCTCGGCCCGGGGGCGGCGGGCCGGGCGGTGGGAGGCGGGCGAGGCGCGGGGCGCGGGGTCAGGCCGGGGGCGCGGGGCGGTGGGAACCGCGCGGCCCCTCCCGCCCGGCTCGCTCCGGGACGGTGACCCTGCGCGGCTTCCGGGCTGCTCAGCCCCGGGGCGCTGGAAGCGGCGCCGGAAACGCACCCGAGGATTTCTGGGCGCCGGGGAAGACGACACGGAAGAAACACGGAGCCTGCACCATGCGACCGGCGCCCATGCGCACAGTTAACCCGTTTTATTGTAGTGCCCGTGATGTTGTATTTGTTGTTGTTCTTTAATATTCCGGTTCATCTTCCCACGTAATATCCATTCTCCCAAGCGTAACATTTCCTCTTCTATGGTGAAATTGAAAAAAAAAAAGAAAAAGAAAAGAAGGAGGAGGGAAAAGAGTAAGGCCCAGGCCGGCAGCGGCAGTTGTGCGGGCGACAGCCCCGTGCTTTCCCGGCGCCGGCGTGAGCTTAGCGGCCTCCTGCGAACCGCGTCCTCAGCCCCTACGGGAGGCCCAGGCCGAGGTCCGGGTGGCTCCAGGTCTTCACGTCAGAGAGACCAGCACTGTAATCGGAAACCTGCAGTGTCTTTTAAATAGATAAATTTGCAAAGGAAATGCAAATTGTGTTTTTTCTCCAGTCTGCCTCAGTACACGTAACCTTTCACCACACAGGTCGGTTTACTCTCATGAGTAATTTATTCCAGGTCTTTCTTTAGACTCACATACATCCTCAGATTCAGTACAGGCATGCCCCATTTTATTGCACTTTGCTCTATTGCATTTTGCAGATATTTTGTTTTTTACAAATTGAAGGTTTATGGCAAGCCCATTGCACCATTTTTCCAACAGCATGTGCTTTCTTTTGTGTATCTGTGTCACATTTTGGTAACTCTTGAAATATTCCAGACTTTTTCATTATCATTGATGTCACTACTGGAACTGTTTTGGAGTGCCATGAACCTTGCTCACACGAGGCAGCAAGCTTAATCGACACGTTGTGTGCTCTGACTGCTCCGCGGACTGCTGTTCCACTCTCTCCTCAGGCCTCTGTTCCCTACCACACAACCATATTGAAGTTAGGACAAGTCATGACCCTGCAGTGGCCTCTGAGTGTTCAAGTGAAAGGAAGAGTCGCACGTCTCCCACTTTCAATCAGAAGCTAGAAATGACTAAGCTGACTGAGGAAGGCATGTCTAGAGCAGAGACAGGACTGGGTGCCTTGGCTCATGCCATAATCCCAGCACTTTGGGAGGCCAAAGTGGGAGGGTCACTTGAAACCAGGAGCTGGAGGCTGCAGTGAGTGATGATCCTGCCACTGCACTCCAGCCTGGGCGACAGAGCAAGACCCTGTCTCGAAATAAATAAATGAATAAACGAGTGAATAAATAAGTAAATCCAAGAGAGGCTGAAAGCTGGGCCTCTTTGACTCTTTCACCAGTTAGCCAAACTGTGCATGCAAAGGGAAAGTTCTTGAAGGACTTTAAAAGTGCTACCCCAGTGAATACATGAACGATAAGAAAGCAAAACAGCCTTATTGTTGATAATGGAGAACGTTTGAGTGGTCTGGATAGAAGATGAAGTCAGCCACAATATTCCCTTAGCCAAAGCCTAATCCAGAGCAAGGCCCTGACTCTCTTTTTTATGAGAGACAGGGTACTGTTCTGTCACCCAGGCTGGAGTGCAATGGCGCAACTGTGGCTCACTGCAGCCTCCAGCTCCTGGCCTCAAGTGATCTTCCCACCTCAGTTATAGGCATGGGGCTTCAGGCATGAGCTACCCAGCTCTCTTCAATTCTGTGAAGGCTAGGAGAAGTCAGGAAGCTGTAAAAGACAAATTTGAAGCTAGCAGAGGTTGGTTCTTAAGGAAATGGCTTAAGGAAAAAAGCCATTGCCGTAGCCTTAAAGTGGAAGGTGAAATAGCCAGCGCTGATGTAGAAGCTACAGCAAGTTATCTAGATCTGGCTAAGATGATTGATGAAGGTGGCTACCCTAAAAAACAGATTTTTAATGTAGATGAAACAGCCTTCTATTGGAAGGAGACGCCATCTGGGACTTTCATAGCTAGAGAGAAGTCAATGCCTGGCCTCAAAGGACAGGATGACTCTTGTGAGGGGCTAATGCAGCTGGTGACTTTAAGTTGAAGCCAATGTTCATTAACTATTCTGAAAATCCTAATGCCCTTAAGAATTATGTTAAATCTACTCTGTACCCTAGAAATGAAACAACAAAGCCTAGATGACAGCACATCTGTTTTGTTTTTTAATTTCAGTAGATTTAGGGGGTGTGAGTGTTTTTTTGTTACATGGATGAAGAATACCTGTTTACAACATAGTTTACTGAATATTATAAACCCACTGTGGAGACCTACCACTCAAAAGAAAAAGATTCTTCCATTAATATGACTGCTCATTGACAACATATCTGGTCACCCAACAGCTCCGAAGAAGATGTGCATGGAGATGAATGTTGTTTTCACGCCTGCTAATACAACATGCATTCTGCAGCCCATGGATCAAGGAGTCATTTCAATGTTCAAGTCTTACTAAGAAATACAGTTTGCTAAGATATGAGAGCTACAGTGAAAAAACAGTGTGTGGATCTGAGCAAAGTAAATTGAAAAACTTCTGAAAAGGATTTGCCATTCTAGATGGTATTAAGCACATTCGAGATTAATAGAAGATCAAAATATCAACTTTTTTTTTTCTTTTGAGATAGGGTCTCACTCTGTTGCCCAGGCTGCAGTGCAGTGGTATCATCGTAGCTCACTGCAGCCTCAAATGCTTGAGCTCAAGTGACCCTCCTGGGACTACAGATATGCACCACTACAGCTAATTTTTAAAACATTTCTGTCTTGAAACTCCTGGCCTCAAGTGATCCTCCTGCCTTGGCCTCCCATAAGTGTTAGCCACCAGGCCTGGCCAAAATACCAACACTAACAGGAGTTTGGAAGACGTTGATTCCAACCCTCATGGATGACTTTGAGGGTTCAAGACTTCAGTGGAAGGAGTCACTGCAGATGTGGTGGAAACAGCACAACCACTAGGATTAGAAGTGGAGCCTGATGATGGGACTGAATTGCTGCAACCTCATGATCAAACTTTAATGGATGAGAAACTGCGTCTTTTAGATGAGCAAAGAAAGTGGTTTCTTGAGATGGCAGCTACTCATGGTGAAGACGCTGCGAGCACTGTGAAAATGACTGTAAATGGTTTGGAATATTGCATAGATGTAGTTGATACAACAGCAGCAGTATTTGAAAGGACCGACTCTAATTTTGAAAAAAGTTCTACTGTGGGTAAAATGCTATCAAATAGCATAATATGCTACAGAAAAATCTTTTGTGAAAGGAAGAGTCAATCCATGTGGCAAACTTCATTGCTGTCTTATTTTAAGAAATTGCCACAGCCACCCCAACCCTCAGCAACCAGCACCCTGATCAGTGACCACCAACATCCACCTGCAAAAATGTTACAATTCACTTAACACTCAGATGAGTGTTAGCATTTTTTGGCAAGAAAGTATTTTTTAATTAAGTGATGTATATTTTTTAGACATAATGCTATTGCACACTTAATAAACTGCAGTATAGTGTCAACATACCTTTTACATACACTGGGAAACCAAAACATTTGTGTGACTCGCTTTACGTTCATATTCACTTGGTTGCGGTAATCTGGACCCAAACCCACAATGTCTCCAAGCTGTGCCTGTGCTACGTGTCCCAGGGTAGCTACCTCTCCATACTGCAGCCCTTTCACCTACAAAACAGAGATGATAATGTCTAACCCAGAAAGTTCACTCATGTACTTGTTCAACAACTGTTTTAGAGCACCTACTGTATGCTAGACACTGTTAAACACTAAGGATACAATAGTGAATAAAATAGAAAGAAATCTCTGCCCTCCAGGAATTACACTGCAGTGGAAAGATAATAGTAACTAACGTAATAAATGAGTTATACTCTATAAAAGGTGATAAATGTATGAGGTTGTGTGTAAAGTTGTAGACTGTTATGAAGTGAGGCTGAAGAAGGCAAGAGACATAAAGCACTTGGCACAGTCCCTGCAACGTGGCAGACAACAGACAGCAGCCACGACTGCGAACACTGCAGTAGGACTCTGTGTCCGGGAAATGACAAATTGGGTTATGGCTTAGGCTGCTTTTAAATGGGTTGGACGACCCCCTAATTCTTAAAGGAGAGAACTTTAAGAATGGTGGATATCTATCCCGAGTTCACAAATGATCAAACATTCACTTACTGACTCAACATTCCCAACCCTTATGGTGGAATAAATATCCCAGAAAACAGAATAGAGAGGCATGTGGGGGTGGGAATTTTGAGCAAGAAATAGATTGATTGTATGCAAGATTTCCTAATTTTAATAATTTATCCATGCATAGAAGACTGCTTTAAAAAATCAAGGAGAAAAACAAAATTTTTTGTTTAAAAATTTACTTATTTAGAGATGGGGTCTTGCTATGTTGCCCAGGCTGGTCTCAAATTCCTGGGCTCAAGCGATCCTGCTGCCTTAGCCTCCAGAGTAGCCGGGACTACAGGTGAACACCACCCTGCCCGGCCAGTTTTTATATAAATTTACTGCCAATTTTAGGGAGTCAGGAAGAGGAAACTGCTGAGCAAAAATCCAACCCCAGGCACCAATTCTCATTTTCCAGCCAAGAGGAGGCTGCCCACTGACCTGCCCATCTGCATGGAGTGACGCAGGCTGCCCTCTTCCCCGCCTGGTCCTGCCGCAGCCTCCCCTCCTTGAGTGTGCCCTGCTGCCACGAGCTGCAGGTGCTGACCTTGCTGCCTGGACCCAGCCTACCCCCGCCTCACCTGGCCCATCCGTTCTGCCAGGCGGGATGCAAACCTGTCCCTGGGCATGGCGTCACTATGTCCGGAGCAGAGCAGCTTGTGTGTCGGCAGGTTCCTTGGCCACCTTGAGCCCGAGGTGCTCTCCTGCACGAGGACTCTGACACTTCCTGTCCCATAGGACTGCCACGAGGGCTGGTGGCTGGTATTTGTAGAGTGCCAGGCTCCACATGCTCATATATTAATGTTCATACTTGTTTGTTGACTAATGATATAAACAAATGAATAAGGGAACCGACTCTCCCCCCACCTCCTACACAGGGCAACAGCCTATCATCTCCACAGGACGTCTCTGTGCCCTCGTGGGAGGACCCCAGATGGAAGAAGTGACCTCAAGTCACTCAGGCTGAGTCTGGGGACAAGATGTGGGGGTGGGGCGGGGGTCAGCCGAGGAAGGAGGGGGAGGGGAGAGTCTTCATAAAGGGTCTTTGGGACTCACAGGGATCCAAGAATCGGGCCCAGGAGGCGAAATGTGTGGGTGAAAATCCCGGCTCTGTCACTGACCAGGTGGCCGTGGGCAAGTGACTTCCCCTCCCAGTGCCTCAGGGTCCCGCTCTGTGACGTCCTGCGGACCCTCAGGCCCTGCCCAGGTCTGCCTCTGCTCTCACGCCCTCCGGGGCTTGCCTGTCGGTGGCACCTGGCCTGAGCACCCGCGCGTGGGGCGGCCTGTTGCCCAGAAGCTGCTGTTTGGTACAGGAAGTGCCTAGTTGGCACAGCTCACGTTTCCAGTCAAGTCCTCACGAGTTCATCGCTGAGCTGTCACCTGGCCTACGAACTGTCACCAGGACCACGGCCTTGTTGATTCGAGTAGTATTTATTGAGTAACTCCCACGGGCAGACACAGTGCCGGGCACCAGCAGAAAGTGTGGAGGGCACAGCATGCTGTGTGCACGGGGCGGGTTTCCCAGCAGGGTAGCCGGAGCGGGCACTAAGGCGATGTCTGCGAGACCACCACCACGGCCACAACGGTGCCACCTTGTATTCCTGCTGCGGAATGTCTGCGTCTCCCACACGAGCCTGCTGGTGTGGAACGCACGGAGTGTGTCAGATACTGTATCAGGGTCAGGCTCGGGTGACAGGAAACCGTGATGACGGTGGTCACACAGCACAAGTTTACTCTGCTGTAGACACAGGCCGTCCACGGACCCAGGACCTTCATCTCGTTGCCTGTCTTAAACATGGCACTTTCCCTCCTGGCCCAAGACGACGGCCTGGGCTCCTGTCCCAGCCCACACAGGGATGAGGGGCACTGCGTGTGCAGCCGCCCGGGGCTCGCAGAGTGGCCCTTTCACCTCCCTTCCACGGCTGGAGCTCTTCCAGCCCCCGAGGCGTCACGGGATGCTGGGACGGAGCCTTCCCTTTGGGTTGTCCATGGGCCTGGCTATCCGTGGGGGCTATTCCGAGGGAGGAAGCGGGCAAATGGGTATTTGTTTGGGTTTTTTTTTTTACTGTGGTAAAACATACTCAACATAATAGTTCTCACGTCGTCCACACTCGCAGTGTCGTGACGCTGTCACCACTGCCTGGGCCCCAGGCCCTTTGCTGTTCCCAACACAAACTGCTCCATGGGCCGGGCGTCTCTGTGCTACCTCTCTGTCTGTGCACCTGCCAGTTCCAGGTAGGCGATGGCTCTTTTCTGACCTCCCGAGGTATCCAGCACAGGAATGGCTCCACAGAAAGGACCCGGTGAGTCCATGGGGTTTTCCTACTGAGGGAGGTGCTGGCCCCTCTCTGCGCAGGACACCGCCATCCACACAGGCGTTTGGAGCCAAAGGCTCAGGAGTCTTCCTCAGTCCCTCCTTCCCTGCTGCAATGCTGGGTCACCCACAAGACACATGCACCTGCCCCCTCCCCACCCGTCTGCCCACAGTCCCCTGGCAGGTGGCCCTCAGGCTCCTGGGCCGGAAGGCGCAAGTCGCGTGGAGGAGTCGACGTGGACTTACTGAGGCTCCTGCACTCTAAATTTAGCTCACAAGGACACCCCTGGAGATGCCGAAGGCCGTGGACGGAGGAGCCTGCAGGGCTGGCACAGGGAGGGGGAGCACTGACGGGTCTGCCCCGCCGGAGTCTGCACGCGCAACAGTAAAGCCAGTGCAGCAAACACAAGTCGGTCCTTTGCTAAATGTAAAATCAGAAGCAGAGGCCGAATCCGCATCTCTCGGAAGCCTCCCTTGTCTCACAGTGGAGACACGGCAGCCTTGCACAGCGCTCTCCTTCCAAAATTCTTTCACAAGCCAGAGAGCTTTCCAGAACCCCGGGAGCTCCCACAGGTCAGCACCTCAGGTGGCAGGTGCATTGCGGGCAATCCCGGCCCGGGCCCTGCCCTCGAGGTTTCCTCCTCCCTTCTATCTTCCCAAACACAGTAATTTGCTTTTAATGACTCCGGTGTTTTCTCTCCCAGTTCTGTGGCAGCAGATAAGGTGTCTGAGGCCTTCCCAGGGTTCAAACACCGTGACCTTCATAATCAGAGAACAGAAATAAATTATGTTTACTCAAAAATGTTACTGTGTCTCCAGTGCCCAGCTGCCTCCTAATCGCAGATGGTGTGATAATATTTTGCTTTTATAGGCCTCTCACCCACAGGTAACAAAGTGCTCTATTATCCCATTAAGCAGGCAGACAGCCCCAGGGTGGCGAGGGGTTTCCCGTGCGGCTTCAATGGCACCTTGTGCTCCCAGGGCCTGGGAGGCTCCCAGGGGTGAAAGGCACAAGGTCCCCACCTCCGTCCCATTGGGTTATGTAAGGAGTCACTCCCCTACGAGCCCCCTAAAGCCTTAAGAACTGAGTGACATGGATTTGGGGTCCAAAGCAGGGCGGAGGGGCACAGATCCCAGCTGGGTTCCTGCACCTCCTGACTCCTGCCCAAGCAGGCAGAGCGCCCAGTGACGCTGGAGTCACACCAGGGCCAGCTCCCCTCCTTCAGTATCTGGTCGGTGTGGGCCAAGAGGACATTCCCTGCCACCTCTCCCTCGGGAGACTGCTCAGCACTAGCGGCTGTTTCTGCTTCTCTGCGGGAGTCACAAGAGCTCAGCCAGGACACAAGCAGGTGCCCCAGGCTGGGCCCTGGGAGGCTGCCGGAAGCCTCTGTCTGTGAGTGAAAATGCAGGTCCCGGCTCCCAGGGCGAGGCTGTAACTCAGATTCTCCCAGGCCCCGGAGGAGGGACAGATGGCAAAGTTAAGATCCCATCATTTCCTGATAATGTGTCACCCCACAGGACGAAAGGGACACTCATTCATTCGTGCCCTCTCGAATCCCGTGTGGGGATTTGCTGTTTCAGTCCTGCACTGAGTGCTCACAGCCTTGCCCCAGCCCGGACGCCCAGGCTTGGGTGTGGGGCCAGAACACCGCCGGGTTGATTTATCAGCGCTGTTTCCACTGCTGCTAAAGTAGAAAAACAGACTCTGTCGACCCCGTTAAGTCTGATTCAGAAAACAGAGCAGGCTGGTAGAGGTGGCTCCCGCCTGTCATCCCAGCACTCTGGGAGGCCCAGGTGGGAAGATCACTTGAGCTCAGGAGTTTGGGACCAACCTGAGCAAGAGCGAGACCCCGTCTCTACAGAAAGTAGAAAAATTAGCCGGGCGTGGCGGTGGCACCTGTAGTCCCAGCAACTCGGGAGGCTGAGGCAGGAGGATTGCTTGAGCCCAGGAGCTGAGGCTGCAGCGAGCTGTGATGACACCACTGCACTCCAGCCTGGGAGACAGAGCAAGACCCTGCTTCAAAACAAACAAACAACAAAAAAAACAACCACCAAAAAAAGAAAACAAAGAAGAGTTTAAAAACTCTCTCTGTCTGTGTAAGTCAGAAAGGGCAAGAGCCAGTGACCGCTGTGGGTCATCCGGTGAGCCTGGGACCCAACTGCAGTGTATTTTCTTTACTGATCACAAATTTGAGGATAAAATAAACCTCAAACAACCGCATTGTATTTGTGACAAGTTGAATAAATGTGGTTTATGCCCTGAATGTGTGAACTTGCTCCTCCACAGCAGGAAGCACTGGGTAAGTACTCACTAGAAGTCTGGGCTGCCTGTGTCGTTTTCACATCTTGTCTGACAACCATGCCTTTGCCACACCTGCTTGGGGTCGGCTCTCTCTCGAAAATCAGAGATTTGGCCAAGACTGGGCAAAATGAAGTACTAACAACAACAGTGACCGTCTCAGCCCGGTGCTTGGCGGAGTGGGTGCCAGGTACCCGCCATGCAGCGCTGAGCTGGGCTGGCCTCACCCAGCCTCGGGGCTGGTCTGGTACTTTTGCAAGTCTCGCTTTACTTTCACTAAGGATAATCTCCCTGGAGGGGGCAAGAACGTCCTGGGTTATCCGTCAGCTTTTAAGAATTATAAAGTAGACTCTAGTCTAGAGCCTTGCAATGCCGTTCACGGCGGGGACTGAGGAAGAATGGGTTGACGTTATCGGCTCCTGTGTCCCTACTTGCACTGCAGTGAGAAGTGACCAGGGTCTGCTCTCAAAGATCACCCAGCACTTCCTTTATCCAGGTAAGAACCGACCTGGTGATGAACACAGCACGAGGTCCTTTGAAGGACACAGAACTCACCACATGTCATAAAATCGCAGGCTCCCAGGGCTAGAAGTGCCCTGTTCTTGCCAGTGTTAGGTTGTCAGCAAACTGCTAAGAGGCCCTCCCGCTCTCTAAGTCGACGATGAAAATACAGAGGAATAGGCAATGCTGAGGACAGAGACACACGCCGTGACTTGGGTGGACATCTTCCTTGGCACAGGCCCTCTGTCATCAGTGCCCTGTGGGGTGGTCACGGACGCCGTGACTAGGGCAGCCTCTCACTCTCGTTGCACGGTGGTGCCTGTCCCCCATCTGTCCATGGAGATTTTGCCATCTCCTGTACTTGCGGTGACCACCCCATCCTGGTTTTCCAGGACCTTCCCAGTTGGAGCACTCAAAGTCCTGCAACCCAAGAATCCCCCTCAGTCCAGGACAAAACCAGGACAGCGGTCACCCTGCCTGTACTGTCCATCAACAGGACGAAAGGGCAGGGTGGAGAACGGACGAGGGAGCCCATCCTGCACCCTAGCGCCTGCGGCAGTTGTTCTAGGTGCTCACAGACCCAGCGGACAGTCAGACAAGAGGGAAAGGGTAAGCTGACCGTAGGCAGTGGTGACGCAGAGAGGGGTGGGGCGGGGGCTGGTGGTCAGGCGAGGAGGCCGGCAAGGGCTGACGAACTTGGTCCCTTCTAGACCTTACGATGACCCTACGATGGTCATCACCTCGCTGCAATGGGCCTGCTCGAGAATGATGCTTAACCTTTTTATTTATTTTTAAAGTAGCCCATGGGCAATATAACAAAATTATACCAGTGGTATAACAAGAAATGACCCCAAACCTGGATATTGAGCCCTGGAGGGCAACTGGGGTGGAGCTTCACGGAGGTGCAGTTGATCAGCAAGCCACAGCTGGGCCGTGCCACCAGCTGGGGAGGACGGGGAGCTGGGAAGGCTGAGCGCGTACCCTCTGCGAGTGACGACCTCTGGAGTCACCTCACCGAGCCCACCCCGTCCAGTCCGCTGTGTGACTACTTCTGAGGGCTGAAGATGGGCAGAGTCTGATCTCTGCCGGGAGAAGGGGAAGGGGGTGTAGGAAGACTCATTGTTAAAGAATGCAGCTAACAATGTAGGAGGAGTGACAGAATTGGAAAATGACCATTAATGGTCGCGTGGTTACATGGAGAACACCCGCACTCCTAGGAGACGCAGCTGACATTTGGGGGTGAGTGTCGTGATGTCTGTACTTCCAAAGGATTCCATCAGAATGTGTGTGCGTGTAAACGTGTATGTATACAAATGTAGGGACATGCATACTTAAAAAGGAGAGAAAAGGCAAATGTGGCAAAATGGTAACAACTGGTGAACCAAAAAAATAAAGGAGGAAGAATTTGCCCTGTATCTTTGGGAACACCTCCAAGAAAGTAAAATGAGATGAACAATTCCTTCTAAATTATCTTCTATAGGGAATACCTTCAAAGCTGGCCCTAACCATTTTCCTCCCTCTGGGGGGCGCTGCCTGTGAGGGTGGCTGGGCCGCACCCGTGGTATGAGCAGGAGCTCCAGGCTGGTCCCCGGGCGGGACAGGCACCTTCAGGAACATCACCGCACGCTGAGGGCAGTGGGAAGCGTGGGCTCGCTCCCCCGAGAAGGCCAGCGGCCACACCCCCAGCCGGACACCTCAAGGTCAGCACCGCTCGGCCTGCGGGACACACACGAGGCATTGTTTCCCAGACACACAGCCGCAGAGTTCCTGGGATCACTCTGCGCCCTTGGAACGTTTCAGCTGGCCCTGAGTTTGCCTTTCATCATCTTATCGTGCAAACACCATTTTTCATCATTATCCAGCTCTGCTCCAGACAAATGTCCCCTTCTTGTGAACTCTCCCTCTGAGTAGCCAGTTCCCCGCCAGCTCGATCAATGTGGCCTGCGCTACAGAACGCACGGCTGGCAGAAGCTCCCAGTGCCCCGGCCGGCATTGCTTCCACGGGAAGACCTAAGTTTCACAGACCTTTAACGACGCTGTGTGCACATGAGCGTCCACACGCACACCCTGAACCTTCACGCTCGGGAGCCAAAGCTGCGGGAAGCCCACGGTGTGAAGTTCACGGGTGACCCCCAGTGAAGGTGACGCCACTGTTACACAACTACGGCCCAGGTGCGTCTCTGACTGGATCTGGGTGTCGCCAGGGCTGCCTCCCCTTGGGTCACAGCCCTCTCCTCCTCTCCACCCTCTTCCTCTCACGGCCCTCCTCTCCTTGCGGGATTCCAAACGCGCCGTGTGCCTGCAGCCCAAGTCATCGGCCTCCAAGATCTGCTATGGAAGAGCCACAAGCCCTCCTGGATGCCCCCCCCAGCCTCCTCCCTTAGGGGCGCGGATGCATGAGCACCTTGGTGATGTCTCTTGAACCCTCCGTCCTCACACCTGCTGCCTTCCTGCCGGCTCCTTCATGCCTGGGAGGCCGGAAGGGCAGAGTCGCTAACGTCCCCGGACCTGGCCCAGCCACCACCTGTCTGGCAGTATTTTTAGCACAGCTTGGACTGTTTAACCCCCTTGCCGATAACCCTTTGATGGCCTCCTAGTGTGGACAAGAGGGTCCCCTCACTCCTCAGGGGGTGGTGAGAAGTCCTCCACAGGCCTCAAGATGTTTACGGGGAGGCCCAGCAGGCCGTCCCAGGCTACCCACACGCAGTCCCCTCTGCCACAGGCGTCCTGGCTTCCACAGCCGCCACAGCCCTCCCCCACCCCCGTTAGAGCCAGTCCAAATGTCACCTCCTTTGGAAAAGCCTTTCCTGTGGCTCCGATCCCTGCCCCAGCGGGAAGAGCCGGCTGCTCCTGTCCACTTTTGGCACTTTTACTGCAGGACCTGTCCTGTCCAACTGAAATTGCGCTTCTGACCCCTTCAAGCAGAGGTCGACACCCCTCCTTCCAGGGCGGAACTCTGTGGGGGCACGCGTGGCTTTCCACTGATACCTGGCGCCCTTAAGGAGGCCTGAGCTGATGCGACTTGGAGAGGCCGCGACCTCACCAGCGGGCACACACTGCACAGTATTTACTGCAGCTGAAAGTGAACTGCAGAAAGGGTGAGAGTCCAGAAGGATGTCAGTTGTTGGATTCCAACACCCAGCACCCTTTGTTGCAAGATCTTTCATTCTGATGCCACTTGTCCCGGCAGGACTTGACCACAAAGATGGCAGCCAGAGGAAGCAGCAGCAAAGTTATTTAGGCACCTCCAGGGAGCTGGAGCACCAGTGGGGTGCCCTGCGCCCCGGTGACCACCGTGACTTGCCAGCCCTCCCCGAGCCCTCAGTGTTCCTACAGAAGCAGAACGACTCTCGACAATTGCAGACTGGTGAATTAGCGGCTGACAAGAGTCATGGGGGCTGGGGCAGCCCCACATCAGGCTCCAGGCCTGACCTGAGGGACAGTCTGTGGGAAGCTCCAACCACTGGGCCTGGCTGAGCTGAGCTGAGGAATCCAGTCTGCACGTGAGGGCCCCCGCACCCCGTCTGCCTCTCCAGCGAGCCGGAGCTGGACCCAGACCCGCTACAGAGGAATGAACTCTGCAGGCCCACAGCCCTGATGCCAGGTGGGGAGACAGCGTGCGCCGCTCACCTTCCAGATCTGCCTACGCATGTGCCTCACTCGCGCTGGCATCACGGCGGGAGCCCTCCTGCACGGAGCCTGAGACGCGGAGCTCGCAGTGGTGCTGCCCCAGCAGCAGAGGCAGGAGGCCAGGAGGGTGGGACGGAGGCCCCATGGCCGAGGTGTCTGCTGCTCCCACGCCAGGGCTCTGCTGCCATAGAGTCCCCACCTCTACTGCCCAGCTGCCACGGGTGCAGGCGTCCTGTGTCCACCTTCTCTTCACCTCCAGCCTGTGGCTCCCGCCTCTGCCCTGCCACGCGGCCCTTTCCCACACTCCCATCCAGAGAGAGCATCTGACCGGCTCTAGGAGGTCCCAGCCCCTCTGGACGCCACTGTTGGATGGAGCTCCTGTACTGGGGTGCTGTGGGGCCGTGGCCCGGCTGGAGGACAGGAAGCCTGCTGCCCGCGTGAGGGCAGCGAGGGTGGGAGACGTCGCGGCTCCTTGGGGGCAGGCAGTGTCCCTGCAGGCACTTGCATAGTGGGGAGGAGCGGGAAGTGGTTGGAGGTATTAGGATCCTGGCCCCGGTATGCCAGGCTGCTTGTTAACGTGACCCCTTACAATAAAAGCCAAGAGAACACTGTGTATTAACACCAGCATATTAGTAATAAGAACTGTAAGACATGTAAGTCTATATAATGTTACGTATAAGAAAACCAGTATATTAATAATCACTGTTATTCTGTAGGACTGAGGTTTTCAGAGCATTTGCACCTCACTGGATCTCAGCAAAGCCCCTCTGAAACGGGCGAGACGCGCACAGCTGTGCGGGGTGTGCACTGCAGTCCCGGAGCCGTCGCACGTTAGCCGGCCCGGTCAGCAGCACCTGGCACACAACACCTCCGCTTGTTACTGCCTGTGTAATTAAAACCATAAAAAGCCACGCAACCCCTTCCATCGGTCATAAACCACACTTCCCAAAGCCGTGACAGACAGGAGACCCTCATCTGGTTTACTGTTAAACAGGAATAATTTGAGTTTAAAAGGTTAGTTGTTCTGGCTTGTGTCGGAAGAAGCAAAATTTTCACCAGCAGCACACAGTAAAACTTCATAAATACAATGGAGTGTCAAAAATAATTTATAATTTATAAATCAAAAGGATGGAGGGAGGACCCAAACGGAACGCAAACAGAAACAAAGGCCGCGACCTGCATTTCAGAGGAGGGAGAAAAACAGGGACTCTGGAGCCTCTGAACAGGCTGTGCTTTCCCGGCAGCCCCTCACGCCAACACAAGGACAATTACAAACACATCTTGAACTAATCACGCGTGTTTTCCACAGTTGCACAGTTAGCAATTCTAAAACTATTTTATGTGTACTTTAGGACTGTGCAAATAAGCAAGCGTGTTAATCATGCTGAAAGGCACGTTTCTCATCACTGGGAGAGGGAGGTACGAATACGGAACCGGAGTGGCTGGCAGCAGACTCTGTGTTGGATTGGAGCTGGAGTCATAGTCTGAACTTAGTCTTTAATATAAAGACACACTCGTGTGTGGACGCGGGTGTGCTGCGTGTGTTTAACATAAAGACCCATGTGTGTGTGGACGTGTGTTTAATATAAAGATGCATGCGTGCGTGGATGTGGGTGTGAGTGTACGATACACACACAGCTTCCTTCTTGGCAGTGTCCTCTGAAGGGGCCTAGAAGCAGCAGCACCCCAGAAACAACTGGTGCACCTAAAGTCCATTTCCTGGCTTCTAAATACCATTCCTTCTCCACTAAAAAGAACAGCTCTTTGGAGAAATTCTAGGTCTGTACTTTGCTCTGCCCTGGAAGTAGGGCACAGCAGAGAGGTACAGGCTGAGCCTAGAGTATCCAATGCCAGGAAATAAGGAAATGCCGAACATTCGGGACATGTCAAAGGCAGGAGGAGCCAACTTGAAGGGTCCCTCACTGGCCAAATCTGGGGCAATTTAAGAACAAGAATAACCATAGGAAGAGGTCAGTAAGACAGCAGAATAGGAGATTCCAGTCCTTATCCCCGACTCCCCGCCTGAAACACTGATTTTGGCAATTACCCATGGGCAAGAGTATCTTTATGGAAGCCCTGAAGCAGAGAAGTTCTACCACTCCATGGAATAAAAAATCCAAGAGTGGACACATTGAAGGTAAGAAGGTTCACTTTACCTGTGTCACCTCTCCTCCAAAGAGGCCCCTTTAGCCTGTGATTTCTCCCACAGTGGAAAATGAGAACTAAAGTGAGCAATGGCTTCCCCAGCCTCATGGGATGCTGCCCAGGTGGCCCCCTTCTGTCTCACCCCAGAACACTGAGGGGTTGGCATAGCTGAGTCATCTGAAGCAGGAAAAAGGGAAGGAGTGCCCAGAACTGATGTCTGGTTCTCAACAGCTGGCCATGGATCCTGCTAACCAGCTTGAAGATTCTACCAAGAGGCCCTCCCATGAACCCCACAGGACAACTTGCCTGTGGATCCCTCTCAACCAAGCAAGCCATGCCCCAAGCACCCCATGAACCTCCCCCGTACAGTGCCCCACACCCCCACAGACAGTACTCAGAGCTCAACAGCCAGCTTGACTGTGCTGGACTGAGAGAAGGTGCACAATCTTGGACACTTCAGGGCACTGCATTAGGGAAAATGGGAGGCACTCAGGATCAGTCCTGGCTTTGCAGGATGGAGAAAAGCCTTACAGTCCTAAGACTTCCCTCTCCCTGGCCAAGAGGTAACAAGAGTAGTGTGGATGCATCCATAGAAAAGGTCTGAGAGACCCGCTGAATCCCTAGCTGGAATGACTGGTGAAAGTCTTTCTCTCCCAAAGCTGGTCAGTAAAGACCAGAGGAGGTGACTGCTTCTTCAAATGCAAAGACAACAATCTAAGTCTTCAAAGAACATGAAGAATCAAGGAAATATGACACCATCAAAGGAACAAAATAAAGCTCTCGTGGCTGACCCCAAAGAAATGGTGATTTACCAATTGCCTGACAAAGAATTCAAAATAATCACCTTAAAGAAGCTCAGTGAGCTTCAGGAGAAGAGACTTAAACTAAAAATCAGGAAAACAACACAAGAACAAAATGAGAAGTTATAAAGAGATAGAAACCACAAAAGAGAACCAAACAGAAATCTTGAAGCTGAAGAATCCAATGTCCAAACTGAAAAACTCAATAGAGAGCTTCAAGAGCAGATTTAATCAATCAGAAGAATTAGTGAATTCAAAGATAGATCATTTGAAATTATCTAAGCAGAGGAAGAAAAGAAAAGAAAACATGAAAAAGAGTGAAGAAAGCCTATGGGAATTTGGGATGTCATCAAGTAAACCAATATAGGCATTATGGGAGTTCCAGATGAAGGAGTGAAAGAAAAAGAGGATAAAAAAATTATTGGCTGGGTGCGGTGGCTCACGCCTGTAATCCTAGCACTCTGGGAGGCCGAGGCGGGTGGATCGCTCAAGGTCAGGAGTTCGAGACCAGCCTGAGCAAGAGTGAGACCCCGTCTCTACTAAAAATAGAAAGAAATTATCTGGACAACTAAAAATATATACAGAAAAAATTAGCCGGGCGTGGTGGCGCATGCCTGTAGTCCCAGCTACTCGGGAGGCTGAGGCAGTAGGATCGCTTAAGCCCAGGAGTTTGAGGTTGCTGTGAGCTAGGCTGATGCCACGGCACTCACTCTAGCCCAGGCAACAAAGCGACACTCTGTCTCAAAAAAAAAAAAAAAATTATTTAAAGAAATAATGACAGAAAACTTCCCAAAACTGGAAATGGAGTTGAACATCTAGATCTCTGAGACCCAAATAACCCCAAATAGATTGAGCATAAAGAGGTCTTCACCAAGATAAATTATAATCAAACTGTCCAAAAACAAAGATAGACTTTTGAATGCACCAAGAGAAAAGCAATTCATCACATACAAAGAGCCCTCTACCCTGGCATAAGACTATCAGCATATTTCTCAGCAGAAACCTTGCAGACTAGGAGAGAGTGGGATGATATAGGGAAAGTGCTGAAAGAAAAAAAACCTGCCAACCAAGAATACTATCCTGGCAAAGTTATCCTTCAGAAATGAAGGGGGAGATGAAGACCTTCCCAGATTACAAAAACTAAGGGAGTTCATCACCACTACACCTGCCTTACACGTTAGTGTTAGCAAACACTAACAGAACAGAACGGAGAAGTGACAGCAATACAATCATAGTAGGGGCTTCGTTATCCCATTTTCGACAACAGATTATCCAGACAGCAAATCAGTAAGCCCCAGCTAGAGTGAGTAGGCAAGAAAAAGAAATAAAACTTCATCCAAATAGGAAAGGAAGAAGTGAGGTTTTCTGTTTGCAGATGACATGATTTTGTATCTAAAAAATCCTAAAGACTCCACCAAAAACCTGTTAGAACTAATAAACAAATTAAGTATAGTTACAGGATACAAAATCAACATACAAAAATTAGTTACATTTCTGCTTTGGGAAAAACTCCAAAGTTTTCCCTCTGCTCTCACACCACAACAATCACCAACACAGAAGACTTCTGTGACCAAATGTGGGGGTTTCCCCCACCCCACACCAGCAGCAGGCACCAGCTGGGTATCCTCTGATTCAGTTGCCATACTTTACCTGGAGATAGTGTCACATCCCACAGGGTGAGGGCTCAGTCCCCAAAACTTTCCCCCTGCTTCGGATACTTCTGACTGATCAGTTTCAAGTTGGGGTTCCTACCACTCCCGCTTTGGGTTCAATCAGTTTGCTGCAGTGGCTCACAGGTCTGAGGGAAGCACTTATGTTTACTGGTTTATTATACAGGATATTACAAAGAACACAGATGAAGAGATGCTTTGGGTGAGGGATGGGGGACAGGGCATGGAGCTCCCATTCCCTCCCTGGGTGCTATCCTCCAGGAACCTCTACCTGGAAGCTCCCTGAACACTATTGTTTTGGGTTTTTACAGACAACCATGTCAAAATGTGATTAGCCTTCAGGGTATGGGGCAGGACCCTCTCTGGAGTAAGGGTCTTATGACCCACAGTCAGAAAGGAGGGGAAGATTAGAGTTCTGCCTTGGGGCAGGTGAAGATCAGAGAGACTGTTTCCCAAGGCTGCTCCTGAGGCCTCACACGTCCCATGTTACTGTAACAAGGGCCATGGGAGTTATGAGCCGGGAACTGTGGAAGAAAACACACACATGCACACACACATATATGTGTGGGTATAAATAACACCACAGTCTCTGTACGGTAAGTATAACTATCTGAAAAAGAAATTAAGAAAACAATTCCATTTACAACAGCATCAAAAAGAACAAAATTCTAAAGTAAAAATTTAACCGAGGAGGTGAAAGGTCTGTGTACTGAAAACTATATAAAAGAATGAATAAAGTAGACCCAAATAAAGAAAGGTATCTCACGTTCATGAATCAAAAGAATATTGTTAAAATGTCCACACTACCCTGAGTGATCTATAGATTGAATGCAATTCCTATCAAAATTACAATGGTATTTTTCACATAAATAGAAAAAATAATCCTAAAATTCATATGGAACTTCAAAAGACCCTGAAGAGCCAAAGCAACCTCGAGAAAACAGAACAAAGCTGCAGGTATCACACCTGATTTCAACTACAGTCATGTGTCACTTAACAGGGAGGGTAAGTTCTGAGCAGTCATCATCAGGTGACTGTGTCACTGTGAGAACATCACGGTGTGCACTTGCACAAACCTAGGCGGGGTGGCCTGCTATACCCAGGCTACAACCTGTGCATGTTACTGTACTGAATCCTGTCGGCAACTGGAACACAGTGGTATTTGTGTATCTAACACAGAAAAGGAATTTTCAGCTCCATTATAATCGTATAGGACCACTGTCATATATGTGGTCCAAAATGTCATTATGTGGCGTGTGACTGTACATTATTAATACAAAGGTGTAATAATCAAGGCAGTATGGTACTGGCATAAAAACAGATACCAAGACCAATGGAACAGAATAAAGTGCCCAGAAATAACCCCCCACCCCCACAGTTAACTATGTGACAAGGGACCAAGTACACACAATCAGGAAACGAGTGTCTTCACACGGTGCCGGGAAAACTGGATAGCCACAAGGAAAAGAACGAAACTGGACCCTTTTCTTACACCACATACAAAAATCAACTCAAAACGGATTAAAAACTTAAACGTAAGCGCTGAAACCATAAAACTCCTAGAAGAAAACATAGAGACAAAGCTCCTGGACACTGGTCTGGGCAAACGACTTCTTGGCTATGAACCCAAAAGCACAGGCAGCAAAAGCAAAAACTAACACGTGGGATCACATCAAACCAAAAAGCTTCAGCAGAGGAAAGGAAACAAAATAAAAAGGCAACCTGTGGAATGAAGAAAAAATATTTGCATGCCATATATCTGGTAAGGAGTTAATACCCAAAATATACAAGGAGCTTACTCACACAAGTGAATAGCAAAGAAAAAAAGAAAAACCACACCAAAAGGCTGAAGAAAATTGGGCAAAGGACCTGAATAACCATTTCTCCAAAGACACACACAGCCAACAGTGACATGAAACGGTGCGCAGCACCACTAAGCACCAGGGAAACGCAGTCAACTCCACACTGAGACACCATCTCACACCTGCTGGAATGGCTAGTGAAGAAACCCAGAGGAACAAGTGCTGGCAGGGGTGTGGAGAGAAGGGAGCCCCTGCACACTGTCGGCGGGAATGTAAATGGGTAGACCCCTTAAGGAAAACAGTAGGAACGTTCCTTGAAAAAACTAAAAATAGAAATGCCACATGATCCAGCAATCCACTACCGGGTACATACCCAAAGGAACTGAAATTAGTACCTTGAAGAGATACCTGCACTCCCAAATTCACTGCATATTATTCACAATAGCCAAGACACACACAGACACACACACACACACACACACACACACACATACACACAATGGAATACTATTCAGCCTTTAAAGGAGGGAAATCTTGCCCTTTGCAACAACGTGGATGAGCCCGGAAGACTTGATGTTAAGTGAGATACCCAGGCACGGAAGGACAAATCCTGTATGATCTCACTTAAACGGGATGTCCAATCGTCAAACTCAAGCCGAGAGTAGGGTGGGGGTTACCAGGGGCTGGGGGGGGAGATGTCGGTCAAGTGATACAAAGTTTCAGTTATGCAGGATGAATAAATTCTGGTGGTCTAATATACAGCATGGGTCCTACAGCTAACAATGCTGTATCGTGTACTTAAAATTTGCTAAGAGGTTAGATCTTATGTTAAATATTCACACCACACCCCGCCCCCACACAAATAACAGCAGCAATGATAATAATAAAGGGAGTGGTAGGAAACTTTGGGAGGTGGTAGGAGTGTTTATAGCCTTGGTGTTGATGGTTTCACTAGTGCATGCTTATCCCTAAGTTGTGCACATGAAGCACACGCAGCCGTTTACATGTCAGTCACACCTCAATAAAGTGACTTAAAAAATCTTACCACTAAATTATAATCCACTGAACAAAACAAGAATCCATGAGTCCATGGTGATGATAAATGGGGAGGGAAATACTTCTTTTTATTTTTGAATGCTAACGAATAAACAGAGAAGGAATGATGGAGTTAGAAATCACTACTTCTCAACCACTACAGTAATTAATTCAAGCAAGAATCATCAGGGATACTAAAACGGGGGGCGGGGTGTGTGTGTGTCAAAGTTTGGTGAAGAACAGGGTATTTAGTCAAATCTCAACATGAGTCCTCTGGAAGCCAGTTTCTTGGATAGCTGAGGCGATCCTCCCCTCCTGCTATTCCTGCCATTATATAGTCCCCTCCCACATGGAATAAGGCCAACCTCTGTGCCAAGAGTACCGTGGAGGCACCAGTGTGTGACCCCCCTGCACTATGTCATAAAGGCGTTGAGTGAGGATTCCCTGTTTTGGAGGCAGCTGGCAGCCATGCTGTGAGGATGGCTCAACCAGCCCCACAGAGCCCACTCTGGACCCGCCATGGCCAGCGGTTGCCTCGCCCAGCCATGACAGGGAGGCCACCTTGCAAGTGGCTTCTCCAGCCTCAACCAAGCTTCAGACAACAGGGGCCTGGCTGACATCACTGCAGCCTCATGACAACCCTGATCCAGAACTGCCCAGAAGGGTTCTTGAATATCAGCACAAAAACTGAATAAATTATTGTCCTAAACAATTAAGTTGTGGGTGACTTGATATGTACTAATAGATTAATATGTTCCCTACACACTAGTTATTAATTATAAAGGGAAAATATTAACCATTGATTGGAAAACCCTAGCAGACCTCAACCAGCAACCAAAGTATTAACTGATGAGAATGGGACAAACAGCCAGCATGAGCCTCCTGTAGATGCACTGAGAACCTAACAAAGGTACAACCTAAATTATCAGGAAACAGCAGGAAACCCAAATTAAGGGGCATTCTGTTAGTATTCTGTCAATGTAAGTTATACTAGGGGTTCAGAAGTAAATGTTCATGTCCTTAGGAGATACACACACAAGCATTTAGGGACTTGGCAATGTAACTCCCAAGTGTTTAAGAAAAAAAATCTGGACTTACCGAGAGAATGATGATCTGACCTGGCTCCTAGGACACCTGCCAAAGGTGGGAAGGGTGCTGGCATCTTCCAGCTCACACAGAAACTCTGATTCAGCCCCTGACGGGGATGCGGGGTGGCTGGCAGCCTACGTACCTCCGAAGTGCTCGGGTAATTTGGATGCACCCTGACACCAAGCCCGCTAGTGCAGTTCTTGATACAGAAGCTCCCGAGCACAGCTAATGACAGGACCTCCCCTCCTTCCTCTCTGCGGCTTTTCCTGTCACCTGCCAACATAGGTAGAGTGGGAGGGAACTGAGGCTGTCAGCTGACCAAGCTGAAGGAAACCAAACTTATCTTAAAGTTAAGCTAAATCTTACAGTTTTACAGTAAGGCCTAAATTTTTTTTTTTTTTTTAACAAAGGAGGTAAAGGTGATTAGAATTAGTCTGTTTAATTATTTTTGTGAAAGAACAGAATATTTTAGATCTTTGAAGAATGAGTTCTGAATTATGAATGCTTTAAAAAAAACTCTTTTGAAATAATTATAAACTTACAAAGAGTATATTTCTCCTGTATAAACTTCACCCAAAGTCTCCAACAGTTAACACTTTGCCTCATTTGCTTTATATCACTCTGGGGGTGTGGAGAGAATGAATCCCTTTACCCCTTAAATCACACAGCTAAGGAGACTTCTTAAACATGTGAAGAAAAGGTACAGACCCCCTTAGTGTATTAGCAAAGCTCTTCTTTCAAAATAAACACTCACCAGTACTCTAAGCAAAATGTAAAAAATAAATTTTATTTACACATTTTAATACATTAAAAAGTTTGTTCCTTATACCTGTATTTTTCAGATGAAATTCCCTAGAAGACAGCTTTTTAGTAATTCTATCCATCAGGAGTTTTCAACCTGCATTGCAAAAAGTCCACAATTCATATATAACAGCAAGCATTGACTGTCTAAGCATCTTGTAGTATTTTTCAAACATAGGTAAATTTTAAAAACCTGTATGAATTCATAGTAACTTTTGGTCAAGATGTATTTACTTACTATTTATACTAAAGTATGACTAGTAACATGTGATAATCCATGTTTTGCTTTTAAAACCTGCACAGATTTATGTGTGACCTGCCATATAATAAACGCAAAGCTCAGGTAATAAATTAAGTCACAAGTATAGTCTATGGCAAAGAGAAAGACATTTTTGTCTTAATAATAAAAGACAATATAAAAATGAAATTGTTTACAGAAATTTATCTTCTGCAGAAAAATCAGCTTGAACTTATCTATGCCCCAAACAGGGTTTACAGCACCTGTTACACAATGAAGTTAGATGGTACCACTACAGTATTTTTTCCTAATCTCAGCAGCTGCACCGATAATTAATTCTTATTCATGTCAGTCACGTTGGTGCTACTCAAATGTGGTCCATAGACCAGACGCTTGCATCAGAATGTCAGTCACCTGTGTCATTAAGCACACTGTTTAGTAGTTCAACTGATATTCTTTTCTTCATAAGGAAGGAAGCAGTGGGGTGATTCACATTCTAGCTCAAGCTCTTTAATCTCACGGTGGACGACACTTCCAGTAGAACCAATGTTACACCCCAATCACCACCCAGCAAAAGCACTGCTGTTAAAAAGCCTCTTAACAAAGTGAAGGCTTTCACTTTACTTTTTTTTTTTTTTGAGACAGTCTTGCTCTGCTGCCTGGACTAGAGTGCCGTGGCATCAGCCCACAGCAACCTCAAACTCCTGGGCTTAAACAATCCTACTGCCTCAGCCTCCCGAGTAGCTGGGACTACAGGCATGCGCCACCATGCCCGGGTAATTTTTTCTATATATTTTTAGTTGTCCAGCTAATTTCTTTCTATTTTTAGTAGAGACGGGGTCTCGCTCTTGCTCAGGCTGGTCTCGAACTCCTGAGCTCAAACGATCCACCCGCCTCAGCCTCCCAGAGTGCTAGGATTACAGGCGTGAGCCACGACACCCCGGCCTCACTTTACTCTTAATACCTACCATCTTCTTTGTCATGTAAATTCAAAATCTACCAGAAGACATCGGGTTTTAATTTGGCCTTAGGTCAAATGAAGTTTCTGAATGCAGGGCTAACAGGCATGTGAAAGACCAGGTTCTGCGTGGTTTCTGCGGTTACTCTCAGCACTAACCGTTTTTCATGCTGCATTAGTTCAGGGACATGCATGGAGACACTGATGACCTCACACATGGTGTCTGCACACATACCCTATAGGGCCACATTAGGGCACGACATGAAAGTGTGATGGGGGTGTCTACACAGGAATGACATTGCCAGAGCCTGTGCCCATCTGCCCATGGGGGCCATGAGGGTTTCGCAACTGGACTCACATCTTAGTGACTTTTTCCAACAACTGAAGGTGAAATTTAAATCAAGTCTGTAGCATTTGAGAGAGAAAGAAGCAAATTTTAAGGGCAGGAAAAACAACAAACAGTTGGGTATCTGTAGCAGATGCTGGCTATCCAAGGAAGTTTCTACTTCCTTGTAGATCAGTTTTCTGTACTTAGTAAGTAGGGTGTATTTGTCTCTTTCACTAGACAAATGTTAATTCCTTGCAGGTAATTATATTTTTGACATGTTTACACCTCCAAGAACCTAGCCAGCAAGCAGCACTCATTGAGTGTCTAATATCTATTTGGTGACTTCACAGTTAAGAAAGTACACTTGTAATTTGGAATTGATGGGCAGAAGAAATATATAAGAAAAGTAAAGGATGTCCTCCACTGTATCAAAACGTTAGATGGGGAATGGTGAAAACACCTATGCAGGCCAGGCTCCGTGGCTCACGCCTGTAATCCTACACTTTGGGAGGCCGAGGTGGAAGGATTGCTTGAGGCCAGGAGTTCGAGACCAGCCTGGGCAACAAAGCAAGACCTTGTCTCTACAAAAAACAGAAAAATTAGCTGGGCATGGTGACACCCAGCTATATACATATATGTATTTTTTAAAGAAAAACATCAATCTGCACTATATCATACATAAGATGATATTCACAGGGCTTAGGTCAACTGACTTTTCCAAATACTTAAAAATAATTAATTAAATATCAAGCATCACATTTAACTGATGGTTTTTGAACTTTTAACCAAAGTAAAAGAAGATAAAAATGCATCAATTTCTTTATGATAACTGCACCCTCTAGTGGCTGATTTTACCTATTAAAACAATTCAGACATCACACACACCAGCCTCAAAGCTTGGAGAACACTGTCCAGTGTCTGCCCCCTTCCTTTCCCACCCTCAATGTACATACAGTTATTTGAAAATGGTTCAAAACCCAAACAATACGACCTTGGATCAAAAAATCATCACAAAATAAAATATTTTGAAACAACAGACAGAGGTATAGCTCCACCAAGCTTTTACACACAGACAACAGAGTAGGCCTTTGGGTTTACAAGGACATTCTACCATCAAAGGACCACCCTCCACTGCTGTCCCTGCCTACATTCTCAGGGACGCTTTTCCTTGCAGAGACTTTGTCACAAGGTCGGCTCTCTCTCTCAGCGTGTTGGCTTCGGCGGCACTTTTGTGGGCCCGTGCGTTCTTTAGCAAGAAGTGGCTAATGAAAAGCTTCAAACCTTCTCGTAGCATCCCCAGCTTTGGGATGTCAGACACTCTGCAAAGGAATCGTACAAACACATGTCAGGGGTGAGCCAGCCTCTCCTACATCTCAATTCTGGGTATCTTGAATAGTGAGATATAACCCAGTTTCTTTTGAAAATTGAATTCTAAAGTAAGAACTCCTTAACATATTTTATTTGTTATAAATCATTATTAGTTTGCTATTAGGTAAGTTCATATTCCTCAAATCTAATGCATGAGATATTAGCTTAAAACAAAAACTGAAATGATTTATTAAGTACACACACAGTGCAACAACCTTTCTTTTATAAACCAACACAAGTGAAAACCATCTCCTCTTCTCTCTTCTGTCTTATGAGAACAAACTGTGAACATACCTTGCAAAAATTAAACCAAGGTCTTCAACTTCTGTTTCCATTAATAATATATTTAATACTTTTCGTAAAAAGTGGACTCTGGGTTTGTCCAATTCACTGAATTCAACTACCTAATAGAGTATAGAAAAAAATAAGGTTACATCAATTTAGCCAACATTTTCAAAAATTTGCAAATATAGTTAGAGTAAAAATCAACCCCTCTCCACCCCCTAATCCATCTCTGACTTAAGGGGCTATTTCCAGTTTTAAGAACTGAGGAGCTGCCGGCAGGGGCGTGGAGACGGGGGTTCTCACACACTGCCAGCAGGGGCGCACCCCACTGCGTGGCAGTGAGTGAAGCTCACAGGGTGCACACTTTATGAATCAGGAATTTGATTTCCAGAATTGAAACACGTATTTTCTCTATTCCCTAAAGTAATCATCTTCTACTCAAAACTATATATATACAAAATTTAGATCTAGAAGAGACTAATTCATATATATCTCCTAGAAAGCTATCAAAAATCAGAAACAATCTAAACATTTATGAATGAATATACAAATTGTAGTATAAGATAGAATACTACATAGAATAGAATTATAGGTATCAACACGGATAAACTGCAAACTGAAACTGAATTTAAAAACGACCTGTAGGAGGACGCTAAGAGCCTGCTGACAACACAGTACTGTCCACAGGGAGGGTAAAAACATGCAAACAAGATTATGTACTGGTTGGGCTCAGTGGCTCACGCCTGTAATCCCAGCACCTTGAGAGGCTGAGGCAGGAGGATCACTTGAGCAAAGGAGTTCGAGACCAGCCTGGGTAACATAGCCAGACTCCATCTCTACCAAGAAAAAAAAATTAGCTGGGCGTTATGGTGCACACCTGTGGTCCCAGCTACTCAGGAGGCTAAGGTGAGAAGATGGCTTGAGCCCAGGAATTAGAGGCTGCAGTGAGCTGTGAGGATGCCACTGTACTCTAGCCCAGGTGACAGAGTAAGACTCTGTCTGAGAAAAAAAAAAAGAAAAAAGAAAATAGAAAAATATTATGTACTGTTTGTAGATACACAGGCACAGAACAAGGAGAAATGCCAAATTAAAGAGCAGCCCCTCTGGGAAGGCCGGGGCCCAGGAGCAGCTTCCAGGCCGTCTCAAGTTCTACATCGGAACGTGAGCCTCACAGCGCCTTTCCTGCTCAGCCAGGCAGTGCCACGCCCTAGTCCACGCTGAGCTCAATGCCCGAGTGACCAAAGGGCAAGATCTGGCCCAATGAGAAGGCAACAAGGCACCTTTCACGTTCCCAGGTACCCTAGTCTGGATAAGAGCCAGTGTCCTGGTTTCTGGCACAGTGGACAAACGCTGCCACCACACATCAGGGCTTCATGGTGAGCACAGCAGACGCGCCCACGAATGGCACGAAAGGACACAGAAACATGAGTGGGAAGTGGCAGCCACAGGCTGTCTTGCAGACCAGGGCCACCACAGCAGGGCACAGGCCAACGCCCGACAGTCTTTGTTGTGCACTTCCTGTTGACCCTCCGGCTGTCCAAAAGTTTAAGATTTTTTAAGGATATTCAGGTCCGGTTTGTCCTACCATCCAAGACTTACTGGCCCACCTTGAATCCCTTCCTCTCCGTCTAGGTTTCACTGGCCACTCTGGGGGAACAGCTGCACTTCATTGGCTGTGAAGTCCCCAAACATGGGGGGAGGGGAGCCTATGGCTCTTATTCCCAAGCCAGCGGAGCGAACACACCTGGCCTCTCCGGAGACCAGCCTCCTCTTTCGCTTCATCCTTTGTCCAGTGTAGTGGTGACCAGTTCAGGGTCTCATAATAGGACCAGCACATTAACCTCAAACCCCAAAACAGATTCCCTCAGAGTAGCAACAAACTAACCGGGCCTTAATTTGCTAAGTTTATACTATACTATAAATTTAGTAGATTTATACTATGTTAAAATTTGGCCATTTTCTGTGATGGCTATGATAATGAAAACACGTTTCAGGTAAATCAGAATCTAATGTTAAAAAGTACCAGATACAAGCAATTGCACATCATTTTCACTGCTTTAAATAATTTTACACATTGTACAAACCTTTAAGATGGAAAGCGAAAGTGATTTTGTCTTCAACAGATGGGCCACCAGATGAACCAAGTTAGAGAAATTAGTAGCTGGCAAATTTTCTAAGTCCCGAAATTTGTCCCATATGCTGAACTGGAAAGTCATCTAATATTATAGTTAAAAAGAAGGAAAAAGTTAAATTGTAACAAATTATTAAATATTTATATAATCCTAAGGATATAACCTAAAGGCATTCTATTTCTTATTTATTTTTAATATTCTAAAAATCAAGACTTTTAGGGGCAATTACACTGTCCTTTCCTAAAGAGAGTAGTTTGAAATAGCGTCACAATAATCCCTTTCTGTTGAGTTTTTTCCCCTCAAATCAGCAAAGACCAACGTACGGCTTTAAAGAAAGGTGGTCGATAAGTGACACTAGAAGGGACAGGTGTGTTACAAACTGAAGAGGGGCTCCAGTGAGCCTGGCCACACTCCCTGCCATAGTGGCAGGAAAAGGTGACAAAAGGACACTGTGGACCCTTGTCACCCCCCTCTGGTTGTCCCACCCCCCTTCCGCAGTGAAGATGAGCCTTGCAGCCGGCGTGGACCATGGGAATGGGACCTGCGGGGCCTCCTGACTCAGGGAACTCATTTTTAGGTGGGTCGAGCCAGACAGAATGTTTAGAAAAATGGAGGTGGGAGAGGTAAAAACTTACCTATCGGGTACAGTGAACACTACTGGGTGACAGGCACACTAAAACCCGACATAAGGATTATAAAAGGTATCCATGTAACAAAAACATTTGTACTCCCTTAATATTTTGAAACAAAGAAACAAAGACAGTAGAGCACATGTAACCAGTGTCCTAAGTCACCTGGAATCTCCTGTCATAGTCACAAAACTTGCCAGCCAAGAACGCATAGAAGGGATTGTAAGTTTTCTCTTGAAGGCAGCAATCCATGAGAACATGAACTATTTCTCGCTCCTGCTGATCCTTAAGTCCAAGCCTATAAAGCAGAAACAACGATGACCAGGATGTCACTCAACAACCCATCTTAACAGCTGAACTCTTTCAGAGGACACATTGCCGTCTGGAAGTCTGGTCACAGGGAGCCAGCACAGACACCAGCCCTGGGCCCTGCCTGGCCCCAGTTTCCAACAAAGTGGCAAAGGACGGGAGGAGACAACATCCTCTGTGTGTTCTCTGCCAGCTACAAAGGCCTGTGATCGTGCCAGACTCAGCTGTGTGTACCCTTAAAGCCAGGTTTTCGCAATGGCAATGATGTTTCCATTTTTAAAACTTAAAGGTGTAAGGTACACAAGGCAAACTCCATCCTTTCAGTGTACAATCCTGGGAGTGTGGACTAGAACCGACACAGAAAGTTCCATCAGCCCCTAGACCCCTGAGCAATGCTTCCCTCAACCCACAGGCCACTGCCCATCAGTTTTCTGTCTCTCCAGCTTCGCCTCTGCCAGGACGTGCACAGAGTCCGAGCAGGCGGCCGTGCGAGTCTGGCTTCCTGCCCTCGGCCGAATATGCGGAGATTCGTCTGTGCACGTGGGTCTGGGTAGCGCGTCCCTCTGCAACGCCCGGTGGGTAAGTATTCCACCGCGCGGACCCGTTCCCCAGCTGACGGACACGTGGGTTGTTTCCAGCGGTCAAAGCTGCTGCCTCTATACAAAGGCAGACACTCTACTGTGAGGACAGGAACTTCAGCTCTATTGCAAAAACCCCAACAAACAAACAAAATTCAACCAAAACTCAACAGAAACGAGACATAACTCAACCTAAGGGTATACAGGCAACTCAAACGCCCCATTTATTTTTGGCTGCACTGCATTTATATCAATTCATGTGGATTAAAAAAAGTTCAGAATAGCAGCTAATAATTCTGATGAATAACAATGGGAAAAAATTATTGTTTTATAAACATAGTTTGATAAACTAAATTTTTTAAAACATGAAGTCAACCAGAGGAAAAATAAAGGGAATCCTTCACAGCACAAGGAGAAGCTGGGCCCTGAGTGGATGATGCGAGTGCTCCTCGAATGAGGCCCTTTCAGAAACTAAGTACAACCGGGACACACGGACGTACTAGACAAACAGGAAAAGAAAGCGTGGGGTTTCCACTTCAACAAGGCACCCAGCTTAGAAAACCATCAGAATCCTAAAATGAACTGCGTCTTCCCTATATTTCATCCTGAGTTTGAAGCAAATAAAGGAAAATGAATTAACATTAAATTATCTAGAAGTACTTTATAGAAGTACACAGGTACTTTAAAAATATTACAACTAATTACAGAAACTATACCAAAAGCTTTAAATTAAGAATTAAAAGGATAACTTTATTACGAAGATTTATGTATTTCTAAGCAATTCATGAAAACCAACAGCCACTGAGAATTACCAGCTGGTTTTCCGACCCTTCCAGTCAAAACCCTCCCTTCTTCACACTCCATGAAACGTCCCAACGAGGAACTGCCAGTGGCAAATCAGGACGAACGAGATGGATAACACAGGGCGCACGGACCCCAACGGGGCGAGAGGAGAGCAAGGAGAGAAGCCCTCAGCTCAGACGCAACCGCCTAAACTCAAATTCAAGTCAACTTCTTTCTCTTACAACATCTAATTAAATAGGTCAAAATGCTCACTTCAGAAGCTTTTCAAAAGCATCCAAAAAATCTTCGCTCGTCATTATTGTACAGAAGACGTTTCTCCTGATGTCAGTGTTCATCCGCTGCTTTCGGGCGAATTCTAGGATCTCTGAGCCAACCTGAAAGAACGATTAATGCACAGGTCACACAAATCTTTCAATGAGGGTTGTTTCCTGAGAAATACTATCGGTTTAACCTGAACATAACTGTAAATTGCATGTGAAAATATGTATGTAAGTGCTAGGTCTTTACTCTTGGCCAACCCCCTGCAGGGGAAAAACAGTAAGAGACCAAGCCAGCCACCGGGGGGGAAAACCGCTCCATTTGGGAGGCTTCTCAGCAGCGGTGCGACCTCAGTGCAAGTAGCCATGAAACAAACACAGGTAAGTGGTCGCTGCCAGAGCCCAGATGGCTGTGAACACCAAGTGTGACATGGGACCCCGGAATGAGGAAGGACATTCAACAGAAATGAAGGAAATCTGGATAAAGTACGAACATCAGTCAATAACAAACACAAAGAAGTGCAAAGAATTTTCATGATTTGAAACCCATGGCCAATGGCTGGAACCCACATCTCCTGGGAAACAGCACGCGTCAAGCCTCAAGAACAGGCACCTGCCAGATGAGGGTTCTGATTCTCCTACATCCCCTCATGCTGTTCAAGCTTTAGATCTTTTGTGCTATGTGTTTAGGGACTTATAAAAATCCTACAAAAACAAATAACAGAAACTGAATTGAGTCATATCATAACACAGTAGCAATTTCTGTAAGGCCTTCAAATAAGCCTACACAGTGCCTTTCAACACCCACTCATGAATAAAGAGCTGCTCCAGGTAAGCCGTGCCCAGACACTGGGTGGGCACCTGCTCCGGCAGCTCTGAGCACGGGTCTCATACCGTCCCTGAAAGCTGCTTCTGTGGCTGCGAACGACGCCCATCGTCAATCATTGGGGCCCCAGTCCAGGCGGACCCCACGATCCACCAGCGACCCGTCTGTTCGGCATTCAAGATGCTGTCCCAGGAAACACGAAGCTGAGTCTCCGAACCCAAGCCGGCGTTGCGCACCTGATCAAAAGAGAAGATTTAATGACATGCTTTCAATCGGCTCATATTCCATACCTCCATCACACTCAGCTTTTTCATTTTTTGAAAACGGCATTTCTGCTGCACGAATACTGTGATGACTCACTAGCAGTCAGGGTGCTTAACCTGTTTGGAATCATGCAAACTCGCCATAAATTCAGTGTTTTGTTTGAGGTCTATCGCCCTAAATATGCTGTCTTCAGAAAGCTGTTCCAAAAGGGGGGAGGGACTGAGCTGCCCCAGACTCAGCGAAAGGCGAGAACATGACCAGGAGCAGCGCGGCTTTGCCAGGGTCAGTGACAGCCGGGGCTGAAAGACTCACCCTGACCGGGGAGCTGCCAGGTCTCGGCCCAGGCTGCATGCGAGCCCTACCCACCCTGGTGTGCCCCCCACACCCAGTGGGGGCCCTGGCCTTCTCTGAAAGCATCAGATGATTCTGTTGTGCAGCCCAAGTTTAGCACCTCGGGGTGAGGTGCAGGAGGTGCTAACCTGGGCTTGGCTGCACAGGGACATTCTGTGTGACGGCACCCAGGGCACCCAGGGCACTGGGAGGGCACCCAGGGCACCGGGAGGGCTCCCAGGGCACCGGGAGAGCTCCCGAGGAAAGAGTAGCTTCCACTCTTTGTCCCTGACACTCTGATTTACCAGACGTGGCCCCTGACTCGCAGGTCCAACTCTTGGTTTTCGTGATGAGTTCACGTCGACACGGAAGCTCAGAACACAGAAGTTACTCACCAAAGCTCTTTGTAATTTCCTCAGTTTCTCCACAGGCTCGGGATCATAGCCTGGAATTTTGCGCATGTCATTGTTCTTCAGTGCCAACATCGTCTCTAGCATAAACCGAATCTTCAAGAAAAACAAAAAAACAACAAGTTTGTTATTTCGAATAGTCTGAACAACTGATCATTCAGCTTGGCAAGAAAAGTACTACATGATGCACATGGTCATCACTGCTAATAATAAAAAAACCAGAATATTCTTTAGGTAAAGATAGTCTGTACTAACTTCAGCCTCTTATTCAGGGCTATGTAGTATTTTAAAACAGAAATGTGTCCCCCGACCTCAAGTGGGACCCTGACCACCCCCCAGAGAACGTGCTTCTCACCCCCAGGGGCTCCAGCTCTCGCCTCCCCAGCAACCCCAACCCCACTCCTTTCGCCTGTGCTCTCGGATCCCCTCTGTCCTGTATTTTCAGCCTCTCCCCACCACTGGCCTTTTAATTTCTTTTTACGTTTAAATTGGAAATAATGTCATACTTACAGAAAAGTTGCAAGAATAGAGAGAATTCCCACATACCCTCCTCTGAGATTTCCCCAAATGTTAACTTTTTAATGAGTTATAACTCACATAACATAAAATTCACCCATTTACAGTGTACAATTAGGTGGTTTTCAGTACATTCAGATCTATGCAACAATTACCATAATTTTAGAACTTTCTCATCATCCCCAAAACTCCAAGCCCATTAATGGTCAATCCCCACTTCCCCCAGCTCCCCTGGCCCCAGGCAGCCGCCCATCTACTTTCTGTCTCTTTTGTTTTAAACCATCATTGAACTCACTGTTCCGATCCTGTCCTCCCCGCGTCACAGACACGCTACACTGGGAAGAAATGTAGTGTAATATTTACCCCAAATACTTATTTTTAAAGTTCTGGTCAGCGTGTGAGCTGTGGGCCCTCAGGAAGCAGGTCAAGTGAGGCACTCGTACCCTGGTCTGGTCCTGGAACTCGCCGCTGGCCCCGCTGGCCTTGGTCTGGGTTTCACCGATCAGCTCCTTAAGTGACATGGCATCATCTTTCCTCAGGGAAAAGCCCACATTTTTTAGCATTAACAAGATCAGTTCAATATCTTTTTCTGTGAAAGTTCCAACAAGCTTCTTCAAAACGTCGAAGATGAGGTGGGACTGCACCACGCGGAAGTTGTACAGATGGGCGATGATGGTGAACAAGTTGTCGCGCTCCTTCCCCCCGCCTTCCCTTCTGTAGGCGCCGTCAAACCTCCTCACCACGGCCTCCAGAAAGTGAGCACCCACCTGAAAGGAGAAACCAGAGAAGGTGTCGTAGCACCATTCCCAGGCATCCTTTTCCTCCTGCCACAAACTAATTTAAAAAGTATTTTTTAAATTAACACACAAAACATGTCCAGGCAGGTGTCCCAATGGGGCATGAACTTGACAACACAGAGCACCTGGCCTCTGTTCTCAAACCTTTACTGCAATGATACTTTCTTTTCTTCAAAATCAACAACAAAGTGGTATTTTTTGGCCAGCAGCTATCCTGACTTCTCAGAAAAATGAAATTGTTAAAAATGTTAAAAACACATCTGTATCTCTAAAAATGTTCTACTACCTCATAGTACTTATTTCTTGAAAGACTTTTCCCAGATTTTGACTCTAAGTTAATTTCTTATGAGGAACAATATAAGTGACATCTAAAGTAGAAAAATAAAAACACTACATCCTGAAGTGCTACCGAAGGCTGTGCAGCACACAGGTGCCCACTGGTCACAGTGAGGGACCTGGGGGCAATAAACTCGAGGCCCCCCTTTCCCAGGGTTGAATCTCCGGTTTCAAAGGCCACTGGCGAACACGCCCACCCAGCTCAGTCGGCAGTCCTCGGGGCCCAGGCTCTAACGGGGCCAGCAGATAAACCAGCCGCTACCTCTCTGGGGGCAGCACTGGGCCCAGGAACTGCCTGTGGCTTGGTGGACCCAAGCAAGGTGACTAACAGTGTTTTCTTTTTGCCAGTCTGGTACATTCGATTCCAAATTCCATATGCATGTACTGCAGAATGAGGAAGACCTGTATTTTAATCTGTAGGGTCTTAAGCAAGACCTTAAACCTCTCTGTTTTTTCACTCTGTAAAACTGGGACAATGAAATTTGAAGGCAGAAATGGCAGTTTTCAATTTTGCTGGTATCATTATCACGTCATTGTTTTCTCTGAAATCTCATCTCAAGCTGAGACTGGAGGGAGATGGGACATGGTGTTAACAGGGGGTGATGCCAACAGCCCAGCTGGGAGCTGATGGCCAGAATGACGCAGCTGCGCTGGACCAGGGAAGGGAGGGCTGGGCACCGGGGCACCCCCGGCACAGGATGAGAAAGGCTAAGGGTCTGGACTCCCAGGTTTCTGCTTAGGTAACCAGGATGTACGTGAGGAGCAGGTGAGTGGGGCTGTATAAAACCAGGTTGGGACTCACAGACTTCAACTAGGGCAGCAGTGTCCAACCATTTTGGCACTAGGAACTGGTTTCACAGAAGAAAATTCTTCCATGGACTGGGCAGTGGGGGTGGGGGTGGCGGAGCTCAGGCAGTGATGTGAGCCATGGGGAGCAGCTGTAAGTACTGATGAAGCTTCACTCACTCACCTGCCACTCACGTCCTGCCGTGTGGCCCCCACAACATTCCTAACTTTCACAGAAGACAATTTTGCCATGGACCCTGGGGGGCGGGGGCAGCGGAGCTCTGTGGCCCAGTCCCTAAACAGGCCTTGGCCCCGGGGGACTGGGGACCGCAAAACTAGGGGACATCCAGGTAGAAGTGAATGAAGATGTATGAGTAGCAGTGGAAGTCACAGGGGAGGATGAGACCCACAGACAAGTAACAGCACAGTAGCACATACGATTGCTGGACTACAAAAAATCCACTGCGAGAAGGATGCAGAGAAAGGCAGCGGGTGGCAGGAGGCTCCCGTGGCTCCAGGGAGGCCAGTGCTGATGGACTGGGCATGCCCTTCGGTGTTTAAAGACCTGAGACTTAATCATTCAACTTGTAACTCCCAATTCAAGCCCGTTCACTGAAGATAAACCTGAAGAATATATTCTCCTATTAAGATCACCATATTATATTTAAATACAACTTTAAAAACGGAAATTAGAATTCTGCAGACATCAAGAAAAATTCAGGTACAAAATATATTCAGATACATTTTCTCTTTTGAGACAGGGTCTCATCTCACTCTGCTGCCCAGGCTGGAGTACAGTAGCGTGATCATAGCTCACTGTAGCCTCAAATATCTAGGCTCAAGCCATCCTACTGCCTCAGCCTGAGTAGCTGAGACTACAGGTGCATGCCACCATGCCCAGCTAATTTTTAAAATTTTTTGTAGAGAAGGGATCTCACTATGTTGCCCAGGCTGGTCTTGAATTCTTGGCCTCAAGTGATCTTCAGGCCTCACCCTTTGTAAGTGCTGGGATTATAGGCATGAGCCCCCATGCCCATCCAGGTATATTTTCAATCAGACAAATTATTTAATCACATCACAATTTGTGAAAATTTTGAATTTCAAATTGCATTTAATGTCTTCAAAATAAAGTATAACAGTATAACACTTAAAAATGTAAGGGCTGGGTGCAGTGGCACTTTGAGAAGCCAACGCAGGAGGATCACTTGAGACTAGGAGTTCAAGACCACCCTGAGCAACATAGAGAGACCCTGTCTGTACAAAAAAAAAAAATAATAATAAAAATTAGGAAGGTGTGGTTGCGTGTACCTGTAGTCCCAGCTACCCGGGAAGCTGAGCTAGGGCGATCACTTGAGCCCAGCCATCTGAGGTTGTGGTGAGCTACACTCTAGCCTGGGTGACAGGCCCCCCAAGAAGTAAATTTCATGTTGGGAAAGTTTTTTAAGCACACATTGATTCTGATGTGGAAACTGTAACACAAACTTACATAGATCTGATTTTCTTAAATCAGAATACTCTAGGATGATTTTGATTTTTAAATGACTTACAGAAGCAATTCAACAGCTGACACCATGGTTTTTAGCACATTTTTTTCCTCCCATGAATTCCTGCAAGGCTGTTTTTCTCAGTATAGCACTAAAAATTTAATGGGACCGGCATCCTGAGAGCTCATCACACTGTGGCAGAAGTTTTAGTGGAGTCATTAGCTGAAGTACGATAATGACTTCCCCTTGGAACAGGTCATTTCATTGTCCTTCACGCTATTAGCAAAAGTTAAATGAGAAGCAGGACGATGAGCAAGTGAATTCCTGGGGGGCGCCATGCCCCCCCGCCACCCCGGCACACCAAAACCATTCTGGCGACTAAGCGTGCTGAAGCGCGCCAGTGTGACCCAGCAGGATGGGGATGTACTAAGAGAACCCAGAATGGCCCTGAATTACGGTAATCACAGGGCCCTGGGAACGGCGTCCAGCGATTCCATTACACTTTGTAATGGCAAGAAAATGGACTCACATTCACACGTGAAAATGAGTATCCCTCTCAGAAATAAAAGAAAACTACTTCAAAAGAACAATTCCCAAGCAGTTGGTGCAGATTTTCACAACAGAGGTGATGTGTGCAGCTGAGAAGAGAGTCCCGTGGCAACAACGCAGGTCTGTGCCATGTTCTCCTGCGCTCGGCTTCCTGACGCCCTGTAGGCCTTGAAATCACCATCTTTGAAAAAACCGGCACCATGTGCCCACTGCCAGAGAAGGGAAAACGTGGTTCTAAAGATTACCTGGGAATAGCACGGAGACCTGCAACGGCAGGAAAGCCGTCTGGGAGACAGCGGGAGGAAGGGCAGAATTTCAGCATGGAAATCTCCTCCCGTGCCACAAACGAGTTAATAACTAACCTCTACGGAGCACTGACTACGGCCACCCTCTTCTGTGCCCGCTACCTGTACTGACTTGCTACCCGTAACAATTCCTCAGAGGAGGACACAAGGGCATGAGATCACCTAGGTGACCCAGCCGGGGGGTGGCGGAGTGTTCTGCACCGGGGCGGTGTCTCCACCACACTGCACTGCCTTTACCACCAAGCCCTCACGACAGGAAGGTTAATTCATTTTGACAAGTTTGTGCATTTTAAAGTAAGGCCTGGACTGTCCCACTCTGTAAGACTCCAAATAATTTTTAAGACTATAATTGAGAGAAAATAATATAAAAATGAAAACACTGTGACTAGCATTGCAGTAGGAAGTAGGCCGGCTTAGGAGTGCAGAAAACAAGCTCTGTGTGCTCTTAACAAGCCTTGAGATCTCGGGAACATCACAGCTCTTCAGTGGCTTTGTCTGCTGCACTTGCAAAGTGTGGGCTCAGTAAATGTCACCTCCCTGGGCTGCTGTGAAGGGTGTGGACAGACACCAGGGAATCTGACTTTGGGGGATGCTTTGCTGCCACGGCCTACTGTGGGAGTAGGGCTATCAGAAGGCAAAACTACTATGAAAACCACCGTCAAAAGAGACGGTATCACATAAAGATCCAAACGGGCCAACAAATTCTTCTGAATGTGAACACTATTGCCCAGGAAAAGCAAGCCTCGTTCACTTCATCGTCAGCTCGTGCCCCTGCCTCCGTATAAACTCCTTCAATCAGATGGATTTCCTTCAGCACACTTGAAACCAGCTACGTCGAGGGAACTGGAACACTCACAGGAAGGGCATGACTTTCCTGTATTCGATTAGGAGAGATAGGGCTGGAAGAGGGCAGTGGCTGTGGGACCAGGGTCACTGCCACAGAGCCCCCCTGACTTAGCCCCCAGAGGCCACTGAGCCGGGAGGAAGGGCACAAAAGGGCAGGGAGCGGGGCAAATGCAGACTCGGCACCTGCCAGGCGCCGGCAGTGTGCTAGACGCTGCGGGCACACTGTCCACAGGGCCCACGGGAGGGCTGCTGGAGCCCGCTGCACAGCGGAGCAGAGGAACACGGAAAGGGCCTTGCTAGCCGTGGCCAGGCAGCTCCACGCCCCGGCGCTCCCACACACCTCCCACCAACAGACCCCTCAGCAGTAAGACCACGCCAACCACCACCTTTCCAACATCTGGAAAGTCAGTGTTAAAGCAGGAATCAACACACGAAAACAACCTACCCCCACAAAATTAAGCATTTATCAAGCCCATCGTTAAAATCATCACCGTTTAGACACTATTAACAGTGTGGAGAGGTACAACCGTACCTCAGCGCCAACTGTGTGGTGAAGGATGCTGACCAAGAGAACGTGCTCCATCATCAGGCGGCTGGGCATGGCCGAGGCAGTGACGCAGGCATCCAAAAGGGCGGCCGTCAGGGTGTCATTCATGTCCTTCCTGCTGTGGGCCATGTACAGCTCCTCCAGCTGTCCACTTATGGACGCCATGTTCGGCTCACTCAGCCTGCAGAGAGCAATGTTGTTTCAAATTTGGAATTATTTTACTAACACTGAAAAAAGTTTGCCATTTGAACGGGAGGGGAGGGAAGACTATATATACACAGAAGGTTAGTCATTGTGCACTGGTGCTAATACTGGACCCAACATTAAACACCAGGTTTTGGTAAAATTCCAGGATACTTCCTAGAAAAGGTGTCTGGGTTTTAATTAAAAAGAAGTAAATAAAAAGCAATTCAAGGGAGCAGAGGATAGGTGAGACCACAGAGGGGCAGTGTGAAAGCCTGTGGTGAGGTACACAAACCTTCATGTGGTAAAGGTGGGCAGAACTACACACACACACACAGGCACACGTGAAAATGGTGAGACGCGAATGAACTCTATAGGTTGCACTGATATCAGTTTCCTGCTGTTTTTTAAACTGTGCCCTGGCCACACAAGAGGTTGCCTTTGGGGAAAACCTGACGAACGGTGTGATGGGCCTCACTATACAGTCTTGGCAACTACCTGTGAATCTGTGATTCTAAATAAAAAGTTAAACAACAAAAAAGCAATACATATTTGAAACCTAGCAAAACTAGATAAGGTGTCAGAAGCACTAAAGAGGTCCCCTTTAGAGAGGGCTTGGAGGAGGGGCCTGAGGGGGCTTCTGGGTGAGGTACTGGGAGGACAGGAGAAGGGGTGTAAGGGATGGGAAATTTCAACTCTTCAAAACCAGAGAGCGGAGGCGACAGGGGTAACTCACAAGTCCCTCTGCTAGTGTTTCCAATCAGCTCAAAACAACAACAGGGAGCACCTGGCTGCTTTCAAAACATGGAGGGGTTCAAAGACTCAGGCAGCTGGGCGTCCTCCCCCTTTCAAGTCTGGGTCTGGGTCTGGGTACATCAGAACAGGACCAAAAAGGACCCAATCAACAGTGACAGCCCCTGCACCTGCTTCAATCGCTTCTATTTTAATTCTTGGGATAGTTCTAGGATATTTTCAGAAAACAGACAACCTCTTTAAGTGATACAATGTGACAATTTTGCAAGGTTACCTGTTAATCAGGCCTTTCACATGTTTCTTCAGCCGTTCCAGTTCTTCCTTTTTCTGGGTGCTCACTGTCCCCCCAGTTCGCCCCACGTGAGGCGGGATGTACTTTTTGCCACTTTCACAAAGACTCTGTTTGAAAAGAGATAAATTACAAAATATTACACTGATCAAACCTCATTTTTATCTTTGCTATATGCATATTTAAACATTAAATCCCAAGAACTGGGAATTCCCAAGCTGTTACTACTGCCCATTGCTACTTAATAAACACTGGATTTACTGATGTTTACTGAGTGCCCAGCATAGTTGTGGATAAGCACGCCACTCACCAGGCGTGCACACCCTTATTTACACTAACGCCCACACATCTCACCACGGTCTTCCCCGTGTGGTCCTTCAGGCCTGGCTGTGCATCCTGATACCTGCCCAGCGGAGTCCCATTTACTGCACTTTTGCTCAGGCTCCATTTACAGCAGGCGCGGCAGTACACAGACCCCCTAAGTTAAATGTACCGCCAGTTTTGGAAGAAAAGTGTCCTAAAATTAATTTCAAACTAGTATCTAAATTTATATGATTAAAACCAAAAATCAACCCATGGCTCACCTTTTCCTAGATTATCAACTGGAGCAGGGAGGAGTTACAAATGACATCACTGACCCTGGTCACTTATGAGACAGGCCTTAAGAGGACAAACATTTGTAAGACATGATCCTTCCTCTTAGGAAGTTTATTTATTTTTGAGACAAGAGCCTTGTTCTGTTGCCCAGGCTAGAGTGCAGTGGTGTCGTCATAGCTCACTGCAATTTCAACCTCCTGGGCTCAAGTGATCCTCCTGCCTCAGCCTCCACAGCAGCTGGGACTACAGGCACATGCCACCATGCCTGGCCAATTTTTCTATTTTTGGTGAAGACAGTCTCAAACTCATGGCCTCAAGCGATCCTCCTGCCTTAGCCTCCGAAAGTGCTAGGATTACAGGTGTGAGCCACTGTGCCCAGCCTAAGGGAGTTTAAACTTAGTTGGAGAAAAAGTATTTATATACATAGAAGCTATTTGAAACACACAATACTTCAGGTTGTGTGTCAATTACACCTTATTAGACTGTGAACGAAAACTTAGGAAGTTAGAAAATAATATTCTAAGAGAGGAACTGATAGCACTTAGAGATTGCCCACAAGATGCCAGGCGCTAAGGCGCCAGAGATAGAAATTAAAGACAGTTCATATGCTTAAGATGGGAAAAAGAGTCCCAAAGATACTTGATATTAATAAACAGTGGCCAGGTGCAGTGTCTCACGCCTGTAATCCCCGTGCTTTGGGAGACTGAGGCAGGAGGATTGCTTGAGACCAGTAGTTTCAGACCAGCCTGGGCAACATACTGAGACCCCCATCTCTTAAAAAAAAAACCACAAAACAAACAAACAAAAAAACCAACCTGGTATGGTGGTCCTAGCTACAGACTGAGGCTGAGGTGGGAGGATCCCTTGAACCCAGGAGTTTGAGGTTACAATGAGCTATGATTGCCATCGTGCTACCTCACCTGGGTAACAGAGCAAGACCCTATCTCTAAAACAAACAAACCAAAAAAACAGGTAAACAGTTAAACAGTGAGAAAATGAGGAAAGGCCCTGCAGCCAGAAGGAATAATCTATTCAGAGGCAGAATGCTCAAACTGGGAGATGATGAGGGGGAAAAGCAGGCAATTCCACAGGCTGCCTTCAACCTTCAACGTGCACGTAAAAGAACGAAATAGGACGGGGACAGCCCATGAAGGCCTTGATTGCAATTTCATGGATTCTGAACTTTATCCTCAATTCAGTGTGAGACTACCCATGGGCGTGCTGTAAATTAACTGTTTTAGGAAATTCACTCTAGTAGCAGTTGGACAGCAAAGGAGCTACGGTGAATACAGAAGGAAGTCATCCCCATGGTCCCAGGATACAGGAAAGATGCCTGAACAAAGCGGGAGGAGGGACCA
The DNA here is from genome assembly GCF_020740605.2 of Lemur catta. Taxonomy (NCBI): domain Eukaryota; kingdom Metazoa; phylum Chordata; class Mammalia; order Primates; family Lemuridae; genus Lemur; species Lemur catta. The sequence goes on from NC_059138.1 coordinate 1,282,222, forward strand.
GTCAGGAAACCCGGGGCAGTAAACAAAGAATGATGTTGCCTTAGGACATCAGGTGGAAATGATGTCCTTATGTCCTTAAGTCCCTCTCTGGGGAAAGAATAAAAGGTCTCTAGATGTTTTTTCCCTTAATTTTTCATTACGAAAATTCAAAAACATAAAAGTAGGCAGAACAAAGCAACAAACCCGGTTTGTTTACCCACACTCAGTTTAAACAACTGTCAATGGGTCAATTGTGTCATCTCTGTCCCGCGCTCTGCGCCCCACCCCGTTATTCTGAAGAAAATCCTAGAAAATTCTCACTGTACCTGACTTGTGTCACCATCCTCCGAAGAATTTTCACTCTTTTCTTCGTCTTCTGCAAAACGGACTCTTTTTTTGCCCTTTTCCTCCTGCGCTGTCCCTTCCGCTCTCCCCTCCTTTTCCTGCTCTACATCCTCCTCCTCCTCCTCCTCACTCTGCGCTCCCTCTTCAGTTCCCTGCGCTTTCTCTTCCTTTTCTACGTCCTCCTCCTCACTTTCGTCCTCCTCCTCACTTTCATCCTCCTCCTCACTCTCTAAATCACTTTCGGGGAGTGTCTCTGCGGCCTCCTCCTCCTCCTCCCCACTGCTTTCGTACACGCCGCTGTTTGCCCCGGACTCCAGGGCTCCCAGAATATAGTCCAGCCCGTCGCGTGCAAAGCTGAGCGGCACGGAGCCTCCTTCGCCCTTCTTTTTGCGCTTGTTCAGGCCGAGGCAACGCTCCAGCTTTCGGATCTCCCGGTCCTCCTCCTCGTTGGCCGCTAGAAGTGCCCGTTTCCGGGCGGTGGCGGCCGCGGGGGCCCTGGTCTTCCCGGGGGCAGCCTGGGCCCTGGCGCGGGGCGCCCGCGGCTCCCTGCGAGGCTGGGGGTCCCGGCGCGGGGCTGGGCGGGCGCTCTCCTCCTCCTCGTCCCACCGGGGACCGCTCGCTCCTTCGGCTCCGCCGCGGCCTCCCGGGCCGGGGCCCGCCGTCCTCTGCAGCCGGCGCACTTTCCTCAGGTGCCGCTTCTCCTTCCTCAGCTCCTTGCGGCTCTTCCTCCCGCCCGGGCGGAAGCCCCCCGGGGCGCCGGGCCCCTCGCCCTCCGAGGCCGCCTGCACGAACTCTTCCACCGCTAGCTTGAGCCGCTTCAGGGGCCCGCCGCCGCCGCCGCCCCCAGGACCCCGGCGCGGCCTGCGCCCGCCTCTGCGCTTCATGCGGGCCACGGGTCCCCGGCAGCCGCCCCGGCCCGCCGCTCCCGCGCTCGTGGGCGCCGCCATCCTCCCGGACGCGTGGCCGCACGACTTCCGGCCGGGGCGGGACTTGCGGGCGGGCGGCGCCCCCTGCTGGCCGGAGGGCGGCGGCGGCGGCAGGTGGGGCCCGCCGCGTGGACGCTGAGAGAAATGGAAGTTCGCGATGAGACACAACCACGTTCTCGGACGATGTGCAACCCCCACGGATTTCGGTGGGGAGCCCTCTCCGCGGCCTGCCCCAGAAGTGACCGGAGCCGGGCGCGGCGTGAGCGCACCGGGCCCAGCCCCTTCGCGGAGACTGGCGCTGGGCGGGACGCGCGGGCGGTGGGTGCACCTGCTCACCTGCCCGCAGGTGCTGCGAGCCCGGGCGGTGCAGCCGCTCACCTGCCCGCAGGGGCCGGGAGCCGGTGGGCACGGCTTTGAGGCCATGCTGTGCCCTGCTCATCCCCTTTCAGTTGGGGGGGCGCGTCCAGGGGGGGCTGTCAGGGGCAGGATGGCATCTAACTCCCCAGCCCACCCCCATAGGTGAAGAAACCGGCGCCCGCTTCTCCCAGCGGATTTCTGAACGGGGGCTAGGTCTGAACTGGTGGAGAGATGAAATTTTGATTTAAATCTAGCTGGACGTTTAAAAAGCTCTGCAAATGAGGTGTTCTGATGCTCAAAGTGGCTAGAAAAGGTGCAAGATATATCTGGGGTGTGGCCTAGAAGCGGGAAGCTCTGGCGCAGAAATTTCAAAAGTGAAATAAACATGCTTCCCACTCGCACCCGACACATGGATGCCATTCAAAATTCCGGGTAAAATCTTTCTGCTGAAAACTTTCAGGCATCTTCTCTTCTGCTTTAGACTCCCAGGCCCCATGCAGCCCGGCATCTTCTCATTGAAAACATTTTGATCTCCTGGGTCAAGAGCCCCACTTTTTGTTGTGTGTAAAAATGAAATATGTTGGCACCCCCTCCCCGGCATCCAGCACGTCAGGGGACCTGCTGCCCAGGAGTGAATGTTTCAGCAGCAGAGGCCGGCCCGCACAACCTCTGCGCTTCTTTGTTTAAGAACGGCACGTGCATGACACAGAATTTAGTCACTCTTCTTAGACTGAGTCATCATCGTAAATGCCGGCCAGTCCCGCTCCCCTTCCCTGGCTGTCGCCTCCTCTGAGCTGCCCTCCAGGCTCTCCCACTCCTCTCCCGCTCTCACAAACCGTGTGGCTGGGGGCCCAGGAGTGTCTCTGGCGGAACAAAGTAGCAAGGCTTGGTCCCCATTAACTGCAGGCGCTGGGCTGTGTGGGGACTTTCTAGCACTGCACAGGGCCGCGCCCTGGAGGAGTTTGTGACAGGAAGGTGGGGAAGAGAACAGAACCCTTCAGGAAGGACCCGAGCAACAACCAAATGCACATCCATAACTCGGTGTGTGACAGTGGGGGCTCTCGGGCTTGGGTTGGAATCCTGATCTCACCGATGACTAGCCGTGTGGCCTCTCTTAACCTTGCCGAGTCCCGGTTTCCACGTCTGTAAAATGGGATGACGATGGTGCCTATCCTATAGGGTTATTTTTTTCTTACTTTTGTTTCATGTTGGAACGTAAACCAGTCCTCTTTTCTTATTCTCTCTGAATGGTTTATTGTGCTTGGTTTAAGCTCCTGGTCTCCCTCTCCCTGTCTCCATCGCGTGTCACTTGTCCTCTTTGTTATCTTTCGTTGGGACAGTCGTACTCCTCAGATACCCGCTGGCTGGGCTCTGTGAAGGCTCGTTTTCCTGAGGACCAACTGGTTTGTCCGGAAGGAGTGTTTCAAAGGCTGATGGTCTGAGCCTGTCCCTGTGATAAACACTCCAGTAAAGATGCACCAGGCGTCCTCAGCCACTTGCCCATCGGGTCCTGTCACTCAATCCCGGGGAGGAGCGTGCAGCAGGGACGGTGTCTGACTGTGGTCCCTGGCCCTGGCAGGAGGTGGGTGGGGCGGGAGGGACAGAGCTTCTCCACCTGTCTCACCCCCAAAGCCTGCCTCAAGGCTCCCCCTCCCAGCCCCACGGGCAGGTGCAGCCTCACACCCTCTCTCCTTCAGTGGCTTCTGTGGCACTGCTGGGCGAGGGAACCGATGACCTCGCCCCTTGCTTCTGCCCTACTTTGTTAGGAACCAAATAAATTAAATCCAGTCACTTACCCACAGTGCTCAGAGCTGGATCTGGCCCACCAGTAATTGCTGAGAAAAATGTTAGTGAACTCCCCAATCTGCCGACTTTGGTGAATTTTCTGTCTGCTCACGTTCCCTGAGGCCTGGGCGAGGGCAGCCAGGCTTCCTCAGGGTGGAGGTTGCTTTGCTCCGAAGACAGGAATTCTAAGACTCTGGAGCGTTTTCAACTCCAGGATCCTAATGCTCGGGAGGCCTCCAGCGGTCATCTCAGCTGCTTCCCACCTGGAAGACCCCCGCGTCTCCACACCTGCAGGCCACCACCTCTGTCCTCAGCCGTTCAGGCAGCCACGTGGGGAAGAAGTCATGGCTCCATGACCTGGCTAAGGGGCTTGGCTGGGGAAGCAGACTTACCATGAGGTTGGGGAGATGAGGAGAGCAAGTTTGGAACAGTCCAGCAATGACGCAGGGGCTGATTTGTGTGCCTGGGGGCAGGGGGCCAGCTGGCAAGTGCCAGGGGCCCAGAGGCGGCCAGAGTGCTGTCTCCAGGGGACATGCAAGAGACAGGCTGTGCAGGGCAGGGGAGCAATGGGGAGCCACTGGAGTTTTGGATGGGGCATGGGTGAGGTATGAGAGAGGACAGCAATGCGTTTGCATTTTGAAAAGATGGCCTGCTGCCTGCAGGACTCCTGGGGCTCAGAGTGCATGTGGGTGGACAGAAGACTGTGGCAGCGGACAATTGTCCCCCACCCTGGAAAGAAATTGCTAGTTGGGGCTCTGCCTGGGACAGCCCTTTAGAAATAATAGTCCAAATGCCCTATTTAAAGTAATATGATATGTAATTTAAAGTGTAACTTTTAACTCAGGCCCACAAACTTTTTTTGTTTCCATATATCAATTTATTGATTGATTACCTTAAAATATTGATTTTTTTGATGCAAAAAAATTCATGCTCATTATATAGATTGAGATGTTCTAGTTATGTGTATAAAGTGTAGATGGGCAAGTCTACCATAAGCTCTTCCTTCCAGAAATACAGATTCTTTCTGGATATTTAAGGCATACATTAATGTGCATTATGATTTTTTTAAACCAAAATACGACATGTGGTTTTTCATTTTCCTGTTTGCTCTTAGTTATCTGGGTCCTGGCTGCGCAAATCACAGCCTCCCTGACCCCCCCAGGGCAAGGTCCGCATGTTAACCTCCCTGAATGATTCCTCTGCACGTTAGGGTCAGAGAGTCTCGATCTCTTGCTCTTTTCAATGGCTTTGTGGGCATAATCTACGTAACTCATCTGCTAACGGTGAATACTTGTTTCCTTTTAAAAATATATACATTTTTTTCCAGCCTGAGCAAGAGCAAGACTCCATCTCTACTAAAAAAATAGAAAGAAATTAGCTGGACAACTAAAAGTATATAGAAAAAAAAAATTAGTCAGGCATGGTGGTGCACACCTGTAGTCCCAGCTACTCGGGAGGCTGAGGCAGGAGGATTGCTTGAGCCCAGGAGTTTGAGGTTGTTGTGAGCTAGGCTGACGCCATGGCACTCTAGCCTGGGCAACAGAGTGAGACTCTGTCTCAAAAAAAAAAAAAAAATATATATATATATACATTTTTTGTATTATTAAAAATGCTGCAGGAAACATCCCTGTGTGTTTGTGTTTGTCTTTGCAGGGTTGTGTAAATGTTTCACAGATTTCATCCTGGAAATGGGTTAGGGAAAGTATATGAATATTATTTTTAAACTTAACAGATAATGTCAAATTCCCAACCCCAAAGCTGTGCCCATTTGCACTCGCAGGGAGAGTATGAGCACCCCCAGCCCTCCCCACACTGAGTAGTCTCAAGTGTTTCCATCTTTGCCCTCTGGCCTGAGATCAGCCTCCAGGAGAGGGGAGAGGGTGACCCCACTGTCCCAAACCTCCCTTCCTCCAACATCCCTCACCCGCAGCCCCCAAGCCAGAACCTGCGGGCGCCCCATATTCCTTCAGCTCCACCCGAGGGGGAACATTCAGTCAGACCCAGGGCGCTGCTGTCTCCTTCCTCTCAGAGATTGGTCTGGCCGTCCTGGCTGCAGTCCTCCCGGCCACTCTGCACCGGGGCTCTCTAAGCCCAGGCCTTCCCTCCTCACCCCGCTGCCTCAGCCTTTCACTTGGCTCCTGCAGAGCCACGGGCAAAGCCCTGCCTGGAATGCAGGAACCTCTATTCACAAGGGGGCACACACACACACACACACACACACACACACACACACGCGCGCGTGCGCGTGCTCAATTCCTATATACCCTCTGGCTAGGGCACTCTCCCCTCTTCTGCCTCTACTTTGCCTCCCCAAGGCAGTTGGGCCTCATCCGTCCTCTGCGATGGGGAACCCTTGCTCATAATACTGGACTTCTCTGTGCTGACCTCTGCGTACTATGCTAGACTTTGAGTCTTCGAGGGAAGAGCTCCAATTCTTCTTCAACTTATTGGCGTACACATTCCCCACCTCAAGGCCTACTTCAATTGCTGGCACCCAGGAAGCACTCAAACATTTGCTGGGTGAATGGACAAATGAATGGATGAATGAATGAGTAAACTCCTGAGAGCACCCAAGGCAGATCATCTTGGGGTGAAAATGAACTTTCAGAGGCCTCCACACCCTCAGCCTTTTCTTTTTGGAGCATTAATTATCTATGGGATGGCTGAGCCGAGAGCCGAAAAGTTCAGGTTTTCTCTCCACGGAGCGTGGGCAGCCCCAAGCTGCAGCGCTGTGGTCCCATCAGAGTTGGAGAAGGACACTCTGTGGGCAAGTGCAGCCCTGGAGTCTTAGCTGAGCTTGTGGACAGAGTCTGGAGCGGTGGCTCATCAGGAGGCAGCTGTGGGGTAAGCGCATCCTTTGACACCGCTCATACCATTCATCAGATGAGTAAGGAGTTGTCCCGGACCGGCGACCTGTGCTGACGTCTCTTGCACAGCAAAGGAAAGGAAGAAAAGTCACAGTTATATGTTGTGATTTGCAGTATTTTTAGTTTACAAGCCAACTGTTTATCACATTAGGACATTGATCTATAAATAAATTTGAGAGCAGTGATACATCTGGGCCCTTGCAGGCTCCGGTTGAGGCAATGGTCTGCGAATGTATTGGTCTGTGTCCGTGATCCTGGTATTATTAATGTCGCGCTTTCACTGCCGTGATCAGTCTCACCCTCCGTTACCACATCCTCGCCAAACCTTTGTTCCCCGGCCAGGCCCCATTGGTCAGTTCTTGTGCGTTTGACTAACATCAAGTTACATCCAATTCTGGCTGTATTTCAGACACGTCATTAATTTTCATGAGCTCTTCCTGTTATTTCTATACGCTTTCCCTCGTTTTTAGTGTATTTTTCTATTATCCAGAGATGCTTCCCCTCTGTGCAGCAACAATTACCTAAATGCCCTTGAATTAAGGATAGCTGCCTCTTTGACATGTGTACACTCTACCTTCTTGATAATGGTTACGCCTATTTCATTAGTTATATGAGATTTCTCATCATTTTGTTGTCTCTGCACAAGGCTGTATTGTCAGGCACTTTTGCATCCATGCGGGGCAATCTTACATGCCGCCCGTTTCCTGCTCACATTCTTGCTTGAGACGATCTGCCCCAGTACGTTGTGTTTGCTGTCGTCCAGCCAACATTGGACCATGGGTGTCTGCTGCTTTTATCGGACCTGTAAAACTCTGTCCTTCTAGATGGCTACCTTACTCAAGCATAGAGCAAACTAATAGAATTTGAATGCAGCTCTTTCAAATTGCCTAAAATGCTACTTAGTATTGTCACTAGCTAAAGTCACCACCCCTTTACTATTACTCGGATCAGAGATGAAATCCAAACATGGTCTTCTTCATTCAGAAATCCTGGCAATATGATCATACCCAGGTGCATTTTATTTTTTCTGAATTTTTTAAATTATAAGAAGTTCAAAATAAAAATTTCAGACCATGATGAAGTTTGAAAAAGAAGGCTGTAGAAGACACTTCTGTCAGTGCCTCCCTTGTCTCTGGCACTGGGGTCCCACCCGGCATTGGTGGCCCACCCAAGGCAGCAGGGCCAGCCCGGTAACCCTTGGGTGCAGCGGCAGCCCAGCATGCCTAGGCCTTGGGTGATGACATTCTAGCCTCTTCCCCTCCACCGGGCTCACTCTCACAACTGTCCTGCATGTTCCCTGAGTCCCAGCCGCCCACGGAGGGGAAGCTGTTTTTCCAGATCCTAACTGGAAAGTTTGCCTTCCCTGTGTCAACTCCCCCTGCCCTACAGGGCTTCCTAGGACCGACTCAACTAGACAGCTTGGGTAAAAATCTTTGTATTGATACATGGAAGAATCCAACTTCACACAGCAACTGAAAAAGAAAAAAACCAAACTCTAATAATAGCAATCAAGCATCTATCCAGAAGTAACCAACGTAGCCTCTGTCTTTCTAAACCCAAACTTGATTTCCTCCTTCCTCAGTGTAAGATTCTTTCTTACACACACACAGTTTTGGGGAAAAAAAGGGAGTGGAGGAATCGTATTCCATTGCGAGAGCTGATCATAGGAATTGGGTCATTCCTGTCACATTCGATTAAGTCAGAGTCTAGAAGCCGGGGGAAAGCACGCAGGACGCAAACTCTGCTATAAGAGTGCGGTTCTCTGAGTCAGGCTGCGGAAACTGCCGCTGTGACCCGGGACCAGTGGCAGCTGCTGAGACAACTGGCCGCAACTCTAGTGCTGATTTTCTCCACTGCTGTCGCCCACCAGTGGGAACTTGCCAGCCCCCCAGAGCCTTACTAGCACCAAGGAACTTTCTCAAAGAGCAATACGTAACATTTCTCCTTTTGCTAAAACCTCCAACCTTCTCTTTGTTTTTCAGACATACCAAAGACCACTTGGTCTGCATGTATACCCTGAATTGCAATTCTTCTCAAATACAACATTAAATTTAGAGATTTGAATCGACATTTTTATTTTGACTTCGACGCCATTCTTTCTGTTTTCCTGAAGCCCTGCCTGTGCCCAGGAGGGAAGGTCGATTGTGAAGATGGCAACTTGGGGAGGGTCCCTGGCTTGTGGGGTCGGGGAAGCAGAAATTGTGCCCGGAAAGCAGAGAGAGGAATTCCCCAGAAGGAGGGGCAGGAATGGTGGCAGGTGGCACTGTTACCTGTGTCATGTGGCTCGTTCTCTTCCCCTCAGCCCCCTGGACATCCAGCACTGCATCTGCTCCTTGTCCCCCAAGACGCCACCCACTTAGTGCCGACCCGGCTGCCAGCAGGCTCTCGCCCGTCACATGCTCAGCACACGCCTCCCGCCAGCCCCACGCACCTGACCTCGCTTCTGAACTGCCCCGAGCCTCTCCTTCCCTGTTCTCGCTCCTCCCACACTCACAACTGCATCCTGAGGGCCTGACATAAAGGCCTTTAGAAAACATGTCTTTGTTGGTTGATTAAACTAGAGATATTTTAACTTTTTACAAAAATTCCCAAAGTTGGGAATTCCTGGTCTAGTTATTTGGATGTCAAGGTTCATATGCGAAATTGTGTGCATATTCTGATTATTTTAATTATTCATAGTACAACATCGTAAATTCTTTAGAAAAGTTTAACAGGTCCTTTAAAATATTATTTGCTTGTACTACCAAATTTAGTGTTATATGGTCTTGTATTTTGTCTTGTACTAACCATATTTAGCATATAGTGAACTTGGACAGAATTAATTATTCTGTGTCAAATAATAAGGAAGAACATTTATTGTGTGTTTACTATGAGCCAGGCACTGTTCTAAGCTTTTTAAAAAAATCCAAATGCCCCCCAAATCCTAGGAGGCAGCCGCGGGTATGGCATAGAAGTAGAACAGTGGGCTCGGTAGATACCCACGTAACCAAGAACACAGTGTGACAAAAGCCCACACAGGAGTCCCCACCTCACTATATTGTGTGGTTTGGGACAAGTCAGTTTCCTCGCCCATGAAGTGCGGGTGTTGGCTGTATTGCCTGCCTTTCCGGGTACCCTAGGACTTAATTGAGCCATTTGCAGGTGCTTCCTGAAAGATAAAAGGCTACCCAAATGGTGTTAGATATGCGGGTGGGAAAGGGCCTTTTTAAAAATACTTGTCATTTAAGCCAGGGGTGGTGGCTCAGCCTGCAGTCCCAGTGACTGAGGCAGGAGATGCCCTGGGGCCAGGAGTTTGAGGCTGCACTGAGGCATGACTGTACCGCTGCTCTCCAGCTGGGGCAACAAAGCAAGACCCTGTCTCTTAAAAAAAGAAAAAGTTAAAAAAAATTGTATTCACTCAGCAAAAGCTGTTACTATTAAGTATCGTTCTTTTTGCTTTTTGGGTTTTTTTTTTTTTTTTTTTGAGACAGAGTCTCACTGTGTTGTCCAGACTGGAGTGCAATGGCACCATAACAGCTCACTGTAACCTTGAACTCAAACTCCTGGATTCAAACGGTCCTCCTGCCTCTGCCTCGCAAGTAACTAGGTCTGGCTATTTTGCCCAGGCTGGTTTTGAACTTCTGGCCTCAAGCAATCCTCTCACCTTAGCCTCCCAAAGTGCCGAGATTACATCCATGAACCACAGCACCCAGCCAAGTATTGTTCTTATGTGGGCCTCGGTAACATTTAAACTGCATCAGAAACAAACAAAAAAGACAAAGAAATAATAACTATCAGGAAGAAAAGCAATATTTATCATCTGACAGACAATTTTATTAGAGGTTGGACCTGTCATGAGGCCTGGGAAGATGTAGAAGTATTTTTCTTGTTAGCATTGAGTAGGTCTTTAGCAACAAACAGTGCCTTTGAAATGAACTGTTTTAAATAATATGATTTAAAAATACACAGGAGTAAATCAGAAGACCATTGTAAATCAAGGTCTCACAGTACTGAACTTCGTATCTCCTTTGTGAAATGTATGATTAATCTTTCTGCGGCCAGGAAAGTGATCCTTCCTGGTGGAGAGACTGAGTGTGGAGCTGCAAGTTCCCTCACCTTGGGGACAGTCCTAGCATGACTCCTGATCCAGCTGTCTGCTGCCTGTCTGAGGACCACGGAACATGCATGCTGCTCTGTCTTGCAAAGCGCAATGTTTATTGGTTTTCAAAGAGTAAACATCTACCAAGACACATGTGCTTATTTTGTCTTCTTTCTGGTGAGCTGGAAAGAGCTGGATTTTGCCATGATGAAGACATTTCTCTGGTTGCAAACGCTGTGCCCCCACTAGCTGTGACATTTTCACCCTGACAGCTCAGTAGTGAAAGTCTCCAGCATTTACCTAACTGGGGTTGGTTATAGAACACTAGTTATTATAAGGATTTTATCCTGGAAAATAAGGCAAGTCTAATACGTCATTTCTCAGTTAATCCTAAAAATTTATTCTATTTGAGTAAATTGTATGCTTAATACTGAAATTATGAAAATACTTTTCACCCAGCAAGCGCTCACTGGTGCTCTGCAGAGCGGTTGGTTGGGAACACTGTATTGCAGAACTTTCCACAGCATTTACTGATCTGTGTCTGGCACATGAATCCCTTGACAGGAACTGTCTAGGGCTGAGATTTTACGACCTCTATATAGATCCAAAGCTTTTAATCGACCTTTCACCTTTATCATAGCATCACCTAGCAAATGGGCAGGAATGGTCTTCTGACATCAAATTCCACATTTAATTATGTTAAGATGGTTCTGTTGTGCATAGTTCTTACACCTAAAGATTGTGAAATAGTTCTGAGCCAATGTGGTCACATGCCCTGTAAAATTACATAACCAGGAGAGCCTTTCTTCCTCCAGCTTGGTAATACGGGACTACTGTCGTGTTCCCCAAAGGCTTCAAGAAGCAACTAAACTTACCAGCCAACTATTGTCAAGAGAAACAGCAAGGTATCGGTTGTGCCAACATCAGAATAGTTCTGGTCAGACTAACTCTGGCATCTACATTGGTAATACTGAGCAAGCCTGTTTAGCAAGTTAACTCATGACATTGGTTATGTCAACAAGTACAAACCAGGTTACTTAGATGCTACACCCAATTGGTTTAGACTTTAGAGGATTCAAGATGGAAAACAGAAAGCAGTTTGCTTTTAAAGGAGAATTCAAAACCAGGACTTTTACTCTTGAAGTTATTAAATCTACTCATGGATCTTAGACAGCATTGCTCATGAAGAAGTGTGATGGAGAGGCTATCCATTACACAAACATGCAGCGTGTGATTGTTCCTCTGCTGTACTCCAGAGGAATGAGATCATTTGCTGAATCACCGTAATCTTTGCTGAATGAGGAGGACATGAGGAAGAGCCGGTGTGTCATTTCCCTGGCGGTGGTTGGAACATTTGGTGTTTTGCCATCTAGACTCTGAGCATCCTTTCCCACCGCGTGCTAGGGATGGGCAGGGTGTGAGCATTTGCTGACTTCTGGTTGAAACTTCACTGCCCCTGCCAACTTTTCAACATACGCAATATGTAAATAAACACTGAAATGTATGGGGAAAAAAGAAATGATATATGGTATGAGTCCATGTATAGGACATCCTCAAAAAAGACAAAACCTTACTGGTGGAGTGGTTTTGGGGTACAAGGAAAGAGTAACTACAAAGGGATTGCATGAGGAAGTCTTTTTGCAGGGTGCAACTGCTCTGGTAGTGGTGGTGGTCCCACAAATATGTACGGGTGTTAAGATTCATAGAACTGTTACCTTAAAAAGTCATTTTTAACTGTATGATCTTTTAAAAACAAAACTTAAAAATGTGTTTATTATTTTAGAATAGCTAAAATAATAAAAACTTGGAAAATATGACCAAAAGTTAGAACTTATGCCTATTTATAAATGCTTAAAAAGGAATGGAATTTGAATGACATATGTGGCTTTACTTTTTCAAGTATATTTTTATTTTTATCAAGATAGTGCAAGTATGTGATTTGAGACAATGAAACTGTACCCTGGTACTTGCAGTGAAGAGCAGTCGACTCCATCTGTTGACTTTCTGCTGTGTGAGACGAGAACCAAGCCCTCTGTGCCCCTCCTACTCTTCCTCCTCCCTGTGTAGACACGTGGCTATGTTCAGACCCCCGCCGGTGGGCCTCGTATGTGTAGAGGGCACGGGTTCCATTTCACTCTTTGTTCCCTCAGTGAGAGACACGGGTTTTCATTCCCCCGACCTTGCTGGATGAGAACATCTGCACCCTTACTGACTGCCTCACCTCCACTCCCTTCTTTTTCTTCCATCATCAAGTTTTATTTTTACATTTATTTATTTATTGAGACAGAGTCTCACTCTGTTGCCAGGCTAGAGTGAGTGCCGTGGCGTCAGCCTAGCTCACAGCAACCTCAAACTCCTGGGCTTAAGCGATCCTCCTGCCTCAGCCTCCCGAGTAGCTGGGACTACAGGCATGTGCCACCATGCCCGGCTAATTTTTTTTTCTATATATTTTAGTTGGCCAGATAATTTCTTTCTATTTTTAGTAGAGACGGGGTCTCGCTCTTGCTGGTCTCGAACTCCTAACCTCGAGCGATCCACCCGCCTCGGCCTCCCAGAGTGCTAGGATTACAGGCGTGAGCCACCACGCCCGGCCCATATATTTATTTTTTTGAGACCAGGTCTCACTCCTGTCACCCCAGTTAGGTGCAGTGGCATCATCATAGCTCATAGCGACCTCAAACTCTTGGGCTCAAGCAATCCTCCTGCCTCACAGCAGGCCGCACATCCATGGGGCGGGGCGGCTGCTGCGCACCTTGAGGGGACAAGGTGAGGAGCAGGGCACAGTCTGGGGCATCCTTAGACCGAGGTGCTGTCCTGACTCGGGAGGACTCCCCAGGGCCATGCAGCTTCCCAGCGCGGGGCAGAGGAAGCAGAGGCCAGTTGCAGGCTTCCCTTGTCCCACGGAGGCAGGGACACTGGAGACTTTTGGCTGCACCCAGTGGGGTCCACCTTCTAGACCAGCTCTTCTCAAAGTCTGATGTGCAGGTGAGTCCCTGGGGACCTTGTCAGAATGCTGTTTGGGTGGGGCTTGAGAACCTACATTCCCAGGAAGTTCCCAGTTCCGCGCTGGCCTGCTGAACACACTTCGAGGGCCAGGTGCGTGGGCACGGACCTGCCTCCCAGCGCCGGGCAGAGGTGAGGAGGGCCCCTCAGGAGAAAGCAGTCAGGCCAGTTTGGCCCCACACCATCAGGACTTGGGCCGGCAGTTTGCAGGGACTGTCTGGGAAGACCATCTACCCAGCCCCATCGATGACTGATGACGGAAGCCAAGAAAGCATCTTGCCAGGTACAGCCTTGGCAGGGAGACAGAGCCACAGGTCTGCTGGGAAGTTGGGTTGGAGTGCAGCCCTTTCCCCTGGGTGAGGGGCAGGAAGACGGCCCCAGCCCTGCCGGTTCCTGCTCTAGAAATTGGAATATGAGTCCCTGGGTCTCCTGGGGACAGTCCTGTTCAAGGCCCCCAGGTGTTAATCAAACATTCGAGTTCAGATGTCAGATGAACAGTGGGATAAAGTCTGGGTTTCAGGGGAGTGGTTCGGGCAGAAGTCATCAGCTGGTGGGTGACATTTAACCCCCGAGTGGAGATGGCTGTCTCTGAGGGGGCGTGCAGGTGGAAAACCCGCCTGGGGTGAGCCCTGAGGCACGGGGTGTTGGAGGTCACCGGCTGAGGAGGAACCAGTGGCTGAGGAGGAGTGGCCGGAAACCATGCTTAGAGGGCTCAGCTTTGCAGAATTTCTTTCTTCTCTTTGAAATAGCAACAATAGCAGTGGCAGCTACTATTTACTGAGCATTCTGTGTGCCAGGCAGGGATGAGTGTTCTCAATGACTTTCTTATTTACTCCTCTCAACAACCCATGCATGCAGTGGGCGTCACTGTGCCATGGAGCAGGTGGGACGCTGGCCCTTTGCCCATGTTCCCAGAGCGGAGCTGTCAGTGGAGGAGGAAGTGTCCGGCTGTGGCTCCGGTCCATTCCCAGGGCCCCGTCGCCCATCCCTGACAGCCACACTGTCCTGTGTCCCCAGGAGGATGCAGACCAGCCCTGATGCAAGCGTAACTGGATGGGGGCGTGCAGCTCCCCCGTCACCCACGAAAGCAGAAACTACACTAGGTTCTTATCGTGGGGAGCGCTTCACGTGCTCACGTGCCTTCATGCTTACTGTGTAAAGAGCAGCAAGAGTGGACTCGAGTGACAGGATGTAGGCTGGCCCTAGAGAGCCACTCCTGAGCGTGAGGTTTGCAGAAGCACCGAAGGAGGACTGTGGATGCTCTTACCCTCTGGTGCTTAAACAAGAACATAGAGCACCTGTGAGCCGGTGGCCACGTCCCCCACAGCCCTGCTCAGGTGACTGCCCATGTCTAAGGTGGCATCTGCTCCGATGCATGGGAATGAACTCAGTGACCTCTTAGAACTGGTTTCATTGCCAACAAACATTTATTCCAGGCTTATAATGTGAAATGCCTTGCACTATGAGTTATTTGGAAATAAAGAAATAGAATCCACAGACACATGCTTTACAAGCTAGTTACATTTTTACGAGAGTCTATGACTCAAAGCTGGGGACAATAAGAAGCTGTGCTCTGTGTTTACTCTGAGCTTCGGGTGGGTTTTGCTTTGGGGTGATCAGGCCAGGAGTCAGCTGTTTCTCTGGGGACCCCTTAACGCCAGAATGCTGAGCAAATATAAAAACTTATTACATAGACTCTCCAATTTTTTTCTATATATTAGCATTTGTTCCATTTTGCAACATATAGATCTACCTAATTCTTTGTGAAGTTGTGAAAGATTCCATTATATGGTCATATCATATGTATTTTTAACCATTTCCTCTTGAATAGCAGTAAGTCGTTTCCATGAGCTGGGGTGCTTGAATTCCTCTTTCTCTGCTGGCTCGACTTCTTATGTTGGGTATTAACATCAGGCTCATCCCAGAGGACAGTGTTTCAGATGGCTAAGATCTCCACGCCCTGTGATATAAACCTGTCATGAGGAGTTGTCCATTGGTTTACTGCAAGGCCTTTTTGAGCCATAGGTTAATATATTAATGAAGACTGTGGCTGTTACCCTACATTAAATAATGACTGTGAATGACTGGAAGAAAAACATCCTTATGTTCTCCTGCAGTGTGAGATTGATGAGAATGGATTGCCCTGCCAAGAGAACTCAAAAATATTACAACCTTTTATTCCTCTGCAGCTTGGACAAGTGTGTATTCATTTCTACGTTATTACAAAAAAACCTCTTACAATGATTCTGAGCTAAAAACACATTAAATCATCACTTTAATTATATCGAAACAGAACACTGAGATTCTGTCACTAATCTAGTTTAATCTTGGCATCTCAAGCTCATCCAATATTTTATTTCTATTTGGGTCATATTAGTCAATTGGGCATAAGCTAGCAATATTTATCTTATCAGTTTATTTTGGTAAAGTAGTAAATTATGACAGAATTATAATAATTCCTCAGTTCATATACATCTCACAATCACATACAAACTTGACATTTTAAAATGTGGTCTAAATTCAATATTAATAATAACACTTCCATGATTGTCTCTTCCGCTTTTCCAGAAGATTTACACGGCTTGGAATATTCTGGATGCTATTTTTCTCTCTGAAACTCTACTGTTTAGGGTTTTATTTGTGGCATTACCTCTGTGCAAGTAAAGACAATGAGAGCCACATACAGTATGACATTATGACATTGAGCTTTAGCAAAAAAACTGGAAACAAGGGTGTGGGTAGGTAGGGGGGACAGGCTGGGCCCTGAATGCTGGTAGATTCCACCAGGATGGCCTGAGGGGAGGCCCGCAGCGGGCCAGGGGCTGTGGAAATCCAAGGCATGTTGCTCATGTCCCCAGAGTTATCTAGGGGAGGCAGAGGAAACCCACGCCAGGTGTCTTCCTTGGAGCCCTGCTGCTGTTCCTTCGACAGGCCACCTGCTGAGTGCCAGCTCCTTGCAGGCTCAGGTGCTGGGTCCGGGCCTGCCTCTGCCTAGGTTAGGGCCAGTGGGTTGGACTGGGGAGCCTCCCAGGGTCAGACTTATAAGCTTGGTAAAATTTTCACGATTCAGGCTCTTGCCCTTCGCTTCACAGGTTCAGAAACTGGCTTTCAGTGAAGACTTAAAGCAATTAAGTTCGGGGACAGACACATAGTAGCCAAGTTCATAGAAGTGGTGAGGAACACAGAATTCTAGTTTATCTAACGCACGATGAAATGATCACAGAGCCAGGGTGGTTGGGTCTCATTCAAGACCAGCCCGTTTTCCCGTGTGCAGGTCTCTCTGGGACGCTAACTGCCATCAAGGGGCTGCCCGGAGGGCACGAGCCCACGGGAAGGGTGTGCGTGTGCTTGATGGCAAGATGCCTAGATAGCTTGATGTATCAAGGAGACATGGTCCTGCCAGTGTCCCCGCAGCACTTACGTCTACCAGCTGCAGCCTTCCACATGCCTGTCCCAGTGAGACGGACACGATGGGGGCTCTGAGTAGGACCTGACATCCCTGGGTGAGCCTGCCAGCACTGGCCAGCGCGCGGACGGCTTATCCTAAGCCTTCGTGGGCCACGAACCCCTTTGGGGATTAACCCATTGATTATTTAGACATGTTAATATATTCAATTAGTTTATGGTTACATGTTCCAGAAGTCTCCTTCGTCTCCTCAGCCTGCCCTAGGTAACGCAAACCAGAAGGGCCCACCAGCAGACATACGTTCAGCACAGACACACACAGACTCCTCCACCCCACGCACCTACACCCTCACTAACGCTGAAGGCCAGGGGAGGAAGGAAGGCCCATGCTGGGTCCTCTGTGGTGGCTCCTTCTGGGTCTCAGCCCTCTTGCCCGAGACAGAACAGGCTGGCTTTTAACCTGCCAGTTCAGGAATAGTTCAGCTCGTTTCCATATCTCCTTTCCAATTGGTTGGGTGATAGAATTAGTTCTGTATGTTACAGAAAGATGTTTTTGCAATATATGTATAGTCTTTGGAGACAGAGTCTCACTCTGTCACCTCGGCTAGAGTGCAGTGGTGTCATCATAGCTCACTGCAACCTCCAACTCCAGGGCTCAAACGATCCTCCTGCCTCAGCCTCCTGAGTAGCTGGGACTACAGGCATGCGCCACCGTGCCCGGCTAATTTTTTATATTTTTTGTAGAGACAGGATCTCGCTCTTGTTCAGGATGGTCTCAAAGTCCTGAGCTTAAG
This sequence comes from Lemur catta, assembly GCF_020740605.2. Taxonomy (NCBI): domain Eukaryota; kingdom Metazoa; phylum Chordata; class Mammalia; order Primates; family Lemuridae; genus Lemur; species Lemur catta. The sequence continues at coordinate 1,299,761 of NC_059138.1, forward strand.
TGATCCTCCTACCGTGGCCTCCCAGAGTGCTGGGATTATAGGTGTGAGCTACCGTGCCTGGCCTGCAATTTTTTTTTTTATTGTGGTAATATACATAACATAAAATTTGCCATTTTAGCCATTTTTAAGCATACTGTTCAGTGGCATTAAGTACATTCTTACTGTTGTGCAGCTGTCACCACCATGCCAATCTCGAACGCTTTTCATCTTCTCCAGCTGAAACTCTGTTCCCATCAAACAGTGGCTCCCCCCTTTACCTCCCCAGCCCCTGGCAACCACCACTCCACTTCCCATCTCTGTGAATCTGGTTATCCTGGAGACCTCATATAACTGGAATCAGGCAGTTATTTGTCCTCTTGCGTCTGGCTTGTTTCACTTAGAATAATGTTCTCAAGGTTTACAAATAGAGTTTTAAGGGCTTAAAATTGGCTAATACCTTACAAAAATCTCTTGCAGAATCTCTCTTATTCTAGAGGAAGCAGGAAGAAAAGCAAAAGGGCAGGGGCGCGTTGGGAGGGAATGCGATTGACCCTCTTCTCCTTTGGACGCCATTAAATCCAGTTTTTCTGGGGGTGGTGCACGGATTCTGCTCTGCTTAGAGGTTTCAGGCTGGCTCCAGGGACAAGACTATCCTGAGGAAAGGTGAAGGCACCCGTGTCTGAGAGGCGCCTCCCAGGGCGTCTGAAGTGTATGTTTGTTGTGACGGTTGCCTGATCCCAACGAGGGTGGAGGGCAGGGCCTCACTCCCACTCGGGAGGCGAAAGGGCAGATACGCATTCCCTCTTCCCACCTGCGCAGCTGGAGAGTGGGCACCTAACTGCAGCGCAGCCAATCGGACGTGACTGTCCAGGACGCTGACACTTAAAGGCGTCTGTCTCGCTGGTCAGGTTTCTTCCTTTCACGGCAAGATGCCAGGACCGTGGGTGGCAGCAGCTCTTGTAGACTCTGCAGAGCGCCAGGATCCAAGTGCCAGGTGGCACTGGAGAGGCAGCACTCGGAAGCAGATGACCAAGACAGGCCAGGAAAGGGGTTCAGGGGTCGGGGCACATGAGTCCTACTGGAGCCTTCATGCAACTATTTGGGGTCTGCCTGTTCTGTCTGGTGCTGCTGGGGTACCCACCGGTCCCCACTGGTGCTACCTGAGGGGCACAAGGAGCTTCCTAAGGCCAGGCCACCTGGCACTCTAAGTGGGACAGGCCTGGGTACTTCCTGGGCCGGGTGCGTGTTGCGCTGGGTTCCCCTCCTACTGCAGCCTCCTGTGGCTCTGTTCCTCCCGGTGGGAGAGGGCAGTGTGATGCCCTGGCCACTTAGTGTCACCGAGCGCCCAGTCAGTCCCTTGCCAGCACTGCCGGCCTTGCCCGGTATTGTTGGGAGAATTGCTGTTTGATCTGAGGGAGGAGTGAGCTCACCTGGGACACCCCCTGTTGAAGGTGTGGGCCAGGAGACACCGGGCCGGGGTCACCTGTGCTGCCGGTTGGGGCTCCCTGACCAGCGCGCTGTCCTCCCTCTGCTGGCAGAGTTCCCCTGCGGGTCCTGCTTGGTGCCAACCTGCTCTTTATCGCACTGTCCTGTTTAATTATCTATGTAGCATTTGTCAAGTACCTGGCATTTTAACTAATTAGCTAATTATATTTGTCTCTCCTCCTAAAGTATAAGCATAAGACAGCTAAAATCTGTAAGAATTGCTCTGTATTTATGTGTTTATGTCAGTATTTACTTACAAGCTTTATTTACGTATATGGTCTCAGTTCCTAGATAAAGTCAATCCTAGTAAGCTAAATGAGAGGATGAAAGCCAGAAAGGAAGAAAGGGAGTGAACGTGGACGTCTTCTTCACCCCAAACAAGACTCTTGGTCGCCCTATTCAGTGTATGAAGAAAGAACAAGTTCAGAGCAACTTCCTAGGGCAGGCCAGGTGAGTGCGACTGTCACTCACAGTGCCGACTTGACTCTCCTGTCCTGCAGGGGTAGAAGTGGGCCATCCTCAGCAGATGGGGGAATGTCCACTTCGACTCCGTAAATACAAGGGAGAGAGTGTGAGGGGCAGGCTGCGGGGTTTATGCCCGGCCTTTGCCCAGAAGCACTGGGAGGGGTGAGCTTGGGCCTGGCTGGGGTCACAGCCCACACTACACTGACAGCCGCCACCCCCGACTGGCCCTGTCCACCTGCAGGGAAGCGGGAGGAAGCCCTTTGCCAGGCTGGCAGCACTCCAGGGAGCCGACTCCTGTCTGTGCCCCTCAGTGAAGGACCGGGTCACCCAGTTGTGCAACTGTGTGGAGCTGCTAGTCTCATCACTTTTTCTCACTCTCTCTTTTTTTTTTTTGAGACAGAGTCTCACTCTGTTGCCCAGGCTACAGTGCCGTGGCGTCAGCCTAGCTCACAGCAACCTCAAACTCCTGGGCTCCAGCGATCCTCCTGCCTCAGCCTCCCGAGTAGCTGGGACTACAGGCATGCGCCACCATGCCCGGCTAATTTTTCTATATGTATTTTTAGCTGTCCATATAATTTCTTTCCATTTTTAGTAGAGATGGGGGTCTTGCTCTTACTCAGGCTGGTCTCGAACTCCTGACCTCAAGCTATCCTCCCACCTTGGCCTCCCAGAGTGCTAGGATTACAGGCGTGGGCCACCGCGCCCGGCCCTCTCACTCTCTTTCTGGGAAGAGGAAAACCGTGCTAAATAAATAATTGCCAATCAACAAGAGCCTGGAACCTCCTTTGGCCTGTCCTTGAACAGCACTGAATTCCTTTACTAGTTTGTGTGCCTAACACGAGTCTATTTATTTTTGCTAATGAGAAAGAAGGAGAAGATTGGGAATTTTACAATGTTAGACACTACACTTTACAAGCCAACCAACTTAATTATTGACAAGGATCAAGGATATTCACCTTCCCTACTATTTGTTATCATAGCATGCCTAAGGGGAATTAATCACATTTGATTTTCATTAGAATGGAATACTCATGATTTCAGAAGAAAGCTTATCTCTGCTAATCTGAAATTAACCTGACTTAATCTTTCTAATGTTTCTGAAACAAATCTTTCAGAAAAAGAATGGTGTATGGTTTCTTTTAAATTACCTAACTGTAGAAATTGACTCAGTGACTTCAAAAATGATTCCTCATTTAATGCTATATGTTTATTTGCATGCTTTTCCTTGTAATTGTTATTTAAATTTCAGATTAAATTCCACCCCCAGACTCATACCAGGAGCAAAGCTACACAGATATCATTGTTAGAAGAATTAAATATACTATTTAAGAGAGGAAGTAAGAGCATCACCAACTTTAACAATTGTATTAATAGAGGCTGATGATGCCAGGAGCTGAGACGTTAGGACTGTTCCTAAGACAGGCTGTAGAATCTCTGTTTCCTGAGGTCTATCAGAACACACACACACACACACACACCCCTGAAGGCAGGAGGCTGGGTAGGTTTTGAGGTCTCAGCCTTAAAATTTTAAAACAACCAAATGAAAAATAAAAACCCACGTTTTAATGATAAAGTCATAAGGTAGAAACTGAGAGAATGACAATGATCCAGCGAGTTTAGACAGTGTAGACAATATGTATCATTCAGCACAAATATTTACTCCATCCTCGGTCATCTACAGCATAATTCAGACACAATTATTATAGGTCTGTGGTGTCAGATAGTATAATATAACATAATAATGTAACATAATACAACATAATGCAACACAACAGAACAATATACAACATAAAGTGATTGATATAGAGTAATGTAACACAAGGTAACATGAAGTAACACAACATAACATTATAATGTCATATAATATACTATTTGTAACTGGATTTCTGCTACCCATCCAGGTCCTTTCCAAATCTTTCTAAGCAGTCTGAAGCCAGGCAGTAGGCAAGAGGTACACCGTCACCGAGGGGCTGAGCACAGTTACAGGGTAAGTCAAACTTTGAGGTCACAATTGATGCCATTAACAGTCTACATTGAAAATAAACTACAAAACACCTTTGCAGGGATGGAGACATACAATTTCGATAATGTGAGCAGTAAAAATTAGAGGAAGACCAAAAAAATGATTACAAAAATATTTTTTCAAATCAGCAGTTTTCACAGCACCCACAATAAACATTTATCAAGACAGCCATGTAATATAAAAACACCCACATCTATTTAGAATACCAAAATATGTTCTGGGAGCATTTCTCAATTCATAAATTGCAGGATGAATGTTTCTCCACGTGCTGGCCTGACATAACTCACACGGACATTACTTCTTGCCCTCAGCACACTCTTTGGAGCTGTGCATTATAGGAATGTCAGGCTGGATTTATAGGAAAGAGACTTCTGCAGGTGGCATTATTAATGGCAAATGGAAGAGTCACCAGATGTTGGAAATCGGAAGTACTGAAAAACCCCCTTTTCACTTGAAGGGCTATAAATCTACAAATAATCTTGAATTCACAAGCAAGCCTTTTATGCAGTAAGTTGATAGCAAATACATTACTGAAAAGACACTTAATTACCTTAAAATCTACCAGAGTTAGAAATGTCTTGGTGCTCTCAAATTATAATTTAATTTTATAAAAGTAAAAAACATAAACATTTTTACTCCTAATTGTTTTCCTTGAGTTTTACCTTTTATCCTCGTGTATACAAAAACAAAGCAGGGCTGTTTATAAATTAATATCCCGGACTGTCCCAGGAAGCCCCAATATTTTCTAGTAATATAAAAAGCTGATTTTGATGAACAAGAGAAAAGGAAGTTTTATCATACCTCCCGTATATGAAGCGGCAATCACAGAAGTCTCCAGCTTTGCAGAGACCATGTCTAGGCTCAGACCATTGTCTCCCTTAAACCACATCTTCTGTAGACTGAAGGGGCCAGTCAGGAGCTGGGGTGTGTGGACAGGTGCATTCCAGTGTATATTGGATTTTTTAATCTGTCTCTGTATTTGTGTCTGTATCTACATCCACCTCTGTATATCTGTATCTCATCTACCTGTAACTATTTACATATCTATATCTATAACCATACTCCATATACATATCAATAATTATCTAAATACATCTATAATATCTATACCCATATCTATAATTATATCAGTATCTCACCTATCTATAACTTATCCATATCTATACCAATATTGTATCCGTATCTGTAACTATATCCATACCCATACCCACACCACTATGTGTAACTTTCTCTCTTTTCTGGGGTGGCCACATGCAGTAGAAGAGAGAGCTCTGGACTTGGAGCAGAGATCTGAAGTTTAGAGCTGGCTCTACCACTTACCAGCTGTGCAACCTCGGTATGTTATTTAACCTCATTATATTTCCATTTCTTCATCTGCTAAATAGGGATGATAATCTTTGCTTATCTTGTTGGGTTATTGTGAATTTAAATAGTGGATGATGTGCTTTGTGAGCTACAAAATACCATAAAAAAGTCCAACATGGTTAGTGATAAATTTTTTAGGTCCAGTTTGGGTAATAATAAATTAGGATAAATTCTCCTTTTAAGCACATTCCCCAGAGAACGACAGTAATTTGTAGCATAAGAAACACGTTGGGAGAATCTGTGGGACACAAAGGAGGGGCAAGGAGTCCACTGGCCTCCAGCTCGGGCGAGGCCACGCGTGCACCTGTGCTGAGCCCTCACCCTTCCCGAGCCTCCCTGTTCTCATCTACAATCCTGTCACCTGATGACATTAAAAGACAGCGTAAGATCCATTTCACGTTCAAAGAAGTCTAGAGTTAAAGAAGAATTGAGTGTAAGGATAAATAACATCACCTTTGGTCCAAAATATTCCCTGCTCTAATTCATGATGGCACTTCTCCCCTAAATCTGGAGCCCTTTTGAGAAAAGAGAGATTGCTCCGAGGCCTTGGAGAGCAGGAGTGAGCGAATCATGGGCCGTGTCTCCATCTGTAAGGACCCCGCGTGGCCAGCCGTGCTGGGTTGCTGTTTTTCATGTAGCCTCAGTGCCCCCTAGCTCTGCTCAGGGCTCAGAACGCATCGTCACTGCCTCGAGGAGCACAAAGGAAGGCTCTGCCCCCTTTCGTAAGTAGAATAAACTTGAGGACAGATGGAGGGAGACTACTTACAGAGGGAGGAGCAGAGTAAAACTTCAGCCAACACATCAGGCTTTGTCTCGGGGAGAGAGACTCCAGTCTTCTGTTAATGTTTGTAACATTGCAAGGCCAGGTGCACACCGCTCACACTAGGCAAATGCTGAGTTACTAAAGCCTTTTTCACAAGCTACATTTTCTAAGCAAGTGCTTGTATGGGTAGTTCTTGCATTTAAGTTTTAGGTGTATAGTATGGAAGGTGTTTTGCTTCATTTTCAGATTTCTTGATGAGGTAAACACATAAGCCATTTCCAAGAGTCTGTTACTGTCTGTTGCCTCCAATCATTGTCTACAAAACATTTTTCCTGAGAACCAATGTGAGAACTATGTTCAGTCCTGGGTAGAAGAAATTACAGGACATGGTCTGTGCCTACGGAGAATTCATACTAAGAAAGACAAGATATATATACAAAAAGATAAACAATGATAAGAACTTCCTACTCTGTCATATATCACATAAAACCAAAAAGCAACACAAGGGTCTTAGGCTACTGCTTTGTTGGTTTGTGTGTTTGTTTGTCTTGATGTTTTAAAGAATCATAGAAACCTTCCCAGAAAATAAACTCACGTGAGATCAGCAAGCCCTGCACAGACTGGATGATTTTTCTGCATCCTCCCAGCTCACACAACTTAACCCTGCCCTGACTGCCACTGGGAAGCAGTTCTTCAGTGCAGGGCCTTGGTGTGGATTTTTATGTCCTAATGATTTGCTAATAAATTTACAAATGAGCACAGTCTGAAAGCCTGTCAGGACATCCAGCAGCGTTTCACACCTTGCTTTAAAGTGTATGTCACGGGGATTATTGAGCTGGCTTCCTGTATAGAGTGATTTTATGACACTCACTTGAAAATTGGTTTAAAAATGCTGTAAAAGAGGAACATTAGCAGCAGGATGTTTAGGAATGCCACAACTCAAGGGTGCATAGAGGTGACCAAAATATTTCTGTACAGGTTTACAAGCTACCGACATGGGCCTTCCCAGCTCTTTAAATAACACGTGGCAGAGGCACCTGCTTCATGCCTGTGCGGAGATGGCCAACAGCTGGGAGCTGGTTCTCTTACGACGGCCTTTTGCCCTGCCAGTGAGCCTGGGTCGTGTGGAGGAGTGACTGCAGGTGTGACCTGCCCATGGAGAGGGGACCTTGGAGGCTCACACCTATGCCTAGAGCCATTCTTCATATGTTTTTGTCCACTGGCTTGGCTTGTAACCCAAGAGCCAAGAGCTGATAAAAAAGATGTTAGTTAGGCCAGGTGCGGTGGCTCACACCTGTAATCCTAGCACTATGGGAGGCCAAGGCGGTGGATCGTTTAAGCTCAGGAGTTCGAGACCAGCCTGAGCAAGAGCGAGACCCACCCCCCCCCACCGTCTCTAAAATAGAAAGAAATGATCTAGACAGCTAAAAAATATATATAGAAAAAAATTAGCTGGGCATGGTGGCACATGCCTGTAGTTCCAGCTACTCGGGAGGTTGAGGCAGGACAATCAATTAAGCCTAGGAGTCTGAGGTTGCTGTGAGGTAGGCTGATGCCATGGCACTCTAGCCCGGGGAACAGAGTGAGACTCTGTCTTAAAAACAAACAAACAAACAAACAAACAAAAAAACAGATGTTAGCTTAAATAAAGATATTCCTTGTTTTGGATAGGAAGACTCAAATGTAAAAGTGTCAATTCTCCCTAACTCAACTTCAATTAAACACCAAGAGGATTTGGGGGTGAGGGGTAAGGTAGTGACATATTATATAAAAATTCATATGGAAAAGTAAATATTTGGGAATAATCAGGAAACTCTGAGCCTGGGGACAAGGGGACACTCAATGGACTTGTCCCCAACCCAGCCACTGCCTTTTCCACATCTGCCTGCTCACTTCTGGGCCCAGTTCTCAGGCCTGGAACCCCTGGGCAGCCCAGCAAGGGGCCTGGGCTCTCAGGAGTTAACTCTGTTTCCTAAAGTTGTGGGGGCCTGAGGCCACTGTGCCTAGGGCTAGGGAAGATGCCCTGCTAGCCCCATTCCTCCCAGGACTTATGCTCAGTGGGCCCTCCTAAGGCTTGGTTCTGCGTTGGCAGCCCCAGGGGAGGCCTGGATGAGGCGTGTGTGCTCCTGGGTGGGTTCCCTGAAGTTCCTACAGGCACCACCTCTCCCCTACAGGCCGGATGGCAAGAGAAACCAGTTCCAACTCTGCCCTAGCAGGTCCTCGGGGCCCTCTACTAAGGAGGAACCCTGGGATGCTGTGATGGCTGGTACTGCAGAGCCTGATCCAAAAGCGTCTGGGCTGCTTCAACCTTATCCCAACTGCCCGACCCCCTCCAAGACTTGTACAAGCACACAAAGAATATGTGTAAGGAAATATGTTACAGCATTGTTCAAATAGGAGTACAAAGCAGAACAAAACTGTTAACAATCTGAATGCCTGTTCACATAAGACTGGTTAAATAAATGCAACATGTACTAGTCATGGACTACGTACTAATCATGCATTAAAAAGAACAAAATAGATGTGTACATGATGATATGGTAAAATAGCCAAAATATATTGTTTGGTAAAAATGTCAAGTGGCAAAACAGATCTCAATTGTGTGATTTTAAAAAAAGCTTATACAGGTGTAGAAAATTCTAGAAGAATGGCTAGAAAACCTTCCCTCCTGGTTGCATCCAGAGAACAGATCTGAGGGGGAGGGAGAAAGATCAACTTCCTACATACGCCTTTTTCTCCCCTAGAAAGCATCAAAAAAAAGCCAGTGTAAAAAGTGTAAGTTCAACAACCATTTTTAAAGCTCTTGATTGCCTTTCCTAGAGCAGTTTATGAGCCGTTGTCCAGTCAGAATATTTTCGCAGTCAGATGGTTTCCGGACCGTGGCTGTGGACCGGAGTTGCCAAGGCCCACACAGAGCCCTGTGGGCAGAGCCGCGCCAGGACATGCGTCTGCGGGGGCTCGCAGACACCAGCCTGCGAAGTGTTCACGACAAACCCATGTCTGCAGTACACACGGGACATCCTCTTCTCTTTCAGACTCACCCACTTCTGGCTCAGCATGTCCTTTTTCCTCCTTGATCTCTAGCCGAGGTGGCCAGGCTGTCCCTCCTGCCATTGTTTTGCTTCCTGCCATTCAGTGTTACAAAGTAAGCCTTCCCAGCAGTTGGATCCGCATCACACCAGATAAGGAATGTTTGTGTCTATACTGCCAAGGGGGAAGAACTTTAAATGGTTTCTCCGTAAGTCTCTTACCTTGGAATTTAGTGGGGTCTTGCTCTCCTGAGGCCATTTGATACCTTACTGTGTAACCTGAGGGACTTGGGATCTACAGTCTACACTAATCTAGGCCCCTGACACATCAGGCTCATAAACCCCAATTCTGGTTACACATGACCTGTCCTGTCTCTTTTCTCCTTTTCTTTCTGCTGCAGAGTCTTGATCACCTGTGTCTTTATACTTCAAGGAGAGCTAGTCAGGGACAGGTGAAATTTGCACCAAACTTATACTATAAAATCTTGTCGAACTCAGAGTCTGACACCAGGGGTTGAAGTGGTGACAGGTTGAGAGGTTGGAAGGTTGAGGAGGGTACTGTTTTTATGTGTGGATCTAGCTAACTTCAGTCCCACATCCATTCATTTCCTCTGATTAGTTCTTGCGAATCTCCACTCTTATGGATGCTCCAGCGGCAAAAATAAAGTCCTCACTTCCATTTTCAGCATCCTTTTAGTCTTTAGTCCCCTGTGTGAAAGTTACAAATTTGCCACACGTTTCTTAGAAATTGGTGAGCCTTTTATGGCTCTATAACCCAAAGTGTAAACCTCAGCACACGCCATGCTTAGATCCTGCTGTTCTAAAGGAGGAGGAGGAGCCAATGGCAATAATAATAGCAACAGCCAACTGTCACGGTGCCATTGTAGTCCATGGCTTATGTCATTCAATTACAATAACCAGATTGGTAGCTCTGTTATTCTCATTTTACAGATGAGAAAACAAGAGGCACAGAGCAGATAAGTCACTTGCTCAAGGTCATGCAACTGAGAAATGGTGAAGCTTGAATTCAAACCCAGTACTCTGATTTCCAAGACCCTGTTATTAACCATTATTCTAATTATCAAAGTATCAGTTCATCTAATAATGTTTATAAGATGCCAGGCCAAACATCCGGCACAACACAATGCTGCTCTGGGCTTGGCCGAAGGACTTACTGAGCAGGTGGCGCTGTTGTCTGTGCTGTAGCTGCGACTGGTTAACACATGGGATTTTTGTGCTGTCTGGAAATCCTGGTGCATTTCCCTCGCCCACTTCAGCTCCCACGCCCCAGGAAGGCTACTCTTACTTTTTCTCTCCTGGAGCTGCTAACCCTCCCCTGCCTTCTTCCCTCTTGTGGCCAACCTTGCTGTTCACTTCCCTGAGAAGAGTGGCAACCAGAAGAGAACTTTCACACGCTCTCTGTCACAAGTGGAGTTGTGTCCCTCCAAGTCCCCAGGACCTGAAAATGTGATCTTGATGGGAGACAGAGTCTCTATAGGAGTAATCAAGTTAAAATGAGGTCATATGGGTGGGCCCTAATCCCATAAGGCTGGTGTCCTTATAAGAAGAGGAGGAGATTAGGACACAGACACACACAGAGGGATGACCTTGTAAGGACAGAGGGGGAAGACAGCACCTGCAAGCCAAGGGGAGAGGCCTCAGCAGAAACCAACCCTGCTGACACCTAGACCTTGGACTTCCAGCCTCCAGGACTGTGAGAGAATAAACTTCTGTTGTTAAACTGCCAGTCTGTTGCACTCTGTTGAGGAAGCCCAAGCAGACTCCTACACTGCCATCACCACATCCATCCTCCTCCCTGCACCTGTCCCCACACACAGCCTTCTCCTGTAATAGGGGATAATCAGTTGACATCTCATCTACCAAAAATCAACCAATGTACAAATGACTAGCAAGAGCTTCGGATTAGTGTGAAGTAACCACAGTGGTTAGGAGTATTGGCATACACAGCCTGGGTTTCAATTCCAGCACTTTCATCTACTTCCTATGTATGTGACTTTGAGCACGTTGCTGACTTTGCTGTGCTTGAGTTTTTTAAATTGTAGAGTGGGGATAATAAGTAACTACACATAGAATAATGGTGAATAATAACTTGGATGATATCTGAAAGACAATTAAAACAGTGCCTGGCAATATTTGCTCAAAAATATTTGCTATTTTAACTAAAAAATGAAAGTTTGAAAAGCAGGGAGGCCTTAAAAATGGTGGTAAAACAAAAGCAAAGTTAGGTGAGAGACATGTGAGAAATGAAAGCAGGCGTGACTCTAAGCTGGGGCATGACACACAGAAGTTGCAGCTCAAGCCCTTTCCTCAGGACCAGGAGGGGCGGTGACCCTGTGTGGAAGGGTAGCTTTGAATGTGTCTCCGGTGGAGAGAGAATCCAGGACAGTGAAGGGACCCAGTTGAAGGAGAGGCTGGGAAGGTGCTAAATTTTCCTCCAGTGGGAATGGGGTATGGTGGGAAGAATGAAGGGCTGAAGTCAGAAATCCGGGCTATCCTGGTCACTGGCTTGTGTGTCTGTAGGAAAGCCCCGAGTCTCTGGGTCTTGGTTGCGAGCAGGCTGGAAGATCTCTGATATGCTTTTGGCTTTACACCTGTGGTCCCTCTGGCAGTCCACGGACATTATTCCTCTCTCGGGATGGCACAAGGAGGTTTGTCTGATTATTCCTTTCTTTCCCAACTTTGACTCATTTTCCTCCTAAATTGTGTGTGTTAAAGTTGGAAGAAAACAAAGAGTCAAGATGGGTAACTAAAACCTAGGAAGATGATGTATGACTTTGCTATGTGCCAACAAAAATGACTGAAATAAGCCTGCAGTAAATTTAATGTCTATTTATGATATTACCTTTAGAAACTGTGCTAACCTGTCTCTTGGTTCACTGCAGCCCAAGAAGTACCTGGTATAATTGCTTGGAAGGCACAATACAATGTCCTAAGTGAGGATGAGTGGGTTGTAACTTCCACAAACCCTGGCTGATGGGTCGGAAGCCAGTTTCCCCCCACGCCTATTACGAAGAGGAGTGGAGGGAAAACAGAGGTCCCTACTCATGATGGTTGGTTTTATGTTTCAACTTGACTGGGCCACGGATGCCCAGATAGCTGTCAAAACATTATTCTAGATGAATCTGTGAGGTGTTTTTGGATGAGATTAACATTTTAACTGGTGGACTGAGAAGAGTAGATGGCCTTCCCCATGTGGTGGGCCTCATCCAATTGGCTGAAAGCCTGAATAGAATGAAAAGGCTGCCCCTCCCATAAGTAAGGGGTAACTCCTCCTGCCTGACTGCTTGAGCTGGTGCACTGGCCTTTTCCTGCCTTTGGCCTCAAACTGAAATATCGGCTCTTCTTGGGTCTTGAGACTGCTGGCTTTTGGACTGGAGCTTACACCACTGGCTCTTCTGGGTCTCCAGCTTGCCAACTGCAGCTTTTAGGACTTCTCAGCTCCATAATCATGTGAGCCAATTTCTTATAATGAATCTCATTCACTCTCTCTACACATACATACATACATACATACATACATACATACATACATACGTACGTACACCCCCACACCCCCACACAGCCTATTGGCTCTGTTTCCCTGGAAAGCCCTAATACACCATCCCTGGCACTCGAGGGGCAGGCAGGGAGTTTGTACTCATTCCCATGCTTGAGCACATACTCAACTCAGACATACTCAAGTATACTAATGAGCACAGAAGAATGTAGGGGGGAGAGGGAAGTGGATGGTTAGGGCAGAATGTCCAACGGAGGAACCTGGAGGTTTTACCATGTGTCACGAATGGTGATGCAAATTTTTGGTTTTACTGCACAGCAGGAAGCAATGGAACTGTGAGAAGAACAGGTGTTAATGATCTAGGTTCAAGTCTTGATTGTGTAAACCAGGTTGCTCAGCCTCTCTGAGCTGCGGTGTCTTCAGGGGTAATATGGAGCTGACAGTATTTCCTTCACAGGCTTACTGTGACAGTTAAATAATGCATGTGAACAGTCTGGAATATAGCAGCCATTCCACAAAAGTTAGCTCCCCACTACCCCATCTCCCTCATCCACATAGTAGTTCTTTCTTTATCCAGCAAAGACTTATTAAATTCCTATCATGTACCAGGCACTGTGCTCAGTGTTGGAAAAATAGTAAACAAGATAAAGTCCTTGCCATATCTAGACTGGGCAGACAGAAACAAACCCATGCATCAGTCATTTTTATGGTCTTGTTTTGAAGAAAACACAAGGTGGAGTGGGCATAGCTGGGTTGGGTTCAGGGGCTACTTTAGCTACTTTAGAGTCGACCATGGCCTCTCTACAGTGTTAACCTTCATGCTGAGATGTGAGTAAGGAAGGAGAGGGAGGCAGCTGTGACCCAACAGACAGCCCTGGGCAGAGGGTACAGCCAGAACAAAAGCAGTGTGGGGCGTATCGGGAGATTCTCTTGGAGAAGGCAGCAGAGGCTGGTCCTATTATAGCTTGAGTCTAAGTGAGATGGGAAGATGCTAGGGGGATTTGGGGCACATCTGATTTACACGCTTATCACTCAGGATGGATGACTCAGGAGAAGGTGAGGGGTCAGGAGAAGTGGATGCAGGAGACCAGCCCAGAGGCCCCAGAGGGATGAGGTCACTTGGACTGGAGAGTAGCAGAGGAGGTGCTTAGGAGTGGCTGGATTTAAGGCATGTTTTGGTGGTGGAGTTAAAAATATGTGCTGATGGATCGGGTGTGGGATATTAGGGCAAGTGTGGAATTCAGGGCGACTCTTGGATTTGGTGCTAAGCAACTGATGCCCATTCTTCTTCCCTTCTAATCTGTGAGAACTGCAACAGAAACATGGGTTTGCATGGACAGTTTCCAGATTAATTTTTAAGACCACAAACAGAACATAAGTGCTGGAAGGAACCTTAGGCATGATTAATTTAACAGGGGCCCAGTCAATTCATGGCAGAACTGGCACCTGGTTTACAGAATCCTTGCTTCGTGTTTATTACACTTTGACATGCTCCCTTTAGCAATGGGTCAAGTTGAGATGGAGAACCCTGTTTAGGCTACCAGACAGTGGTGTTTCTTAAAACAATTGCCTTATTAAATGTCAATAGATACTGTTTATACATAGTAATGTATAAGGTATAAATAACAATACAAGAAACAGTTGTGAGCCTTTCCCCACCCCCATTTAAGAGTCAGGGGCATTGTCATTCTCTTTGCAGCCCCCAGTGCTGCTCACCAATCCCTTCTCTGACCTCTTGTCTTAGAGTTTTCTCACTCCCTCACTTTTCTGTATAGTTCTACTGCACACCTGCATCCCTAAAAATGTTGTTTTGTTATGCATGGTTTTGAACTTTATATAAATGGAATCATACTGTGTGCCTTCTTCTGTGTCGTTCTTTTGCTGAACACTTTGTTTTAGAGATTCATCCATATTGTTGCTTGTAGCTATTGTTCATTCAACTTTCATCCCAGAATAACATTCTATTGCATGAGCGTAACAGCTTATCCATCCCACTGTGGATGGAGTGCTGGATGTTTGTAGACTCTCGCTTGTTCATGAGGGCAGTTCTGGAGATTCCTGCTCACATCTGTTGGTGTACGTGCTGGGGGGCTTCTCTAGGCTGTCTGGGTAGGAATGCGATTGTCGGTTGTTTATCTTCAGCTTTACCAGGTAATGCCACGTCATTTTCCGAGACATTGTATCAGTTCACACTCCTGCCAGCAGCATACAATTTCTACTGCTTCACATTCTTGCCAACATTAGAAATTGTCAGACTTGAAAAGTTTTGCCCACCTGATGGATATGAAAAGGTACTTCATTTAGGTTTCAGTTTGCATGCCTTGAGTATTAATGAGATGCAACATCTTTTAAAATGTTTATTGCCAGTCATACTCTTCTGATATGAAATGAAACTTATTATCTATAAAGTATATTTCGGTGGCCAGGAGGTGCCATCATCGTATCTTAGGAACTCTGGGTCTTTCCCCCCCAGACTTACTCTAACTGAAGCTTCCCCCTCTCAGGTAACGCAATGGTCCTCCCAGTTGCTAAGGCTGCACACTGGGAAGCTCTCCCCACTCTTGCTCTTCCCGTTCACATCCCATGTGATAGGAAATCCTGTTGGCTCTCCTTTCGAAGGGTACCCAGAATCAGACCACCTCCCACCACTGCTGCCTTCAGCCTGGTGCAGGCCACCAGGCTCTGAATTTCTGCAATCCGTCTCTCTGCTTTACCATCCCCTGCAGCAGGTAGGCAATCATGTCACCACTGTTCACAACCTGTGGTAGCTGGTAGCCTCTCCCAGAGTAGAAGGCAAAGCCCTTACAACGGCCTACACCACCTCACAGGAGAGATAAGGGATGTGGAAAAGAGGGTGTTGGCTAGGAAGAGGGTGGTGACTGGGCCACCCATCTGCAGCATGGCTGGGGCTTACTTACACAGAGGCTAATGGTGGGTTCCCAGGGGCTATAAGACAAAGGCAAGCACCAATGCACAAGCACTTTCTGATAGCTTTGGATTTTCTAATGTCCCACTGTCCAAAGTGGGTTACCTAGCAGGGCCCAGATTCAAGGTCTGGAAAACCAACTCCACTTCCTGATAGGAGGAAGGACAAAGCCAGATGGCAGAGAGGTGTGTGTGTAGAGAAGGGTGAGATTGTGGCCATTTTTTAAGTCTACTACCCTGGATTAAGTATTACAAGTACCAAAGACACGGAAGCAACTAAGATAAATGGTGGGTAAACCTCTATAGATGACTGCATAGAAGAAAATCAAAAGGTCTAGGTGGTTGGAGTGGTGGGTTAGAAAGATGAGAAATACTGCATGCATCCACTTTTGGGAATCCGTGTCTAAATGCCACCCACTTTAAGATCTGATCTGCTTGCCCTCTGATTTGGAGAGATTAACCCAGAAATTGTCCAGGTCAGGTCAGCTAAGACAGGTATTTAATCCATCTCTCAGAACGTGGGTGCCCAGAAAAAAACAGACTCAGATACTGCTGTGCCTGTGCCTGGTTCTTCAGGGCTGTGAAATATTTTTAAAAAATAAAGGTGAACATTGAATTTAACAAGTTGGGAGTTCCTGGTTTATTATCAGCCTATGTAAGTCAGAAGGGCACATGCGCAGAATGAGCCTCAGCTTCTCGAAGTTCTCCCACCGCCACCATTTTTGGGTATAATGAATCATAGACGCGGCGTGTGGGGGCCTCCTGGTTCTCCAAGGACAATACAAAAAGTTTGAGTCGTGAAAAAGTTTAACCCAAAACCGTAAAAAGAAACTGGAAAATCTAAATTAATATATAATTAAATGTTTTTGAAGAACATTATGCCAACCTCACTAACTGTTAAATTTAGATTCATAAAAATCTACATGACATTGGAAAGCAATTTGTATAACAGATCTTCACACTTCCTAAGAATTCTCAGCGATGCCAAAAAAAATCACAGCCAATAGCAATTTTTTAAAAGACTTCCCAAAAGCCAAACAAATGCAAAATTATAAATATTCCCTTAAGTTCAACTTTATGACAAAAGCAAAGATAAGCGGCATTACCGTGTTTGGCTTGTCTGGCGGCGTCCCAAATGAGGTGCTGCTAGGTGTCTCAGAGGGTCACAGACCGACCCAGACCCGCAAACGCCCGGGGGACATCTATCTGCGTCTTCCAGGCGGCGCGGCCGAGCCCCTTATCGAAATGGTTTCCGCCCCAGTTCTGTCCTCAAGCCACGAGCCCCGACCTCGCGTGCCTGGGCGGAGCAGCGCTCCCGCGAAGACGTCGCGCTCGCGGGCTCCGGGGGCCGAGCACCGTGGAGGGAACGAGCGGACGCCGCGGTCACCCGGAGTCCCGCCCCGCGGCGGCCAGCCCCGCCTCCCGCCGCCTCCGGGCCCAGAGCTCCACGGCCCGGCAGACGGCCGGCGCGCTTCTATGACGCACTTCTCGGACGCGCCGGCGCATTCCGTCTGACGTTCAGGCCCCGCCCCCGGCCCCGCCCCCGGCCGCGCGGCGCCCGCCCTCCTTCAGCCGGAGCTGCTTAGCCTGAGGCGACTGAGGCGGCGGCCCGCGTTGGCGGCTCGCTCCCTACTGCAGCTGCAGCTCTCCGGCCCGCTCCCGCCTCGGTCCTCGGCGCGGCCGTCCGAGCCCCTGCGGCCGGCGGGCGATGGTGCGGCGGAGCGCGCGGACGAGGGCGGCGCGGCGGCGGGCATGAAGGAGGATGGAAGGGCAGGACGAAGTGTCGGCGCGGGAGCAGCACTTCCACAGCCAAGTGCGGGAGTCCACGGTGCGTGGGGACGGGGCCGCCAGTGACAGCCTGCGCCCCGGCCCCGGGTCCTTCCGCCGCCGCCCCCGGGCGCCCTCGGGGTCCTCGCCCCCTCCCCGGTCCCCGGGCGCTCTCCCGTCCCCGCCCGCCCTCCGGGGTCCTGACTCCCCCCCGGGGTCCTGGCCCCACTCCCCGCCCCCGGGCGCTCTCCCTGGTCCTGGCCCCCTCTGAGCTCCCGGGCCCGGCCCCCTCCCCGGCTCCAGCCGCCGCCCCTCCGTCTTCCTCCTCTCGGGATCCGCTCTCTGCCCCCGAGCCCTGCCCCCTCCTGTGTCCTCTCACTCCCCTTCGCCCCCCTTTCCTCGCCCTCCCCCCAGTGGCGGCCTCCCCATCGCCACCTCCCGCCCAGGTCACCTGCGCCGGCTCCCGCCCCCAGTCCCCCACCTGGGTGCCCCAGGTGGCCTCGTCGTGCCACCTGCCCTTCTCCCGGGGGAGGGCTGCAGGGCCCACTCGCGCTCCCCGACCCCTCCCGGCTTTCTCGTGGTCTCCGTGCCGAGCCTGCCGGCCTCTCCCGCGTCCCCGCCGGAGAGCCCAGTGGTCGAGGCCAGTTAGTTACCTTGTCCCAGTCAGCACCTCCGCCCTCCCCGTGCCCTCCCGCCGTCGTCTCCCTCCAGTCCCCGTGTGGACTGAGTTCCAAACCTTCCTGTTTGGGGTGAGAAGACTGGTTATTGATGGGAATGAGGACCTGAGCAAAAGTCCATTTTGCTCTGGAAGTCGCTTTGGGAAGTCACCATTTTTGGCCCATGTTTCATCTGTGCTGTTGGCGGGGATCAGGGAGGACTCGACCTTGGAAGGTCTATTTTGATATTTTTACCTTTTCATGATGCGCTAGAATACATTATAGTTGTGTTTATCTGTGTTTTAACAACTGTGTAAAATGGATGAATTTTATTAATAAGTATTTGTAATATTTACCGCTCGCCTCTTGTAACACTTCTCTCAGGATTCAGTCACACTCTTGGTTCGACGTGAAAAAATTCTGGTTTAGAATTGTCTAATTTGTGTAGTTATTGATCTTTAAAATTGAGAATCATTTTGCCAAGTCATACCTTGGAATAAAGAGATATAAAGTCTGGGCTAGTGGAATTTTGAGCTAGTAGAATTTGGTACAGCATATTTAGTTTTATTTTAATTGTTTTATTGAAGGTAAAATACGCAGAAGTACATGTAATTATATGTACCCTTTAAAGCATTTCATGATAAACATACCTGTGTACTCCTGAATCCAGTTAAGAAACAGGATTCCACTAGCGCCCCAGAGGCCCATTCCCCCTTCCAGTTACTCTCCAGTCCACCAAGGGTGACCACTGCCCTGGCTTCTAACAACATAGAGAAGTTTTTGCTTAGTTTTGAACTTTATGTAAATGGAATCTTACAGTATGCACTCTTTTGTGTCTAATTTCTTATGCTCTACGATTTGTGAATTTCTCCATATTGTATATGATTATAATTCATTCTCAGTGCTGTAGTTGTGTGACTATGGCACAATTGATTTTTATTTTTCCATTTTACTGTTGATGGGCACTTCAGTAGTTTCTAGGATTTGGCTATGAATATTTTTGTACATGTTTTTGTGTGAATATATGTGTGCATTTCTGTTGGATATAGACCTGGAAACGCAATCACTACGTTAGAGGGTGTGCATTTGTTCATCTTTAGTTACTTTTCAACAGTTTTCCAAAGTGGTTGTACCAATTTATACTCCCGCCAGCACTGAGAGTATCAGAGTTGTGGTTGCTTCCCATCTTTACCAACACTTGGTATTTCCGATCCTTTTTAATTTTAGCCATTCTAGCAAGTGTGTTATAATATTTCTTGTACAAAGGATTTTAATTTGCATTTTCCTGGTGACAAATGAATCTGAGCACCTGTCTTTATGTTTACTGGCCTTTTGGAAATCTTTTGTGAAGTGTCAGATTTTTCCCCCTATTTTTAAATAAAGTTCATCTTTTTAATATTGATTTGCAAGATCTTCATGTATTCTGGATATATTTGTTTGTTATATATACATGTTGCAAATATTTTTTTCCCTACTCTGTGGATGCCTTTCACTCTCTTAATGATACTTTCTGTTGAACAGAAATTATTAATTTTAATATAGGTCAATTTATGAAAAATCTCTCTTTTGAGTACTTTTTATATCCTGATTGAGAAACCTTTGGTTATTACAAGATTATGATGTTCGCTTATGCTTTATGAAATCACTCTTCCCATTTAAATTTGCATCCATCTGGAATTTATTTATTTGAGTATAGTGTGAGGTATGAGTCATTTTTTTCCCCCCGACATGAATGTCCAGTTGCTTTAGCACCATTTATGACTGTTGTCACAAATTAGGTAACTATTTGTGGTGTTTAATTTTGGACTCTGTGCTGTTTCATTGGTTTATCTTTGGTTTTATTTTTAATTAATTAGATATTCTGTAATTTAGATTAAGAAAGGGACCCATGTTATTGTAGTCCAGAACTTTATTACCTTTGTCTATACCTTACAAACCGCCCAGTTTTGACACTGATTATAGAGTTCCTTAATTCTGTTCCTCCTCACCCTGTTTTCCTGAACGTAGTGCCCTTGGGTGGGGCATCCCTTCATCTTCAGAACCATTGCAGACAGTGACCAAGCTCGGTGGGTTTCCAGTCTTTGGCATTTCTCCCTCAAATTATTCATATTTAGAGTGAATATAAGCATTTGCTTTTTCTGTGGGACTTGTTGCCAGTTTTAAAAATTATTCAACTCCTTGATTTTGCTGTATAATGCTATAATTTCTGTTTAACATTTTTGTTATAATATACATAACACACAACTTACTGTTTTAAAATGTACAGTTCAGTGGCATTAAGTACATTCACATTGTCGTGCAACCATCACCACTATCTCCAAAATGTTTTCCTCACCCCAAACTGAAACTCTATACCCATTAAATAGTAACTCTCCATTTCCCGCTTCCTCCAGCTGCTGGTTCTGTCACTATGAATCTGACTATTCCAGGTTCCTCATATAAGTTGAATCATGTAACATCGGTTCTTTTGTGTCTGGCTTATTTCACTTAGCGTAATGCCTTAAAGGTTCATCTGTGTTGTAGTGTGTGTCAGAATTTCCTCCCTTAAGGCTGAATAATATTCTGTTTTTGTGTATACCATATTGTGCTTATCTATTTATCTGTCATTGGATACTTGGGTTGTTTCTACCTTTTGGCTATTGTGACTAATGCTGCTATGACCATGTGTATACAAATATTTGTTGGAGTCCTTCCTTTCAATTATTTTGTGTGTGTACCTAGAACTGGAATTGCTAGATTGTATGGTAATTCTATGTTTAATTTTTTGAGAAACTGTCATACCATTTTCCGTAGAGGTTATACCATTTTACATTCCCACTAGCAATGAGCCAGAGTTCTAATTTCTTCACATGTTCACTAATACATGTTGTTTTCTGTTTTTTTTTCTTAATTTAATTTAATTTAATTTAAATAGATTTAGGAGGTACAGGTGGTTTTTTGTTAATGTGGCTGAGTTGCATAGTGAAATCTAGGCTTTTAATATACCTGTCACCTGAATAGTGTACATTGTACCCAATAGGTAATTTTTCATACTGGAGCTCCTTCCACCTCTCCCCGTTGAGTCTCCAGTGTCCATTAAGTCACTCCGTGTGACCATGCGTACCCCTTACTTAGCTCTCACTTATAAGTGAGAACATGTGGTATTTGGTTCTTTGTTCCTGGGTTACTTCACTTAGAATAATGGCTTCCAGTTCCATCCAAGTTGCTATAAAAGACATTATTTCATTCTTTTTGATGGCTGAATAGTATTCCACGGTGTGTGTGTGTGTGTGTGTGTGTGTGTGTGTGTGTGTGTGTGTATTTGTATATATAAATACCACATTTTCTTTATGCAGTCTTCGGTTGGTGAGCACTTAGGTTGGTTCAATATCTTTGCAATTGTGAATTGTGCTGCAATAAACATACGGGTTCAGGTGTCTTTTTTATAAAATGACCTCTTTTCCTGTGGGTAGATCCTTAGCAGTGGGATTGCTGGATCAAATGGTAGGTATACTTTTAGTTCTTCAAGAAATCTCCATTTGTTTTCCATAGAGGTTGTACTCATTTACATTCCCACCAACAGTGTATAAGCATTCCCTTTTCACTGCATCTGTGCCAGCATCTATTGTTTTTTGACTTTTTAATAATGATCATTCTGACAGGGATAAGGTGGTATCTCATTGAGGTTTTAATTTGCATTTCCCTAATCATTAGTGATGTTGAGCACTTTTTCATATGTTGTTGGCTCTACAGTCTTTATCCTTGTCATTTGTCCTCCAGCCAGAGACCATCAGGAACACACCTGTAGTTGGACAAATTGGGTTTATTGTGTGTTGCAGTGAGGGAAAATGTATCCCATGAAGAGCTATGGGGTATTTCAGTAAGGGAGTATTCAAAAGGAACTTTTAAAATAGGATTTGGGCTCATGCTAAGAGATTTGGGAGGAGTTTAAGGAAGTGAGGCATTGATCTGTGTGGGATGCTGTTAGGAGGCAGGGATAATTCTGTGATTGGGTATCTTATATAATCTTATCTAGGAGGAATGAAGACTGGAATAAGGCCAAAGTTATGATTGGTAAAGAAGCAACAGTCATGCATATTAGCCAGGATAGAGAGATGTTTGGTCATTTTTGTGATTTGGACAATGTTCATGTTTTTTGCTTGTGTTCAGGTGTGATTACAGAGTAGTTTTATTTAGTCTGTATGCATTGTATTCTTAGAGTAGCCTTGTCTGATGGTGTTCTCTGAAGTTACGTCCAACAGGAGAATCAGTCATCAAGGTCTACCTGTGTGCCTTGCTCTGAGCTGCCAGCCACTTTGTAGCAACACCAAAGACTAGCTGACAGTAGTACTAGGCCAGCTCCCAGATGTCAGGGGCTGCTTTTCTTTTTCTCATCATGGTTGTAAAATCCTTTAGTGGAATGAGGTATTAGATACAAATCCTATAGCCAACATATGTTGAAGTGATTTTGTAACATACTAATAGATGAGTAAGAAAGTATGGGATAGAGTTATAGAATTATAGAGGTTTCATTTGTATTACACTTTGCTAAACTGGGTTACATCAACTTGCCCTCTGTGGTGATACAATGGCCCCTAAAGATAATAATCCCACACAATAATCCCTAGAGCTGGAAAATATGTTACTTTACATGGCAAAAGGGACTTTGCAGATGTGAGTATGTTAAGGGAGAGATCATCCTGGATTATCTGGGTGAGTACGATGTAATCACAGGGGTCCTTATAGGAGAGGCAGGAGGGTCAGAGTCAGAGAAGGAGATGTGATGACAAAAGCAGAGTTGGAGTGATGCACTTTAAAGTTGGAGGAGAGGCCACAAGTCGAGGAGTGTGGGTGGCCTCTAGAAGGTGGAAAAGTCAAGGAAATGGAAATGGATTCTGCCCTAGAGTCTCCAGAAGATAACAACCCAGCTGATACTTGGTTTCAGGCCAGTGAAACCCAGTGAATTTGTGTTAAGTTACTAAGTTTGTGGTACTTGGTTGTAGCAGCCACGGAAGGTTCATACTCCCTCGTTAGGAGGCTTTGGCTTTCACTATTCTTGTATGTTTTACCACTCCCTAGTTCTGTACTTGAGATTAAAGGAAACTGGGACATTGTTAATTACACTTGAGATGTTTTTCCTAACTTCCTATTTCTTTTTTCTTCTTTCTCCTTTCTCCTCCTCTTCTTCCTCCTCTTTCTCCTCTTCCTTCTGTTCGTCCTCCTCCTCTTTCTCCTCCTCCTCCGTTTGCTCCCTTCCTTCCTTTCCTCCCTTCTTCCTTCTCCTTTTTTTTCTTGATTTTATTGTGGGAGGAATACTTAGCATTAGATCTACCCTTTTAACAAGTTTCTGACTGTATAATACATTATCATTACTATAGATACAATGTTGTACAGCAGATCTCTAGGGCTTGTTTATCTTGCTTGACTGAAGCTTCATGCTCATTGATTACTAACTCTGCATTTTCTTCTCTCTGCAGCCCCTGACAACCATCATTCCACTCTTTGTCGATGAATTGACTATTTTAGATACCTCATATAAGTGGAGTTATGCAGTATTTGTCTTTCTGGGACTGTCTTATTTCACTTAGCTTAATGTCCTCAAGATTAATCCACATTGTCACATATTGAAGGCTTTCTTTCTTCTTAAAAGCTGAATAGTATTTCATCGTATGTATTTACCACACTTTCTTCATCTATCTGTGATGCACATTTAGGTTGTTTCCACATCTTGGCTATTGTGCGGCAGTGGATATACGAGTGCTGATATCTCTTTGAGATTGTGATTATTATTCTTTAGGATAAGTACCATGAAGTGGGATTGCTGGATTATATGGTAGTTCTGTTTTTAAATTTTTGAGAAATCTATATACTGTTTTCCATAGGAACTGCATCATTTTGCTTTCTCATCAACAGTGTGCATGGGTTCCAGTTTCTCCACATCCTCATCAACACTACTTGTCTTTTATTTTGTTTTGTTTTTGGTAATAGCCATCCTAACAGGTGTGAGGTGATATCTCATTGTGATTTTGATTTAAATTGACCTGATGATTAGTGACGTTGAACATTTTTTCTTGTACATATTGTATGTTTTCTTTGGAGAAATGTCTATTCAAGTCCTTAGTCTGTTTTTAAAAATTTTTTTTTTATAGATGGGGTCTCACTATGTTGCCCAGCCTGGTCTCAAACTCTTGGACTCCGGTGATCCTCCTACCTCAGCCTCCTGAAGTGTTGGGATTACAGGCTCTTAGCCCATTTTTTTAATTGTGTTATTAGTTGTTTTTACTTTGAGTTATAGGAGTTTCTTATATATTTTGGATATTAACCCCTTATCAGATACATGAGTTGTTGCTATTTTCTCCCATTCCCATCACTCTTTTGATTGTCCACTTTGCTGTGCAGAAGATTTTTAGTTTTATATAGTCCCACTTATTTATTTTGGTATTTATTGCCTATGCTTTTGGTATTAACTTATGAAATCGTTGCCAATACCAATGTCATGAAGGTTTTCCCCTATGTTTTCCTCTAGGAGTTTTATAGTTTCAGGTCTTACAGTTAAGTCTTTAATCTATTGTGGGTTGATTTTTGTGAATGGTGTAAGAAAAGGGTCTAGTTTCATCCTTTTGCATGTGGATATCCAGTTTCCTAGCACCATTTATGGAAGACATTATTCTTTCTGCACTGGGTATTCTTTACTTTCTTAAGATCAGTTGACTGTATATGAGTGGATTTATTTCTTGGCTCTCTATTCTGTTCCAGTGTTTTATGTATCATATCTTATGCCAGTACCATCCTATTTATTTTATTATTATTATTATTTTCTTGAGACAGAGTCTTTGCCCTGGGTAGAGTGCAGTGGCATCATCATAGCTCACTGCAACCACCAACTCCTGGGCTCAAATGATCCTCCTGCCTCAGCCTCCCAAGTAGCTGGGACTACAGGTGCACTCCATGATGCCCAGCTAATTTTTCTGTTTTTAGTAGACATAGCTCAGGCTGGTCTCAAACTCTTGAGCTCAAGCAGTCCTCCCCACTTGGCCTCCCAGAGTGCTAGGATTACAGGCATGAGCCACCATGGCCAGCCAGTACCATACTGTTTTGATTACTGTAGGTTTGTAATATGTTTTGAAATCAGAAAGTGTGATGCCTCCAGCTTTGTTCTTCTTTTTTGAGATTGATTTGGCTATTCATGATCTTTTGTTATTCTGTATGAACTTAAGAAGGTATTTTCTTTTTTTTTTTTTTTATTTTGAGACAGGCTCTTGCTCTGTCACTCAGGCTGGAGTGCAGTGGTCCCATCATAGCCCACTGCAGCCTTGAATTCCTAACCTCAAGCAATCCTCCTGCTTCAGCCTCCCAAGTAGCTAGGACTACAGGTATGCATCACCATGACCTGCTAATTTTTTTATGTTTTGTAGAGACAGGATCTCACTATGTTGCCCAGCCTAGAGTGAGTGCCGTGGATTCAAGCAATCCTCCTGCCTCAAGCAATCCTCCTGCCTGGCCTCCCAAAGGGCTGAGATTACAGATGTGATCTGGCCTGTTTTTTCTATTTCTGTAAAAAAAATTGAATCTGTCAATTGCTTTGGGTAGTATAGACACTTTAACAGTATTAAGTCTTCCAGTCCATGCACATGTCTTTCCATTTGTTTGTGCCTTCTTTAATTTTTTTTCTTTCTTTTTTTTTTTTTTTGAGACAGAGTCTCGCTCTGTTGCCTGGGCTAGAGTGAGTGCCATGGCATCAAGCTCACAGCAACCTCAAACTCCTGGACTCAAGCAATCCTTCTGCCTCAGCCTCCCAAGTAGCTGGGACTACAGGCATGCGCCACCATGCCCGGTTAATTTTTTCTATATATATTTTTAGCTGTCCATATAATTTCTTTCTATTTTTAGTAGAGACGGGGTCTCGCTCTTGCTCAGGCTGGTCTCGAACTCCTGAGCTCAAACAATCCGCCTGCCTAGGCCTCCCAGAGTGCTAGGATTACAGGCATGGGCTACCACTCCTGGCCGCCTTCTTTAATTTCTTTTATCAATGTTTTGTAGTTTTTACTTTTTAATTTTGTTTACTTAAACCTTTTATTTTTTCTACTTGCAAATTCTTGTCCCATTCTACCTTGTTGTTAATATTGTAGTTTTTAGTGTACAAATTTTTTACCAAGGGAGGAACAAAACACCTGTTATGATTTTTGGTAGTATTATATCGAATCTGTAAGTCAATTTTGGTGGAATTGATGTCTTTATTATACTGAATCTTTCAATTCATGAACATGGCAATGTGGGCTTCATTTTGCATTTTCCTGATAGATAATGAAGCTGTGCACATTTTCAAATGTCAGTTGGCCATTTGGATAGCTCCTTTTTTTGAAGTTGCTTAAGTCTTCTGTTCATTTTTCTATTGGCTTATCTCTTTAAAAATTAACTGATAGGAATTCTTCCTAATATTTTGATACAAGTTTCTGTTCATCTACAGTATATTGCACATATCTTCTGCCATTCTATGGTTTGTTCTTTCATTTTTTAAATAATATCTTTTGATCAGCAGTTCTTAATTTTAAAATAGATGTCAGTCTTTTAAAATTTAAAATAGTATGAAGATATTTTTCTATATTATATTTTTTAAAAATAATAGGTTTTATTTTTTATAGCAGTTTTAGATTTATAGAAAAATTGAGCATAAAGTACAGAGTTCTCCTGGCAAAGTTTCTCCTATTATTAACATACTACATCAGTGTAGTCCATTTATTACAATTGATGAACCAATATTGATACATTGATATTAACTAAAATCCAGAGTTTACATTAAGATTCACTCTGTTGTACAGTTCTATGGGTTTTGACACAAGCGTATTGTGTATCCACTATTTCAGGATCATACAGAATAGTTCTACTGCCCTAAAGATACCCTGTGGTCTACCTATTCATCCTTCTCTCTTTTCCCCCAAATCCTGGCAACCACTGATCTGTTTTACTGTTTTATGGTTTTTCCTGTGACTGACGGATATTTTCTGCTCTTAAATTCTTGAGTGGCAGCTGCTGTTATTATTATTATTGTTAGTAATAGAAATGGTAGCCTAATTATGTAACAGTAGAGGAATGGCTCTTTTTATTTTCATTGGTTAAGATAATGGTACAGTGAAAATCTTAATGCATGTAGCTTTCGTCTTACAATTATTGTTATATAATTTCCCAGGAGTAAGAGTATGGAATCAGAGTGTATAAATATGCTGTCGTATTGCTTTCCAGCAGCATTATTAGAATAAATTTTATTTTATTTTATTCATATTGAAAATAGTATTATTCTTTTTCCTAATTATGTAAATAAAAATCCTTACTGTTAGAAATTGAATTTATTTGAAATATAAGGAAGACAGTAAAAGGGTAAAAATATCTGAAATTCCACCACTCTGAAATAAGTACATTGTTTTATACTTCTCTCTCTTTATATCTACACAACTTAAATAATTTTATGTTAGTTACATTATATATTTACTGTTTTTAGGTAGAAGTATCTTCAGGTTTTTCTATCTGTGTTGTTTTTGGCTTACAGTTATGCTTTCTTTATACCCTCTTCCTCCTTCCCCCAACTTTACCATCTCAGGAAACCAGTAGGAAGAGCAGTCTGCCTTCCATTCTTGTTACTGGCTCCAAAGTATTCTACAGCATGAGTAATTGGCTGTATACGGCTAGGTCTTTTAAATATTTTTGCTTCTTTCTTTTCTTTTCTTTTTCATTTAAGTCTCTAATCCATCTGGAACTTATTTTTATATATGTCATATAGGGGTTTAATTTCATATTTTCTAACAGAATGGTGAGTGGTAGGCCAACACAATTTATTAAAACATCTTTTCCCACTGAAAATAGTGCTATTGTATATTAAATCCTCAAGTACACTAGGACATATTTTTGAGTCTTTGTTATGTTTCTTTGTTCTCTGTCAATTCTGGTAACAATGACATGTACTTTTAATAAAAATGATTCCACAGTGTATTTGCTCTTTGGTAAGGCAAGTCTGTCTTTGTGGGTTTCATTTTTCATAATTTTATAGGTTTGTCTCATGCCCCATCCCCTTTTTCTGAGGCAGAAATTCAGACATTAATTCCTCCAGATGAACTTGAGGATAATTTTTATTCAATTCCATACAAAACTCTTAACACTTAATGCAATTGCAATTAGAATTACAGAATTACAGTCAATTTTGGAAGAGTTGATTATTTTCACGATATTTTATCTTTCCTTCTAGGAATGTGGAATATCTTTTTGTTTGTTAAATCATGTTTCATGTCCTTCAATAAGATTTTCATGGTTTTCTACATATAGTCCTTATCCTTTCTTGCTTAGTCCTGTTTTATAGTTTTTGTTGCTAATGTGAATGAAATAGTTTTCCTAATTTGATTTGTGGCATAGAGAAAGAGCTCTTGGCTTGTGTGTACTTAGATTGTTTCTTAGCAGTTTGCCAAACTCCCTGCTAATTTGAGAGTAATTTTTTTTTTAGTTATGCAATCATATTGCTAGTTAAAAGAAATAATTTTCTACTTTTCCAATAATTATAACCAATATTAATTTTTTATCCTTTTGTATTCCCCAAAACCTTGAAAAGAATGTCCAGTAATAATGATGATAGGCATTCTTTGATTTGGGGATACGAATGTTTTTGGTTACATGGATTGCTTTCGTTATGTTTGAGTCAGGGTTATAAGTGTGCCCATCACCCAGATAGTGTTCATTGTACCCGTTAGGTAGGTTTTCGCCCATCCCCTTCTCCTCCCTCCCTGCTGCTTGATTTCCACTGAGTTTTACTTCCCTCTATGCACATGCTCATCGGTTAGTTCCAATTTAATATCGAGTATATGTTGTGTTTGCTTTTCCATTCTTTAGATACTTCACTTAGGATAATGGTCTCCAGTTCCATCCAAATTGTCATAAGGCATTATTAAGTCATCCTTTTTCATGGCTGGGTAGTATTCTGTAGTATACATATACCACATTTTGTTAATCCACTCATGAATTGATGGGCAGTTAGGGGTTGATTCCACATCTTTGCAGTTATGAATTGTGCTGCAATAAACATTCAAGCGGAGATGTCTTTTTGATAAAATGACTTCTTTTCCTTTGGGTAAATACCCAGTAGTGGGATTGCAGGATCAAATGGTAGGTCTGCCTTTAGTTCTTTGAGGAATCCCCATACTGTTTTCCATAGAGGTTGTACTAATTTGCAGTCCCACCAGCAGTGTGTAAGTGTTCCTTTCTCTCTGCACCCACACCAGCATCTATTGTTTTTGGACTTTTTAATAAAAGTCATTCTAACTGGGGTAAAGTGATATCTCATTGTTTCTTCTTTCTTTTTTATTTCTTCCCAGCTCTTCCATGGAATCATTGTGTTTTTAATTTGCATTTCCCTGATATTAGTGACATTGAGCATTTTCTCATATGTCTGTTGGCCATTTGTTTATCATCTTTTGAAAAGCTTCTGTTCATGTCTTTTGCCCACTTTTCAATGGGGTTGTTTGTCTTTTTCTGGAAGATTTGTTTGAGTTCTTTGTTGATTCTGGTTATTAGTCCTTTGTTGGATGTATAGCTTGTGAATATTTTCTCCCATTGTGTAGGTTGTCTATTTGCTATGTTGATTATTTCCTTATCTGTGCAGAAGCTTGTTAATTTAATCAAGTCCCATTTATTTATTTTTGTTGTTGTCATGATTGCCATTGGGGTCTTCTTCATAAATTGTTTGCCTAGGCTGATATTTAGAAGAGCTTTTCCAACATTTTCTTCTAGTATTCTTATGGTTTCATGCCTTACATGTAAGTCTTTTATCCATCTTGAATTAATTTTTTTGAGTGATGAGAGATATAGATCCTGTTTAATTCTTCTGCATGCGGCTATCCAATTCTCCCAGCACCATTTGTTGAACAGAGATTCTTTTCTCCGGAGTATATTGTTGTCTGCTTTGTCAAAGATCAGTTGGCTGTATGTGGATGGTTTTATATGTGGGTTCTCTGTTCTGCTCCATTGGTCTAGGTCTCTATTTTTGTGCTAATACCCTGCTGTTTGGGTTACTACAGTGTTATAGTATAGTTTGAAGTGTGGTAATGTGATGCCTCCAGATTTGTTCTTTTTGCTTAAGATTGCTTTGGCTATTTGGGTTCTTTTCTGGTTCCAAACGAAGCATAAAATTATTTTTTCTAGATCTGTGAAATATGACATTGGTATTTTAATGAGGATTGTGTTGAATTTGTAATCGCTTTGGGGAGTATGGACATTTTAACAATGTTGATTCTACCGATCCATGTTTTTCCATTTGCGTCATCTGTGATTTCTTTCCTCAGTGTTTCATAGTTCTTTTTGTAGAGATCTTTCGCCTCCTTTGTTAAATATATTCCTAGGAATTTTATTTTCTTCATGGCTATTGTGAATGGTATGTTATTGGTGTGTAGGAATGCTATTGATGTGTGTACATTGATTTTGTAAACTGAGACTTTCTGAATTTATTTATCAATTCCAGGAGTCTCTTGGTGGAGTCTTTGGGGTTTTCTAGATATAAGATCATACTGTCAGCACATTTACAATTATTGAATTAAATATGTCTCATCTTTTATTATATTATCTTTATAAATGTATCTTCTTGTTTCTTACTGCATAGTCTGGATTTTTCTTTTTCTTTTCCTGGCTCTTAGGGTAATTTCAAAGAAGTACAATTTTAATTTTAGCTATTTTAATGATTAGCTTTTAACTTTAAAGGATACTTACATCTTTGTTTTTTGATGTAACAATTTTAAAGTAAACCAGTATCTATGGGCTCTCTGCTGTGGAAGATAAGATTATCAGCTCAATTTTAGTTCACTTGTTTTCTCTTCCAGGATTTTGTTATTTTTAATTTAAATTTTTTTTATGATACATATCAGATGCACGTATTTTGGGGGCACATTGATAATTTGATACATTCATATAATCAAATAAGGGTAATTGGGGTGTCCATCAGGGATTTCGTTAGGATGTGTTGGTGGTAGCAGTCCGTGAGCCCACTTTGTACCTGTCACTCCTTTGTGATACTCCTTTTAGTCACTGTAATTAGTTGAAACCCATAGGCCTCAAATGAAAACCTGGATAGTACAATTTGATTATAATGCACCAGTTTAAATTTAGGTTCAGATGTTATACCTGGAATTTAAAAATACTAGCTTTTAACAATATATATTAAATGTATTATTCCATTACTTGTGACTGGGTCACTCAGCTTTCAAATGCTTAGCCATTCTTGATCAGAAGCAGGATTAAAGTCATATCTCCCCATTCCCCAGGTCAAGTTGCCTTCTCTCTGGGCTAGTTGGCACAGTAGGACATGTACCCAGTGTGTTTCTGCTATGAGCTCTGTTAGCATGGCTATTCCTTCCCTCATCAGAGGAGAAAAGCTCGGTCACTCCAGAGTAGCACAAGATGCTAGAACAAAACCCGTCTTCTTTCTTTTCTTTTCTTTTTTGAGACAGAATCTTGCCCTGTCTCCCAGGCTGGAATACAATGGCATCATCATAGCTCTCTGCAACCTCAAACTCCTGGGCTCAAGCGGATCCTCCTGTCTCAGCCTCCCAAGTAGCTAGGACTGTAACATGCACCACCACGCCTGGTTAATTTTTAATTTTTTGTAGAGACAGGGTCTTGCTAGGCTGGTCTTGAACTCCTGGCCTCAAGTGATCCTCATGCCTCAGCTTCCCAAAGTGCTAGGATTACAGGTGTGAGCCACTGTGCCTGGCCCCATCTTCTTTCTTATCAGGTGTACCTCACCTTTAGTGGTGAGGACCTGGAATGATTTTCTCTTTTTTTTTTTTTGGTTAGGAATTTCCTTTTGTCCCCAGTGGATATAGGGAGAATAGGAGGCACCATTACAGCTTTCTTTCTTTCTTTTTGTTTTTTGAGACAGTGTCGCTTTCTCTCCTGGGCTAGAGTGCCGTGGCATCAGCCTAGCTCACAGCACCCTCAAACTCCTGGACTCAAACGATCTTCCTGCCTCAGCCTCCCAGAGTGCTAGGATTATAGGCGTGAGCCGCTGTGCCCAGCTCAACTCTCTTTCATTTCACTCAGTCCCTCTGAGTCTGTCTCTCTGGAAGACTCACACATTTGGGAGAAGAACCTGCTCTTAGTCCTACCTTTGGAATTAGAAGAATACTCTAACCAGTTCTGTGATTTTTGTTCTAGTCTGTTATAGTTATATTTTTTATTTTCATATGAGTATCTTTCATTTCAAAATTAATAATACATTGTTTTGATAAGTGTTAGCCTTTTACTCTTGAATGAATTGTTTTCCATTAGTCTTCCTTCCATGCATTGTGGTTCCTTGATTTCCTTTTGTCTATAATCTTTCATGCTTTCTCATGTACGACTTCTGCACTAACTTGATGTGTGTACATTGAATTTCTGAAACTACTCTCCTTTGCCTTTAAACACTAATTTAAAAATTATAGACTGTCCTTTGATCACAACCTTCTATTCTCCTGACTTCCTCAGTTGAGCACTTTTCTTGCAGCTGCTTCTCTACGGTGAACCTTAGTTCATTGATGTCTTTGCTCCAGTGTGTCAGCCTGCACTTGGTTTTACTTTTTCCCAGTCTACTTGGATTTCATGGCCAATTGTCCACTCACTCTTGCTAATACCCTAAACCAATGTTTCTCATGCTGTGGTTAAGGGCTTCCTGGGGGTTGGTGGTTAAAACCCTGGGAACAGATAGTACTTTTGAAGAGCTTGTGGAATGAGAACAGAGGGGTACCCAGCCCCGCAGTCATAGAGAATAATGTTTAAAGGTAGGTGGGAAAAGGGAAGCTAGTGAGGGAGCCTGGGAAAACAATCAGAGAAGGAGAAGGATTGCTGACAGCAGTTGCTGCTTAGAGGTCAAGTAAAATCATAAAGTGTAATTTGGCTGCTAGGTCATTAATGAGCACTGCCAGGGCACTTTGAGTTGGTTGATGGGCATGAAGTTAGATGAGTGGTTGGAAGAATGAGTGGTGAACAGGTGGAAGTCTGCAAGTACAGGCTATTATTTTGAAGAGCTTAGCTGTCAAGAGAGGAGAGAGACTAGGATATCTGTTAGAATCTTTAAGCCTCTGATATTTCTTGGGGACTCTGCCTTTGCCTCAGCATCTGAGAATCAGGCTATCATGTTTTATAGCATCAGGCTGCTAGCATTGCTGAGAGTTTTAGATTGGGTTTGCATTGAACTTTAAAGGCCATTTAGTCTCACCTTGCCTCTCGTTTCTGTTATATTTCTCTAATTCATTTATTATAGCATATGATTTACATATTTTCTCTCTCCCCACTCTCCATATGTAACTCTGATAAACTTGCTTCTATTGCACTAAGCAAATAGAAGCCATCAAAAAGTGTAATAATGTCTTTATGCTTCCACCACACATATGTTTGCCTAAACTAAACTCAGATATTGTGTCTCCTCCTCTTCTTCCTCCTCCTTTTTACTGTGACTAAGTTTTGTATTACTTCCTCAACTTGAGCACATTACTTAAGCAATTCTCCCTTTTTTCTCTTGCATCAGTAATTTTTCTCTCTACTGGATTATTCATACAGCCATCTGTAACTTTTTTCATCTTAAAAAAAAAACACAAAAGCTTGACTTCACATTCCCCTTCACATTTCCTTTGGTCCCTTTTATAATAAAACTAGAAAGAACTATCCTCCCATTTCTGTTTCCAATTCGTCTCCTCTTTTAATCTACTTCAGTCAGGGTTTTGCCTCCACTACTCCAGAAAAACAACTGTCATCAAGGTCACCAGTGACCTCTATGGTGCCAAATCCAGTTGTCCTCAGTCCTCATCTTTCTTGGCCTGTCAGCAGCATTCGACACTCTTGATAATTCCCTTTTCCTAAATAAACTTTCTTCGCTTGGCTTCAGCATGTCCAGTCTCTGGTGTGCCTGCTCCTGCTGACTGGTGCTTCTCTGTCAGCGCGGGCAAGCTCCTTCTGTTAGGCTGACCCCTCAGTATTTGAGAGCTCCAGAGCTCTGTCCTCAGACTTCTCTTCTCTGGCTATTCTCACGCGTAAGATGGAAGTCTCATCAGTTTTAGGACTTTAAATACCATCTGCTGATGATTGTAATTAAAAAAAAAATTCCCCAACCTGGCCCTTTCCTCTGACCTATACAGATTTTTATCCAACTGCCTGTTCAACCTCTCGACCTGAGTGAGTATGTATTTCAGATTCAGTGGTATAAATTGTACTTATTTCTCCCTTAAAACTACTCCCTTGTAATCTTTCCTGGCTCAGGCAATGGCAATTCAGTCTTTCCAGTTTCTCAGGCCAAGAATGTAGTATTTATTCCTGCTAGTCCTGTCAGGTCTGCTTTCAGAACATACCCAGAATTCGATCACTTCTTGGTACCCTCGCTGCACTGTCTGAGGATCACTGCAGTGCCTGCTTGTCTGGGCTCCCTGCTCTGCCCCGGCCCCTTCTGGTTTATTTTGTAATAGCACCTTGAGCAAGGTTTTTGTGCTGTGTCAGATCCTGTCTGCCTCTGCTCAGAATCACACCGTAGGTTCCCATCTCATGCAGGGTTAAAGCCGACATCTGGTGTGGAGTGCTGTGTGACCTGAGCTCCTGGTACTCTCTGACCTCGTCTCTTACTTCCTCCCCCTCCTTGTGTGAGCACACCAGAGCCTCTCCTGGCTCAGACCCTTGACTACTATTCTCTCTGCCCCACGAAATATCTGCATTTCTTGCCTTCCCTTCTCCCACAACTCTGTTACTGAGGCATGCCCCACCCCTGCTGGCGCTCCCTAGTCCCCTAAACTTGCACTGATCATCTCTGACATTATTTATTTATTGTCTGTTTCTCCCAGTGGAATATAAGCTCTGTGAGGGCAACAACTTTGTTCACTGCTGTGTCCTCAGTTCTTAGAAGAGTGTCTGGTTTATAGTAAGTGCACAATAAGCAATTGTTGAATGAATGAATTTCAGTCAACCTCTGTCACAAATATTCACTCCCTTGGCCATCTAATCCCTCTGACTTGAACCTCATCATTCCGTGTGTTTCTGCCCACTCTTTCCACTGTTCTTCTCACCCTACTCAGACTTTCATTCCACTGTCAATAATTTTTCCCTTATTCTCAACTTCTTAGAAGAACCCCTCCATTTACATTTCTTAACTAGGAACTGTTTTTCCTTTTTGACCTATCTCCTGTGCTCCTGAGGATTTTGGGAGGAGGCGGTAATCCTGTTAATATTTTCTAACAGGTCCTTAGGCTTCCAGCAACAGGTGATCTTTGATGCTCTTGGCTCTTTGCTCCTTTTGATCACTGTCAGTACTGTCTTCTGTCTCCCATGTGTATTGGGAGGACTTTGACACGTGGGCATAGTCCTCCTCTTCATTCTCAGTGTGTCATTTCTAGACCATGTCATTGTACAAATGTCCACCTCTGACACCACCTCAATCCAAAGTCATACTCAATCATACAACCACCGATTCTTCTTCGGAAATCTATGAATGGGGTGTTCTCTAAGATGGGGTGTTCTCTAGGATGGGGTGTTCCCTAGATGTTCCCAGATCATCACCGGAGTGGTTTCATTTCAGAGTCTTCAGGTTTTTTTTTTTTATATTCCATAACAAACTATAGTAAACCTTTATTTGTAGCAAGGTTAGACATTGTAATGAGATCTGTTCTTTGACTCATCCTTTTTTGACAGTCTGTTACTCCCCAGCTCTGACAGAAATTAAATTGAATTGAAACAAATAACAATTAAAAAATGGGCAAAGAATCTGAACAGACATTTCTCAAGAAATACAAATGGCCAACAGGTATATGAAAAAATGTTCAGCATTACCTAATCATCAGGGAAATGCAAATCAAAACCATAATGAGGGCCAGGTGCGGTGGCTCACGCCTGTAATCCTAGCACTCTAGGAGGCTGAGGTGGGAAGATCGCTCGAGGTCAGGAGTTCGAGACCAGCCTGAACAAGAGCGAGACCCCCGTCTCTACTAAAAATAGAAAGCAATTAGCTGGACAACTAAAAATATATAGAAAATATTAGCCAGGCATGGTGGCACATGCCTGTAGTCCCAGCTACTTGGGAGGCTGAGGCAGAAGGATTGCTTAAATCCAGGAGTTTCAGGTTGCTGTGAGCTAGGCTGACGCCATGGCACTCACTCTAGCATGGGCAGCAAAGTGAGACTCTGTCTCAAAAAAAAGAAAGAAAAAACCATAATGAGATATCATCTCACATCTGTTAGAATGGCTATTTAAAAAAACAGAAGATACCAAGTGTTGGTGAGGATGTGGGGAAGGGAACCCTTGCATGCTGTTGGTGGGAATGTAAATTAGTGCAGCCATTATGAAAAACAATATGGAGGTTCCTCAAAAAATTAAAAATAAATCTATCATATGACCTAGCAATCCTGCTGCTATGCATATATCCAAATGAAGTGAAATTAGTATGTTGAAGAGATAGTCTGCACTCCCACGTTCATATCAGCATTATTCACAATAGCTAAGATGTTGAATCAACCTAAGTGCTGGCAGATGAATGGATAAAGAAAATGTGGTATATACATAATGAAATACTATTCAGCCTTTAAAAAGAAAGAAATCTTGTCATTTATGACAACGTAAATGAACCTGGAGGACTTTATGTTAAGTGAAATAAGCCAGGCACAGAAAGACAAATACTGCATGACCTCACTTTCATGTAGAATCTAAAAATGTTGAACCATAGAAGTAGAGAGTAGAATAGTGGTTGCTAGGGGCTAGGGGCAGGGAAATGTTGGTCAAAGGATACAAAGATAGGAGCGGTAATTTTGAGATCTATTGTACAACATGGTGACTATAGTAAATAACAATGTATTGTATTTTGAAAATCACCGAGAGTAGATTTTAAGTGTTCTCATCACAAAAATTTATAAATATGTGAGGTAATACATATGTTAATTAGCTTGATTGAGCCATTCCATAATATATGTATATTTCAAACCATCATGTTTTACATAATATATATAATTTTTATTTGTCAATTAAAAAAGAAAAATTTAAAAATGGAATTTAATTTTAATATTTTAAAGAAGTCTCTCATTCAACTTCTATTTATTTTGATATATGGTCTATTTATTGAATAATTATTTCCCACCCATAATGATTTTTGATGCCTCTCAAATGTTAATTTTTATATAATGGAATCTGTTTCATTCATCTGTTAACTTTTGGTGCCAGCACATGCTTTAAATGTATTGAAGCTTTTGATACATTTTAATATTTGGCAGGGATAGTACTCTCATTGACTTTATTTTTCAGAATTGTCAGTGATGGTCTGGTTTGTTATACTTCCCCATGATTTTGAAAAACGTTTGGTCAAGTTCTGGAAAGAAAAATCTCCACTGGGTTTTTTTTTTTTTTTTTTCTGGAATGTTTTTAAACTGGGATAATTGACTAGTTCACATAAATTAATATTTTTACCAAATCTTTATATTATCAAAATGTTCAAAATTTTAACTTTTTAATAGTTCAAATCCTTTTTCCTATAAATATCAAAGATGTCTTCTATTATTTAAAAAAGATATGCAAAAAATGTAAATGATCTGTTAAATTTGTTTTATTTCAGATATGTTTCCTTCTTTTTGCTGTTCTCTACATTGTTTCCTACTTCATCATCCTTAGATACAAGAGAAAATCAGGCAAGTAGAAACATTTTCATTAAAACTTTTATTATGATGCCAAGCGGTCTAGGCATAGTCTGTGAGGCGTATCAGTAAACTCCAGGGTGGTAGTGTACTGAGTATGCCAGTGATTGAAGTAAGCAGTTGCCTGGTACTGAGAGCACTAAAAATAACCTCCAGGGAATCTGACTGCTCTTAGGATCATTCTCTTAGACCAGAGTCCTTGTTTATTACAATTCTTATGTCCAACTAAAGATAGTGCTGGGCTATTTAGTATCTGGGAAATTCCAGAGTTTATGAGAGTAGTCGGTTCCTTGGGACCAGCTCTGACTTTAAGCATTCTATTCACCTGTACCCCATCCCTTTTCTGTCAACTAGAATATCTTTTGTTTCTCTAAAGTGGTGTAGAATTTAGAGTCTCCAAAAAATTAGTTAGTATTGAATTACATAGTATTTTGTATTATCCTTTTATTATTTCATATATATCTTTATCAGGCCAGAGGGACTACCATATCTTTATTCTTTTTTTTTTAACGAACTTTGTACTCCTTAATTTAGATTTTTAGGTCAGGGTTTTACAAGTACCTAAACAATTGCCTTCTCTCTCCTTAGGTCTCTGGAATTCTGAGCACCCACCTGGTTCAATGTCAATGGTATATGTGGGCCATTCTATTAGTTCAATCTCCATGCTTAATTACAGGATGCCCAAAATAGCTTTACAACCAAAAAGACTACAAAATAACATAGTCACAATTAATTTTTATACACAATTAATTTTTTTGTTAAATCTCAGCTGTTTTCTAAATATCACAGGATTATCTCTCTGCCTGTGACACTGGGCTAGTAGTAGGTGCTATATGAATACTTAAGGATTTCTTGACATTGTGTTATTAATTTAAACTTGTTAGACTTTTGAGAGAAATAAGGATATAGTGCTTGCTCTAGTGTATTACTCTCGTACTGTTACTTGGCTTTGTGACTGCACTGAAATACTACTGGGATTCTGTAATCTCTCAAAGTTTTGAAGCCCTGCAGATCCAAGATAATATCTTAGCTATTTTAAAAGACATTTTGGCCTGATTTCATGGCATATGTGCACAGAAGGAGGGGGAGAGAGAATTAATTAATATAAATGCATTGTTTTAAGGGAAATTAGGGGTTGACAGTAGGAAAATTAGAGATTTATTAGATGACGTTTAGAATAATCCAGGAGTGGTAGGAGAGTGTTGAGGACCCTGGACATAGTTAGTAGTGTGCTGGAAATAGGATTGAAATGAATATGGAAATATTAAAACATTCTATAAGACTTGATGATTGGTTGGATGTGGGCACAACAGTATAAAAATTAATTGTGACTATGTTATTTTGTAGTCTTTTTGGTTGTAAAGCTATTTTGGGCATCCTGTAATTAAGCATGGAGATTGAACTAATAGAATGGCCCACATATACCATTGACATTGAACCAGGTGGGTGCTCAGAATTCCAGAGACCTAAGGAGAGAGAATTTGAGGACATTACATATATGAGGAGGGGCCAGGAATCTTCTGTAATGTTCTTGTAATGGAGTTTGGTCTCTTTAGCTGGGAAGTTTAATGAGAGGACAAGAGATGGCTGATAGGCATGAGAGAGGCAGAGGGGAAGGTAAGTGAGTATTGGAGTGAAAGCTGGCCGATACTTTAAAAAGATACAGAAAACTTGATACGGTTGTGTCTGTAACTCGAACAGTAATTGTGAATTGTTGAGGCAGTGGTATACAAGGTTATTTTGATGGTCCAAGAGAATCCTCATCATTACCATTACTAATAATCAACTCAAATCATAGAACATTAGATGAGTTCAAAGATTCTAGATTTTAATTTTATAGAAAAAACTTTCATTGGCTATTATTAACTAGAAAATTTTATTCATTAGCAGTTTCACTTAACACTGTAGAGCAGTACACTTCTAGTGGTCCTAAGGTTCTATTAAGTTTTATTTTTTTGAGCACTAGATATATGGGAAATTTCAATTTACATATGGTAATGTTGTTAATAAGGAATTTTGATTAATCAAAACATTCCATTCTCTAACCATATACTATCCTACCTGACTTAATGAGATTTAAATTTTGATCTGTGCTGAAATAAACACAGTGCTCTTTGAAAATAATTTCTATTCAAGAATTGCTTTTTAAAGTTTATATTTTTAATAAATTAATGAAACATTTTGTTGGGAAATGAAGGCATATTAATACCTTAAACATTTTTGCAGATGAACAAGAAGATGAAGATGCCATAGTCAACAGGATTTCGTATGTATTTTAAAGTTTATTTGTTCTGTTTCTAATTCTGAAGTCATAAATTCTCAAAACTCAATTCTAATTTTTTGACAGAAATATGGAAAAAATTCACTTAAAGCATTTCAATGCATTTATCAATATTCTATTCTTGGGAAGCACATGTAAGCAAATATATGGGGATAATTTAGGATTGATTATCTCCTGTTAAAATTTGCTTATTTAAGAGCTGACAGATTTTATCTTCAGAGGATTTAATGAGGGAATGGGCCTAACTTTGGGAAAATTCAGGGCCATAAGAAAGAAAACTCTTGGCTGTTTGATCTTGAACCAGGCTGCAGACACCTCCTTTGGTTAATTGAAACTCTACCAGCTGTGAGCAAGGAGGTGGGCCCAGATTGTCCTTTAGGTTCCTTATGTACCCTGGTGAGCTATGATAGAGATGTCCTTAATTTTTTTGAAGTATCAAAGTGGATGGAAAGCAGTGAATTCCTTTCTATTTTTGCTTGACTAAAATGTGAAATTATACAGGTGTACCCACATAGAAGAGTTCTATATTCCAGGATTTTTAAATTGATAATTCAGAATTCTTTTGAAGTAATCTTAAATTTATAGAAAAGTTAGAAGTAGAGTACAAAGAGCCTTCTCCCCCCATGCTCCACCCCTGAACTATTTGAGAAGTTGCTAACTTGATGTTCCATTTCCTCAAGATACTTAGATATATATTCCTATAAACAGTGCATTCTCCTATGGATCTACCATACAACCATCAAAATAATAACTGGCACAGTACCACTCGTACCCCATTCAAACTTACCCATTGTCCCAGGAATGCCCTTTATAGTAAAAGGATCCAGCAGTTCAGAGTCGCACATTGCATTTGGTTGTCATGTGCCTTTAGCCTCCTTCACACTGAAACATTTCTTTTTTTTTTTTTTTTGAGACAGAGTGTCGCTTTGTCGCCCGGGCTAGAGTGAGTGCCGTGGCGTCAGCCTAGCTCACAGCAACCTCAGACTCCTGGGCTTAAGCGATCCTACTGCCTCAGCCTCCCGAGTAGCTGGGACTACAGGCATGCACCACCATGCCCGGCTAATTTTTTCTATATATATTTTTAGTTGTCCAGATAATTTCTTTCTATTTTTAGTAGAGATGAGGTCTCGCTCAGGCTGGTCTCGAACTCCTGACCTGGAGCGATCCACCTGCCTCGGCCTCCCAGAGTGCTAGGATTACAGGCGTGAGCCACCGCGCCCGGCCTACACGGAAACATTTCTTCAGTATTCCCTTGGCCTTCCTGACCTTGATACTTTTGAAGATTACGGTCTAGTTATTTGGTTTTGTCTGACTTTTCTTGTAATTGATATAAAATTAAGCATCTTTTGCTGAAGGAAGTGAGGAGAAGAGGTGAGAAAAAGGAAGGAGGAAGAGGAGATGAGAAAAGGGGAGGAGGGAGAGAAAGAGATTACATGTGCTCACGTACACTTATACACACATGCAAATATCAATATTATTAAATGCTTTCACATACAATGGAATAGTATTCAGCCATAAAAAGACATTAAGTAC
The DNA here is from genome assembly GCF_020740605.2 of Lemur catta. NCBI lineage: Eukaryota > Metazoa > Chordata > Mammalia > Primates > Lemuridae > Lemur > Lemur catta. Next base: position 1,341,189 of record NC_059138.1, read on the forward strand.
TGATACATGTTGCAATGTGGGTGAACCTCAGAAACATGCTAAGTGAAAGAAGCCAGACTCAAAAGGTCACATAGTGTATGATTCTATCTATAAGAAATATCCAGAATAGATAAATCCATCAAGAGCAGATTGGGTGCAAGAGCCCAAGGGAGAGGGGAATGGAGAACAGCTGCTGTGAGTGTGGCGGTGTATTTTGGGGTGATGGAAATGTTTTTGAACTTGACATAGGTGGTGGCTGCACAACATAGTGAATGAACTAAATGACACCAAGTTATTCACCTTAAAATGATAAATTTGATGTAATGTACATTTTGCCTCAGTAAAAAAAATAAATACTTTCAGCTAATAAATGACTTGAATAGGAATGATTTGATTCATGACTGAAAAATGAATAGAAATAAACGCTGATTTTTACTAGATTTGGGAATTTATTTTAAATGCCTTGGGGGAAGTTAGATAAATAAAAACAACTGTAACTTCATACTGGCAATTTTTACACTCTGAGTTTAAAACTTAGGCCCAAAACTTGATGTTTTAAATGTATAGGATTAGGGGTCTTAATTTTATTCCTAACACTGTGACATTTGTGGAAGTTCTTCAGTGAATTGTCATTTTTTCTGTTTAAATTACTGCTTCAGTAAAAGGTCACTCAGCTCAAAAAAGCTACAGTGAATCACAGACTGAATAAAGGGTAGATATTCTTTCCTTGTGAAATCCTCTGGGTGTGAAGGACAAGGGAGATGTGTGTCTCTCTCCTGTGTAGTCTGTGTACCACTTGGGGTGGTAAGTCTACTTAAATGTTCTTAGAGGTCAATCATTTATAAACAGAAAAGAACACATCACTTTGTCTCTTACTCCTAGAAGTGTTTTGAATGAAAATGTGGTCACACACTGTTTCCTTGTGACAATTCTCAGGAGCAGCTGGCATAGCCTGTCTGAGGGGTTGAGTTTTCCCAGTACGGTGGGGGTTTCTGTATCCTGGTGGTGTGTACAGACATCTTCTTCCCAAGGGTCGGTGGGTTTATGTAAAGTTACAATAAAGTTGGGGGGGTTTGGGGAGAGGGTAATCCGAGAGGAGGAGTCTGACCTGGGCTGCCCCTCACGGCCCCCCGTTAGTGTCTTTGTCCTTCACTGTGATGGAGTGAGTGAGCACTGACCAGTTAGGCTGATCTGGGTTCAAATTCGGAACTCAAGATTAATTCATGTTCGGCAGAGATTGATAAACATTCATTTTCTCCATATGTAAAATAGAGCTCCCACTTACTTCGTAGTACTGTTGTGTGGATTAAATAACATACACAAGAAAAAATCTAGAGTAGGGTGCTTGATGCACAATAGGTGTGAAGTCAGTGTTACCTGCACCTTAATGCTTTTGACCTGTTTTGTCTGCCAAAAATTCCTTTTTATCAGATATCCCACTGAGTTAATTCTCTCATCCCTGTCAGTTTGGTTTTGCTTTGTTTTTTCCCTAAATCTCCACTTTTCAGTGAGGCTTACCTTGAGTGCCATAGTCATAAAAACTCCAATGTTCAGGATGCTGCCACAAACAGTGCTGTGTTAAGTGAGAGTAATGTGCCCCTCTCCAGAGAGTCTCTTGCTCTGACACATACCACATCTGCAGACAGTGGTTCTGTTCTAAAGGAAGCTACAGATGAATTGGATGCTTTGCTCGCATCTCTAACTGAGAATCTAATTGACCACACAGTCACACCTCAGGTGTCTTCAACATCCACGATTACACCTCGGTGGATTGTTCCACAGAGTGGAGCCATTTCTAATGGACTTGGAGGATGTGAAACGCTCCTGGCGGGGAAGGAGGGACGTGGTAACAAAGATGGAATCTCGCTGATCTCTTCCCCAGTGCCATTCTTGGTAGATGCTGTGACCAGCTCTGTTCCCACTTCGGCCGAAGAAGCTGCCTGGAAGCAGAAGTGTTTGCTGACAACTGAGCTGTAGGGCTGCCCTCCCCACCTTGTAACTGGAATGCCCAGCGCTCTCCAGCAGTCCGTCCTGGGATCCGTTTCAGCTGGAATGTGTTGGATTCAGGAGCTTGTCCTTTACTTATAGGTGAAAAAGCTCTACCTAGATTTGACTTAAACTCCATGAAAAAAAAGCTGCATTTTCCGTCCAACTGGAAGAGTTTAATCACAATCACACTGCATATCTTCCCAAATGAGGGTATCGGGTCTTTAACTTTCTGTAATTTTATTAAAGTTGCAAATTCCTGAAACAAGAAAAAAAAAATACTGAAACCTGTGTTTTCTCCTCCCCACTTCCAATTCTCCTTACCTTGCTTCATTTTTCTGTAGCACTTACCCTCCTTAATATTTACACATTTGCATACTTAATTTATCATTTATTGTCTGACTCTCCCCACTTCAATGGAAGCCCTTATAGGACAAGAATGTTTGGTGTTATGTTCACTGTTCTAAAGTGCCTGGAACAGCCCTGGCAGTGAGCACTCTAAATATTTGTCTAGTGAATGAGCCCCACCAAAAACACTCAGTGAGTTAGTCTCTGATGTGTGCTTTAACAAGAGCCCCCTGGGTGCTCCTGATGGTACTGCTGGTTAGTGAGGTATTAGGAAGCCTGATTCACACATCAGCCATTTATTGATTAGCTTAGCTGAAGACTTAAGATGGAATACTGGCACACCAACATTTTACAGATGAGTAGAGCCTGAGAATGAAAAAGTAGAAAGGGTGAACATTGCAGAAGTGGTGGAAAGAATTTCAAGGAGGAGATGATGCTTATCAATTTGAAATATCATAGAAGGTCAGATTGCAACTAGAAAGTATCTGATGGATTTGACCACAAGGAAAACCTTTTCAGTACTATGGTGAGGAATAGAAATCCTACTGCAGTTCATTAAGGAAGAAATTGAAGATGTAGAAGTAAAGATATGACATGTAAAATCCTCTTAAGCTTTCTATAAGAGCAGAAACACCTGAGGATGTTTATCCTTGGTGGGCCAGCAGGTAGAGGGAGGATGAGGCTGAAGGTTAAGAGTGGGGTGACCAGTAAAGCAAGGCCCTTGGAGACGGCAGAGTTAGAGATCAGTGCACATGGGCAGAAGGAAGAAGACGTCCTCCCTTGAGAGACAGGAGAATATTGTGTCTGTTGATAGCTCTATGAGGTGGTAAGTGTGGAGGGAGTATACCCCTCTTTTTCCACTCTGAAATAGGAGACTCGGTCATTTGTTTGAATGAGGGGCAGCAGGGACATGGTACAGAGCTTGGGAAGAGCCTGATGATGGTGGTTAAGAACAGGGCATTAGAGACTCAAGAGTCGAGGATCCTGGCTCCTGTTTGCTGACTGAAGGTATGTGAAAGCTTTGTGGAGTGTTAAAGAGATTCAAGGTAGTCTTACTGTTTTAATTCATCATCACCTTGCAAAGACACTTTACAATATGACCTATAGATACGGCTTTGTTACACTAGGTATATTCAATGTCCAAGTGTGTGCCCTCATCACCTTATTTAGACAAGGAGAGGTTCTGCCTTCCTGGTTGGGTTAAGGAAGGAGTCACAAGTGTCAGATATTCAGGGAAACACTCTTGTCTTACTACTACCGTAATTGCAAAAGATGCATTACTCTGAAGATGTACTTTTTAAAAATATTACTCCTTTTCAGAAGGTAACATTTCTGAAACTATCCCTCCATTCTGTACGGGCACTTTTCTGTGGTTACATGAGCAATGACCACTACTGTGCTTTTTCAGCTCAGGGCCTTACTTTCAGGGATCTCTGCCAGCCTCTGGCTCCATCACAGCCCTTTATGAGTGGCTCTCTTTAGAGCCACTCAAGTACAGTCAGGGATGATGTTGTGTTTTTTGTATCTCTAGAACCAATTACAATACCCTAAGTGTAATAGGTTCTGGTATATTCAGGATTTTCTGGGTCACTTGTGCCTTTAAATACTTTATCTGTTTGCCCCCATAAGCTTACTCCTTTTGTCAGGTCATGGCTTCTAGTTTTTGATTTGGGAACTATGACTGACCCTCATTGCGAACTATGTACTCAAAGTATATGCGAGCCTAGAGGAGAGAGGAGGGAGAAGGCAAGGAATGCCTCACAGGCCAAATGATATTTGAGGTCTGTCTTTAAATTTACATATGAATTTGTCATGCGTAGTACAGAAGGATACCCTAGGAAGAGAGCAGATTGTGCGGAGGGGTAGGGAACCCTAAAAATCCATTGGATGTTTGGGAAATGAGGAAGTTAGGTGAGCCTAAGTGTTTGTTGGAATGGGTCACTGTGAGAGAAAGCCTGGAAAATTACATTGGCATATCTGTGAAGGACCTGGAATGGTGAGATTTTGGATTTGATCTCGATTGTAGAGTCAGAAGGAATGACAGCGATCAGGATAACTTCCTCACCTGACTAGAGCAGCTTGCTCGAGATCACTTGCTGGCTGGTCACTGCCAGAGCTGCCTGTGGACCCCGACGTGAGGACTGAGTGCTTTCTCAGGAAATGTCTAGTCAGCAAAGCCAATTCATAAAAGTTCCTCTATGTCGTATTTGAATTATATTTTTGGTATATATGATATGGTCTACATTTAAAAATTTATCACAGATTTACTGAACAGAGGAGGTTTCCTTGTTATTTTTGGCTTTTAAGTAGGAATACACTTCTGTTGTTTGCCACAAGATGGCATTGGCCTCACAGTTACTCCATTAGATGTGGTTTTGGTTTTTTTTTTTTTTTTTTTTTTTTTTTTTTTTTTTTTTTTTTTTTGCGACAGAGTCTCGCTCTGTTGCCCGGGCTAAAGTGAGTGCCGTGGCGTCAGCCTAGCTCACAGCAACCTCAAACTCCTGGGCTCAAGCGATCCTACTGCCTCAGCCTCCCGAGTAGCTGGGAATACAGGCATGCACCACCATGCCCGGCTAATTTTTTTCTATATATATTTTTAGTTGGCCAGTAGTAGAGACAGGGGTCTCGCTCTTGCTCAGGCTGGTCTCGAACTCCTGACCTCAAGCGATCCGCCCGCCTCGGCCTCCCAGATTGCTAGGATTACAGGCGTGAGCTACCGCGCCCAGCCCATTAGATGTGTTTTTTTTGGCATTTAGTATGATTTTTTTTTTCCTGCTTTTAAAAATACTTAATATTTTCTTAGATTTATTTTTATATTCCAATATCAACTTTAATGGAATGGATATTAAATTAAGGTTCTATTGCTAATGTTTGTGAAGTTCCCTTTTTTTGGCCATTTTATTCTTTTAAAAATCTTTTAAAAATTAGGTATTTGTTGTAAAAATGTAAAACATTTCAGAAATGTGTTAGCTGAGAAGGTGAAAGCGCCTTATAATCCCTCTCTCCTATGGGACTGTTATATAGCATGCTGGATTTTTTTATACCTCTATTTTCCTGATTGTATATATGTATTTTGGGGGGAGTGAGCAGAGAGAATGTTTTAGATTTACTGTCCATGCTTTTCTTCAGTTTGTTTTTGTTGACTTAATTTATTTTAGATATTTTTCCATATCAATACATATCATAGATATCTTTTTAAAAATGAGAGAATAGTGTTTTAAATATTGTTTAATAGAATAATATCGTTTAACAGTTTTGTACTATTTATTGCTATATTTTATTTAACCTTTATCCATTCAAGAGATACCAGGCCAATGGCTTTGTTAGTTTTTGTTCCTCTGAAATAACCATTTTAAATTAATTTGTTTTTTAATATTGCTTTCAGAAGTATTTTTTCACCTGAAATAGTTGTTGCATTGCTGTTAGCATATATTGTCAGTTGTTAATTAAATGCAATTGTGAAACAAATACTTATATTTAAAAGAGGAATGATGTATAATTTATTCTTTGTAAAATGTGTGAAGTACTCTTATATATGTGTGTGTGTGTACATATGTATGTATAAATATATATCTTTTTAGTCCATTAGACTTAATGACCTATTAAGGATTTTTAGAGTTCGTTTAGTTTAACTTCTAGGATCATACTTATATCATTTGTTTCCCAACTACATATATTTAATGAAATTCTTATATAATACCTTTTTGATTAAAATATTGAAGAGTTTGTATTCTTTTTGATTACTTCCATATTCATTGCGTTTTCAGATCACTAGTGATGATGACTCTTCTCTCTTCCAGGTTGTTTTTGAGCACGTTCACTTTAGCAGTTTCAGCTGGAGCTGTTTTGCTTTTACCCTTCTCAATAATCAGCAATGAAATCCTGCTTTCTTTTCCTCAGAACTACTACATTCAGTGGCTAAACGGCTCCCTGATTCATGGTTAGTATATATTGCTTTATATAATCACAATTAATATTTTAATTTTTTATTGCACTGTATTTTTAGATTTTTCTTAGTTTCATTCATAATTTGTGATTTCCTCCAGTGAACCATTTGGGTCCTTAATAAAGTCAGAAAACCAGATTTTACTTGTCACTTCTATTTTTAGTCACTTGTGAAAGACTTTTTTCTTTTACTTAATCAGTAAATTGTTTGTATGCTTACTGTGATTTTGATAAACAGATATTCCTCTAAATATTTAGCAAGGAATTTTGGTTTATCTGAATATGTCAGAAAAATTTAACCTCCATTCAAGACCTAAAAAACATCAGCTATAGTTTCTATTTTATTTATTTGTAATTAGTTTCTTTAGTTATTTCAAAATAGATGATGTAAGGGGAAAACACTCTCTGTCAAGTATAAACTTTAATGTGATTTAAAAAAATTGTGACTGACATTATAGGTAACATGGTATTAATATATTGCTTTGACAGCAAATAGACCTGCATTCCAAACTTAGCTTTGCCATTTCCTAGCAGACTTTGGGCAAGTCACTATTCTCTGACTGCAGTTTTCTTTTATCTTGATTGGGATGATAAATAAAACCCACTTTGCAGGCTTGTTTTTAGGAATAGGAATGATGTATTTAAAATAACTCTCTTAATAGGCACTTACCAGGTAGTAGCTATCTATTATGATGGCAGTTTAGGCTGTGAAATGTGTTTTTTCTTTCTTTATTCTTTATGAAGAATCCTCCTGTTTTTAACATATCAGTTTAGTGTAAGTACACTGAACTTTTTTCTCACATAGAAGGTACTAGCATAATTCTTTCTTGAGGGTTCTTAAAATTTTATAATTATCTGTTAGAATTGGTTATGGAGCTTAGAGATGCTGATTTCTGTCCTGCTCATACCCTGCCCTCATTTTAAGAGTGTTGTTTAAAGTCAAAGTGCATGAGTGAAAGAAGGGAAAAAGAAAAAAAAAGTATTGTTAATTTGTGTTACTAGTTACTATAAGTGTTGTTAGTTATTATTTTATTAAAGTGTTAATAGTTATTTTATTAGGTTATAGTGGGTCACATACATTGTTTTTGAACAGCAAAGGCAGATGACAAAATTGGGACACCTTATTTCCAGATGAATTTTCATATGGACCCAAATCTTTTCTCCCCATGGCAATGAAGAGAAATTTTATAATTAGTGAAGATACTCTTTTTGTGAAACAGTATCTAGAAGAATAGTCAGTGACAAGAATTTACTGTGTTTGAATTTCTTCATCTCATTTTTTAAGATAAAAGATTTCTGATAGTATTTTTTTATTACTAAAGAACCTTCTTATGAGTTAAAATAAAATATCCTCCTTTAACAATACTTAAGCTAACTTGCCATTTGACCTAGAAAAAGTGTATCAGAGATCACTTATTTCCATTAACTGTGTAGTGTAGGTCAGTGAATCTATAATTTCTGGAAGTTAGCATAAAGAAGTAAGGGCTGGGTGCAGTGGCTTGAGCCTGGAATCCCAGCACTTTGGGAGGCTGAGGCAGGGAGGATCACTTAAGGCCAGGAGTTTGAGACCAGCCAAGCAACATAGTGAGACCCCATTTCTACAAAAAAATAATAAAATTAGCCACTCTAGCCCAGGCAACAGAGCAAGGCCCTATCTAAAAAAAGGAAAAAAAAAAAAAAAAAAAAAAAAAAGGAATGATTTGCCTGTGTAGTATTATCACAATTAACTATGCTTTGGTTTTTATTTTTGGCATTTTACATTTGGAAAACGTTACTGTGTGATGCATGATTACTACAGGTGCTGTAAAAAGCTTTACTGCGTTAGACTGATGTAACTTCTCTTTTCAAGTGCTATCATATTCTTGGTGGTATAATCCAACAGAAGAAAAGAACAAATTAAAATTTAAGAGATTATCAATTTTATTTGTATGACAAGAGTAAATTCCCTGTCTCTTGTTGGCTGAGAAAGTACAGAGTATACTTTTTGTAGGTGATGTTATTTTGGCCATGTCTTAGGCTGTTGCTAACACTGTGCCCTGTGTGTTAAGAACAGCAGCAGCAATATCAACCACTTCCTTATTTATTTCCTGATCATAAAAGTAATATGTGCTTACTACACACAATGTGGAAAATACCGAAGTGTGCAAAAGAGAAAAATTCACTTTTTTCACTGTATGTGTGTGTATGTTATAGCATATACAGTTTACATTTTTTGAACCATTTAATATTGTGACTGTTTTCTCTGGCAATTGATGTTCTTTGAAAACATTTGCAGTGGCTGTAACATGAGTCATGTATATAACAATATATTAACCTAGTGGTTTTCAAAGGTTATTTTGTTGTTTTTAAGGGTGGAACTATTTATTCCTCTAATGAGTTACTACATTGGTTTTTCTCAGATTTGAAATAAACAACAGCTGATTTGTTCCCTAGGTGCTGAACCTGCCTTTTTGTGGAACATTTTATTTAACCAGTCTCCTTTGTTGAGCATTTAGAGGATTTTCAAATTTTAATTATTATTTGGGTTTCTTACAACTTCCTTAGATGATAATTAGAATGAAAATTATTAGGCTAACAAACATTATTGCCAAACTTTTTTCTAGAATTACTTGTTTATATTCTCCGATAGAGCATGAAGGAGCCTCTTGTTTTTAACCACAAAGTCAGGCACTTTGAATATTAGTATCCTTAAAATCTTTTCCAATTTCATGGATAGAAAGTGGGTTTCTCATTATTGTAATTTGAATTTTTAAGAATTTTTAGTGAGGTAGGACATTTTAATTTTAATTTATAAAATATATAAAAACATATAATACTTACGTCATTTTATTTGTTTCATGTCCTTTGCTTTGGTTGTTTTCTTTTCATATTGAATTTATGATCTCTTTTTATGTGAAAACATCAGCCTTTTATCCAATTTTTATAAATGGTTTTCTTTTTTTTTTTTTGAGACAGAGTCTCGCTTTGTTGCCCGGGCTAGAGTGAGTGCCGTGGCGTCAGCCTAGCTCACAGCAACCTCAAACTCTTGGGCTCAAGCAATCCTTCTGCCTCAGCCTCCCGAGTAGCTAGGACTACAGGCATGCGCCACCATGCCCAGCTAATTTTTTCTATATATATTTTTAGTTGTCCAGATAATTTCTTTCTATTTTTAGTAGAGATGGGGTCTTGCTCTTGCTCAGGCTGGTCTCGAACTCCTGACCTCAAGCGATCCACCCGCCTCGGCCTCCCAGAGTGCTAGGATTACAGGCGTGAGCCACCACGCCCGGCCTGTTATTTTGCTTTTTAATTTCATTTGCTATTTTGATTTCCAGAATGGTTATATTTTTAGGTTGGTCTTTCTCTTCCTTTGATTTCTCTGATTGTTTTAGGTTTAGAAGATCTTTTTCCCATCTTGAGATGTGACAAATATTCAATTTTTTTCTTGTTTTTTTATAAAATGGTTTTGTTTACCCCTAATTGTTTAATCCAGATGGTTTATACAGATGGTTAACTACCTTTTCTCTAACTCTTTTCCCAAAGTTAGCTAGTTGTCTCCGTATCATTAATTGAATATTTCTTCTTTTCTCTACTGATTTTTTATGCTCCATTTTTGGTATGGTAAATTATTACATGAGAGTTTGTTTTCTGGCTCAGGTGCACATGTTTTGGAGCCAGCTAGACCTGGTTTGAATTTCAGGTCTGTCTTTAACTGGCAGCAACCTCAAGCAAATTGCTTAAGCTTTCTTAGTCTCAGTCTTTTATCTATAAAATGGACATATTAAGGTCTAGTTGATAGAATTATTATGTGGACTAAATGGAATATGTATATATTTTAAAGTACCTAATCTACTGTCTGTTCCAAGTAAGCAAGAAAAAGGCTTTACTTCCAGCCCCTGGTTTTCTGTCTATTCCTATGCTAGTGCTGCATTGTGTTAAAGACTGTAGTTGTAACACTTTGGTCCTGCTAGGTTTTTGAAAGTTGATGCATTTTGTGAAGGTTTTCATAAGCAAAGGCATACATTTTATGCAATATGGGATATGACAATGCTATGGAAAAATTTTTTAATTCTTTAGTTGCCTGTTACACGTAAGGCCCTAACACAGATAAATATATGTATATGTATATGTTCACGTGTGTTTAAAGAAACACATATTTGGTGTGGAAAACAATAATCACAGCTAGCAGATTGGGTCCTCAGCAGTGGCCATAGCCAGGTTGGCCTTGGTGAGTGGAAGTCCACGTTGCTGAGCCCATGTGTAACCACCCTCCCTGCCACCAGGGCTGCTTTGTTCACGAGCCTATTGGTGTGGCTGGGGAAGGAGGCTGACTGGTATTCATAGAACGGGTCATCCTATTCACCTGATTATAAAAGTCCTCCTCTGCCGAGGTCACCCTTTGGTGAGCATTCACATGGGACACAGATATCCTTTTTTTCCCATTCAGAGAAGTCTGTTCGTTTTCCTCTATCCCCAATTTCCTTGTCACCATTTTTCCAATTAAGTTTCTTCCAAATCCCTGACCATCCAGCCAAACCATTGGCCACAGCCCATTAATTGGTATATAATCACGTTTACTTACTTCTCATTCCAAGCAAAGTAAACGACCAGATGCACTGCCCACAGTTCTGCCCACTAGGAGGCTTTCCTTTGACCTGTGCCCTTCAGGATGTGTCAGAGAGGGGCTGTAGTGCTGCAGCTGTCACCCTATGAGTGTTGCCTGCATATTATATAAAGTTGTAAACATCTGTAGACTAGGCCCAGGTCTTCCTCTGTCAGCTGATTCAGGGAACTCCCCATGAAACGTTAGGTGCAGGCTGGGGGAGAGGAGGCAGTATAGTGGGAATGGGGGCCATGGGTATTTGGGCCACTTCTTTATGTAACTTATGCCTTTAGGGCCCACTTGGGCCCAATCACATATACACCACTTCGATTTGATGATGCATTGCTGCTGTGCATGCCCACCTTTATGGCTTGGTGGGCCAGGAAACACTCATTTAATGATGGGCAGCTTGGGTCACATGGTAACTTGGTGGCGCATGGTTAAGCACTTAATCTCTACTAAAGCCCAGTAGCAGGCCAAGAGCTGTTTCTCAAAAGAAGAGTAGTTGTCCACAGATGATAGCAGAGAATTGCTTCAAAATTTTAAGGGCTGGGCTGTAATTCACTTATAGGAACTTGCTAAAGGCTCCAAACAGCATCCCTGTCTGCCACTGCCATGGCAAGTACCATTGGATCTTCTGGATCATGTGGCCCAGTGGCAGAGCATATTGCACAGCAGCTTGGGCCTGTTGTAGAGCCTTCTTTTGTTCTGGGCCCCACTCAAAACTAGCAGCTTTTCAGGTCACTCAGTAAATGGGCTGGAGTAACACACCCAAAAGAGAAATGTGTTGCCTCAAAAATCCAAAGAGACCTGCCAGGTATTGTACCTCTTTTTTGGTATAGGAAGAGCTGGATTCAACAATTTATTCTTCACTTTAGAAGGGATATCTTGGTATGCTCCACATCACTGGACCTCCAGAAATTTTATTCAGATAAAAGGCCCCTGAATTTTTATTGGATTTATTTCTCATTCTCAGACACACACATGTCTTACCAATAAGTTTAGAGTAGTTGCTACTTCTCGCTCACTATGTCCAGTCAGCAGAATATCATCAAGGTAGTGAACCAGTGTGATGTCTTATGGGAGGGAAAGGTGATCAGGGTCCTTGCAAACTAAATTATGACACTGGGCTGGAGAGTTGGTGCATGCCTGACATAGGACAGTGGAGGTATATTGCTGGCCAGCTGAAAGTCAACTGCTCTTGGTGGTCTTTACTGACAGGTACAGAGAAAAAAATACCAGTAACTGCATACCAGTTACCAGGGGATGTGTTAATTTGATCAAACGATGAAACCACATCTGGTACAGAAGCTGTAGTTGGAGTCACCATGTAGTTAAGTTTAACGATAATCCTCTTTCTCCAACATCTATATGCCTTCTGCATAGGCCAAATCAGAGAGTAGAATGGGGCTGTGGTGGGAGTCACCTCCCCTGTGTCTTCCAAGTCCTTGATGGTGGCACTAATCTCACAGTCCCTCCAAGAATGGGTGTTGCTTTGGTTGACTGTTTTCCTAGGTGGACTCAGTTCTGGTGACATCTGTGTGGCCTTTCCCACCATAATAGCCCTTGCTCCACAGGTCAGTGTGGGCATTGTGCCAGCTGCTGAGTGTGTCCATTTAAATTATGCATTCTGGACCTGGGCACGTGACCACAAGATGGGTGTGGGGACTCACTATGAGTGGAACTTGAGCTAAAACTCAGTTGATCACCTGACCTCTACAAGTCCCTACTCCTACTGGTGGCCACAGTGAGGGTCTCCTGGAATCAGTGTCAGCTCATAGCCAGTGTCCAGCAGTTCCTGAAAGGTCTGATTATTTCCTTTTCCTCAAAGCACAGTTTTATTATCCACATTCACTTGTCAATCAGTCATTTACTGTTTTGTGACATTTACGGGATTCTTTGAGGACTCAGAGAATTTCTGAAGTTCCTTTAATCTCCCATGGAGCATCTGTTCTAGTACTTTCACACTGAAATGCTTAATAAATATTTATTGATTGAAGGAATGAAGGTTATTAATTGTAACATTAGGAATACTTTGGTAAAAATGAATTTAATTTGAAAAGAAATGTAATGACTTATCTTATAAAATTATCAATATGGGTGTTTTTGATCGATTCTTCCTTTAATGTGTAAATCACATACAGATTAGAGGCTAAGTATGTGTTGAGAATGCTTTTGTATATGTAAACGTATTTAATTTGGTTTAAATAAAATGTTTGGACACATAGGTTTGAGATGTTACATTTTAACTATACTACCTTGGAATGCTGATTAACTTCTCTGCACCAGAATTTTATAACATAAATAAATAAAATATTAGCCTTAGTTCTAAAAGTTTATATCGTGTGACAGGATGTACCTCTGTCTATGATGTGAAAACAGCTTGAAAAATGTGATATACAAAAATGACATTGGAACACTGGAGGGAGACAGAACTGATGGGGATGCTCTGGGCATTGAGCTTCTCCTGGGTCACCGCCACTCGTCAGCCTGGTGCTGTGAGGTGTGTCCCATCATTCGCCCAGTGTGAGCTGGGTCATGACATTCCAGCAACTATAATTTATTACGGGATGGAACAAAGAGGGTAGAGATGACACATGAAGATGGTAGTGAAAATTTATGTTGTTATAATTAAGTTAGGAACAAGGGTACAAAATAGAAAAAATAAAGTACCCATTTGTATACATTTTATGTACCTTGTATACTGTTAAAAAATTAGTAGAAAAATATGAAACCCTTCAGTTCCGTAAATCGAAAAGCAGTGATACAACTGCTTACTAGGCTTTCCTTTTGGGATGATGAAAATGTTTTGGAACTAGATAAAGATGGTGGTTGCAGAACATTGCAAATACACTAAATGCCACTGAATTATTCACTTTAAAATGACTAATTTTATGCAGTGTGAGTTTACAATAAAAAACAAATAAGAATAAAATTTTGGGAAAAAAGAAAATGATGAAATTAAGTTGTAGCTTTAAATAAAGTCAGGAGACGATTCAGTTTTTGAGGTATTTTTCCCCAGTGGGGCCCAATTTTTACTAACCTGTCCTCTCCCTTCTGACCACAGACAGAGACATACATTTATAACATGGTTGCCTGGTTTGAGATTCATTCTTTTAAAAGGTAACCACAGTGAATCTGTCTAGGCTCTGCAAGAACCGTGTGCTTATTTTGGTTTGTCATCAGGAAGAGATGACATGCTCTTTTGAATGTCATGAAGGAATAGTGCAAATTCCTTCTTTTAAAAAATATATTAAGTTTTATAGAAGCTCAAAAAAACCCAAACTTTTATATTATAAGCAAACATAAAAGTATTGTATTTACTTATGAATAGATATTACATCAAAAATAAACCTTTAATAATTTTTAATGTACCATTATTAGTTAAATGTTACTAACTAATTGGTCTCAATAGTTCTGTCATTTACTATAATGTGCATCAAGATAGTTACTGTATATTGAGGTATTTTCTATAATATTAAAAATAAAAAATCTAATTGTTTGGAGTAGGAAATTAACTTAATTATATTTTGGTAGATCCAAACAGTAGAATGCTTTTTTGGCCATTATAGACAATGATGTAGAGGAGCATTTGTTGATATATAAAGATATTGGAAACAAGCATATTTACAGATACCTCTTTTGTAAAAAGAAAATAAAGTACATGTGTATGTAGGTGCACAGAAAAATATCTTGAAGGGTAATTACAAAGGATATAACTGTTTTTCTCAAGGTAGTAGGATTATATGATATAATTGTTTTGGTATTTACATTGTATAATATTTATACGATGGACATATATTGCTTTTTTATTATAAGAAAAAAGTTAAGGTAAAAGTTTTCACAACTCATTGCTAAAACTCATTTTTTCTTCTAAGTAAATAAGCAGAGGCTAGTCTAATTCTGAAGTTTTCACACTATTTGAAAGCACACTTGTAGTCTTTTCTCTAACACTTATGCTTTCTTAGTAGAATTTTACAATATTGTGTAGTCACTTTTTGACGATTGGATTAGTTAGATCTTCAATTCTACTAAAGTATTGTTTTTAACTTAGTTTTGTCATTTTGGAAACAATTGAATATGGTTGAACTTTGATTAATTTTCTAACTTAAATTCATGAAGTTTTTTTGGTCTATTTGAGGAAAAGTGATGAATTATTTGCTCCATAGTATTGCATATTGGATTTTTAAAATATTTTGTGACTCCAGCAGGTGGAGCTAGAAGTTAATGCATCCTATGGTGATCTGGCAATTCAGTCTTGTTTTGTTTTCTTTTAAACTGAATATTCTGGGATTATTAAATAACCTTTAAATGTAAATACCTTTTTTGGGGATGGGCATTGGATATCTTTCAAATAGGTTGCCACTGATACTTATTTAGACAAACTACAATGTTTTTGAATTTTGAGAGTCCTACTGCTATATGGAATCATGTAATTTTAGCTTTCTGAAGTAGAGCAGTTTGACTAATACTTATTTTACAAGTTAATATGAAATAATATAAGTATGTGTATTGACCCTAACAGTAATTTTTAATTTAAGAATGATTTATTAAAATTATAGAATACAGTTAAGGGATATTTATGTATGTATGTTTGTAAAATGCTAGAAACTTATTAAGCTTTGCAAAGTTGCTGCAAATATAATTACTACTTAGCAATGTATAACAGATACATTATTATATCTGTATATTAGATATTTTTCTCATAGTAACTTATATGTTGCAAAATTTATAATTAGATTAGCATAAGCTAAGTCTGAAACTTTCACATTTATTCTGGTTGATAAACTTAATTTTTTGTATTTAATTAGATTGAGAAAAGCTGATCAATCAATATATAATAAAAGGCATGTAATTTCATGACAAACTAAAGTAGTTGGTATTTAGAACCTTTCTGGATTCAAAATTCTGGATTCAGGATTCTGAACCATTTTCTTAGTTGTCCAGTAGACATTGCTGCTTGTTATGATCTGTTGATAAAGATTTCTTTAATTAGCTTTTGATAACTGTTTTACTTTTGTAAGTGTATTGGTTAGTCAGAGTAGATACTTCTTTTTTTTTTGTGAACTTTCACCTAAGGCAAAGTTTTATTTATTTATTTATTTATTTATTTTTTGAGACAGAGTCTCACTTTGTTGCCCGGGCTAGAGTGAGTGCCCTGGCATCATCCTAGCTCACAGCAACCTCAAACTCCTGGGCTTAAGCGATCCTACTGCCTCAGCCTCCCGAGTAGCTGGGACTACAGGCATGCGCCACCATGCCCGGTTAATTTTTTTTCTATATATATTTTTAGTTGTCCAGATAATTTTTATTTCTATTTTTAGTAGAGACGAGGTCTCGCTCAGGCTGGTCTTGAACTCCTGACCTTGAGCGATCCACCCGCCTCGGCCTCCCAGAGTGCTAGGATTACAGGCGTGAGCCACCACGCCTGGCCCAAAGTTTTATTTTTAACTTTTGACTTCCAGAGAAGAATGTGAATTTGTACTTTTTACTGTATAAAAGGGATGTATATGATAGAAAGGTAAATTCTGGAAGCATGTACATTTATAGGTCAGCAACAAGACAAGCTTCCTTTTGTGCTGCAAATGATAGTTCTTTTTTTTCCTTCTGAATATAGAAGTATAGTAGAGCCTTAACATTTAAGGATTTATGTTCATGGTTATAACTGTTTGAGAGCAATCTTTGAGGCTCCTTGACATGTGGTAATTTGTAATTTTTGTGAGGCTAAAATTTGACTTGTGTGCTCGGTGAGGCTGGTGCATGAAGTGAGCCCCGCAGCTGTGTGAGCCGGCCCGGCATTCCCATCTCCATTCAGCTTTGTTGTTTTCTGTCCTTTTAATGCGTTTTATGGAGGAAGTTATATGATACGGGGATATGGAGAACTTTGAGTTTCATAAAGGTGTTTAAATATATGCCTTGTGATTTTTAGAGGACTTTATGGGCTCCTTATAGAAGACTTAGAATATGCAGGAAAGTGGGGAGAAAAAAATGATCCAAATTCTGCTACATTCATATCGTTAGCAAATTGGTATATTGATTTCCAATTTATTTTTTATGCCTACTTTTTTGTCATTGTCATTTTTATGTATTTTTAAAGTCATATGTGGCTGGGTGTGGTGGCTCACGCCTGTAATCCTAGCCCTCTGGGAGGCCGAGGCGGGTGGATCGCTCGAGGTCGGGATTTCGAGACCAGCCTGAGCGAGACCCCGTCTCTACTAAAAATAGAAATAAATTATCTGGACAACTAAAAAAATATATAGAAAAAATTAGCCGGGCGTGGTGGCGCATGCCTGTAGTCCCAGCTACTCGGGAGGCTGAGGCAGGAGGATCGCTTGAGCCCAGGAGTTTGAGGTTGCTGTGAGCTAGGCTGACGCCAGGGCACTCACTCTAGCCCGGGCAACAAAGTGAGATTCTGTCTCAAAAAAAAAAAAAAAAAAAAGTCATATGTATGCAAGTTTTTGTTGTAGAAGCCTTTTTTTGGTGAAATTAATCAGAATAATTCTTTAAGGAAATGTTTGAGAGCTAATTTTAGCTATAACTCACATCATTTTCTTGTCTTTGTGTAGTCTAAATGCTGGTGTACCTCAGAAATTTTCAGTTCTTTGGTAGCATTGATTTCATTTTAAGACAGGGCAAGGAAGAGGCACAGACATTTTCTTAACATTTTAGGTGTTACTTCTCTTCCGCTTTTCATCAGAGCCCTCTGAGTTGTAGCCTGTTGTACATGTATGAGGAAACTGAGTGACAGAGTTGCAGTCCCCTTTCAGTGTCGTAGAGAGCTGATAGGTATTAATGCAAACCAGGCGTGTAGACATAGAGTGCCACTCACCCAGACATCTGCCATGATGACTGTGGAGGTTTTTTAAATCACAAATAATGTGAATACCTTGGTTTTGTTAGAGCACATTATAGTATGCTAAGTACATAGAGTACATTCAATGTTTTATTGAAACTAGATTTTTAAAAAGCTTTTCTGTAGTTGAAAGTGTTTTGGTGTTTTAAGAAGGCTTGAGTGTTCATATGTAACCCACACATAAACCACTGAGAAAACAGATGTAGAAGTGTGTTGTTCTGTTTTACCGTCTTACAAACTGATCACAGGCTCAGCGAAGCCTTTTGTTTTACATGTTTGGATAGAATTAATGGGATAGCATATTCATTATTCCCCTTAGTAAAATCTTGTTAAAGTGATATGTTCTTTTTGGCAGATAATATTTACAAAATTCAAAGTATTGTGCCTTTTTCACCCAGAATGTTAAGTGTGAGATATCATATAGTAATGAAGAAAGAGCAAGAGATCTGGAATCTAAGCCCAGGCCTATCATTTGTAAGTTATGGAATTTGTGGGGAATTTACTGATTCTCTTTTTGAAAAGAGTTCAGTTTATGAGTGAGTTACAGAAGGGGATCTTAGATTCTTTTCTGTTCCAA
The DNA here is from genome assembly GCF_020740605.2 of Lemur catta. Classification (NCBI taxonomy): domain Eukaryota; kingdom Metazoa; phylum Chordata; class Mammalia; order Primates; family Lemuridae; genus Lemur; species Lemur catta. The sequence continues at coordinate 1,359,456 of NC_059138.1, forward strand.
GTTTCTATGTTTCTACAGAATTTTTGGTGCACTAAAATAAAAGTAAACTTTTGTTTATTTTGAACAATTCTTAAGTTCAGGTTCTTTTTTTTTTTTTTGAGACAGAGTCTCGGTCTGTTGCCCAGGCTAGAGTGCTGTGGCGTCAGCCTAGCTCACAGCAACCTCAAACTCCTGGGCTTAAGCGATCCTTCTGCCTCAGCCTCCCAAGTAGCTGGGACTACAGGCATGTGCCACCATGCCTGGCTAATTTTTTTCTATATATATATTTTTAGCTGTCCAGATCATTTCTTTCTATTTTTTTTTTTAGTAGAGATGAGATCTAGCTCTTGTTCAGGCTGGTCTCGAACTCCTGACCTCGAGCGATCCTCCCGCCTCAGCCTCCCAGAGTGCTAGGATTACAGGCATGAGCCACTGCGCCTGGCCTAAGTTCAGGTTCTTAACAAATATTATATTTATGCTAGTTAAATATTTTATTTAAATAAAGATCTTTTAGTCCAGAAACAGAAAGAGAGGTCCTTTCAATCTAAAGCAATTCTTTGTCTGGAGAAGATACAAAACTAGTACCTTTTTTTCCTAAGCAGTGATGTTTTTCTGTATGTGAATTAAAAGCAGGTATTGAACAGCATAACCCAAGTGAGGCTTTGCAATTATTTCATAATTATGTTTAAAATATTTCTAGCATACCATCATTTGAGTAGATAGCACTTTCTGAATATATCAAAGAACATAAAGGAAAGGTTTTGGAAAATGGAGAGAAAAGAATAAGCTTGATAGTATTTGTGAAGTATCTTGGAGTCCCATTGTAGAAGTGCATATTGGAACAGTTAAATTTTAGGAATTTAGGGCAAGAGAATAAAGAGAATGGATATGTCACAATATTTCCATCTAGTAAAAGAAAACTAAGACATACAAGTTGATATTTGTTCTTTTTATAATAAACAGAGACTTTATTTTGTTGTTGAGTTGTACATTTAAAGAATTTTTAAAAAGGGCCAGGGATATCAGTGAGTATTTGGGGGAGGTCAACTTGAAATAGAGTAGGTAACTATAGGTTAAGAAACATTTTTTTAATGATAAACAAATCCATTAGCATAGGTAGGTAGTAAAGAATAAGCACTCTGCTGCGATGTTTTATGCCTAGAGCTTTTCCTGTATTGTTTTATCAAGTACTATGGCTCAGACATGGAGTAGGAAAAATGACAAAGACCAATATTCAAGTGTTGGTAGAGAAACACTTCAAAAACTAAATATAGTCTGGCTGATATGGAGTAAGAGGGACTGGATTACCCTGCCACCTGAAACAACCTGGTCTTCAAGAAGCTATAGGCAATGAAGGATAATCCTCGAGAGATGGGAGACAATAGTTGCCTGGAGAGAGTGTCCAGGTCAGTGCGGAGACAGGGAACCCAGGTGGAGCTCAGTGGTGTTCTGGGTTGAGGAGAAAAGATGGGGATTCAGGGAGGCCAAGTAGGCTAGAGTTTGCCAGGCAGAGTACTGGAGAGAGAGTGCATGGAGAAGCATTATTTTACACTGATGGATGGAATTAATGGGATATCATATTCTCAGTTCAAACATTTCCCTTAGTAAAATCTTATTAAACTGATGTTCTCTTGTGGCCAGCAAAGGCCCTCTGTGTGGTCTCACAGGCTGAATTCAAGGTGTTCTCAGGGTTGCATTCCTTATTGGAGGCTCTGGGGGAGAATTTGCTTCCAGGCTCATTCAGATTGGTGGCTGAATTTGGTTCTTTGTGGTTGTAGGACTGAGAGTCTTTGCTCCTAGAGACTGCTTGCCTCTTTTCTCATGTTTCCCATGTGACTCTCTTTAGCAAAGGTGGGTCAAGTTCTCCTGCAAAGTCCTTTTTGCCATATTTACTGAGTTGAATAGTGTTCCCCCAAAATTCAGTCCACTCAGGACCTCAGAATGTGACCTTATTTGAAAATAAGGTTTTTGCAGACATAATTAGTTAAGATGAGGTCATACTGGATTAGGGAGGGCCCTAATCCAGTGATGCGTGTTTTTATAAAAAGATAAAACAGAGACATAGGCACACAGGGATGAAGACCATGTGAAAAGAGAGGCCAAAATTGGAATATTATGGCTGGGTATGATGGCTCACGCCTATAATCCCAGCACTTTGGGAGGCTAATGTAGGAGGATTGCTTGAGGCCAGGAGTTTGAGACCAACCTGGGCAACATAGCGAGACCCTGTCTCTAAAAAAAAAAAAAGCTAGGTGTGGTGGTGCACACCTGTATTTCCAGCTACTTAAGAGGCTGAGAGAGGGGGATCACTTGAGTCCAAGAGTTTGAGGTTGCAGTGACCCATGATCATGCCACTGCACTCCAGCCTGGGCAACAGAGCTTTCCAAAGGCTCCATCTCCAAATACTATCACATTGGGGATTAGGGTTTCAATTTATGAATTTGGGGGGGGGGCACAAAATCATTGTAACAACAATATTGTTACGATGTCAGTTCTCCCCCAGTTGATCTACGGATTCAACAATGTCAGTTCTCCCCCAGTTGATCTATGGATTCAACACAATGCCAGTCAAAATCCCAGCAGGCTTTTTATTTTTGGTAGAAATTGACAAGCTCATCTAAAATTCAGATGAGAATGTAATGGACTTAGTGTAGCCTAAGCAACTTTGAAAGAGACCAAAGTTGGAGGATTTAGGTATATCTGACTTAACGGTTATTTTAAGGGTACAGTAATCAAGACCGTGTGATATCAGCAAAGAGATAAACAAACATACCAACTCAGTAGAATAGATTCATACATATATTGTGGATTGATTTTTGACAAAGGAGCTAAGGGAATTTAGTGGAGAAAGGATATTCCTTTCAACAATTGGTGCTGGAACAATTAATTCATTATAGGTAAAAAGTGAACTTCAGTCCATACTTGGCACCATAATCAAAAAGTCACCCAAAGCATCATAGACTTAAATGCAAATCCTAAAGGTATAAAACTTACAGAAAAAAACACAGGTGAAAATCTTTGTGACATTGAGCTAGGCCATAATTTTTTGGGTAAGATATCAAAAGCACAATCTGTAAAAGAAAACATTGATAAATTAGACTTTAAGACATTTTGTTCTTTGAAAAGTACTATTAAGAGAATGAAAAGAGATGCCACAGATTAGGAGAGAATATCTACAAATTACGTACTTGATAAAGGACTTGTACTCGGAGTATATAAAGAACTTGCCATCTCAGCTAGCTCAAGGGGGAGTTAAAAAAAAAAAACAAACTTGCCCAACTCAGTAATAACAATAAAAAAACAACCCAATGAAAAACTTAGCAACAGATTTGAAGAGACGCTTTTCTAAAAAAGACAAATGGACGGCAAATAAGCTCATGAGCAGATGTTCACATCATAATTAGGGAAATGCAACTTAAAACAGCAATAAGACACCACTACATACCTGTTAGAATGGCTAAAACTAAAAAAAGACTGCCCATATGATGTTTGGTGAGAACATGGATGAACTTGAACTCTGCTGGCGGGATTGTGAAATACGACGACTATGGTAAACATTTGGGCATTTTCTTAAGATGTTAAAACACATACCTACAATGTGACCCAGCCATTCCATGCCCACATGTTTACCCAGAATAAATGATTGCTTATGTCCATACAGAGATTTGTACATGAGTGTTTATGACAGCTTTATTTTTAGTAGCTGCAAATTGGGAACAGAACAGAGACTTGTTTGCAGGTGAATGGATACAATCCAATAACAATTCAGTCTGATCTGTGCTACTGGTACACATCACAGTGTTGAAAATCCCCAGGTAATTGTGATAGAGAACCACAGCCAGCCAAAACAAGGATAGGTACCATGTGACCCTTCATACAGAGTTCTAGAAAACATAGTCTTGTCTTCAGTGCAGTCAGTGGGGGGCTGAGGCTGGGGCTGAGGTGGGAGTGACAGGAGGGAAGGGTACGAGAAACCTCGGGGTGATGGATATGTATGTTCATTAGCTCAAGTGTGATGGTATCACTGGTGCTTCATGTCAAAACTCACCAACTTGTACACCTTATGTATAGTTTATTTTATGTCAGTTACAGCCTGGTAAAACTTAAAAATTAATATTTAAAATTTTTTGTATATGTTGTGATTTTGTTCATTTTGTGCTGACAATTGAGGATTAATTCTAAAACTACTTCTTTAGTTTGGCCCGTGACCTTTTCCTGAGAGGATGTTTCCTTGTTAACACTTAGCTATATAGAATGTAATATTATTGGTTCATGCAGTTCATATTTGGTGATTCCTCAGCACTGAAACAGGCATTGGAGAATCAAAATGAGGAAGAGAAACATATACATGCTTCATGCAATTTAGATCTAGAGATTTATAATGATAAAATTGCAGGCATCTGTAAAGAATATGAGAAGTTTGGGATATGATGGGATTTGTGTTGCCTAAAATCATTAACAGTATATTAGAAAGAGTGGCTTAGGATTGTCTAGCTCTGAGACAAGGGCATGTTTCTGAACTTGAAGGCCATCTGTAATATGGAGGACCTACCTTGTCATAAAGGATTAGGGTAGTACCCTAAAGTATCCAGAACAATGTCTGCTACGTTAGATACTTAACAAATACAGGCACACCTTGGAAATGATGCAGGTTTGGTTCCAGACCACCTCGGTAAAGTGAATATGGAAATTGCCTTGATGTTGATGGCTGCCAACTGATCAGGGTAGTGGTTGCTGAGGGCTGGGGTGGCTGTGGAAATTTCTTAAAATAAGACAGCAGTGAAGTTTGCCACGTTCTCTGTAGCATGCACTGCTATTTGATAGCATGAAAGGAGTCTTTTTTTCTGAGCAGTAGGTCTCAACAGTGGGCTTAAACTAGTCAGTAAACCATGCTGTAAACAAATGCTGTCATCCAGGCTTTGTTGTTCCATTTATGAGCACAGGAAGAGAAGATTTAGTATAATTTTTAAGGGCTTTAGGATTTTTGGAATGGTAAATGAGCATCTTGCTTCAACTTAAAGTCACCAGCTGCATGAGCCCCTAATAAGCAAGTCAGCTTGTCTTTGAAGCTTTGAAGCTGGGCATTGACTTCTCTCTAGCTATGAAAGTCCTAGGTGGCATCTTCTCTCAAGATAAGGCCATTTTGTCTATATTGAAAATCTGTTCAGTGTAGCCACCTTCATCAATGAGCTTGGTTAGATCTTCCAGGTAACTTGCTGCAGCTTGTATATTAGCATTTGGTGCTTCACTTTGCACTTTTCCGTTATGAAGACTTCTTTCCTTAAATCTTGTGACCCAAGCTCTGTTAGCTTCCAAGTTTTCTTATGCAGCTTCCTCACCTCTCTCAGCCTTCATAGAATTGAAGGGAGTTAGGTGTTTGCTGTGGATTAGGCTTTGGTTTAAGGTTGTGATCCCCAGCCCCCAGGCCATGCACGGACCAGGATGGGTACTGATCTGTGGCCTGTTAGGAACCAGGCCACACAGCAGGAGGTGAGTGGGGGGCAAGTGAGGGAAGCTTCATCTGTATTTACAGCTGCTCCCCATTGCTTGCATCATCGCCTGAGCTCCACCTCCTGTTACATCAGCAGTTGCATTAGATTCTCATAGTGCGGACCCTGCTGTAAATTGCGCATGCGAGGGATTTAGGTTGCGCATTTATGAGAATCCAATGCCTGATGATCTCAGGTGGAGCTGAGGTGGTGATGCTAGTGCTGGGGAGCAGCTGCAAACACAGACTGTCATTAGCAGAGAGGTCTGACTGCACAATAAATGTAATGCACTTGCATCATCCTGAAACCATGCCCCCTCATGTCTGTGGAAAAATTGTCTTCCCTGAAACTGGTCGCTGGTGCCAAAAAGGTTGGAGACTGCTGGCTGAAGGGAATGTTGTAGCTAATTTAATCTATCCAGAGCACTAAAACAACTCCATATCGACAATAAGGCTGTTTTGCTTCTTAACATTAGCGTGTTCACTGGAGGAGCACTTTTAATTTCCTTCGAGAACTTTTTCTTCGCATTCTCAACTTGGCTAACTTTGGTGCAAGAGGCCTAGCTTTTGACACGCCTTCCTCACTAAGCTCTATCATTTCTAGCTTTTGATTTAAAGTGAGAGACATGTCACTCTTCCTTTCAGTTGAATACTGAGAGCCCACTGTAGGGTTATCGATTGGCTTAATTTCAATATTCTTGTGTCTCAGGGAATAGAGAGGCCCAAGGAGGAGGAGCAAGATGGAGAAAGATGGGGCAACAGCTGGTCAGTGCAGCAGAACACACACAGCATTTATCAAGTTTGCTTTTTTTACGGGCATGATTTGTGGCGCCCCAAAGAAATTGCAATAGTAACACCAAAAACCAGTCGTCGTGGATCACCATAACAGATATAATAATAATGAAAATGTTTGAAATATTATGAAAATTACCAGTATAAGACACAGAGACATGAGGTGAGCACATGCTGTTGGAAAAATGATAGATCTGCTCGAGGCAGAGTTGCCGCGGACCTTCCATTTGTGAAATGCAACGTCTGGGGAGCAACAGTGAGGCGAAGCACAAGGAGCCCTGCAGGCGCCTGCAGTAGGGAGTCGTTTTTATAGTTTTGTGAAAGGACTGTGAGATATTTAATTGGGTTAAAACTGTCTTATGTAAATTGAGTACAATCCTTGACACATTGACTTTCATCTTTTATAACACAAATGATTTTAAAACGGGCATTTCTCTTTTTTCTACCATGCCTAAACAAAGCAACATATTAATAATCATGTTTCTCTAGTCTACTAAAGAATAATAATTTATTATGTAATAACTTACATAATACTAATTATTGTTATACCTCACATATCTCAAAGTAAGTTACTTGGAGACCATAAAAAAGATAAAATTCTTTTGAGTAGTCAAAATAGAGGCCAAAGACCATGCACTGTGGTTTGTGAACTGGACCTGAAGGGCACAGCTTTGATCCAGGCCTGGTTATTCTTACTCTAGATATTAATACAATTCTTTAAAAGTTGTGTATGTGGTTCCTGTGCTCGTAGCCTATTGGGGGAGGGAGAGAGAGTTTCTGGACACATGCAAATTGCTAGTAACCAAAGACAGGAGCTGATGGACCTAGCAGATGGGGAGATGAAAGGGAAAACTCGAAAGTGAGCCTAGAGTCTCAGAAAGGATGGTGGCTTGGTGTGGAGCTGGTAGCACTGTGTAGCCTCTGGTGGATGTAACTGTTAATAAAACCAAAAAATCATTAAATATTTATTTTATGACAGGCATTGTGCCAATTGTTATATATGCATTATTTCATTTAGTACTTAACAGCTATATACACATCATTAGCCTCATAGATGAGGAACCTGTGACTTAGCAAGATTGTCACATGGAAGTGCACACAGGACATGAACACAGGTTTGTCTGAAACTCAAAATGTGTGCATTTATCCATCATTCTTTGTGCCCTTCCACTTATTAGCACAGTGAAATAATTGACTCTAATCATAATCTTTTTGAATAAAGAAAAGGGTTAAAATCTTTAGCTTTTTATAAAGCCTAGAAAGTATAAAAGTATTTTAAAATAATTTTTATTTTAAATAGTTCAAATTGTAGTTTTTCCACAAAAACATGCTAAGACATTTTGTCTAAAAAATTTTGTGAAACATTTTATTTCTTGCAAAGATAAATTTGTTAAATCTATGTAGATTTTTGAGTAAGAAACTGAATGTATTAATTATATTACCTTATCTACTAAAGGAAATGAAGCTCTCTAGCTAACCTGGACAGGTGCTGAATTAATTCTTTTTGTTTCATGCTATTGCAAAGAGAATTAGGGCACTTATGAAACATATAACATATAAGCTAATTTGCAACCAAAGTAGTTGGAGAATAGCTTATCTTGGCTCACTCTCTTCAGGTGGTCTTCACATGTTTGCAACGTGAGTGCAATGAGGGCGAAGGTGCTGTGTTTGTGCCTTAATGTATTTCCAGTGCTTTTAACACTGCAAATAAAGGTGTTGAAACATCAGTTGCCCATTTTCAAAAACATGGAATTATAATTGCATGCAGTACATTGAATTTATACTTAGCATAATTTTTATCATTGACTCTCAATTTTATAAACTTTTGCAAAGATTATAGCTATCATTTTGAAACTCAGTTTCAAATTTTAGTATTTTACCCATACAAAATATGAGCGGGCCAAGTGCGGTGGCTCACGCCTATAATCCCAGCACTCTGGGAGGCCGAGGCAGGAGGATCACTCGAGGTCAGGAGTTCGAGACCAGCCTGAGCAAGAGTGAGACCCCGTCTTTACTAAAAAAATAGAAAGAAATTATCTGGCCAAAAAAATATATATAGAAAAAATTAGCCGGGCATGGTGGCACATGCCTCTAGTCCCAGCTACTTGGGAGGCTGAGGCAGTAGGATTGCTTGAGCCCAGGAATTTGAGGTTGCTGTGAGTTAGGCTGACGCCCCAGCACTCTAGCCCGGGCAACAGAGTGAGACTCTGTCTCAAAAAAAAAAAAAAAAAAAAGAGATGTTGGGCTGGATACCCTCCCAATGACATACCTTAAGGGCTCTAACTTTTAACTAAATTTGTTCTTATTATTTTAGTTGCCATTTATTGTGGTTTTATAGAAGTGTGCAGAATGATCCAAATGGGTAAAAGATCATGTAAACATGCCTGGCTGCCTCTGTTACTTTTTCTTTCCCACTATGAATTGTTTACTAGAACTTCTGTGTTGTAGTGGTTTTTTTATTAATAAAATCCTGGGAATTAGAGTCAGAACCTTGGCAGATTACACAGCCTGTGCCTCTGTCATACTGGGGCCATCATGTTACCTGCCTCTTGCAGTTGCTATGGTGAGTAAATGGGTTCATATAATATTTGTAAATCACTTAGAATAGTGGTTGGCACATAAAGGCTCAATAAATGCTAATTATTATTTTTAGGGTTTTTATGAGGCCTAAATTAAATGGGATTATGCATGTAAAATGTTTAGTAGAGTATCTGGCATTTATTAAGTGTTCAATCAATACTAGTGGTTCTACTTTAAATATTCCAGTGCCTCTATATCTAAACAAGCTGTGTCTTTGGATCTCTGCACATATCATATCTTTAGTGAATTTATTTTAGGGCATGAGGGAAAAACTATTAGTTTTTATGTTAGCTTTTCCCAGTAGGTATAAGTTACAAAGTTTAAAAAATGTTAAATAAATGCATACTGTAATTATTTTCTGATTTCTAATTTAGGTCATTTGTTATTCAATTTGTGTTTATTTTTACTATTAAAAAGTAGAGATCTTGATTAATATCACAGTTTAGGGAACTTTGTAAAGGCCTGTCAATATCTAACCTGTTTTCTTCTTTTCTTGTTATCTTCTTTGTAGGTCTGTGGAATCTTGCTTCTCTTTTTTCCAACCTTTGTTTATTTGTGTTGATGCCCTTTGCCTTTTTCTTTCTGGAATCAGAAGGTTTTGCTGGTTTGAAAAAGGTGAGTGAATCTACTTTTGGAGTTAAATTTGTTAAATGAGGAACTAAATATCATTCATGTTGAACTAGAAAAAGTTAGGTTAAATCATTTGAATGGAATATAAAAAGTTCAGTTAAGTAATAATATTAACATACAATAACATTAATAATAGCACACATTGAATTATTTTGCATGTCCATGGGGAATAGTCATCTTTTAGTACCTGTGCATAATTTTATAGTATGCGTAAACTTAGTGGAGTATTCTTTTGTGGAATGGATAAACCTGATATAATAGCTGTTATTCTTTTCTTGGGATTCTTTTCTATTCTTTGCTAAACTAAACTCACTTAGTTTAAAGCATGGCATAAAATTCTAAAAATCTTAAAATGTATCTTAATGTAAAAGTTATTTCATAGCCAATATTTTCAGGCTATTAGCATGTTAAAAAATCAAACATTAAATGGTCACACTCCCAAGATACTGACAGTAACTGATCTTGTGTGAATGTGGAAGGTGTAGAAGTGGGCACACCGGGAGACCTGGCAAGAGCATTTACAAAATTAACCAAGACTTCCAACTGGTAATAACTTAATCTATTTTTAAATATAGCATTTTAAAGTTAAAGAAACAAAGTTTCCATTTATAGCCTATGCATATTTTTACCATAAAATTTTGGAATATAATGCAAAGACTTAAGTAATTAATCCATTTTGAGTGACTTAAACTTGAAAGAGTGAGTTCTAGTGTTACAGATTAGACACTGCACATTTTAAATTTTTAGTTCTGTTGGTGTTGTAAATATTTGGAATACCTATGTATCTTAAGATTGAATAATCTTATGATGCCAGTTAAATAAATTTGGCCTGGGAAGTTATAAACTGTATATGAATTATTGTTACTTTTTATTTCCTATAACTTTATATAGGACCTTAGGAATGAAAGTGTTTAACACTTTAGCAGCTCTTCTGATTTTAAATCTTAGGTGTCACACATTTAAAATCTGTATATTCAAGGGTGCAGTGAAAGTGTCACTGAGAAATTATGGTTTGAGTGTTGTTTCTGTGGGCTCACCTTCCTATTTTCTAGCTGGTATTCTGTACAGCAGCAGTCTACAGCTGAACACTAACAGCTGGTTTCATAGTTAGTAAGTGTACCAAGGTCAGAATGAGTGATTATATTAGGCAGTCAAACCTGACATTGAGAAAACTGGCTTTTATATGTTGGAATTGCTTTTTATCATGATGTATTCTTAAGACTGGCAATTAAAATTAAGTCATCTATGTAATGTGAAAGAATTATATAGTTTCAGTTTAAGGAGCTATTTGACTATAATTTATTGAAGAAATTATAGAAAGTACTATTGCTGAAAGGGATTAGTTTAAACTGTCCTTTTATAAGGAGAAAACTAAGGTCCAAAGATATTAAGTGGTATTAAATTGTCTAAGAACCACACATGCAAAATAGCAGAACTAGAACCGAAACTCAGAGTTGCTTCTGACCTTCCAAAGTGTTGGTATCCTTCACATATCAACATTATGGAAAGCCCAACTGAAGCCAGCAAGGAAGAAGAGATGGCTCGGGATAAAATGAGGAGGGAGAAGGCAAGAGGGCTGTGGAACGCTAGCACAGGAAAGGAGCAGGGAGGAATTCTGAGCAGGTGTTGTCAGATAGTGTGAAAAAAAGAAAAAGGAGAGCCATCTCCTGGAAGCCAAAGGATGGAGAATTTTTAGGAGAATGGAATGTGAAATATTCACAGTTAAAGAGGGGCTGACAAGAACGAACAGTGAGAAGAAAAGAAGTCATTGGGAGACTCTTGAGAAGATTTCTGTAGAATTTTGGAGCCAAAACTTTTGATGGATAGTCAGTCATTCATTCAACAGAGTTTTATTAAGTAATTCCTAGTGATAGTTATTAATATTATGCTATTATAGGAGCTTACTGGGGACACAGATGAAAAGATGGGGCTCCTACCTTCAAAGGACAGACAGTGGGAGCAATGAGAGATGCAAACAAATAAGATAGATTTTGATGCACTTTTATGTAATAAGGTGCTGTGGGAAACACTGAAAGGAATGGACGTCTTGATTTGCCTGGGAATTGGGCAGGTATCACAAGAAGTCAGCCTAGACTTGGGCTAGGACTTGAAGGATGAGCAGGTCTTTGTGAGAGTGTGGCCTTCCAGGCTTGGGCACAGGCCTGGAGTTCCTACAGAACTGAGGGATGGCTGGTGTTTAGGAGTATACTGGAGAATGGTGAGAGATGAGGGTGCACACGTGGCTCATCAGGGTCAAACCCAGGGGGCCTGGAGTCCTCTCTGCCAACGAGTGTGTATTGTGTGCTGTAGACAACAGGGAGCTAGCAAAGGATTTTCTGGAAAGAATTTTTGCATCTACCATTTCATTTAAATATATTTAGACATAAACATGTTGTAGAGTTTCTACACATGTCATAAGGAAAGGAGTACATACTCCACGTAATGAGAAACACTGTTTTGTAGCTATGTCACCATACTGAGTCAGCTATGCACCTAGCTCTGTTAAACAGGATGTTACAGCATATGTTGCTAAAATTGACAGGTTGATGTTTGCTTTAAATATGCGAAATTCCTCCCTCTTTCTAACACGGCTCCTCTGTAATATTACCAAATACAAAAAACAACTGGTAAAGCTGTGTTAAATGTATTTTCATATTTGGTATTACAGGGGTATCTACCTAGTTTATACTTTTTATAAAAATCTACTTATTAGTTAAATAGATTATTTTATTTAAAAATTATTTATTTTTATTTTTTTTTAATTATTTATTTTTAAACACAGGATTTCACTCTGTTGCCCAGGGTTTGAATTTGGTTTTTAATGCCATTAAAGGAAGGAGGGAGAAGGGGTTGTAGCTTGAAGGTAGAGAAGGTAAAATTCTTTTAAAGTAGGAGAGTCTGACAGTACTGGTATGCTGAGGAGAAGGGGCCAGGGAAGAGAGTTTGAAGGTACAAAGGTGAGAAAGGGTGGCTTTAGATCATACTGTCTGGGCAGGTTACTTCAGAAAGAAACCTCAGGTTTTCTTTCTGTAAAATGAATGTAATAATGATATTTGTCTTATTGTAATATTCTGATGATTGAATGAGAAGTGATTATTCATGTAAAGGATATAGTCCAGGACTTCACTCAGTAAATGTTAACTGCTGTTAAATTTTCTCTTCCTGCTCTGCCTGGAGGTAGTCTATAAATGCATTTGATTAATACTTATATTGTAGAAAATGTCAGTGTTATGTGGGATTCAGAGAGCAATTGAATACAGTACAGTCAGCTTTTAATTATTCACATATTATTATCTCAGACAGTTTTAAAATTCCAAATTACTTTTCCCATTTTGAAATGGCATGTACCATTTTGTAATGCTCAGTTTGAACATTAAAGGTAGCATACTTTGAAACAAACCTGTTTGAAGACCAGGTGCCTTTTAGACCCTACTAGAAATGTCCCAGAAAGCTTTAAAATTGAGCTAATCAAGGCATGTTATTTTAAAATATTCATATTTTTCAGTTTCAAAATCAATTACATGAAAGTTGCAAGGGTAATTAGCATTGTATAGTTAAGTCTAAATGTATGAAGTATACATTTTAGCCCTTCAATGTTGTGTCTTTCTGTAATATAGAATCACTTGTTATTTACTTGTGTAGTTTCTAAGTAATATTTCTTAAGATATTTAGTTCTTTACACAGTACTATAGATTATATTAGAATTATTAACTTTGTTACTTTGTTGAATTTAATGTTATTATTGACCCTGGTCTTAAAATGTTTAACATACTTGGCTAACAAGTATATATATTTATATATATTCCTTTAAAGCTATTTGCTCATTGGTTACATTTGACACATCTAGTTTCTGAAGTGATGCTGAAAAGAGCTTAGAAACGTTTCTAATTGGCAGATGCAGCACAATAATTTGAGTAATGACAAACTTATAATACGGTTAAGTTTCCTTTTTTTTTCCTGTGGCCACCCTCCTGGTGCTGTTTTACTATGTCTAAGTCTGGTGTATTCCCTAAATGGCATATGGCCCCAGTGTACTCCCATGGATTCCCCTGGGCAGTCGCGGTTAAAACAGCTCCTTGCATATTGCCCCAAGAGGCGGAAATTGGCCACTGGCCATGGGCGGATGCAGAGCTTGAATTGAAAATCAAATTAAGCAGAATTTTCTACTTAGTTTTTAATTAAACCACTATGTTAATTCAAACAGGACATTTTAGGCCTGGGGGGTTGACTATGTCCTTTTAAGGGCCTTAAATAGCTTTTCTTCTTTCTTCTTACTGTGGCGTGTGTTTCTGTTTTATTAGGACCATCTCCTTGCTATTCCCTTTCTTTATAATTCTCAAGTGCAAAAGACTATACATGGTTTTGGCAAAGTAAATTTTTTTTCTTTTTTTAGTGAGAAGCTAACTTTTGTCTTGGAATTTAAACTTTCTGTTAGCAGTTAAATGTTTATCAAATTTGGATTATTTTGCTGTCATCTGTATGTACTGTATTGTGTGTTTACATCTTAATTTTTCAACTCTGATGAAAAAGGTGTATCTGTTGGTTTTTGTTCTGCTTTGTGGTAGATGTGCTTTTTCTGCCGTTTTTGATCTTGGTCACTCAGTCGTCTACTAGAGTGTATGGATCCAGGGGCTCAGGGAGCCTCTTAGGGCAGACATCACGGCTGTTCTTACCACACCTCAGGTCAGCTGTACAATTTTCTCTTCCTCCTCTGCCTCAGAAAAGGCCTCTAGATCATCCAGATTAATGTCAGAAGATGTTTTCTGATTGCATAGTGAACTCTGAAGGTGTAAGCTTCGGCCATTGTTTAAATGGGAGTTAGGAATATATTTGTTTTATATTATAGCTTAACATCTTATTTTGCATTGAGATATTATGAGGAAAAAAATCCAATGACTTAGTGAAAGTGGGAAAAAAATTTTCTCCATATAATTGTTACATAAGTTTAATGACAGATTAATTCATATACCCAAGATTTTTCTGGGAGTAAATTTATATTATACTTGACTTAATGCCTATCTTTGATTTGAAGTCATGGCATAAAACTTAACATAAGTAACAGCAACATCCTGACCAATTATCCAAACCATCCAGACATCCCGAAATGTCCAGAACATAGCACACGGTCTGTAGGATTAAGAGGTTAATTCCTATAACTTCAAACAAAGTGCTTGATAATAAAAGCAAAAAGTACAAAATTTGAGGTAACTTCCTTTCTTAACTAATTAGACTGCCCAGGTGGAAGCGAAGAGCTCTGTGCCGGTGCTTGGAATGTCTATAAAGCTGAGCAACGTGACAGCACAATAGAGGAGGAACAAAGATTTTTTTAATATGTTTCTATCCTGTGTCACAGTTTGAAATTGTCCTGGTTTATGTCCCTTTTGGCAAACTTACATAAAAGTGACCTTGTACTGTATTTTATGACCAGATGACTTTCCCCCCAGTGGCTAATTTGTGTCAGGCCTCCATCTTAAGGAGACACAGTGAGGAGGAAGTCCAGCCTCTGTCTCCGTGAGCTTTCATTGCATTCTTTCATTATTTTTGCTCGTTTTTTGCCACTGATGATCCATAAATTGTTGGAAATGAGTGATTAAGGAAGTGCTGCTTAGTGTTAGTGGCACATGCGCATATTTGGCATGGTTCTGGTGGGTGAGAGGAAATCACAGGCAAAAGGAAAGCCCCTGCTGGGAACCTTGCAAGGAAATTTAACTTGGGTCATGTTTTGATCTTGGTGTTTATTACAGAAAATGAAGTCATATCTCACTAACTATTGTTATGTGTTAATTTGATTTTCCCAACACCTTCAAGAAAAAAATCATAGAGTAATTTATTTATAGAAATCTGCTACCCTCCCCCAAATAGGGACCATTAGTTTTTATCTTGGAAATAATATGGTTAAGAATTATTATTTTTAAAACATTCTATTCTGATAGTGCTATAACACTTAAGCATCCTTTTGGAATTGTTATTCTACTGTAAAAGGCATTATAACAATGTAATGTGAGCATTTGAAACATCAAATCTTGTCGTACAGTGATCTCAGAGAAAAAAATGCAACACTACTATTTTGAGGGAGAGAATAAATACATTTATTTCATTTAAAAATTATTTAAGGTTATGAAGATTTTGTATTAAAAATCACTTAGCTCAGGAAATGACATTAATTTTGTCACTGTTCTTAGTACAATTGCATGTGGGAGGAAACTAAATTATAGCTTCAATTACAGTATCTGTTATTGTTAAATAGCAGCTGTTTTATTTTTTTATTTTTATTTTTATTTTTTTTGAGACAGAGTCTCGCTTTGTTGCCCGGGCTAGAGTGAGTGCCGTGGCGTCAGCCTAGCTCACAGCATCCTCAAACTCCTGGGCTTCAGTGATCCTACTGCCTCAGCCTCCCGAGTAGCTGGGACAACAGGCATGTGCCACCATGCCCGGCTAATTTTTTCTATATACATTTTAGTTGGCCAGATAATTTCTTTCTGTGTTTTTTTTTTTAGTAGAGATGGGGTCTTGCTCTTGTTCAGGCTGGTCTCGAACTCCTGACCTTGAGCGATCCACCCGCCTCGGCCTCCCAGAGTGCTAGGATTACAGGCGTGAGCCACCGCGCCAGGCCTGTTTTACTTTTTTAAACAGCACTCAGTTTCCATGTATAGATTGTGATGGTATGATACTTTGAATTGGACCATTATATAGCACTTTCATCTTTCTTTCCGTTTATCAAAAAATGAGAGATTTCTACATTTAAGGCTAGATTGTCTCTTTATTTACATTAATAGTGGCAAAAAACCTGAGCTTTGGTGTTCAGAATGCCTAGACTTAAATCTTGATTCTTCTCCATACTAACTCTAACTTTTGGCACGTTTCTTCGTGTCCACATTTATAACACGGGTCTACTAGTACCTACCTACTAGAGTTGCAGAGGGACTTAGCAGTCTCACTTAATGTGTTTGTAAAGTACCCAAGACACATTATAAGTAGTAGTTATTATTAGGTATTTAAATGTATCAACTATGTGAAAGTTGATAATGAAACATCAGGAAAATTGGTGTAGGATTACTTTTTATAAATAGCAAAATGATAAAAGAAGTTACACTGGCACTGACACAGCTTTTCTGTATTTATTTTTGGAAATAGGATCTGTTTTGTCTTAGAACAGTATAGCTTGTAAAAAATAAGTATTATGTTTAATAGGTAACTAAACTTCAAACTTTATTTTATATGATGATTAAATTACTAACTAATGTCTCATAATGTTTCATAGTTCAGGCTTCTGTGTTAAATGAAGAAAAGCTTTGGTAGGGAGGAAATAAAAAGTCACCAGGTACAGATTTTAAAGTAATTATACTTTTAATTAAACTGGCCCCAATACTTCTAATACTCGTCGTGAAAACAGTTTTGTAGAAATAATCGTTGTTAATTAGAGTATCTTTTCCAAAAGTTTTTTTGGGGAATTGAAGACTCCTCACCTTTGGTTGGAATGAACTTTATTTGAAAGTAAAATTAGATATCAGATTTAGTGCTACTAGCAAGTTTCTTAAGCAATTCTGATACCACAGGCCTGTAGGATAAGAGCTCCCCCAAGAAGCTAAAGTTTGGAGTATTAAAATCTTATGTTTATTTGGCATTTAAGCTCATATTATTTGTCTATAGAATCATTTATTCAGCATGTCACAATGTTAATCTTTGATCTGTGAAATGTTTGCCAATGTATAGCTGAAACTTGCTACATTAATTTATTAGTACAATCCCTTTGTCCGTTTGTCAGTGGTATACCAGAAATAGAAGTTGTGTATTCAGACACATCAAAGGCAGTATAATTGTTTGATAGTTTGCTGTTAGGTTATACTTTAGGTTATGATATAGCTACTTTTCTTTAAAACTTAAGTTACTAACATGATACTAAAAAATTTATTGGTTTGTATGCTTTCTGTTAAAGGAAATTCTCACCTAGAAAGGCAAGGTGGTATTGTACTGGAGTGAATGAATTTTAAAGCAGCTGAAATGTTAAAATAATATGTAAATTTATATTCTGTTATTGATTAAAAATAAGATTATTAGGTAAAAACTGAAAAAATGAGGACACAACAGTATAAAAAATTAGGATTAAATGTATTGAAATGATCAGTTTTACAGGAGACATTTCCTATTATTTTTGGAGCAAAGACAAAGAAGAAATTTCAAGTTTTTTTATAATGATTTAAATATTTTTATACTTTATTATTTTAGTTGGGATTATTTGATATTTAATGTTTTCTTTACACATTAATTGATGAGCATTAGTTTTTATAAGCAGTTGGTTTTTAAAACAGACTTGTGAAGGGCTGACAATAAACCTTTTTTTGAGGTATAGAAAGACTTATCTGTCTCTTAATGACTTTTGTATCTTTTTTAAATACCTAGACTTATGTTATACTTCTGATGTAATTTTTAAAGAAAAGATTCAATAAAGTGACTTATGTTGTGATAAGAACTTATTACATTAGATGCTTAAAATATTTTGATTAGTATTCAGAATAATATTAATATTTCCATTTCTGCCAGTATCTTAGTTCAGGCTTCATAATTTCTTACTTGGATGATTTAAACCACTATCTGACTGTTTTTTCTGGTTCTAATCTCATTCTCATACCATGTAATCTCCAATACTGACTTCCAGCATTGCTTTCTTAAAAATACAGTTATTTATGTAACTCACCTCCATAAAAATCTTTGGTGGCTTCTAATTGCCAACAAAATAAAGCCTCTGAAAATTTGGCTCCCAACTGTCTTTTTTTTTTTTTTTTTGAGACAGAGTCTCACTTTGTTGCCCGGGCTAGAGTGAGTGCCGTGGCGTCAGCCTAGCTCACAGCAACCTCAAACTCCGGGGCTTAAGCGATCCTACTGCCTCAGCCTCCTGGGTAGCTGGGACTACAGGCATGTGCCACCATGCCTGGCTAATTTTTTCTATATATATTTTAGTTGGCCAGGTAATTTCTTTCTATTTTTAGTAGAGACGGGGTCTCGCTCAGGCTGGTCTTGAACTCCTGAGCTCAAACGATCCGCCCGCCTCGGCCTCCCAGAGTGCTAGGATTACAGGCGTGAGCCACCGCGCCCGGCCCCATCTGTCTTTTAAGCCATCGTCTTCCCTACTTGCTACATGCTGTGTGTCCCCACTGAGCTCCTCACTGTTACCCAGAACACCCCATGTTCTCTCACAGCTCCACGTCTTCATGTATGTTGCTCCCTCTGCCAAGGCATCTTCCCCTTCCCTCCCTGCCTGGCAAAATCCAGTTCTTAAGTGTTATCTCTAGGGTGATCCGTACTGTCTCTCCAGTGGGCCTTCTTTAATTGCAACCTGCTGCTTCTTCCCACAGTAGTGATTATAATTATATTATGATTGTTTGTTGACATGTCTTTTTCTCTTATTTACCTTGGTATTCCCAAACACGTATACAGTCATGTGCCACAAAATGTTTTGGTCAGTGATGGGCTGCTACGATGGTGGTCCCATAAGATTACAATACCATATTTTTACTGTGCCTTTTCTTTGTTTAGCTATGTTTAGATACACAAATGCTTATTGCTATGTTAAAATTCACTGCAGTAATTAGTATAGTAAGAGGCTGTACAGGTTTGTAGCCTAGAACAATAGGCTGTACCATATAACCTGGGTGGATAGTAGGTTGTACCATCTGTGACGCATGACTGTACTTACCGTGCTGCAGACAAGGTCGTGCACAGGGAAAGTGAAGCAGGAAAGCTAAGTTTAAGTGCTCTTAGGTCCTGCTGACTTGTCATAGGGGAGGATTTAAAAGTGCTTCAGTACGGCATGGGTTCCTGCACTGGTATCTTTCAGGATGTGATATTTTTAGAACTTCTTTAGAACCTCAACACAGAAGAAGACACTAAGACTTCACGTATTTTGGTGCAGCCTAGGCTGTTAGATCTGAACCTTTACAGAATTCTGACCATCTTTAGTTTTGTTTACAGGACCAGACCTCTCTCCAGCCCCAACCCTGGTTTTTCAGCTAGCTGTTTAGTTCTGGGATTTCAGGTGTCTGGAATGAGTCACTGGGCATGCTGTTTCCCATGATTCCTAACACCTTTGCCCAGTTGATGGGACTGGTAACGCCAGTTCCCTCGCTGTGGTGGAGCTCAGCCTGACAGCAGCCTTCTTAGCTAGTCTTTGACTACCTTCCTTTATCTTACCGTTTTCCTCTTCTACTCCCTCAGGGGCCTGTTTCTTCTGTTGATGACGCTTCATTTTTCCAGCTTCATTTTGTCCCCACTAGTCTGTTAACTGAGGTCTAGCAGGCCTCATGGGCTGGGGTTCCTCTAAGCTATGATGTTAGCTGGTAGTTTTTATTATATAATTTGGTGAAAAGGTAAAGTAAACTTTGAAAGTACTGTTAATATTGTTAACCTAGTATGCCAAATATAAGATTTGGCATACTAGGTTATATGCCAAATATAAGATTTTTTTTTCTATTTTTTTTTTTTTTTGAGGTAGCATCTCACTCTGTTGCCTGGACTAGAGTGCAATGGTGTCATCACAGCTCACTGCAACCTCAAACTCCTGGGCTGAAGCGATCTTCCTGCCTCAGCCCTCGAGGCAGGAAGTGAACCACCGAGCCCGACTCCAAATCCAATTTTTATGTAAAATGGGACTAGCATCTTTTTTTTTCCCCTGCATCCAGGTATTATTGAAGACTTATGTTTGTTTACTATTTTGTTTCTGAAGTATTTTCATGTATTTTATTTTATTTGATATTTTAAATATCTGAGAGGTAACCAAGGCATGTTTTATTGTACGTATTTTGTAGATAATGTCTTGAAGTTTCAGTTTTCTCATGAAACTTCCAGGGTACAAACTCAGTGGCAGAGCTAGTAGTAGACCCCAAAGAGTCTTTTTTTCTGTGTTAATATTTACACCAAATATTCTCAACTCTCCTAGAAATTACAGAAGAGTTCCTGCAGTTTAATTCTATAAAGATACCTCATACTATTTCTACTTTTTAAAAAAAATCAGGCCAGGCGCGGTGGCTCACGCCTGTAATCCTAGCCCTCTGGGAGGCTGAGGCGGGTGGATTGCCCGAGGTCAGGAGTTCGAGACCAGCCTGAGTGAGACCCCGTCTCTACTAAAAATAGAAATAAATTATCTGAACAGCTAAAAATATATATATGTATATATAAAAAAGTTAGCTGGGCATGGTGGCGCATGCCTGTAGTCCCAGCTACTCGGGAGGCTGAGGCAGTAGGATCGCTTAAGCCCAGGAGTCTGAGGTTGCTGTGAGCTAGGTTGACACCACGGCACTCACTCTAGCCCAGGCAACAAAGTGAGACTCTGTCTCAAAAAAAAAAAAAAAAAAAAAAAAAAAAAAATCAATAAGTATGATATATATTTGTGAATATTATATAACATATTTTTTCCGTTAAAACACAATATATTGAGAGCCTGTAAATGTGTATTTGGTGATTATACCAGGTATTAGCAGAGGTCAGGGAAGCATCTCATGATTCCAATACGAGATTACTCAGTTGAAGCCCACAAACCACAGTAGTGGTTTTGAGCATTATGTGTTTTCTATTTTGAAAAATTTTTAGTCATATATTGCTTAACTAATACCTGTAATGGATGATTGGTTAAATATCAAAAATATAAGGTACACTGGTGTTTAAATACAAGGTAATGAAGAAGACCATGCTACTAGTAATGGTGTACATAATAATTCTGCAGATGCACCCAAGTTGATCTTCATAGATCACTATCCTATATCCGGCTGGTCAAAACTTTTATACAGCACATCAGGTTGGCTCTAGACCTTCAAAATTAAGACTAAACAGAGAAAATAGAGTACTAATTATATGCAATTTGACTTTATTTATTGAAAATAGTTAACTTGGCCCTCGAATATTATTTACTGAGAAATATTTACAGTTAACTCTCTGAAATCTTCTCTTATTTCAGCATGTAGAAATAAATATGAAAATTATAAAAAGTAAATTAGGTTTTTAAAAGTTCAAAAGGTTAGAGTTCCAAAAATATTTTAAGTTATAATACAAAGAGAAGTTTTGGTCTTTCTATTTTATACATCAGGCTTTGTTTGGGGTTGATTATACAATGTTTGTTGTCAACTCGAGGTTTTTACATAGTTAGTTTAAAGGAATTTAAATAGCACGTTCCATTGTTAAAGAGGACCACATCAAAAATTTAACTGTATAACAAGCAAGCAGCCTGTATTATTAAGTGCATAGATAAGCTCTCAAGAAAGCAAGAAAAATCTCTAAGGGTTTAGAGAACAACAAAATCAGAACAGTAGGTGAATAAGTGATGCTGTGGTTTCCCTCCTCATGGCAGGGAGGTCGTTACAAGGGAATGTGGGACCTTCAGTTTTCAAAAAATGACACCGTAGGCACACCGAGGCTAGGAGTCAGAACTGAAGTCCCTGTGGAAAGCACTCAGCCAAACTTTAAAATAAAACACACACACCTCACACACTGATAGAGGAAACTGTCAGCCTTAGCTCTGGGCAGAAGAAAGTCTCCCTGTGCTCGTCCATAGGCTTTTACCTCCCAAGGGTCCAGGGCTCAGTCTTTGCTATGGTACCTGTATTGTTGGAAAACCCCAAGCCAAGAAATTAGCATAGAGGTTGTTTAAAGGTATTGTCTATCATTTTATCATTTTAAACTAATACATGACACTTTTAAGTAAATTTTGATTAACAATGGTTTGTATAAATGTATAACTAAGGCTAGTTCTATAAAGCTGATTTAATATAATTTATGATTTATAATATAATACATATACATTTGATTTGGTCCTATTTAACTATGATAATACTGTTTAATTTCCTTTAAATTAATTGTGTGAAAAAACGCAGGACTTGACAATAAGCATTATATAAGCAGGCTCAAACAAAACATGATTTCATTTTCTCCTGCTTTTCTCCATTTTTACACTTAAACTCTTAGTAAATTGATAGTTGATTTATCTCTTAAAGTGTTATCATCCCTTTAGAGCTGAGATGAATAATATAGTCTGTTCTATTTTAACTACTTTTTCCTTGAGTTTTTGCAAAGATCTAATGTTTTAATCTATCTGTAGCTAATTTTGTGAGGTGGTTGAAAGGAGAAAATCTAAAATAATTTTTCTTGGTATTTCTGTTCAGTTATTCTAAAATAATTTATACAACAATATGATCCTTACCTATTATCCTTATCTCTTACTATTGTATTAAATTCTTATCTATAATGAGCCATATTTTTGGGCTTTGTGACTATAAGCTTGTAGTGCCTGGAATCACTGCTAACCCTTTTCTTATTTTTCTTATTTTTAAAAAACAATTATAGTCTATAATTTCCCCTGGACATTTCTCCATAGATTTGATCCCATCTGTTTTCTATCTTTTAGGGGTTTCTCAACATTACTAGCCTGCTGGTGGTGCTCTTGTCTTCTTGTATAATTAAAATATTCACTTCATGCAGATTGACTGCTTATCATGTGCAAGGTACTGTTGTTGATGCTAGGGACAGTACAGATTGATTGGTTATTTACTTATATATATTTTTCCTGTCTTTTGTGGTAAAAAGTGTGTGTGTGACCTATCATCTCAAACCAATGTCTCTGACTCCTCTTTCTACCTCTTAGCTTTACTGGCCCTTTATCTGGAATATACTAGCAATTCAGTTCTTTGTCAACTTTTTACATTCTCTGCTTTGTTTCCAGCTCTGGGAAGATTCACAGTCTCTGCTTGCATCTGCTCAGATTTCTTCTACAAGTATGGGGCCCAGTCTTTTCTTTTGTCCTTTCCTCTTTAGCTTTGTAGCTATTTGGTATCTCCTGACCTTAATCTTGTGTTTAAGGAAGATCTTTTCCAAGCTAATATTCAAAAATTCCTTCTCAGGGTTTCAAGATGATTTCTACAAATCTACAAGTCATTCCTGAATGCATCTGTATTTCAGAATTCTTGATGTTTACTTTTCCTGTGTCTTATTTGGCCTGCATGGGGCATACTTACTACACTGATGCTTTTGCTTAATTCTCCTGTGCATTTTGGCTTTTATCAGTTTTTCATTAATATTTTAATTTTAATTTATAGAACACCAGTTAATCCCAAATTGTGTTTTATAGCATTGCAAAATACCTTTCAACATTTGTACTTAGATTATTGTGTGATTGTAATTAGTGTGGATATATATTTCTTTGTCCTTGTTGCTTTAATAATTCATTTTGTGTACATATATTTTCTGGTGCCAGGAAAAATTGTCTGAGACTTGGAAATGGGCAAAAGAGATCCAGATGTCCTGTCAGTGGAGTCCTGGGCATGTGTAGTGGGTCCTGGAGATTGTTTGACCCATAGGGGTCTTCACCTTTGGCTGACTTTCTACTGACTGGGTGTTCTGAATCTCTGTAAAGTTAGAGCTCACTTGTAGGAAATGGAGAGTAAAGCTAATAAATTTTGTCTGGTAGAGATACAATTGATTTTTGCTCTATCTAAAGATAACCCCACACATTTCATTTTATTATCCCGTAGAATATTGTCTAATTTTGCAAATTGATTTTTTAGCGTTTCTGATTATGTGTATATATCTGTGCTCCCCAGGTTCTCCTTGACCTGGTTTTAACAAAAATTAAAACCACGTGTCTCTGCTGCTGAGTGATATAAGAAACAGACAGGACCAGGGTGCTCAGAGGGCCTTTGCAGTCAGGAAGCCGCAGTAATGCTTGCTTTGGGCTGCAGTACTGAATGTGGGTCCTGGTGGTGTGAGTCGGGTCAGTACTTGCAACCGTCCACCAGGGTGCAAGACATCCCACCAGAACCCGATCCTGCTGTCTGCATCCACTGTCTAGATCCACTCACTTAAACCACTGGCATCGGAGCAGGAAAAGAGGGAGACAACTAGCAGGGTGAGAATTCTTAAATACAGAGATGAGAAGAGACTCAAAAAGATGACCAAAATATTTGAGAAAAGCCAATGATAAAGGCACCAAGGAATAAGGAGACACAGAGAAGGTTTCAAGGAGACTTTTAATATTTTATCTAGCATTTGAGATGTTTTTTGACAGAGAACTCAAGGATATCTAGTCCTTAATATTGCCAGAAATGGAAGCCCTACTGAGTCGTTTTAAATAATGCAGAACTGAAGTTACCACTTTCAGAAGCAAAACAAGTATTACAGTGTGATACTGTAAAATAACAAAATAATAGCAAGTAAACAAAATAAAAAAAAATGAGCAATAATTTCAAAGGTATTACTTGGTGAAAAAGATTTTCATTCCTGAAGCTAATTCTACACATAAACATGTTTTTGATGATGAAGTTGATGAGCTCTGCCATGGCCTGATATCTTACACCACTGACCATTGACCTTCCCAAAGGAGCCGGTTTTGCTCTTCCCTGTCATGGGTAAGAGCTGGTGTCTGGAGGGAATAGAAATATTTTCATGTACTACCTGCAAGTGTTCTAATGAAACTATATATTAGTAAATAAAACTGGAAAGTAAAGCTTAATTGAAAGTCTGGTGTGTGTGTGTGTGTGTGTGTGTGTGTGTGTGTGTGTGTTATGTGAAGTCAATGTTAAAAATACCTTCATAAGTTTAGAAATATACTTGTGAAAAATATGCAGTCACAAAATACTGTATGCTTCTACTTATATAAGGTAGGAGGGAGGAGAAAATGGGGAGTTGTTCGGTAGGTACAGAGTTTCAGTTTTACAAGATGAAAAAGTTTTCAAGATCTGTTGCACAAGGATGTGACTATAGTTAACACTACTGAACTGTACACTTAAAAATGGTTAAGATGGCAAATTTTGGCCGGGCGCGGTGGCTCACGCCTGTAATCCTAGCTCTGGGAGGCCGAGGCGGGTGGATCGCTCGAGGTCAGGAGTTCGAGACCAGCCTGAGCAAGAGTGAGACCCCGTCTCTACTAAAAATAGAAAGAAATTATCTGGCCAACTAAAAAATATATATACAAAAAAATTAGCCGGGCATGGTGGCTCATGCCTGTAGTCCCAGCTACCAGGGAGGCTGAGGCAGTAGGATCGCTTAAGCCCAGGAGTCTGAGGTTGCTGTGAGCTAGGCTGATGCCACGGCACTCACTCTAGCCCGGGCAACAAAGTGACACTCTGTCTCAAAAAAAAAAAGATGGCAAATTTTGTGTTTTTTTAACCACATTTTAAAAATGATTGAGATAAATTGAAACATTTGAGTTATGAAAGATTTAAAAACTGTCATTAAATAAAAGATACTCATTTACTTAATTGGTTTTAACCCAAGGACATTATATTAGCTTGATTAAAATTCTAATCAAGTTTATTCACAGGTGAAAATTTTGATAAAATGGACAGATTTCTAGAATAACTTACCAAAATGGATTCAAGTATAAAGTCTGAATATGTCTACAAGTGTTATTGACATTGAGTCAGAATTTAAAAGTTTTCCCACAATGTGAAAAACCAACTTTACACAATTTTCAAGACATTTCTACCAGATTTCAAAGAACAGATAACTCTGATTTTATATAAATTTGTCTAGAGATTTAAAGATGGAACACTTACAGTTTTATTTTAAAGGATTAGTTAATCTTTTTTTTTTTTTTTTTTTAGGCAAGCACGAAAATGAGGTTTATTGAAGAGAGAAAGATAGAATTATAGGACAAGAGCAAGATACAGGTTTACAGAGCATGATACATACGCCACAGATGATGACCGGACCCATTGTCGCAGCAGGGCAGGCAAAAGGAAGGGCAAAAAGAGCAGGACTAGTTAATCTTGATACTGAAGGCAGACAAGTGTAGTATGAGAGAGGAACACTACAGGCGTATTCATGAATACTTGTGAATCAGAAAATATTAAGCTAAATCTAGCCACATACACAAAAGGTCATTATGAAAAAAATATTTCAGGTACACAAGAACATCATTTAACATTAGAAAGCTTATGACTATAATTCATCTGAGGAGAGTAAATGAGAAAAAAATCAAGTGAACACCTTGAAAGAGACAAAACACGTTCAATAATATCAATATTCATTCATGATTAAAAAGCAAAGTAGGAAACAAAGGAGAATTTTCTTAGCCTGTAAGTGGATATCTACCCTAAGCCTACAATTGACATTGTGCTTAATGGTAAAATGCTAAAAGTATTTACTTTTAAATTGGGATGCCGATTTAAAATATTTTCATTTCTAATAATCAATACTGTTATTAGGGCTCTTTACTAGTACACTAAGACACGAAAAGGAAAAATTTAAAGGAACCACCAAAATAGAAGAGTTAATACACGTAAAGCACATAGAACAATATCTAAAAGAAAAAGAAAAAAGAAACCACCATTAACAGATGATATTGTCTATTGAGAAATTCCTATAGGATCTAAAGATAAATTGTTAACTTAAATAAGAAATTTAACAAGGAAGATGTAGTATTAATATATAAAAAATCAATAAATACCAGCAACAAACAGAAAACTCTAATTAAAAATACCTTTTATAATAGCAAGATAGCCTAAGGTATATTGAAGTAAATTTAAGGAATGATGCTTAAAGCTTTTATGGAAATAAGATATAGAAACAAAAAGTCTTACTTAAAGATGTAAAAGAAGACCTAAATAAATAGATGCTCTATGTTCATGATTTTTAGTGTCATTGCAATCATAATAAAACTTCTAAGTTTTCTTATGGAATGTGACAAACAGATAGTAAAAATTTAATGGAAGAGCAGAAAGCAAAGAATAGCCAAAGCAATTTTGAAGAATAAGTTGATGGATCAAATATTTAAAAAATGAGCAAATAACTTGAATAGACATTCAAAGTCCATCCAAAGAAGATACAAATGGCCAATAAGTACATGAAAAGATACTCAACATCACTGATCACTAGAGAAATGCAGATCAAAACTACAGTGAGATACCACTTCACACTAGCTAGTAAATTGGGTACTAGCAAAACACCCAAGAAAATAACAAGTGTTGGCAAGAATGTGGAGAAACTAGAATTCTTGTGCACTGTGGATGGGAATGTTAAATGTTGTAGCTGCTCAATATTGTGGTTCCTCAAAAAATAAAAAATAGAATTACAATATGACCCAGCAGTTTCACTTCTGGGGATATATCAAAAGGAATTGAAGGCAGGGACTCCAACAGATATGTGTACATCCATGTTAATAGCAGCACTATTCACAATAGCCAAAGGGTGCAAGCCACCAAATGTCCATTGATGGATGAATAGATAAACATGTGGTATATCCATAAATGGAATATTAATCAGCCTTAAGAAAGGACATTCTGACACATGCTACAACTTGGATGAACCTTCAAGACATGTTAAGTGAAATAGAGCAGTTACAAAGTGACAAATTCTGTGTGATTCTACTTATATGAGGTACCTAAAGTGGTCAAATTCATAGGAACAGAAAGTAGAATGGTGGTTACCAGGGAGATTGGGGAGTTACTGTTTAATGGGTACAGAGTTTCAGTTGGTGAAGATGAAACGAGTTCTGGAGATGGATCTATGCCCTTAATGGTTAAAATGGTAAATTTTATGTATATTTTACCACAATCTAAAAGGTAAATAGATGATAAACATGGCAGTGTTTTGTGGTTACCTTTGGGCAGGTTGGTGCAGAATGTTGATGTGGTTGGGAGGGTCACATGGGTGCTGCAGTGGTCCTGGAAATGTTATTTTAATGTGAGTAGTATATCTATGGGTATTTAATAGATATATAAACTAAACTTTTATTATTTAAAAATAGGAGAAAAGATGATTTTTTTTTCTTGGTGATGGGCTCACATTAACTAAACAGAGGCTGAAGCATAAAATCAAGTGCCAATTTATTGATTTTCAATAGAAAAATATAAAATACTCGCGTGTGTGCGTGCGCATAGCTGTTGTACATTGAGAGAGGCAGGAAATGTGGCAATCTAGGAGGATGTGCCCAAAGAAGGTAGGGCTTGTCTACAGCGAGAGCAGGCAGCCTTAAGCTTTTAAGTGCGTGTTTTCTGTTCATGTCATGAAGGAGAGGTGCTCTGTGGTATTTTGGAATTTCTAGTGCTTTTTGTTTAAATGTATTCTTTGCTACATAAGCAATATGACATTATTATTTAAATTGTCATGTGGCATGGCTTTATATTACATTCTAAACCTTAATGTCTTTTATGTTTCACTGTAATACTATAATAAATAATAACCCTAATGATCTTTCTATTATTTTGTCTTTATTGGAGTTTGTGTCTGGGTGTTTTATAAAATGAATAGTAAGATATTGGCTGAGATGTTCTGTTGTATTAAAAGTTTCTTACAGGACTGAGCATTGGACCTCAGTATGAGCTTACTGTTATAGAATTGAAAATTAATGTTCTGGTAAAAGAAGCTTTTATATACTTTGCTTTAGGTCCTTAAGTATGTTTTAAGCGGTTCCCCCTACTTCACTGTTTCCATGTCATTTTTTCTTTTGTGTCTTATTTCTGTCACATGGGGAAATGGGAAGCACAGAGCCTGAAGGCTGACAGACCTGAATTTAAAGTGAGTTCTGGTATGTACTGAACATTGTGACCATAGGCAAATTAGCCTTATAGTGTGACTTCCTCATGTATAATAAAATTTACCTTCTAATATATTGTGAAGATTCAGTAAGCACATATAAAGCAACTAGTAGGAGCTCTGCAAATATTAGTTCCCATTTCTTCTTTTCCATGAAATTTCTAACTGAAGAATCATTAGAACAGAAGAGCTTAACTGGCTAACCAGTAAATTATTTTAGTGCAATGTTGTGTACTAAGAAATATTTTTTCCCAAATTTAGAATTATGTTTAAAATTTTTGATATGTAGTTCCTGCAGCCTTTTTATAATTGAGTCTTTCATTTATATGTTGAAAACTTATTGTATTAATTTATTTACTTATAATTTGGAGGAATTTTGTTTGTCTAATATCATGGGAAATTTCTGCCCAGAAATTTTAATACAATGAACATCTTAGTTCAATGAACTGGCAATGTTAATGTTTTTATTTTGACTTATCTAAAATAGTTTCTTTTTACTGAGTTTTAGTAGCTTAAGCATCTTATAGTTTCAATTTTTTCATCTTGTATGGACCACATTAAATAACTATATATGTATGTAAAATAGACTGCATAGCATATTAATATTCATAAACATTCAACTATTTCACTATAGAACTTAATAAAGCTTTTCACAAAGCTGTTTTCTTTGACGTGGGACTAAAGTTCTTTTTGTGTATACTCTTAATAATTACTTTGAGAGCAAAGGGGGAAATGTTTAACACTCTCTGGAGATGCTTGTTTGTATTTTTTTATGGTTTAAAATAATTAATACCTGCCTTTATTTTCTCTTACTAGTGCTTCTATGAGTCTTCCCTCATGACTGCACGTATGTTTGGTGGGGTCTTGATGCTATGCCGAGTAAACCTTATATTAATGTTACTAAGAGACCCTTTTTGTTAAATGAAAACAGTGGTTTGATGTTTATTTTAAAAGTTCCGTGATTGTAGACGTTTTCTCAGGCTTTCCTAATAGGTGGAGACATAGTGTATGAGGCAATGTTTACATCCCTTACAGGGGGGCAAGATATCCAGGCAAAACCTTGTTTAAATGTTCATCACCATAGAAACATATCAACTCCTTGGTAGAGCTTTTGAAAGTACATTGTAATTTTCACTTCATTGATGTTCAGTACAGAGCAATTAAATGTGTTACTGACCAGCCCAAAAGTTCCAAGAAGCAATTATATCATAACCATTTTAGTGTTTTAGATCATCCATTCAGTACTTATTTAAATCTAAATGAAATCTATGTATCTACATGTGTTTAGTCTTTACGAGCCTATCTCATATAATTTAAAATATTATATCATTGAGGTAGTTGTAGTTTCAGAAATAATACTGATATGAAATTAATATAATTAATTATGTAGCTTTCCTTAAAAACAATATGGTGTTTTATTGACAGAAAGTAGTTTGTTTCAGTCATGTTTTATTTTTAATTTTTTACTCTCATCAATGTGATGGCATCAATTATGTTTTTAACTAATACACTGAGTGCTTATTACACTATGATTTTAATAAAAGGGAAAGAGTTACATTAAAATAATTCAAATTTATGAGATTTGGAGGGGGGGTTAGATTAGGATAATTATTCACACTGGGAATAAAAATATTGTGAAGTTCATGCAATCCTAGTACTATATGATATAGTCTAAGCGTTCAAAATTATCTCAAGGAAGTGCAACTATTGATAATAAAATAGAAGTCTTATAGTCTTGATATTATATTCAGGAGACTTTTCTCATTTTTTTACGAGGAACAATGGAGACCTTCTTCCTTGTTGACAGTGTTTTGCCACTTTGTTGTTTGAAGGGTATTTTAATAAGTTATTCTGACATCTGGTACATCTTTTAGCTCAGTATATGCAAGAATGAAGTTGATAGGAAGTTTCCCCTTGGGGCTTTCTAGCTCCTGATTCTGACTCTTAATGGAAAAATGAGCAGTAGGCATATTTTTTGCTTATATGCTGTCCTGCTGGTGATTAATGGTAGAGATAAAAGTGCTCACAATGCTTTTTATTACTTTGCAGACAGAATCACGCTCAAAAGTCTAAAAATCTACATATTACATGCCACAAAGCCTGTACTCTTTAGGCTTTGTAATATTTTTATGATCTCAAGAAAGATAGTGATAACAGTTTATAGATTTTTGGTACTTGTATTAACAAGCCGATGCTGAATTTAACAGGTGAAATCTCTGATTATATATAGTCCCATCACCACTCTTCTCTCTAGCCTAAAGTTTTTTTTTTTTTTTTTTGAGACAGAGTCTCACTTTGTTGCCCTGGCTAGAGTGAGTGCCATGGCGTCAGCCTAGCTCACAGCAACCTCAAACTCCTGGGCTTAAGCGATCCTCCTGCCTCAGCCTCCCAAGTAGCTGGGACTACAGGCATGCGCCACCATGCCCGGCTAATTTTTTTTTTTTTCTATATATATTTTTAGTTGTCCAGATAATTTATTTCTATTTTTAGTAGAGATGGGGTCTCGCTCAGGCTGGCCTCGAACTCCTGACCTTGGGCGATCCACCCGCCTCGGCCTCCCAGAGGGCTAAGATTACAGGCGTGAGCCACCGCACCTGGCCTAGCCTAAAGTTTTTGAAGGTAAAAAATCTGCTGCATTGCATTTAGTGAATGAATTTATCGTTTTCTATCATTTTGTCTAAAGCTCATGAATGTGGTATTTAATTGATTTCAAGTTGGGCTGATTTTGTCTCATTTACTCACAAAAAGAAAATCAAATTAACAAAAGGAAAACATAACTGTCCTAGCCTGCTAGTGGATTAAGGCAGAATAACAGTTATTTCTGACTGTGTCAATTATCTTCAGTATTTCATAGGACAGGCATAGTCATATTAAATAATTTCGATGGCTATATTGGTACAGCTTTTTCTATAAGTACAATATTGACAATTCTTTTTTATGTAGATTGATAACTGGACATGAGCAGATTTCTCTTTGTGAGTTATTTATTGTCTTTCAAAAGAAATATTGACCAATTTGAAATAAATTTTTGAAAAGCTTATATGATTTGACTACAGAGGGTTTTTTTTTTTGGCTATTTTGTGTCTTTTGTGGTTCTATGTAACTTTTAGGATTATTTTTTCTATTTCTGTGAAGAATTTCATTGGTATTTTGATGAGAATTGCATTGAATCTGTAGATTGCTTTGGGTAGTATGGACATTTTAACAATATTGATTCTTCCAATCCATGAGCATGGAATATCTTTACTTTTTTTGTATCCTCTTGAATTTCTTTCATCAATGTTTTATAGTTTTAATTATAGAAATATTTCACTTCTTTGGTTAAATGTATTTCTGGGTATTTTATTTGTAGCTATTGTAAATAGGATTGCTTTCTTCATTTGTTTTTGAGATTGTTTGCTGTTGGCATATAGAAATGCTACTGATTTTTGTATGTTGATTTTGTATCCTGAAACTTAACTGAATTTGTTTATCGGTTCTAATAGTTTTTTGTGGAGTCTTTAAGTTTCTCTAGATACAAGATCATATCGTCTGCAAACAAGGGTAATTAGACTTCTTCCTTTCCAGTTTGGATGCACTTTATTTATTTCTCTTGCCCGATTGCTCTAGCTAGAACTTCCAGTACTATGTTGCATAACAGTGGTGAAAGTGGCATCCTTGTCTTGTTCCAGATCTTAGAGGAATTATTGTATTGGGGTCTATCTCTCTCTTTAGCTCTGATAATATTTGTTTTATATATGTGGGTGCTTCAGTGTTGGGTGCATATATATTTAGAATTGTTATATCCTCTTACTAAATTGACCCCTTTATCATTATATAATGGGATTTGTCTCTTTTTACAGTTTTTGTCTTGAAATCTATTTTATTTGATAGAAGCATAGCTGCTCCTGCTCTTTTTTGGTTTCCATTTGCATAGAATATCTTTTTCCATCCCTTTATTTTCAGTCTATGTGTGTCTTTATAGGGGAAGTGGGTTTCTTGCAGACAACATGTAGTTGGCTCTTTTTTTTTTTTTATACATTTAGCTACTCTATGTTTTTTGATTGGAGAGTTTAGTCCCTTCACATTCAGTGTTATTATTCATAGGTAAGGACTTATTCCTGCCATGTTGTTATTTGATTTCCGATTGTTTTGTGGCCTTCCTTCCCTCCCCTTGCCTTCCTCTCTTCCTTGCTTTGTTAAAAGTGATTTTCTTTCATTACCAGTCTGAGCAAGAGTGAGACCCTGTCTCTACTTAAAATAGAGAAAATTAGCTGGGTGTGGTGGTGCGTGCCTGTAGTCCTAGCTACTCAGGAGACTGAGGCAGGAGGAATGCTTGAGCCCAGGAGTTTGAAGTTGCAGTGAGCAATGATGACGCCACTGTACTCTAGCTGGGGTGACAGAGCGAGACTCTGTCTCAAAAAAGAAAAAAAAAGTGATTTTCTCAGGTAGTGTGTTTTAATTTCTTGCTTTTTACTTTTTGTAGTTATGTTAACATGAGGGTTGCAACAAACATTTTATAACCAATTATTTTAAACATATGATACCTCTGCTTACAAACAAGCAAAGGGAAATCTAACAGAAATTCTACCTTTAACTCCTTCCCCCCACTACTTTTTAACTTTTTGTTATTCCCTTCCATATCTTTTTATATTATCTATCTCTCAAAAAGTAGTTGTAGTTATTTTTGATAGGTTTGTCTTTTAGTCTTCCTACTCAAGATATAAGTTGTCAATATACTGCAATTACAGCAATAGAGTATTCTGTGTTTATGTACTTACTATTACCAGAGAGTTGTATACCTTCAGATGATTTCTTATTGTTTATTAACATCATTTTCTTTCAGACTGAAAAACTCCTTTTAGCATTTCTTGTAGGACAGGTCTGGTGTTGATGAAATCCCTCAGCTTTTGTTTGGGAAAGTTTTTATTTCTCCTTCATGTTTGAAGGATATTTTTGTAGGATATAATATTCTAGGGTTAAGGTTTTTTCCTTCAGCACTTTGAATATGTCACGCCTCTGTCCCCTGGCCTGTAAGGTTTGCACTGAGCAGTCTGCTGCCAGACATAGTGGAGGTCCTTTGTACATTATTGTTTTTCTTTTTTTTTTGCTTTCCTTAGGAACTTTTCTTTATTCGTGATCCTTGGGAGCTTGATTATTAAATGCCTTGAGGTGGTCTTGTTGGGGTTAAATCTGCTTGGTGTTCTATGACCTTATTGTACCTGAATATTGAGATCTTTCTCCAGGTTTAGAGAGTTCTATGTTATTATTTCTTTTAATAAACTTTCTACCTCAATCTCTCTCTCTACCTCCTCTTTAAGGCTAATAATGCTTAGATTTGCCCTTTTGAGGCTATTTTCTAGATCTTGTAGGTGTGCTTCATTTTTTAAAATTCTTTTTTCTTCTTTCTCTTCTGACCATGTGTTTTCAAATAGCCTGTCTTCAAGCTCACTAATTCATTCTTCTGTTCGGTCAATTCTGCTGTTGAGAGACTGATGCATTTCTCAGTTTGCCAATTGAATTCTTCAGCTCCAGAATTTCTACTTATTTTTTTTTTTTAATTATTTCAGTCTCTTTGGTAAATTTCTCTGATAGACTTCTGAATTCCTTTTCTGTGTTGTCTTGAAGTTCACTGAGCTTCTTCAGGACAGCTCTTTTGGATTCTTTCTCTTTCAGGTCACCTGTCTCCATCACTCCAGGATTGGTCACAGTACTGCATGTAGTTCATTTGGTGAGGTCATGTCTTTTTGAATGTTTTTGACACTTAGGTCTGGGCATGGAAGAGTTAGGTATTTATTTTAATCTTCTCAGTCCAGGGTGTTTGAACCTGTCTTTCTTGAGAAGGCTTTCCAGATCTTCAAAGGGAACTAAGTGCTGTGATCTCAGTCTCTGGTCACTGCATCCATAGCAGCACTGGGAGTGCCCCGAGCCCAGTAGTGCCGTGACTCTTGCAGACTCCTGGTGATGCTGCCTTGGGTAAGACACAGGAGAATTCCCTGGATTACCAGGTAAAGTCTCTCACTCTCCCCCCTCACTCTGTGCTGGGCTGCTGGAGTTGGGGGAGGGGTGATGTGGGCAGTGTCTTGTGGCCACCAGCTGGGACTGTGCCAGTCACACCTGAAGCCAGCCCAGTCTCACCCAAAGTGCGTGGTGACCACTACCTGGCTACCTCTGATGTTTATTCAAAGCCCAGGGGCTCTTTAGTCAGCAGGTGACAAATCCTGCCAGGACCGGCTCCTTCTCTTTCAGGGCAGCGTGATTCCTTCTGGCCCAGGGTGGGTCCAGAAATGCCGTCCCGGAACCAAGGCCTGGACTCGGGGGCCTCAGGCATCTGCTTGGTGCTTTATCTCACCGTGGCTGAGCTGGTACCCAAGTTGCAAAGCAAAGTCCTCTGAACTCTTCCCTTTCCTTTCCCAAGTGGAAGAAGACTCTTCCTGAGCCGCACCGCCTGTAGTTGGGGGAGGGGCTGACACAGGCACTGGCTTGGCTGCCACAGGTGGTGTCTCACTGGGTCACATGCACCCCAAGTTCACTTGCTCTGAGCCAGCCCAGCCATAGGAATTGCCCAGGGACTGCAGCCTTTGTGCCCCCCTGCCTTAGGCATTTAGTCCAGGCCCCAGGCTGCTTTGTATCAGCTGGTGGTGGGGTGCCGGAACTCAAGTTTCAGGGCAGAGGACTTCCCTCTGACCAGGCTGGCCTAAATGCGCCCTGCATGGGCGTGAGCAGAATTCTGCCCTGTGCCATGGCGGCCCTGGGTTTCAATGCAAAGTCCCAGAATCACTTCACCCTCCCTCCCTGGGCACACAGATTCTCTCTCTGCTTGGTGCCAGCCCACACTGCGGGGGGAGGGGTGGCGTAGGCAGTGCAAGACTGTCTTTCCTGCCCTCTTCAGTGCCTCTTGCCTCATACAACATTAAAACCAGGTGGTATGATTGCTCACCTGATTTTTAGTTCTTCTGAAGGTGCTTGTTTGTGTGGATTGTTATTGAATGTGTTTGTGGGGACGGATGATTGCTGGAGGTTTCTATTCTGCCATCTTGCCCCTCCCCCAAGGGCTTTCACTGAGGGAAGTTCCTTATCCATATTTTTAATTTCTTCAAAGGGTTTTTTTCTTTTCATTTTCTGTCTTCTGCTTTAGTCAATTTTAGAAAAATATATTTTCCTAGAAATGTGCCCTACCCTATTCATTGTGTTCTTAAATTTATTGACAGAGAGTTGTACTTGGTATTCTTTGTCAAATGTATTCCACATCTTGATTATGCTCTTTCTTATTCCTCATGTGTTTTTGCTCTTTTATTTTTCTTGATTGTTCTGGGCAGACATTTATCTCAATTCTTTTCAAAGAACCACCTCTTGGATTTAGTTTTTTTTTCCTACTCTTTTGCTCTTTTTTCCCATTAATTATAGCATTTATCTTAAATTCCTCTTTTATTATGCCTTGTTCACTTTACAAATTCTTGAGTTGAGTGCTTTATTTTTTATCACTTCTTTAATAATAAAACTCATTTGAGTATCTGAATACAGATTTTGCTGCACCCTATAAGTTTTGATACTCTTGTTACTTTTTAGAAGGTCTATAATTGCATTAGCATATTTTAATTTAAACTTTATTATTAATACATATTCAGATAAGGAAATTCATGTTTTAGAATTTGACATTTTTTATAGCTTAATTTCCAATTCATTTTGTAAATTTTCCTTGAGTAATTGAAATGGAAGTATATTCTCTATAGGGGATTACTTTATTAAATTTATTAAACCAACCTTGTTAATTATTTTTCTGATTCTGTATATCCTTTTTGATATTCTTCCCTTCTTGACCAGTCACATACTGATAGAGAGGTGTGTTAGAAGAGACACTTTACCTGGGTCCTGAGCTTTCCTGCCTTTTTTTTGGGCAGGGTCCTTTGGGCTGATTCAGTTTACTATTGTGTGGCTTGCACTGCATAATAAATAACTGGTATTGATGCTTTACATGCTTGTACTGTACATCCTTGACCACAGGGACTGTCCCTTCCCTTTGGCCCAACAAAGACAGTACCGGATCCCAGGAGGAGAAACTATATCACAGGTTTAGTAAGACACTTAATATTAATAACTGTTCTTGGCCAAGCACAGTCGCTAATGCCTATATCCTAGCACTCTGGGAGGGTGAGGCGTGAGGATTGCCTGAGGTCAGGAGTTCAAGACCAGCCTGAGCAAGAGCGAGACCCTGTCTCTACTAAAAATAGAAAAAAATTAGTCGGGCAACTAAAAATAGAAAAAATTAGCTGGGCATGGTGGTGGATGCCTTTAGTCCCAGCTACTGGGGAGGCTGAGGCAGGAGGATCGCTTGAGCCCAGGAGTTTGAGGTTGCAATGAGCTATGATGTCGCCACTACACTCTAGGGTGGGCAACAGAAGGAGACTCTGTTGCAAAACAAAAACAAAAACAAAAAAACTGTTCTTGCTGAGTGTGCCAAGACTGTGAGGTCCCAACTGCTCTTTGCCTGGGCCATTTGTTAGGGTTGTGCTTGTGCTGGGCAACCTTGAGGGATGAAACGATGGCTGCTTCTGGGCCACAGAGCAGCCTTACTTATTACTATGTGCTGTAGAAGCAGTGGATTCCTCACGACCGTCCTTCAGCTGCTACACAAATCCACTGTGTGTGGAACATCCACCTGGGCTGAGGACATCACCCGTGAGACTTGGGAGCAAGGGGCAGTGACATTCTGATGCTCATGCTGCTTGCTGTGGCTTGAGTAATAAAGTCCTTTATTTCTCAAGGGAGTCTTGTGTCTTTTGCCTGCATCCATGTAACAATAACAGGCTACCTTAGTAGCTTGTAAATATAGAACCAGACCCCAGACCTGACAATTTTGGCAATGAAATTGGATGAGGAGGAAGGACAGGGGCCCTGCAGGCCAGGTTTGGTGATATGAAAAGACTCTTCAGGCCAGACGTGATGGCTTATGCTTGTAATCCTAGCACTCTGGGAGGCTGAGGTGGGAGGATTACTTGAGGTCCAGAGTTTGAGATAAGCCTGAGCAAGAGCAAGACCCTGTCTCTAAAAAGTAAAAATAAAAGAAAAATTAGCTGGGCATGGTGGCATGTGCTTGTAGTCTTAGTTACTCATGAGGCCGAGGCAGGAGGATTGCTTGAGCCCAGGAGTTTGAGGTTGTGGTGTGCTATGATGATGCCACTGCATTCTAGCCCCAGGAGACAGAGTGAGACCCTGTCTCAAAAAAATAAAAAAAAGGAAAGAAAGAAAAGACTCTTCAGATCTGATTGTGAATGTGCCCAACTCAGTGATGAGAGGGAGTAGGGGGAGGAAGCGTGCCCTGTCCTACGTGTAATGGGGCTGAATGGTGCTTTGGCTGTTGCTCATTCCCCTGCTGTGAGAGGAGGGACTGGTGTTGGCATGACACTGGGGCAGCAAGCTTCCAGTCCCAGTGCGAAGACATTGTGGTGTGGCTACTGAGTCAAGCAAGGAATCCCAAACCTGAACGGTGTCCGCAGTGAGGGCCCTCCTCTGCAGTGCAGAGATTGGAGTGGAGCACAAACATGAGACATTCATTTGGTGAGTCTTGGTGTGTGGCCCTCAAAGCAAAAATGACTGCAAAGCCTTGCGCAGTAGCAGTGTGTGCACACTCTGCACGGCAAGGAGGATGAGGCCGTGGGTGGAGCAGTGGCTGAGGGAAGCAGAACTTCTGGGCAGAGAGTGGTAGTCTGCATATGCAGAAAGAGCAGGTCCGCAGTCCAGGGTGCTGACTGGACGCCAGCAGGTACGTGGCAGAAGAAGTAGCTTGGGTGCTCCTCTGCCGACCTTGGAGTAGGGGACCAAAGAGGAAAAGCACCTATCTGTTGTCCCAGCCAGCCCCTCCCCAGTGTTCTCCCTTTCTGCTGTGCTCCTCACACTCCCAGTGAGAGATATCCCTGGCAACTGTTGAACTGTTGCTGTAGACCCTGAGTCAGGCACATGTGGCACTCCTTGGTCAGTGTTCCCAGAGTGGGAAAAACACTGAATTCAACTGATAGGGTATGGGCAGGACTCACAGTTCAGGTGACTTTTGGGTAGGGCCCTTTGGGCTGATTCAGTATACTAGTGTGTGGCTTGCACTGCCTAATATATAACTGGTATTGATGCTTTACATGCTTGTGCATGCTTGGCCACAGGGACTGTCCCCTCCCTTTGGACCAACAAAAACAATATTGGATCCTAAGAGGAGAAGCTTTAATGAGAGACTTCGTAACTCCCAAGTACTCAGGCCGTTTCCTAATGTAGCAGACACACTCCTGCCTGACACAGCCTGTAAGTAGACTCCTAAGAAAGGGCAGCTGTTAACCCGCCACTCAGCTCTTTTTGAAATGGATTGCCCAGCCTGTGGACGCCATGGGACTATCTAGCCAGATGTCCCTACTTTGGGGTGGAGCAACTTAGATGCTATGACCAGTGACATGGAAGGGCCTTCACAGGGCTCCTGGCCAAATAGGAATGTTCTATTCTAGAGCTCAGCCTGCCTGACATCAAGGTTTCAGGTGAAAAAGTAGCAATTACCTCTTGGGGGAAACTCTGTCCCCAGCTCCACTGCTGCAGCCAAGACCCCCACGCCACCCAGGGAGGCCCTCACGCCCAGAGGTCCCCGCGTGTCCGGCTGGGCGCCTGGTGTTCAGCTGCATGAGAAGCTGACCGTACCCACTGAGCAGTGGCTGCCCATAAAAATGGGCTCTTATATTTGTGAATTTTTTATTTTTTAAAATTTTGAATGAATTTTTGCTTAATATCATATACATAAACATATGTAAAAAAAAAAGAATAAAAATTTTGTTTAAATATAATATAAAGAATAATAAAAATGAAGGGCCATGTACTCACCATTTAAAGAAACAGTATATAGTATTATAGTGTGTAGTAAATTTTATCAATATAAAATGTCCTACTATGTCCCATTTAAGGTATTTTTCTATATTAAATCAGATACTCCTGTTACCTTTTTTAAAAATTTAACTTAATAATCTTTTAATCATCTCATTTCACTCTTATTTTTTAGTATCACTTTATTTTAGATATGTCATATAGTTGAATTTTGTTTTTTGACCTAATTTGCATATATGGTTGTAGATATATTTGGTTTTATCTTTTTATCTGTTTGTATTTTTATATATTTTGTTATGTTAATATCTTGCTAAGCATGTTTTCTTTTACTGTATTATTTCTTTTTTTTTTTTCTTTTCTCTTTTTGGCTGTCATTCACTCCCCTCTTGTGGAAGGTGGAAGGGATGTTAGCATGACACTGTTAATGAAAGTAATATTACTTTTGATACTAGTTACTATTACTGTTACTAGTATTATTACTTTGATGCTAGTAAGATTAGTGGTAACCTGTAATTTTTAATAGTATTATTTAACTTTAATTTCTCTACTATCAAAAGGGGAAACATTATTTTAAATGACTCCTATTCAAAATGAATTTTTCTTTAGTTCTTTCTTTTCTTCCATCTAAATATCTGTTTCTTCATAAAATAATCTAGAATTGTTATCATTAAATGACTTCTTTTTCAAAAATGTTTTTTGGCATTGTATTTTAGTTTGTAATCATATATGTCACTATTTACATTTGTCTCTATTTTTTAAAAAAATTGTCATTGTTTACCAGCAGTTCTGTGGAGTCATTCCACAGTCCTTTGAGAAAGACTAGGTAGGATGGTCTTGGCTCTCGTACCCAACAGAGCCATAAA
The DNA here is from genome assembly GCF_020740605.2 of Lemur catta. NCBI lineage: Eukaryota > Metazoa > Chordata > Mammalia > Primates > Lemuridae > Lemur > Lemur catta. Next base: position 1,400,136 of record NC_059138.1, read on the forward strand.
AGTTTGAGTCTCTCTCTTCTCTGAAGTCCTCCTGCACACTCAAATGGGTATGTGTGGCTTTCATTCCTCCCGAGGACAGGGAGAACTCTACCCCAGTCATCTTTTCTCTTCGAGCATCTGGAGGTCAGAGTGGGGAAAGCAGGGGTGAGGGAACATGGAGAAAATGAACGGCCCACACCATTAAGCAGGGCATCTTTCATTTTGAGTGGCCACTCATGGTGCAACCAAACTTGTAATGTCTTTGATTTATGCAAAGCTCTCCATCCTCATTTCTGACACCACGCATTCAGCTTCAGAACTCCTTGATTCAGCAGCTGTACCCTTGGGACCTTTTAGCTGGTGTTGCAGGGCTTGCTGTTACATTGCCATGGTAACATCCCTTCCTGCTTCCACTTAAAGGAGAGGGGACAACAACCAAGCCCTTAGTGGGTTCAGCCTCATACCCCTACGCATCTCGGCCTCCAGCCATACAGTAGGTAGTTCTGTTTGGGATTCTTGCTTTTCCGCTTGCCTACCACTTGGGTGAAAGCATTCCCTACTAGATCCTGGGAGTCTTCTCATATCCCTTAACCCAACCTGTGTGAGCCTTTGTTTTTTCTTTTCTAGAAAGCCAGGTGTCTGTTAGCCTCCTGTCCTTGTTGCCAAAAACTGTTGGCAGTCAAGAACTATGAAGGATCTGAGATTTTATCCTGCTTGCAAGCCAACAAGTTAGCCTGCCAGTTTCAGGGTTGGTGGTAGACATGAGATTCCTGGGTCAGAGACCAAGGACTTTGTTATGTGTAGAACAGCAAGTGCACAAGCTTCCTCTTGGTGCCTGTTCCCTTTGACCTTGAGCCCCACAAGGGTGGCACAGAGCAGCCCCCACAGTGGGCTTGTGGCACAGCTGAGGAACTCTGAGCTTAGGAAACCCACCGATTGGCAAGCAAATCTGTCTGACCTTTGCTTGGAGGTGAACATTATCATACTAGACAGTAAACAAACCTGTCCTCTGCTTCAGAGAGACACAGTGTCTATAGCTTCCAAGGCTGTCTGCTGTACAAGTATCCTTGAGAAGACAGTCTGGAACAAGCACTGCCCTCGCTCATGAGATGCACAGAAATGTGAGAGACCCACGGAGCATTGTCTGTTAACACATAGGAACATATTAATATTTGAAGAAAACAGATTTAATTGTTAAGAAGTAATTACTTCAGTAAAGTAGTAGTATGTTTTGTCATAGTGTATTTTTTAGTAGTGGCTTTTGTGACTGTTCCTGTTCCATCTCACTCTAGTCATAGCTACTTGCCGTGAGATCTCCCGTGTTCAAATACAAGCCTAATTCATTCTGGTTCGCTGCCCTCCCTGACTGTGAACGCTGAGGGTGAGCCGGCTCTGGGTTCTGAGGAAGTATTTCAAACGGGATGCCCCGTGGCAAGTCTGTGATGCTTCTGAAGGGCCCGGAGGGAAAAGCCACTTCCACTCTGAGGTTGTCATGTAGGTCTGGAACACTTCTCTGTGGTTTTGGGACTTTTCCTTTCCTATTTCTTGAATTTGAGGAACTGGGGTGCTATGATTTAAGTGCAATCTATTCCTGCAGCTCAGAAATTAGAAAAGAATATTTAGGACAAAACTGAAACAAGTGTGTTTTGGATCTTTATAAGTCATATCTTTAAACGGTTTTTAATGTGAAATGAAAGATTACATAATTTATAGAAACATGGGTATACTTATAACTTTGTTACGTTAGATATTGTAGGTTAGTGCATTACAATACAAAATATCAATATGAATCTTTAACTTTAGGTACAGATTCAGTCATTTGGTGACTTTTCAGGAGTATAAAGAAGGTTTTTTTTTTTTTTTTGCCTCTTCCTACAGTTTTCACATTTAACTCTGGCCTTTAGTTTGTCCCTGAGGCAGAATTTGTTTTACATTTAAAGAAAAATTGTGCATAGTGATTCCTCATTATATTCTAGCCTCATGGATTAATGAAAATTCCATATGATGTGAAGAAAGGAATTACATGTAATTGATAAAAATAATGCCTATATAGTTTACAATACTGGATTACAATCCACAGTTCTTCAGCGGCACACTAGGGGGCTCCGGAGGCTGTGAGGAGCCACTTGGAATTCATGCTAATGGAAAATGACGTTCTCCAGTAAATTGGGACATTGTGCTTTCACCAAGTTTAATGTTCACTAAACTGTTTGGCTGTATGCCATAATTAGCCTTATATTCTCTTGATTTGAATCACAGATAGAAATTCATTAATCTACTTTGTTAGTGGAAAGTGTTAGGAAAGTAGTCGTTAAAAATGGTTCTGCACATGTTTTTATGAAGGATTTTTTTTTTTGTATTTTATTCCGAGCTTAATAGTAATTTTGAAAAGAAAAGTCAGTCTAAACATTATAAATTGTAAGCATTTAGTGGTTTTTTTCCTGTTAATAAATACAAATTTTCCCCCTTTCCAAAGGATTATTTTATGCTTTCATATGGGCAAAAAGCTTATTGTTCATGAGATGAAATAACATGCTAAAATAGTATCTCTTATTATATTTTTCAGGGAATCCGAGCCCGCATTTTAGAAACTCTGGTCATGCTGGTTCTTCTTGCATTATTGATTCTTGGGATAGTGTGGGTAGCCTCAGCGCTCATTGACAATGATGCTGCCAGTATGGAATCCTTATATGGTATGAATTTACTTATTTTAACCAGTTTCTATAATGAAAACTATAGTTTGGGATATAATTACACATTCAATTTAAAAAATATTTTAATGACTCTGTTTAAGTTAACTCTTCATGTTTACAGAATTAAGACATTTTTCGATATGTTTACAAAAAGAAATGAATGTTCATTTCATGTATGCACAATGATTAAGCAACTTTTCAGATTTTTTTTTTTTTGGTTAATTGGTTTCTGTTTTTAAATTCCATGGAGGCTTTTTTTTTTCCTCCCTCCAAACAGGTTTTACAAAAGGGTTATTTCCTGTTCTTCTATTTTAGATCTTTTTATTATACAATTTAGAAATTATATGGTTTAGTAGACTCAAATACACAATTATGATATTTACTATGTATTAAGATATAGTCAGCCTATGTCTTATCTTAATACAGACTAACTATATCTTAATGTGCAGTATTTTGGATTGATTAAAATATATTTACTTTTTTTATAGATCTCTGGGAGTTCTATCTACCCTATTTATATTCCTGTATATCATTGATGGGATGTTTGTTACTTCTCTGTAAGTATTATTCTGACTTAATATTGATAGGAAAGTAGAATTGTCCTGTATTCTGGAAAATCTAAGGGAAAGTTTAGCTGGGCGCGGTGGCTCACGCCTGTAATCCTAGCACTCTGGGAGGCCGAGGCAGGTGGATCGCTCAAGGTCAGGAGTTCGAGACTAGCCTGAGCAAGAGCGAGACCCTGTCTCTACTAAAAAATAGAAAGAAATTATCTGGCCAACTAAAAATATATATAGAAAAAATTAGCCAGGCATGGTGGTGCATGCCTGTAGTCCCAGCTACTCGGGAGGCTGAGGCAGGAGGATTGCTTAAGCCCAGGAGTTTGAGGTTGCTGTGAGCCAGGCAGACGCCACAGCACTCACTCTAGCCCGGGCAACAGAGTGAGACTGTCTAAAAAAAAAAAAAAAAATAAAGTTTAATCATGAGATACTTTAACAACTTGGAGATTTTTTTGAGTGGGCCCTAACTTTTATTTTGTTCAAAATAAATTTTGATAAACAGAAACTTTGAAATAATAAGATACTTTTGTTGTTCTCTAAGGAGGGCCTTATTCACTGGATTATATATAGAGAGACACATACACTCTCACACACACACACACACACAGTGACACACATCACACACACATGCCCTGCTCCTCCCCCCACCCCATCACAATGCTTGATTCTGCATTAATCAATCAATTAATTAATTAGAGACAGAGTCTTGCTCTGTTGCCCAGGCTAGCATGCAGTGGCACAATCATAGCTCACTGCAGCCTCAAATTCCTGGGCTCAAGTGATCCTCCTACCTCAGCCTCCTGAGTAGCTGAGACTACACGTGTGCTCTACCACACCTGGCTAATTTTTGTTTGCTTGTTTTTTGTAGAGACAGGGTCTTGCTATGTTGCCCAGGCTGGTCTCTAACTCCTGGGCTCAAGTGATCATCCTGCCTTGGCCTTCCAAAGTGCTGGGATTATGATCATGAACCATCGTACCCAGCCTAGATGCTGCTTTTAAATGGAAATGGTAGAATTCTATATGATGAAGTTGTGGTTTTTACTTCGAAATTTGTTTTGTTTTACTTGTAGCACCACAGCCTGTCTTAGGTAAATGTAGTTCAAAAGACTTAAGACTATAGTTGTTGCTTTTAGATATTCTTGTCTGGTTCTCAGTTCTTAATACTTGAAATTTAATCTGTTCTTTGCTTGGTTTTCTTTAGCTTCTTTTAAGCAAAAGTGTTTATTACTATTCAACTGCTAGAATCCTGAATATCCTAAATCTTCTTCTGCCTTATCTCTTTCATTAGCTGTAGTAATGCCCCTCTAGCTTTTTATTGATGAAGCTGAATAATCCTCTGACAATCCTCTGAGAATCTAAATTGGAGACAAGAACATTCTTAAAATAATAATCTTTGACCTGGCTCTATTTTTTGTGGGCTAATTGTTTATCTGTCCTAGCTCTGAAATGCAGTTTCTCTCTGTTGTGATCTCATTTCTGCAGTGTGTACACCAGTTGGCCTTTCCCGTATGTTCACAGTGATGGGTCAGTTGCTGGTGAAGCCAACAGTAAGTATTCTATTATAAATAATTCTGTTTATTAAATAAATGCATTTATATTTCAGTATCTTTTAGATTGTGACTAGCATTTAGAAACAAGAATATGTTTATAGGTTTATCACTCAAATTGGTTTTTTAAAATCTTTTTCGTCTTTGGAAATCAATTTTGGTTTTGCTTTTAAAATACTAACTATAGGCACGCAGGTAAAAATTTTTCTAGCAAAATTTAAAGCAAAATTTTCACATATATTTGTAGGTATTTTAGATGTTTGTTGCCTTATATCAAACAGTACCTTTATTATGTTTCAAAATTTAGCACATGTATGCTTTGATTTACAAAGCAGTTATGTTTCTGAAAATTTGTCTGCATATATCTTGATTAATTGAATTATACTTTGCCTTTAATCTCAGAAATACTGCATATTCACTTAAAAATGATTTTCTACTGGTAGCAATTCTAATGATTTATCGCTAAGATTCTTTGGTTTCTATCAGATATTTAATAATATAAAAATAATTTCTTATCTGTACCTAGGGAATTTGTCACTTAATTTATTTTCATGGATCCTCATTGCCTACAACATCAAGTCTAAACTATTTACATGTTACAAGGCCTCTTACATCCTGTGCGATTCGTGTCCCTCATTCCTCTCCTGCTCACTCCCCAGCCGGCAGGGCTGCTCTGGTCAGGCTCCCTGGCTCCTTCTCCAGGCTTGTCTCTGCCCTCCAGCGCCTCTCACCTACTCCAGCCACCCAGCGGCCTCCCGAAGGCCCAGCTCAAATAGCAGCTCTACTCACTACGTATCTTTGAACCTTGCCTCACTTCTTTAAGTAAAAATAATTAAACTCCTTCCTCTGCATTTCTCATATTCCCCTTTGTTTGTATCTCACTAGTAATACTCAATCGTTATGGTCATGTGTTTGTCTTCTCTGTCATGATTCGTTAAGGGAAAACACTGAGGAAATGTTAGAGTGGATATTCTTTTAGTAAATGCTTAATTTTGAAAGTCATATCACTTCATATCTTCTTTTAAAAGTAAAATTTAATTTATAAAAAATACATAAATATATTTTTTGAAAAATATATAAAAGTATACACACTCAAGTGCAACACCCTTGCTGTCAAATCTTAAAGTTCACTTTCCTCTTAGAGAGGTCTTATGACACTGCATTCATTTAGTGTCTTCTTACTTCTCTGGGGTGTTTTTTGATCTCTTGCTCCATTTCTATTTCTCGCTCTGTAAATATAGACAAATGTTTAAATTTCTGTCCTTGCTCTGAAATTCTGTTAGTGCTCTGCTCTGAGTGACTGACCATCTCTCTGCACAGCACTTCTAAATGCCTGGTGCTAATGAGCAACAGACAATGGCAACAAATTGCATTGCCTTGTAAGTGCTGCAACTGAATGCCCCGTAGAGCTGAAAACTCTGCTTCCCAAACTAATTTTTCTCCCAGACTTGTCTCTTATTACAATATCCTCAAAGCCTTAGTTATCTTTGCCTATTTTCTTGTTCCTAGCATGTAATAATAAAGGCTATTTATTGAGTAATTGAGTATATACTACATTCTAGTGATAAGCACTATGCTTTACACACATAATTTTATGTCATCCATATGACACACCCATAAGATAAGTAGTGGTATTCTTGTTTTATGGCTGAATTAATGTCAGTGCAGGGAGATTAAGTAGTTTGTACAAGATCATAGATCTATGATATGGAGCAGGGTTCGAGCACAGGCTTTGGACCACTGTTCTATTCTGCCATAAGCTCCAGAGTAACAGAACTGCCTTCTTGCTGAGTGGACTTCGTACCTCGCCTCCTCTGTGTTTTGCTTATAGTTTCCTCTGTTTGAAATGTCTTTCCTCCTTTTGGTAATGAAGCTATCAGGTAAGATGCTACTACCATCAAAAATACTGCCCAAGCCAGGTACAGTGGCTCATGCCTGTAATCCCAGCTACTCAGGGGGCTAAGGCAGGAGGATTTCTTGAGGCCAGGAGTTTCAGATCAGCCTGGGCAACATAGTGGACCTGATCTCTTATAGAAAAAAAATAAACAAACAGTGGCCAAAACCTTTTCTTCCCAACTGGAAGTAATCTTTCTTCTTTGAAGTTTTGTAACATTTAATTTAAATTTCAGTTATGACATTTGTTTTAATCTTATAATTTTAAAAAATTCATCTCACCTCTTCTGCTACACTAGAATATAATCTGTTTGAGGTCAAGGACTATGTCTTACTCATATTTAAGCCCATTATCTCATAGTAGTTATGAGGATAGGCTTCACAGGCACACAACTTTCTTTGCTCAACCTTGGTTTCTTACAAGATAACAAGGGAATGGTGACAGTCTGTTCCTCATGGGGTTGCAGAAATCAAGGGGATAATGCTTGTAGCACTTACCAGAAATATCCATGTGCTACTCATTGTCATACTAAGGCATACCTCTGGTGGTGAGTAATTATTGGACAATTTGCACAGTAAGGTAAAAATCCTTTTATTGGTTAGACCTTAAGAAAAGTAAAATTGTCAATTCTGATGTAAACAGTAGAAAGTGAGGTGAAGCACCGATGGGAAAGAAACCTCGGGTCATGGCCCCCAGAGATATATGGTGCCTGTCTACTCATGTAAACCCCAGTTCCATCTGGGGTCACTCCCCCCAGCTCACTGCATCCAGCTGGTCCTTTCAATGTACCACGCTGTCTCCCTCAGGACTGTCACACATCCTGGCATGTGCTACTCGTCTCGGCTTACGTGTCGTCTCCTTGGAGAGGCCTCCCTGGCTGGCCTGTTTAGGGCTCCCCTTCGCCTTCCTTCCCACCCCTTTATCCCTCACGAGTGGTCTTTCTTTGTCATTATTTGTATGTTTGTTTGTTTATTATTATTCTTATTTTATTATTTATTTTTTTCTCCCCTCCCAAGTTTAGGCTCCCAAGGGTAGAGAGTATGTGTATCCAGTGATTAGCTCAGGCCACAGAGGACCATAGATATTTGTTGAAAGACTGAGAATTATTGAATCGCTTTAAATAAATTTCACATACACTGTATAAATTTGATACCTGATAGGGACTGCATGATTCGAGAATTTGTTTTCTGAAAATACCTGGGCAGCTGAAAGGTTTATATATGTATATACACACATACACACACACATATATATGTGTATGTGTATACATATATATATTTTATTTGTATATATAAAACATATATATATATGTAGTTTCCATCCTGTTGTTTTGTCCATAAACTTCTCATAATTTATTTTTTTGCTGAGAATAAGTAGCTTGGGTTTGAATGATATGGAACATTGATATCAGCTCTGGGCTTTCAGATTTTCCCCAGAGCTAGGGAAGATAGTTAAGATCCTTTCATAGAAGGATGGTTGTGTTAACAAAACTAGAATTAAACCAATTTTAGGTTTTATCAATTTTGAAGACTTTGCAGATAATATCCCGTACAATTGGTAACTGATTAGTGTTGTTTTTTTTTTTTTTGAATTAGTATTGTCTGGCTTGGTGTTGAGTGGTTTATGTGTAAACATACCACTTCTCTAGGATTCTACTGGATGATTTTGATAATAGCAATCTTCAGTATTTATGGAATGTTTTTAGTACATAAAGATGACATAAATGGAAAGTGTTGCATGTTACTGATGTAGCTTATGGATTCCTTGTTTTAGACATTATGTAGGTAATCATAAATGAAAAAACAAATCTAGCTCTAAAACATTGGCTCAGGTATAAGGAGATATTTACTGTATTTAGCTTTTTGGCTGTTTAAAATTCATACATTTGTTTGCCATTGAGAAAGCAGCAGAGTTATTTAGTTTAATCTTTCAAACTTTAAAAATATCCAATTTAAATGTATGTAGGTTTTGCGATAATCAACGTTTGATGTGTTATATATGAAAATATACTTAATTTGTAAATAAAATAGTTTGAGCATTTTTAATTTGGGTGCTTAGTAATCTGAATGAATACATTATCAAAATAATAGATAAAATAGCCTAAATGTCTTCATAAACACTAGTTTTTTGTTGCACTATTGAATAGTTTTATCTTTAAATTTAGATTCTTGAAGACCTGGATGAACAAATTTATATTATTACCTTAGAGGAAGAATCACTCCAGAGACGTCTAAATGGTATGTATATATTACTTATTTAGACCAGAATAAAAAACTGTTTACTTAAAAAAAGACAGATAATTGAAGGGGGAAAAAAAGGAAACCTCTCGGTATTTTATGCTGTTGTGAGGGGTGAAGGCTTAAGAGTAATAAGGGAACTTCTCTGGTGAAGAAAGTTTGCTGCAGGGCTTGGCTGTGAGCTGGTGAGGCCCGTTGCATTCCGACACGTTGGCCACTGGGGACCTAGGCATCCCTCTACTACCAACTCCTCATACGCTTTAAGTATATGACCTACAGTTGCTAAGGGAATGCAGATTTGTATGTTGTTTTGGTGACTGTAATATCCCCGTTTCATTTCCCCTTCGTTGAAATCTTTAAGATAAAAAGTAGTGTGTTTCTTTGATACTAAGGTACCAAATTTGACTCTCAAAGTTTTACTTACTTTGTTGTTATTTGAGAATAGTGTTAATTATCAGCTGCTAATGACGTGGGCATGTCCAAGATTTTAAAGTTTAATTTTTAATTACTGATCATTTTTGGCTTCAGATGAATTAATGAAGAAAGGAGTAATTGTATAGTTTAACAGAGAAATGACATAGTTAGGTAAATTTTCTTTATTTTTACTCAAGTGATCTTCACCCTGCACTCTTTGCTCCTACATGGCTTTTCAAACAAAAGTTGTAATTACCTATGAAGTACAACATACACTGCATGGGTGATGGGTACACCGAAAGCCCAGGCTCCACCACTATACAATATATAAATGTAACAGAATTCAACTTGTATCCTCTAAATCTCTTAAAGTAAAAAAAATTTAAAAAATGTTGAAACCACCCATCTTCTACCAAGATGAGATTATTAACAGCTAACTATATTTCAGAATCATAATTTGAGGGTGGGTATAAAATGGAAGATTACTTTAAATATGAAATATTGAGAGATAGGATGAAATAAACCTACTTTCTTCAGTTATAAACAGTGAATTTAAATCATCAACCCCAAACTGTTGATAATATTTAGAGTTTTGTTCTTAGATCCAAGAATTTCAGTTTGTGTCTAATCTGGAGGGTTCTTGTCAGTAACGTTATATAACTTGAAACAGATAAACTTTTAGACTGGAACTATATATATCTTTTATTCTTCTAAATTCATTAAAGCTACTTTAACATTTAAGCCCACTTAATTTCCAAATGATAAACTTCAATCAACATCAGCTTTATAAAATTTAATTAAAGCCAGTAATATTGTAATAAATTTGTCTTATTTAGATAATCATGCTACTATGTAATAAACGTGTCGGAGTTGTAAAGAATACATGTCAAACTGCCTCCTGCAATGTGGGATTATGTTTCAGCCTCAGGTATATGCTATTTTTATCTTACAGATCGGGGGCTAAGATCCAGGAAAGGTAAAATATACTTCTCTGTGAATTAAAGAATTTAAATTAAATCTGATCAAAACAAAAATACAGGCTTTTCTCAATTTCCTCTTCCACAGCAGGGGAAAAAAGGTCTTTCCAGAATCTCTCTAAATCTTTTTTCTCCTCAAATTCAAAAATAGTTTGTTATATCAAAGAAGTTTAAAAGGAGATTCTTGCTAGAAGGCTAAATGTATTATAAAGTAAAGCCAAGTCAAAATAAATAAAACACCCCAACAAGCATAGACATGTTGTAGAGAAGAGATGGACTGGTTTTGGAGAGGATGAGGAATGATGTGATAGCCAATGCTAAGGACAATTTTATTACGTACCATTTTGGTGGGCCGTGCACTGTGTATGACTGTTTGGTAAGCTGTCTAAAATATTTTCCGTGAAACTCATTAATGATATGTTAGGATAATTATTATGATTTTGTGGTTTGCTTCTGGTTAGCCACTGTGGACTATTTCAGGTGGTAAATAACAGGCTAAATGATTTATGTTTATACCATAGATAGTTCTATGGCAAAATGGACATTTTGACTAATACAGATTAAGAATTGTGAGCTTCAGTAGAGTATATTTATCAAAATGTGCAGAGGAAAAAGACAAGATAAAAAAAATCATGCTTTGCCATTTTTTTTTGATCTTTTAAAATAAAATATATTTATTATCTCATAATTGTGGAGGTCAGAAATTTGAATCCAGTAAAGCTGGGAAGAAATTAAAGCCATTTTTAAAGAAAGTATAGAAATAGGAAGTTAGTAAGCTAAAGTTTTTAAATCTTATTTTTATTTTATTTAACCTAGTATATTATGTCAAATGTGTTTTGTTGTAACAATTATTTTATATTTTAAATTATAAAACAAAAGTAAAGTTTTAGTTTTTTTACTCTTAGTATTAAAAAGGACTGCAGAATAATGAGAGTACAAAGACTTTCAAAAAATACAGATGACAGCATTGATTTATCCCTTAATTCATGGTGGCGTTTTTCCAATGGTGCACTGAGTATGCTTTTCTTAGCCCGCGCTGGCTGTGTGAGGCGCATCACAGGATGCTGGGACATCTGCACGGCTCACTCGGAGCTCGGCTTTACAGTTATCTTAGCAAACGTGCTACTTAAACAATATCAAGAAGTGCTTATGGTAGTAATAACAGTTTTTTTCTTGAAGGTACATTTTTTTCTTGACTACTTTCGGTAGTCATTATATTATTGGAGTTGAATTTTCATGCCCAGTTTATAAAATACCAGTATGAAACCCCAGCATTTTGGAAGGCTGAGATGGGAGGATTTCTTGAGTTCAGGAGTTTGAAGCTACAGTGAGCTGTGATTGCACCGCTGCACTCCAGCCTGGGTGACAGAGCGAGACCTTGTCTCAAAAAATAACAAATCAGTGTAGCTTTAGGATGGAGTGCCTGATTGTGACTTCTCCATTGTTCTTATTTGACGCTTGATGATGCTATAGGTTTAATGCTTTTGGGAGGTTTTATTCTTGTTATAGTGTCATGATTTCATAAAATGTGTTAGCAAAATGAAGCAAAGCTGTGCACTATTAGAATGTCGATCAGCAGCCTGAGGAAGCCGTCCCGTCCAGTCTGCTCGCTACTCCTCCTCCTTCCCCTCTTTGCTTATTGCACGTCCTAAGCACCAGACATGGTGCAGGTGAATTACGTCTCTAAGTGCCAAGATTATAGGCTAGTCAACCGAAGAAAAGGGGACCAAAAGGGTAAGACTTTATAGATTTTTATCTAGTGTTTAAACAGTTTGCAAAAAAGAAAGAAAGGAAGGAGTTCTGTGTGTTACTAGAGCAGGAGGGACCCCAGAGCTCCTGTCATTTGGCTAAGACAGCCCCTCTCCCATGTCCCCATTATCATGGCAGGAGCAGAGAGATGTCCACATAACTCACCATGACCTTGGCAGGACACCCACCCTTCCTGTCCCTCAGCACACAGCCCCTCTTCTACTGTGTGCCTTGAGACCCTCAGGACTAGTGGGTCCATTGTGCCCTTCGCCTCTCTTCATGATGAACAGTATAAGGGGCCCAGAACTTCCAGGTTCCTTGCATGCTGGACTCTTTGCCCACATGTCTCTCTACGTCCCATTTCTGACCTGATTTTCTACTTTCCCCTAGCTCCTGAAACTTTCTGCTTGTACCATTTGGAATGGAGAGTTAAACCATCAAAAAACACCTGTGTCTTGAACCTTCACCTTCTTGTTCAAAGAAACTTGGCTCTCCCCAGCACACGTTGCTTCTCCTGCGATGCTCTCACTTAGTGGCTCTGTTCTTCCCCACACCCCCATAGTCTGGGTAGGTGCCCTCTTGTTCTCCTTTGGTGCTCTCCGACACTTTGAACCTTGTGTCATCAGACTGTGACCTCTTCTCGTCCTCTCTTCACCTCGCAGGCCATTCCTGCTCCTTCCTGGATGATGTTAGCACCTTGTTCCTCATCATTCTCTGTGATAGGGTGTTCTGTGCCTGCCCTGTTCATGGTGATTTCAGTGTCCAGGCACGTGGCCTTTCTGACACTCTGGGAAACTCCTTGCCCTCTCCTTTTTTTTTTTTTATTTTGGCATGTTAACAGGGTACAAATGTTTAGGTTACATATATTACCTTTGCCCTGCCCAAGTCAGAGCTATAAGCATGTCCATCCCCCAGATGGTGCGTACCGCACCCATTAGGTGTGAATATACCCAACCGCTCCTCCCTGCCCACCTGCAAACTAGTGCTCTCTCCTTTCGGATCGTCTGCCTCAGCCCCTCATGGCCGGGCGTAACCCATGCCCTGCCGTCAGCAGTACCTCAACTCCTTGCGTAATCTCACAGTCAAGCATCCCTCTCTCGAGCTACCACCTCTTATTTTCCCAGTTCACATCTAGTACTCCATTGCCTATGATTCTTCGGTATAGAGACTTAACATACCACTTATCCTGGTAACTTTTCCTTAGCCCCTAGTCCCTATTTCCCCCACACAGCTACTTCCTTATGTGGTTTAAATTCCTGGGCCATTGTTAGAACCAGTCCGTTGTACACACTCTCCGCTCCCTTTCCCTGTCCCGCTGTATTGCACGAGGGCTCTTCAGCTGTCCCTGCTGTCTGCATTCACTCCTGGTAGCTGACAGCCCAGCCAGATGCCTGGCCTTCCTTTAAATGCATGGCCAGTATCTTACATTTACTTTACATGCTCCTGGATGACTTTTTTATGTCTTGTCTTTCCTCATTTCTTCTTCACCATCCTGAGTCTCAACTGATGATCCTGTTTTCTGTTTTCTTGAGAAAACAGAAGCAATCCTGAGAGGATTTTCACAAGCCTTGTCCTCCATACCAGCTCACCTTCCTGCAGTTCTCACATTCGTGGTCTCTTTTCCTGGTGACGTGGCTGAATTGTCTGTGCTCCTGGCTAAGGCCAGCTTCTCTGCCGCCCTGGGTTTTGTCCCTTCACTCTGACTCAAGGACACCACTCTAGCAATTCTTCCCTCCACACCTTGTGATCAGTTCTTCCTCAGCTGGATCCCTCCCATCAGCCTAGAGATATGCTGTAATTTTTCCAGAAGGAAAGAGAGAGAGAGAGAGAGAGAGAAGGCATCTGTGTTGACCTCCTCTCCCCACTAGCTCACCACCTCATTGCTTTGCTCTTCTTTATGGCAAAGCTCACTAGAGTTGTGTGCTCATGGGTTTCTGTTCCGTGCTTGATGCTTTGTTGTGAACTCACTCTTGCTTCTACTATGCTAGGAGATGCTGTCATCATGTTGGTCTGTGACTTCACAGTCCTCCTCTAACTCTCTTTCCTGCTTGAAATATTTTTCATTCCACTTGGTTTTCAGTTCATCACATTTTTCTGTTCCTTTTATTAAATGGGCTGTATTTTCTTAATCTACTTTGCTGGTTTTTCTCTGTGTCCATAACTTCTTTGTCTGGAGTGCCTTAGGCCTCATTCCTTAAACTTCTCTTCTCTATGTGGTTTTACTTCCTTGTTATCTGATCTGATCTTATGGCTTTAAATACCATCTGTAAGCTGCTAACCTCTTCTCTGACCTTTGAACCTAAAGATCCAACTGTCTGGTAGACATTTCCATTTGGATGTCTAATAGGCATTTTTTTGTTTGTTTGCTTTTTGAGACACAGTCTCGCTCTGTTACCTGGGCTGGCATTCAGTGGCATCATTATAGCTCACTACAACCTCAAACACTTGGGGTTCAAGCGATCCTTCTGCTTTGGCCTCCCGAGTAGCTTGGACTACAGGCATGCGCCACCACACCCAGCTAATTTTTCTATTCTTTATAGAGATGGGGTCTTGCTCTTGCTCAGGCTGGTCTTAAACTCCTGACTTCAAGTGATCCTCTTGCCTTGGCTTCCCAGAGTATTAGGATTACAGGCATTTGCCACTGTGCCTGGCCTACATCTTAAATATATCATGTCCAAGATTAACTTAAGATCTTATCTTAAATTCTGCTTGTGTTATAGTCAGCTCATCTCTGCAAGTGGCAAATCATTCTTTGCATCCTTAGGGTCCTTTCTCTTAATTCCCACATGGATTCCTTCAGCAAAGCTGTTGTCTTTAGCTTCAAAATAGCTCCAGAATCTGACTGTGTCTCACCACCTATTCTGCTACCCGCCTGATTTGAGCAATGATTGCTCCTTTTAGAGATTTTTGCAGTTAGCTTCCTAGTTGGCCTCTAGGCATCTGTCTTTGGCCTTGTGAGTCAGATAGAGTCTTTGCAAATGTAAGTCAGAGCTTCTCACTTATTTGCTCAAAGACCTCAGATGCCTTCCTTTCTCCTTCTGAGTAAGAACGAGCCTGGTGCCTCCTGCCCTTGAACCCCCTGAGGCCACCTCCTTCTGTCTCCTTGCTGTTCCCTCACTGAGGCCCCTCCCCCTCAGGGCATCTGTACTCCCTTCTGCCTTTTCTCTTTGGGTCTGTCCCTAAGTGTCGGGCTTTCCCACTCTGGAGTGAGCCTTGTGGGTATCTGTTTGATATCACCATGCCCCACCTCCACTCCCTTTCCTGCTTTATTTTTTTCTATAGCACTTTCCACTCCCTGACATACTAACTCTTTTGCTTTTTGTATATTGCCTGTCTCTTCACACTAGAACATAAACTCCACAGGGGCAGGGATTTTGTTAGTTTTTGTCCTGTCTGTACCCTGATCCTATAATTCTGCTAGACACATGGTGAGTATGTAGTAAATATTTATCCCGTGGGTAAATGAATAGATGGAAAACACACATGGCATAGAAGTGAAGAAGGAAGGGAAAGTAAAATTTGGTGACAGGATCAGACAGAATCACTTGGAGAGAGTATTTAGGAAGGCCCAGAGTGGGGACTGCTGAGGACATGCCCTGGTTGGGGGGCAGGAGGACCGTGTGCAGCGCAGTGCCAGTGAAGAAGCAGAAGTAAGGTGCTTCCCCTGCTGTTCTGGCCGTGCAATGCGAGCAGTCAGAGCTGTTTCTACTGTAAGACCCCGGAAGAGTAGCCTGACAGAAATTCCCATTATATTAATTGTGGTAGAAAATTGTTTGTAATTTCTTCCCAGCATTAAGAAGATGCATATATCATTAACATGTTTAAATGTTTAAGTAATGCAACAGCATTAATTGAAATAATTAGCTTTTGTGCGTGTATATAGCCCATGGGTGTACTGGGTAACTTTAGAAGTAGTACCATAATGAATAAAAATTATTTTTTGTTAAGTTCAAAACCTCCACAGTTCTTTTAATGTAATTTATTAAGAAAATATTGTAGCCTTTGAACTTAATAATTCAATTCAATTTTGTCAGATACTATTTTCATCTTCGTGATAAAAAGTTATTAGTGTATCACTTTTTGTAGCAATTATTAATACTTTCCTCCTTGATTGTAATCTTTTTAAAAAGTCCTTTCCACTGAAGCTTGCATTAATTCTTCTTAAGAACACAGATGATGTAGTTGTTTCATTTTTGCTGAGTGTCAGGTTGCAGTACCTTTGTATCCTGAAAAATAAAGGGATTGAAAAACACAAGACATGTCTTATATGACCTTTTCATGGAACTTAGTGACCTGTCAAAAGCACTTAGTGTCATCATCAGTCCTTGAATCTTGCTATTTATAACTAAGTTGAGTTTGCCAGGGAATTTTATGAAGGTGCCAAGGTTTAGGATGGTATTTATGGTTCCTTTAGAGTAGTAGCATCCTGTTAGAGGCATTTCCCATTATCATTGGCAAGATGATTTCCTAATTTGGTCATTACTTATCTGATGTCTTTCATGTAACACATTTGATGGTACAAGGGAGCTCACATCAGATTTTATCCTCTGTCCTCTGAATTACTTTCATCTCAGCTTTCTCCAGGCATTCTTCTAGCTTCTGCCAGTGGCCATTCTAAGGTACTATTTGCTGTTGGCTATGTCAATGAAGTGAGAATATCTTGAATTTATCAGACTCTAGGCCACTTTGAGAAATGTCTGGACTTCGACAGCCTGAAAATGATCAAAAAACATTTGTGTCCAAGGGTCTGAAATAGTCAGAGATGCCTTGTCGGCTTCTTGGCCCTTTTGTCACATTCGTAACAATTAAGTGTGGCCCCAACAAATTATTTTTGCAAGAGAAATGAGGTGACTGCAAGAGATATAAGCTTACATGCTATCAGTAGATGAGGAATGCTTTCGAATAATAAATTAGATAGAATAATATGAGTTAAGTATCATGTATCCTATGAAATTTAGAGAGAGACGTTCTATAAAAATGATCCAGATTTGATTTGTTGAACAGAAGATGAACTTAAGGTATATGAGCTGCTTTTTCAACTACAACTTTTGTGGAAGATGGTATTCCCAGTAGTAGCATGTATAAATATGAAGGTTAAAACATGATCTTGGCATCTTATCTACTGGTAGCTTATATCTAAAGTAGAAAAAAGCCAAACCTTTATTTTAATTGTACATATTATTATATAATGTGCCTAAAGCTGATTGTTTAAAATTTTCTATCGTGTTTGTAGTCATTAATAAAGTATATTTGCATTTTCAGTGTATTGAATATGAAAAGTCTCACATTACTGGGTCTATATTTTTGTGGAGATGTCAGAAGTAAACAGAAATTATTATTTTAATAAACACTAGCATTGCAAATGGAATAGACATAGAAGGAGAGTTTCTGAGTGTATGAGCTGTCTTCTCTGTAGAGAGCAACAGTGTTGAAACAGACACGTCAGAGACTTGAGTGCCCAGGCCTCAGTTTCCACGTGGTTTCCAGAGTCTGCCTTGTCAGCTTTGGCTCTGTGGTGTACAGTAAGTGCTGTTTACTCAGGGAGATGGAAACTCTTTGCTCTGTGAATTATTAGGAGTCTTGGGCTTTAACAATAAAGTTGCTTGCATAAGTGATTAGAAATAATAAGCAGCATTAGAGTGCCCTCACATTCTTAGTGATAGAGAACGCTGGTCACACTTAAAGTAAGTACCATCACATTTTTAAAGAGTTATTCTAATAAGATTTTCTAATCAAGCTTTTTTGGGTTATATTCTAAATGAAAAGGTTAAATGTAAAAATAATCTGTTTATATTAATACTAAAGTTATCTACTTCCAAATAATATTCATTGTGATACTAAGGTTAGAACACTGAATTGTTTAGGGTGCTGAATTGTCTAAGGAGATAATTTTATTACTTCAAGTCATTTGAATTGTGTACATACCTAATTTGGAAATTTATATTTATTTTTAGAAATACATTATATATTTTAAATTAAATCATTAGTATGTCCTCTTTAATATATGAAGGCTATTTTATATATTAAGTTAAGGATATCTACGTATTATGAAAAGGTACAAGAACAGCTTAGTTATTGAAGAAATGCTGGACTTTGGGAAATTCTGTTATCTTGGAAGCAAAACATTTTCAATACTACACTAGTTTCTCAGCCTAAAAATAAAGCTGGGAAGAGTTGCCTTCAGCTATTAGTTTTCCTGAATCTGAAGAGACGGGTGGGGCAGGATCAAAATACTTATTTGATCAAAGTTATTGGCTCTGAAGGTATTCTTACCTATGTAAGAAAGATGAAAGATGTTGTTTTTATTGCATGCTAGTAACAGTGTAATTTTGAACTAATTGGTGTTGAACTGCCAGTCACCTAAGGGGAATGCAAATAGATACTCTTACAGTCTCCTTTGAGGTAGTGAAATCTTATGTCAGGGCTGGAAGAAAAACAGAATAATACCGTTAAATTGACCTTAAATGAGCTGCTTTGTGGTTTTCTTGGAGAATCCCTTTTTATTTTTTATGACTTGTCCAAACAGGTTTTGTCTACCAATTTGACTTATTGACTAGACAATGCTGACATTAAACATTTTAGATTCATTTTGAAATAAAGTAGTGATAATACAGTTCTTCAGGATATTTTAATTTTTTGATGCAACTTAAATCCACATTTGCAGTGTGTCATAATTTCTTTCAATAGCCATCCTTTCCTTCTGGTGAAACATTCTGCCAAAAAAAGCTTACTTTTCCACGTAGGCATGGATATGTTACCATATAATAAAGGATGGTAATGTCCTTGAATATTGTGTTATTCCAGATGAATCTAGTCACTTAATAAAAGTGTGATTTCTTTGAGGACAATAAGAATGTATTCTTGAATTGTGTATGCAAGTCAGTATTTATTAATTACCTATTACGTGCCTAGTATTGTGTCACCTGAAGAGAAAAGCACAGCATTTCCAGAAATGCCACCTTAGTTATTTTCCTTTGAAAAATCATACATTGATTAGTCTAGACATTTGTATTGAGCTTTGTCGACATTCCCACAAAGTAGGCATTTATGTCTTTTCACTTAATTTCAGATTGGCAGCAGGAATACTGTCTATTCTGATATCCATTCCCTTTCAAAATTCTGAATACTCATCAGATTGTTTTTTCTAGTCTTAAACTGATTACTGAAATAATATTTCTTTAAAAGCATAGGGAATGAAATGTAGTTTGGAATTGTATTTCTAATTAATGAGATACAGAAGTTAAATGAGCTTTAATTACAGATACACACCATTTAATTTATAAAGAGTTAGGATAAAAGGTAAAATATACTCATTACTGAGATTATTATATAGGTTGAGTTTTGATTCAAAGGCACTTGAAAAATCTTACAAAGCTATGCTATCTTATTGTAAATCTCCTCATTATATGGAAATGTTCATTAATTCTGTAACTTAATTGCTTTGGCTGCCAGAATCTAAAAACTAAATTTATAGTCAAAAGTTAAGTAGCTTTGCATCACAGTACTTCAATACTTCTGTACTGTCTTTATCCTTACTCTCTTACAAGTATGTCAGTTACATATTAACAAGTAAAATGGTCAAACTGATGAGCTCTGGAAATGCTATATAACACTTCAGTGCAGGTTCTTTAAGGAAAGAGTATTAGGTGCTTGCTCTTCAGCAATGGGCAGAAGTGAACATGGAGACACAAAGAGGACAGGATTTACTTCTCCTGGAAGCCTGGGATAAGACTGAGATGTTGTGATTCCGCAGGGGGGCTTAGTACTGGAGGCCTCTGAATTCCTTAGAGAGATTGCATTTGCCCCCTTCTCTGAGGGTTGGTCTGGCCCTGCTGACTGAGCAGAATCCTCCTATCAGCCTCTTCCTTTGAGAAAGGACCACTGTTGCACCTAGTGAGGCTTCTTTCTCCTGAATCAGTTTTTCTGGCCAGTTGGTCCCTAGTTCCCAAGAACTAGGCAAGGCTCAGGACTTGCTGAGCCTTCTCGCTGGTTTGTCATTGTTTGAGGGACTGTCTGACCAGATTAGGTGTGAAGGGAACAACAGCAGCAGATAGAGAAAAATTACTACTTGTTTTAGGCTGAGTGAAGAAGACCAGGAGTAATATCTAGAACAAGTGGTTCCCACTTAAGTTAACAAATAATTGGAGAGACAAATAAAAATTTGTACTTAAACCCCAAAAGTAATAAGAACTTTCAAGGAGATGTAATTAGAACAGAAAAAAACTGCCTAGAACTTAAAAAAAAAAATTGAAAGCTTAATAGGCAAACAAAAGATGAGATAGTCCTTATGGTTTGACAAAATAATGATCCTCCAAGATGTCAAAGTCCTGATGCCCAGAACCTGCGAATATGTTACCTGGCATGGCAGAAGGGATTTTGCGGATGTGATAAAGTTAAAGGCCTTGAGATTATCCTGGGTTATCTGGTGGGCCCAGTGTCATCATGAGAGTTGTTCTAAGTGAAAGATTGAGTCAGGAGGGTCAGAAAAGGAGACATGACAGTGCAAGCAGAGGTTGGAGTGATTTGAGGAGGGGGCCAGGAGCCAAGGAGTGCAGGTGGCCTTTCAGAGCTGGATGAAACAAGGAAATGCTTTCTCCCTGAGAGTCTCCAGAAGAAACACAGTCCTGCTGACATCTGAATTTTAGCACTTCTCACTTTCAGAACTGTAAAATAATAAATACGTGTTGTTTTAACCCAAAAACCTCATGGTAATTTGTTACAGCGCAATAGGAAATTAATACAGTCCTTCTGAAAATTTAATTAATCATCTGCTAGAATCAAATGGAAGAACTATTTCATGTCACAGATCAAAAGTACAAAGAGAAGGAAATCATTAATGAAATAATAGACATGGTGCTCAATTTGGCAGCACATATACTAAATTTGGAATGATACAGAGAAGATTAGCATGGCCCCTGCGCAAGGATGACACCAAATTTGTGAAGTGTTCCATATTTTTACAGCCAACATCATACTGAAAGGGGAAAAATTGAAAGCATTCCCGCTTAGAACTGGAACTAGACAAGGTTGCCCTCTATCATCACTTCTATTCAACACAGTGCCAATCCTAGCCAGAGCAATCAGACAAGAGAAGGAAATCAAGGGCATCCAAATGGGGGCAGAAGAGGCCAAACTATCACTCTTTGCTGATGATACGATCTTATATCTAGAAAATCCCAAAGATTCTGCCAAGAGACTCCTGGGATTGATAAATAAATTCAGCAAAGTCTCAGGTTACAAAATCAATGTACACAAATCAGTAGCTTTCATATACATCAACAACAGTCAAACTGAGAACCAAATGAAAGACTGAATATCTTTCACAATAGCAACAAAGAAGATAAAATACCTAGGAATATATTTAACTAAGGAGGTAAAAGACCTCTACAGGGAGAACTATGAAACACTGAAGAAGGAAATAGCAGAGCATGTAAACAGATGGAAAACCATACCATGCTCATGGGTCAGCAGAATCAACATTATTAAAATGTCTATAATACCCAAAGTGACCTACAGATTCAATGCAATCCCTATTAAAATACCAATATCATTTTTTTTGCAGATCTAGGAAAAATAATTCTACGCTTTGTATGGAACCAGAGAAGACCCCATATAGCCAAAACAATCTTAAACAAAAAGAACAAATTGGGAGGCATAAATCTGTCAGACTTCAAGCTATCCTACAAGGCTATAGTAACCAAAACAGCATTGTACTGGCACAAGAACAGAAATATAGACCAATGGTACAGGACTGAGAACCCAGATATAAAACCATTCTCGAATAGCCATCTGATCTTTGACTAAGGAAGCAAAAACATACACTGGGGAAAAGAACCCCTATTCAATAAATGGTACTGGGAAAATTGGATAGTCACATGTAGAAGACTGAAACAGGATCCACACCTCTCACCTCTCACAAAAATCAACTCATGATGGATAACAGACTTAAACCTAAGGCATGAAACCATAAGAATTCTAGAAGGAAATGTTGGGAAAACTTATAGACATTAGCCTAGGCAAAGAATTTATGAAGAAGACCCCAAAAGCAATCACAGCAACAACAAAAATAAATAATTGGGACCCAATCAAATTAAAAAGCTTCTGCACAGTCAAGAAAACTATCACTAGAGTGAATAGACAACCTTACAGAATGGGAGAAAATATTTGCATGCTATACATCTCATAAAGGGCTGATAACTGGAATCTATATAGAACTCAGGAAAATCAGCAAGAAAAAACAACCCCATTAAAAAGTGGGCAAAGGACATGAACAGAAACTTTTCAAAAGAAGATCGACTTATGGCCAAGAAACATGAAAAAATCCTCATCATCTCTTATCATGAAGGAAATGCAAATCAAAACCACAATGAGATATCACTTAACTCCAATGAGAATGGCTTTTATCAAAAAGTCTTGAAACAACAGATGTTGAGGTGGATGCGGAAAGACAGGAATGCTCATACACTGCTGGTGGGACTGCAAACTAGCACAACCTCTATGGAAAGTAGTATGGAGATGCCTCAAAGAACTAAAAGTAGACCTACCATTTGACCCAGCAATCCCACTACTGGATATTTACCCAAAAGAAAAAAAGACTTTCTATAAAAAAGACACCCGCACTCAAATATTTATAGCAGCACAATTCACAATTGCAAAGATGTGGAAACAACCCAAGTGCCCATCAATACATAAGTGGATTGATAAAATGTGGTATATGTATACCATGGAGTACTACTCAGCCATAAAAAAATGGTGAACTACCTATTGTGTCATCCTGGAGGGAGCTGGAGCCCATTCTTCTAAGTGAAGTATCACAAGAATGGAAAAACAAACACCACATGTACTCACCATTAAATTGGTACTAATCAATAAACATTAATGTGCACATATGGGAAGAAGCATTCATAGGGTGTTAGGCAGGTGGGAGGGAAGAGGATGGGATGGGTGAATTCACACCTAATGGATGTGGTCTGCACTATTTGGAGGATGGGCACGCTTGTTGCTCTGACTCGGACAGTGCAAAGGCAATGTATGTAATCAAAGTGTTTGTACCCCCATAATATTCTGAAATAAAGAATAATAATCATAAAATTAAGGAAAAAGAAATAATAGAGATGGACTAGAGAGCTAAGATACCTAATGTAAATAATAGACATCTAGAAGGAGAAAAAAGAACAAATAGAAAAAGTAGGTAAGTAAGTAATAGAAGAAAATTTCAAGGATTTGAAGAGACTTGAGTGTAGATTAAAAGAACACAGAGTCCTAGGCAAGATTATTAAACAGGAAATTTAAAAGATCTGGATTTATCTTATAAGATTCCTGAATTCCAAGAATCACAGGGAAAAAAAACCTTGTAAGTCTTCACATAGAAAAATTCCTTACAAAGAAGAAAGAGATCAACATCAAGTTTCCCATGCTCAGCATTACAGAATAATATCTATAGTTGTAAAGAGAGAATAAAGATGGCAAATTAGCTGGGCGTGGGGGTGCATGCCAGTAGTCCCTGCTACTCGGGAGGCTGAGGCAGGAGGATCACTTGAGCCCAGGAGACTGAGGTTACAGTGAGCTATGATGATGCCACTGCACTGTAGCCTAGGCAATAGAGTGAGACCCTGTCTCTAAGAACAAAAACAAAAACAAAACTTATATGTTCCCAAAGATGTCATGTAGCTATTAGGGGAAAGAAAAAGGCATCCATTCATTTGTTCATCAGTTCATTCATTTTACGCCTGTATGTTGAGTATCTGATTTGTGCCAGGCACTAACTTCCATACTGAAGGAAAAATTTAGTAATAGTCTTGAACTAAATATTTTTAAAACAATCTCAGCAAGATCCAGGAGTTGAGGGGATGGGTAGGAATCAGTGAAAGAATATGAAAGAATGAAAGTGTCTGAGAGTTTCATTTTGGCATAGGGTAAATTACCAAGAAAAACATCCTTGCAGCATTAAGACTGTGGTATGTTGATAATATAATGAAAAATATGAATATTAAGAATGGGAAAGTAACCACTGAAGTGCCAGATTAACATGGGGAAATGAATAAACAAAAGTTTCACTAGCTGGGTAGAGAAGAAAATGAAGAAATAAAGAGCAAAATAAAATAACAAGAAGTTAGAAAATTACATGAAAGGAAAAGAGCACAAGTCTTCCTATTAAGTCAACTTATGGATGGCAGAATTTAGTCCCTTGATGTCACTGTTGAGCTACTGGAAAAATCTACTCTGAAGTTCACTCTGTGTCTAAATTATATGAAATTATTTACTTGTTTTTAAGCTAATTTGAGTTGAGTTCCTGATTCAGTGGAAAGCATCCTAATAGATACACTTCCTTTTGCAGCTGAGAACACTGAGGTTCAGAGAAGCATAAACCTAAAAGGATGAGAAGTTGAGAGGAGAATACCACAATAAAATTTTGGAATTTAGCAGACCTGGAAAAATTTTGGAAGTAACCAATTTAGCCACCCAAGAAAGCTGAATTCTATGCCATCTGTGCTTGATTTATACCCCAGAGTCCCCCAGAGTCTCCAAAAGTGGCACTATCAAATGAAGTGGAGTTAGCCACTTCATCAGGATTGATTGAAAATCCTATTTATGAGATGATTTGACCCCTACGTCTTTTCCCTCCATGCAAGGTACCAGGCAACTGCCTCTTTCCCACCCCAGCAGAAGAGTGAGGGTTATTCTCCAGAGAGTGTAAAACAGAGAGTCTCTGGCCTGGGTACAGGTACGGGTAGAAGCAGAGGATTCAGCGAGTGTTTGACTAAATGCCTAGGTTTCCATCTTCCTTCACTTGGATAGCTAGGTTTAATTCTCCAAGAAAGAGGTAAGAATGGTCTTAGCTGGGGACTTCATCCAGCCTGAGAGGATGAGAGGGTTTAGCAATAAGGTGTCCTCAATGAAAAACCCAGCTAGATTAGTCTACAGGAAATATCACTGTTGTCAAGTCCTACCAACACAGTCTTGGGTTTCAAATCAGCATTTTTAATGCTTCATTCTTAAATATGAGCAAACAAACTGAGGCTCACCAGACATCTGGGAAACCTTCCCGTATGAAATAAACAAACAAATAGGATCACTTGGGGGAGATAGAATATGCACAGGAGAAAAAGTCTGAAAATAAATCCATCAATATCCTGAGAAAGACGGAGGCTGCATTCGTGAGAAAGACCAGGATTCCATAAAAATGGGATATCTAGTGAGCAGAAAGGGATTCTTGAAATTTAGAAATAATAATGTATCTAAAAGATTGGAAGATAAAGAACTCTTCCAGAAAATAGGTCAAAATGACAAAAATGGGGAAAATAGGAGAGAAGAGTGAATATTAGAGAACCAGTGCAGGAGATCCAACATCCAGCTAATGGGAATTCCAAGCAGAGGAGAGAGAATGTGGTGGAGGAAATGACAAAATCAAGATTTCTCAGCTCTAAAGGACATGAATTTGGAGATTGAAAGGGCTTACTTAGTGCCCAACACATAAAAATGGACTCACAGCAAGAACCTGGGGACAAAGACCCTACATGGTTTGAAAGGGAAAAGAAAAGCCATTGACATTCAAAGGTATAAGAATAGTGGCAGATTTCTCAAAAGCAACATTAGAAGTTGGAAGACAATAAAGTAACGACTTCAGAATTCTGAAGGGTTCTCTCTGAAGGAGAATTAGTTTTGACCTAGATTTTTATGTTTAACCAAACTATAAGAGCAAAGATAAAATACTCAGATTTGCATAGTCTCCAAGAATTTACCCCCCATTCATATTTTCTTAGCAGGCCACTGGAGGGTATGCACCACCTGAACAAGGGAGTAAATCAAGAAGAGAGGCTACATAGGAACTATGAGACGCTCCATAGGAGACAAGGGAGGCTGGTCCCAGGGTGACAGTGTGCACGGAGGGCAGCCAGTCTAGAGTGGGCAGCTGTAAAGACTGGAGTAGAGATGTCTTCAAGAAAGTGAAATTCATAGCATAACTGAGGAATATGGAAACCAAGAGAAAATAAAGACATTTGGTAGGAAAGTTTGGCTTTGAATTAATGTTAAGTACATAGAAAATCAAGCAAATGAAAAAGAAATGGCCGAGCACTGTGGCTTACGCCTGTAATTCTAGTACTCTGGGAGGCTAAGGCGGGAGGATTGCTTCAGCTCGGGAGTTCGAGACCAGCCTGAGCAAGAGTGAGACCCTGTCTCTACTAAAAATAGAAAGATTAGCCGGGTGTCATGGCACCTGTACCCTTAGTCCTGACTACTGGGAAGGCTGAGGAAGGAGGATCACTTGAGCCCAGGAGTTTGAGGTTGCTGTGAGCTATGATGATGCTAGCCAGGGCGACAGAGCAAGACTCTGTCTCAAAAAAAAAAAAAAAAAATAGAATTTGCTAATTTTGGGAGTGGGAAGAACATTAAGGAAGGAAAGAAAGCTGGTCGTAGTTTACTATGTGGGTAAGCAGTGGATACCGTTTCTGTTGTTATAATGTAGACATTGAATATCGATCTAGCCAAAATTACCGATATGGTCATATTGGTAGAAAGGGAGGAATAAAGAGGTGTGCAGGTCAGACACTTGTATTCTCATCTGCCACAGTGGGAAGGCAACAGGGAACGCCTAACGCTGGAAAAAAAGAAATAGCGAAAGGAAGACAAATGCCAAAAGAATAAGCTAAGCAACTGTCTTTGGGGAACTAGGAGGGAGGAGGGCATGAAAACAGATCTGTGCAAGTGTTTGACACTTGGAGCTCTGTGCATGCTTCAAGTTGATAAAGATGAAACTTTTAAAGATCACCTAAAATTAAGGTCAGTAGTATGAGAAGTAGAAAATGAAGTTATCAGCTGTTATACTAGATTACATGTAATAATGCAGGTGCTATATTTTGTTAAATATAAATGGACTACATTTGACTGTTAAAAAACAGAGCCTATTGGGTTGGCTTATTCAACCCATATTTATCATTTTTGCTACAAGCACCTGTTCCCCTTTCTTCTAGTAAAGCACCTGACTTGGATTTGCTGTTAGATAAGATCCATGGAACTGCTTGTCAAAGTTCTCTGCCTTTCTAAGGAGCTGCCATGTGACTCTAAGCCATGTCATTAGAACACTTACTCCCTAGACTTTTATTCTTGATCGTGGTGACATAAAGACTGAAAGTAGTTGGGACTGAATCATCCCAGCTAGTACCATGTGAGGAGGACTACGGGTCTGTTCCTGCCACCTGGAGCTGCTGACTGCCTTGTTTCCTCTGCTTTCTTTACTGGAAGCTTTTCCTACTGGTTCTAGCTCATGAATTCCTTTTCTCTTTTAACTAGTGAGTCAATATCAGTTGCTTATAACCAATGAACTCTAACTGATATAGGTTAAACCTCAAATAAGTTTCAGCTGGATAAGAGCAGAAGCAAGGTTAGGATTAAAGGGGTGTACATGTGTGTAAGCAAGCAGGCAGGCAGGCAGGCAAGACAGGTAAGAACACAAAGACAGTAGAACGTACAAAGGCCACAGAACAGAATTTAAGTTAAAAAGCATTAAAGACAAACCGGGTCATTATCAAATAATAAAAGATATGATTTATAAGGAAGCTGTAACAGCCTTA
This sequence comes from Lemur catta, assembly GCF_020740605.2. Classification (NCBI taxonomy): domain Eukaryota; kingdom Metazoa; phylum Chordata; class Mammalia; order Primates; family Lemuridae; genus Lemur; species Lemur catta. The sequence continues at coordinate 1,427,755 of NC_059138.1, forward strand.
TGAGGATCAAAAAAATACAAACCCTCCCCCCAAAACTCAGCAGCCAAACCCAAATGCATAGTGAAAAAAAAATCTTAAAAGCTGAGAGAACCTAATCAAAGTGCAGTTGTGGTAGGGGATTTTAATTTATCTGTTTCAGAATTTGCCTTAGTCCATTCGTGTTGCTATAAAGGAACACCCGAGGCTGAGTAGTTTATAAAGAACTCTGATTTGGCTCAGAGTTCTGCAGGCTGTACAGGAAGCATGGCACCAGCATCTGCTTTTGGTGTGGGCTTCAGGGAACTTCTACTCATGACAGAAGGGGAAGGGGGGCCAGGATGTGCAGAGATCATGTGGTGAGAGTGGAGGAGAGAGGAGGGAAATGGCAGGCTCTTTTTAATAACTAGAACTAACAGAGTGGAAAACCAAGCCGTTCATAAGGGGTGCACCCCATGACCCAAACACTTCCTACTCAGTCCCACCTCCAACATTGGGTATCAGATTTCAACATGAGGTTTGGAGGGTCAATTATCCAAACTGTGGCAGAATTTAACAGATAAAATAGAATATGGAAATATACAATCCATTAGAGAAAGAAGCAGAAAATATGAATAGGGAAAATCCACATTTATTGACATGAAAATATGCTGAACCACATTTAGGGACATGCATGTTAAAGTAACAATAAGAAAATATTTTTAATCTATCAAATTGGCAAAAATTCAAGAGTTATAATATCTACTGCTGAAGAAGATATTGGAAAATAGGTACTTTCAAAGCCATTGATAGAAATGTAAATTATTACAATATTTTGAGGAAGTAACCTTTAAATACATCTTCAAACTATAAATGCTCATCATACCCTTTGACTCAGTAATCTGAATTTTGGGAATCTGTCTTATAGAAATAATTAGAATCAAAATGTACTGGATGTACATATGAGAATGTTTATTGCAACATTGCATTGGCAAAAATTTGAAGAAAACCTGAATATTGATAAATGGAATAGTTCTGAATAAAACTGTAGTGCATCCATATGTAGTCTTATCCAGCTATTAGAGAGTTGATACTGTCTATCAACTGGAACATATTATTGACTAGGAAAGCAAATGGCAAAGTAATGTGTCTGATTTGACCCCATTTGTATGAAAAACATAATGAAAACTGTATATATGATAAGTATCTATGAATGTTTATGAATATGAAGAAAGGTATGGAAGCATCAACCAGGCTGTTAACAACTGTCACCTTCAGGAGTTGAGAGGGAGAAAAGAAGGTCTTGATTTTTTCACTTTCTACGGTAAGCACATGAGGCTTTTGCGATGAAGATTAGTAATTGATCAAATAAAAATTTTACCGCGGTAATACATTATCTAGGAAACATGTAATATTTAATCAGCAAGAATGTTGTGGTTTTAAGTGGTACAGATATGGATGTACTTTTCTATGGATCACAGCCATGTTTGTTTTTATTTCCAATTATCAGGGTTTGCCATGTGATATTTTATATTTTAATTAAAGGGCTACCTGTTCTATAGTGTTAGGGATTCTGTTGTTATACTTCTGAATATTTTTGTTTTGGATAGGGCTGTCTTCATCAGTGGAATACAACATAATGGAATTGGAACAAGAGCTTGAAAATGTAAAGACTCTTAAGACAAAATTAGGTATTGTACTTTTTTTTGTTGACTTGTCTATTGGTCTTGGTTTCTTATTAAGACTTTACTGCAGTCTAAAATATCTGAAAATTTAGGAAATCTTTAATTTATGTTAAAAGCTTTCAGTCTGTCTAACCTCATTGAAAAAGACTGTCTTTTAGTTTGGGGAAAGAATAAGTATGTATTTATTTGTCTTTTTTTGTTTTGTATATATATAAAATGACTTTTAAAAGATGTTGATACTTAAAGATGTTGCTCCACTGTCTTTTTACTTGCATTATTTCTGACAAGTAATCTGTCACACTTATCTTTTTATGTGCTTTTTTCTATATCTGCTTTTAAGATGTCCCCTTTATCATTGATTTTGAGCAATTTGATTGTGATATGCCTGAGTAGTTTTCTTCATGTTTCTTGTTCTTTTGGTTCATTGAGTCTCTTAGATCTAGGAATTTATAGTTTTCATCTAATTTGGAAACCTTTTCTTTTGGTATATAATCCTTTTAACATGCTGCTTACTATGCTGTGCTTTGCTATTTTGCATCAGTATTTTTTTTTTTTTTTTTACAACCATTACTTCTCCAAATAGTTTTTCTTTTCCCCTCTGTGCCTACCTTTTCAGGACATGTCTGTTAGGCCATAGTTAGAGAATGTTCTTTTAGTTTTTAGTCTTTTTTCTTTGTGTACTTCATTCTGTATAGTTTCTATTGCTATATTTTCACTTTGACTGCATGTCTAATCTACCTTTAATTCTACCTGGTGGGTTTTTTTTTCCCCCACTCAGACACTGCAGTTTTCATCTCTGGAAAGTCTTTTTGGACCTGTTTTATATCTTTTATGTCTCTAATTTTCACATGTTCAATCTGTGTCCTCCACTTTTTGAAAATATGGAATACAGCTATGACAACACTTTTAATGTTTTTGCCTGCTAATTCTAACATTTGTGTTAGTTCTTGGTAAGTTTTGATTGACTGATTTTTTTCCTCATCATTAGTTGTATTTTTGTGCTGCTTTGCATGACTGGCAATTTTTGATTAGTAAACAGACCTTGTGAATTTTGCCTTGTTGGGTATGATTTTACCTTGTTGGGGGCCTCACTTATAGTATTCCTGTAAGTGAGGAACTTTGTTCTGGGATGCAGTTAAGTTACTTGGAGACAGTTTGATTATTTTTGTCTTGCTTTGAAGACTTGTGAGACTCGATCAGAGCATCATTGCATCTATGGCCAATTATTCCCCACTTATGAGGCCAGACCCTTCTATGACTTCTATCCAGCGTCCTGTGGTTTATGAGGTTTTGTACTCTCTCGTGGGAGCAGGCACTATCTTGGCCCTTTATGATTGTCGAGTACTGTTTGCTCTCCTGTTTTTGGGTGGTTCTTTCTTCACCAGTGGATTGTTTCCTCACACGCCTGAGCCAGCCATTACTCTGCAGAGCACTCTAGGGTGACCCCTGCAGATCCTCGTAGTTCTTTTTCTGTGCTGCAGTCTCCTCTCTGCTACTTTGCTTTGCAAACTCCAGCTGCCTTAGTCTCCCCAGACTCCCATTTCATGTCCTGAACTCAAGAAATGAGCTGGGCTCAGCTTGGGTTTCTCCTCCTTGCACCAAGGCCTAGACATTTTCTCCAGGTGGTAAGCTGTGCCGAACACGGCACTGTTCCCCGTCTCTCGGAGATGACTATTCCTCCACGATCCAACGTCCAATGTCTTGAAAACTGTTGTTTCATATATATGTATTTTTTGGTTTCCTAATTGTTTCAAGCTGGATGGTAAATCTGGTCCCTGTTATTGTTCCATCCTTAGAACTGGAAGTCCAGTATTGTTTTTGAAAGTCAAATGTCATTCATTCATTTTCATTTCTGTTAGTAGCATCACATTGCATAACGGTACTTCAGTTATCCTGCCGTTGGTGGATATTAGATGTGTTTCCAGCTTTTTCCTATTATGAATAATGTTACTATGAACATTCTTGTACATATCTCTTGGCATACATTTTATAGGGTACATACTAGAAATGGAATTACAAGGTCATTGTATCTGTGCCTGTACCACTTTTGTAGATAATGCTGGACTGTTTGCCCAGGTAGTTGTATTATTTTGCTTTCTGCTAGACATGAGCACGATTCCGTCTTGCTCCAGGGCCTTGCCAACACTTGACAATGTTGAACTTTAAAATCTTTTACCTATTTAGTGGGTGTGAAATGGTGTTTCATTGGTGTTCTAATTTTATGTTCCTGATTTGTGGTTCTATTTTTGTTTCTAGTGCTCATCTAGCTTCTGCTTGAGAAACACCCATTAGTATTTCATTTAATGCAGGTTTGCTGGCCCTAGATTCTCTCCATTTTTGTTTGTCTGAAAACATATTTACTTTGTTTTCTCATTTGTAGGGCTTGTTCTTTTCAACAAAATTTAAAATTCTTATTTGGTAATTTTCAACTGTAAAAAGATATTCCATCGTCTTCTGATTTCTGGTTAAAAGTCATACTGTTGCTCTTTTGAAAGGCTTTATAGATTTTCTTTTTGTCTTTGTTTAGCAGTTTTACTCTGATGTGCTTAGATGTGTTTTCTTTGTATTTTTCTTTCTTGAAATCTGTGTCACTGCATGACTCTGTGACTTGATGCCTTTCATCCATTTGGGAAAATTATTAGCCATTATCTTAATCAGATATTGCTTTTGCCTCATTCTCTTGTATTTCCTCAGACTGCTGACTCTTATTTCCTCAGATATGCTAGACTTTTTTACTCTTACATTCTTTTCTGTATTTCCCTCCTTTTTTAATTTCCATGCCTGTGATATTTCTAGTCTGTGATATTTTCTACTGGTCTGTTTTTCATTTCACTGTCTTTTCAGCTATGTTATAATTATTGTGAAAACTATCTATTGAATTCTTCATTTTAGTTACAGTATTTTTCAGTTCTAGAATTTCCATTTGATTATTTTTTATAGATTCAAATTTACTTATGAAATTTGCCATTTTGTCACTTATTTTGTTGAACATATCAATCATTTATTTTAAGGCATCTTTCTGATAAATCCAATATGTGGATTAACTGAGGGTCTGTTTCCATTGTCTTTTTTGCCCTCTTTGTATCTCCTGGTAATGTTTAATTGAATGTTAGACATTTCCTGTACAAAATTAAAACTCTGGATGATATTTTTTTTTTTGAGAGGATTTACTTTTGCTTATGGTAGACAAATAGAATAGGGACATACCAATTTAATCCATCTGGGCTTGAGATCATTCAAGGCTGGATTTTGGTCTTTACAAGGCTTGGTCTGTTTCTAGCTTGGCGTTTATCCTGGCGTATAGTTTTTTATTGATCTTAATTGACAGCCTGGTTGTTTTGTTTTTGACTATGACACTATCTTCTTAATGAACTATAGTTGTTAACCTTGAAAGAAACATGAGCCTGACAGAAGCTTTGCTTTGCTTCCCCATCTTTTAGCTGCATCTTTTTGTTGTTCTTCTCAGCCATGGGTGCCTTGAGGGGAATGTGGCATCACATGCCAGGCTCGCTTCTTTGCTCTTTCGTTTTTTCTGTGATCATAGCTTCTCTAATTCCGGCTACCTTGATAGCCCCAAGCTCCAGTGTTTCTCTCCCTGGCTCTGTGGACACTGCTGAAAGCTTTGCTTTAGTGCTGTTGCCTGTTACCCATTGATTTCTCAGCTCCAGGGGCCATGCCAATTACATGTTGGAAATTGCCTTGCAGGGAACAGTAGTGCAAATTGGAGGACTCACCCCAATTTACTTCACAGAATATTGGCCCCTCAATTTTCATTGTCTTAGTAGGTCTCTGATATGTTCATACAGATTTCCTTTTTTTGTAAAGTTTGATACATCTCTTCCACTAGTTCTAAACATGAGGATTAGTGTGATATAAGATAGTCTTTTGTAGCTATAAGTGGAAGTTTGCTTCCAGCCTTTAGAAAACTGAAAATGTTTGTCTTTAGCATATGAGAACAGAAGGGATTTTTATTCATGTTACTTTATTCATTCACATATATTTATATCAATATGGAGGTCTATATCAAATACAATACAGTTGGTCCTCTGTATCCGTGGGGGACAGTTCTAGAACTTCCTGCAGATAGAAAAATCCATGGATGATTGAAAACTGCCATTGCAGAACCGTGGATATGGAGGGCTTACTATGTTTCTATATCTTCAAAGTAAGCTGTATGTTGACAATATATTAATATTTCCTTAGCAACTGAGATGTCTTTCCAGAGCTGAAATTTAAACATCACAGGATTGAGCTGTTAATACTGTAGCAAATGGGTTTTAATACTCTGATTTTTATAGTTTGTGAAGAAAAATTAAATGTAATTTATATTTTTCAAAAAAGAAATTATTTATGTAAAAGTACTGCATACTTATCATATATGGAATGAAAATGTGAATCTGAAGAGAATTTTTGGAAATTACTGAAATCTATTGTTTTATTTTTTCTTCTAATAGAGAGGAGAAAAAAGGCTTCAGCATGGGAAAGAAATTTGGTATATCCTGCTGTTATGGTTCTCCTTCTTATTGAGACAGTAAGAATTTATTTGCCTAAGTAAAAGCAAATTATACTTTATTTACTTCATCATTCGAGTATGGTGACTCCCTCAGCTAAATGGTTTCTAGTAAGCTGGTTTTCTATCAATAGGATTAAAATCCATCTATGCCTTTATTTGTAAAAATGCAATAGAGCAAAATGGAAATTAATGGCAATTTAAAACATCTCAAGATTGTGTCCTCATGAAATTAGCAAATTCAGTATTTTGTTTATTTGAAAATTAAGAAAACACAAGCTGTTGCAGATACCCTACTTCAAACTCTATGATAGAATATGAAAATTTCATTATGAAATTAGTTTTGATAATATTTTACCACTTTTGAAGTCTGTAGAGTTGTGTGTTTCCAACTGGTGAGATCACTTAGTAAAAGGATCTATATTATTAGCTTGTGTCACAAGCTCTAAAATTATAATAATTTGCAGGATCTTTAGGATTTCTTGAGGAGTTTTGTATGTAGTCTGATTGCTTTAGTGGTTACATGTAGAATTTTGGTCTTGACTGCTTTCCCTTTATTCTGAAACATACATTTGGTTACTACGATTTTAATATTTGTGTATTGGCAAAAAATTTCTGAACTTGAGAGCTGACAGCCTACCTTTTGTATTGTAGTCCATCTCCGTCCTCTTGGTGGCTTGCAATATTCTTTGTCTACTGGTTGATGAAACAGCAATGCCAAAGGGAACAAGGGTAAAGTAAAATGGTTTCAGTGTCTTTCTTTTGCAAAAGTATTCTGTGTATGTACCCTGAGTTTCAATAAGTAAATGAAAACATTCACCTTTCTGCATGTGTATACTTCAAGTTGTGTGAATTTTCCTATGCAAATAGCCTTTATAAACTGTTTATAAACTACGATTTTTGTTTCTAATTTTTTACTTTGGATTATCAGGGCCTTTTTTCAAGTATAAGAGTTCAAAAGTGTCACATGGTTTATGAAACTGCATCAAAATGTACAATTACTGGAAGAGAGGTATATTCCTTTTCATGATTTAACTGTTCTCTTGTTTAAAAATTGATGATTTTATGACATTTTTGTCAGTTAACCTATTTGAATATATTCTTCATTTGGAAGGTAGTTACCACTAAATGTTCATATTTGACATAGTTTTTCTAGGTGTTCCTATAAAGTTTTGGATACTTAATGTGGCATTTAAATTTTGACATTTTATTATATTTTCCACATTTAGCAGCTTTTCCGTTCGCCATTGCAGTGACTTTGAAACTCTTCCAGACTTTTGATGTCACTGATTTCTCTCTGAACCAGATATGTCTTTCTCTCTCATGAAGAAAAGTCAATATCTATCTTAATTCCTTCCCTCCAGTCTGAGACAAAGATACCCTGTTTTTTTCAAAAGATAATTCCTTTGACCTCATTCTTGATTGGGATCCTCCCACCCAGCCTTTGCAGGACCTTGTGCCACCTGTTATTGGCATTGTCACATTTGGGGACAGCCTCTTCTCCATGAGTGTAGGCCTACCAACATGCCCCAGGTGCCTCTTCCTACAGACAAACAAGTGATAATAAACTGCCCTCCTCCATCTACCACTTTGTCCTTTTGTTTGTTTGTTTACGCCCAAACCCACTGATAGAGCAGTAAGTCATTTACTGTATTGACTTCTTATTTGCTTTTTAACACATTTTAATATACCAGCAAAACAAGGAAAGTCCCAAACCTTATGGTGCATTTTTGTACCATCATCCTCAGTGCATAGTAGAGGATGACTTTCACTTTGTAGGAGCTCCCTTTGTGACTGTGCAAATAAATCAGATCATCTTACTCCTGCCTATAGGCCTTCTCTTGAGACAAGGAATACTCCCAGAATATTTTCCATCTTGGTCAATAAGCTTTTTGTAGGGGAGAAAAAGTAATATGTTTTCCTCACCCATTGCAAGGTTCATGGCTGAGCCCCCTATAACAAAAGACAGATTAACAAGAGAAAAGCAGACAAATTTATTTAGATAAGTTGTACATGTCATAGGAAACTTCAGAAATGAAGACCAAAGAACCAGGAAAACCTGTGTGCTTTTATGTTTAAGTTTGATAAACAGTGAACAGTCATGGGGAAGTATGATTGGACAAAGGGGATATGATCTAATGGTTATAAACTAGGGAGAACCTAACAAGGCCTCTTTGTTCAGATTCTTTTATATGTCCCAGTGTCTTCAGAGATGAGGATATTTCTTTCCTCTAGGTATAGGGAGGGCATTCCTCCAATGAGGGTCTTATGACCTACTTCAGAGGAGAAAGGCAGGAGGTCAGAGAGTGACCTTTCTAGGTTTTCTGAAACACCAAAGTGCCATATTTTATGGTAGTGTGTCCTGAACCCTATCACTTTCTATTAGTGTTGTTCATTTCTTCTTCAAAATATTGACAAAGAGTTATTTTTTATTAGGCTGACTATACATTCTTAACACACTGACTGCCACAAAAAATTTTTTTTCCTTGGGGCCACAGTGATTTATTACAAAAATAGAATACAAACTTCAAAAACAAAATAATCCTTTCTAATTTAATGAAAATTTGTTATTTTTATTGTTTTCTGTGTGTAAGTTATATGCAACTTGAAAAATAGTTCACACAGCTTCCAAGGTAGAGACATGTGAATTATATATGCTTCATGAGGCCCTGGGCTCAAAACTAGTGTGAGTTAAATACAACTCACATGGCAGTTTCTATTAGATGTAATTTAAGCTGACCCACAAAATAGTAACTCATATTCAGATAGTTCTTTTAATTAGTAATCTTTGAAAATATTGTTCCCACTTTAGTAGGGAATGATTTTTTGCATATCTCACTGTATTCATTATAAAATTATTATTTTCTTTGGCATTTTTTACATTCTAGGTAAAGATAGGTTTTGAGATAGGTATAATGTTTAGAAAAAAATTTGTAGCATTACTTTTAAAAAATCTGTGTTAACAGGTGTGTCTTTTATAACTCTGAATTCCCAAGGAAGATTTGAGGAAACTTTGAACTGAAGAAACAGGATATGCTTATTCACCTTCTTTCTGTGCTTAGCTTAATTTTAACACACTTCAATTGTATAATTTTTGTATTGTTGCCTCAGTGTTCAGATAGTTATAAACTCTATTCCTATTGTACTGTTGTATTTTAAAAAAATTCTCTTCCAAGAATATTCAGGATTTTTTTCTCAAGTAGCAAATTGTCCCATTTTTTATAAAAGTAAGCGTAATGATTATACCTATCTCAAAACCTAACTTTACCTAGAATAGAAAAAATACCAAAGAAAGAAATACTTTTATAATGAATATAGTGAGATAGGCAAAAAATCCTTCCCTATTGACGTAGGAACAATATTTTCAAAGATTACTAATTAATTATATCATTATGACAAGTAACTTAAATTACATTTGAGATGAATTGGATTTTTTTTAGCTTGTTAAAATTGTTAACATGGTGGCTGAATTTGTTGATGAAATCAGTCTAATGTCATATTTTGTTGGGCTTTGAAAGTCTTGATGTTATTTCCAGGTATTAAACATTCCTAATTTCAACTGTCTTATATTTATGAAACAACAATTTTAGGGAAAACAAATATAATGATGCCATTGAGTTCTGAAAAGTGTTTCCCCCCCGCCCCAGGGCCCTGGAATAGGAAATGCCTCTCTTTCTACTTTTGGTTTTGTGGGAGCTGCACTTGAAATCATTTTGATTTTGTATCCTTTCTTTAATGGACCGGTCTGTCTGTGAAAAAGTTTTCTGTCTAGTTTTCTGGGACAGTGGTAATTTACTAAGACACTTGTCTAGAAGAAAAAACAACAGGTTAGTCTTCCTTGAGCACTTAAAGTGGCTTTTTGTATTGTTTTTCCTGTGGGCCTTAAGACTTTCTGGAGACTGCTGAGAACTTAAGGAAACTTGCATTCTTTTGGAGAGTTTTTTTCCTTGATTCTCACAGCTATCTGATGGTGTCCTCTGTTGTTGGTTTCTATAGTCTTCGATTTTTTGGAAACTTTACTCCCAAGAAGGATGATACAACTATGACAAAGGTAAGATAGATTCTTAGGTGACTATGGCCTCTCTTTTGCCTCCCAAGACAAATGGACTGTTTTATTTAGTAATTGCCCTGAATGGTTCCTTTGCAGTGATAGGTATTTGTTTGTAAGTTGCATAAACACAAACTGGTAGATTTTCCAAATGCTGAGTGAGTGGGAAAAGGATGTGTTCTGTTTAATTTGGATGTCGTCCATTCACTTGTAAATGCATAGAAATGCAGAGCTTGTTAACCAGCTATAGAAGGGCTCCTGAAAGGACTCTTTTTCCTCTAAAGAAAACGTGTTGCTAATGAGTAACTTTGATTGTGCTCACTGTACTTCAAGGAGCTTGTTTGAAATCTGAAGAACTTAGTTGCTACAAGTAGTGGAGACAAAGTATTTAAAATTTGAATAATTAAAGTAAGACAGAAGAGTTCTATTCAGAAACATTTTGTAGCCTGAGGTTAATTTGACTTTCTACAATATGTCATTGGCTTCAGAATAATAAAGGCTGTTGCCTTATATAGTGACTGAACCTTTTGTAAAATATTCCCATAGGCTGACAAAGAGGAATAACTAATAAGAACTGCTGGCTTGTTTTCTTTTTATTATATATTCTATATCTTTAGCCTATTTAAAGGGGAAAATTTATTTCATATATATATTTATATACACACACATATATATATTGATATGACTTCTTTAAAGTCAGTAAGTAGTTGAGATATTTAGTATCTAGTTTAAGTGATCATAAACTTTAACAGTATTTTCAACTCCTCTTATTTGATATGAAAGAATGAGTGTAGAATACATTGAAAATGAATTACTAGATGTTTTGGATATTTGACACTTTTTAAATTAAATCTCATAATAGTTAAAGATATTAGAAGTAGATAGTATATAAGAGATCTTGAGTAATAATCTGACTTTAAAAATATATTCAGAAGTATTAAATGTGTCACTTCTTTTTTACTTGACAGGCAAAGCTTTTTGAAATTGGCAACCACAATCAATAATATAAAATGTGTTATCTAGGTATAAAGTAAGTTAAGTGTTCTATAACTTTATATTTGTGCCAAGTACTGTAAATATCTTCTAGAGCCTACAGATATAACTTTAAATATTTGTAGAAAAAGTTTATTATTCTTTTAAAATTCTATATTGAATAGTAAATATCATTGAAAAGTTAGCAGAGTACAATAGGTAACTACAATGTACAGTAATTTCCCAAAATGTTACTAGGTTTTATTGTCTCCTGCTGTTTGCCCAATATTCTTCCTGATTTCTCGTAACAGATCATTGGGAATTGTGTGTCAATCTTGGTCTTGAGCTCTGCTCTGCCTGTGATGTCAAGAACACTGGGTAAGCGTGAAAGAGAAATTTTCACTTAAAATCCATTTTTTTTAAAGATATCTTTACTAAACTCATTCATTAATTTTCAGTTTCTAAACTTTTTCAAAAAGATCACCTTTGAACTATAATGTTTCTTCCCACATCATATTATACCTTTACTTTTATACTTTTATACTTCATTTATGTATAGGGCCATACCACGGCAAGTACTTTTATCAAATAAAGATCACTTATTTTTTAAACACTTAAAAACATTCCTTCTCCAAACAATGAACTGACTGGTTTTTGTTTTGTTTTTGTTTTTTTTTTTTTACTTTCACAAGTTAGGCTTTTGAGTCCTCTAGTGAGGAAACTATAATTTTTTTAAATGAAAATATTTAATGCTGAAAATGTTAAGCCAATTTTTCTTATATATATATTTCTTAAATTTACAGTTTAGTGTGGTTTAAAAAAACTGAAAATTTGTAAACTTATTTTAAGCTGCTTTGTGTCCACCAAATCGTTGAGAGCTGTGTGATCTCTGAGGGCACGCTGATTCAAAGGACACTCTTTAGTCCTTTAGCTTCTACTTGCCTGTCATTCATTCATGTTGTTCTCTTAAGTTTTCAGTTTGCAGAGAACTTTGATCATCTTTTACTAGTAAGACAGGTTTCCACTTAATCATTGAAATAGTTGACAAAGTCTTCATTTGGCCTTCAGTCTTTTATAAAATGCTATTGTAGACTGTATTCTCAGTTCTTGGCTAAATATTATTTTGGACAAACATTTCCATTAATCAGTTCTGTCGGATTCGCTAGATTTAGGTTTTGATTTGAGGGGTCCACAAATGATTAGAAAAATTCAATGATTAAGCTTTAGCTGCTTGCTTATAACACAAATTGCTGGTAACTTTGAGTTGCTTTTGCTTTAGCTCTCATATGGTTTCCATTATTTATTCAAGATGCATAGACATCAGGGATGCAGGTGGTGTGCCAAGAAAATATACACTTTATAATTATCTTCATAATTCCTACAGAGAATCTCATGTTTTGATAGAAAGTGAAATTAAAGTGCAAATGTAACAGGGACTACTGTTCCACAGGCTAATATGAAACTTACTTATTTAACAGTCTTATTTCTTCTGCATTTGCTTTATAGGACTTGTTACTGTTCTGACATCTGCTTATCATGTGTGAATCTTAAAAATGCCAATAATATGTACTTTAGTAATAGGATTTGAAGCTAAATGTTATCATTTGTATTATGATTGTCCATCAAATAATTTCTGTGATAGTACAGCCACTCTACCATTTTAACATTTATGAAACTCATTTACTATGTCTGTTATTTAAGATTAATTGATAACTGTTCATATATACTGATTTTATAGAAGAAAATTACATGCTGAGTATGGTTTTAATACAAAGAAAACAAATTAATGGTAAAATTTACTTTCTGAAGACCTACAAATTAAATTCCAGAGTAGTTTGCCATAGAGATAAATAAAAAGAAAAAAAAAGAAAGATGGAACAATTAAAATGCAGCTAACAAATTCCTGGTCCCAGCTGTCCAAACAGGATTAATGGAGTGCATTAGGGTACAGTGAGTCATGTGGTGCTTTGCAAAATATCAACACGCACTGCATTACATGTTATGCCCAGTGACACTGAATAGATGAAAAGAAATAAATACGTTAAACAGATTCATAGAGGCTTTTCACAGTATTAAAAAAGCAAATTTCTAGACTAAAAGAAAAAGCTTTATTTTAGTATTATGGGAAATGCAAACTAGAGAGTTACTTTGTAATTCCTCTATTAACCCTTTAGAATTGAGTCTTTGATTTTAAGAAGATAAAATATAGAGAATTGTCATGAATATTATCTTAGTGTATAACAGGATTTTGATTTACTAGCTGAAAAGCTTATAAGACTAGAATAGAGGTTGTATTTAAGAACCAAATTCCAAGCTGTGACATTTTTCACTCTTTCTCATTGCCTCTCACAACGAAATCCTGACCTTGGTGCGGTCTCATTTGCTCCTGTGAGATCCCCTGACAACATCCCATCACCTACAGTGAAATGAGAAATGCAGTAACAAGAAAATCATAATTTACCTGCATATGTGCAGTTTTTCTCTTATTTCAACAGCTTTTTAATGAAGAGTATAATTTTAATTGTAAATTGAAAATACATTGAATCTAGTATAAAATAATTAATTTGATTATATTTTGCTTCAAAAATGAAAGGGTTCTATGGGTTTTTTTCTTTTTTAAAATTTGCCAACTCCTATTGTTGATGTATCCCAGGATTTAGGTTTAAGTGCATTGCATGGTATGATATTTATTAAAGAATTCCTTTTAAATAGCTTGTTACATTGGAATATGGAAAATATCATACTAAATGGGAAATCACTACTATGTAAATTTTATAAGCATATCACTTGCTGCAGAGAATTAAGTTGTGAGGAAAATACCGACCATGTATTTTTAGTCAAATGTAATTAATATTGATGATAGTTTTGTTGTCCATAGGAAACACTAAGAATCTGTACTTAAAATTTTTTATTAGAACCCTTTGAAGCCCTTTAAAAATAGTGCCATGCCAGGGGATACAATTTTCAGAACATTGTTTTTGCTGCCTGTTTACACTTCAGTTTTAAAGAATCCAAAATTTTTTAGGAGTTTGTTGTCCATATTTTTAGTAAACAATTTACTATGTAGTTTAATAGACTCTCAAAGGGATTAGAGGAGGTATTTGTAAACAAAAAATAGAATAGGGTCAAACTATCTATAGATGCCTAAACTTTTTTGTCATAAAATATTTTAAATGTTTCAATGAATTTTGTAAAAGTAGATTTTTGTATGATTGCTGATATGCTCTTTATTATGCTTAGTCAAGAAACAACTGAGAGGCTGACATTTTTTGTGTTATTCTTAATTTGAAATTGCCTTTAACCAAAACGCAAAATTTTTCTCAAATGCAAACAACAGTCTTTGGAATACTTTTCCTAATTTCTATTTTAAAATTCTTTTTGTAGCCATTTTTTCATCCTGGGAGTTCTTTCTGTAACTTGCAAGTTATGTAAGGCCTAAATGCAGATTTAAAAAATATATACATGTATATGTATATATATTAAATACTTATGGGATTAAAACAAAAACACTTGCCCTTTGAAATTAATTTGAACTTATTTTCAATATTTTCATGTATTTCTTATCTGGGTCCCATATAGTCTGTCATCTTGCAGGAGAGAAAGTAGGTTATTCTCTTTTGTTCCTTGATGAAGGGACCTTGTTTAAAAACTGGTCTTTTTTGGAGAGGTCTTTATTTGGGGTTTTGCAGATATACAATTAACCTTTGCCCTGGGCTTTCCCTCTTTACTTTTCATTGTGAAATAGAAATAAAAGATGCGTTCACAGATGCTTAGCAATGACAAATGTGAAACAGAAGTATAATTATAATATATGCCCTTAATTGTGACATCGATATAATTTCAAACCTCATATTGAAAATTTCTCACCAAAAAATTATATATGACTTATGTTAAGATATTACAGAAAACGATAAATGAGTGGTACTAATTAACTTTTGGTTGATTACTAATGTTCTTATATCTGAACAGTAAATTTGTATATCTACTTAGGATTTTTAAGAATAAAAATTCTTGAAAGTGTTCTATGTCAAACTGTCCAAACAGTTAAGAGAGCAACTAATAATAACACTTTAAAAACTCATATTCCCAGTGTGTACTTGCTGTGTTTTCCTGGTGCTGCGCTTGTTTCAGGGCATGTGACCCTATCTCAGAAAATGTCACATTGCTTACAGATATTTAAACTCAGCCATATGTTGATATATAAATACCTTAAATTTATTTTGTTATAATTATAGGATCATTTGGCTGGAAAGAACCTTAAGAGGTAATTTTTTAAATGTTATAATTAAAATGGTACAATTAAAACTAGACAGTGATAATAAAGGTCTACTTTATACTAAGAAGAATAAAGCCCCCTAACCTAGCTGAGGGTTTTTAATATAATAGTATACATGTACAATCAACTCTGAGATAGATGAACAGATTATCTCATTTGTTGGATTGTTTTTAAATTAATTTTTAATTATATAAGCAAGCACATGAATAAATTGTCCTTATAAGGAATACTAAAATTAGAGATCAGGCTAAAGTTGCTTGTGACCACCATTTTTAATCCCAGTCCCTTCTTCCAAGTTTCCAGAAACCTCTTTGGTTTATAGCTTTTGAAATCTTTTTCTGTGCACATGTGTGTGTGTGTTTGTGTTTGTGTATAGTCTAGTAAATGTTTAAACTCTCACCTGAATATTACTTTTTTCCTAATTCTTTTGTTAGCATTCTTGTTCCTTCTGATGACTCTTAACTTGGTGTGCTGCCCAGCGAGAGTTAAAAGAAGAAAAGGTTTTGAAATCATTTCCTCTATCAGAACTCAGTCCTCCAAAATGAATTTCATACGAAAACTCTTAATTGTCTCTTTGTGTACAGGTCATCAATGACCCTCCTAGCTGCCTAATCCTATGGACTCTGTTTTTATCTTAAGTGCTCTGTGGCATTTACTGTTTGTAATCCCCCCCGCCAAAAAAAATCTCTTCTTTTTTCATTTCTGATCAATCACTGCTCTCTCTTTTTTTCTCCTCCTTCTCTGGCCATTCCTTAGCTGTTTCTTTTACTACTTCTCAACTACCACCCATTCACTTGCCCCCAAATCCAAACCTCTAGCCCACCTCTCGTCCTAAGCTAAAAACGGAGAAATCTAGCTCTGTGCTACCTATGGGTGTCTTACTGCCATCTCACACTGGGCGTTTCTAAAACAGAACCTTTCATATTCTCTCTCTCTCTAGTTTCCCTTTCAGTCTTTGGGACACTTTCTAACCAACAGGCCAAACCAGAAACTTGAGAGTTACGGTAGATGCCTTTGCCTTCTAGCAGCAATACCTAGCAGCAGTACTCAGTATCATCTTGTTAATATATCTCACATCTACCTCTTCCTTCCCATTGTCCTTTTAAAAAAGTGAAAAGAGTCAGACTTATATAACATCAAAAGCAGAGAACTGAGTATATGATTTTATTTTAATATTCTATTGTGAGAAGAGTGTTCATGAAGTAGATTCTAAGCAGGTGTTTTGCTGTAACTCTTTACTGTGTTATCTAAAAGAGTTTATAGTATGGTAAGGTTTGTAGTATAGTTTATCACAGTCTACCTTGAAGGGATATTATACCACTTAGTATGAGAACCTTACAGCAGTATACTTCCATTTCTTCCCTACCAGCCTTTGTGTTTTTTTATTTTTATTTTCATGTTTTGAGGCAGGTTCTGACCCTATTGCCTGGGCTAGAGTGCAGTGGCATCATCTTAGCTCACTGCAACCTCAAACTCTTGGGCTCAAGTGATCCTCCTGCCTCAGCCTGTGATCTGTTCTGCAGAATGTTCTATGTACACTTGAGAAGAATGTTTATTCAGCTGCTGTTGTGTGGAAAGTTCTGTATGTATCTGTTGAGTCCATTTATTCTACAGTGTTCAAGTCAGTAGTTTCCTTATTGATTTTCTATCTGGATATTCTATCCATTTCTCAAAGTGGGTATTGATATCTCTTAATGTTATTATATTGCTGTCGATTTCTCCGTTAAGATCTGTTAATATTTGTGTTACATATTTAAGTACTTTGATGTTGGGTGTATAAATATATTTATAATTGTTATATCTTCCTTTTGATTTGAACTTTTAATCATTATATAATGACCTTCTTTATCTCTTGTGACATTTTTTTACTGTCTGTTTTGTCTAATGTAACTATTGCTAGCCCTGTTCTTTGTTGGGTACCATTTGCATAAAATATCTTTTTCCATCCTTTTACTTTCAACCTATGTATGTTTTTACATATAAAATGAGTCTCTTAGACTGCCCGTTGCAGGATCTTTTTTGTTTTTAATCTATTCAGCTCCTCTATGCCTTTTGATTAGGAGTTTAATTCATTTACATTTAAAGTAATTATTAATAGGTAAGGACATACTATTTCCATTTTGTTGTTTTTCTCTGTGTTTTGAAGTTCTTTTGTTCCTCTTTTTATCTCTTGCTGTCTTCTTTTATTATATGATTATTTCTTGTAGTGGTATGGTTTGATTCTTTTCTCCTTGTCTTTTTATATCTACTATACGTATTGCATTTGTGCTTACCATGATACTTATATCTTGTAGTTATAACTGTTTGTTTTAATTTGATAACAACTTATATTCAATCACATAGAAAAACTATACACATTTACTCCTTCCCCACAACTTCATGTTCTTAAAGTCAGAGTTTACTTCTTTTTTGTACTGTGATTCAGGTAGCAAGTTTTTGTGGTTACAGTTATTCTTAGTACTTTTGTTCTTTGATTTTTATATTATGGTTACAGGTAATTTGAGCATCACCATTACAGCATCATCTTATTCTGTATTTGACTGTATATTTATTTTTACCAGTGAGATTTATATTTTCATATGCTTTCATGTTTCTGGTTGGCCTCTTTTTGATTCCATATGAAGAACTCCCTTAAAGATTTCTCATAAGACTGGTCTAATGGTGACAGACTCACTTGGTTTTTGTTTGTCTGGGAAAGAATTTATCTCCTTTTCATTTTTAAGGATAGCTTTGCAGAGTATATAGTATCTTCATTATCAGTTTTTTTTTTCTTTTAGTACTTTGAATACATCATCCCACTTTATCCTGGTTTTCAAAGTTTTTGCTGAGAAATCCACTGATAGTCTTATAGGTGTTCATTTGTATGAGATGAATCACTCTTTTCTTGCTATTTTCAAAGTCCTCTCTTTATCTTTGATTTTTAACATTTTATTTGTAATTTGTCTCAGTGTAGACCTCTTTTATTTTCAACTGTTTGGGAATCTATGGGCTTCTTGAGTCTGTATGTCTATTTTCCTCCCCAGATTTGGGACATTTTCATTTATTTATTTATTTAAATAAGCTTTCTGTCCCTATCTCTTTCTCTTCTCCTTTTGGGACACTTATAATGCGTATATTCGTTTGCCTGATGGTGTCCTATACAGTTATGTAGGCTTTTTTTTTACTCTTCTTCATTTTTTTTTTCTTTTTTCTTCTCCAACTGCATAATTTCAAATGACCATCTTCAAGTTCAAGGAATCTTTCTTCTGCTTGATCAAGTCTGCTGTGGGAGCCCTCTGTTGAATTTTTTAGTTTAGTCATTGTATTCTTTAGCTCCAGAATTTCTTTCGATTCTTTTAAAATTTTTTATCTCTTCGTTGCACTTCTCATTTTGTTCTTGTGTTGTTTGCCAGATTTTGTTAAATTGTTTATGTGTGATTTCTTGTAGTTTGATGAAGTTCTTTAAAGTAATTATTTTGAATTATTTGTCAGGCAGCATGTGGGTCTCTATTTCTTTGGTGTGTGTGGGGGGGTTGTTGGAAATTTATTATGTTCCCTTCATGGTGTCATGTATCCCTGATTTTTCCTGGTTTTTGCATTCTTTTGTTGGCATCTGTTCATTTGAGAAAGCAAGAAGCAGTCTTCTCTTCTAGACTTTATGGACTATCTTCAGTAATGAAAGACCTCACCTGCAGGGTTGGGGGGCATGGGTTACTGACTTGGGGGTCCTGTGGGAGCATGATGTTGCACCAGGTATAGTGGCATGCAGAGTGCCAAGTGTGAGGGTATGTGGGTCCAGGGATTGGGACCAGTGGTGTGGTGGCTTAGGCAGCTGTGTTTCTCAGTGATGAAATCTGCAAGAGGGGCCTTTGTGCCTATAAGGGCTGTTGGGGTCTTCAGGGTACCTCTGAGTTCAGCAGCAAGCACAGTTGAGTAGGAAGGGGTTCAGAGCCAGCCATGGGTATGTTCACACGCAGCACTGGAGGCTAGCTTTGTGGGCTAGGGCTGGCCAGCAGCAGATGTGCTGCAGTGGGAGTCAAGGCCTCTGGCGGGATCCAGGGCTAATTCTGAACGTGCACACTGGTCATGCTAGGTCTTGGCACTGGAATGCCTTCACTGGTGATGGTTGGAGCAGGTCCAGCCTTGGGGGGCAGTGGTGCGTTAGTCAGCTGGGCCCACATAGGCAAAAATTGTGGGACCGTTGGTGCCAAAAGCATTTGCAGTGACTACAGTGGCTGTTGGTTTCCTCAGAGGCAAAATCTGCTGTGGTCTTCCTTGTAGCAGGCTGCTGGTGACTGCAGTGGTACCACCACTTACCTGTTTCTAGTTATCTCCAGATGTCTCAGCTATGTCAGTCTTCTCAGAGATCTGGGTGGGGTGGAACTAAAGTAGGACAAAAACCTGTCAGGCAGAATTTTAGCGAAGTCATTGTTTAAAGTTTCTTGCTGTCCAGTCTTTATAGAATATTTTCAGAATTGAAGAACTGTATGTTGGCAAGAGTAATCCTTTAGTCAGTCAATGTCAGTTAGATTTTTACAAATACTAAATTAAATTTAAAACAACAATGTCTTTAGTACTAGTCCCTATGAGCTAATATTTTGTCTAGTTCCTCAGTGCACTGTAGCAGTAGTATCCTGGATTGCTGTTTATGAAGTCAACCTGAAATATCCTGGGAACCAAAACATGTAATGATAGATGCTGTTCTTTGTCTCATGTCTGGGTGTTTCATATTTGGTCTTGACCCTGACTCTCAAGGTACCAATTTGAGTGCACTAAGAAGGTCTAGTGAAAACACTATCCCATTGTTTGTAACATACCTTCCGTTTCTATTGTGATAATGCATTTGGCCTCCTGTCTTCATGCTCATCATGTAGTAGTGCTGTCACACCACAGGATCTAGGTCATGTTCAGGGGTGGATGAATCACCACATGCCATATACCAGTGGTTTTCAAAGTGGAATTTGTGTGCTCCCATGGATTCACAAAATCATCAGACTGTGTGAAGAAAATATTAGAATTTGTGTTTATATTTATTGTTATAATCATTAACATCTTTGTTTTGTCTGTGTATAATGTATATATCAGTAGATAGTACATATATAGTTTATAAATAAATACATGTATATTGGACATATGTGCTCAAATTTTGTTTCTACTAATGGTGGTATATGAACAAAAAATTTGTGGAGCAGGTAAGACTTATGGAGCATTTGGGCAAAGATTTTTATTCGAGGATCTATCAGTTCCTCCATAAATGAGCTTCGTGGTATGCAAGATTGTGTGTGTGTTTACATATGAGTGTGTTTCTTGTGAGAAGATCCATAGCTCTCACCAGATTCTCAAAGGAGTCTTTGGCCCCAAAAATCAAATAAACTACTTCTCTGGGATCTCTGGGCTGAAACCACTGAAGCTTGGTTTGGTAGGACTATATCTTATTTACAGATAACTTTCTAGGTTAAATTAAATAGCATCTTCTCTGAAAAATAAGATGTGTAATTAGATATGTATTCCTTTTAACAAAATGAAGTTATGTAAGACTTTAACTGAGGAACTGCAGTCCCGATTGTTGTCATCACCTCATGGCAATGCATGGCACGTGCTGCGTGATCTCCTGATAGCTGGGTTTTAGCCTTTTTACAAAGGTGTTTTATTGTATGTTTTCATTAATCTTCTGTCTTTTAAAAATATTTTGGTATATTGTAGTCTTTCAAATTCAAACACATTGGCCCTGGATAGAAGTGAGTACAGAAGAGCTACTTTAGAAATCCCCTGTTTTTGTTATACTGTTTCTGTATGAAGACTTTTCTGCTGTCTCTATAAGCTGTTCTTGTAGAGGCCATCCGTAGTAGATGATGGAATTGCTTTGGAGTGGGGATGACAGTTAAGTTCAAAAGTCAGTTGATAATGTGAAATTGAGTTTAATAAGAGTTATTCTTGAAATCACCCATAAGATCCTTAAATCACCCATAAAACGAGTTACAGAACTTTGTTTATACAGTCCTATAGGCAGTTGTTATTATTTCTTCTAACTCTTTGTAGTTTAAATTTTATATAACCCTCAAGTGGCCCTTCAGTCTCTTCTCTGAAGAATGTTGATGATCCCATTGTCTCCTGACTGACCACCTGAATGATGTGACTTACTTATCTCTCAATGTCAGAAAACCCTACCATTCATATGTTTTTTCCAATAAGTATTGGACCTGGGACACATATTCATTAAATAGAATGACTATTTAAGCTGTTTTTTAAATAAGACCTTAAAAATTGTGTGTAGGTGAATTTAAGTAACTTAAATGCATAGATAATATCCTCCCACTGCATTTCCAGCTTTGTCCTTTTACTCTACAAGCCTATAGTATTACATTCAAATTATCATTTTTTTTAATGGAAGGAAATTATCCTATTTATTTATTCACTTATGTAACAAATATTAAGTATGTGTAAGGCATTATTCTGGGCATTGGGATTATAGGAGTGAAACAAAGTTCTCGTGGGAAAAACAGGCAATAAATAAGCCAGGTAATATGTACTATGAAGAATCATAATTAGAATAGAGGACCATGGAGGGTCCAGCTGTTCTAAGTAGAAGAATCAGAGGTTTCATCTCCAAGGAGGTTACGTTTAAGCAGAGACCTGAATGAAGAAAGGGAAAGGAGAGGCAGTTCCCCAGAGGGGCAGCCGTGGGGAGGTGTGAGGATTTGCTCAGACGTCTTTTTCATCAGGGCTCTTGTTTCCTGTTGTTGGTTCTAGCCATCCCGTCTCAGCAGAGCATGCATTCGCCCATCCTTTCCCTGTGAGCAGCGCAGTAGGTTCATTTCTAATGTAAGCCCAAATTCCGTCGACTGACAAGCGGCATTTCATTCTGACCTCATTGCTCATCACTTACAAGTGACTGTGGCATGTGTGGGAAGTAGGTTAGGGCTGGGTTGAGGTTGTCCCACTATGTAACAGTTTTATATTTTAAACTAGGATTCATTCATTAGAGCATCTCACATAACAGAAATGAGAAAGTCCATGAAATTTGATCTGATTTGTATTTTATTTTGTAAAATATTTTGCAAAATATTTTACCTGATTTTATTAAGGGCTGTTTTATTTATTTTTAACAGGAATCACTAGATTTGATCTACTTGGAGACTTTGGAAGGTTTAATTGGCTGGGAAATTTCTATATTGTATTATCCTACAATTTGCTTTTTGCTATTGTGACAACATTGTGTCTGGTCAGAAAATTCACCTCTGCCGTACGAGAAGAACTTTTCAAGGCCCTAGGTAATCCTAAATTTCATGGGTATTTTTTTCTCTTTCTACTAATTAATAATTTTGACATTTGAGTTAATTTTAAATCTTAAGCTATTTAGTTTTCCAAATGTGTAAAACCTTTGAGGTCAAATTCTTGATCCACTACTAAGTGATTTTGATTTTCATTTCATTAAGCCTCAGCTTCCTCACTCATCTGTAAAACAGTGACAATATCTTCTTCTTTTTA
The DNA here is from genome assembly GCF_020740605.2 of Lemur catta. Taxonomy (NCBI): domain Eukaryota; kingdom Metazoa; phylum Chordata; class Mammalia; order Primates; family Lemuridae; genus Lemur; species Lemur catta. Next base: position 1,450,668 of record NC_059138.1, read on the forward strand.
TGATTATGATCAATATCAACTGTAATAATTTCTGTAGCACCTCAGTATAGTACCTGGCACGTCATAAGAACTCAATTTACATTAGCTCCTTTACTGTTACGGTGGTAGTGGTCATGGTGATGCTGTGTTAAAGGCTTATTTTTTGGTAATGATTCCATTTACTTAAAGCCTCTTTTGAGGCTTAGATTTTACAAGTATCAGGCTGTAATTCCTTTCAGTAAGCCAAATAATAATTCAGGATAAAAAATGTTAGCATTTTTGGCATTGATAGGAGAGACAGCATTTTTTGTCATGTGTTCCATGAGTCACATGCATTGTAACACTGTTAAAAAACTGGCGGGTTTATATAAAGAGTACTAATATAATCTATGAATGTATTTTTTATGCTTATCTCCCCATTAGCGCTAAACATATTTCAGGTTTTATACTTTGAGAAACCAGGACAGTATAAACTATCTTGGGTTTGGGGGTGTATCATTTTATGATACAAGAAGGGAAGGGCTGTGACTTATTGTAGAAAATTATATGTAGAAAATCCTGACATTAGCTCGTTTACCTGAGTTGACACCATTTGAGTGCTATGTGCCATATTCCTTGTGGCATTTAGTTATTGCAAAAGGCTACGTATTGATTGATTTGTTAAGGTGCAGTTTTCAGATAACAAACTATGTGAGCAGCCGTAAAGCCCCTCACCTCACCAAGCTTTCCAACCTCAATGTGGAAAGGGTGACTTTTGGTAGGAAGAAAGATTGCGGATCATCTATCCGTGTGTATTTTACTTTGAATATGCCCTGTGAGGAGGTAGCTGATGAAGTATTGTCCTGAAAGGAAAAAGTTACATCTCATTTCAGCTGGAGCACCAGGTAATCTGTAGATTTGAATGCTTAGATTTCATAAAGTTGGCTAAATTTAAAACTGCCAGGTGAAATGAGGGTCAAAGAGTCCTTTCAGTCAACTGTCTAGAGTCAAAACTTAATTTTTAAGCCTGTTGTAATATGAGCAAAATTAGTTAGTCATAATCTCAGATAAATTCCCATTTAAATGAGATGGTTGCAAATGAATTGTGGTAAGTTTATTGTTTGAGTTAGGTATTCTGGATATCATTTTGCTAAATAGTAAAAAATAACTTAAATGGAAGTAAAATGTCTTAAATGTATCAGTTCTTTGACCATAAGAGACAGTGGAATTATCCAGAGTTATATAAAACTAGATTCTAATAGATTTACTTTTTTCCCCAAATGTTTTTTATTATTCTTTGGGATGTGCTAAGGGAGCAATTTTTACCTAGAAAAAGATTCTCATTGAGTATATGTAATGTTTGAATGAGCTAAGATCTTAAGTATGATTTCACTGAGAGTTATAATTTGATTATAAGATGTAACTATCTGCTTTCTTTTTTTTTTTCTTTTTTGTAGGCTTTTTTCCCTTTGCTACTATGTCCATTGATAATAATAGTATCCATCTCAGAGAATATCTGGCACCTAATAAACACTCAAAATTTAGCTATGATGGTAATGAAGGTGATTGTTTCTGGAGTTGTCTGCAGAAGAAAGACATTGTAATTTTTCAGAATATACCTATGTTTTAGTAGTGAACCCAATCATCTATCTTAAAAGGGTGATTCCATTCTGGTTCAGTCAATGAATTCCTCATTGATCCTCTCTTCCCTCAGTCCCTTTCTGACAAGCTTTGTTTTAGCACACTTCCCACCTCCAGTAGCTGTAGGTTCCTGTTGTCACTCAGCGGTTTGGTCATTCCTGGGACCAGAACCGTCTTTCGTGTTGAATTGATTTATTTTTTCTTTCCCATTCAAACATCGTAAAGAGGCTCAATTTTGCCATTTATTTCACTAAGATGCAGGTGACAGAAATGTTAAAATTTAGAGTGCTATGTTGGCTTAAGAGTGATATAAAAACTGCCTAATAGGTAGATTATCACCTGGAATTTTAGGGGAAAAATCTTTTCAAAGTAAGTGTTTGAGGTGTTAGGGAGGTCCGAGCCTTATGAAAATTATTTTCTCAAAATCTTTCCTATAGATGTGCTACTTATGTACAGTCACGTGCTACATAACAATCTTTTGTCAATGGTGACCTGCAGTGGTCCTGTGAGGTTATAATAGAGCTGAAAAATTCCTGTTGCTTAGTGACGTTGTAGCCACTGTGACATCATAGTGCAATGCATTACCTTTTCTATGTTTAATATGCTCAGACACCCAGATATTTACCCCTGTGTTATGGCTGCCTGTAGTATTCGGTACCGCAGCATGCTGTACAGGGTTGTAGCCTAGGAGCAGTGGGCTATACCATCCAGCCTGGTATGGTACTCTGGGCTCGTATGGTATAGTATGGTATGGTATGGTAGGCTATGCCATCCAGGTTTGTGTAAGTACAGTATCATGTTTGCATGACAAAATCGCCTAATGACAAATTTCTCAGAAGGTATCCCCATCGTTCCTCAATATGACTGTATCCTGACGTGTCGTTGTATTTCATTTTTATTAAATGCTTGAAGCTTTAGTACTGCATGAACTCTTAAATTTTCTTCCACCTTTTCTTCCTGTGAGGGTACAATATTGTTCTGTATATCAGGTATGTTACATAAATAGTTGCTATATGATACGGAGGGAAATGTGAATTTAAAAGATACTTCAAAATACCTTTGAATAGTGAAATATTATTTGTGATCAATTTGTTCTTTTGTCATTTTTTTCTGTTTTGGTAATTTTTTCATTTTTTTTCTTTTTAATTATATATTAATATTTTAGTGTGTCTTTTCCTACATTTTCCTGCATGTGCATATGTACGTGTGTATTTTAAAACAAAAATGGGAACATATCTGTCTCAGGTTAGGTTCCCTGGGAAGCGTACTTTAGATGGGAATAAGCTTGCCCAACAGAGGTTTATTTAGAGGGGGTGGGGAAAGGGGAAAGGAAGGACTGTGCAGATGGAGGAATTGCACTCGGTGCACTTACAGCAGCAGCCCCAGCGGCCCTCTGGGATGTTATGACTACAGATGACCCTTCAGAGCTGCACTGAACTGAGGAGAAGGGAACAGGCCTTTAGACACATGCACATGTCTGTCTGTCATCGGAGGCAGGCTGTCCTGGAAGGGGGCATTTCTGCTGCGCAGCTGTCTTCCACTCAGGCCATCCCCAGGGAGCTTGCCAGTGGGAGGAAGAGATCCTCCATTCGTCAAGAGGCTCTGGGTAGCACATCGCAGCTTCTACGATACAACTTTACATTCTGCTTTGTAAATCTCTTCTTCCGCTATGGCAGCCCTTTGCCCAGCCACTCAACAATACGTCATTTCTCACCGTTTTCTTGATTTTTCTGCAGGGCTTCACAAACTTCACTTATCAAATACTTCAAGGGATTCAGAAACAACCAAGCCTTCTGTAAATGGGCATCAGAAAGCACTGTGAGACACACAGCTGGTACATTCTGCAATCAAGAGACCCGAGAACTCCAAACTCATGACATTCCTGTCAGACGTAGAAGCGTTTTCAGACTGACCTTGGCTCATGTTTAGGACCTAGGCCTATCGGTGTTAATTTTTTTCCATAATCTACTAAGAACTTGGCTAGTGCTGATCTTGTTTTATAAAATTTAACTTTCTGTTCAATCCTGTAGTTTCCAGTTTAATGCAGATTCCTTAGAGATGTATAGAACAGCACATTCTTTGTAGACACATTCAGTCACATCAGTAAATAGAACCATCCATATGAAAATTTTTTCAACTGATATGAAAATGTTAGAAAAGGCAAACTTTAGGACTTTCTAAAGATTCACTTAAATCCCATTATATATTTTATTCCGAATGTAGAAGCCTACCTGAAAGGCATCCTTGGTACTATGTGAAGGTTTTCTAGAAAATGCAGTTTTCAAATGCAGTAGAAACCGCTTGTAGACATTATTATTGCAGTGGGTGCATTGAAACTTAATGGTTGCAAATTATATTTTTTATTTTTTTTTAAAAAAACCAAAAGCATAGTTTCTGATTTATGTTATAGAATGATATTGATTAGACTTTGAGCCCAGGGAAATGCACTAAATTCTTTTAAACCTTGAGCCTTGGTAGAAAACCACAGGAATATCTTCTATTGTACAGTATAATAAGCTATGGTAGGAAGTATTATGTAATCATAGTTTAAGGACAGTTTATGTATATAGAATTCCATATTACCTCTCATAACATGGTTGCCAGTGTTGAATACACTTGTAACTTAGATTTTGCCTTATAGGCTATATGTATGCTCAGTTTTTCTAAAGCATTTTTTTCAAAGATCACTTAATTCTCTGTGCTTCTGTGATGCTTATGAAAAATATTAGTGGTGAGAGGTAGAAAACTCTTCCTCCCTCATATTCTTTAGGTTTTGGTTACTTTTGTATATGCCATTTCAACCCTCTGACTTATAAAAGTTACCAGTTTAACCCTCAGAACTCACAGCATCATCATTCATGATGGAAGAATAGTTTTGCAGTGTAACATGATCTGATAATCATTCAGTTGTTAAATTGTAAATAATTGTTGGGATGGTTTCTTGGCTTTAAGTCCACTGAATAAAAACTATGAACATCCACTCTGTGTTACCACCCACTAGGGTAGAATACTGAAAATTGTGTGTGCAGAGATGTAAGATGGGCCCATTTGCACATAATTCATATGCGTAAATGTGCATGTTCACATGCACTGTGTGTAGGCAATAGATCGTCTGTGCTCAGACAGAAGTAGACAACATTCTCTCAAATTGTTGAATTTAAAGTTTTTTTTGAGAAATTTATGAAAAACAGACTATCTATTTGACGTAAAAAATTTTCACTTAGAATCAAAATAATAAGAAAATTTGACCTGTATATTTATAAATTTCACTGAGTATACTTTGTCTTTATTTATACCTCTGCATTTCCTTGTGAGCTTTACATCTTTTAAAAATGCGGCTTGGTTTTAAAGAACATTCATTTTGGGATTCTATGCAACACTCAGTGAACAGTGACTACCAGTCTAGTATCAATGAATTTCTAAACATAGAATCTCCATATCTAGAAAATCAATATGTCAGCTGCTTTCTATTAATAATTTCACTATTAATTATACTTATGTAAGCATCAATTGCAAGTTTTTATTTTTAGTGAAACTTGGAATCTGTACTTTCAGCAGACCAAGTCCAGGGAGAACAGAAATAAAGCATATTAATACCACTTTTAACTTACACCATTTTCAGGGCACATCCAAAGAAAGAGTTTCTAGGTATTTGTAAAACATCTGAAAGTTTTTTAGCAAAATATTAAACTTTCCAGTGTCTCTCAACTTTTTGTTCATTTGAAAGTTTCTTTCCCTCTGAGGACTTGAGCTGGGTTTGGATCAGTAAGCTTTGTAAAGTGAATTATAAAGTTTTAAAACCTTTGCTGGATGGTCCTTCATTGCTGTTGAAACAGAAGGTGAGCATTCTGTGGAAGGACAGTTGCCCACCCCGGGCCTCGGGTGCCTTCATAACAAACGCAGGTTGTTCCGTACTCGGTCTGCTGCACGACCACCCGCAGGTTCTACTCCTGACCCCAAGCGCAGGGATCTTCCTCCTGAGTGAGAGATTTGCTCCACATGCAGGTGCTTCTGTTTGACGTATGCTGGAGGCTGCTTTGTAGACACAAATCACAGAAATGGGTGGTCGAATACTGAGGCCAAACATTCTGAGTACTGGTAAGGACAGTCACGCTGAGGGATCTTCATTTTACTGCAGCTGTCGTGTGCTAGTGAAAGGCAGACAGACCTGGGAGACAGCTCCAAATGCTCACAGTCAGCTAAATTCTGGAGCTGCCATTTCATTTCTGATGGATGGCGGTGCACCAGTGACTGCCTTAAATCAAGCAGTCCTTTTATTCTCTCTCACCTTGAGTCTATTTTAAAAGGGCATTGAGCACTATAGTTACCGAGGTTCTTGAGGACACTGAGTAGATTGTTGTTAATTGGTTCTACAATATTTAAATTATTTCATAACTCAAAATTTTTCAGATTATGACATTTGTATTCATTTTTACCGATTTTCCAAGATGTTTCTTAGATTTACTATTTACATAGCTTTATGATACATTCTGTGTAAAAATCGACCTCTAAATATGAGATGTTACATGAAAATTGAACACACATATGCTAATGTTAGCTCCTTAAATCGCTACACTGAGGTGCTGGTTAGTAGGTAATGACGCCTTCCACACTGGTTTGCCGCTCAGATGCATACAGGTGTTCATGCACCTGCTCTCAGCAGCACAGCCTCTGCCTCACTTTGCTGGTGCCATTAGGCTGTCCCTGCAGCTTCAGGAATGAATCAATCTGCCAGCGACACAGGTTTCCATTGTTTGTAAGCCCTTATGTGCTTGCCTTATTGTTAGCACAGTATGTAATGCATAAAGGCAGAATTACTATGTTTTTCTCTTAAATGTGAACATAAATGCATAACTGACATTTTAAACTTTAGAAAACTGGTATAATGCTACTTTTAAAAATAACGTTTGGACACACTGGTAAATTATTTTTGTTTACAGATTGTTTTGTTTACATATTGTCTGTTGGTCTCGTTTGTTTCTATGAGATACTTTTAGTGTGACTTTTAAAATGTCTCAGATATTAAAGTTTTATGAAAAGTGATTTCATATTTGGTTTATAAGCACTTATATGTGGGGTTTTTTTTTGTTTTTGTTTTTTCAACCTTAAATTGTCCTCCTGGCTAAAACTTAATAGTATTTATAGGCTACTTCCATGTCAATTTTATAAAGGACAATAATTATTCTGGTGAAATGTTGAATTAAGGAAGAAGTGGGTATTTTCTTTCTCTTTGTTGTGGAGTTATGAGTAGATCAGTTTGTTGCAACTCAAAATGTAGCATCAATAATTGGAAGCATGTATTTTATCTAATTTAATTATTTGAGTTATTTACATTAGTTTGATTTCTCTAATTTCTTCTATAGGAAGACCGAGCAGCACCTACTTGTGGTCTGGGCAGCTTAGTCCAGAGTTCTTGGGAGAGTAAGTGCTATTAGCATCTGGTTAATTCCCTGACAGAAACCTATACACCAGTGGCTTTCAAACGTTTTGACCACAGTGAGATATACATTTTATTTTGTAACTCAGTAAACACACACACACACACACACACACACACACAAACACTCTGTCTTATATAAGCGAAAATTTAACAGGACAGTTCCTGCTTTTCCTTTGTGTGATATATGCTGACATTTTCTATTTTTTTATTGTTATTTTTTAAAATACTACACATAGGCCACTAAGTTATTTTCCGACCTCTTCATGGATGATAAGCTTCAGTTTGAAAAACATTTAACTTTAGAATCTGGTTTGAAAGAAGAACTGATACAGAGACCTTTTGGGGGGTTTTATTGACTTTTATTGCTGCCACTGAAAGCAAAAGTATAGTGTATGCAAATTACTTGTACTGCAGGAAATGTAGCTAAATTCAGTAGAAATTGTTAAAACTCACAGATATGAGTTATAAAATTTCAAAACCAGGTGATTGACTGGTATGTCTTGAAGGAGTATTAGGCAATGAACAGCTAACCTTTCAAGAGAAGTTATTTAATTTTCCAATTCTATGTCATTCAATTAGGAAAAAGTTTTTTCAAGGTTAGCTATTAATATAATCAAATAGGAAATTCAGACAAAACCCAGTTATTCTCAGATAGGACTTTGGTGTCATGCTCTTCTAAAGGTACCGAAGAAGTCAAGTTCACGAGTATGGATTATGGAAAGCAGGGCAGCACCTGACGTTGGGAATGACTGCTGGGGACAGAGTGATGCGGAAGGGTGTTTGGAGTCTGAACACGAGGAGGTGGAGATTGAAACGTAGGCTGTGATCTGAGGATGAAAATCTTATCAGTTACTAAAAATATTTTGTGACTCTCGTGATGTTATTAAGTGAATGGTGCCACGTACAAACAGGGACACTTTAGCATCAAGGATATTTGACACTACTCTAGCTGTTTATATTGACTCTGCACTTTTTCTTTCTCAGCATCTTGTCGTTGTCCAGTTTTTCTGTGTGGACTCCACAGCAGACCCAGAGAGTTAAATGATGAACAGAGTCCTGCCGATGCCCAGAGGGGCCTCCCTGCCTCCCCCTCCCCGCTTGGAGTTTCCCCTTGCTGCCTCCTGTAGCTAGTTTCAGTTTAGTCTGAAGAGTGATCCACTTTTCCTTTTCTTTCTCTTAGTCCTCACTATGGAATCTCATCAAAGACCTCAAAGCCGGGTGGTGAGAGGGGTACAGGGGAAGGGAGAGGGAGGGAGTGCTGTCCTCACACGTGGTCAGCCCTCAGACCGCCCTGTGACAGAGAAGATAACAGACCTCCGTCTTGCAGGTAAGGAATGGGACTCAGGCAGCCGGAGACGCTGGCCCGAGTAGTGCTGCTAGTGAGTGGACAGACTGCATGTGAGCACAGGCCAGCACAGCCCAGTCTCACCTCTTCCTTGTTTCAGGTTTTTGGTTTCTTAGTAACTCCCACTGGCTTGGTCAGAGTTTTCCAACACCGAATAACGAATCATTCATTGCAAAATATAATCAAGTGCTTGAACACTACTTCTCCTCCTGCTGTCTTCTGTGCTGATGGGGCTGGAGAAAGTGTGCACAGCCCCAGCTTTCCTGTCTCTAGGCCTTATTATAAACTCAGGTAAACTTATATCTTTCTTGTTTAAATGCAGCTAAACATTTAATTCAGATAAATAAGTAGATACCTAAGATGTGATTCTAAAATGAGATGAATTTTGCATATATGGCTTGTAAAAGGGAATGCTTTCAAATAACAACTGCAGCAATAATAATAGCCAGCACTTAAACGGTGCTGTGCAGGCATGTTCCGAGCATTGCGTGTGTGTGTGTGTGTGTGTGTGTGTGTGTGTGTGTGTGTGTGTGTGTGTAGCTAACCTTACTGAACCCTCATGACAACTCTGGGGAGTGGGTGCTGTTATTCCCACTTTGCAGATGAAGAAGCTAAAGCACAGCAGGGTTAAGTAACATGCTCAGGAACCTATGCCAACTGGCTTCCAAGTCCCTGCCCTTAACCACTTTACATATTAATATATTGCTTCTCAGGTTTATTTTACTTATTAATTTCAGCCTATAAGAAGAAAGCACCTATTTTCCTACAGGCGCCCCTCTGTGTGAATAGAGGTAGAACCCTGTCTAAGAACAAAATATCTTCAGTTCCTTTGGGAATCAAAGAAACGTATCAAAAGACCTAAAACTTGTTTTAAAATCATTACCTCTGTCTTAAGTGGTGCCTGATGAGGACAGTGAACTAGTTAGAGAACATTTGTGATTTTTTTGAACTTTAAGAATGTGGCTTGATTGCTTTGAAGGAAAGAAAAATGGTTTTGAAAAAGTTCTTGAAGATAATGATTCTACTTAGTTGTCACAGCTATGAGCCTTACAGGTTTCTAGTGGTCTTACATTCTGTGCTTTGGGGAAAGGCTTGGACATAGTAATCTCAAGCCATTATTTAGATTTGCTATTAACAAGCTGCCTGAGACATCCCTGAATACTTTTGGGATTTTCACTGCCTTCATCTTCAGTGAAGTTTGATGACCAGTCCCAGACTCTCATTCCCACCGATTTTCCTGAGTACAACGAACCACTAATTCCTATATAGTAAAGTACCGTGCTTGGTTGAAAAGAACAGTGGTGGACTGTACCAGCTTGAGCAGGAGAGGAGTCTGCAGGAAGGGTAAGCGACGGCTCACAGTGAGAAAGCCCAGGAGGATCAGTGTTGGGATGCAGCCACCGGTGTGGGCTTTGCGGAATAACATGCGTCTCTGGGACTCTCCCTCCAGAGTCAAAGGCTGGGGTAGTGGAATCAGACTGCGCAGGCCTTGGACACATGCTTGTGCTCTGCCTGTCAGGGCTCGGGGAGAGAAGTGTCTGCCTCTCGGGCCTTCTGAATGGAAAAGTGAGGTTCTGCGATGCAGCTTCCCTCTGCTGTCTTACAATAAAAGTGTTTACTCATTGTTTAAAGCATTCTCCAAATTAGTCTCCAGATTTTGTAATGGCATACTCCATCCTTAAGAAGTGTTTGAGCACACCCCAACATATCATAAATTATATATACCTACACAGCTATGCATTGTATAAACCGTAAAACATACCAGAGTACTATTTTAAAATGATGAGATACAAAATAAATAGAAATAAGTTTTAATATTTCTTCCCACATTACACGGTGGATCATTCTGAACCTTTGGCACGTGTGCACCTGCCTGATGACGTGCTTGTCCTCGTCCTCGTGGACCCAGGCCTTGCGCTGTCCTTGCCCCCTGTAATTACCTGTGGCTGGAGGCATGCGCACCCCTTCCAGCCTGGTCCCTAACAATCTCCTGCTCTTCCACTTGCAGATGAGAGCGTTCACTAGGGGACTCTGGGGACAAAGGAGACATTGAGATACAAGGCAGAAAGAGCCAGGGGGCTTGACGGGCCACGTAGGGCAGACGGCTCACCCCAGCTCACCCCGCTGCTGGCAACGATCAGTCGACTTAATAACATTCCTCTTGGGTGAGCCACTGAGATTTGGGTTTTTTATCTGTTACAGCAAGTAGGGGCATCCTAACCGATACAACTGTAAGTGGTTATTGTAAATAACCACACTCCCAATAATAGTAAATCAGTGACAAAAACAGTTCTCATCAAAGAATTTTCATGGTTTTCTTTATGTATAAACTAAAACAGTCTAGATTGCTCTAAGTCATTAAAATTCGATTTAACATTTTCTCACGTTGAATACCACTGAATATTTTATTTTTATATTTTTGGTTTACATATTCAACATTAAAAGTGCTCAACTACAACAGTAATTTATTACATAGAAACAGCAATTATTACAAAACAAGTATTAGGAATAGCAGAAGGTTTAAGACAGTTAAAGTATTAATGGAAAACATTTGGAACTTATTTAAAGAGTGTTTAAAGAGTAGCTTGTGAGTCAGACAGTAGCTATATTTTAAGTAACCTTAATTTTTTAAAGTAATTTAAGTAAGCTCATTCTTTTGCCATTCCTCATTTATATCGAGTGATTAAACTCATGAATTTGATAGTTACTTTTTTTTTGATATTTACTTTTTATAAACTAAAGACTAAAGCTAGTTGGTTGTCAGCTTTTAAAATACAGATTTCCTATGTACAGTTACTAAGAGTTTATTTCACTGGAGAACAGATTACATTGTAATATTTAACCCAAAACTCATGCAGTTAATCCAAAATAAAGGTAAACTTTTTTTCTTAGAATTGTATAACTTTTCCTGAATATAAAGTCAACATTCAAGAATTTTTTTCTGGTAACTAGAGCGGCAGAGAGGACAAGTATGGAAAGGAGAACTGTCTCCCAAGGAGAACTCCTCTAAAGCAAGAAGACACGTGTGGTGGAACATGTGTGAGCAGGACAAGAGAACCGTCTCTCGGGGACGCTGGTGCCTCCCCACGGCTGCAGGCTGACCGTCGCTGCCGAGGGAGAGAGGGGTGAGGCAGATGGAACACTCGCAGGTCTCCCGGTGAAGAGCCTGCAACACAGAGAAGTGACTGTGACGTGTGGTTATTGTGTCACCAGGATAGAAAGCTATTAAATGAGAATTATGTTCCAGGAGACATGAGTCTTCTAAAACTGAAGGAGGTTCATTCTATGTTGAAATAACATCAATCACATGCAGTCTATACTCTGTTACTCTTGTGAAACGTGGAAAGGACACTAATCCACCTGTGGTAAGCAATTTTAAAACAAAAATACGTTCTAATGCTGAACATTCATGATATATATGTTCTTTTAATTAAGCCATCAGTAGTAGCACTTTTCAAATACTTGACTCTATGTAACTACTAAACTTTTAAATTTTTCCTAATTTCATGATCTTTTCAAGTAAGTTTTCCCTCTGTCCTGGCTTTTCAGTCATCTCAGAGTCTTCTTTTCTTCCTTGGCTACTACAGATGCAAGAGGGCAGGCTGGAACTTACAGGAGCACTTTCTGGGAAGGGGGTGTGCATGGTAGTCTTTCCCTTTGGTGTTTTCACTGTTCACAGAGTGGCATCGGCCAACCAGAATTTCCAACTGAAGGGACCTTGGCAGTCATCCCAGAGCTCAGAACGAAGGCCCAGGGCCCCCCCCCCCCGCTGGTGCAGGCTCCCCCCGAACCAGTCCTGGAGAAGCTGCTACCCTCCCTCCCTCGCACACCCTCCCTCGCACACTCTGGTGGCTGTGGCTGGTTCCATTTACTGACCAGGCAGCCAGTCCACAGCCTACCTGCATTTGGATTTTCTGCCAGTCCTCTTCTGTGATCTCACGGCCACACTTTTCTTCCAACTGCTGAAGAACACTTCGATTTATGGCCAGGCAGCGATCGATTTCTGAAAAGAGCTCTTCTATGTTGGTGTCGTAGGAGCACAGTATGCGGTGACTGATTTCTGTGAACTGAAGAGGACAGAGGGTCAGGCTCACATGCTGAGCTGGGGATTCTCGGTGCAGGTGGGAGGGAAGCACTGTCTTGAGCCTGACCATCTACTTCGCTAACTTTCCTCAAGTCTCCATCTTTCAGTAATTACTTATCAGGGAAATAAACATATTGCTATTTTACTTAAAACTATAAACCCGAATAATCTACCAGGACAGATTATCAAAAGAACCCCTATCTGGGGGGCTTCAGAATAAGGCACCCTGGCATACTGAGTATTTTACGGAAGGAATGTACCTTCCTAAAGGGATCTGAGACATGGCAGGTGCAGGAAGGATGGTCTGAGCTCCCCTCACTGGCCCTCCTCCCCTGAGGCAGGCCACGAGACCTGTGTGCGAGCTGGGGCTGCCTTCCCTGTACCGGGCGGGGTGGGGGTGGTGGTGGAAGGGCCCAGGGGCATCTGAACGAGCAGGCCTTTGACTACCTGTAGCTCACTGCCTTCGACCAAGGTGTCCTCGTCAAACCTAGCATAACATAATGCTCAGCTTTAACTGTTTCTTTAGGTCTTCGTTTCCTTATGAAGGCTTTGTGTCACGCAAGACTTACATTAAATAAATTTGTATACTTTTTTCTTGTTAATCTGTTTTGTATTAGTATAATACCCAGGGCTGCAGCTGAGAATTTAGAAGGGTAGGGGAAAAAGACATACGTTTTCCTTCCCTGTGGTTTACTTGGATGTAAGCCTTGAGTGTTAGCAGGGAATGCATTTGAAATTAAAAACTGAGAGGAGAGAAGAATTAGAATTTTGCAAAATTAGCTACACTGTCATCCTGCTCTGGCACCGTTTATTCTGACTTTCAGGAAGAACTGTCGTTGCATACGCCACAGTCTCCCAGTGCTACCACCAGGCGTTTGGGAACCAGAGTTGGCTCCTAGCTTTTTGCTTGCTAGTGCCTTCCTACTGTGGCTGCAGATTGTGAATTATTATAGCATGACCATAAAAAAGGAAAATTCCAGAGAATTATTGCTTTTAACTCACTCACTCTGCTTTTCTCACTGAGCTCTAAAATCATAATTTGAAGATCCCGATTGCCTGAGGACCTTACCAGTCTCTTTACTTAAGCAGATGCAATAAATTTATGGCTGTAGGTTCCCTAGGTACAGAACAGATCTTTAAGACTTATCTTAAAATTCTGATTTCACAGCTAGCATAGATACGGAGACAGCATATTACATTTTATCTCAAATATATGAAAAGTTTGCTCTAAAAGTATTGTCTTTAAATATAGTCTCTAATGTTCCTCCAAACTCAGTTCTTTTTATAAAGTTATACATATGTATATATACATTTTTTTAATTCAGGGGGGTACAAATGTTTTTGTTATATAGATACCTTGTATAATGCTTAAGTTGGGGCTTTTAGTGTGCCCATCACCAGAATAGTGTTCCTTATACATCATAGGTAAGGTTTTACCCCTCACCCCTCCCAACCACCTGCTTCTTGGTTTCCAATGTCCTTTACGTCTCTTTGTGCCCGTATGTGACCATCATTTAGCTCCCAATTATTAGTGAGAACATGTAGTATTTGCTTTTCCATTCCTGAGATACTTCACTTAGGATAATGGTCTCCAGTTCCACCCAAGTTGCTGCAAAAGACATTATTTCATTCCTTTTTATGCCTGAGTAGTACTCCATGGTGTACGTGTGTGTGTGTGTGTGTCTATACACACACACACACACACACACACACACACACACACACGCGCACATATCACATTTTATTTATTTCTTTTTGAGACAGAGTCTCACTTTGTTGCCCGGGCTAGAGTGAGTGCCGTGGCGTCAGCCTAGCTCACAGCAACCTCAAACTCCTGGGCTTAAGCAATCCTACTGCCTCAGCCTCCCGAGTAGCTGGGACTACAGGCATGTGCCACCATGCCCGGCTAATTTTTTTTTATATATATATTTTAGTTGGCCAGATAATTTCTTTCTTTTTTTTTAGTAGAGACGGGGGTCTCGCTCTTGCTCAGGCTGGTACATTTTCTTAATCATAAATTGATGGGCACTTAGGTTGATTCCACATCTTTGCAATTGTGAATTGTGTTGGGATAAACATTTGAGTACAGGTGTCTTTTTGATAAAATGGCTTCTTTTCCTTTGGGTAGTGGGATTGTGGGATCAAATGGTGGGTCTACATTTATTTCTTTGAGGAATCTCCATACTGTTTTCCACAGAGGTTGTACTAATTTGCAATCCCACCCACAGTGTATAAGAGTTCCTTTCTCTCTGCATCCACACCAGCATCTATTGTTTTGACTTTTCATTAACGGCCATTCTGGCAGGGGTAAGGTGGTATATCTCATCGTGGTTTTAATTTGCATTTTCTTGATGATTAGTGATGTTGAGCATTTGTAAATGTTTGTTCACCATTTATCTATCTTCTTTTGAAAAACTTTTGCCCACATTTTAATGAGGTGGTTCCTTTTTTCTTGCTGATTTGAGTTCTTTTTCTGTAGGTTGTCTGTTTACTCTGTTGATTATTATAAAGTAATATATTTTTGATACAAAAAGATTGAGAAAAGCACAATGATTTTATGACAAATGAACTAACTGGAAGATCACTGGTTGGTTGTCGGAGGGCATGCTATCTATCGCCTCCTGATGGCATAAACAGGAGTTGTTAGGATGAGGCAAAATGAAGACTTTTCTGCCACGATGCATGTATCTGTAGTGTGATTTAGTTCACATGTGATTAGTAAAATGGACTGTGCCTATGTAATGTAAAAATTACAGAGATTTTTTCCCCCCACTATCTTCATTTTTGTGCCATTAAAAAGTAAGAGTTGCTAACTGCAATGTAGCATAACATGATACTCTTCAGCCTGTTTTCTTCCTCTTGACTAAGTCTGGCCACAGACTACAATTTGGAAATGTTTAGTATGTGATTCACTCTTATCTCTGTGAATTTTAAAATTTTAACCTCCGTAATTAGGAACGTTCAAGCTTTCTATATATAAGCCCTTCCTTCAAGATGGCATCATCCCTTTCCTAAAAAGGTAAAGTCTTGTATTTATTGTATTACTTATTAGAAATGTAATGTGTCTTAAACTTTAGTAGGGTGTTTGTTAAGATAGTGATTGTTTTTGTTAATGTTTTGCTTATAGAGTGTACAGGTTTTATATTGTTTGCTCCAACCAATTTCCCATAAGTCTTGCATGACTTTTTAGGAACATACACATTAGCAGAAATGCTTAGATAGATAATTGAGATCATGGTTACAATTTTAAAAGTCTAGAAGTCACTCTCTTTGGATAGGCTGAGAAGGATGAATAGTTTCATGGGTTTCAATTAAGTTGTAAAGATCTGGATTTATCAGATTTAGGAGGAAAAGAATTCATATGAGAAAAGACTGAAAACTTTAGAGCATGGGTGGGAGCAGAGTGAATAATTTTTATTCTAGAGTTCTAGGATAAGGACTATATTTGATTTTATTATTTTTCTCTTCCTGATCTTCTCAAAGGGGTATATGACATACTTATTAAAAAACTTTTGCATAATAAAATTGTCTTGAGAATTTTCTAAAGGGTAAGCCTTAGGGGACACTCTAGATCAGCACAGTCCAGGAAAAATACAGTGTGAACCACAGATGTGATTTTAAAATTTCTAGTAGTCACATTAAGTTTCTTAAAAGGTGAATTTTAATATTTTATTTGACCAAATACCCAAAATATTGTCATTTGAACATTTATCAACTGAATAAACTATTAATGAGATATTTAATATCCTCTTCCCCTATTAAGTCTTTGAAATCCATTGTGTTTTGTATACTTAGAACTTAGAACACTTCTTAATTTGGACTGGCTTCATTTCCAGGACTTGTGGCTTGTGGTGACCTGTGTGGATAGCAGGGCTCTGATGTCTCAGGAGGACACACACTGTGAAGGTCTGTATCGTTATTTTTATTTTTTATTTTTTTTGAGACAGAGTCTGACTCCGTTGCCCGGGCTAGAGTGCCGTGGCATCAGCCTAGCTCACAGCAACCTCAAACTCCTGGGCTCAAGCGATCCTCCTGCCTCAGCCTCCCGAGTAGCTGGGACTACAGGCATGCGCCACCATGCCCGGCTAATTTTTCTATTTTAGTAGAGACAGGGTCTTGCTCTTGCTCAGGCTGGTCTCTAACTCATGACCCCAAGCGATCATCCTGCCTAAGCCTCCCAGGGTGCTAGGATTACAGGAGTGAGCCATTGTGCCCGGCCAGTCTGTGTCATTAAAGAGTGACCACTGATGGTGTCCGAGGCATGAAGAGGCAGCTCATTCAGAGCCACACCAATAGCTTCTTAAAAAAAAAAATGAATGACTGGGTTGTGACAGTGATGATCATCACCTGACCTTCTTGCTCTCTTGGCTGTCTTTCCTCAGCACAGAGCTGGCTCCAGAAGTTGGTGTCTCCCCCAGAAATTACGTTTCCCATTCCCCCTTGAGTCTAGGTGGGGCCACGAGAAATAGTTCGTCCAAATGGAAATGGCTGGGGTCTTCTGGGTGGACACACAGGTCTCTGAGGCCCAGTGGGTGGCAGGGCAGACGCCCCGTACGTCAGCACGCTGCTCGCAGGCGGGAGCACCTGCACTGCCATGGGAGAGGCCCCGCCTGTTTGCAGTCGTTGAAATTTGGGGGTTATTTGATTCAGGAGTTAGAAGGATCCTGATTCAGTGGTTAAATCTGTTTCACGGAATTGGTCTGGATACAAAAGGAAAATAGTGAAATGCATTAGGCCCATCAGACACTTACAGACATTGATATGTGTGAATGGGGAACACACATTCCTGATGGCTTATCAGGAATGCAAGCTTTCACTCGTCATTTGGAGAGCAATAGAATCAATGTAAAAGCCACAAATAATTTATGTATGTATATTTCCCCCTGTATCTGTGTGTGTGTACAATATACATGTATCCCCAGGATGACAGAAGAATCCCAACTGTCCTGATGTTACAAGAATGAACACTTGCAGCTTGAGATAAAACTTTCAAAGACAGCATCACACAGGACTGTTTAAAGTACTTTCTCCATCAAATGCCTTAGATGGAGGAGAGCTGATAGGCTCTGAACAACTGTGCTGGGTGACTCACAAGTGGCCCTATTGATGACTAAGACCCTGAGGGCCAGTGTTGAACGTTGTCTTACCCAGGTGTGCCTCCTTCTGCCTTAAAGTGCCGCTGTAGCATGCACATTCTATTTCCTTCATTAGTGTGTTGGTTCCTGGGGCCAGGAGTGTTGTTGTTAACACTGACAATACACTCTGTTTTTAAGGGTTTTCCTATCTGTCATCACATTGCACCTTCAGATCCTCTCAAGAGCTTAGTACATGCTTGGGCGGTAGGTGGTTGTTGAAAATAGACTTGTTGGTGTTGCAAATACAAATACCAAATAAAGCTGGGGGAGGGTAGACCTCAGTGCTTAATACTCCAGTCTTAATGGTAATTGGTGTAATGTAGCCAAAAAGCAAACAAATGCTTAGGATATGTTATATAAGGATTCTATACTCAGACTTTGATTCTGTAAATGATAACCTAGTATAGCAGACTGATATTCCTTTGGTCACATTGCACAGGTTTTGTTATGTATTTTTACTATTAACTCAATACAAAACAAATTTTTCTAACTTCCATTATAATTTTTTCTTTGACCAATAGGTTATTTAGAACTGTTTCTTAGTTGCCAAACATGGGAGGTATTTCTAGTTTTTTTATTTAAAAAACTTTTAGAGGCAAGGTCTGTCTCACCCCAGCTGAAGTGCAGTGGCTCGATCACAACTCACTGTAAACTCCAACTCCTGGGATTAAGGGATCCTCCAGCCTCAGCCTCTCAAAGTGCTGGGATTACAGGCATGAGCCACTGTGCTTGGTCTTGTTTTTTTTTTTTTTTAATTTTTATTTCTAGCTTAAATGCAATATGGTCATAGTCTACATGTCTTACGTTTCATAAACTATGATGAAATTTGCATTATGGTCAATTTTTATAGTACATAAAAGTGCATGTAGTGCATATACTAGGAAAGAGTATGTGCACTACACTTGCTGGTGTGGTATTCTATGTCATTATCTCTAATAATGCCTTTGCTTTAGAATCTATTTTGTCTGATATCAATACAGCAGATTTCTTCTGTAGAGAGTTTATATATATATTATATATACACAATTCTTATGTTTTCATACATTTGTTCCAAGTAACACACATAATTTGATTTTATTTTTTTACTGGAGTCCAATTCGTGTAATTACTGACACAGTATAAACTATGCATTCATCTTATTTGGGTTTTCTATCTGTCCTACCTTGGTTTTTGTTTTATTTCTGTTTTTCAATTAAAATTTTCTATTTCTTTTCAATTAAAAATTTCTATTTTTTCTCTTTACTACTTTGAAAGTTAAAACTGTATTTTTATTCTTTTAGTCATAATTCTAGAAATGCATATGAAAGTCTAAATTAATTGTACTTTTATCCCCTGAAACAATATAAGGATCTTAGGGTACTTCAATTTTCCTCTCCTGATTTGTGTTACTTTGTCACGTATTTAAGCTCTTTTAACCTGTGAGACATTATTATTCTTGTTTGGCAAACTCAGTGTCTATTAGATATACCCACATTTTTACCGCTTACACCTCAGACTTCCCATCTGGGGCCATTTTCTTTCTGCATGAAATACATCCTTTAGAATTTCCTTTAATGAAGACATTCTAGTGGCAAACTCCTTTTGTCTGTATGAAATTGTCCTTTCGCCTCTGTTGTTGAGCGCAGTTTCATGTGGCACGCAGAGTTCCAGGCTGACGGCTGGGTGTCTTCCTGGATGCTGAGGGGTCATTCCTGGTCTCCCTGCTCCTGCTGCTCCCAAAATCCACCTGGTCCCAGTGTTGCTCCTTGGACATCGTCTATCCTTGTTCTCCGGCTTCTAAGATCACTGAGAAGTGTCCTTTCCTAATCTTAATCACAATGGAGTTCACAGAGCCTCTCCGCTTTAAGCCATTGCCTCCGTCCCACACGTTCTGCTCCCCTCTGAATCCCAGCAACTCCACAGAACCCTGCCAAGTCCTTTTTTTAGGAATGTCACTTCACAGAACCACCTACGCTGAAAACGATGGCCCAGAAGGACGGGAAATAGAGGGCAGCCGAGAGTTCCTTCCCTGGAGGCCTTTCTCATCAGTGAGCTGCAGGTTGGGCTCGCAGCAGAACGTGTGACAAAAGTGAAGGGAAACAGCAGGGCCTGTTCCGCATTCCAGCTGTTCCGGTAAGAATGCAATGCGTGCGTGCCATGAAGTAGGAAACACAAACTGTAACTCTGGTGATTCCACGTATGCATTAAATGCTCTTATATTTGCACTTAAAACAGGTATCATATAGTATATCAGGATGAATGGTAAAATTCATGCTAATAATTTTTTTCTTTGCTTATAATAATATGAAATAGCAAATAAAAAATAACATGCTAACTGGAAAGAGAGGCCACAGGAGAAAGGACAGTTTTATAGTTTTAGTACCTTTAATGGTACTTTTCCTATTTTTTTAGGCATGGTCTGTTTTTTCATTTTCATGGCACTGGGCGTTGCTCTTCCTTCCCATCACCCGGAACAAGGCAGTCGACCCCTAGGTCTGCCCCAGCGCCAGCTGCCCTCAGCTCAGCGGCTGGCAGCTGTTCTAGACCTTCCCCCTGCAGCAGAGCCAGCCGGCGCCCCCTCTGTGGGGAGTCCCCTGCAGGGGCCCTGTGTGGGGGGTGCCGAGGCACAGGGTTCCTGCAGCCCCCACTTCTCACACCTTTATCAAAACTGCCGCCGCTGCCTCTGGAAATGCTCCCTCCTGCCCCCCAGCTTCGGTCTCCTCCATCAAACCCCCTCTTCCTCCTCTATTCCCTTTCTCCGCTGACCTCACACCCCCCGTGGCTGGACACCCCATCAGCTGAGACCCGGACCCCTGAAATCCCGTGCGGGGCTGCACACCTCCCCTGCCCCCTGTGTGCACCTTTCAGACCCGCCTGGACAGACCCTGCCAGCCCCGGGACTGCCCCTCGCTGCCGTCCTCCCTTCCTGGTCCAGGGCCGGTTTGCTAGCTTAGGCCCAAATCTTGGCAGGCGACCTTTGGCCCTCTCTGTCCCGCAAACCCCAGATGTGACTCATCGGCAAGTGCTGTGGGTCGCTTCTAAACACCCCCGGTGGACACCGCGCCTCCACGGCGCCCTCGGGGGTGCACGGCTGGCTCTGCCCCTGCCCAGCTCCCGGCGCAGGCCCACTCCGCCTGCTGCCCTGCAAGAGCCCCGGAGGCTGCGGACCAGACCCCGCAGGGCACAGGTGTCTTGCTCCCAAGTACCCACCAGCCCGGCCCGCCCCGCAATCCCCGCTCCGCAGCCGACAGCCCTACGGGGCCGGGCGCGCTCCCTCCGGTTTGGTTTCTGTTCCGATTTCTCCTCCTCAGCAGTCGCCACCTGATTTAAAACACTTCACTCTCCACTTGACTCTCTATCTCCTTCCTCTCTTCATATTTTTCTTCCTGGCACTTAATTACTTCTTGAAAGTTTTAACAAAATGTTTTATTTATTGCCCCCGCCCCCCGAAGGCAGGGTGCCCTGGCAGCAGGAACCAGCAACCTGGAGTGAACGAGGGCGGCCGAGGCCGGCGGAGAAGAGCTGGTGAGTAGCCGCTCAACTCCTTGTCAGGCCTTACTGGAAATGAAGTTTTGCAAAGTACAAAAACTTTTTGCAAAGTGCCAGTCCAGGAGAGCAGTTTACATGGACCCGTAATGCTGTTTCCCACAGTTAAGGCTAAGTTATATTTCAATATTCATTTGCCTAACAAAATATCATTTTCACACTTATTAGCAATTACTACTTTTTTCTTCCTTAATTTAAAAGAAATTAAAAGCATTTCTTGAATGAGAACAATTCCCTTTACAAGCAATGGTGGTAAAAGACTGTTAAAATAGATTTTATTCATCTAAACTAAATTTATTTAAAAAAAAAATTTTTTTTTGAGACAGAATCTTGCTCTGTCACCCAGGCTAGAGTACAGTGACATCATCATAGCTCACTGCAACCTCAAACTCCTGGGCTCAAGTGATCCTCCTGCCTTGGCCTCCAAGGTGCTAGGATTACAGGTGTAAGCCACTGTACTCAGCCTAAACTAAGTAATTTTAACTTTAATTTACCACTTACAGGTTTTGCACAGTGAATGACAAAAAGGATGAAAATTTCCAAAGGGGCTGTGTTTTAAAATAGTTTGGGAATTGCCTAGCTACTATTTCAAGGGCACTGTGCTAGCCTGAGGATCACAGATGACAAACACTTGTCCCTTTAACAAGGATCTGTCTCCCAATTAAGCAGGAAAAAACAATGTTGACAATCTAAGATGCTGCCTGCTGTAGCAGAGGACTATAAGAGACAAAGGGAGCAATAAGGAAGGGGTGGAATTTGACAGGCTTCTCAGGAAGTTGCACTGGAAGGGACTCTGGGCAGAGGGGGCAGGGAGTTGGGAGACCTGGGGAAGGAAGGAGTGGGAGAGGCGATGAGCGTGCACAGGGAAGAAAGGAGTGCACAGGCAAGGGGGGTGGCACACATGTCCCTGAGGACCATAGCAGCGTTGGTGTGTGTGCCCTCTCAGACACTTCACCACGAACTTCCGATGGCCTCTCAACTATCTATAGGTACCACCCTTTCTTGTCACTGCTTTCCTACATGAATTTTATGATCTGGCCAAACTTGTTTATTCAGCTCAATGAGCAATGCTTATATTTTTTTGATCCCTTGACTTCATTCATATGAATGACTGCTGGAAATTCTGCACGTGCATCCCCGTGTACTTGGGCTGGAAGTGATTCCTCTCTTCTCTGAACTCTCATAGTGCACTTCTGGCCCTCCTTCATTTGACAAGTATCACTGGCTGGCAAGTGTTATCTTTTTCCTGTGTGCATTTCTTATCTCCTGAATGAGTTCCTTAGATTCAGGGAAGCACTGATTCATCTTTGTAAGGCCCTTAGCGTCAATAAAAAGTTTTGACTTTAGGGTTGCAATAGATTAGAAATGAGGACAAATACGTGTCCCAAATGTACCTATTCTAAAGGAGTGCAACAGAAATCTATTTGAGGCGATCAAAAACAAACAAACAAAAAAAGACAAAAGAAAAAGAAAACAAAAAACAAAAAGGACAATGCCTGTCTAGAATGATTTTGAAGTTACTTCTGGTGTCAAAATTCAATAAAACATCAACATTTAGCTTATAATCATAATATTGACGTTAGCTTATTAGTAAATATACTGAAAATTGTTCAGTATACACTTAGGGCAAATTTCTAAAAGTGAAATGATATGACTTCTTATTTTTATTCTAAGTTAGCAAGGTGATATTTTTAAAAGTCAAATCAACATTTATTGACTAGCTATTGTAGTCAATTCAAAGTAATATCCGAAGTGCAGCTACTATCAAATATTTTGAAACGTTGAATTTGTTCAGTGTCTTTCTTCTCTTATTTACTCCCTTACTGGTCACGTGGGCTGATGACCTGAGCAACTGAAACGGTGAAAACTGGCAGAAAAAAACTGACAACTGAGTTCTAGCTTTTAAACTAATGGATGGTTAATATTATGAATTCTACAGAAACAGACAAAATATATAAAATTCTTTAATTTTAGGAAAAAAGTCTTAAAATATTTTTTCCTTTTCAGCCTCATATTTCTGATAGATAACTTGGATAAATTAAGTAACTAAGAGTTCAAGTTATTGATATGTAAGGCAATTACTGGTCATTTACTAGTAACATACTGGCTAAACATTAAAAAAATATATACCAACAAAAGTACCCAGGTGAACTTTGTCTACCCAAGAGGCCTTTTTAAGTGATCCATCTTGATGTCAGCAAATTGCTTACTAATGTGTTGACTTATGGCCACCCTCAAAAGCAAAATGAAAAGCCTGGAATTTACAGCATATCAATGAATCAGTTGATAAGCTTTTACTGGTTTAATATCCTTCCAGTCTTGCTGCTTGGAGCCACTTGAAGTTAGCAACAGAATGTTTGCCATCTCTATGTGATAAAGGAAGTCAAAGGACTAAACAAACTTTAAGACCATTATGCTGTTTGGTGAGATGTAAATGAAAAAAGTCAGAGAAATCTCCTGCTGGAGGGTGTGGGAGCGGGCAGCCCCTAAAGTCAACCCCAGCATCTGACAAATCACTAACCCCACTTTTTAAACAATGGTTAGGACTTTTAGCTGGGTGGAGATAATATAATGCATTTGAAAAGTTTTAATTGCAGCAATAAAAGACCATACCTCAATTATATGACATATGCTAGCAGCATTTCTAGATAAGGATCAAAGGCATTCAAGGACCAATCACTGCATTCTGGGCAACACTTTGGGCTTTGGGTACACACTGGTGGTAGGTATTAGCATAACAGCTTTAGTGACCTTTCCAGGCCTCTTTGATCTGAGTTTGTCAAAACTTGAATGAATAAGTGTACGAGGACTACTGTATTATCCCCAGACAACTCAAATACCCTCTCTGACAAAGGCATTTCTTACCGAATTTTAATTCTCTAACACTTACTTAAGGGTACAAAACTCAACATTTGACCTTTTCAATTCTTACCAGAAGACTGCAATATAGTTAAAAGAACATACATTGTGGCACTACATCACTGCTGTGATCCAGTTTTGTTAGGAATGTGTCAATGATATTTTAAAGCAAGGAAAATTTGTGAAAAATTCTCCGTGTATGTAAGCATTCCTATTTGTAGAAAGATGATCCCTGCATTTTATTAACACCCAATAGGATGCATGAAAACTAAAGAAAAAACTTCATGAACTCCTCCTGTAATAGAGGAGTGAAAATACAAGACCACAATTCCTTTATAAGTAAAATAGCTTAATTTATAAAAATAGAATGGCCTGAGCTAATCTAGAGTATTAAAAACATATCCGTCCTGGTGAGATCTTAAAACATAAACGAAACAAACACTTCCTAATAAATCATGTCTAAAAACATTAAATTGACTGCGATCCCTCGCTGCCTTTCTTTCTAATGATTAGACTTCTTTTTTCCCTGAGGTAACTTATCTTTGACCTAAACCAGTGGTTCCCAAGTGTGGCAAAGAAGTTTTCACTTATCTGCCAGCAAAGGAAAAGAAAGTCAAGTCAGCCGAGTGAGATTTTGAAAAGCTAAATGTCTGCAGTGTAAAGGGATATCCTTTAGTGTGTGGTCAGGTACTTTCTACTTTCCTGGTGCTAAAATAGTCTTTCTTTTATGAAATGGTTCTGATGGTATAGGGTAGTGGTGTTTTCTCAAACTCTTAGTAAAATAAAAAGTTTTAAAAGTTGGCAATGACTTTGTTGGAGCCCCAGATTTCTCTTGCAGTTCTGCAGACTCGAAAAGTCTGAAACCCAGTGAACACAGAATTTGAAATGGGTTATTGGGGAGAGAAGGGAGAATCAGTTACAACTTCTTGATTGTATTGACTAATGGAGGTAGTGGATCCAATATTGATCTGTCTTTAACTTAGGAGCATGTCACATGACTTATTTCTCCTAGTAATTTGCAATTTCATTTTTTTAGATTAAAAGTAAAATGAATTTGCATTAATTTAACATTTACCAATAGTCTGTATGGAGATGCAGCTTAGAAATGTAGCTGGAGATTTTGTATGTTACTCCCAGAATTAAAAACTATTGTTGTTCCATAGACAATTATGAGTTTACCATATTGGATGTTGTTAATTATTACACATTTTGCTTTGAAAAATTTTCAGTTTCTAAGATTCAAACATTAGAGCTCGATAATAGTTCACTGATGTACAGTTCCATGCACATTTAAGTCTGGGGCGGGTGATGAGGTCTGTGTGGACATACACGTAGGTGGCTTCCCATACTATGTAGAAAAACCTAGCATTTCTGGAATGTTGCTGACTATATTACAAAGCTAGTCTTTCACTCACAGGAGCCTTGATAAAGTCATTGTTCATTTTGGCTTTGGAATTTATTTATTTTTAATGGATATATTACTAGGAAACCTATAGACATTGATTCATCTGAAGCTGGTCTTTATTTTAGTACATATTTTTAGCTCTGAAGAACTTTCAGAAGTATAAAGTAAGAATGAGAAAATGTAAATAAATAAAAAAAAGATGAGGGCCGGGCGCGGTGGCTCACACCTGTAATCCTAGCACTCTGGGAGGCTGAGGTGGGTGAATCGCTCGAGGTCAGGAGTTCGAGACCAGCCTGAGCAATAGTGAGACCCCCGTCTCTACTAAAATAGAAATCATCTGGCCAACTAAAAATATATATAGAAAAAAATTAGCCGGGCATGGTGGTGCATGCCTGTAGTCCCAGCTACTCGGGAGGCTGAGGCAGTATCGCTTAAGTCCAGGAGTTTGAGGTTGCTGTGAGCTAGGCTGACGCCACGGCACTCACTGTAGCCGGGGCAACAGAGTGAGACTGTCTCAAAAAAAAAAAAAAAAAGAAAAAAAGATGAAAAAATAAGGATGAATATAATAAGAAACTGAAGCCTGAGTTGAGAATGCAAGACCAACAGTTACATTTTTATTTTAAATATCTTAATCTGTGATTTATAGACTTCTAGAGGCATACATAGCCTCATTCTACTTACAACCTTATGTTAAACAAAATATTTTTATAGGTATTTAAAGAAAAACAATTCAAACTTTTTTTTACTGAAGTGTTTGTTTCTTGATTAAAATAATAAATTCTGTTTCTATAGTTAGAAAAAATGATATTTAGTTATTTTTGTAAAGCAGTGAGTACTGTTAAACTAGATGACAGAGTCGTGTATGAAGGCACTCCGTGGGGCGTGGCTACTTTCTTTACTAGCACAGGGTGTGTGGCTGTACGTTTCACGTTTGTTTGTTATTAACCTATTCTAGTTTTGAACTGTAAAACCTTTATTCTACTTACATGATTATATCTTTTAAAAGGCACAGGAAAGTGACTGCAACCCCTAAATGCTAATATGTGTTACATATATGCAAATATTCCACGTTTACCAGAAATTCAAATAAAGATGATCACTTTGCCTTGTTAACAACACAAATGACCACCTAGTGTGTTCTTGCCACATAGTTCTGCAGACCGGCCTTTAGAAATGAGTGACAGCCACTGCAGCCTCACTCCCGCAGGGTCCCACGGGAAGGAAGCCGGGCTCCCAGGCTGCCCCGCGGCTCCCCTGCATGAGTGCGGGCAGGAAGTTGTCGGCCTGACTCTCTTCATTTCACTTAAAAAATATTGAAATGTTTAATCCATGGGGAACTTTTTTGGCCATGTGGTATAAAGTAATGCTCTTTATTCCCCCTCCACGTGAATGGACTAAGTTTCCCAATTTAACTGATTTTCCTCAAATAATTTTTTCTCCGCTGATGGGAAATATCCCCGACTGTATGCTAAGAATTCCCATATGCCGAGATGTGTGATTGCTACTGTTTCATCAATCATTTGTCTGTTATTTCACAAGCATCTTAGCTGACAAATTTATATATTTTGATATCTAACAAAGCTGTTCTACCTCGTTGACCTTCCTTTTAAAAAAATTATTAGCTCTTCATACTTCTTTAAATAAACTTTAGAATTAACCTGAAAACTCCAAATGCATGTTCTTTGGGAATTCGAAACTACATTAAATTTATATGAGGAAAATGGATATTTTTTACTCATATCCAACATAAAATGTCAACTATTTTATTCAAGTTTTTTATTTCATCAGAAAAACATGTTTTCTTATCAGTATCTTGCACATTCCTTGTTAAATTTGCTTTTAGGTATTAACTATTATGAAAGTGATCATTTCCCATCATATTTTATATCAGATTATTATTGCTATACAGAAAGTGACTATTGCATTTTTATCTTAAATTTGAACATCTTCTAATAGTTTACTTCTAATAATTTTTCAAATGATTTTATGCACTTTAAATCCATATATAAAACATATGGGTTTATATAATATATATTTTTGTGTGTTATATATATTTTGTTTTCTTGTGTTATTGCATTGGCAAGGATTGGCCAAAGTGTGATGACAGTTGAGTAGCCTAGTTTTGCATTTTTAGGGTTTCATTTTCTAAAACCATCTGTTTTTAGTTTCTGATACATAGTCTTTATTATGACAAGGATATTTCAGTCTAGTTCTAGTTTGCCAACTGTCATTATTAGGAATTGCTATTAAATTTTATTTAATATCTTTTCAGTAAAAATTAAGATACTCATATAATTTTTCTCATTTTATACTTTAAATTTCTTTCCATGTTTGCTATTTTAACAGGAAATAATTTTAATTATATTTTCAGATTTAATGGCATCAAGTTGTATATAACATTCTTGTATAATTTAAAAATGAGTTCCATTTATATGGGAACACCTCCATTTCTGCATATCTGCAGAAGACCAATGTCACAGCTCAAGGCAGGCAGAGAGAAAGGGAGGGAGAGAGTGAGTGAATCCCCTTCCTCAGCCTGTTTATTCTTTCTAGGCTCTCAAAGTGTTGGATCTTGCCCACCCACACTGGGGAGCTGAGTCTGCTGATTCAAATACTGATCTTATCTGGAAACACCCCCCAGAGACATACCCGGAAATCATGTGTAACCAGATAATCTGAGCATCCCTTCCTTCGCCCAGTCGAGTTGACACAGAAATTAACCATCCCACCTAGGTAATGTTAAATTCAATAACCTAGTTCAATAGTCTTTCAGATTTATTAAACACGTTGGCATTTTAAAGCTGTAGATTGAAATTATAGAATAACATTTCCTAGAGCATTCCTATAGCTAAGAAAATGAGTTTTATCAAGTTGGAAAGGTAGAAAAAAATTATCAAATTTAAGACTCATTCGATAAATGACTAAGGTGTGTTCTGTATCATAAAGGACAGCCTTTGAGTTGTCTTAATACAGCATAGCATATACACATGTAAGGCGTGTGCCCATACAGACAAGGAGGAGAGTATGCCTACTGCTAATACACTATCTTGCAAGAAACTCACTCTTCATTTAAGATGAAGTTTGAGTTTATAGATTTCAAATGTTTATGGCCAAATGGGATAAGTGAGCAAGAGTGAGGTATGAAGGAACTGCAGAGAAGATTTCGGAAACTAGAAGAGATCTGGGAATTCTTGAATTTCAGAATTAATAAGAATTGAAAGCAGAGAAAATTGTATGATGCCTATTTATGTAACAAATTATGAGTATTACCTATGATCTGAGTTTATGTATATCCTGCCTCTCCCCACCCCCATACATGAAACTAAATGAGGCAAGATTACCTTCGGCAGATAAGAAAGTTACTAGTATTTAATGTGGCAGTTATTTATATGTAAAGAGGTGCTAATATATACAACCCATCATGACTTGTAACATTAATTTAGTGGGTCAAGCAGTTTGGAAATAAAATAGAACAGAAATTATCACAGTGTGGTGCACGTGGTAAGAGTTAGTTTTGTTTTGTGAAAGTTTTATTTCTGTGAAATGTATGTATATGCTGGGTCATTGTATAGAACATATTTCTTATTGTGGGTTGAGGCAATGTCTGAAGGCCACTGCTCTACAGAACTTGTAGAGTTTGTTCTCAATACCCACCTTCCCCAACACCCCTGCAAAAAAAAATTCTGATCTGCTTATCAATTTCTTCTTAGATATTCAGCTTAAGTGAATTAGCTATCCAGATTTTCTGGTACCATCTTCAAAGGCCCCAAAGGAAAAAGCAAATTTGTAGCATATAAGCTCAAATATAATTTACACTTCCATTCTTTCTCTATCTCTTGAGTAGTATTGTTTCTACAGACAACAGAGGTTTAACCAATGAAAGCTTAAGCTGGGGTTTGAAAAGTGGGTACATTTCAATAGAGGCTGGTCCAGGATGGGAACAGAGCTACAGAGCTGGATATGGGATGGGAACAGAGCTATCGCTGTGATAACCCTCCTCACAGAAGTGGTAAGTGAAGTTGTGGGAGAGATTCAACTCGCAAGGCAAGTCCTGGGAGCACCAGGGGTGACGAGGACTCCCCAGGGGCCCCAGCCCTCTGTGCAGGGGCAGTGATGAGGCCATTCCCAGTGCAGGGGTGAGAGGGATGGGGAGGAGGAGAGCCCCCACTGCTCACCTGCCAGCTGGGTGTGGTTTTCTTTATCTTTCTTAAAGAAACTGAAAATATATTCTTAGTTGGGAGGATTTATTTGCAGAGGTTATAAAGCTCTAGGGAGAATTACTACACAGTTACCTCTTGGCAAGTAAAGCTACAGCCCCTGTTCTTCACTGAAAACCATTCTGAGACTTGGAGCAGCCCCACTTATGGCACCTCCGGCCCAGGACAGCCCGAGACACCACAGCGCTCTCAGCTGCTGCCTGCAGACTCAAAACCTTCCTAGTCTGTAACATTTCTGGGTTCTCAAAATAATCCTGTCAATATTGGATCTTTTACAGAGTAGAAAACCAGTATGTGAGAGAACCTCTCGTGTGCCACAGAATCGCAGATGATAGTGTAGCCAAGCAATCAAATGCGTCTCCTGACTGCTTTATGTGAAAGCAAAGCATAGCATTATGAGACGATGTGTGCTCATGAAAAAAATATTTATGCACATGAGGTGAAATGACTATTAAATCTGTCATTAAAAAATTTTAAGAGAAAACAATGATTTCTGATTTGAGAGCCAATACACTATTACTAAATATTAGAAGTTACTAAGAATAGCTCAGAGAGTAAGACTGATGTTACACTACTGAACATAAAAAGCATGGAAAGAATATAAAAGGAGAATGAAAACAATGGTGGACGACAGTCATTTACTGAAATGAGAAGGAACTACAGCACCAGCGCTTATCCATCTCTGACTTTGTTAGAACAGGATAACCTGGCGGAGCGGCGTGTTTACTGGAGGGAGCGTGAGGACCAGCTAGGCTGACGCTGTTACTTGCCCAGGAGTAAGGACTAGATAACAAACACGGCGAGCAGAGAGCTGGAAAGGAAGTCAGCACACTGCTCTCTAAACGGTAAAAGAGGAATGGGTCCTGTCCAAGGAAAAAGGAAGGTGGCATATATTCTTTTTATCCAGTAAACTATCAGGACTTTTAGCTGATTGTTGTTTCTTCTTTAATATGGGGGTGTTTGGAGAAGAATCAATGGGCAGCGCTGAGAGGTGGTTTCCACAGGACCACCTGTACGCAGAAACAGGAGGGTGTCTTCTGCCACGGCTCTGTCCCCTCTCCCTGACTGTCCTATGCTCCCCAATTCCAAGGAACATGAGTGACGCAGAGAACTCTCCCCGGCCTGTAGCCTCCCCCTGCTCCCCACCAGAGGGTGCCACTCCCACGCCAGGGCAGGGACAGCACTGCTGGCTTCCCAAGCCACAGCGGCAATTCGTACTCTCCACCCCACTGGTTCAACTTGTTTGTCTCTGAGACAAAGGTCCTTTGCTCACATATTGATATTGCAGTTAAAGTTGTCCTACTTCTGGAAGCAAATCAAATATATTCTCTTGATTAAATCTGAGGCATAGTGACATCACAGTAAGCACTGTTGTTTCTTTTGCACATACTTATAACTACACTACTTGGGACAAGAAGGGTTGTTAGGAAAAAAAATCATACTGCTTTATAGTCAAGCCCCAAACCATTTCCTTTTAGGGCTCCTGGGGAGTTCTGGGACACTGTACAGAAGTCTCCTCTCCCCAGGCGCGTGCAGGTGGCAAAGGTGAGTGGGCACCCGTGAGGGCAGAGATCGGCGCCGCGGCAGCCCCGTGGCCGTGGTGAGCAGAACCCTGCGTCCACAGAGCAGAGTGGGGCTGACTTTACACTGTGAAGGGTAACTTTCTCTCACTCACTATTCCAAATGGGAGGGCAGGCTAAAACAACCAAGTTTAGAAAAGATCTAAATAATTACATAAATAATGCTTCTAAAAATATGGTCACAGGACACTGTGACTGAGGAGTTTTCTCTTAGTGATCTGAAGCTAACATTGCGTCAGGACACCACAGTGCTGTTATAAACACACACACACAAAACACAGAGTATCACTAAGTCTGTAACAATTTACATAAAGATGAACTGGAACGATGTATTAATATTTACTATATATGTAAATTTGCCAGTGCCTACTGTGTGCTAGGCCTTTATAAATGCTACATCTATTCTTAGACCGGCTCTGCAAGGTAGGGATGATGCTGAGGGGACAGGCCTCGGAGCAATGGCCCCTGCCATCTACCTGCAGCCTCAAGGCTGGTGGGGACAGAACTGGGACCCACCCTGGCCTGGCTGCTCCTCCCACTCCACCATGCCTGTCCTTTTTTTTATGGGGTACAGGACTGGAGAACTGTCAAATAAGCCCAAAAAAGTAAAAATAGAAGACAAAAAGTGGTTAAAGGAAAGCACACAAATGGAAGTTCTTTGTTTCTACAGCAGGATCCCACGAGGCCCGGGGAACGCGGTGTGGGGCAGCCTTGTGTTTCTGCCGTTTGCTTCCACTTCCACCAGCGCCACGCGGCACGCCTGCTCTCTTCGCTTACGTGCAGGTCTGGGGTGTGGGACACTTAGCTTGTTTCCGTTGTTTCATGTGAAGAGATTGGTTTATTTAAACAACTGGCATGAAATGGCCAAGCAAAAGTTGCTTTGAATTTAACCTATTCTAATTTTATAAATTTTGTGATTTAACTAGAGAAGAAAATCTAGAAGTATTTTACCATCTAGGTTGGAAAACCAGTTTAAACTGAAGAGGATTTTTAGCAGCATCTCAACCACTAAAAAAAAAGGCCTAAAAATGAAGTAAGTCTTCAAAGTGAAACTCTGAAGTTTTAGTGCCTCTGTCAGCCCTGTCGACCCCAAATGAGTCCCCTGCATGTAGAGACTGTATCTGAAGAATTAATGTTCTACACCTACCTTTTTTTCATAGAATTTTTTCCGTAGTTTGGCATCGCTGGGAGGTACTGTTTTCCTCAGGTTTCTGTACCACTTTCGAACGACGTGCCCTCTCCAGTGGGCTTGGATTCTGAAACACAGGTTTGACAAGGATTCACTCTGGATGACTCCAGGTGGACAAATATTTCTGTACATGCTGTGAGCCCTGTGCTGTCTGAGGCCCCGGGGAGATGACAGTGGCCTAGAAAAGGGAGAATCCCTGTATCTTCCCCAGTTAGTTAGCGGGCGTGGTGGCCACAGGTCCACCTCACGCGGCACGGGCGCTGGCATCCCGGGGGGACTGGGCCCCTTCGCACCTCGTTGCGCACTTTATTCGGAACAGGTGGGCCCCGTCGCGTATCACTCGGGTCTGATACTGGCTCTTCCTGCAGAGAGGACAGGTTTTCTTATTTGCGAACTTTTCAAAGGCCTGAAGGCATGCCTGAGGAAAAACATTTCACTTAAAATTTTACTAGTAATTACTTTTAAACATTTTTACTTCTAATGTAATTATAGTGTTCTTTCCTCTCATAATTCTGAGACTTAATCCAATTTAGATTATAAAGTGAAGAAGTTTCATCAGATGTTAACACCTTCCTCATGAAACCTGTTCTAAAAATGATTTTTTTACAAGAATATACATGCACAGACATCAAAAACTTTTGAAAATCAACTAGTGTAAAGGTAAGTCATGCTTGTGTGTAAGACCAACACAAAGATAGCGCATATGAATTAAGCTATCACTCCCTTTGATGTGCACTAACAACAATCTGTTATACAAACATTTGTGGTTCTTTTGTCACATAAAATTCATGATTTTCAAAACAGGATGAATTGTACTATAGCCTACAGTCATGTTTCTAACTATAAATGGTGATTATGAATAAAACAAATGGCTCTTTTTAGGAGACTTTAAAATGAGTACGGTTTCTCCGAGCTACAAGAATGATACACTGCGCACTTGATCATGGGAGGGGGCAGGATTTACTCACTCTGTGAAACACATGGGAACATGAAAGCAGCACCTGTTCACAAGTAAACAGAAGGATGTTTGAAGTTTAATAAAAGAGAAGCAGCATAAATGTATTAATTAAAAGAAAAATTCTGAATGCTTAAAAGGTAAGCTGTATTATTTGAAAAATTAAAAAAGCAACTTAATAACTTTGATATTTATACTATTTAGTCTTTAAGTTTAGCATAGCACAAGAAAAATTAACAACAATCTGAAACATCAGACACACACATGAAGTTTGATATTAAGCTATTAAAATGAGTGTGAATGTAAAAGTCAAATAATTATGACAGAGTTGTATTTCCCAGTAGATCTTAGAGAGCATGCAAGCCACAGGGGGTGAGCAAGGGGGAGGATCGGTCCCGTACCGTGTGGGCTGGTGGGAGAAGGAGCAGAGAAATGCTAAGTAAATACCGTTTTTGTAAGGTCTTTGTTCAACTAAATGACACTCCTAATTTTTTTAAAATCACAGCTTTATTGAGATATGATTTTGACAGTCTTAGATTTAGACAGTGAGAAATCATGGAGATATGAGTCATTTTTTCTTTTCCAGATACAAGGAAAGTATCCGCACAAGAAAATGTCACCTTTCTGTGATCCAAACTCCCCAGGCCATGACAAAAGACAGAAGCAAAGGAGAGCAGCTTAGACTGAAGCCAGAAACAGGTGGCTGGCAGGTAACAGGAGGCCAGGAAGGGGTGGGGCCAGGGCTCCCACCCTGGGCTGGACACTCAGAGTCCCACCACGCCCTGAGCCCCACGCCCCACTGAAGGGGGCTTGCAGCAGCAGGGCTTTTCCTCAGCAAGAGAAGTTAAGTGAGATTTCAATCACAGACCACTAGGCTGCCTGATTTGGGGAAAACTTTCCAGTTTTTAGAGTGACCAACTCACCTGCCTTCATTCTGTCTATACTCTTCTTCTTAAATGGAAATAAAGGAAGAAATAATTGGAATAGGACTCAGTTCTAAAACCTTTTCTTGAAACTTGCCAACAATAAATCTAAATTGGATAAACTCAGTAATATGGATCCTTTTCTGTTATCACCATTCAATCTAACAGCAACATTGTGTGCTTAATTATTTACTCTTTATAATCTTTCAAAGTGTTTCATCTACAGATATTCAGTCTATATTGAACCACATTATACTTCTGTATATTTAAAATATTTTACTTTTAAATGTTCATAAATATTTATTGGCAAATACTCCTTGATATAACAAAAATAAATGATTAAGTGGTGGTAAATACACTAAAAATGTCACAGAAGTTCAGATTAATTCCAACTAGACTCTGCCATAATTTCTGAGTTGACCTACTATGGATCACTTGAATGTTTGCTTATTTCCTCATCTGTTAAATAGGTATAATCCTGCCTCAGAGATGTGAAATTAACTGAAGGCCCTCTGAAATCATTAAATGCTGGGGAAATGCCTATTATTGTTTATGACTAAGGAAAAATCTAATTATGGAAATAACTAGAAATGCAAAATAAATAGAATAGTATCTATATCTATAAAAAAACAAAAAATAATAGAATTTAGTGAGAAATTTATAAAAAACAGAATGAAAGAAATACTGGGCAGGATGCACCCTGATTGCCCAAGATATTCAACTCCAAGTTTTCATTCTTCACACAAACCATCAGGCTAAATATGTAAAGTGTAATTAAGAAATAGGTTGCTGAGGCCAGAAAGATTCCTTGTGGCTCTATTAATACTTTTGCTACACCAAAGTACTAAATTATCCTAAGTGGTAATTCTATGGTTTAAGGGCTAAAATCTTTTCCAAAATATCCAACTTTCACATATGTAAGACAGGTCCTGATACAGAACTGGAATATAGCAAGTATGATTAACACATTAACTGCCACATGAGTTGTATTTAACTCACACTAGTTTTGAGCCCTGGGCCTCGTGAAGCATATGTAACTCACAGGTCTCTTCATCTTGGGAGCTGAGTGAACTATTTTTCAAGTTGTATATAACTCATGCACAGAAAACAATAAAAAATAACAAATTTTTCATTAAATTAGAAAGGACTGTTTTGTTTTCAAAGTTTTTAGTCTATTTTCGTAATAAAACACTGTGGCCCCACGGAAAAAATATTTTTTTTCTGGTGTGGCAGTCAA
Organism: Lemur catta; assembly: GCF_020740605.2. Classification (NCBI taxonomy): domain Eukaryota; kingdom Metazoa; phylum Chordata; class Mammalia; order Primates; family Lemuridae; genus Lemur; species Lemur catta. Next base: position 1,486,161 of record NC_059138.1, read on the forward strand.
TGTGTTAAAATAAATTGTGAATTCAAACTGCAAAGAACAAAAGTTTAAATATTGTGAACTTTTTGATGATGAAACTTACTGAAACAAATTGGGTTTTAGAATTCACGTACCAGGGTAGGAAGGAAAGCCGGGGTTCCTAAACTATGAATTCAAGCCTGGGTTTAACTATATTTCCTGTGTTTTCTCAGCTCGTCTCTGAGTGCCACTGTGTAGGAAGCATCGTGCTATGTATCACGGGAGATCGCTGTCGGGAACCATTATCTCTCACACACAAAACTCTGGGAATATAAGTGTCCCGAACTTCCAGGAGATAACAGTTTAGTTAGGCAGACAAAATATGCACAGCGAAAACCTATGCTATAGATTACATATCATCTGTAAACCCAGGGTAATATCAATCTTACTCTGGTAAAGTTTCATGAATAAAGATTAAAAGATTTTAGTTTTCTTAAAGATTCTCCCACGAATTCTCTGGAGATATTCAAGCACAGTTTTTTCTTTTCTTTTATGACTCAATTCACAAAACAACTTAAAAATTCCTTTTGCTTTCATCCTTTCTGCACAGCATCCTCCCATCCACTGGCTTTCAGCTGCACAGGACCAGTGGAATGGAAGCATTCCTCTGTATAAACGCATTAGCACTTGAGAATTACTATCATTCAGTAAATAAACAAAACTGTTTAATGAGAGTGTTTAGCTCCTTCTCACACACATACTTAATTTAATGGAAAAGAAAATGTTAGTATTTGAGGCTCACAGAGGCGGCTGAAACTGCAAAAAGGAAGCCTGGCATCTTAAGCTCCAACCCACTGTCTCGTTACCAGGAAACAGCCCCACCGGGCTCTCTCCAACCCTCCAGCTCCGCACCTGGGGACGGAGGCGAAACTCTTCTTTACATATCGGGCATGGCTGCATGGAATCTCCTTGCAGGACGGACCTCTGCTTCACTTTCTCCCACCCGTCTGAGGACAGTGGCAATGGGGGAGGCTCAAAGAGGCCCAGCTTCTGTGCTGAAGGTAAGACGACGCAGAGTGTGGGTTAGGACGTATTTTAGAATGTGGTGCCCACCTATAATTTTAATGACATTATTGCAAACAAATATTAAAGCAATACATTTATGTCACCCACTTTATTTCATAATGTAAGTCGTCCCTTGGTATCTACCAGGAATAGGCTCCAGGACCCCTCTCAGATACCGAAATCATAGATGCATAAGTCCCTTACATAAAATGGTGTAGTAGAAAGGGCTCTTGGGAGTAGAAAATTTTATAGCAGAAATGTGGATGTCAACTGAAAGGCTGGAAGAGAAAGCTAAAATAGTCACGTGTTGCTTAGTGACAGGGCGTGTTCTGAGAAATGCATGTACGGGTGTCTGTTGTCGGGCGAACGTCCTACAGCACACTTCACACACCTGCGGTTAGCCAACTACACACCAAAGCTCCCCGCTACAGACCTGCGCACCGTATTACCACACTGTCAGGCAACAGTAACACGGTGGTATTTGTGTATCTAAACTCAGACAAGGTACAGTAAAAAGATAATATAAAAGATAAATAATGGTATACCTGTGCAGGCGCTTACCATGAATGGAGCTCACAGGATGGGAAGTTGCTCTGGGTGAGTCAGTGGGTGGTGAGTGAGTGTGAGGGACTAGGAGGACATCACTGTCCACCACTGCACGGTTTATAAACATTGGACACTTAGACTACACTAAATTTACAAAAAGTTTTTTTCTTTCTTCAAGAATAAATTAACCTTAGCTTATTTAACTTTCTGACTTTGTAAACTTTTTAATTTTTTTAAACTTTTTGACTCCTTTGTAACAACACTTAGCTTAAGACACAAACATGTTATACAGCTATACAAAATATATTCTTTCTTTATGTCCTTATTCTGTAAGCTTTTTTCTATTTAAAAACATTTTTTTCTTTTACTTTTTAAACTTTTTTTTTTAATTAAAAACTAAGACACAGGCTGGGCACAGTGGCTCATGCCTGTAATCCCAGCACTTTGGGAGGCTGAGGTGGGAAGACTGCTTGAGCCAGGAGTTTGAGACGAGCCTGAGCAAAATAGTGAGACCCCATCTCTACAAAAACCCGAAAAATTAGCTGGGCATTGTGGTGCCTGCCTGTAGTCCCAGCTACTCGGGAGGCTGAGGCAGGAGGATCGCCTGAGCCCAGGAGTTTGAGGTTGCAGAGAGCTATGATGATGCCACTGCACACTAGCCCAGGTGGCAGAGTAAGACCCTGTCTCAAAAAATAAAACAAAACACTAAGACACACGCAGATCAGCCCACGCCTGCACAGGGTCAAGACCATTGAGATGTCACTAGGTGACAGGAATTTTTCAGCTCCACTACAATCTTACAGGATCACTGTGGTATATGTGGTCCATCGTTGACCAAAACGTGGCTATGTGGTTCATGACTATATTATCTCTTAGAAAGTAGAAAAAACAGATATAGCAGGAGACAGAAAATAAGAAAATGTAAGGGAGTATGACATCTGAAAAACAGGCATTCCAGAAAGAAAACAGAGAAAGAAAATGGTGAGTAAAAATTTTTTTAAAAATAGTCTAAAACATCTCCCAAAGCAAAGGACATGAGTTTCTGGTTTAAGAGGGTCCAGCAAGTCCCCAGAATATGAGAGTCACACCAGGCCCCGTCATTGTGAAAATTTCAGAGGCAAAAGGCAGATCCTAAAAACACAGGTCTCAACAAAGGACCAGGAATCAGAACAGCATTAGACTTATCTGTAGCAATACAGACACGAAAATATAATTCTTACAGAATTCTGAGGAAAAAAAGATTTCCATATTGAAATTTCTTATTAGCTATCAATCAAATATGAGAATAGAATATGAATATCTTTCTGTGTATGAGCTGCGGTGATCTCCGTGCACGCTCTCTCAGGAAGCCGCCGGAGGAGGACCTTCCCACGGTGAGGGAGTAAACGGAGAAGGCAGGTGCCCCGGGGGCCGGGAGGGAGGGAAGGAGGGTCAGAGGGAACCCGGGAGGTGCTGGAAGGGGCTGCATCAGCCCTGCGGGGCAGCAGAGCAGGGAGGACTCTAGGACTGTCCCCGGGAAGACACTGATAAAATACACCAAATGCATTTTAACGTGTGGAGAGGACGTGCTCCTGGAGGTCTCACGGGTGGGTTAGTGACGAGGGATGACAAAACACACACACGCACAAGTAAGACGACTGCAGGGAAAACTTAAAAAATTATGAGAAGGAAACTGTACTATAGAACACCACATTGCTTGGCTGTGAATGACATTCACATACTTATAACGGCGTAAACACCAAATATTATTAATCTAACCACAAGTTATGAAGATGATGATGGAACGTTTGGGGGTGGGGGTGGGAAAATGGTATGTGGGTGAAAATATCAAATGCTGAGTCTTCACCTTCCACAGCGAGAAGCCAAAAAGATAATGTCCAGAGCTGAAAAGTAAAACAACGGCACGAGCGTGTTATTTAGAAATATGAAGGATGGTACCAGAGAAAGAACTAAAGGATCTGAAAATGGCTGCCTCAGAGCAATGACACGGAAGGGGCAGGCACGCTGTGTTTTTGTTCAGTCCTCGTAGAGCCCTTTCTCTTCTAAAACTGTGCACGTGCATCACTCTGACAGGAACAGTCACCACTTGGGGGAATGTCGTGAGGAGATGACCCCTGAGGGAAGGCTGCGTCAGAGGTGAGATGTGCCCTGAAGGGAGGAGAGATCAGCTGGGGAAGAGGAGGGCGAGGTGTGACCGCGGCCGGGGGACAGAGCACGTGGAGGGCAGACAGGCTGCAGAGGCAGCGCAGGCGCGGGCGGGAGCAGCCAGCCTGGCCAGGAGTGAGGTGGCGGGTGCCACTCTGCCCCGAGACTCGGGTGGCTTCCTGGGTGCTGGCAACACAGCCCGGCTCTGCTTCAGTCTGAGGCATCCACACCTCCCGTCATGCACACCCGGACTGGAGCATGTTTATAAGTAATGGAGACCCGAGAACTGGAAGGACAAGAGATAAATAATTCTACCGACAGGTCTCACCAAACTGCTGTGCCTTCCGACCACATGCAACAGTGTTTAAAATCAACAGCACACCTAGCCCCAGATCTTGGTTTCCAAATCCTAGTCTTCAGTGAAAGGAACAGGGCTCCTCGGAGAAATGGCTGATTCTGGGGCTGGGTTAGGGAAGACACAGGATAAGTGTCCAGTGTCTTGTGGTAGCACAAAGGAAGGAAGTCCTAAAAAATGCAAAGGACGAGGACCAACCTCAAAGAGTCTGTGGCCAAAGATGTGACAAGGGGAGCAGCAGTACCGAGCCATACGCCAAAGTATAAGATAAACGTACATGAGTTGTGCTGATATAGATGATCGAATACATTAGATAAATGGGGAGAAGAGTTTCCTTATAGAATAATTCTGTGTGTGATGTACGTAGATATTAACCCCCATCCCGGAGGTGGAACTCAATCCTCCCACCCCATTGCCTGAATGTGGGCTAGATTTAGTGCCTCACTTCCAAAGAACAGAGTCTGGAAAGGGAAATTTATACTTTTCAGTGGAGAAAGCTGGCAGACACGCCCTTAACCAAGCCGTCGGCAGCGACAGACGCGGTGCCCTCATGCACCCTGGTAGGCGGATGGGCAGGGCACGGCGCTCCTCCCATCAACCCGTGATCCCAGCCCCATCGTGACAAAGACATCAGGCAAACCCAAACTGAAGGACAGTCTATGAATACCTGGCCAGCGTGCCTCAAAATGGTCTAGGCTGTGAAAACAAGGAAGGACTGAGAAACTGTCACAGGCCAGAGGAAAGATGACAGCCATGGGCAACGTTACCCTGCATCGGCTTTTGGAATAGAAGGGCGGTAAGTGGGAAAAGTGGAATCCAAACGACGTCTGGAGTCTAGTGAGTTAACAGTAATGTACCAATGTTCGTTTCTAATTTTGAAAAGAATACCACGCTGATGTAAAATGTGAACATTATGGGAAATGGTATACAAGAACTCTGTACTACCTTTGTAACTTTTCTGTAAATCTAAAATTATTTCAAGATAAAAAATGTATTTTAAAATAGCAATAACAAAAGCAAAACTTTAAAAGTAACTCCCAAACAACAACCTGTCCCTGAAAAGTAAAATATCATGGCTTAATAACTTAGGTTAAATAAAAAACCAAAAAGAAAACCAAGAAGTACGGTACCATGAGCTGAGTGGCTGTCAAGGCCAATCTGTGGGACAGCTGAGACGGCAGTTTGTGGGCAACGTACAGCTCTGGACACAGCTATCAGAAAACAAGGAAGCCTAGACACAAATGAACTAAGTGTTTAACTCAAGACACTAGAAAAAGAGAAAAAACAGCAAATCTAAAGAAACAAAAAGGAAATAACAAAGATCAGGGCAGAAATATCAAGAAAATAGAAGCAAAAAGGAAACCAAAACCAACACCAGATAGGCACCAACATTAGTTTTTCTCAAAAGAGACATTTTTGACAAAACTGGTCAAGATAAAAAGGAAAATGTAAACAAAATATAGAACAAAAAGAAATAATCATAAATAAAAATTTAAAATTATACAATGTTTATAACTATGAATACATTCAAAATACATCTGGAAATCTAGATGAGATTAATATACTTCTGAGAAAATATACAAATATTGAAACTGTCACAAGAAGAAACAGAAAACCTGAATTGCCCTCCAGCGCTGGTGGGAGCCACAGCCCTCCTTCCTCGCTGTGCTGGGCAGAAGCGGCCCAGGCCGAGGACGAATCCTGACTGATCTAGGATGTCACTCACGGCAATCCTGTTATCCTTTGCCAATGTTTAGACTATCAAGGGGCATGTGACCCATTTCAGGTGGAATGTAAGGAAAAGTCTGTTGGGGAGCGTCTGTAAAAACTTCCTCCCCTGCCTTTCCAGTTTGTCCCTTGTCGTTGGGGACCTGAACCTGGAACTGCGCAGCCCTCCTGTTTCCACACATGGTGCCATCACCTCAGGATAGCAGAGCTGCAGAGAGGCTGGTCCTGGCAGCACTGACAAGCTGCTGAAGCAGAACTGTGACAAACAACACATGTCTTTAAGGTTTACATCGCTTAACCGTAAGTGGATTGCTCTCGATGCGCAGCCAAGCGCAGCTACACCGGTCACCTTTCCTCGCCTCACTTAAAACAAAAAAGGAGCCTCAGGCCCAGAGGATTTTACAAGTGCGTTATCCTAGACTTTTAAGGAACATATTAGCCTTTTTTCTATGCTATCCAGAATATTGAAAAAAGGGGGAAAGCTGCCCGAATTATTTTCTGAAGCTCATATGACCTTGGTAATAAAACCAGACAAGGACGGTAGAAGCACAAGCACGGACCAGAGCTGTGGCTAAAGGTGTAACGTCCTGAGCAAGTTTAGTTGTCAAACCCAACAATGGATTTGAAAAACCCCATGATCGAGGCAGTTTGTTGAAGGTGTATGAGGAAGCTACAGCGTCAGAGAGGCTGCCCTGTCACTCACTGCACAGATAAGCCAAGGAGAAACACAAGCACGACCATCTCAACAGCTGCAAGGAAAAAAAGCATCTAATTAGTACTATTTCGGATTTTAAAAAACTCTGGAAACTTGTTAAATGGGAAATTCCGTAATTAGGTAAAGGCCAACAAACAAGCAAAACAGAACAGAACAATAAAGAGCAAACATCATATAACTGGAGAAATGGTAAGTGTTAGGCTCAATACCACGACAGAAGTGCCCGGTGATACTACTTGTATTCACCACAGTTCAGGAGATCAGAAAAGACAAAGGGGGAAAAAAGAAGGGACATAAAAATGGAAGGGAAGAGTCAGTAATGATCACTGCAGAGAGCGAATGACTTACTTAGAAAATCTCTAAGAGTTGGAGAAGAGGAGACCTGAATGGCATGAGATACCACCATTTCTGTGGGTCAGATTAACACTGCAAATGTTATTTACTCTAATCTATAAATACAATTAAAAAAGTTTCCATCAGAATTTTATGTAGAAAGTAAAGGAATTTTAGGGGAAAAAAGGAGAAAAGGGTCTTTTCCTACCAGCCGTTAAGACACACTACAAAACCATACTAAGTAAAACAGTGAGATACTGACATAGAAGCAGAAGTCCCCAAAGGAAGAATCTAACAACTTCTGTACCCATCAATTTTCCCAATGTCATAAGCAAAGTAAACTGTGTGAGATCTAAATGTGAAAAGTAGAGTATAAAGGTAAATAAAGAAAATGTAGGAAAATCTTTGCAATCTCAGATTGGTGAAAGATTTCTTCAATCTCCCAAAATACAGCAATAAAGTGAAAAACCAATGGATTTAACATTAATCAGAATGAAAATTTTATTCAATATAAAATGACGGATAAAAGTTAAAAGATGATGACAGGACAAAAGGTATTTTCAGTGGCTAAATCCACAAAAGATTAACATGTATAACACACAAAGAACTCTAGTAAATCAGCAAGAAAAGACAGAAAATCCAAGTGGAATATTATGTATAGATAAGAGTATATGGTTCAACCTCATTAGTAAATAATATGCATTATAAAGATTTTTTTGATAAAGAGGTCATTTACTCTCCTTAATAACCTCACTTATTTTTCAAATTAGGATGTTCTTCCTGATGTCAAATTTAAATCTTTCCTGATACAATTTTTAAGATTGATTATGATGAAGCTATTTGATCATCTACATAAACTATATATGCACAATAGAAGATACTCACTAAGTGTCTGTGTAACATTATTCCAAGCCTCAGCATGTTCTCGAGCCACGCCACTTTCTAGACAACTAGTGTTGTCAGCAGAAGTTAAGAGGCAAATAATATAAAACATCGCCCCTGGGCATTGCTGTGGGAGTAGGTCCCCTCTGCCTTGTGTGACTTAAGGCACTAGGACACGTCCCCCACCAAACCTGTTCTCCATGTCCATCATCATTTAAAAATCTTTATTTTTAACTTCTCAGTTTAAAATAATTTCAGACGTACAAAAGGTTGTAAAAACAGTATAAAGAATTCTCATATACCCTTAACCCCAAATGTTAACATTTTTCATAACTCTAGTATAAAGATCAAAACCAGGAAATTAATGTTGATGTAATCTGTCAGTCAATCTATACAATTTATTCGAATTTGGTTCTTTGGTGCATGTGCGTCCTTCTTTCCAGACTGAGATCTAGCCCAGCATCATTCAGTTAAGTCTACACTTCTTATGTCCTCATGACTATTAGAATCTGGGGCATTTTCTAGGTTTTGATTTGCTTGACTTGATACTTTTGAAGATTACTAGTCAGGAATTCTGTAAAATGTCTTTTTTTTTGAGACAGAGTCTCACTCTGTCACCTGGGCTAGAGTGCCATGGTGTCAGCCTAGCTCACAGCAACCTCAAACTTCTGGGCTCAAGTGATCCTCCTGCCTCAGCCTCCCCAGTAGCTGTGACTACAGGCGTGCACCACCATGCCCAGCTAATTTCTTTCTATTTTTAGTAGAGACGGGGTCTCACTCTTGCAGAGGCTGGTCCAGAACTTCTGACCTCAAGCGACCCTCCTGCTTCGGCCTCCCAGAGTGCTGGGATTACAGGTGTGAGTCATGGCGCCCAGCCTAAAATGTCTTTCCATTCAGGTTTGTCTGAGGTTTCTGCATGATTAAATTCAGAATGTGTTTTTGGCAACAATGCTACAGAGGTGATGTAGGACATTTTACCAGGAGATGTATGATGCTGGCACGTGCCATCATTGGTGACATAGCTTGGACTACTGGCTGAAGTGCTGTTTGCCAAGTGTTACCACTGTACCTGCAGAGGATGCCTACCTGTGGGCAGAGACTGTGAGACCACATCAATATTCTGCCTCAAAAGCCACAACTTTTTCCATGACCAGCTTCAGTAATAATTGTGAATATTACTGTGCTGTCTGCCAAATGCTGATTTTCTGTTACCCTAATATATTTATTAGTTGTCATTCTACTAAAAGGTTTTTTCTTTTCCATCATTTCTTTATTCAATTATATCTATTGGTGTGAATTAACAGACAGTTCTTTCATTCTGTTTTTACTTGTTCTAACTTATCATTACTATCTTCATTTTCTAGCTCAAATGGTCCCCTATCATTTTTAAACTTCAGTGTATACATACCTTTTTGTATAATTATAAGTTAAGACAAATTATTTCTGTACCATAAAAAATTATACTATTAATTTCAACAGATTCATTAGCTGTGATAAACCAGAAGTCGAATTACCAGATTAGCTTACCTAAAGTTAACGGTGGTGGTTTTGGATCAAGAACATACTCTCTTTCTGGATCTTCCACTCTGGGGCCCTGCGTAGTTTTCTTAAGTCCTGTGTCTATTATTGCTTTTGCGTCTCTTTTTAGAGCTTTGGATCTGTTCTCTGTCTTTTGTACTTTTGTCTGAGAATGATCTGCTACTGAAAGATTTTGAAGTTGAAGATCATGTAAAATGTGATCTTGTAAAGCAACTGCGGTGACTGCTAAGTTATCTTTTTTAGATGAATGACTCTAAAAAGTAGGAAAAAAGTCATATTTATAGGAATATTATGTAATATATCATTTAGAAGAGAACTGAGGCTTTAATACTCAACCTTGATGGCACATTAGACTAAATCTCCTAGTAATGAATGCTTGACCAATTGTCACTTAGAATGCTTGACCAGTTGTCACTTAAGTTGGCCCAAACCCGCTTGCATTTATGTTGAAAACATAGGAAGATATATTCACTGAATTACTAAAGCTTTAATTATAATGTGAATAAACTCATTATGACCTATATACCTGTGTATGCCCAAACAAATCCACACTGCTTCACTATAATTAAGACTCCAGGCAAATACTGAGGATCATCTTGCATTTAAGCACATCGTATGCTTTTTTGGTGAAAATGTAATGCATTTCCTATGCAGAATAAAAACTGCTAAACAGCTTGGAGGTGCCTGCAGTGAGCACTACAGAAGACTGCTTTTCTCACCTGCCTGTCCGCTGCCCCCGCACCACACTGGGCATCTCCCATTCCTGCTGACAGTTCCTGGTTGAAGCAACATTTGCAAGCTATTTTTAATACTCTCAAATGGCTAAATTAAAATACATTTCACAAGTAAAATAATGTGTACATTTTTAAAAAGGATGGTGTACCTTATTTTTTAACATGCTGAATCAGGAAAAGTTGCTTGGCTCTCACAAACCCTATCATCACAGTGTATCACAGTCCTTTGTTCTTCCGCTGTGAAAACATAATCAACAGAAAGTCAAAGTCAGAGCGTACATAAAACTCTCAGGATGTTTGCGCGGAAGACACGTGTTAAGAGTCTGATGATGAAGCGACGCAAATGCCCACTGCAGCGCAGCACTGAGCCATGAGTCTGATTCGGGAGGAGCAGGATTCCAGCCAGTTGCAGCTTGCTCCAGCCCTGTCCTCAAACAGCTCACCACCGACTCACAGAGAACATGTTAGTATAAATGAGAATGATCCATTGCTAAATATAACATTACACATAAGCTAACAACAAAATTTCAAACTAACATCGGAGACTAAAAAGATCAGAGATTGTAAACAAAAAAATCTCCTAAAGAGGTAACAGTTAAACTGGAACTTGAAGAGTAGACAGAGGGAAATGAACATGTTACATTACGTGGAAAGCAAAGGCACTTAGGATATCAGCATGCTATGCCTGCCTGTTACTTGGGGGAAAAAGGGAACAATGAAGAAACTGGAATGCAGAGGAAGTTGCTAACTGCAGTCTGCCCAGACACAGAGGGACAGCATAGGGGACAAACTTGGGTTCTAATCTTGCTGCACCACTTTGCTGGGCAAGATACTCAACGCAGCGGCATCTCAGTTTCCTCATCTGCAAAGCAAGTACGGCACTGACTCGGCAAGGTTCCCGTAGGGGTTAAATAAGACAACCTTTGTAAAGTATCTAACAGGGATCTTTCTACCCAGAAGGTACTCCAGTTATTCCAATTCCCTTCACAGCTGGTGAAGAATTTGGAACTGGCCCTTTTTGTTTTTGGACAAGGGTGTATTTTGTGAAGACAAAAAAAGTACAAAATGTACTGTAAAGGGTAGAAACAGAAAGTTATTCAAGTAGTCTAGCGAAATAGTACAGCAGATCCTCAAATAACATTGCTTCTTTCAACATCGTTTCGTTATAACATCGATGGAAAAAAAAAAGTACATTGGCAGCTGAGGTCACTGTCCAAGTGGGGTCTGCACATTCTCCCCACGTCTGCGTGGGTTCTCTCTGGGCACTCGGGTTTCCTCCCACACCCCAGAGCCGTGCACACTAGGTTCACTGGCGTGTCTAGACTGTCCCTGTCTGAGTGAGCGGGTGTCTGAATGTGCCCTGCGATGGGAGGCCATCACGTCCGGGGTCAGTTCCTGCCGTGTGCTGAGCTGCCAGGATGGGCTGTGGCCACCTGTGACCCTGAACTGGAATAAGCAGGTTGGAAAATGAATGAATGAATACAAAATTATTGTCAAATAATCCAGTAAGTGTACAATAACCATACAGATACACAATAAACGATGCAGTACGAGAGTGCTCAGTGGGCACTTTGTTGTGGACCTGCGTGGTGGGAGCAGGTGCTCCTGAATTTTTGCTTTGCAAACGTTTATCCCAGATTTAACCCACCACACGAAGACCACCGCCACTCACTGTAAAGTTGGGTTTTGATCTTTCTTAGATGTATGTATAGCTCACATTTATTTCAATGTTTAACATTAGAAGCGTTTTGGTCTTTACTTAGAAATTTGGTGATGTTTTTAAGACCAGAAATATGCTGTAGGAACTTAACTCTTGTTTATATCAATTAGCCTACAATAAAAGTGGTTTCACTATACATTGTTTTGATTAAAGTTGCAGTTTCCAGGAACTGGAATGAGCTTAAGTGAGGACTTACTGTACTGAGGGCCTAACTGTAAGAATAGAAAGGAATTAATCCAAAAATATATTTCTAAGGACCAATGCCTGTATTAAATTAGTTCAACTGAAAGAATAAACTCACTAAGGAGTGTGTGTAGACAGAGAAAAGGATGGACGGTGGAAACAAATTGATGAGCTATCCAGAGTTTAGGAATAAAAAGATTAATAGGTGCTAAAATCCTTTGGAAACTTAGATGATAGTTTCTACTGTAACCTTTCCTGTTCCCTTTCAATTCTGGCATTGAAAGATATTTGAAAGACATTTTTATGCAATATTTCATCAAGACAATTTAGGTTGGAAATGGTATAAGGTATTAAAAATACTGAAAGATCGCTACCAGATTTTTCTACTTCCAAAATGCTTACATCCTGGCAGAAGATAGTTTGCATCACACCAAAAACCGTGTAATATAATCATATCTGGCCATCTACACTCTATAGTTTATCTCAAATTTCTGCACTGTAGGCTGCTGTGATTAATATCAAGGTAAGAGCTTTTAAAAACCAAAGTTCTACAGTCTCAGTAAATTTTAGAATTTAAAATTTAGGAGATAAAGGTATTGGAAACTTTTCAAATATCTAGTCCAACTCCATTTCATAAATGAGAAAACATATCCAAACCTTAGGTGACTCCTTCAAGAATACATAATTTGTCTGCAGCAATGGTGGGGTGAGAAACTTAATCCTTGTCCAGTATTAAAAGCTAAAATTTATAGTGACACATGCCATCTTTGTAAATCTCAGTATCAAAAACTAGTTCAAAAGGGTAGGGCTTGGTAGCAAAAACCACCATTGTGGTGCCAAGGTAACAGTCACCAATTTGTCTGAATGACCATAAGGTAATTAATAAACTTGCCAAATAAAAATGCATAAGACACAAACATACAATTTAAAAAATACAATTCTACGTAGTGCCTTATCATCGCCTAACTTTTGAATTCTCTCTTTAAACATCTTTTTATGAGGTTCTACCTGTGATGGCCAGAAGCACACAAATATACAAAAAGTTACATTGCTAGAAATCACTTGAAAACTTAAACCATCTTTGGACTTGGGTCCCCTTCTTGTAATGGGAGTTTTTGGGCCATCATTAATTTGCACCACATATGTAGAAGAAACTGCCACAAGTTAACCAGGAGTACCTTTGACAATGCTGAGCCCTCACTGGGTATGCACGGAACCCTCTCACGTGTCACGACCCCAGCCCCACGGAGCAGGTTCCCATGGGAGCTCCCCGCTAATCCCCCGAGGCAGGTTCCCCACGGGAGCCCCTCGCTGACCCCCTGGGGCGGGTTCCCCATGTGCCACGACCCCAGCCCCACGGAGCAGGTTATCACGGGACTCCCCCACTGGCCCCTGGGGCAGGTTCCCACGGGAGCCCCCCGCTGACCCCAGGCAGCAGAATCCCCACGGGAGCCCCCGCTGACCCGCCGGGGCAGGTTCCCACGGGAGCCCCCGCTCACTCAAACACGGGCCGGGCTAGACACCGGTCTCCCGTGGCAGAGCGGGGACCCGCAGCTGAGAGACGGCGTTGCGCGCGGCCCCCTCCCCGCCCGGGCAGGACAAGGTCCCTCCGGCCCGGCTCTGCCCCTAACGTCCGAACGCCCACTCAGCTGCGGTCTCCACCGCTACGGACGCCTCTCACCGTTGCCGTAGCAACCCCCGCCTCCGCGCTCGCTCCCAGCGCGCATGCTCCTCGGCCCCGGCCCGCCCCGACGCCGGCGGCCGTTCGGCCACAGCGCGCATGCTCACCGGCCCGCCGCGCGCGGCGCCGCGTCCCCACGCTGCTGCGCCGCCGCCGAGGCCCGCGCGGGAGCCGGGCGCGAAAGGGGCGGCGTGACGGGGTGCGGGCCTCGCGCCTCAGCTGCGCGCCGGTCGCGCCTGGCCGGGCCCCGCCGAGGCGCGGGTCTTCCGTCGCCGTTCGCGCTTTCGCTTCGTGGCCTGGTGGTCGTCGATGCGCGCCCGAGCTCGTGACTCCCACGTGGCCCGTCTCCAGGCCGCGCCCGGTGCTCCGGCCGGCCTTGGCGGCTCCTCGCCCGCCGGCCGGCCCGTGACCTCTGCCCCGACCTCTGCCCGCCGCGGCCCGGAGGCCCCCCCCCCCCGCGCTGCGAGGTCGAGGTCGAGGTCGTTGTCGTCCCTCCGCGTTCTCCGCGCGCACCGGGGCCTGAGCGGGTCGCGCCCGGACGCCTCCCTGCGTGTCCCCGTCGCCCGCGGATCCCGTACCGCCGGGACCCGCTGTTTCCATCGGTTGAGTGTTTTAGTTCTTTGAGGTAAGAGCCTGTGTCTGGTCCCGCCTCCATCCTGGCCGGAAGTCAGAGGGTTTTTTTCCTCTTTTTTGAAAAAGGCGATGCCCTTAGTGTATTAAACTTACGTTGTACTTTTATTAGAATAAACTAGGTTGAAAGTACAAAGGAAACATACAAAGGCAAGCTGAAAGAAAGGTCTAAAGTTACCAATGAGTGACCGCAAATCAATCACGGATCGTTAAGGACCTAAAAATTAACATAAATTTGGAATAAAGGATGCATCTGTGAAACATCATTTTAAACTCCGCTTAAGATTCTAAGTTTTCCTTAGTGGAAATGAATTTTCTAAACTGGCCACTCCTGTTTGGAAGTTTGTAGAAACAGACCACAAACAGGGTAAAATTTTTGAGTGAGCCAGATTAAATTCATAATGAAGTTAATCTTGCGTTATTAATTTTTCACATAGTATTTCAAAGTTTTCCAACAAATATGGTAACCTTGATTTATGTTCCAATTGGTGATGAGCCTAGAAGACAGGTAAGGGGCCTTTTTTACAGTCTGAAGATTCATTCTGTGACATGGGTGTTGGTATAGCTTAGTGGTAAATGGATAATTTGGATTCAGATAGTAGACCCAACTGCAAATCTAGATTTACTTTCTAAGGTTTGATTTTTGGTAGTTTATCTTCCCAAACTATGGGTTCCTTATTTGTGAAGGGGAACTTGTTACAATACTTCTCCTCTCCGTACTCTGCAGCCACTCTCCAGCCATAGCCCTGGCATCTCTGGAGTCCTGGGATGGAACATGACCAGCCTCAGCTAGTCAGAAAGTCCAGGACCCTGGACACAGTGACTTAATCAGGGGTGGCCCTGTGTCCCAGGTGGGCCAACCAGGGGACTCAGTATTTTTGTGGGAGCTATTGGAAAACTTTAACTCTCCCTGCTGAATGTGCAAACGAGAACAGACAAACAGTTGCATCTGTGGGCTGTCTTCATCATCACAAGGTGAGAGCCTGAAGCTGTTGGGAGCCACCCATGAACTTGAGAAGGAGGACTATACAGGAAGTGGCAGTGCTGAGAGCGGGACAGAGTGGAGTCCAGATGATGAGTTTGAGCCCTACTCTTATCCTTTTCACTTGCTGGCTTCAGCCAGTTCAGGGCTGGTTTTCTGCTGCTTGCAATAGCAAGAAATTGAGTGATAAATAGGTATACTATGACTTTAGTATAGTGTATAGTATATAGTATAGCCTTAAGGCTTTGGTGCATTTAAAACATGATATTGTGTGTGCACTGCTTGTACAGTGACTGCTGTTGTCTATATCAGTTTTAAGGATTCTTGGACTTCATAAAGTTCTAAGAAAATTTTTCATTTTTAAATTCCTATCCTCCATTCAAGTGTTTAAATTTTCACGACAGTTTCTCTATCTGCATGTTTTCTACTAAAATAAGTTGATCATTCTTCAGTTAGCCATAAAGAATATTTTTATTTATTTTTATTTAAAAGAGACAAGGTCTCACTATGTTGCCCAGGCTGGTCTTGAACTCCTGGGCTTAAGTGAACCTCCCGCCTCAACCCCTCGAGAAGCTGGGTAGCTGGGATTACAGGTGCCTGCCACCATACTCAGCGAATTTATTTATTTTTATTGATATGTATTAGATGGACCTATTTTGGGGGTACGTATAATTTGATACATTTATTATAATCAGATCAGGGTGATTGGGATATGCATCACCTTGAATATTTTTTATTTACACTAGGAAGATTTGAATTATTTCTAGCTATTTTGAAATGTATAGTCCATCAATGTCAACTATATAGGCTTTTGATTGAAAATTTACTTTGATAATTATTACTTTGTAATTCTTGACAAGAGCAGGGATGACATGGTTGATAATTGAAGATAATGTGAGGAACACATTATTCATTCTTCTTCAAGATAGGGTGTTCTGTTGAATTACATTAGATGCTCAGATACAACATTTTTGGATACGGTTAATTAACATATATAACCCACCTGTCTTGCTCCCAAAACCGTGTTGTCAATGACTTATATTTTAACTTTATGCCTTTAGCTTTTTTTAAAAAAAGATAGACCTGTGGAAACAACCCAAGTGCCCATCAATACATGAGTGGATTAATAAAATGTAGTATATGTACACCATGGAGTACTATTCAGCTATAAGAAACAATGGTGATATGGCACCTCTTGTATTCTCCTGGATAGAGCTGGAACCCATTCTACTAAGTGAAGTATCCCAAGAATGGAAAAACAAGCACCACATGTACTCACCATCAAATTGGTTTCACTGATCAACACCTAAGTGCACATTTAGGAATAACATTAATCGGGTGTCGGGCAGATGGCAGGGGGGAGGAGGGGATGGGTGTATACATACATCATGAGTGCGATGTGCACTGACTGGGTGGGGAAGGGGAGGCAATATACGTAACCTAAATATTTGTACCCCCATAATATGCTGAAATAAAAAAAAAAGATCTAAGAAACTCCATGTGTGCAGAGCACATTTGCATCTTCTGAAAACCCCTGTTGAGTATATTCTCCATGGTACTGTTCAGTGCCCTTTGTTTAAACACTCACATGATTAATTTATTTTAGACCATCAGAAACATTAATTGGATGTCCTAGGAACGGTGGAGACAGACGGAAGAGAATATTAAAGGTATGTGTGGAAGATAAGATGTTTGGTTGCTGTGCTTGGTCACAGGAAGGGACATGTGCTTTAGAATGATTGAGAAGCTCTTCTGTGCTCCGCTGTGCTGAAGAAGAAAGCTGTGTGTGTGGTACTGTATTTAAGATCTGCTGTACCAACACTGGGACAAGGGTGATGTTGCCTGTGCATGTCCATGGAGGGGTGGCCCAGGATGGCAGGGGCTGGCCATTTAAGTGGAAAACATTGCTATGGGGGGAAAATCTTACCCTGTGTCTTGTCTGTGTAGAAGGCAATTCAGGGAAAGTGTTCAAATACTAGAATTGGAAGTTGGGGTTTATCTCCTGGGTAAGGATGAAGTTTTTTAAACTACTACACTAGAGATAAGTGTTGGCATCGTGTGGATTCTTCATGTATCCCACCCATAGAATTCAAGTTTGCCCACGTGCGTGGTCTCTGAATGCTGCCCTGGGGGAAGCCTAGGTCAGAATCGTTCTTCTTAGTTCAGCATCCTCCTTCTCACATATCTAATATCTTAATACCCTCACATCTCTCCTGTTATCTACTAAATGTTCTCAGTCCTCTTCAGTTTGTATTCTGCTCTCCCCTCTCAGCACAGCCCTTGACAATAGAAACAAACCCAAGGAGCAGAAGTCAGTGGCATCGGATCCATCTTTAATTTAGCTCTCAGTTTTAACCTTCACCAAAACTAGCTTTTCTTCAATTTAACTTTTCTTAATCTTTAGTGTTACCTTTAACTTTCTACTAACACTTTTATATTTATTGTCAATTTCTATTCCTAAACTTGCTTCCTTCCACCCAGATTCTTTTTCCAGATAACTCCAAGGCCTTTCCCATGCTTTGCAGTGTGTGAGGCCCGGCAGTCACTGGAGGTTTGCCAGCCTCTCCCAGTGTCCGCAGCAGTAAGGACTCACGGGCACCACTGGGGCTCTCTCGAGTGTCTTCTTCCCTAGAGATTATCCTGTAATTTTGTATTTAATAAATGAAGGGCTCAGGATGATTTTGTTTCAACTCTTCTGGAAAAATGTGTGTTTTTTTTCCTATTTCTCGACAGACACACTGTGATGACATTATTCCTGTCACATTGAAGCGGTGGTAGAGTAACACTGAGGAAAACACTCCTGCACTGGGGCGGAGGGCAGAATCGCCTCAGTCCAGTTTCTGGTCTGTAACACACAGTCACGGGTATAACAAATGAGCTCCTTTAAAAAATTGTTTTCTGGGCCAGGCGCGGTGGCTCACGCCTGTAATCCTAGCACTCTGGGAGGCCGAGGCGGGTGGATCGCTCGAGGTCAGGAGTTCGAGACCAGCCTGAGCAAGAGTGAGACCCCGTCTCTACCAAAAATAGAAAGAAATGATTTGGACAGCTAAAAATCTATATAGAAAAAATTAGCCGGGCATGGTGGCACATGCCTGTAGTCCCAGCTACTCGGGAGGCTGAGGCAGTAGGATCGCTTAAGCCCAGGAGTTTGAGGTAGCTGTGAGCTAGGCTGATGCCACGGCACTCACTCTAGCCTGGGCGACAAAGCGAGACTCTGTCTCAAAAAAAAAAAATTGTTTTCTGAATAGAAAATGGGGAAAATTCGTTCTTTGTTGGATCCAATATATTTAGAAGTACTTTATCACTTTGGTAAGGAACAGTGTCCTGCTGGGACCTCCCATCTGATGTGATGACAATACTCACACTCACCACACTGATCACCATGTACCAGGCATTTACAAAATGTTGCCAAAAGCGATTGTGTGTACTCATTGTATCAAAGGAGTATGGACTCTGTTCTGACATTTGTGATTTTTCTGTCCCCATCGAAAGTTTAGACAGGTGTGTAAAAGCATTATACATGTGAGGTTACTGGTACAAGCTGTAAAGTAACGTGGGAAATAAACAATACTGGTTTCTAACCACTTCGGCTATAGTGGAATTTCTCTAAAAATTGAATCAGTTGATGCTCTGGTATGTTCAAGATATCCAGAGAGAGGCTGTTTCCTGATTAATTCCAGGTAAGTTTTTTAAATTAATAGATTTTATTTATTTAATAAGTTTTACAGATAAGTGGGGCAAATAGTAGAGCTGCCACATACTCCCTCTCCTTAGAAGTTTCCCCTTATTAACATCTGTTTGTTAAACAATCGACGAACCAATATGGACACATTCTTATGTATCAATAAGGATTATGTTAGGAATCACTCTTCATTTAGTTCTAAGGGTTTTGACCAATGAATAATGTCACATACCCACCATTAGCTTATCATTCGGAATAGCTCCACTTTCTTATTCCTCCCTCCCCCGACCCCTGGCAACCACTAATTTTTGCAGTCTCCATGGTTTTGCCTTTCCCAGAATGTCCTATAGTTGGGATCCTACAGCAGGTAGCCTTTCAGGTTGGCTTCTTTCATGTGGCAGTAAACATTTATGGTTCCTCTGTGCCTCGTGCCGTGCTCACTCCTGTCTTTGTTGCTGAATGATACCTGATGTACCGTGGCATTTACCCGCTCACCTACTGGGGGACATCTGGGTTGCTTCCAGTGTTGGGTAATTATGAATAAAGTTGCTGTGAACATTTGTGTGCAGGTTTTTGTGTGGACGTAAATTTTCAACTCATTTGGATAGATCCAGCACAATTGCTGGATCATATGGTGAGAGTATGTTTACTTTCGTAAGACACTGCCAAACTGCTGCAAAATAGCTGTACTGTTTTGAATCCCCACTAGCAAAGACTGAGAGTTCCTGCTGCTCCACATCCTATAATCTTATAATTAAATCTCCACTTTTTTAGTGGGCCAAAGTCCCTTAGCTGTGACCTGCAGCAGAGTTCCTTGGCCTTCCTGCCCCCCACCCTCTGTGTGACAGGAAGACCAGGGGAAACTGAGGACATCCAGTTTTTCTCCAGGTCAGACAAGGCTCTCACAGGACGGTTGCCCCTGAGGGCAGGTCCCTGCCATGAAAAAGAGAAAGCTCTTGGTGTATTTCAAAATGGTGACTTTCCCCTCTTACTGCCTGCCACAAACAGTAGGGGATTTTTCTGTGATATTCACCATGAGAACCTGGTAAGGCTTCTGTAGATAAAATCCATGAAAGTGTGGGAGTGCTTTAAGAGTGGGCCCCAGTGGTTTTCAACTCTCAAGCCGGTCCACACTGGGTATCCAGGAATTCGCTAATGGCCATGTGAGTGTACCTAACGTTTGCTGACTCCAGCAGTGGCTGTCTTGCAGCTCCTGAAGCTGTGCTTTTCTGAGTTCTGTGTTCACATCTTTCCACAGTCTTCCAGGTGGAGGTTTGCCTTGTGACCTCAGTTCTCTGGTCATTCTAAGAAGTATTGTTGATTTTCAGTTTCTTCAGCGTTTTTCTTGTTAGGAGATAGGAGTGATGACTGCAAGTTCTTCATATGCCCTGGTAAAAACCAGAATTTGTGACTCCAGATAGGCTCTTTGTTTCTTTGGCTTTGTTTTGTTTTTGTCTTTAACTGTTCTCTGGTTTTATTATTTCTTTTTATTCCCATTCTTTGGATATATTTTATTTCTTATTATCTCTCCTTTTAGTTTTTTTATCTTTTATAATGATCCTAGGATTTTTTTACTAATTCCTTTTGCTCTCTAGCATCTACTATTTATTTAGTTTATATATGTTTTCTAAAATGTTCCCTTTTATTTTTACTTTCATAAATTTTTAATGTTATTGAATGATTTAATTTAGATATTGTATATTTTCATCTTGAGCTTTTTAAAAAAATTACTGTTTTTATAAAATGATAGTCTTATTATAAAATTTCTAACAATATAGAACTCTGAAAAAGAAAGTAAACATACATTTGTGTGCACATTTCAAAGTCCACCACCAAGAATTAATTAGGAACATTTGATGAACGTTTAGCCATATTTCTAATGCATATACAGATGCATAATGATGAGGTTATGTCCTGGTAAACACATTGTAAGTTGGAAATATCATAAGTTGAAAATGTGTTTAATTTACCTAAACTACCAAATATAGCTTAGCTTCGCTTACCTTAAATGCATTTCTGTTGAAAGTGGATCACTTTTGCATCATCCTAAAAAATGTTAAGTGGAACCATCATAAGTCAGGGACTGTCTGTATTCAGATAGATGGATAGATTATGTAAATCAATTTGAGAAAAGGGGTATCACAATATATATGTTATTATTTACAAATAAAAAGTATTTTCCCTTACAGCTTTTGTTTAAAAATTTTTAATTGACAAAAATTGTATATATTTATCATGTGCATGTTTTGAAATATGTATGTGTTGTGGAATAGTAATTGAGCTCATACATTACCTCATGTTATTTTATGGTAAGAACATTTAAATATCAACAATGGTCAAGGGTATAGTACATTGCTTTATAGTTATCTAGTTGCACAACAGATCTCTTGAACTTATGTCTCCTAATGAACTGAAATTTTACATCTTTTGATCAACATCTCTCCAACCGCCCCCCAGCCCATAAGTAACCACCATTCTACTATTTCCATAAGATCAACTTTTTTAGATTCCCTATATCAGTGAGATTAGTGATATTTGTCTTTCTGTGTCTGACTTACTTCATTTAACATAATGTCCTCCAGGTTCATTCATGTTGTTGCAAATGGCAGGATTTGCTTCTTTTTAAAGGTGGAATAGTATTCCATTGTGTATATATACCACATTTTCTTTATTCATATGTTGATGGACACAGGTTGATTCAACATGTTGGCTATTGTGAATAATGCTGAAATGAACACGAGTGTGCAGATACCTCTTCAACATACTAATTTATTTTTGGGGTGTTTATGTCCACAAGCGGGATCATTTGGTAATAGTGTTTTTAGTTTTTTGACAAACCTCCATATTGTTTGTCATAATGGCTGTACTAGTTAGGTCATTAAATACGAAATGTCTAATTTTGAATCAAAAGTGGAGTTTACAATGTCTCAAACAAGAAGCAATACAATCAAAGTGTACACCTAAACTATCGGCGCAGTTTTGCCATCTTAACCGTAGCTTGTGTATGCCAGCAGCAAAGAAGCCTGGAGAGTGAGTGGCAATGAAATCTCGAGAGGTGTTTTTCACAGCTTGTTGAGAATGGAATATTTTTCTTTGCATGAAGTGGTCCAAAGCCTGGAAGAAGTGGTAGTCACTTGATGCAAGGTCTGGTGAATGTGGTGGATGACAGAGTTTGCAAGTCCAGCCTCTGCAGTTTGAGCAGCATTGTTTGTGTGATGTGGTGGAGTGTTGGCTTGCAAGAGGATTAGCCTGTCTCTGTTGACCAGTCTCAGCTTCTTGATTGCAAGCATCCTTATCATTTTGTCCATTGGTTGCAGTAGACATCCGCTGTAATTGATTGACCAGGTTTCATGAAGCCGTAGTGGATAATACCAGCACTGGACCACCAGACAGACACCATTAGCATTTTTTGATGACTATTCAGTTTTGGACCACGTTTCGGCACTTCACCTTTATCCAACCATTGTGCTCAATGCTTGCAGTTATCAAAAAGAATCCACTTTTCATCACACATGATAATATGATGTAGAAATGGCTTACCTTTATGTTATGACAGCAAAAAAAGGCAAGCTTCAAGACGATTTCTCTTCTGACGATCATTTAATTCATGTGGAACCCATCTATCCAGCTTCTTTACCTTGCCCATTTGTTTCAAGTGGTCCAATATTTTTGGAATAGTAACGTCAGACCTAATAATTCATGCATAGGTTGAGATGGATTTGCTTCCACTACAGCTTTCAGCTCATCATTATCCAACTTTGTCTCAGGTCACCTATGTGGCTCATTTTCAAGATTAAAATCACCAGAACAGAACTTCTCAAACCACTGACATACTGTACATTCACTAGCCACATCCTTCGTGAACACTTCATAGATATTTCTAGCTATCTGTGCTGCATTGGTGCCATGACAGAACTCATATTCGAAAATAACATGAATTTTTTGATTTATCTGTGGTTTCACAAAAATTACTCTAAAAAATTTGACAAATAATTACAAGCCAAAATTTGCATTTGCAAGATGGAGGATGTACCTTCATAATAAAAATAAAACAAGTCTCAAAGTGAAATGTCAGAGATAGCAACTTGTCAAACTTAGTACTTCAGGAAATTGGACGTTTCATACTTAGTAATCTAATAATTTACATTGCCACCACAGACTGAGGTCACTGTGAACATCTAAGGGTACAAGGCAAATAGATTGCAAAGCCAAAATTACAAATCCTGTGAAAGATTCAGGATTTAATGTGGCTGATGAAAATGATGTTGTATGCTCATAGGAAAAGCCATTACTTATTGAAGATCTGGCAGAATTAGACCAGGTAATAATTTTAAAAGAGAAAATGACACAGATGATGGCCGGGAAAGAGCTTCGAAAGAGAAAAGATTTACATATTGAAGGATTAAGGAAGGTCTTGGAAATGCATTGAAGACTCTCTTGAATGATTTGCAATAAAATGGAAGTCAAAGTTGAAGGTAATGAGAGTTACAATGTAGTTTTTTTTGTCTGGCACTATTCATTCATATTGACCATAATCATATCCTATGATCCAACCGTTTGCCTCCTGGTTGGTGGTCGTAGTTTGTAGTCAAGTCCACAATTCTCCACTCCCTTCACGTTGTGGAAACAAAGATCAGCTGAAGGAGAACAAACAGGCCATTCACTTAGAGCTCACTCTACCGAGGAAATCGGCTCCTTCACTTGGATTAAGCAGGGCTCAGAGGCAGCTGGGGGAGTGGGAAAGCTTTCGAGTGGAGAAAGGGAAGCTTCTGGTTGCTGGCACAGGAAGCTGGAGGGAAGTAGGCATCTGATGCGAGTGATTTGGGGAACATACTTAGCTTTCTCTGATTGGTCCTAGTTTGTAAGCAGGACAAAACATGCCGAAGCTGGCTGCTGTGGACCTGGAGAGAAACCGAGGCATGGCCGAAACACCAAAAATTTATTTGAGCCCAATTTAAGTGATTGCAGCCTGGGAAGCTCTTCCAAGTTACCTTGGGAGGTGCTCTAGAGAACAAAAGAGAATTTTGAGCTTTTAAAGAAAAAAGGACTAATCAGGAGAGGGGCGATTACATAAGTTGTTTTTCAGCAGCACAAAGATAATTTGGAAGTAAATTTTTTTGTGGAAATTTTAGGTGTTACAGTTGCATTAATTTGTACAGTATTCATTTAAATCCTTTAGGAGTTCCTGCAGTGAAATATTTATTCATTTCATTTGATTGGACTGTTTCTTAGTTATAAGCCTTTAGATAGTAACAGTTTTGCTGATAGATTATATTTCCATTCATATTAAATCCTGTTACAATAACTGTCACTATCTCTTTATTACCCTTAAAAGGAATCATACAGAAATTGAGTTGAGACTGTATTTAGGTTCAGCAGGTGTGTGAGTTTTTAAAGATTATCATCACACTTTGTGTGCACAGTAACACATGCAGTTGAATACTGAAGGGGTCCAGCTGCCCTGGCTGTGACAGCACCCTATTGTGATTGTCCTGAGGTGCTTTAACACTCTTAGAGCATTTAAATAGGGAATAAACAAATGTTAGTGTTAAAACCTTTTTAGTGAGTTTAAATGTCGTTAATAGAAAAAGTCGTAGTTTATGCATGTAGAAATACAAAAAACTGAAAGAATAATACACAAAAACATTAGTTCTGTTTCTAAGATTGTTTTATTATAATCTTCTACATCATTTGGTTTTGGAGTATTTTTATGGGTATTTTTGTGTTATTCACAGCATAACCAGTTTTGGAGAGTTGGTGGTCATGTCTTAAATGCACGTGTCATTTATTCATTAGGCCAGGATTTATTCAATGCCCATTGTGTGAAAGCACTATGCCAGAAACTGTAGAGACAAAAAGGTTAAATCAATTAAGAGCTCTGCCCTCACCGAGATTATAATTTAGAAGGAAAAGAAAGGTGAGTGTATGAAGAGGTAAAATTGGTGTGGAAAGAGCTGGCCCTCCCCAGAGAAGGGTGGGGGCACAGAGATGACGTCTGGCCTGGAGGTGAGGGTGCAGAATCAGAGCAGGCTGGGTGGAGGGAAGGCAATGAGAGAAAAAAGTTCTGGACATGGAAAAAGGGGAGAAAACGGGTTCTTGAAGGAGTAGGAAAGGTATGCAGGTCGAGGGTGTGTTCCCGGACCTCAAGAGAACAGGTCGGACCGTGGAACAGGGTGGGAGAAGGGGGGGCAAGTTTGCAAAGAGCGGTGGCAGCTGCGGGTGAGCAGAGTTCTGCGAGTGTGTCTGGTGGGGACTGGGAACTCTGAGCGTGCTCGGATAGCGCAGGGAGAACCCTGGGCACTGCCTGCTGTCAGAAGACCGACCTTTGGCAGGCGCAGGGGCCCTGCTAGGAAGTGCTGTGTGCCTGATTTTGGGTGGGGACCAGTGTGGCCCCCAGAGTGCACTGGAAGGAGGGCCTCAGGGTTTCAAGGGTGACTTGGAAAGAAAGATGTTCTGTTGGACGGAGCCCGTGCGTTCTCAGGTTGCCCAAATGATCAACACTCTTATTAAAAAAATAGTTCCGGTGGAGAAAAGAGTTTTATATTCCTAATATAAAAATGCTTTTTTGCAGGAATTTCAATAATAACCTTTAAACATATGTCTTATATAAAATATATATATATAATGTACGCATCACTAAGCAAGTCCAGCTGAGTGCATTTAGCTCTGCTGTCACTGCCACCGCCGTCACTAGCGGCTGCCACACTCCGGTCCTTTCTCGCTTGTGGTGAGCCACGGACGCAGCAGAGGCTTTGATCTCGACGTTTGCTATTTCCCTGTTTTAGTTCTATGATCATAAATTTCAGTCCAAATTGTGCAAATGTGGTTCCTAATTATTCTGGGTTGTGAAAGCTACCATGGTACAGGGGATAAGGATTAGTGAGTATGGAATGTTGACTGTTGAGTTCCATTTTGAACTTTTAGGTGCTATCAGGATATCTGAATCAAAAAACCCATATTTTTGTATAAATTAAAAACACAATTCTCATAGAATCCAAAATAACTTTGGCGTGTTTCCTTAACTGTTCATCCGCAGCATGGAGCACAGTGCCCGGTGCATCTGGGCACCCAAGGGGCACTTGTTCAGGTCATAATCTCCGTGGTGGAAGTAAAGTTACCTACTCCTTAAGACCTAAAATAGGAGGATTTTTTTTTCTCTTTGAGGAAAGATTCTAAAGTAAAAGATCAATGCACCAGTTTTTAAGCCATTGTAGTAACTCATATTAATTAGAATAAAATGTTCTCACCATAGGGTAATATGTTTGGGTTTTAGAAGTTAAAACACTTGGGTTCAGATCTTGGCTCTGTCACTGACTAGGTATGTGTGCTCTTGGGAAATTGGGAGTGATAACATCTGCCTCATGGGATTTCTGTAGGGATTAAGTTAGACGATAAATGTAAAGCACTTAGTGCCCAGCGAACACCAAGTGCTCAGTAATGGTAGCAGTCTTTGCTGTTAGCAGTGGTTACAGACACCCGAGGCAAAATTAATGTTTCTGTTCCAACTTTATTCAATGCCATTCCTTATTAACGGGTGCCTTGTGGTAAAAGTTTACACAGGAAAGAAGTAGGTTGTAATATTGTTGGGTCATATTGAGCCTTGTTTTGACACAGTCTGATTGGTTACTGATATACCACAAATTATTCTTAAACTAAGAAAATAGAGGCAAACTAACATGTTTTATTTGCACCTATATTATTCAGTTTAAACTTCGCAATCAGTTTCAGACAACAGCAAACTGAAACCACAGTTTTTGAACAATGGGAATTTCAGAACTTGTGGCATGTGAGTTTTATTTATGTCTTTTTCTTACTATTTAAAGCTCCTCATTCTTTCAGAATGTAGTAAAGTTCTATCATTTCAGACATCAGAATTAGCATTGAAAACATGGGATTCTTTATCTGGATTGATGAAAGTAATTTATTGTTTGCTGTGTCAAACACAGCATGCTATTTGTCACATAGTGGTTTGTGTATCTTTCTAGAAGCTTTCAACTTTGATCTCAGTCAAAGTACACTCAGTAGCACAGATGACAGAGTTTAAAAGAAAAAACAGCCCAGTGATGTGCATTGTCACTCACAGAGACTCTAAATCAACAAGTATAGTGAGGTGGAGTGAAAAGCCATCTTACTTTAAAGAGGCTTGTACGTTCTTGTGAGAGAGCAGACCTCTGCCTTTCTCGGGAGAGACAAAGGTGTGGGACAATTTATTAAAGATCGGGTTCACTGTGTGCAGTCAAAAGGCACCTTTCCAAGGCCAGATTCTGGTCCTTGCCTGCAGTTTTAGGTAAACACTCGCCTTTAAAAGACCTTGCGGAGCTGGGGCTCTGCGCACATAAAGGGGCTTTCTTAAACTGTCATCAGACTGGGTTTTAGAACGTGCTTTAATACTTACAAGGTTGATGTTTGCCTTTTAAAAATGCTATTTGAGATAGCTTTTTATTTAACTTTCACCTTGGCGTGCCTTTTACCCAATTTGTGGCAGCATTAAGGAAATTCACCTTGTTGTGAGACCAGACAAAGATTTAGAAAAATGTTGCACAATATGACCTTTTAAAAGTCAAGGCTTTAAAAAAATCCTTGTTTAAACACCATAAAAACTGGATGGAAAACAAAAGCATATAATCTTAATCTGAACATTTGGTCTCAGATTCTTTTCATTACACTACAGTTGATTATTTTGTGAGATAAATTAGTTGTTCCCTAGGATTGCTTTTGTACCTCCATTTCCTTTCTGGTTTTTAACAACAACGGCCCAGATCGATGAAAAGGGAAAACAGGGCTGTCTGGGATGTAGAACACTGGTGCATGCCTGAATCCGCACTCCTCTAGGTTGTCGTGTGCAGAAGGAACTTAGTTATTCTGTTCAATCTATTTATAGAGTGTATTAGTAGGAATTTTAAGCTTGTATGTTAAAAAATATATTAAATATAAAAAATATACAAGCTTAATAGTTGAAAGATAATACATGGTATGGCTGTAACAAATTATTCAAGCATTCTCTTATTTATTAGCGTTCCCTAGTTTCCTGTTTTGCAGTTGTAACACTCCTGTCAATTTATATTCATATACCTACTATATTTTTAAGTTCAAGTATATTGAGGTAAAAAATACATACACCTTTTAAATTTTATAGTTCTATGAATTTTGACAAATGGAAACGGTCATGTAACCACCACCAGGATCAAGATTTACAACATATGCACCATCACAAAAACTTTCCTTGTGTCCATTTGTAGTCAGTCCCTGCCCTCCCCCCGCCCGGCAACTGCCAGTCTGCTGCCCTGTGGTTCTGCCTGTTCTGGAACGTCATGTATGTAGAACCAGACCACATACAACCTTTTGGACCTGGCTTTTCCCCTTGGCAGGATGCATTTGAGAATCATTCATGTTGTTGTATGTATCATAGTTCCTTTTTGTTACGGAACACTGAGGCATATTCCATTAGGTGAACGTACTTGGGTTTGTTTGGCCATTTACTGGTTGATGAATATTTGGGTGGTTTCCAGTTTTGGACAACTATGAAGTCAGCATCCAACTGTCAACATTCATGTACTAGTTTTTGTGTGAGCATGTTTTCATTTTTCTCAGATGACTATTTGGGATTGTTGGGTCATACGGTGTGTTTAAGACCCTGCTGCTGGACTGGAGCTGAGGCTGCGGGTTCCAGTGGCTCCTCATCCTCACTGCACGTGGTATTGCCAGTTTCCCTGCCCCCCTCCCCACTTCTAGCTACCCTAGTGCTGCCTGCGGTGCTGCCCACTGTGGTTCAAATCTCGCCAATGGAGATGACCCTGAGCATCTTTTCAGGTGCTGCTTTGCCATCCGTGTGTTCTCCTTGTTAAAGTTTGTCCCCCCTTTTTAATTGGGTTGTTTGAATTCATTATATTTTCTGGATACAAATCCTTTGTTGGATAAGTGATTTGCAAATATTTTCCTCTAGTCTGTAGCATATCTTTTGTTTCCTTAACAGTATCTTTTACAGAGCAAACATTTCTAATTTTGATGAAGTCCAGTTTATCAATTTTTGTTTTTATGGATTATGTTTTCAGTGGCATATCCAAGAAATTCTTACCTAACTTTAGGTCGCAAAGATTTCTCCCATGATTCTTCTGAAAGGTTTATAGATTAACATTTTACATTTAGATTTATGGTGTATTTTGAATTAAATTTTTATATAAGGTGTGAGATTTTGATCGAGTTTAAATTTTTTGCATATGGATATCCAATTATTCCAGCAGCATTTGCTGAAAAGACCATCCTTTTTTCTTGAATTGCCTTTGCATCTTTGTCAAAGACCAAATGGCCATCTTTATGTGAGTCTATTTCTGAACTCCATTCTGCTCCATTGATACATGTTTCTTCTGTCTCTTTGCTAATACCAGCCAGCTGTAGCTGTATGGAAACTATTAAAATTGAATAGTGGGAGTTTTCCAACTTTGCTCTTCTTTTTCACAATTGTTTGACTACTTTAGATCCATTGCCTTTCCATATTAATTTTGGAATCAGCTTGAACGTGTATACAAAAGTTTTGCCAGGGTTTTGATCAGAATTGCATGAAATCTGTATGTTGGTTTGGGGAGAATCTTTAAAGCCACGATTGTTGTATGTCTCTCCATCTGGTTAGGTTCCTTGTTTGCTTTCATCAGGGTTTTAGATTTTTCAGAAAATATTTTGTTATGTTTATATCTACATACTTTATTTTTAGAGCTATCATAAATTGTATTATTTTTAATTTTTTATTTTGAATTATTTTGTGGGTTGACCTATCCTACAAATTTGATAGATTCACTTATTAGTTTTAGAAGCTTATTTTGTATGCTCTTTGGGAATTTCTGTTATCGTGACATCTGAGAACAGGGGAAGTTTTATTTCTGTGTGACTTTCCTTTCTTTCTTGCCACATTAGACTGGCTGGGACCTCCAGTATGAGGTTCAGCAGGAGTGGCGAGCGTGGCTCCCTTGTCTTAAGGGAAAGCGTCTGGTCTTTGGTCATTAAGGGCAAGGTTGGCTCCAGGTGGTTTTGCAGATGCCCTTATCAGATTGAGGACGTGTCCTCTTATTCCCGTTTGTTGTGTATTTTATTAAGAGTTGATGTGGAATTTTAAGTGCTTTTTATTCACCAATTCATATGATCTTGCGGTTTTCTTCTTTTGTCTGTTTATACGATAAATACAGTGATTGATTTTTGAATGTTGGAGCAGCCCTGTGTTCCCAGGATAAGCCCTCCCTGATAATGGTGTGTTCTTTTTGTGTATTGTTAGAGTCAGTTTGTTAGTATTTGGCTGAGGATTTTTGCATCTATGTACATGAGGCATATTGGTGTGTGGCTTCTTTCCTCTTATACATATGTAATATATGTTATATATTTAATATATTTTCTCTCTCTCCTCATATATATAATAAGGAACTGTCCCCTACCTTACCCTGATACCAAAGCTAGACAAATATAGTACAAGAAAAGAATAATATACATATATATTGCATATGTGAAAGTTTGCTTAAAAAACCGTCCTTGAACCTACGATCCCCAGGTGGGGACTAGAAGATCACCGGCACCTCGTGTCCACTCTGCTCCTTCCTGCTCCATAACAGGGCTTCTCCTACAGAAGTAACCACCATTCTGAATTTGGTGCTTGTCATTTCTTTGCTTTTGTTTATGTAGTTTCATTCTGAATATTCCTCAATAATATATTTGCATTTTCCCTGTATCTTTCAGCATTATACAAAATGGTATCAGTGAATATCATCTTTTAGGACGTTTTTTTCATTTAATGTTATGTTTTTAGGATTTATCATGTTGTTGCCTAGAGTTATAGGTCATTTATTTTTTACTGCTACATCATTTTCTGCTCTGTGAAGCTTATGCCTTAATCTGTTCATCGATTCTCCAGTCTTGGACATT
This sequence comes from Lemur catta, assembly GCF_020740605.2. Taxonomy (NCBI): domain Eukaryota; kingdom Metazoa; phylum Chordata; class Mammalia; order Primates; family Lemuridae; genus Lemur; species Lemur catta. The sequence goes on from NC_059138.1 coordinate 1,516,940, forward strand.
GTGGTTTTCCTTAGTTAGTAGAAGACTTAGGGCTAGTTGTTTCCTGGTGTGCAGATGCAGGAGTGTTCCTAGGCTGCATACCTAAGAACAAGCTGTGTGATGCTTCTCGCTGTATGGTAGGGCCCATCTCCCCATTGTCACCTTCGGTAAGAGTGTCTTGTCTATTATTGGCTCTTTGCTGTTTTATATAAATTTTAAAATCAGCCTGTTGTGTTCCATAAAAAGCCCTGTTGGAATTTTGTGATTACATTGAATCTATATCCTCTGGGGGAAAACTCATTGAAGATGGTGTTTTTGTGCATAAACATGGTATCTCTATTTGTTTTTCAGTTCTTTGGTATCTTTCAGTAAAACTTTATAAAATGTCTCCATTCAGGTTTTGCCCATCTTACGTCAGACTTACACAGTTATCTGATGTGTCTGTTGTTATTTGAATGGTGTTTAAAAGATTTTTTTCTGTGACTGATGAAGAAGTGATATTGAAACCAGTTTGATAAACTCTGATTATTTTTAATAATTCATCTGGATATTCTTTTGGGTTTTCTGGACAGTTATGTCATCTATAAATAATGAACATTTTTTCCTTTCCAATTCTTACGCTTTTACTTTCTTTTTCTTTTCTTATCCTGCAAGCTGTCCCTTCTGCCCATTGTTGACTAGAAGAGAGAGGGCGTCATTGTTTTGTTTCGGAATGTTGAGGGGATGCCTCTAGTGTGTCACCGTAAGTGACAGCTGAGGTGGATTTTGGTAGACATTCCTCATCAGGTGAAGCATTGCCCTCTTGTCTACCTTGTTAATGGATTAGTGATCTGTTCCCTGGGTGTGTGAGGAAAGTCACTTATAAAGCCACCTGGGTATGATGTTTTTCCAAATGGGAAAAACTACTGATTCAATTTCTTTAATTATAGGTCCTTTTAGGCTTTGTATTATTTTTTGAGTCAGTTTGATTAGTTATATTTTTTCTGGATTTTTTTTGATTTGTTTCAAATTTTTAAATTCCCAGGTGTAAAGTTGTTTGTAAATATTATCTCTGTGGTTCCTGAAGTGTCTGCAGTGATGTCCCTCTTTTAACTTGGAACATTGGTGGTAGGTGCCTTCTCTTTAAGTTCTTGATTAGCATCAGAAACGTGTCAACGTCATTAATCACTTCAAAGAACAAACTTCTGGCCTTTGATCCTCATTACTGAATGTTTGTTTTTGTTTTACTGATTTCTGCTCTTTATGATTTTTGTCTTCTGTTTTCTTTGGTTTATTTAAAATTTTTTTCTTCCCTTTTGGGATGGATGCTTAGCTGCTTTATTTCCAGCTTTCTTTTCTAATGCAGCCGTGCTCTGCACAATGGCTTTCTGGTCAGTGGCAGACCGCATATACGACGGCGGTCCCGTGGTGTTATGGTAGAGCTGCCCTGTGCAGATGTACCGTTTTTTGTCTTTATACCGTACTTTTGCTGCACTTTTTGTATGTTTAGACATGTTTAGATACACAGACACTTAGCATCATGTTCCAGTTGCCCACAGTATTTGGCACAGTAGCGTGCTGTGCAGGTGTGTGGCCCTGGAGCCGCGGGCGGCACCACGCAGCTGAGGTGTGCGGTAGGCTCTGCCGTCTAGGTCTGTGCAAGTGCAGCCTGTGATGTTCACTCCACAGCAATGACGAAATTGCCTGCGGACACATGTATCCTGTCGTTAAGTGATGCATGACTGTGCGTACATTTGAAATTATAGATTTTTCCATTAATTGTTGCTTTGGCTGAATTCTACAGATTTGATACTTTATGATTCTTTTACTACTACCGTTACCTGTATGCTGCTGAAATCTCTGTAGGTGAATATTTTCTGTCTTTGTCTATGATCAGCATAGGATGGAGGGGAGGTGGAACCTGTGGCCTGTCAGCCAGTAAGCACTTTGGTGGAGTAAATGGCTCTGATGCAGAGCAATTTAGTGGCCAGGACGAGAGCCTGTCAACTACTCTGTTTTGGTTGAGTGAGGTAGCAAGGTGAGGTATTAAAGCTAACGTATTTTCTTGGTGTTTATAATCTGTTTGTGACTGCTACACAGCTGCCTATAAGTCAGTTTGTTAAGGTATAAACATTATGAACATGCAATCAGTTTAACAAATATTTGTTGAATGTTGTATGTGTGACAGGCACCATGCTAACTTCTTGATTTACAAAAATGAATTAAACGTGTTCCTTGCCCCTGAGCATTTTAAATTTTAGAGGAGGGAAAAAAATATATAGGCAGGTAATTTTAGTGATGTATAGTAATGATATGATAATGGTATATAATGTGGTAACAAGGGCCCCAACTGAGCTGAGTGTGTGTGCATTTGGGGAGGTCAAGTCAGGAGAGGTTTGCTGGAATATGTACCTGAGCTGAACTTTGACCTCATACTGATTACTGATTCAGAGCATATACCACGTCTGGAGGACATCCCCCTACCCCGCAAGGAACTGCCACATACCTGCTGATGTAGCTGGACATGAGAAGGCTGTTCTGCCACTCTGGCAGCCGGCTGCTTTGGGGCGATGGTGGCTGTGGAGACCCGTGAGCTTGCATGGGTGCGAGCCAGCCGCCACACTTGGCCTGCCGTGAGATGAGCTCCCTGGTCAGAGCAGGGTTATGTGGGCTATCTGATGACGGAGAAAGTATTTTGTAATTCCCTGGATGGTGATTTTGGCAAAGGCATTGTGCTCAGGGAAAGCAAATCCATGGTGAGAGAACTTGTCCACTCTGCCTCTCCCAGGACAGAGACGCAGCCTGCCTGCCGTCACAGGGCGTCTGGTCTCCCTGGGACCAGCAGCACGCGGAGAGCTCAGTGTTGGTTCCTGATGTTGGCAGTTCAGGGGCTCAGGCATGGCCACATCGGCCTTAGGGAGTGGAAATTCATGGTGTCGAGCCTCCCTCCTTGTAGCCACCCTGTCTCAGAGTGCGCTGGGCAAGGCCACGGTGGCTGGGGAGAGAGGCTGTCTGACAGTCACAGACAATCTTCTGGTCCTTCTCTGCTGAAGTTGCCTTTTGGTGAGCGTTCCCATGTCACACAAATACATTCACACTCTGTGTCCGTAGGATCCCATCCACACATTACCTGCCAAGCTGGATTCCTTCCAAGTCCCTGGCCATCCATCCACACTGATAGCTACTCATGATATCTTAGCCGTATTTTCTTCTAAGCAAGATGAACAACCAGGTGCTTTGCTTGAAGTTCTGTCCACAGGGAGAGCTCCCTAACCACTGTCCTTCAGAGCCATGTGCATGGGGCTGCAGTGCCCTGGCTGCCCATTTTTGGGTGGTACCAGCATATTGAGTACAACTGTCTATAAATCAGGCCTGAACTTTTTCTTCCTCAGTCAGCTGGAGATGGGTTCTCTCCCTGAGGCCGCAGGGGTGGCTGAGAGAGAGGATGCAACACGGCAGAGGGGATGCTACTGGGACATGAGATGTGTGCTCACGCAGTGTGCCTTCAGGATCTCCCTGCGGCTGGTCTAGTATTTGTCACTTCAGCTTGGGGTCGGGGAGCTGCTATGACTTTGTGGATCAGACAGCATCCATTTCATGGGACAAATAAGGAAAAGAGGAGAAATGGGGCAAAGGTAGAATTAAGAAATCTGAAGTTTTAAAAAATATATCCAAATCACATATATGAGGAGTCTATGGATGAATTAAAACCAGCAGGTGCTCGCCAAAGTAAGCAGTACGCCATGTTTCTTGTCATTGAGTGGTACAGATTTTGCCTCAGCAATGTTCTTGCATTCCAACACTCTCTTTACAGGGGTCCTGGTCTGTTTGTGCTGCTGTAACAGCGTACCTGAGATGGGTCATTTCTAAAGAACAGAAACCTGTTCTCTCACAGTTCTGGAGGCTGCAAGTCCAAGGTCAAGCTGCCGGCACCTGGTGAGGGCCTTCTGCTGCTTCCTCACGTGGTGGGAGGGCAGGAGGGACCAGCTCCCGCCATCAAGCTCCTTTACAAAGGCCTCTGATCCCCACCCATGAGGGAGGACCCCCCTGGCAATCACCTCTTACAGACCTCTCTTTTTTTTTTTTTTTTTTTGAGACACAGTCTCACTCTATTGCTGGGGCTAGAGTGCTGTGGCGTCAGCCTAGCTCACAGCATCCTCAAACTCCTGGGATCAAGCGATCCTCCTGCCTCAGCCTCCCCAGTAGCTGGGACTACAGGCATGTGCCACCATGCCCGGCTAATTTTTTTCTATATATTTTTAGTTGTCCAGCTAATTTCTTTCTATTTTTTTAGTGGAGACAGGGTCTCAGTCTTGCTCAGGCTGGTCTCGAACTCCTGAGCTCAAAGGATCCGCCTGCCTTGGCCTCCCAGAGTGCTAGGATTACAGGCGTGAGCCACCGCGCCCGGCCCCAGACCCCTCTTAATACACCAATGCATTGGTAGTGCTGGGCAGAACTATGACCTCATTATTGTGGTTTCTTAGAGAGTAAGTGCAGCTTAAAGAGATGCACGTGGGTGCCACGTGGCCAAGGGATGAACTTGTGATGGTGGATGTGGGGTGGCAACGTGACTAGATTAAGGGATGCCCAGGTATGTGTTCTCACGATTCAGCAGGCACTGGGCCTGTTCTGCTTCTGCTGAAAGGGAAGCCCAGGTGATTTGGCATTTGACTAGAATGCCGGGCTGCCTGGTCGTGTCTGTGAGGGGTTTCCAGAGCGGGTGGGCCTGGGAGTCAGTGGGCTGAGTGGGGGAAGTTCCACCCCCAAGGTGGGCGGCACCATCCAGTTAGCTGGGGAAGGAACAGGCAGAGGAAGGGTGGATTCTTGTCCTCTCCCAGAGCCAGAAGCTCTTGTTCTCCTGCTCTTGGACATCAGAACTCCAGGTTCTATGGCATTTAAACTCTGGGGCTCACACCTCTGGGCTGTGGAAGACTCAGTCTTGGCAAATAGGTAATAAAAACGCAGGTCCTGTCTGGAGGGGGCTTGCAGCTCGTCAGGGAGGTTGACCATATAGAATCCACAGAAACATACAAAGGCTGTGCTTGGGTGTTAGGAGAAGATGTAAATGAACAGAAGCCTCTCTTGGAAATAAAATGCATTTGTAAAATAGAATCTTCTCTCCTGCCTACTTCAAGATGCACTAAAAAAATGGACATTATACTTTCAAATCCCTTAATCCACAAGTTAACAGTAGAGGCATATAACAGTGGGAAAATATTATTCCTGGTGTGCAGTGAAAAAAACAGCAAAAAATCATTTCCATCTCTAGATGGGTAACTATGATGATGGCAGAATTTTCTAAAACATTTCCTGGTTTAATGTTGCCACTTTTTCTGTGGCTTATAGTTAAAATGTATCAATAACCTCTCTGAGATCCAGTGATGCTCTTAGGTGTGTCACATTCCATCCGCCACTGACTGGTGACCCTGCTGGAAATTCACTCCTAACAGGAGCACTGCCAGCGCCGTGCGTTGTGAGTCTGTCTCAGAACCTCATCTTTAGTTACAGAATGCTGAAGAAATAGTCACTCAGGTAGCAAAGATTGGCTTTTCAGCTGCTGTTTTACGGCACTATTAACTCAGAGACACCATTACTTAAATGTAATTTTTATTATTACAATTAAAGACTGATTTGATTTTATGAGATCATGCATTTTTATTTTATGGAAGTTTTATAGTTAAATTCAATTTAAAATATTACTCTGTATTTAAAATAAAATATAAGCAAGTACAGTATGAACATTATACTCTACTTCTCAGGCAAATCCGATGTTAAAACTTCCGTGCAAGTGATTATGTTAGTAGAAACAAATGTTTGGTGACGTAACTGCATGGAACTGAAGAAAAGCGAACCTGCTCATTCTGTCTGTGAGGTGATGAGCAGTTGTTTGCTTATTAAAACCAAGTCTAATTAAGTTTGTTGTCAATTTTTTGGTGACACATAGAAGTCGATTTGCTTTTAGCTGATTCTCCCCTGGGTGAAAGAGCTTCGCTGCTGCTTTCCTGCTGGCGCGGGGCAGAGTTGTCACTGCCACGGCCTCTTGTTCACGGGGAGGACTAAGGGACTGACAGGGACGGCTGTGCCGCTGAGCGTGTGAGGCTGTCATGATGCTGCGCAGGCCAACTTGCGACTTTAGAATTTCCATGTGATTTTTGGGAAGGTTTTGTGGTTTTGTTTTTGGTGGGGGAAAGGATTGTAAGAGAGTATTTGCGCTAACTAGATTAAGCTGTTGGTAAACATGTCCCCTTTAAATTAACTGGTGGCGAGGACAAAGAAAGTGCTTTGTCCTTGCTAGGTGGATTTGTCTTCAGTGCCGAGGCAAACACGGAAGGAGCAGAGCCCCTAACTCCCTAACGGAAAGGCAGAGATTAAATCGGAAAGGGTCTGTGAGGTTGGAAAAATGAAATTAGATTCTTCCTTCTGTTTATTTTGTCGAAGCTTGCTCTTCTTTCTCTCACTTGCCTTTCTTGGGAGGGAAACCTGGTTTTCCCAAAATCAAATTAGCCTAGGAACAAATACTCAGGCAAGTGTGTTCCTTTCAAGGTTCTTAGCTCTTGTGATGAACAAGCCCGTGGAGGACGATTGATCTCACCGTCAGCACAGCCGGACCAGCGCGCTGGTGCAGCATTCGTGGCGGGGTGTGGGCGGGCTGTCCTCGAGTCAGGAGCTCTGGCCTTCACTCGTTAGAAAAAGAAAGAAAGGATAGTAGGTTTTCAGGGGACTTTGTTGGGAATCTTTTGGTTCTACGAAGGGAATGCGAAGCCCAAAGGAATTCTAAGGGAGGAGAACCGCCTGGAGCCCCAGGAAGGCTAGACAGCCCCTCCTGGGGGAGGTGGGCACCTCATCCTTTCCGTTGTCTTAGTCCGCAGAATCTGAGCATTGGGTTTAAGCCGCACATGTCAGAGAACGCGAAAGAGCCAGGACTGAACTTCAAGGCTGGGCTCTGGGTTTCTTTTTCATTCAATGGGGTGTTTTCTCATTTGTTTTTTAAGGAATAGTTACTTCCAGTAACTAAGTGAAGTTAGATTTGTATTTGTTGTTCAAGGCTGGGGTTTCCCCAGGGAAAGTTGGATGTGCTGATAAGGAGGTGGGTGTCCTGGGGCACAGTTTTCAAACGTGGTGTTGACATTTCTTTTAGGAGTCCTCCAAAGGGGGTGCCTGCCATCCCTTGGTGAGACATTCTGGTGGAGAATCCCAGAGGTCTTTGACCCACAGAGGTACTGAGCAGGTAAGACAGGGTTGCAGTGGCGCCGAGCCTCCAGGTCAAAGCTACGGAGTCTGCAGGGCGACCTTGTGGTCTCAGCTTCCCTGAGGCCCCTCAGGCCGTGTGCTAGTCAGAGGCATGGGTGCTGGGAGTGGACGCAGAAGGTTTGCAGGCCTTGGCGCCCGGGCATCCAGTTTGTGTGCTCAGTTCACACATGTCGTTCCCTAACTAGAGTGAGGGCCTGGAAAACAGGGACTATGTCTTGTTCTTTTGTGGATTCAGGGACTTTCTAACCTCAGGTTCCTCAGTGCTGACGTTAGCGTGCCAGAACCGCATTCTCAGGCTGGTTGTGAGTGTGCAACACACAGCCTACAGCCTAGGACTTTGTGGGGCTCGTTGGAGACAGCCCATTCCCTCTGGCATGATCGGAGAAGTCAGAAACTTGCTCGAGGGCTGTGCCTTTTTGCTCTCGCCCCGGCCCTGGCCTAACTCCTGGATTTTTAGTGGCAAACCACACTTGGCCGGTTATGAATCTCCATGTCCTCACTTCTTAACCCTCATGGCCCAGACTAAGAACTTCAGACTGGCCACCTGTGACTCATTTGGGGACCAAGGGTGGGGAAAGGGCTGACACAGGGCACTGGAGGGCAAGTGTGAGCGGGCAGCACTGTCTGGAGTTTCCCCGAGTGCTTGGAGGTGAGTGGGGGGCCGGAGAGGAGGTGTGAGACAAGCCTGGAGGTGCACATGCATCTGAGAGCCCTCACAGCTTTGCTTAGTGTCTGTGTCTTAGTCAGCTTGGGCTGCTGTGACAGATACCACAGGCTGGGGGCTTAAAGAATAGAAACTCGTTTTCTCACAGCTCTGGAGACTGGAAGCCCAAGATCAGGGTGTCGGCAGGGCCGGCACCTCCTGAGGCCTCTCTGTCTCCTTGGCTTGTAGATGGAGGCTTCCCTGCATCCTCACATGCTGTCCCTCTGGGCGTGTCTGTGTCCCAGTCTCCTCTTATGGGGACGCCAGTCAGATTGGATCAGGCCCACCCCAGGGACCTCACTTTACCTTAATCACCTCTTTAAAGACCCTTCTCCAAATACAGCCACATTTAGGGGTTAGAACTTCAACATGTGAATTTTGGGGGAGGGGAACTCCATTCAGTCCAGAACAGCCCGTCTTGAATATGATGATCTATAGATTTGAGCCATGTAGTTAGGATCAGTTTTAAATAGGGCAGGAGACTCTTGCTACAAAAACACAATGGCTCTTGGATTCCTGAAGCCTTGGATGCCAGAACACACACATGAATCAATAATGACCTCAACCAAAGCATATTCTTTCTATGTGAGTAGTTTACGAAAAATGACCCAGAGTCTCAGTCACATCACAAGGGGAAGAGTGTGAGTTCCTGGCTCCAGATCTGCTGCCAGGTTCATACTGTGGACAGTTCCTGCTTAATTACCGTTGTGACCTATAGTGTCCTGTAACCTAGTTATGAATTATATCTGCTCTTCTTGCCCCATAGATTTTCATGAGGACTGAATAAGAACACATAGTGAACGCCCTGGCTGTTACTGTACTTTAGTTCTTCAGCTCTATAGATATTTATCGAGAGCTTATTATCTTCCAACGGGCATTAGGGATGTAAATTGACGCGGGTGGGCCTTGTCTCACACACAGACCATGTCAGAAAGAGAGATGGGGGCACACGGTGCTGTCGGAGCTCAGCCTGGGCTGAAAGTCAGGGCACAGAGACTCTGGCGTCCTGTCACCTAAGTGAAGTCTGCCGGAAGCACAATTCCCATATATGCCTTTAAAACATAGCGTCAGAAATGCAACTGAGGAGATCAGACAGCAAACAGAAAATAGTTCAGATATTAGATTTAATGTATTCAGGTATTGGGCTGAATAGTTTACATAGAAAATCCAAAAGCATCGCAGATAAGCTATCAGCATTAATAGGTAAAGGTTGCAGGATATGAGGTTAATAATAATTGCATTTCTATATGCAGTCACTAAACAATTAAAAATAAAATTTTAATAAATTACCACTAGCATCGCGGACATGAAATACCCAGGTATAAATGTAGTGAGAGATGAGGAGATCTCTGAACTGAAAATTACAAAACATTGTGGAAATAAATGAAACAAGAGCTTGATATACGGACAGACTTGCTGTACCTGTGAACCGGAAGACACATGATTGTAAAAATGTCATTATTTCCAAAGACACCTGTAGATTCAATGCAATTCCAATCGAAATCCCAGCAATATTTTATGGAAATTAATAGACTGCTTCTAAAATTTATGTGAAAATAAAAAGGACCAAGATTAGCAAAGGCAGTTTTGAAGAAGAAAATAGTTGGAGGATGAGCCATTTTGTAAACCCCCAAAGTTATCACAGATTAAAATGGTTGTTTTATTAAAAGACGTTTATGAAGCCCATGTGTCATAAAACACATCGTCCCATCTCTTATTTTCCTTGTTATCCTGCTCTGTCCTTATTTCTGTCTATATTAGCGTGGGTGTCCATGAGAAAATGCTGCCCACTGGCTTAAACAGCAGAACATTTTGTTGTGGTTCTAGGGGCTGGAGGTCCAAGATCTAGGTGCCAGCACAGCGGGTTCTGGGGACATCTCCCACCCTGTCCCTTCGGTTGCAGACGTCCCCGTCCATGTCCACATGTGGCTCTCCTTAGTGGTGTCTCTTTTTAGAAGGACACTACTCCGGTGGGATCAGGGCCATACCCTTATGGCCTCATTTAACCTTAATTACTTCCATAGAGGCCCCATCTCCAAATACATCCACACGGGGGCGGGGGTCAACATGTGAGTTTGGGGGCACACAAACTTTCCGTCCAGGTCACCTTCCCCTTCTTGTCTTAGGACCTGCAAACTTGCATTGTACTCTTAGCGCATTCATTTTTAATTTTTTTCTCAAACATGCATATAAAGCTAAATATTTCTCCTTTGGTACCCTGAGAGCTATTTCTCCAAATTTTTGATATATAGTGCCTTCATTATCACTATGGTCTAAATCTGTGATTTCCCTGCAAAGTGACATCAGTTGGCAGGGCCGTATCTCATTCAGCTGTGTGGGGGCAGCAATGTAGGGAAGAAATGTTGGATTTAAGCATCATATTTTAAAAACTGGACCCTGTAGCCAACTGCCTGGGCTGAAACGCCAGCTCTGTCACTAATCAGCTCTTTGACAGTGGGTAACTTACATAATTCCTCTGTGACTCAGTTTCCTCAGTTCCAAAATGGGAAAAATAAGGTGTGTATTGTGGTGTGTGCACGTGAGCCACGTTTCCATCTGTCTCGGTTTGGAATTCTCCACTTGGGGTGCTCCCATTTTTGCCTCATTCGGCCTGTGCAGGCTTTAGTGGTCCGGTCTGAGTTTCAGGGTAATTTCTTTGCTGGGAGTTCCTGCTCTCCTCAGGCCGTGCGTGGACTCTGTACCCTTCTTGTACTGTGGACTCGGAGATTCTGGACCTTACTGGCGAGGCTCTGCCTCCGCAAGCCGGAGAGAGACAGTGAGCCTCTTGGCCCAGCCCGCCTGCTGACAGAGGCCGTTGGGTTCGCATCCTAACCCCAACCTGACCCACAGGCTCAGGCCTGCTCCCTGCCTCGGGCGTGCGCGGTGCGCCCAGCCTCAGCTGCTTCTCCTTTCTCTCTTGGCCTCTGGGGTTTTCTGTTCTTTCTGTTGAGTGTAGCTGTGTGTTTTTTTTAAATGTTTATTTTAAATTAGCTTTTCTATGTGACCATAGTGGGAGAGGCCACTGTGTGCATCAGTCCGGGCCCCCAGATTCTTGGAAATAGGCCACAATATTCCATCTCACCAGGGCGATGTTTGAGCACAATTTTTGTTTTATTAAGTAAATGACACCCCTTTAACTGGCCTGGAATGAGTGAGTCTGCACATTAAAAAAATTAGTTTATACAATTCATTCAATTATGCTTTTTCCCAGTGAAATGTTGGACTGTGGCAAAATTCTTGGCATTAGCCTTCTTTTCTGCTCTTAGAAGCATGAGCTGCCGCTGAGGGACGGACCATCTCCCGCGCGGGGCACCCGCCCCACCTGAGGAGGGAGGCTGGAACGCCAGGCTGCTGCAGATCTCCTCTGCCAGGGGCCGTCGGGGTTTCATGGTTGTGGGTTTTGCCCGCTGTAACTGCCCAGCAGTTCCAACCCCAGTGTCCAGGGACCCTTTTTCAGTCTGTTGCTCTTTCATGCAGTCCTGCCGCTTTCTTTAATAAGTCGATTAACCTGAAAAACCATTAAGGACCAATTTTTTTTTTTGAAGCATAACTAAATTTTGAAGACATCTCAGGAATTCTCTGGGGAGAAATGGATAATTGCATAAAAATATATCTGTGGGTATATTGAACAATCTCAAGAAAAATATTGGGGCATCTAAAATTATTTGATTTCCTTTTTGTTTTGTTGAATTTCATTAAAAACTTAAATTATAAAAGCAGAGCATCTATCTTGCACTTTGGCTGACTGCCTGGATCTGTTCTAAATTGGATCTTATAAATATTCCATAAAGTCCTAGGTAATGGGTTTGCTTTTTCCTGGCAGTTACCCTGTGTGGATGGCATCTTAAACATTTATGCCATTTTTGCAAAACTTGACAAAAACATTTCAAGCATTAATAGTTTTGTTAATAAACTACTCAGCACCAAAATAATACATTATTTAAGAAAGTTCTTGAAACCAATCAGTCTGCTGTTTTACTCTTGACACTTGGCAGAATGTTGCTAGCCCACAAAACATCAATTTAATGCTGCATCTCAAATGGGGCACTTAAAAAATATCCAATGCAGTATTGCTGTGGTATCTTCCCCGTAAGGAGGGCAACCACTAAAGTAAGGTTATTGGCTTCGTTTGGAGAACTTGTTTCATTCTGATAGTCCTTCTGGGCGTTGTGTATTAGATAATTCTCCTCTGCAGAGGAGACTAACCCAGGACTAACCGCTGCAGTACCACGGCAGTGTGCATTAGTACAGAATGTATGAATGCATATATTCATATAGAATGTAAACTATTTGTAAAAGTACTGGTAAAGATAGCATTCTCAAGTTGCAGTATAGTCTATATTTTAACACACTGGAAAATACCAAACCATTAAGACATTAATTTGTGATTCTATATTAATTTCTTTTGGGAAGATTGTAAAACAAAGATGATCCTGCCATTTGGGGGCACATATTTGAACTTCTTATAACTGTAACTCCATCATTAATTTAAAAACTTTAGCTCAATAATTTTTTTTTGGAATTTAGGCTTGTGATTCCCACTCACATCAAATGCTATAAAAGAGGGTGCTACCGGAGCATGTACGTATAACTATGTGTTTATATGTATCTGTTTATGTAGCATTATAACAGTAACTGGCTCACTGCGGCGGCTCGGGAATGTGTCCTTGGCAACTGCGCTGGGGCTGCCGACCAGTCGCTTGCATAGTAACAAGTGGATGCGCATCTGGCGTCGTCCTCCTCTTTTTTAAGTAACTGTATACTGTTGAGTCTGGGACTTCTTTTCTTATGTTTATACTTTCCTACTCATTTTCTTTCAAACATCTCGATCAATTTGCTTGAAGAGTAGGCTGAGACAGCAAGGTGGAATGTTAAAAACCCACTGCCGTTTTCAACTATGCTGGGTGACGTGCAACTGAAACAAAATACCGAAGTGATTGGACACAGAGGCTAATGTTGCAGAGGTGACTAGTAAGTCCTGAATCCAGGTGTTCATCAGAATTCATTAGTATTTGCATTGGTTTCCTTTATGTTATAATAAGATATAAATGTATTTATACATTATATACTTCACTTTTATTTTGTATATTGAGGTTTCATGTACATTTTTTTCTTCAAAAAAGTTCTGCTGTCAGATGTTTGAAAGCTGATAAAGTGGCAAGAATATGGATATGTCCTCAGAATGATTTGAGTTTAAATTTTGGTTATAAAACTTTCTAGACTTATGACATGGGTCGTTACCTAACCACTCTGAGACTCGATTTCTTTATGGATTAAATATGGGTAATACCTACTTTGTAGACCTGTAATGAGGGTGAAATGAAATCACGTTTACCATCGTGCGTACTGCCTAACATGCATTCGATGGACAATAAATGGTGTTTATTACTATTAGTATTATTGTGATGTGGGAGGATTCTTGGCTTTAAAACAGAAAATCAAGAGTTGGGAATTCAGGATAAATGAGTGAAGAGGTTTGAACGTTGGCTCGTTGTCAGGAAACAATGGTGTTAATTAAACTTTAAGTTTAGGAGTGAGGAGATGTAATAAACAAAGTATAGAATGGGGCTGTTTTTATGTACGTTGTGTTTATATTTGATAAAAAATACTTACCATTTGGCTTTCGAAGTATAAAACGATGTTGGAGGCAACAGGAACTTACTATATTTTATTGTATTATATGTCTTATATATTTATATGTCTCTGTGTACATGCTCACATATGGTTCAGAACTGCACAGTAGTTTTATGTAGACTTAATATATTGTTTTCATCCATTTAGAATTATAGAATTGTGAACTTGGAGAGGATATGAGAGATTATTTAGAGTATCTCTGCTCACGTTATAGACGCGAGGCCAGAGACGTGAAGTGACTTGCACACACTAGTTACTCACTAATCAGTGGTAGCTCGGACCTGCGACCTGGATTTCTTGGCATTCAGGCCAATGTCCCTGTGGCGCTGCCTTTGCCTGGTGACCGTTACGTGCTGGGCTTACAGGTGGGTCTGGTTCCAGATATTCAGGTCTGTCTGCAGACTGGGTGTCGGTCGCCCAGGCTGTGTATGTCATGAGTTTGGGAAGGGAAGATTGGATCCCTGGTGATAGGATTATCACTTTTAGGACTTCTACTCCTGGGGCATACAGTTCCCTGTCAGAGAGTGATAACCCAACTTTTGAAGCGATTGGGCTGTGTGCTTCTATTCATTTCTTGTTCTCTGTCAGCCTAAAATAATCAGCAGGGTCAGAATCTAATTTAAAGAGACTTTATTCAAGTGTGGAGTTTGAAGAGAGCCCACCCGGAAACACCAACTCCAGAGAACGGAGCCGGTGTTCAGCAGTGGAGAAGCTGAGGTTCACTCAGAGAGGCAGAGCCAGAGGAGTTCTAGCAGGATCGCAGCGTTTCTCATGCAAGGGCCCTGCAGTTACGGCAGTTTGGTTGGTGACAGGCAGTGTTTCTTTTGGGGATGGGATCATTTAACACCTTTTTCAGAGGGTGCAGTAGTTGTGGATTATCTGTCATCTGGTCTAAGTAAAGAAGGACAACAAAGGGGAAATTAATCTATAATGAGGTTCGTTAATTAAGGCAGGAGATTTTTGTCCCTGGCTTTAATTCTCCCTGCTCATTGTACAGAACAAGAAAAATAAGAAAGCAAGTTAATCTGGAATCTAAGAAACAGAAGTTGTAACTGTATGTGACTCAGATCACAGCCCCGTGTCTCTCAAGGCTGAGAGTGTTTGGGGGGTTCCAGCCTTTTAAATTTTATCTATTTTTTTTCATGTCTTTATCACTATGGACAAGGACAGGAAAACAGAGAGACCAGTTCTTAGAAGCATTGGTGAAAGTCAAGGCAGCAAAAGATGAAGAGTTAACAGATTCTAGAGATGATTTCTTCATGGTGAACTTAGTGTTAGATTAAAAACTATGCTCGCTCCTCTCCCTTCATAGCTGATACCACTCAGATCTGGCCTGTGGCAGGCACTCACTGAGAAAGCTGGGCACAGATTTCCATGCAGACAAAATTCAGCATGCTTGGAGTTTTCATTAGTTAGTTGGTTTATTAAATTATCCATCCACTCATCAGATTATCATCAAGGACCTCCTGTATACTGAGATCACAATGCCTAACATATAGTAGATGCTTAATTGATAGTGGATATTATTATTACCATTATTTTTATAGTAATACAAATGAAATAAAAATAAAAGCTACCCCTATACTGAGACATGCTGAAACAAATTAGGTTTCGTCTTTGCAAAGCTTGAAGTTTGGCAGGAGTACTGTGGCCAGGGAGGAAAGCAGAGAGCATGCTAGGTATTTGTAGATAGCATTTACTTGAGTCTTATATTTTTATCCACTCTGATGATCTCTGTCCTTTAATTGGTGTTTTTAGACTGTTCACATTTAAAGTGATTATTGATACAGCCAGATTAATACCTACCACGTTTGTAACTATTTTCTATGAATATTTGTTGAACTTGTTCTTTTCCTTCCCCTCTTTTTCTGACTTCTCTGGTTTATGAACCCATTTTCTCTCTTCTCTTAGCGTATCAGTTATACTTATTTCTTATTTTTTCTTAGCGAGTACCCTACAGTCTACAATATACATTTACAGCTAAGCTAAATTCACAGGTACCTTATGACACAGTATGCCCAGTCTCTCCTGCACATCCTTGATGATTTTGCTGTCATTCATTTCACTTACCACCCAATACATTGTTACTAAGGTTATTTTGAAAAAACAGTTAAGGGTAAGAAAAGATTAAAGATAATAAAAGGATAAGAAAAACATTTTATTTTGCCTTCATTTATTCTTTCTTTGATACTCTCTATTTCTTTAGGTAGATCAGCGCTTCTGCCTTCATCGTTGTCCTTAGGTGAGGAAGGAGGTCGGAGGGGCTGGGGCTGGCAGCTGTCCTCCCTGTGAGTGGAGCTGGGGGGCCCTGCTGAAGTCTTTCCCTGCAGGGTTGGCCTTTGCGATGGAGATGCTTTGGGTGTCTTTTAAAATCGTTACTTTTCCCTTCTCCCTGCCCAAGACACAGGGGGATTTTTTTGGGCCCTTTATTGAGAACCTGGTGGGGTTCCTGGAACTAAAGCCATGAAAGTGTAGCCCCCAAGATTGTGGCCCCAGGAATTTCTCACACTCAGGTGAGTCCACATGCAGCCTCCCGCGGTTCATCAAAATCACCGTCTGGGATTTTCTCCTGCTGGTGGCTGCTGCCCCTCTGCTGCAGGTGCCCTGGTTGCCTTTCTCTCTACAGTTTCCAGGGCAGCGCCTTGCCCTGTGACCTCAGTTCTTCCACGGATCCGAGGAAGGTCCTTGATTTTCAGTTTGTTCAGCGTTTTTCTTGTTGTAAAGACAGGAGGGACAACTTCTAGCTCTTTGCACGATAGAGTAATAGCAGGTACAAAGTGGTCAGGATTTGTTTTATAATCAGTTCCTCATCATTGTTGGCTTTTCATACGTTTAAATAATTTAAAAACATTTTATAATACTTTAGGAACTTTGTGTAGCTATCCCAGATGTTACCATTTTAAAAGTAATTTTTTGTAAAAAAGGATGTTCATGTTATTTTTCTATAAAATACTATCAAATCATTCCAATTCTGGGAGTATCATTTAAGAACACAATTCTACACAGTAAGGCCTTATGCACAAAGATGTGTATAGTAGTGACGTGTATAGGATGTCTGTTGAAATTATTGTCTAAATCATTCATCATTTATCTTATGCTTAATCTATTCAGTCAGTTTTCTCTTGTCTGCGATGTCCTCCCCAGCCACCTGGGTGTGGGAGCTGCCGCCTGTCAGACGGGGGTGTCTGTTAGACGTCTGTGATGTCCTCCCAGCCCCTGTGGAACTTGGCACACTCAGCAAAGATCTGTGCGCTGGGCCCTGGGCAGTAAAAGGCTGAATGAGGAAGAAATGGCCGTCACCTCCGTGGGCCTTAGATCGCAGCAGAGGAGACGGACATCACTTGGAAAACTGTACAATCACTTTTAATTAGAGCTGGGGCAGACACTGAGAAGGAAGGTGCTGTTTGCAATGTTCACGATACACACAGTCCACCACAGCGTTCATCGTTCACCTAGGACGACTGTCTGAGGAGGCGTCTGCTTGTGTGGGGCACGATTTTCTACTCTCTCTCAGCTGGCTCACCTGGCCAGCACGTGGCGACACCCTTCAGGGACAAACCTCTCTCCTCACCACCCGGCATTCGGTCCCTGTCCCCGCCCGCCCTGGGTACCCTGAGGTATCGCCGGAACATTTGATTGTCGTCTTGTTCGCTACCAGAAATGTGCTGCCAGCGCAGTGTAGCTTCTGTCAGTGTTATGAGGGGTTGGGTGGTTGAGTTCCATTTCACCCTTCCAGAAAAATATCCTCCCAGTAAGTAATCCCTGAGAAGCAGAGCACTGGGACGTGCCCTTGGCATTGTCGAGCGTGGTTGTGATGCCGCAGTTTGCTCCTGTTCTTGTTGGGGTTTGTGTTTTACTGCAAACACTCCAGATTGAAATAATGTGGATCTAGAGGCTTTGAAAAAGCAAGAGATAATCATGACATTTTACTTGATTATATTAACTATTTTCAAGTTTGTGGATCAGTGCATGAATGTTAATTTTACCTCTGTACGTTTTGGCCATTAACCTTTTGGGTTTTGTACACCAGCGACCGTGTTTGCTACTAGGAAACGCTGGCAATGGAATTTCTGGTCTTTGCTCTTTCAGGCACGTGCTGGTTTGCCCCACGGGCGTCTGTGAGAGCGCTTGCTTTGGCCTCCGAGGCGTGGCCAGTCTGCAAGGTCCTTTCTAGCTCTTAACCTTTAAAACTGACAATTCTCAATGTTGTATACTTCATAAACATTTTATAAGCATTGTCATCTAACTTTGCTTTTTACGCCAATTCTGCAAGGTATAACGAAGGTGAGCACTTCTGTGAAGTGGGTTGGATGCTGGCATTCTTTGCAGGTGGGTGCCTGACAATCACAGGGGACTACTCCCAGAAAGTCTACACTAGAATAATTAGGGTGGCCGAACTTGAACCTGGACCTTGTCAATTCAAGGACTAAGTGAGAGAGGGCCAATAATGAAGACTGAACAGAGGATATTGAGACAAAGATGTCATCCTGAGAGGGGTAAAATAAAATGAAGCCAAGGGATTTGCTCATGGCGATTGAACGTTACAGATAATTAATTGTCAAAGTCTGAGTAATACCCCTGTAGGGGTGACACAGTATGTATTTACTGTTCTTTTAAGGAAAACAAAGTGTACATGGACAGAAGCAGGTGGTTCCACACACTATTGCATGCATGTTTTGAAACTTGAAACTTCACCGTGACCACAGCAACAGCTCCCGAGAGTAAGGCCATGGAGACGGGAGGCCGCAGATGCGAGAGGAGTCGCAGTGGGGAGGCAGGGGGCTCGTGGGTCCAGGGGTGGTGAGAAAGATCAGGCCGTGGGTGTGATTAGCAGGTTTGCCTCTGGTCTTCCCACGTCCAGGCTTTCCCTCCTCTAGGCTGGCACGCGCGCTCCGCCTGGCCCAGCATTTGCCCAGGCGCTGTCTGTGCTCGACCGCTCCTGGGACTGCCCCGCTCAGGGCGGGAGTCGTGTGTCTCGTCCGCCGTCACACCGCAGAGCCTGCCACAGTCGCAGCAGCCTGGCCGGTCTCTGTGGGTACTTGCTGAGTGAATAAATAACTATTCAGTACCTGCTGTCTGTTCAGCAGTACGATGGTCTTATTCAACGAAAGTCATCTTAGCCATGGGCTTTCCCTGAAGGAGTTAACCATTTCATTGGAAGAGACAAAGAACAAAACATTTAAATTAACTTTAAAACAAAGCAAATTAAATTTAAAGTTAAAAAAGTTCTATCACAATACAAGTTTATACTTAATTAAATACCAAATATACGAAGGCAACAGTACGTTTAACAGATTTCAGAGGTGTCCACGTGCACCATCATGGTCAGAGGAAGTTTCACGGAAAAGGTAAGAATTGATGAGGAAATTGAAGGTTGGGTGAACGGATGAAGAAATTGTGTATAGCCATAAGTGTATGAATTTAATCTTAGATAATGAGGACTTTTGGGGGGGGGGGTTTTCTTGAGTGCTGGAGTTCCATAACTGTGCATATGTGGAATGTGTGGGTAGGGAGTGGCTGCAGGTCTGCGTGTGGGGGCTGGCGTGGGACCCCGAGAGGGAGGGACGGAAGGACAGGAGAGCCCCGGCAGGAACTGGCTACACGGGAGGAGCCCACGTGCTTCCGAGGGGTGAGCAGGCCACCGGGGTCCTGGGCCCGGAGGGAGGTGGGAAGGTCTGGGGGGATGGGGGACGGTGGTTTGGACACCCCTGAGCTGAGCTAGGGTCAGCAGGGAGTGGCAGGAGGCAGAGTGGGAAGATGCAGGGGTGTGCAAACAGGCAGGGAGGTTTGGGAAGGAGGGGTGTCAGAGTGAAGACTGAGATGTGGGGATTGGACTCAGAAAGGAAAAGGTAACTGAGAACTTCCAAGGGAGCGGAGGTGGTGGCTGGTGTGGGGAGGCAGGGGCCTGGGACACACTTGCAGGAGGAGGCCAGCTTCCCACGGCACAGGGCGCCATGGCAGGAAGCCAGTGGCAGAGCAGGAATGAGGGAACGGGCCCTTCATCACCACCTGAGCCTCTGATGACCTGCAGATGAAACAGGCCTTGCATGTAGGGAAAGATGGGGCGACAAGGAGAAGGAACATGGCAGGCGAGTAGGCGCGGCCTGATCCACGCAGATCTGGATGCTCGGTATTGGGGGACCCACGACAGCCCCGGGTGTCTGGGCCAGCCAGTCTCCTCTCCTCCGTGGGGCAGAGCTTGCCCTCTCCAGAGAGAAGTGGGGAAGTAGAGTCAGAGGTTCACTCTCGGGGACAGAGGAAGGCAGAGGGCCCGAGGCAGGACCCCCGGGGCTGGCAGGTGCTGGGCCTGCTCCCGAGGGCTGGGCCCGAGGGTGGCAGGGCTGAGGGTGGCCGGCGCTGCCTCTCTCCTGGCAGCTCACATCACCCCCGGCTCCCCGGCTCTGACGGCCCCCCATCACTTCCTCCCCTCACTCTGGACAGACTCCCAAGCGCCCCTGTTTTCTTGGTCTTGGTGGACTTACAGTTCGAATCTAACTCTTCTGTGGACAGTGGCGCCTTTCATGGAAGAGATCATAAATAAAGGCTTTCAAATGTGTGGCAAAGATAGAAAACTTCTAGACCCAAAGTCTGTGAAAACTAGTATGTATAGTATTTGTAGAGTTAGAGAAATAAGAAGAGAAAGTAACTTGCAAAAAGTGATGAGGAATAGAAAAAAGTATTTACAACATAAGGGAGCATCTACAGGCAGGTAGTCGGAACAGACTTATCGATTTTAGCTCTTTTTTGTCCACATGGGCATGAATATCTGCAAATTGGTCATATGTTATTTTTTTGTGAAACTGTTTTATTCTTACTTCATGGAAGAATAAATCCACGGTGAAAAGGACATATGTTTTCTTCCTTGTAACGTAGCAATAGTGAACGTTGAGCTTTCCTTTGTAAATGACTTTGATAAAAAGAGGAGGGTGGCGATCTTGTGACAATCTGTTCCCCCCTGGGCGGGAACAGAAAAGTCTTCGCCAGTGTGAGCGGCAGGTCTTTCCCTGGACCCCTCACCCCTCACCCCTCACGGTTATCACAGAGCCTTCTGGAGGCCGGGCTTCTGAAAAAAGTCTGAGAGCATGTGAAATTTGGGAAGATTTTGTTTATTTCTGTTTTTGCTTCATGTTCTTTCATTGTTTTTTTCTTACACTGTATTACTATTTATTTACTTATTTATTTGGTGTTCTGAAGTGCTTAGAGTAGAACCCTCGTGAAAAGACAGTAGGGTTGGGTTCCATTTGGTAAAGACAAAAACAAAAGCAAGCAAACAGCAAACAGAAAAGTCTTTTTTTTTTTTTTTTAATGCTCTGTGTTATTTTTAGAAGTGTTTATTTTACAAGACGTAAGAAGTGAAATTTTTGGCACTAACAAGGCTGATCATAATAACCGCATTGAGTAGTGATTTTATATCTGATAGATTGCTTAATAATAATTACATTGAACTTGTCATGTAATTACATGTTTGTTTGCCATGTAACTTTTATATTTCATCAAAATGATGTGATTTACACAACAAAGATAATTATCCCATGATGATGAGGCTGTGACCTTGAACTATAACTTAATAATTAGTTATAGTTCCTGATGGAATCAAATGGTTGAGCCAAATCTTGCTAGGTGAGTGGGCAACTAACTGTATGCAAATAAGTCCTCAAATCCATAGGCGTTATTCTGGTAAGAAATTATGATCGTCTCACTAATGAAGCGTCCCTAGGTAGGACTTGGTGCTGGTGCCCGCTCTCCTGCGGATGTGGGCGCTGACTGGTGACCACACTCCTGTGCTTTGAGCCTCGTCTGTCTTGGCTCATTGCACTGTGGCTCAAAGCTGCGAGCCCGTGAGTGCCGTACCCCACTGAGCACGCACACCTGGGTGTGGATCTGACCTAAGAGTAGTTCTAGAAGCCTTTCCACTGATTGGCTTCAGAATGAGAATGTGGCCCAACTGTGCCCAGTGAAACTTAGGAGAAGTTTGCTGGGGCTTTAAGACAAGCTCTTCCTCACCTTTTAGAGAGAGGCGTGGAAAACTTCTCCTCCTTCTGTGACATGAAGAGGCGTGGAGCCAAGGTCATGGTTGGGACCCTTCTTGCAGCCTTAGAAGAGCAGCTATAGAGTGAAGGTAAGGACAGACCCTGGACGCTGGAGGTAAGGACATGGTGTGGGTTTGTGCTGCTGCTGCTGCCAGATTAGCCATGGAGGCCCAGACGACTCTGGGCTTGCTCTTAGATGAGGCAACACATTTTCTTATCATTTAGGCCGATGTGCAGGAGTTTTCTGTTACTTGAGGGCACAGGTAAGCAAAGTAACTGATAGAAATGGCATCAGCCTTATCCTTCGCTGGCTGTTGATGGTTAGAAACACACCCTTTGCTCTTAAGCCTCCGCATCCACTCCACCTGCTGCTGTGGGGTTTCTGGCCAGTCCCACATGAAAATAAACCCTGCATGGAAAGAGGTTTGACATCTTCGAAACTATCGAATCAAATGAACTTCAGAAGGACAATTCAAAAGAGCATTTTAAACAAATTTCAACAGTGGCTCAAGGAAGAACATGCGCACAAGCATCCGTGTGGTGTGTACGTGGGTCACTCACAGCAGTAGCCATCGTTGAATCAAGTTTATTTATCTTGTTACTTACCAGACTCTCCTGATTGTTTTTTTTAAAATTTCCCAATGTAATGGTATCAGAAAGCATTAAAAATATCAGAATGTTCTCTGGGAATTCTTTAAGTATCAACCGCATTATCAATTAAAAAAGTATCATCTACCACTTTGGTGTGGTGGTCAACTTTATTTTTTATTAAGAAATTTGGTCTTTTTCATATATTTTCATTTTATACCTTGGGGCACCTGGTGGTTTCAGTTTGTCTCACGTGTTCTGTCATCGTTGATTGTTGGCTCTGCAGAAAGCCGACTCCCCGCCGGAGTTTATGTGTTCGTCATCACTCACAGTTACCTCGTGTTTCCAAGTTCACGGGCGTTTAACGTGGCCCATCTATTTGATTAGACATTCTTGTGATTATAATATTGCTTTAAAGATTAATTTACTAAACATATAATTTGATGCTTTTAATTAATAACATGCCACAGCACAAGGCTCAGTGACGTAACCCAAGGGCAAGACCTGCAATTTATGAACCATTAATTACCCATTAACGCCTCCACTCACGCGGCCTGGAGACCCGTCAGCTTGATTGAGAGTGGAGACCTAAATGATCCTAAAAGGTATTTTATATAACTTTCAAAAGGAATTCCAGGAAAATCTGGTCCTTGGATGAACAAGAGGGTAGGAAAGAAATCCACTAATTCTCGGTGCCAGTTACTGCCCTGCGCTCCACAGCCGTGGGAGCTCGCCCGAACGGCCTGCACTTCTCTCTGTTGTTCCTCAGCACCACGCCAGGTGACAGGACTTTCTTCCTTATCCTTAAGAAAATGGGGAGGATCAAGCATGATTTTTCCAGATCCTTGGAATGTACGATATCAAGCATAAATTTTAATTGGCTTCATTTACTAAGTGCTGCATTACCTCATCCTTCAGTTTCAACTATGGATTTTCTATAAATCTTCATACGGCCAAACATGATAAACTGCTCAACACATCACAGAACAAGGCAGTGCTTATTAGCACTTGAGAAGTTATTGATTCCTGGTCTTGATTAATCTTTTATGGGCCTCTGTGGTATTAATTCCAGAGAACAGACTGGACTCTCCGCAGCAGAGCTTGTTCCCAGTTTCCACTTCAATTACACGATTTCTGATGCCACAGCTATTAGTCTGATTATGACTTTTCTGGCACAATTATTTTTTGTCTCTATGTATCAACAATGAGCACTTTTACATTTATTTTAAGAGATGCCAATAAGATGTGGCCAAAAAGTGTTTTATACTTAAGGGTAAAAAAGAGAATTTTTACTTATATGTTAACATAAATAAAGTTTACTGTTTTTGATTATATAAATTAAAAAATATATATACATATCATTTTTGGTGAGTGGGCTCTTTTACCATGAAAAGTCAGTTTTCTTTTTGTTCAACAATTTGTGCTATTTTGACACTGACTTTCACTATTGATTCTGCTTGAATGCTTTCTAAACTAGAAGTATATTGCAAAATTGTGTGTGTGTGGAGATTGTAATATCTTTACAAACGGCCCTGGGTGGTGCAGTGGAAGCTGCAGAATTTCTAGCACAGAAAGGGTTGGGGAGGGCGGATCTTGGGGAAATGGTCTTGAGGCAGCATCTTCCAAGGACTTGGCTTGAGATTGAGAAGCTCTTCCTGGGGGAGGGGTCCTGAGCGCGTGGTGCCCCCCACTTCTGTGTCTCTGCGGCCTTGGGACGGACGCTTGCCCTCACAGCAGGAGAGGCAGGGTCCCACCCTGAGGTGGGACTGTTCTGCCCACTCCAAGCACAGTGCTGCTGGTGTCCCTGATGAAGGCCAGTCTGTCCTGCGGGGGGGCCAGGCCTGCAGTGCTGAGCCTGCACAGCCTGGCACTCAGGACCGGCAGCAGGGCTGGCTGGTTAATTAGTTAACATCTTTGGTTGGGGGGACTTCAGGTGGGTTTCAATACGGGATGGAAGGGACCACAGCGGCACTTGGCGTGTGAGGCAGAGCAGCGACAGAGCGTGAAATCGTGCCAGGCCGGCATCGCCCAGCGGGGCTCTAATGACAGTCTTGGTTTCAGGTGTTAAAAGTGATAGGCTCTAACAGGAACAAACTCACATGTGCTGGAGATTAAAGGTGAGTGTCAAAGTTCTCTTTGTGATTATGGCTTCCAACTTCTATTAAGCCACATAGGCTCAAGAAGGATCATTTTTGAAAAGAAGTTTTTAGGTAATTGTGTTTGCCAACCTAGTGTGAATACCACAGGTCTGAAACGCCTTGCCTGCCTCCGTGCTGTCGTTTCACCCGTCAGGGCAAGACGGAAAATAGGTGCTTCCTTACCCAGGGGAACCAGTGAGCAGAGTCAGCCGCTGGTCCCCGGGGGGCAGGCAAGGCACCGTGTAGACCACAGTTTAGTGTCTAAGAGTGTGCGCTTGCCTTTTCAGTTCAGCCTGTTGGTTTACTTGAGGTCACATGTTTGGGGACTCGGGCGTGGTGTTTAAATGAATGTACTGACTAATTGAGAGTTAACCATTGAAGATCATTCTTTTTAAACCTTTTAAATTTTATCTGAAATCAGAAGATCTGGCTTTGAAAACCAGTTGCATCACTTACCAGCTTTTTGAACTTGGGCAAATTACTTAATCTCTTTTATTCATTGTTCTAATCTCTGCTTCAGAGGGTTCTTGTAAGGATTAAATTAGGTAAAATGTGCCCTAACACAGAGATGCTAAAAAAAAAAAAAGGTAGCTATTATTATTTAATGACCTGAGGTTTTAGTGAAAGCTTTGGTATGATGTAATAAAAATAATTGAATCCTTCAGTAATGACTGATGTTGAATTAGCTAATATCTGTGTGCCAGGAATTGGGACAGGAAAGATGAAGAAGTTTGCACACTCTGAGAGCCCACAGCCTACGGGTGACTTGCTGGGATTTCCAGGCCAGTTGGTTCCCTCAGGACTAAGGGTGTGGAAACTGAGGCAGAGGCTGCTCCAAGACGCCCAGCTGGGAGGGTGTGACTTTGACATTTCTGTCCTCAAAGAAACGTTATATCTCCTTCTGACGAAGGTGCTGCAAACCAAAAATGTTACGTTAACCCATGGTTCTGGTCATTTTTGTATTATTTATCAAAATTTTGGCTTTTAAGATTAGCATTATAATGAAACATGGCAAACTGTGACTCCTGAGAGAAACTAGCTCCTCACGTAAATGAACATGTGAACAGAGAATTATTGAGCACGTATTTTGTGCCAAATTTGATGCCAGATACTCTTGGCAGCATCAGGGAGTCAAAGACAGGCCTGGTCTTTGTGCCCTGGGAGCCACGAGCCGTCACACGTGGGTGAAAGTTCATCACACTCAGGAGTTCGGCACTGATGTGAGACCTCCAGGTAGGTGGTACAGAGAGGCCAGTAATGAGAACAGAGGAGCGATCACCTTTGGCCAGGGCAGTCGAGAAGGCTTTGCGGGCTGGAGAGGTTACTGGGGTTTGAGGTTTGAATATGTGTAGTGTTGAGATGTGGGAAGAGTGGACGGCATCCCAGGGGAGGAAGCTGCAACAGAAAGTTACGGAGGTATGGAATTTCAGGATGTGTTTATCGTTTGAAAATTCAGAAATAAATCCAACTCAGTGAAGTATTGGCTCAGGTTATTAATTGGGAAAATAAGCTAAAAAAGAATGTCAGTGTCTTGAATTATATCAACAGTTCATTAAAATGCCACTCAGAAGCGAGATGGCTAGGATCACGTACAATCTAGCAAGTGTGCCACAGTCCCTCCCTCCCGAGCACATAGTGAGACTGTCAGATGACACTATTCAAGTTCTCACGCAGCCCACAATCTAGGTAGTGACAAACACTGTAATGACAAATGTCCCAGGCAGTGACCAGGAGCTGCTAACATTGTCTGCTCATGGGAGGCCTCTCTAAAGGGTGCTGTTTGGCTGACGTCTCAATGACAGGAACATCCCGCCGGAAGACGAATCACTCTCCGTCCCCAGCACACCCTCTCATTCTTGTCTCAGTCTCATCCCTTCTGCTGTCTCTGCTGAAGACTCTTCTCCCTCTCTGCACGTGTTCCCATTAAACCCTGTCCCCATGAACATGGTGGGAGGACCACTCCTAAAATCTGCATCTGTCAAGTTAACTGAATCCGAGCTGCTTAGCCAGTGATGGCTCAGATGTGATCATTTCATCCTGGTCGTCCTCACATCCACTTATGTCTCCTGCTCCCGTTACCCGCTGAGGCAATGAGTTTCACCAGTGACTTGCCTGGCAGTCTGTGGGGCTCGCTGGTGGCACTTGGAGTGGGCCTGCAGCGGGGTGGGGGAAGAGGGGAGGATAGAGAGAGGAAGAGCCAGCTGCAAAGAGCGCAGCCATGTTTTCGGGCGAGGTTAGGGTTAGGGTCTCTGTTCTCCCAGCACAGGAGATTTCTCAGCACAAACAAGTATGTTTTGATCAACTTAACTAGTTCCTTCTTCCCAGCTCTGATCAATCATCTTGAAAGTCCCCTGGAATTACTAAATGTGTGATGAATCTCCCATAATTATTATGAGTGTGAATGATGAAGAACAAAATCATTGCTATCTGATTATTTACTCATTGAACATGAGTGATGACCAGAGCCTCACAGAAGGCAGAATCGGGTGGCCTCTGCCCACGAATCTCACTGTTCAAGCAGGATAGTTAAGATACAGGTATGCTAATCACAATGAAACAAGAAAAATAACTTTTTCTGCCTTCTAATAGATGTTAGCATAAACCGTTACAGATGCACCTTGACTTACAATAAATAGGTTTATCACTTCCTGATAAACCTGTCATTAAGTTGAAAATGTAAGTCAAAAATGCACTGAATGCACCTAACCTGTGGAGCATCACAGCTTGGGCCAACCTACCTTAAACGTGTTCAGACACCTGTGTCAGCCTACAGTTGGCAAAGTCATCTGGCGACACAGTCCGCGGTAGGGTGCAGGTGGTTCATCCTCGCGACTGGGTGCTGACGGGGCTGCGGCTCGATGCGAGAGTACCGAGCTGCATGTCGCCAGCCTGGGAAAACATCAAAAGTCAAAGTACGGTTTCAACTGAAAGCATTTCTGTTCTGCACCATTGTAAAGTTGAAAAATCTTAAGTTGAACCATCATAACTTGGGGACCATCTGTAGTTCAAAATGTCCTTTTTCTGTAATGCTTTAGGGAAAATTACTGAAATAGATCGACTTTGGGGGTATTCACTTAACCCTCGAACCAGCTGCCTTCTCCGAGAACTGGCCCACCAGAGCAGTCTGGGGGACAGGCGGGCTTGCTTCGTGCAGCCCGATCGCTCTTGCGGTGGCTGACGGGCCAGAGTGGGACCCACCTGGGCTGAGCCAATTGGATTCTCCGAGAGATGTGAAATGGGGCCTCCCAGGCCCCAAAGCTGGTGCTGTCTGCTTCTGTCTGGAAGTGTGGGAAGAGCTCAGGAGCTGCAGCATGGCTGAGGAAGGACGTCACAGGAGGAGGAGAGTGAGTCGGATGGGGAGTCAGAAAGTCTGGCCCCACGGTCGTCTCTTCCTGCCGTGGAGTGTGGTTTTGCGTCAGGAAGATTAAACGGCTGTGGTTTCGTCTTTCACAGCATGGTAGAGAAACCTGTCGTTGGAATGTGGAGCGCTCTTTTCATAAGAAAGAGCTTGTGCTGGATCGAGTGGTGTTACCTATAGATGCATTAAATGAATCTCCACCTGAAAGGGCAACTCATAATTCCCACAGCTTTGGTTGGGTTTAATGTTTTCCTGTCTTCTAATGGACAGTAATTGAAATGGATTTATTATCTAAATTATTCCTTAGTTCAGGATATCACTTAGAAAAATGGGACTATAAAACGAGATATTCATGGTCAAAAAGCAATCTGTAGGAGCATGTGAGTGTTAGGATAAGATTCCTCCAGCCTGAATCTGCCCTGTAGAATATAAAGTGGGTTTTCAAATTTAAAAAATTTATAATATTATAAATTGGATTTAATACCTTTCTTTACCCAATTTAGAAAAATTGTCAGAAGAAAATATGTCTGTCTTTGCAGGCAACTTCAGACTTAGGTCCTTTTATGGATGGACAGGTGCCCAGGCCCAGTGCCCCGGACGACTGGCCTGGGGTTTTGTCCCTGTCCTGTGTTCGCACTGTGATTCCTGCCCTCTCTTCCCTTCCTCACCGGGGGCTGCACCGACGGCTGGGCTGGCTGCCCCTCACCCAGGCTTCCTGACAGCCCCCCGGCGGGCCTGGGGGCCAAGAGTGGGCGGAGCGCGGGCCCCGCCTCCCTGTGCTCCAGCCCTGGGCTGTGGGAAGCTTCTTCGGGGCTCCTGTCTCCTCCCTGACCGTCTTTCCTGGCACTGTGCGGCCATACCTGCAAAGCTCACTACGTTTGGTTTCTTCTGCCACAGAGGTAAATCTCACTCTAGTTATTCAGTTAGTATCTGAGAAATACCTACAGCATGTGTGCTCGATAGGCTGTGAATCCCGGGGATCTAAATGCTAAATTACAGAACTGTTCATCTCTAGGGGCTCACGGTCCAGGGGCATATGGATAAGCCGGATGTTACAATGGCATCGTGGCTGCAGGGGACGTGGGGATGCTGAGGATGGAGCCCCCATGTGGCCTGGGGGGGGCAGGATTGGTTACAGCAAAGAGGAAGCAGCATTACCAAGGCCTGAAATCGGAGTGAGCTTGGTGGGGAGGTTGGGGTAGGTGTTTCAGGAAGCCAAAGGCACAGGGACGCCCTTGTGCGTAGGGCTGGGAGTGCCATGCACGCATGTGCACGCATGTGCATGCATGCGGGTTTGGGTGGACACGTAGGGTGCCGGTCGTCGGGGGTTGCTGAGAAGTACCGTGTGGGAAAGATGGTGCTGGAGCTCGGGAGCCGGGCTGGGCCAGATGAGAAGGCCTTTTCCTACGGTGGGAAGGAGGGTCGGTTTCATCCTGGAGAAAGTAAAAATGTTCTAGACAAGTGGCCGTGTCGGGGGGATGGCTGAGGCAGCTCAGCTGGCTGGCTGCTAGGAGGTCTTCTGGCATGGCATTGTGATTTCCTGGGGTTTAGGGTCTAACCCTAAAGTCTGGAGATCTCAGGGACAAATTTATCCTAAATATTAATAGATTCATGAGATGTGCATAAATCCAGAATGCTGCCTTATTATTTTACAACGCAGAGCAGCAGTGGACGGTCTAAGTGTACCAGGAGTGTGCGGGTGAGCACACTTGCTTGCTGTGGGCACAGTTGCCGAATCACAGCCAGGAGGACGAATTCCAAGAAAGCGTCAGTGAACGCTGCCTTCAGTGGCTTCATCGGCACCGGTGGGGTCATCTCACTACTGGGACAAGAGCCCCGGGAGGCCACTGCCTGTAACCCCAGTACCCGCCTCACCGTGGGGTCCCTTTCCCAAGAGGTCTGGGGTTCTCAAAGCCTCCTGTCCCCTGGATGGTGCTGCTTTGACAAAGGCGGTATTTACGT
This sequence comes from Lemur catta, assembly GCF_020740605.2. NCBI lineage: Eukaryota > Metazoa > Chordata > Mammalia > Primates > Lemuridae > Lemur > Lemur catta. The sequence continues at coordinate 1,546,562 of NC_059138.1, forward strand.
CTTAACTTTTTCTTTTACAAGGTCAACCAAACTTGTAGATTCCCAAATTCTTCCTTTGCTCATGTTAGAATGTCCTATGAGGTTATAGTCAGGCTTGGTTAGCGTGGGAGGCATTCTGTCTCTTTCAGGTACACAGGTCACAGTGCCTGGGTAAGAAGGCTGCGGCTCAGGTGGCAAAGGGCAGCGGAGGCCCCAGCTGCCCGCCACCGTGCAGGACAGGCGAGGGCGCTCAGTTGGGAGCTGTGATCCTGCTGCGTCTGTGGCTGGGTCTTCGTTTCAGTTTTACAGTTCCCAGTAGGGACCATGGCTGGGCTCAGGTTGGGCCCAAATCAAGTCACTGGTGCGCTGGAGTGGTCCGAGGCCCTGACCAGGCCTCTGGCTTCTGATGGGACGTGCTTCCTCCCTGACAGACCCTCTGCCCCGTCCCTTACAGGCTCCGGACCCCAGGCTTGTGACACCAGAGCAGGGCTTAGTCTCCCAAGAGCAGATCAGGAGAAGGGGAATGTATGGGATGCCTGCTTTACCCCAGTGAGGATCCTGGTTTACAAATGACAACATTCAGACGTTCCTCTGAGCAGGTCATGCTGGCTCCACCGTCATCCTGTTTGCCTGTTTACAGGATTGAAACAGAAATGGTATCACTTTGGGTTCTGTTTTTCAAGGGGCAAAAATCACCTTCCTTTGTAGGAAATAATATGTCGGCTAGCACCTTCTTAACTTTATTTTCCAAGATTAGATGATCATGAGCAGAACTTTAATCATCAACTGAGATGTTAATATAATATGGACTGAGGAATTCTGGAATGTTTTTATGAAAAAATCATTACACCTAAGATTTTTTTCCTTCTGTACTCTCTAAAATTTATTTATTTCTTTTCTTTGCATTGACTTTAACATTGTCTCATGCCTTCTCCCTGCTTAAGTATGCATCCTCACAAACTATGATATCACAACGCATTAATCAGGCAGCAGGCCAGCTCGGATGAGATCAGAGTGTGAGATGATGCCAGCGTTCATCAGGGCTGGATCACCAGGTGTTTTTATCAATGCGGGCACAAAAGAATAAATAGGAATAGACGACGGTCCTTTTGCTAAATGTAACATGTTTTACAGCATTAACTTTTTTTTTTTTTGAGACAGGGTCTCACTCTTTTGCCCAGGGTGGAGTACAGTGGCCTCATGGTAGCTCACTGCAACCTCAGACTCCCGGACTCAACCGATCCTCCTGCCTCAGCCTCCTGAGTATCTGGGACTACAGGTGTGTGCTACCAAGCCCCATTAATTTTTCTACTTTTTCTAGAAACGGGATCTCACTTTTGCTTAGGCTGGTCTTAAACTCCTGGCTTCAAGCAATCCTCCTGCCTTGGCCTCCCACAGCATTATAGGTGTAAGCCACCATGCCTGGCTGTATAAGTCATTTTTCATTTCACCGTTGTAATGGATGTGAAGTGGTATCCCCTCACAGTTTTAATTTTCGTTTCCCTAATGCCTGATGATGTGGAATATCTTGTCATGTGTTCATTGGTCCTTTGAATATGATATCTTCTTTGGTGACATAACTGCTCACATCCTTTTTCATTTATTTTTTAGGGTTATTTATCTCCTTATTATTGAATTGTATTATTTTTAAATTCTAAGTATCAGGACTTCATTAAATATATGTATTAAGAATAATTTCTCCTAATCTGTGGTTTTCTGTTTTGTTTTCTTAACAATGTCTTTTGATGAGGAAAAGATTATAATTTTGATGAAGTCCAATTTCAATTTTTTTCTTTAGAATATAAGCATTTCATGTCTATTACAACTTCTTTGCCTAACCAAAGATCACAATGATTTTATCCTATGTTTTCTTCTAGAAGAGTTATGATTTTAGTTTTTAGGTTAGGTCTGTGATTCATTTTAAATTAATTTGTATGAGGTGAGGTAAGGTCAGATATTTAATAATTTCAGCATCATTTCTTAAAAAGTTTTTCCTTTCCCTGTTGAATTACCTTGGCATTTTGGTTGAAAATCAGTTGGCCATATAAGTGTGATTTATTTCTGGACTCGTATATTTCCCCGTCTATATGTCTATTGTTATGTCCTTACCATGCTGTCATGGTCATGATAGGGTTATAGTAAGTTTTGAAATCAAAACTTCCTATACAATATAAGTTCTTTTGTATTAATAAAATAGGTCCTTTGAATCTCCTTGTAGACTTTAGAATCAACTTGGCAATTAAAAAAAAAGTTTGCGTGATTTTGATTGGGACTGCATTGAATCTATTCATCAATTTGTGCAGTATTGCCATCTTAATGTTAAGCCTTCCAATCCATAGACATGATACAGCGTTTCACTTATTTTGCTCTTATTTAACTTCCCTCAGTGATGTCTTAGAACCTTTAAGGTACAGGTCTTTACTGGTTAATCTCTAAGTATTTCATATGTTTGGATGCTCTCGTAAATGGCATTTAAATTTTAAAAATTTTCAATTGTTTGTTGTCTGTGGAAATGCAGTTGAGTTTTTGTATATTGACCACATATCCTGAAACCTTGCTGAACTCACTTATTAGTTTGACTAGTTTTCCTTATAGATTCCTTAGGATTTCTTACATACACAATGATGCCATCTGCAAATAAAGGTAATTTTCCTGTTTTAAATTTCCAATCTGTATGCCTTTTATTTCTCTTTCTTGGCTAATGGGAATGGCCGGGCCGTCCAGTGAGACAGTTCTTTAGGAGTGGTGGGCGTGGTCTCCTTGCTCGGTTCCCAGGCCTGAGGGAAAAGCGTTGAGTTTTTCACCATTAAATGTGGTAGCTGCAGGCTTTGCCTAGACACTTCTTACCAGGTTGATGAAGAACCCTTCTATTTCTAGTTTGCTAAAAACTTATTATTATTGATATTGGCAAATAGTGTGTTATCCTTTATAATATCCCTTTATATATTGCTCAATTAAATTTACTAATATTTGGGTGAGCTTTGTGGCATCTATGCTCACTCAGAATATAGTCTGTAGTTTTTTCTTGTGATGACATGTCTGGTTTTGATTTCACGGTAAAATTGGCCTCACAAAAATGGGTTAAGAATGGTCCTTTTCCCTCTATTTTATTTGCTTTCCTAAAGGTTTGATAGAATGTATCACCAAAGATTTTGCAGAAAGGCTTCATAAGAAGGCTTTAAATTATTAAATCAATTTCTTTTAGTTTTTGCATCTCTTTACATTTTATTTCTTCTTAAGTTGGTAATTTATGTGTTTCACAGAATTTATTATTTTTCTTAAGCTGTTGAATCATTGTCATAAGATTGTTCATACTAGTCCCCTATTATGTTTTATGTCTGGTATTTATTACAGAGTCTTCTCTTTTGTTCCTGATATTGGCAATTTGTATTCTTTCTCTTTCTTTCTACCTAATTGACTTTACTGATCTTTCAAAAAAAAAAAAACGTTTTTTTCCTCTGGTTTGTCTATTTTTCTATTAGTTTTCAACTCTTTATTGTTTTCTTACTTCTGCTTCCTTTGGATTCAATTTGATTCACACCGCTCAGTTACCTAGAGCAATTTATTTTCTGATTACATCATGGTATAATATTGCAAAACTCTCAAACAAAAATATAAAGAGAAAGTAAAGTTCACCTAAATGTGCACCACCCTGTGAGGACAAACATCAGCTTTGGGGAGAGAGTCGGGCTCTCTCATTTCACACAGACAGAACAGTTTCATGCATAGTCTTAATTTTTTTGTCCTACCTCTTGTTCATTTTGCATCCTAATATCCCTGTGAAATTCTCTCTCAGCCCCACACCGGAATCGGTGAAGTGGTGGCGTGTGAACGTTCGTGCCGTTCTCATCTCCAGCCGTACTTAATACCTGCCCCATGCTGGCGTGTGTATGTTTTAGTTCATTGTTTTACATGAAGATATTCATATTGTATACATTTCCCTGCATCTTGTTTTTTCTTATACTCAACATAATTTATTATAATAAACACAGAATAAAGACATACGAAGCAGACGCAGGTAATCCCTCCAAGTCCATCGGTTTAGTTCTAGCCCATTCTTGTTTGTGGATTCCATGGTGTTGTGCCACGATTTGTATACCTACACCCATTTTTATTTTGTTTTTAATTCTTTTTTTGGCCACTTAAAAGTAGGGTTTAATAAGACTCCTGTATATGTACATATTTGGTGGTTACATATTGGTTCTTTTTGCTCTTTGGGACAGGAACACAGAAAAATTGATAGATAAATAATTTTCTATACTTTCTAGATTTAGTGAAGAAACTTGCGACAACTCGTGTTTCTCACGTTTCCAGCGGTGAGTGAGCACCCGCCTGCTCTCAGGTGTCGACGTCATGCTCCCTTTCCCAAGTCCCTGCGCTTGTGGGATTCCGCAAGTCCTTCATTTCAGCAGCTTGAACAGGGTCTTTCCGTTTTCTCACGATTGATGGGAATTTAATTATTTCATGTCACTCAGGCCTTCCCTCTCGATATAGTCTTATTACTATTTGCATTTTAATCAATAAACAGTATTTTCTTTCTGGCATGAAGACATTTTACATTTTCACGCCAACCAATATTTATAGTTTCTGCTTTGATGTCCGTGTTACAGAGCTCTTTGCACTTATAGATTATAGAAATAGTCATATAATTATTTCTATTATCTTAATGTCTTATTTTTTCCCCTTTCAACTTTAGTCTACCTGTAAGTTATTATAAGGTAAGATATGAGATAAGGATCAGGTTTTTTTCCCAAATAGCAACGCAGGTGTCCTAAGTGCTATTTCTTGAGTAGGCCGCTATGGTGATTTAAGATGTCTCCTTCATTACATATGAAATTCCCATATGAACTAGTGTCTGCGCTTGGGCTGTATTTTGTTCCATTGATGCGTTTGACTATTTCTCCCACCTGTTCTAGACTGTTGTAAGTACTGTTTGTATGTTTTATTATCTGGTAGCACCAGCCTCCCTAATTCTTCTTCTTTTTATAAGAATATAAGATTCCTGGCTGGGTGCGGTGGCTCACGCCTGTAATCCTAGCACTCTGGGAGGCCGAGGCGGGTGGATCGCTGGAGGTCAGGAGTTCGAGACCAGCCTGAGCAAGAGTGAGACCCTGTCTCTACTAAAAAAAATAGAAAGAAATTATCTGGCCAACTGAAATATATATATAGAAAAAATATAGCCGGGCATGGTGGTGCATGCCTGTAGTCCCAGTTTCTCGGGAGGCTGAGGCAGTAGGATTGCTTAAGCCCAGGAGTTTGAGGTTGCTGTGAGCTAGGCTGACGCCACGGCACTCACTCTAGCCCGGGCAACAGAGCAAGACTCTGTCTCAAAAAAAAAAAAAAAGAATATAAGATTCCTGATGAATTTTAAAATTATTTTTTTCAAATTCCTAAAGCAATCTCATTAGGATTTGGGTGGAAGTTATATTATTAATTTAAGGAGACCTGATATTTTACAGTGCTGAATTTTTCCATTCAGGAATAAAAAATGTGAATTCTCTTAAGTCTTCTTTTATGTCCCTGGGTGGCATCTGTTGTGTAATGTGCCTCATCGTGGGGCAGGGACATCACCAGAGCGTGAGGGCGCGGGAGAGAGAGAGAGAGAGAGTGTGTGTGTGTGAGTGTGTGTGTATGTGTGTGAGTGTGTGTGTGTGTGTGTGTGTGAGAGTGTGTGTGTGTGTATGTGTGTGAGAGTGTGTGTGTGTGAGAGTGTGCGTGTGTGAGAGAGAGAGTGTGAGTGTGTGTGTGTGTGTGTGAGTGTGTGAGTGTGTGTGTGTGTGTGAGAGAGAGAGAGTGTGTGTGTGTGTGAGTGTGTGTGTATGTGTGTGAGTGTGTGTGTGTGTGTGTGAGAGTGCGCACAGACAGGCCAGCTGCTTTTCGTCATGGGTAGATGCAGGAGATCACCTTAGAGGAAATCCTTTTTGCTCTATAAATTGATATCTCTTAATTATACCCCTACCTTGGCAGGATTTGGTATCAGGACCCCAGTGTGATGTATTAATTCAGCTTCTCGCCTTGGAATGTAGGCTGGGGTGTCCTGTATGGCAGGCGCGGGGGCTTTTGGAAGGGAGCTGACACCTCAGCGGTTTCTCGCTGGATTTGGAGCCGGGGGGACCTGCCAAGGGCTAATAGGCTGGCACTGACATAGGTCAAGGGTCGTTGTCCTAGTGGCAGGAGAGATGAGAACTGTAGACAAGATGGCAGTGGCCTGTGGGGAGGACAGGGGAGCTATGTCTGAGAGTCTGCGAAGGAGCAAAGCCCCACATGTGTCTGGCCCCTGTCCGCAGGCACACTCAGCCCCTCGGGACAGGGATGAACTTGCGTGCTGAAAGCCTCTGTTCACCCCTAAGCCTCCCTCCGTCCTTGATTTTGTAGAGGTTGGAAAGTCGAGACTACGTGTGTAAGACAGCCGTGCGGCTGGTGTGGCCCCGTGACTACGTCTGGCCGTGGGAGCTGTGTGGACGTGACAAAGTCCCTTCCCTGGACACCCCCTTTTCCTTCTGTCTTTCCAGAGATGGCCTCGCGCTGCGCGTACAGAGCTGAGTGGCCAGCCGGGGCCTCTGGCAGCATCACCCCAGCACCAGGGACCCGCTGACCAGCTCTGGGCTGTGCGGCGCGAGGGAAGGACGTTGCTGTCCCTTTCATTCACTGTATTTGGGGTCAGTGACCCAGTCAGAAACGTGGGTCTGTGACTGGAGATGTGCAGTGACAAATCCTTAAAGTGATGTGCCCTGGCTTAGGGGCCAGGGCAAGCGCGAAGAAGCAAAGGTCGTGGGCTGTAAGTATGGCGACTTTCTAGGTCCTGGAGGGCGTTTGGTGGAATCGTTGCCCGTGTGACCCGGAGCCCGGGAGGCAGGCTGGGGGCTTACGGGTCCTGCTCCTCCAGGACAAGCAGCCCCAGGAGGAGCACAGCGCCGGGAGCCCTGGGGCCTTCTTGCCACTTCGGCTTAGAGGGGATGGGACAGTGCCCGACAGCTGTGGGAGGAACAGACGAGGTGCTCTGGGCTTTTGGTCCAGTAATGTGAGGCCTCCTAGACTTGGAAAAGTCAGCAATTTGCTTGTCTTTTAAATATTGATTTGTCAACTTTAAAAAAGTATAATGTGGTTTTTAATCCGTTGCTGGTTTTATGGACTGCAAAACCTCTCAGGCTGTGGCTTATAGGTTTATGCGTCTTTTGCTGTGCTTTAAACCTTTTAGCAGCAAGGGTGGTATGTGTGGAGGGTTTTGTTCTTTACCCTCTGTTTATCCTGCTTGGAATTTGCAGAACTTCATAATTTGTGGCTTGGCTTGATCACGTCTTCCTTTAGTGCCAGAAAACGTTTGCTCCTCATGCCTTCAGACAGTGATGGTCCCGTGCCCCCTCCGCCTGGTGCCCAGTTACCCGCGTGTTGGACCCTCCCCTGCGTCCTGCATCGCCTGCTCTGTGGTCTCCACCTTTTCCTTTCCGTGTCTGGTTTGGATGTTTTCTGTCCACCTGGACTCAGTTCACGATACTTTCCTTTGCTGGGTGTCATCTGCTATTACAACCATCCATTGAGTTCCTAGTTGTTGTATTTTTTTAGTTCCAAAGTTCCCATTTGGTTCTTTTTAGATTTCAGTTCTCTGGCGAGAGTACCCATTTTTCATCATTTTCCCCATTGCTTCCTTGAACGTGTTCATAAACTATTTTGAATTACTTGTCTGATAATTTCAGCATGTGCATCAGAGGCGGGTCTGGTTCTAGTGGCTTGTTCCTCCTCGATTTTGGTCACGTGGTTCAACCTCGCGACACGCATGGGATCCCCTCCCGCAAAGGCTGAACGCTGCATGTGCATGATCATGCGATCTCCGGCCGTCATCCTCGCCCAGGGCCGCCTCCGCCTGCTACGCCCGCGGGTTGGGGGGGCCGTGGCCTGCGCTGACGTGGGGCTGGGCGCTGGCCTGGGAGGCCCCGGGTGTCCCTCCTCCTGGGGTTCCAGCCGAAGGCCCCGCTGATCCCCGGGCTGTCTCCACAGCAGGTCCTGACCTCCAGTCCTTGATTTTTTTTTAGCAACTTGCTGAGAATTCACTATCATGTCTCAGGGCTTTTCTTTTTGTCTTTGTGGCTTTCTGCCCTTGCAGCTTCACAATCCAGCGTGTGTCTGGAGCAGAAAAACTGACTTCCTGCTGTGACTGGCTTTTGTCCCTTCCCTTGTCACTGGGATCCCAGATCCTGGAGTCTCCAGCATCAGTTCCTCACCCTGGTGGGGCTGCCAGAGCCCTGGTGGGGTTTCTGCCCTTAGCGGGGCTTCAGGACACCGGCCTTGCTCCGTGTCGGCATCAGCAGGAGCCTGGGTGGGCAGAGCTGCGCAACGTCACCCGCTCAGCGCCGGCCACACTGCTCCGCGGTTTTGTTCCCTCACGTTCTTGTTGCCTCAGTGGCTCTTCAGTGCTTTCCAACAGGCTTTTTTGGGCCACTTTTTCTAGATTTTCTGTTTATTCTTGGCAGGAACAGTGGTTTACCGTAAGCAACTTCACCATAGCTAGAAGGGATTCTTGCCATGAGCTTTGATGATTCTTTTCAGGTTAAGTTTCTGTTTTCTATATTGTTTAAGCACATGAGTAATTGTGAAGTTCATGAAGTGATTTTTCTGAACCGACTGAGGAGAGCACATGGGTTTTCTTCTTTGATCTGTTAGGTTAACTTGCTGGTTCACCTTATATGTGTTCTGGTGTTAAACCATTTTACATTCTTAAGTCAGGTCCTACTTTGTCAGGATAAACGATCTTTATACACTGCTGATTTGCTAATATTTTATTTGGAATTTTTGCATTTATGATGCAGAGGAGGGATGGTGCGTGGCTTTGTTCTTGTGTTGTCCTTCTCTGCTCGTTGTGAGTGTCCTGCTGGCCACGCTCAGTGAGTCTGCTCTGGTCCTCCTCTTGCACGAGCCCCTCCTGCCCTCCACCCCTGGGACGCCGAGTCACCGCGGTCGTGGTCTGTCTCCAGACCCCCTTGCAGCAGGCTCGGGCTTCAGTCCTGCTCCCAGCTTTCTACTTCCCTGTCACCTTTGGCTCATAGAGCTATCTGGCTGATTTTGAGCTTAATTATGTCTTTTTGTTTGTTTATTTTTGCTTGGTAGATTTTACCCAGCTTAGGGAAGGTTTGGGGCTGAGAGGGTCCCTGGAGAGCGGACTCTGTGGTGACATCTTGACCAGAAGCCTCCAGGAGGGTATTTGTTTGCTTATCTCCTGTGCTCTGTATTCTTTCATTTGGAGAAGTTTCCGGCACAGAGGGAGGCCTACAGAATGCCGTGGGAGCGCTCGGGCACCTTCCTCGCAGGTTGGTCATGGGTTGGCGTCTCAGCCACGGCTGCCGGTACCTCCGTCCACACGTGCTTAGGGCTGCTTTGCTGGGACGGAGAGCAAGTGGCAGACGCCGTGTCGCGCCCCCTTAATGCTGCGGCTCGCTTCCCAGAGTCTCCCAGAGCTTTGGGACAAACCCGCTGCTGACGGGTCACAGGTCTCTCTTTCCAGCCGCTGGCCTCTTCCTCATCGTCGTCTGCTGCCTTCGTGCCCTCCAGCTGCTCACGGGACGGGACTGTGGCAAAGGGGATTTTGCAGAAGTCACAGTGGGGTCAGCACCCCTTGTTTTCTGCCGCGTGTGCACTTACTAGCTAATGGCAGGTTAGGGCTGGAGTCCTCAGTTCCCTTCCCAAGAGACCCTGTGTATATTTTATGTATTTGTTACTCTGCAGCTAAGCCTTAACTGAATATTTTAAATTGTTAAAGAGTTTTCGTAATTTAGTGTTTTCTCAGGCCCATAACTCTGATATTGGTAGACACTTTCAAATCCATTCACAAAACATGCCAGATATGGAATAAATCAAACATAAAATTCACAAAAATATGCTTGGATAAAAATATCATTGGATACAAATATTATCATATTGAGAAAGAAAATATTACTTCGGTCCCAACAAATTAAAAATAGTTTTACATCCGCCTTGTTGAATAATGTATTCCTAGGTTTCTCACATACAGGTTTTTATTCTAAAGTTCTTTATAAAAAGGAAGTTTGAAATATTTTTTGCTTTAGATTACAAATCTATCTGCATTATTAGTTTGAGCTTGATATGTGTTTTGGAAGAGTGGTTGGATGAAACCTGTGTTTATATCGTGCGTATTTGCTGGTGTTGCGGGTAACGTGGCGGTGGGGGAACCGGCTGGGCAGGGAGGTGCAGGGCCTGAGTTCAAACAGCAGGAGGCTGGCGAACCAGCTCTGTGATTCTGGCCTAACACCAGGTCTTGATCTGAGGCAGTCAGAACAAATGCGTATTAAATTAATTCTGCAGCTGGGTTGGAGCGTGTTCCGTGTGAGGAGCAATGCCAGTGCCGACGGGCGTGTCCCCTTTGCCCTTTGCCCTTTGCCCTTGGTGTCCAGTGACGCTTGCACTCCCGCCTCCTCCCGCCTCTTCCCTCCGCGTGCGACTTGCTTTGACCAATAGAACCAGGCCCGTGAGCTGGTGGCCAGTTCCGCGCCCCGAGCTTGGACGTCTTCTTGTCCTTGCTCACACCTGGCTTCCTCCCCGGCTTGGGGAACTGCCTGTGATGGCTCAGGGAAGAGACATGAGGAGCAGCGGTGACCTGCTTTGGCGAAGCCTAGCCTCGATCAGCGCCCCTGGTGACCGCCAGATGCACGAGCCGTGTTCGGGCTCTCTCTGCGCCGCCGAAGGTTCGTGGTCGGTTGTCAGGGTGCCTGCAGGTAACCGTGAAAGGCTTGAGAGGGACATGGAAGAGAGTCTTTGTCTTAACTCAACATGATACAGATGTAGCAATGCACAGTGACACACGCTTACCATTTCCTTCCCATAGTGTGCCTAATTCAAATAATTTAAGAACTACAAATGTGAAGATATTCCTGTGGTTGACCTCAGACTTAAGGCCTTTATTTTAGAGAGGAGGAAATAGCGCCATGAATTAATGATGACCAGAGCTAGGGCTGGGGCCTGGCCCCTGGACTCTTGGCACAGTGCTCTTTGTTGTATATCCAGACCTTCTCATACAAAGAGAAAAAGCCACATGACTACACCTTTGCGTGCCATGTACACTAAGTGAAGGGTTACAGAACAGCCTCCCTTTCGGGTTCACGCAACACCGTGAGGCAGTTTGAGCACACACAGCGCGTCCGGCTGGCCACGTGCTGGTTCCTCAGGCCCCGGACTTGCCCGAGAAGTGGCAGCACTGCCGCTAATGCCTGTGCTCCTAGGCACAAGATGTCACTGTTGTGCTTACAGTGGAGATAACATTCTTGTTGAAATTTTAATGCCTTTAATGGTTTGCCTTTTTAGCCCAGAGTGAACTAATCAGACAGCCTGTGCAGGGCCATAAATCATGGCATATTCCTGAGGAACCTCAGGTGAAATAAATCAAGGATTTTTTTTTTTTAATCAGCTCTTCAGTCACTCTTTTTAGTCATGTAGAAAAATGGTCCATGCTGTATTTACAGTTTGATGGTAAGGAGATGTTTAACATCGATGTAGGAGATTAAAAATGACAAGTTATATGGTGAAGAGTGCGAAAAGGTGTTTACACTGACATGCAATATCTAGGTTGATCTACAGCTCAATAATAGATACCATAAATCCAGCGGCAGGCCCACCAACCCGCACGCCGGAGAAGTTAGCGCGGTGGGTCACCGTGCTTCCCCGACCCGGCAGGCGCCGTTACTGACCTGCTTGGCGGCTGCCGCTGCCTGGACGCCGGTGCCCGTCCTTCCCGGGCAGGCTGAGCGCTCAGCCCCACTGCCAGAGCTGGTAGTGCTGACGTGTGCACACGCATCGGAACGTGCATGCCACTCAGGCCCTCCTGTCAAAGAATTAAAACTCGTTTTCCTAATCATGTGAATGATAAGTAAAATCAAGAATATAATATTTTTATTCTATTTCTGGTCCCAAACACATTCCAGTTCTTTTGCTTTATAACAAAGAAGCTTTATTAAAAGTTTATTTATTAGTTTTACTTTTTTCATAGAAATGCATATATTTTTAACATTAATTACTTTATTTTTAATTGGCAGTGGTAATTGTGTGTGTGCATATATATATGGGGTACAATGTAGTGTTTTGATCTATGTATATAGATTGTAGAAAGATTCAATCAAGCTAATTAACATCTGTCATCTCACCAACTTGACTTTTTTTTGTGGTGAGAATGTTAAACTATTCTTTTAGCAATTTTGAAATACGTAATACATGATTATTAACTGTGGTCACCGTGCTGTGCAGTAGGTCACTACAACTTCCTACTACTTACGGAGACTTGGTACTGTCTGACCAACATCTTCCCTTCCCTGCCGGCCCCCCCCCCCCCGCCCCCGCCCCCAGCCTCTGATCACCACCTTTCTACTCTCTGTTGCTATGAGACTGACATTTTTAGATTTCACACTTAAGTGAAATCATATGGTATTTGTCTTCCTGTGTCTGGATTCTTTTACTTAGAATAATGTTCTCCAGCTTCTTCCATGTTGCTGTGAATGACAAGATTTCTTTCTTTTTAAAGGCTGAGTAGTATTCCATTGTATGTATATCAATATACCATGTTTTCTTTGTCCATTCATCTGCTAATGGGCACTTAAGTTGTTTCCATATCTTGGCTATTATGAATGATGCTGAAATTAACATGGGAGCCCAGATATCTCTTCGACATGCTGGCCTCTGATCCTTTTGGTATACACTCAGTAGTGGGATTGCTAGATCACGTGGTAGTTCCAGTTTTAGCTTTTTGAGGGGTCTCCATACTATTTTCCAGATGGCTGTACTAGTTTACATTGCTGCCAACAGTTTCCTAGGGCTCCCTTTTCTCCATGTCTTCACCACGGTTTACCATTTCTTTTTTTGATAATAGCCATTTTAACAGGTGTGAGGTCATATCTTGTGGTTTTAATTTGCATTTCTCTGATGATTGAGATGTTGAGCATTTTTCATATATCAGTTGCCATTTGTATCTCTTCTTTTGAGAAATGTCTGCTCAGGTCTTTGCCCATTTTGTAACTGGGTTAATTGTTCTCTTGCTGTTGATCTGTTGGAGTTCCTTATGTATTTTGGATAGTGAACTGCTATCTGATGTGTGGTTTGTGAACATTATCTCCCATCTGTAGGTGGCCTCTTCACTCGGTCACTTACTGCTCTTGTCGTGCACATTCCATTCTTGCAGGAGAATCATAGGTGGCAGATGTTTTTGGATTTTGTTTTAAGAATGAATGATATATGTAAAACATTTAGTGTCAAACCTTCACAAACACCAAGATATTAAAATGATATATAAAGTGAAAAGTAAGTTCACTGTCAGCGAAAGCCTAAAGGGCTCTCTGACAAGTTTTTATGCTTTGACCTTTTAGGGGCCATCTTTTCCCCATTTCTCTTCTAAACAAAAAGAAAAAACAAAATCAACATTACCTGCACTTACACACACACGCACACATAGGCACACACAGGCCACGTTTCCTGGTTCTCAGCTGTGTCACAGATTGATGTTTTTCAAGTTGAGGTGGATGGGGGATTTGTCCCAGACTGTTTGTACACTTTCAGATGCTGGCACACTCGAAACCGGTAGAAATAGTTATGAGATCATGACCCAGGTTAGTAGGGGGTTCCCTGGGTATCAATAACTTTTAAAAACTTTTGATCATATTCAGTGTTTATTGGTTGCCTATCATAGACACAGCAAAATGACAGCTGCTATATAGGATGCACAAGAAGTATAAGGATGACTGTTGTTCCAAGAAGATTTATTTGGAAAGGTAATAGATATATATAATGCTAATTAAATCAGGTTATATCCAACTAAACTGGCTTAACACCATCTATGAAATAAAAATACTTGATCGTGGAAAAATGACTAAAAAAAGAAAGGATTTGGGCTAATAACATTTTATATATTTTTTAAACTCAATTTCAAAATAGCGTATAGTGTAAAGATTTCTGGAGTAGGACTATTATTTCCACAGCACATCGCTTTTATCCTTTGCAAACTCTCCTCCATCCCAGATCTCATTTGAGGTGACCGTCACGTGAGGGGCTGCTGTTCTGCTCTCAGCTCCCTGGCTGGCCTGGTGCCAGGGTCGTGGCAGGGCTCTGCCCCCCCCCCTTGGGCAGAAGCCATCCATGCTTCTGACTTTCTGCTTCGCACACAACTGTGTGAAACCTGGGGTCTCCAGGCTGCAGTTCCGGTGTGTTCAGTGAGCAGGGGGCCTTTCCCCATCACTCTCATGACCAGCCCCCTCCTGTCTGCCTTGTCTTACTGCTCGTGATGTCTTCTTAGGTCTGGGAGTTGCAAGCTGGTCCTTATGCCTTAACTTCTCCCATCTATGCTATATTAGCTCTATTCACTAAGTTTCTGAACTATTTCTGATACTGTTTCCTAATTTCCTGTGTGGTACTTTCTAGTGAAACATTAAAGGAAATCTAGCTAAAAACATAAAAAACCATGAATGCCTAGTAATCCCATTATTATTCCATACTACTGGGAAAATTTGAGCTATTACAAAAATGATATGATAATCAGAATAAATGTTTAAAGTAGAGGAAAAAAGGAATCATTATTTTAAATATTAGTCCTAAAAAGTCTACAAGGATTCAAGTTAGAAACAACTGAATTTGATGAATAAAGTTGCTGGATATGTAATAAATACACAAATGTCAAGACTATTACTATATATAGGAATAACTTGTGGATAATATGAAAAATGGATGAATCCTGCTTATGATAAATTTATATACTATGTCTGGGAATACTAGTAGGTATGTCTATACTTTTCTGACCTATTTTTGCACTTCTAGAGATCTTGCCTGCTTTGTCCACTGTCTTGGAAGGAGCACTCCTACATGTTGTATGGTCCAGACGTTATGCCACTGTGCTCCTCTCCTGCACCTCTCTCGTGTCCCCAAAGTACCTGACTGGTCCAGGAGTTAAATGGGCATCCCAGACCACCACTGACTAGCCAGCAGCACACCCCATTTTCTCTCTGAGGAACTTGAATTAAGAGACACAGAGACTATACGGTACACATTGGTAGAGGGGAGCAGAGGTAAAAATTCATGCAGAGTTAGGGGTGGAAATGGGCCACAACAAAACAAAGCCATGTGGCAACTAAAATTACAAAGAAGAAAAAAATATGAGCAAGCAGAGAAGTTGGTCTGAAGAGAGAAGCACAGGAATGAGCAGATTCAAGGAGAGCAGCAGAGACAGAGGGGGTGTGGCTCCAGAGGGGGAGGGGAGGGGGAATGGGGGAGGGGGGAGAGAGGGAGGGCAGAGAGGGAGGTACACAGAAGAGCCTTGGTTCCTGACTGTCTCATTTCGGTCCCTGTAATGTGTGTCTATATTATGTTTTCTGTCTCTGAATCCCTTGGGACATATTCCTATAATAAAGTCTCTTTCTTGTGAGTTTGAGTGGTATTTCTGTTTACTGACGCTAAAGATTCCTGCCTAAAATACTGTTTGGAAGGAAATATAGGAAGTATTAGAGGAGAACGATCATTTGTTTTGTGGACAGATAGGAACGAAGAACAAATGAGGTGCATGCCCTGTTGATGCACAGGTGACTGACACTGTGGAGGTGTTGGTTTTTCCAAAATTAATGAATGGCTAAAATAGTCAATGAATATCCGATTGCGTTCTTCATTTTTTTGAGATTGCCAAAATTGTTTTGAAGTTCATCTGACAAACCTAATAAATAACACTGATAATAACTAATATTTATTTAGTGATTATTACATGCCAGACTCTTTTAAACTACTTTCCATGAGTTTAGAAGACAATAACTGTAATAATTATGAAAGTTTTAAAAAGAAAGTGGTGAGGAAAGACTGGCACTATAAATATTAAAATTTAATGTAAAGGTGATTAAGAAAACAGGTGTGAAACCTGTTCAAGAAAATAAATAAGTGGAAAATCAGGGAGTCTCATATTTATTCATTGTGAATTTGTATTTATATTTTATATACACATGCACATGTCGTATATTCCATATGTGACAGTTGGCTACTAATTTTAGATACTGTTTTAAATGGTCAACTTCAATACTCACTTTATACCCCCAAATGAATGACACCTGGATGAGGTAAATGTTTAGCAAAACAATGGGAGCCGTAGCTCGCGGGAAAGGCGGGCGCAGCCTCTCCCGGGTCTTCTCTGAGCCGCACGTTTCATTTCCGTCCCTTCCGCTGGTTACGATCTCCAGACTTCCCTCACTTCTGGCCGCATCCCCAGCACAGGGCATCTCACCGAGACACGGCCAAGGCGGGAGAGTCCGGCCAGGCTGGAGGAGCGCAGGGACAGGATCCCAGCGGGGCCGAGCACAGGGACAGAAGCGATCTTACTGCCAGAAGGAGCTCCGGGCTTCCTTGAACCAAAAACACTCCCAGCAAAGCGTTGCCTCTACTTCTGGATTTTCACTCCAGTAAGTTACAGGTGTTCCTCTATCTTTAGGCTTTGTGTAGATTCTTGAGTTTTAATTTTGTGGGTGGGGCCAGAACACTCCCTGCAGAGACGCTGGACTCCAGGGAGGTGGGACAGAGAGGTGTCCACACGTGGGTGGGTGGAAGAACGTCCTGGAAGACTCCCCAAGACCTGCCGAGCCTCCCGTGGGAGCCCTTGGCATTCTAGCCGCGGATACATTTTACATTTTCCACAATTTCCTATGGAAATGCAAAAAAAAAAAAAATCTATATATCTTAGAAGAAAAACACTGATATCTGCTTACACCGCAGGAGGGCCTTGGGAGGGCAGAGGGTGGTGATATCAGCTCTGGGGGGGAGGATGCAGAAGCCCAAATGTGCTGATTTCCCACCCTCCCCTCTCCATCCGAACAGTGAGAACAGTCACGGGAGAGCTTTCAAGTGGAGACTTGACTGACTCTGCCTTTACGTTGGAGAAGTCGGAAGTCCTTCCCAGGTAAGCCGAGTTTGCCCGTGTCAGGTGTTTGTGGGTTGCACTGTGACGGCGCGCTATCCCCATCTTACAGGTGAGAAAGTCAAGACATGAAGTTAAATGACTCTCGGGTGCCTTGAATTCCACCCAGTGCTCTCTCCAGTAGGTGACGTTGTCTTGTCACATGTTCAAAATCTAATGCCCCAAAAGAAAACACATTTAAAAGAGTAAAATAAAGTACTCAGCAAAGGAAAACTACTAAGTGTTCTAGAACAGAGCATAGTACATTTTGGGCGGATTAGGAGACTTCCCTGCTATGAGGGGATTCCAGTCGTGCCCAGGAAACGTCTGTCATAACCTGTGTTTATGTTTGGTCTCGTGTGGAGTTTCGTTTTGTTGCCAGAGCGCTTTCTAGTGTCCTGCCAGCTCTAATGACAGCTCGGGCTCTGAGAACTTGATGGTTGGCGGGCCTTCCTCACGGGGGCACCGAGGCAGAGACTCGGAACCCTCAGCCTGAGGGAAGGTGGTGAACAGCTGTCATTCCCTAAACTGCGTCACAGCATTTGCGGCGTAAGTGCCTTGGCAGGTCTTAGAAGATTTGTAAAGTGTTCATAGGAAGATCAGGAAGCTGAAACTCATTGCTTCAAGCAAAAAATCTCTTTTCCTACTAAATAGACCAGGAGATTTTTTTTCTCTAGGAGACTATTTTTAGCCCAGAAATAGTGGCTTATTATTTGATTTTTTTTTAAATGCATTTTTTCTAGTTTTTGTCAAATCAACAACTGACTTGTTTCTAAGCTGCCTCTAACCTTTGGCGGAGACAGATGTCCTGACTTGCGCTAGGTGTGCAGGTCACTGAGCGAAAAGCTGGGCTCGCAGAGGCCGGGTACGTTGAATTGACCGTGCTGCCGCCGTTTCTGTGCCTGTCTCCGTTCGACGCTCGGCACTCCCGTGGGCGTGCGGAGCCAAGGGGACAGCTCTCGTGGCGGGTGCCGGGTTGCCGGCCCCTGGCCCTTTTGCAGGGTTGGGGCCACTGATTCGGCCAGTGGGTCTTGCCACAGCACCGTGAGGTTCTCTGGGCCTTATGGAACAGACTCGAAGCCACCTCAAGGACTTCGCTACAGCAGGGGCGATTGTGCTGCAAACTGTGAATGCCTGCGACGTGCCAGCTGAGGATGTGCCGACTTAGTAGGGTCTATGTATTTTGCCAAATTGTTTAATGTTGAAACTCTGGCTTCCATGTAAGGAAGTGACGGGAACTCAGCCTGTGGACTGGAGCTCACTGTCTGGTGAATGCCCTTCCTTGTTTCCTTTGCGATCCTTGCCCACCTTGGGGTCTGGCAGACACGGCCTACAGATGAAGAGACTTTCGCGATGGGACTACCGGCAGAGGGGAGGGTGAGTGTAGGGGAAAGCACGGGAAACTGAGGCACACGGAGACCAGCAGTAGAGGAAGCCACTGCCTGTGGCCAGGCGGGGAGGGCCGGAGCCTGGGTCTGGCCTTAGAGAGGTGAGGCCCTGGGGTCTGGTGCCCGCGTCTCCCTGGGTACGGGAGTCGGATGGCGCAGTTCACGTGCGCTCAGCCTGGGGTGCAGAGCCGTGCAGGGAAGGACTGGAATGGCTGGCGGACGAGGTCACAGGTCCCAGGTCCCAGGACTGGCCGGGGACGGAGAGGTCACGGGTGCTGCAGGGGCCCCAGGGAAGGGAGGATGGCCCCGCGGGCATCCTGGTGTCTGCTTGTATGCGCACCTTCCGTGGGGAAACTGGCACAGGCGCTCGCGTCCTGCTTGGGGAAGCGGAGCTGCCACCGCAAGAGACTTGCCTGGACCTCAAGGTCCCTTCCTGTCCCACATCTGCGATAGTCTGAAACTCAAACACAAAGCACTTTTCAGATAAGTCTCTAAACTTGGGTCCTAGAGCAACACGTGCTGGTGTCAGATATTCACATGACAGTCAGAGGAGAGCGTTCCTGTTGCCGCGGGGCCCGCGGTTCCGTGTTCGCAGCACGTCTGGGCCTCAGAGCGAAGGACGGCCACCGAGGGGGACTCGCTACCACTGAGGAAACCTGCAAGGTGTTTTCCTTTTTACTTAAGGGCTAGATTATTTTAGTTATTAAAATTATAATTTTGGAAGTATTGAGAAGTTGTTAGTTCTTTCATAACCCTATGAGTAATTAAATACGAAAGAGTCTCTTATAATGAATTTTAATGAGAAGAGAGTAAGTGCAACTTGATAGTTTAAAAAATTAAAAAAAAAATATGTGGACAGAGCTATATAAATAACTATGGAGATGGGGAAGCCATCCCTGTCCCACCTTTTCCCTACTTGTTCCCAAGGTGTCTGAAGCCCCCAAGCAGTTCATTCACTTGGGCTGCGCCTACCCGGCCTTCAGAAAATGGAACTTGTCACTTGGTTGGGATGGAACAGCTGTGGTTTCACGTACAGTTTGGAAGGAGTGGACGGAGGACAGCGTATTTTGTCTGGGGAATGCAAGTGGGGACTGAGGGTGTCTCCCCCACTCCCCCCAGATTGCTATGCTGAAGGTCTAACCCCCAACATGTCTGTACTTGGAGATGGGCCTGTGATGCCACGATGAAGGTTGAGCAGTGTGGCAAGGGGAGATGGGACAGACTGCGGCCCTGGAACAGGAGGGAGACGCTGCAGGTCTGTGTCCAGGTGAGGACACGGCGAGGAGGCAGCTATCTGCAAGCTGGGAAGAAAGCCCTCCCCAGGAGCCAGCCCTGCCAGCACCTTCATGTTGGGCTTCCGGCCTCCAGAATTGGGAGAAAGCGAATGTCTGTTGTTTACGCCACCCAGTCTGGGGTCCTTTGTTGTGACAGCCTGAGAGATGCAGGGGCTCAGAGTGGGGTGCAGCTGGAGTGGGGATGCACGAGCAGAGATTTCTGCCCACTGGGGAGGACGTGGCTCCTGCTCCTGGTGGAAGTGAGGAACATGCTTAAAAGGCGGTGGGGACACCTGCCACAGGTACTCGCCCACGGCTCTGTAGAAACGTCCATTTTCTGAGATCAGACCACCGTCTGAGTGGCGGGACACCAGCCTCTCTCTGAGCTCTCTCCTTTCCCACGCGGGTTCCTGCTCTACCACCGCAGCAGCAGAATTCCCCTTCCAGCACTTCCGCGGCTTCAGTGGTCACTGTCCCAGCCCGTCTGAGACAGTCAGGCTCAGTGGTCACTGTCCCAGCTCGTCTGAGACGGTCAGGCTCAGTGGTCACTCCCCCAGCCCGTCTGAGACGGTCAGGCTCAGTGGTCACTCCCCCAGCCCGTCTGAGACGGTCAGGCTCAGTGGTCACTCCCCCAGCCCGTCTGAGACGGTCAGGCTCAGTGGTCACTCCCCCAGCCCGTCTGAGACGGTCAGGCTCAGTGGTCACTCCCCCCAGCCCGTCTGAGACGGTCAGGCTCAGTGGTCACTCCCCCAGCCCGTCTGAGACGGTCAGGCTCAGTGGTCACTCCTCCCAGCCCGTCTGAGACGGTCAGGCTCAGTGGTCACTCCCCCAGCCCGTCTGAGACAGTCAGGCTCAGTGGTCACTGTCCCAGCCCGTCTGAGACAGTCAGGCTCAGTGGTCACTCCCCCCAGCCCGTCTGAGACGGTCAGGCTCAGTGGTCACTCCCCCAGCCCGTCTGAGACGGTCAGGCTCAGTGGTCACTCCTCCCAGCCCGTCTGAGACGGTCAGGCTCAGTGGTCACTCCCCCAGCCCGTCTGAGACGGTCAGGCTCAGTGGTCACTGTCCCAGCCCGTCTGAGACGGTCAGGCTCAGTGGTCACTCCCCCCAGCCCGTCTGAGACGGTCAGGCTCAGTGGTCACTCCCCCAGCCCGTCTGAGACGGTCAGGCTCAGTGGTCACTCCCCCAGCCCGTCTGAGACAGTCAGGCTACAAGTACAACTGAGGTTCTTTCCCATCTTTCCACTTTTGACTTAATTTGATGAATTGTGAACTATGCCTGCATGTGGTTCAAACCTTAATCTTAAGAATCCAGGACTTTGTGTCCTGTGTTTACCTCTCTAAGGGAAGACAGGTTCAGTTTGCCCATATCCTCCTGCTAGGGGTCAAATTGTATCTTCCCCAAATTTACATGTTGACGGCTCACTCCCTAGGACTTCAGAACATGACTGTATTTGGAGACAGGTCTTTAAAAAGATAATTTAGTTAAAATGAGGTCACTGGGGTGGCCCTAATCCAGTCTGACTGGTGTCCTTATAAGAAGAGAGATGAGGACACAGACATGCACAGAGGGACGACCACGTGAGGACACGGGGAGAAGACGGCATCTGCAAGCCCAGGAGGGGGCCTCAGGGGAAACCAGGCCTGCTGACACCTTGATCTTGGACTTCCAGCCTCCAGAACTGTGAGAAAATAAATCCCTGTTGTTTAAGAGCCTGGTTTGTGCTACTTTGCTATGGCAGCCCTGGCGAACTAATGCGTTATCTAACAGGAGCTGACTAGCAGGTGGGTGAGATGCCGTATGGTCACTGGAAATTCGCCTTCCTTAGGAGAACCCAAGTTTGTTCATTTCATCATTCAGTCAACAAACATCTACTATAATCTGGCACTAGGAATATACAGTGAACATGGTAGGCATATACCTTTGTGGAGCTTAGTAAGGGAAATACAATTTTATTTATTTTTTATTTTTTTTAATTTCAGCTCATCATGGGGGTACATAAGTTCAGGTCATATACATTGTCCATGTCCCGCCCATCCCCCCGAGTCAGAGTCCCAAGCGTGTCCGTTCTCATTCTCCAGACTGCGCCTGGCACTCATCATGTAGTCATACCTCCATCCCCTCCCCCCCCCACCTCCCCGGGTCTGCACCTTCAAGCATAACCATTCCCCAGAGGGTGTGCAACGCACTCGTCATGTAGGCATACACCCATCCCCTCCCCCCACCCCCCATCCCAGTCTGATATCCAATTGGTATCCTTCCCTGATGTACATTTAGGTGATGATCAGGGAAACCAGTTTTCTGGTGAGTACATGTGATGCTTGTTGGGAAATACAATTTTAAACTTGGTATTTTTAGTGACTAAGTCATCCCAGCAGTATATGATATGGATTTGCAATTAACCATATTTTATGAAAAATAAATCCATCTTAAGTCATTCATTATTACCACTTCAAATTACTATTTAAAAAATAAAACTGTATATAGGCTTATACATGTATCCTTCATTTTAAATCAGTGAGAAGGAGGGTGTGGGCCTCTTTTTTTGTCACTATCTTACAAGTGAACGCTAGACGTCTAATCCTAAGGTGTCAGGGTATTGTCCCTGACAGGTCAACCTAGTGCATGTGTGGAAAGGCGAAAGCCTAGCTATTGTGAGCAGAGCAGTGTGGCTCCTAACACATGCTTGCACAAGCGTAACTGCACCATGTACACCTTACACAACACCCACCACCTGGCATGTGCTGCACACACGTACGTGCACACTGTGACACGCCGTGTGCAGTAATGTGTCGAAATGCGCCTGCTGAGGGTGTCTGAAATAAGTAGCAGAGCTTTTCACCATCCATGAAGTTAATTTCCTAGGACACACCCAGGCTCTTCCAGCGTGTCGTATGGAATTCCTGGTTAGCCCTTTTTGAGAGCCAGGGAACATGGTGAACGGTGCAAGCTGGGAGGGAGATAAGAAACCAAAGCACAGGGCCAAGCAAGCCGGCCTCGGTCGGGAGGTGGGAGCCTGGCGGCAGCCTCGCATGAACCATGCAGCGAGGGGCTGGCGTTGGGCAGGGAAAGACGTGGAGGCCGTGGGCAAGTCCGAGGTTAAACATGAACGTGTTCAGTGAGAAGACAAGGCAGGGCTGGCCAGGGGCCGTCCTCACAGAGGACGTCGGCCTCGGCATGCCTTTGAAGCTCTCCGAAATGTCACTCTCGAGGGCGCGCCTTTGCCTGGCTTGAAGCTGTTGCGTCCTCAAGGCAGTGGCTGCCACTTACAGACTGACCAAGCCAGGAGACTCTGTGTCTCGGGATTCAAGCAGAATTGTTCTTAATCCCTCATGCAGTGTGTCAGTAAAGTGAGAAATTTAGATGCATGCATTTCCTTCTT
Source organism: Lemur catta (assembly GCF_020740605.2). NCBI lineage: Eukaryota > Metazoa > Chordata > Mammalia > Primates > Lemuridae > Lemur > Lemur catta. The sequence goes on from NC_059138.1 coordinate 1,569,491, forward strand.
GCTGTCCTAGCAAACACGCTTTAATTGCAGGAGACCTCGGGGTCTGCCCCTGTAACTTATGCACAGCAGTGCTGTGGGGTGTGTGCTAAGCGTTGCTCATGAACTATGATGCTTTAATTTTTCTTCTATTCTGAAATTTTCAAGCACAAAGAAGAGGAGTGGGACAATGGACCCTGCTACGCAGCACCTACTTTCAGTCATATCACCATATTGCTCGAACACCGTTGCTGAAGCATCTTAAGTTACAGGTGTTGTAGACATCAGGGCACTATCCCCAGAGCTTCGGCATGTATCTTTCTAGAACCAGGAAACTTTCCGAGGTAAACACAAGGCCATTAACACACCAAACAAAACTCACAATTGTCATCCAATACTCAGTTGTATTTCTATTTTGCCAGTTGCACCCTGGATGACAGATCACTTTACCTCTGTGTCTGGCACTGTGACTTTGGACAAGTCCCCTGGGCCTCATTTTTTTGTTTTATGTGCTAAATGGTGATAATTACCCCGGTGTTTCCTCTCCCACAGGAGTGTTGTGAGAATGTGAATAGACTCCCTTGGGAAGGCTGAAAGTGCTATGCGGATGTCGGGGATTATTTTTATGCAGAGATGAGATTTCTCAGAGGTGAAGAAGGTAGAACGTTTATACAACCGTCATCAATGGACAGAGTATGTGTATAAGGGATGCCTGAGGCAGGCAGCCCACATTGCCCCACAGAAAATGGTCCCCAGTGTTGGAGGGATACAGAGACAGAAGCCAAGGAGAAAACCACAGCTTCAGGGATGAAGGCTCACGGCGAGGTCTGTAACCCTTGCCCCTGACAAGCCATCGGTTCTGACCACAAACGACCTCAGCACTTTGGTTCAGTTCGTCCTTCCAGAGCGTCTCAGGTTCTGGTGGCGGTGAGAGAAAGCCTCCAGCCACGCCAGGCCACCATGGTCCTGCACCTTAAACACCACCTCTGTGTTTTAACTCGGGTATGTGACATTTTCCAAAAGTGTTTGCCTTATGAAATCTGGCACATCCTGAATTCTGCATTTTTTTAGTGTTCTGGGTTTTGGGTCTCTGCACGTGAACTGTCAGCCCCCAAAAGGCAAGAGCTAGCGTCATGTGCATTTTGTGTGACCCAGAAAGCCACCGTGGTGCTGTGTGTATGTGCTGGTTACAGCTCAGAGTAACTGCTCAGTGCTGGAGAAAACCCTCCTTTTCCTTGTTGGACAGTGAGCAGAGAACGGGAAGGAATGCCAATCTTACCGTTTTGTTAGTTTACCCTTAGAAGAAAAACATATGCCTTTTAAATGATAAAATTTATATTATAGGGCACCTGGCTTCTCTTCTTGCCATTCTTGTCGAAGTATTTCATAACCCTGACTTCCTTGAAGAATCTGACCTTAGTTTAGAAATCAGAGGCACTGAGGACAGGGGACAGTCGTTTTTGTGGACCTTCCCGCTGGCACAGTTTCAGAGGAAGAGGAACCTGGCCAAGTGGAAATGCAAGATGCAGGGCAACACCAAGGTCTCATCATGACTGGCTGAGCCGGAAGCACAGTTAAAATGGAAAAACGAACACAGCCCCAAGCCGCAGCAATGCATCTGCCGTGTTTTTACCACCTCTCCTGGCATACTGGTCCTGCCACTCACCACCCGCCACTGCCCACGCTGAGCGCTGACCTGAGGGGGGGGCCTCCCGCTGGTGTGCGGGGACCGAGGGCTCCTCGTGACCTGGGCAATCTTCAGGCTCAGTTTCCTCATTTGGGAAACAGGGATGACAACAGTGCCTCTCTCCTGGATTGCTGAGATTAAATGAGATATTGCACGTGAAATGTTTACTACAGTGCCTGGCACACAGTAGGTGCACAGTAAATGTTGGTTGTTTTTGCTGCTAACGTGAGTGATTTATGAAATGCCCCCAGGACTTCAGTAAATGTGCGCAGCATTGGGCAGCAGCCTGGGAGAGGACACATGCAGAGTGGCCTAACTAACTACAAGAGGAAGGAGAGTTACGTGGCCACAGCAAGGCGGACTGGCTGGGGACGGGACGGGGAAGGTGGACACCTGAGTTCCGGTCCTGGGCTGCCAGTCCTACCTGGCGCCTGCTCCCTTTGTCTTGCTGTAAAGGGAGCAGATCTGACGAGTGGTCCCAGCTGTTCCCTTCAGAACACTCAGTCTCTGAGATGCTCCAGGGAAGGAGTCTCATGGACGAGTAAATTTGGGAAACACTGAACTTCTTATCTCCCTCTTAGAGAATTGCAGTGTCTTTAAATGCCCCAAATTAAAGAAAACTGCTTAATATGGTTAAGCTCAAAATTAATGATATCCTTTAACATTCTGTGACTCTAAGGTCTCATAAAACAAACTGTAGAAATTGTTGGACTAGCTGATCCTTTAAGTGCCCTGAGAAGTCTATTTTTAGGTATCGTACAAGGTTAACGCTGCCTTCTTATCTCCCTAATAATAATTCTCTGATTTTCTCGTACTCTGAGCTCCGTCCCGGGTCTGTTTCTTCTCCGTAACAGCAGGGGAACCGTCCTCCAATCTCTCGTTTAGATTTTGCAATATTAAGTGTGTGTGAGATCAGGGCTTCTGAGTCTAACTTCATATAACAAAACAGAGTTATAAAGCTCTCATGAAAAATAAAGGAAATTATCAATATTCCACAGAGGGGATGAAATTGGCACCACAGAACTAGCATCAATAAACAGTCTGCGAATTGAAAATCCACCTGTAAAACTCAGTATGTGGCCATTTAGAGCAACAATGGGTGATAATTACCTTAATACCTGTTTCGTTCTTAGGAGTCAGGATTTCAAGGGGAAAAGGGCAATGATCTAGTTACTAGTAACTTCCTTCAGCTGGAGACACAGTTTTTAATGTTAGGATTTGACTCTAAGCTTATTTAATCATCTTTAAAAATCCGTGGGCCACCAGAACCCCCTGGGGATTTCAGTGACTCTAATCGTCAGGAACCGATACGGGAGGGCGCCAAGGTGGAAGGGGACACGGCAGAGTGCCCGTGGCGGCCCGTGTGACGGAGCACGGGACGCTGCGCTCCGCTCGTCCGTCCGCCGCGTCCTCGGGGCTCGCCGGGAACCGCCTCGCTCTTCTCGTGGAAACTGTCGGAAGCACCGGCTCCGCCGTCGCCTGTGCGATAGGGACAGCGGCCGCTGACACCTCGTGACTCTGGCGGCGGATTGCGTCCGGTCCCTGAAGCTGCCACCCGGCCGGGCTGAGGACGCGTGGGGCAGTCCGGCCGCCGGGGACGGGCCTCACGTGGCCACTAAGTGATTGAAGGAACCAAGCGCCGGAGCCCCGGTTGGCCGGAAAGGCAGGTGGACAGACCGGAAGTGGCGACCCCCGCCGGGCCCCCGCCGCTCTCGGCTCAGCGTTTGGCGCGTGAGCTTGGAACTGCTGATTCCTGTGACTATTATGAACTCAGAGATTGAAGGAATTAAGACACAATATGTAATTTTAATAACATATAACATGCCTTTGCTGACTGAAGCTTGCCTCTCAGAAAAATGGAGGCTTCTCGAAGTTATGTTTCATTGAGCTGTTTGCCCGCCGTTCTCCACAAGGAGAGACCCGCGGCAGCCCCGCCTCCGTGAAGACGCGTGGAAAGAATGGACATTAGACGAGAAACACAGGACAGCCTCGAGTTCTGTCCTTCCTGCTCGCGGGTCTCACCCCCGGGCGTGGGGACCCGGGAGGGCGGAGTAGAGCGCACTGTCGCGCGTGGTCCCCAGGTTCACGCACTGGAGTCCTGGCCCCCAGGACCCCAGAAGGTGACCTTGTTTGGGGGAGGGTTGTGGCAGGTGTAAGACGTTAAGATGAGGTCATTAGGGCCCTAATCCCGCGAGACTGGCGTCGTTCTAAAGGGGATTTGGACGCGGACTCAGGTGCGCGCAGGGAGGTCGCGCAGGTTTCCGCGGTTGAAGCCTCCCCGGGTTGCGGTGCCTCGTTCCGTCCCTGCAAACTCGCGCTGGCGGACACCTGTTGGGTTTTTACCCAGAATCTTGGTTTCTCTCCTCAGAGGCCCTGAGGTGACTCGCTCTTCTATTCCCTCCCGGACTTGCCGAACCATTTTCAGCCCCAGGATTTTTCTGCGGGCGTTTCTTCCGCAGGGTCGCCCGGCTTTTCCTTCCCAGCCATCCCGGTGCCACGAACGGCTCCAGTCTCCGTCACGGCCCCTCGCCGGCAGCCTTTCTCCTCAGGGCGACCGCCCGCCCCTCACAGCCCGGGCCTGCCCTCCGCACCCGGCGCTGCGGTCCGTGCGGTGCGGCGGCCGCTCCTCGCTGTGTCGCTCGCGGACTGCCGCCGCCCCCGACAGCAGTTAGTGTCGCGCAGGACGAGAGCTCCATCGCGACGGCGGAGCCCGCTGAGACAGGAGCGCATTATTTTCGGAAGAAACGCGGACAGCGGCCCCGCCATCCCCGGGTTCGCGTCCACGCCGTCGGCTACCCGCGGTCAGCCCGGCCTGAGGAGAGGTGAGTCCGGCACGGTAGGGCGGTTTAGAGAGAGGCCACAGGCACACGAGTTGATCCCACTAGATTGTTATAATTGTTGTATTTATTGTTATTGTCGCTGATCTTTTTCTGTGCCTAGTTTACAAACGAAGCTTTACCACAGGCGCGTGTGTGGAAGGGGACGGTGTGCGGGTTCAGTTCCTTCCTCGGCTTCAGGCCCCGGGTTAACCCGTCCGTGTGGGCGCGGCGGCGGCGTCCGCTCCCCGCGGGGCCACTGCTGTCGCGCCGCCCTCAGGGGACTGTCGCCCGGGGAGGACGGGATGTCTCCTCAGACCAGCCGTCCTGGCGTCTGCCTTCGCCCCACGCCGGCCCGCGACACCGGGACGCGGCGGCCTGCGGAGGCGGGTTGTGGCGGGGCAGGCGGCGGGAAGGCGACCGTGAGCCGGGGCAGCAGGCGACCCGGAGACGCCGCCCAGCGAGGGTCTGTGATCGGCGCGGTGTCCGTCGTCGCGCCCGTCCCCTCCCGTGGCGTCGCCCCGTGGATCAGCCGCCCGGGCCGGCGGCTCCCCGGCTTCCCGCCTCTCGTTTCGGAACGTGGGTCGCGGGCTCCTTGTGCCCCGAGGGGCTTTGCCGCCCGCCGCGGGGACAGCTCCGAGCCGGGACGCCGCGGGGTCTCGGCGCGTCCCACCTGGCGCCCTGCGCTGGGCTGCGTGTGTGGGTCGCGTGTCCTCGGGGCCTTTCTGCGCCCCCGGCTTTGAGGGGCAAGCTCCAGCCGCCGCCCGTCTTCCATCACATTTGCGTTTTTTCTTTTTTTTCTCTGCGTTTTCTTCCGATTTGCCCAAGTTCGTTAAGCCTCGAGCGTGCGCTGAGCGCCGTGGCCGCGCCGAGGACGCGGGAGACGCTGATGCGTGTGCATGGTCAGGCCTGAGCGGGACCAGCGGGAGACGCCGGCTGCTAAAGTACGCGACGCCGCCCAGTCACGTCCTGGGAAGCTGCGCAGCGTTTTCTCCTCTGAAACTGGGTAGGGAAGGAGCGGCCAGCGTGCTCTGGTAAGAGAAGAAATAAAAACGCTTAAATTCCGCTTTGCTTATTTTGGCACTGGACTTTGCACTTGAGGGGGGTGGTTAAAGTTGTAGATTTGCCGTTCTGCACCCGGGGGAGGAGGAAGAAACCCGGGAGAGGCCTGTCACCGTCTTGCGGAAGCCGTGTCTCTGAACCAGTGCCGCGGTGCCATTCACAAAGTTCCGTCCACCTGGGTCTCAGGTGCGAGTCATGACGCCAGGAAACGCCGACAGCTGGGGGCCCACCTGCCGCAGCCGGCTCCTGTCGCACAGCAGTGATTTCTGTCGTTCTTAGGCCACCTCAGGGCCTGCCCCAGAGGGGGGCCCGGGTCTGGAGACGGGGCCTGTGCACAGTGCAACTCGAGGCGGAATTTATGCCACCTGCTGTGTGGACAGTTTACTCGCTTTGCATCAAGACTGCACCTGTCACAGGGAGCCTGTTTTCCCCTGGATAAGCCTTTTTTTTTTTTTTGCATTTACTGCATTATTTTCGTGATTATTTGTTTACACACCCATCTTTTAGGAAACGACTGTTCATTTTTATGTCTCAGGTGCCTGGTGCAGAAGAGATACAGAAATGTTGGATCAAAGGATGCATCAGGTATTTCATCCACTTCAGAGGGGTCACCACATCAAACGAGATGATATGTTTGAAGACATTTGCAATTTTAAAGGAATATGCAGATAACTAACATGTACTGAGCACTTACGTGGGCCGTGTATCCCAGGCACTCTACAATTTTGTTATTGTAACTTGTGCACATTTCATGAGGAAGCACTTTGAAAAGAAAGAGCAAAGTGGGGCAAGGGGTAATTTTTATTGCTTAGAAATTCTAATTTTATACAAATATAATTATAAGAAGTAAGCAGTCATCCTTAAATTCTGTTAGGGTTTAATAAATTCTTAAGAGATTTCATGTAATTTTCTTGAATCAGTATTGGGCTTGTTTACTAATTTCCCACAATTTATGATCCCTTGAGCTCTGTAGCATTTATTCCTCTTGGACAAGATTTTTATTTGAAAGTCTTTCCTAAGATAATGCATTTGTTTTTGAACTCTCCTCAAGTTTATTTCTAGAGATTTTTAAAAAATACTTAAAAAAATCTTCATGGTTGTTGGTTTCTTTGAAAGTTCGTGCTGCCAAAAAGATAAGTCACATTTTTTTATCTTACACTGAGCAGGCACGAATTTAACAATTGTAGGTACGTGGTAAATAGATGTTCTGTGAAGGATCTGGTGGGCTTTGAGAAGCTGTCTTGAACGGATAGAATAATTAACAGCACCAAGAATGAAATTCTACTCTGTAACCTAATGATTTACTGCTGTCAAGATACTTTACAAGGGCACAGAATTACTTATATTTATAACCCTATGAGCAGGCAGATAATAAACACTCGATATATTTCTACTATTAGATTGACATTTTTGTTTCAACTAGGATGGAAAAAATGAGTTTGTCTGAAGATAGGATTGTGTTAACCTTCATTTCTTTGCAATTTCTCCTTTTTGATAACCTGTTTGATATTTAGTGGCTTTGTGTCTGACATCTGTTTTTTTGGTAGTGACATGATTTGGCCAATAATCAAAGAAAACTCTGCTATGATTTTTTTTAAGGTGAACAAATGAAGACCTTGGTTTTGAACATAAGGTCAAAAAATGTCAAGTACAGATCATTAAATTAAAAGTAACTAAATCAATAGCATTAGGAGGCTAAAAATACTTCTGCTCAATATGGAAAACCAACAGGCTTGTGAAGACATCAGATGAAAAACAGCGTTCACATAATGGAAGAAATTTCAAATAATTCAAAGCACAAATGAGGTGGGGAAGGAGGGAAAAGGGCTGAACCTTGCGTTTAAGGTGGAAGCTGGGAAGAGAAATGTGTAGAACATCCTTTTCTTTGTGACGGCATGAGGACATTTACCAGTGGAAGTTATTAGTGTAGATAGGAGAGACACTGGAGCGTCACTGACGCTGAGCCCTACGTTGTGTGTGACTGTGCCGGAGCTCCCTGTCATGTGTCTCAGCCTGGATGCTCTCTGCAGACCTGGAGAACAGTGGTCACATGGTCACGCAAATTCTGTTTTGGAAAATCATCCCCAACAATCCCGCTGTTCAGGACCAGGGCTTGAGAGTAGGAGGGGCCTGAGGGCCTAGACGGGAGTTTAACTCAACCTAAGTCTTTTAAGCCTCATCTGTATTGTGGGAACGTTGTTGCCCTGACTGTTACCCTTGAGTGATACGTGATAGGCTTACACAGTTAACGGCACGAAGTAAGTGATCAGTGACATTTAATTGTGATGTGGCTGTTGCTTTTGTTCTTTTCTCCTGCTCCTGGCTGCCTAAGGTCCTCACTGCCATGTCCTCCTAGATTCTTTCTCTGGTGTCCTCCTTGGCTCTTACTCTGACGTCCTCCTAGGTCCTTACTGCAGTGCGCTATAATGTCTTCCTCAGTCCTGTACTTTGAAATGTTCCTGAGTTTCTCCCTCACTACGTGTCTCCCAAGGTCTCTTTTGTTGGTTCTTTCTTTTCTCTGCCTAAGTGCAACATTTCTCAAACTGTGGTTCACAGAGGCTGTCATCTGCAAGAGGCTTACATGTGGTTTGGGGAAGTAACTGTGCATGTGAGATGATTATATTTGTAAGAAATGTAAGATAAATATTACACACATTTATGTTCTATTACTCAGTAATCTGATTTTAGTAATTGGGCAAAACACAAATAGGCAAACAAACAGAAATAGAAACAAAGGGTATCTCATCTATAAAAATGCCAGGGAGCTCTGTGGGAAAGCACACATTGCGTTTACCGGCTGTCTGTCTCAGGACAGTCTGTCTGGAGGGGTCCAGCACCTCCCTTGATCTCCACCGGCACCTTCATCCCCGCATAGCCACACCCACTCGCGTGCCCTTCAGGCAAAACAGTGGGCTTGCTGGACAGATCCAGATCCTAAATAAGTCCTTCAGCCCCCTTCCAAAGGGATTGCTGTCTTCCTGCCCCTAGTGTGTAAATTCTGTAGCTCAGAACAGAACCGATCTGTTCCGGTTTTCTCCAGCCCACCACTAGTGGCGTTAAACAGCCTGTTATGCTCACGGTGTTGTGAGCCAGGAGTTCAGGTGGGGCACGGCAGGGATGGCTGGTCTCTGCTCTGTGGTTACTGGAACCTCAGCTGCAGTGGCGTAAATGACTGGAGATGTCAGGGACGGCTTGACTGGTGTCATTTGCTGGGGCCCAGCTCAAGTGTGTTGGCCCCTTGGTCATTCTTGCGTTGCAGCTTCAGGGGCTGGAGTATCTCAGAGGCTTTGTCACTCGCTGCTCTGGCCCCTGGTGTGGGATGGCTGAAAGAGCTGGGGCTGGCCGGGCACTCGCTCCCCAGGCTGACTGCCCGCTGGGCCAGCTTGGGCTTCCCAACACACGGTGGTCTCTGGGGTCCAGGTTCTCCCATCACATCTGGCTTCCCTTAGAGCACGTGTTCCAGAAGGAAGCGGATGCTGCTGTTATCCTAATGCCTGGGCACAGACGTGGGCCAAGTCACTTCTGTCTTCTCCTGTTGGTAGGGCAGTGACAGAACCCGCCCATACTTAGACTGAAGGGACAGAGAATGCACGTCTCAATGAGATACGGGTCAGAGATTCTGTGGTCATTTCAAATACTCACAGAGGCTTTTATTTTTCTTATCATTTTAGTGTATATTTTTGGTTTTGTTCAGTGTCATTGTGTGTTCAAAGTTAATTACATTTTGTTAATTCAATTTAACTACAACAGTTGCTTCATCTTAAGTCCAATTTTGCTGGTCATTCTAATCAAAGAACTCATTGTGTCTCCTAAGTTCCTCTTGGGTTTCCATTAGTCCATTAAACTTCAGAAATCACTCTGTGGCGGCGTTTGTTGAGATAATCTGGTTTATCATGTTCTTCCTACTTTCTTGTTTTTACCTTGTCTTAACCTGGAGGAGGAAATAGTGAATTTCTCACCTTGTGGAGGCAGAGATATGTGTAAGTAGGTGGGATTTGTGGCGTTTTCTGGTTAGTGCTGGGCTGATGGTCACGTGCTTGTGAGACGAGATGGCCGTATGAGCGTAAGGCATTCGGTGACACTGCAGTTATGTCAGCTCTGGGGAGGACACAGGTAAGAGCGAATGAGTTATTTTTCCACTTTTCTGTTGATGTGGGACAAACCACATCAACAGAAAAGCTCTGTTTTAGTGGCTTGAAAGAGCAACAGTTGCGTATCTTGCTCATAAACCTGCAATCAATGATCTAGCCTTGTAGTTACGTATTGTCACTTCTCCCATATTCTGTTGGCTGAGGTGGTCACCAAAGTGTGTCTGGGTTCCAGGAAAGGGACACATCATTTGATGGGAAGAGTGTCAAAATGACATTGTAAAAATTGCATATGAAATGGGAGGTAGTGTCGTGACTCTGATGGGGACGACAACCCACCAGTTATGATCTTTCCTCGAGGAGCTTAGGTGTATTTGGTGGTTGTGCGCTGCATGGCTGTGTAGGGAAGAGACAGGGATATCATGCTGAGGGTGAGCAGGTGTCTTGGGAGTACAGGAGGACACTCATGCTGTGGAGTGACAGGAGATGGCAGCTATAGCTTGGAGGTCAAGAAAGGCTTTGCAGAGGAGGGACGCGCTGGAGATTGGAGGATGAGTGGAGCATGAGAGGGAGGGAGGTCGGCCGAGAGCTGTCGGGTGGAGAGAGCAGCTGGAGTGGAGGAATTGGAGTGAGAATGGGGTCGCTGGGCACCTGTGTGGCAGGAGGGCGGGGTCCCTGGGGAAGTGATAGGATTTAAGGGAGAGATGTGGGTCTGGGATAAGCTGCGCAGGACCCAGGGTGCCCTGTCAGGAGTGTGAACAATGTCATGTGGGCACTATAAAACTATTGCTTTTTTTTGTATTTTTTTTTTATTGAAGTGAAATCCACATAATGTAAAATTACCAATTTTAAAGTGTACAATTCAGTGACATCTAGCACACTCACATTGCTGTGCAACCAACACATCTACCTAGTTCTGAAACATTTTCATCACACCCAAAGAGAACCCTGCACCCATGAAACCGTTGTTCCCATTTCCCAGCCCCTGACAAGCACTGTCTGCTTTCTGTCTCTGTGGATTTACCTTTTCTGAATAGTTCATGTAAATGACATCATCCAATCATATCTGACCTTTATGACTGGCGTCTTCACTGAGCTTAACGATCTTGAGGCTCACATTGCAGCGCGGATTAGTACTCGTTCCTCCTCACGGCTGAAGAACAGCCCATTACTCACAGGCTGTGCACGTCGTGCGTGTAGTGGATGGTCTGCATTTTGTTTATAGATGCGTGTGTTGATGGACGTTGGGGGAGTTGCCACTTCTGGGCTACAGTGAACAGTGCTGCGTGCGCACTGGTGTACTGGGGCTCTGTCTCTGGTTCTCCTGGGTATATACCAGGAGCAGACTTGCTGATTCATATGGTAATTCCACGTTTAGCTTTTTAAAAAATCCCTAAACTCTTTCCACAGCAGTTGCCCCATTTTGTATTGCCCCCAGCAAGGAATGAGGGCCAAAGATTTTTTGAACAGAGGTGTGAACTAGTGACAGTTGGCCCTGGAACAACATGGATTTGAGCTGCGAAGTTCCACCTCTTCCCTGCTTTTCTTCCACCTCTGCCACCCCTGAGACAGCAAGTCCAACCCCCACCTCCTCCTCCTCCTCGCCCACTCAACGTGAAATGAGGATGAAGATCTCCATGGTGATCCACTTCTACTTCATGAATGTTAAGTACATTTCCTCTTCCTCACGATTTGCCTGATAACATTATCTTTCCTCTTGCTTACTTCATTGTAAGAACACAGGATAAAATACACGAACCCACGAAACGTGTGGATCGACCGTTCATGTGATGGGCGAGGCTCGCGACCCACAGCAGGCCATTAGCAGTGAGTGTTGGGGGATCAGAAGTTATGCTGCCCTTGATGGCACAGAGGTCAAACTCTAACCCTAAGCTGTTCCTGGGTCAAATGTGTACCCTTTCTGGGGACAGATTCGAGGGAAGAGGGGACAGGAGGTGGCTGTGCAGTTCACCAGCTGAGGCTGTTCTGCTTGGAACTGGTTTCTGGCAGCGCCAGCCATGCAAGTCTGCGCGCCAGGAGGAAAAGAAATGCCAGGAAAGGTGATGATTTCCACCAAATCACCCCCTAATGAGCACAGTGTTCCTCACTCTGTCCTCCGCCTGTTCCCGCTGCCACCCTCTCTTCTGGGACTGATCTCGCGCTTCAGCTGACACCCCCACGCGCCACCTTACTCCACCGCTGCCAGGTTTGTCTGTGTTTTCTGTTCCCCATCCTGGGCTTCCAGGTTGGCTGCTCACGGTACTGACCTGTGGCCCTGGCTCTGCTCTCCAGGGCAGCCCTGGTGGGTGGACCGAGGAGCGACAGCCGAGATGCCCTTGGCCAAGGCAATGGTGGTGGAGGGGGTTGGATTTGTTTCTCGTGGTCTCTGTGGCACAGAATGACCTGATCCCGTGGCCATAGTCACGGCCACGTGGGGTCTTCACCCACAGCCTCCCAGGAAGCGGGACTTACCCTGGTCAGAAGGGGAACAGGCTTGGGGTGTGACCCGCCCCATGGCCTTGCACAGTCCCACTGGCAGGACATGGTGGGGGGACCAGGTGCCGCAGTGCCCAAGGTGATGAATTCTCAGGCAAGGTGCCTAGCTGAAACAGTCGAAATGGTGACTCTTCTAGGATTTAAAAAGAGAGAGAGATTTATTGGAAAGATAGAGAGGTTCCCAAGTTTGACTAGAGGCTGAGAGACCAGATTTAGGAGGCAGGGACCCTGGGGGCCCAGGAAGTCTCAGGAAGAAGAGCCACGGTAGCAGGTGCAGGGCCACCAGAGGTTACAGGGACGTGCTGTGCCAGGACCACGGCTGTCAAAAGGACACCACCTCCGGCCTCCCCATGGCAGGGTCCTCCAGGAGAGCCGTGGGGCCTCAGCCACACCGACCCCCCGGCCAGGTGGGAGCCTTGTGGGGCGGATAGACGTGGAGCCAGGAGCAGGATGCCAGATGGGAGAGAAGTGACCACGGCTCACCAGTGTGTTTACAGTTTTTCAAAACGCGCTGCACGTCAACAAAGCTTAGGGTGTCAGACACCTGACGTCTCCCCTTTGTAAAGGGAACAGTCTCGATTGATGAAACGACACAAGTCACGCCCCTTTCGCTGCGGTGACTGCCTGCCTTTCACTTCAGACTCACTGTTCCAGGATGGAAGAGGCAGTTAAGTATTTTGATTTTGGTTTTAAAGTACTGTGGGTGGGGATAAATTTGTAAGAAAGAGCAAGTAAGTAGAAATGTTTTTTAAAAGAGGATTGTGTACTCTGAACTGCTCAGTAACGTTTATAACTGGATTGATTGTCTACTCTAAGGTGCTGTCAGATAGAAACAGAAAGGAAAGCTAAAAGAAAAATGAAACAAAGTAAGCCTTTGGAGTCTGGCTGCACTGACCTTAAGTGACTTACTGTTATGTACTGCAAATCAATGCCAGGAAAAAAGACTTGTTAAAACAACATTTTCTGTGGGGTGCTGCGTGTCTAGCTTTTCCTGGTCTGGGCACCAGAATCTTAACAGAAAAAGCCGTGCAGCTGTCTGCATTGTGTCCAGGGTGCTACGTGGAACCTCATGCAGGGAGCAGAAATTCTGCTGAGGACGAGGGAGGCTGCACAGTGGGAGGAGAATGGCACGTGTTATACAGGCATAAGTAATCATGATGCGGTATTAGTAGGTGATATTTATTGAGTACGTACTATGTGCTGGGCCTGTTGCTGGCATGTTACATGTGTTATTAATACAGCCACACAGTAGGGCTAAGTCTATTATCCCCTTTCCTAGAGGGAAACCGAGTCAAGGCAGATTGAGTTCCTGAGGTTATGCAGGCAGGAGGTGAAGGGGCTGGGCTCTGAGCCAGGCAGTGCCCTGGGCACTATTTCTTGGGAAAGCAAATGTAATGGAAACAAAAATGTGTTAATTTTGGGAAAACATCTGGGGTCCAAACTTAAATGAAATTTACATAAAAAGGGCAAAGTGGGGAGATTTGGGATGGCTGGGAAGGTAGCTTCTGTAGTCGCCAACTTACTCACCTGTGTTCTGCTGTCTTAGGAAACCATAACAATCTCTGTCTCTCTCCCTCTCTCTCTCTTTTTTTATAGCAGAATTTTCATTTTCTAACTTTTTTTTATTTCAGCATATTATGGGGGCACAAATGTTTAGGTTACATATATTGCCTTTGCCCTGCCCAAGTCAGAGCTTCAAGTGAGTCCATCCCCCAGACAGTGCTCACCGCACCCATTAGGTGTGAATATGCCCATCCCCTCATCCCCCTCCCACCAGCCCAACACCCCATGAATGTTACTACTATGTGTGCACTTAAGTGTTGATCAGTTAGTACCAGTTTGATGGTGAGTACATGTGGTGCTTGTTTTTCCATTCTTGTGATGCTTCACTTAGTAGAATGGGCTCCAGCTCTACTCAGGATAATACAAGAGGTGCTAGATCACCACTGCTTTTGTGGCTGAGTAGAACTCCATGCTATACAGATACCACGTAACAATGTCTTAACCCAATACGATAGGTCCTGCCCGTTTCATCTTAAAGATGGTGCTGGGAGGCAGGAGCGCTGTGGATTAATGCTCTGCCTCCACTCCAAGGAGCTTATGATCTTGTCAGAAGTAGAAAGTCCTTCACTGTGAAATATTGAAATGTGTGGGGATAGTAGAGATAGTGAACGCTCCGGACTTTCAGAGCCGGAAAAGCTTCCTAATGGAGGGGTATTGATCCGGACCTCAAAGGACAGGACTGGCTTGGCTGGTGAGTGAGGAGCAGACGGGGTCACAGGAAAGGGGAGCAGAGAGAAAGGGCCGGGGGGCACCTGCAGGAAACACACGTCCATGGTGAACAGCAGGGCTATGTCCCGTGTGGCAGGAACAGGACCCTCGTGACTCAGAAGGGGTGTAGGAAGTGTGCATCTAGCGCTGGTGGTCGAGGGGGGGGAGCCTCCTGAGGGAGGGACCCGCACATGTGCAGTGACCCATGGCTCGAGGCCAGGTGGGAGGACTGCTGGGAGGAAGCGCTAAATAGGGACACGGTTTAAAGGAACACACCCAGGAGAGCACGGCTATCGAGGTGCAGGTAGGGCATTCTAGTTCAGAAAATAGTGGCTGGTGCTTACAGTGTGAAAGCACTGTGTTAATGTGTTGTGATATGAAAACATGAAGGAGATCTGGCCTCTGCCCTAGAAGTTTGCAGTCACATGGTTGGGGTAAGATAAGTACACAGTAAGTAAACCTTTATGCAATCAAGTAAAGGCACGATGGCACTCCAAGTGGAAGTAGCAAAGGTAGTGAAGGAGCTAGTTTGGGAGAGATGGTATATTGATCTCTGCACATCGCTGGCAGGTAATGGCAGAGGTGGTGCTCAGGGAGCAGGCAGAGACACAGGCTGTGGGCAGAGGGCAGTCCAAGGACAGAGGTCTGAAAGCTGTCCTCAGGGAGGTGTTTGTGAAACTGCATGAGTGGGTGAGTTCTTTGATCAAAAATTTATACAGGGACAAGTTGCAGCCTGAGCCTTGGGAATGTCCACAGCTTTAGGCCAGAGGGAGAGGTGAGGCAAAGGGTGCTGAAGAGGCTCTGCCCAGGACAGTGGGAGTTGGGGAGGTGACTTGGGGATGAAGGGAGCTCTCGGGGTTCACAATGACCATGGGGATGGGTGCTGAGGAAAGCTGGAGTTGCTGGCGCTCAGGAGACCAGTCATAGCCAGATCACAGGGGGGTCAGGAGGGAACACAGGCAACAGACCTAAATATTTGTTCCCAAACGCTTGTGAGTGTCTTCTGTGTGCAAACTCTTATGATAGTGTTATTGGGAACACGACAGCAATTAACATAGCAGCCCTCTGCGAGGGCTGTACAAAACACTCACACAGATAACCATAACATACGGCTTTCAGTGAGGAGTGAGAAAGCAAGTGCAGGTTGTTGTTGAGGTTCAGAGGAGGGAAATGCTGCCCTGAACTTGGGAAGATGAGAGAGGTGGAAAGGGAGGCAAAGAGGATCAGGAGATGGAGCGTGCAGGAGATGGAATGGAGTCAGCCCATCTAGGTCATGGGATTTGCATGCACAGAGATGGTGGGACAGGATCTGAAGTGACTGGATTGGAGGGGCTGATACTGGGGGTTGCAAAGAATAAGACGTGTGTGACTGCCAAGCGGGTGGGTGTGAGAAAGGCAGTGATGGGTAGCAGACTGTGGTGGTGAGACAGGGCCAGGCTGTGGAGGCCCCTGCTCTCCTCCACAGCAAACATGCTGAGCGAGCAGTGTGGGTTCACACACACGCACACACATGGTAGCTTCACTGATGCATAGTTTATGTGAAATACATCTCACGCCACTGGAGTTTTGATAAATGTAAATTCTGCAGCTACCACCATAATAAAACCCTAGAACCCTTGCATCACCCCCGAAATTCCTGTATGTCCCTTTGTGGTCAATTCCTGCCCCAATGATCTCTTTCTCCTTCTGTAGTTTCACGTTCCTGGGATCTCGTGTAAGCAGAACCACACAGTGTGCCATCTTCCACGTCCCTGCTTTCAGAGGCGTGGTCCCACAGTGAGATTCATCTACATTGCTGGGTGTATTAATAGTTCGCTTGTTTTATTGCTGAGTAATATTTCATTGCATGGTTACACTATATTTTGTTTATTCACCAGTTGATGGATATTTGGGTTATTTCCAGTTTTTTGTTATTATGAACAATCCTATTATGAGCATTCACATAAAAGGTTTCATATGGACATATTTCTTCATTTTTCTTGGGTAGATGCCTAGAAGTGGGGTTGATGGGTCTGTTGGTAAGTGTATGCTTAACTTAATGATAAATTGCCAAAACCATTTCCATTTTCTAAACCTAGCAGTAATGTATGTGTATTATTTCATCAGTTAAAGTTTTATAAATTTTATTGATCTTTCAAAGAACCATTTCTTGGGTTCATTGATTTTTATCTATTGCTTTTCTGTTTTCCATTTCATTGATTTCTGCACTATCTCAATTATCTCTTTCCTTCTTACTTTGGGTTTAATTTATTCTTCTTTCCCTAGCTTCTTAAAATGAAATTTTATAGCACCTATTATAGACTTTCCTGTTTTCTAATGTAAGATTTTAGTGATTAATTTCCCTCTAAGCACCACTTTATCTGCATCTCACAAATTTTCATATGTTGTGTTTTCATTTTCAATTTGTTCAAGATATATTTTCTCTTTTGACCTGTTGGTTATTTATAAGCCTCTTGTATAATTTCCACATATTTGTGGCTTTACCAGAATATTTTTTCTATTTTAATTTAAAATTTGACTCCACTGTGATCAGTGAACATACTCTATGATTTCAGTCTTGGTAAAGGTGTTGGGACTTGCCTTATGGC
This sequence comes from Lemur catta, assembly GCF_020740605.2. Taxonomy (NCBI): domain Eukaryota; kingdom Metazoa; phylum Chordata; class Mammalia; order Primates; family Lemuridae; genus Lemur; species Lemur catta. The sequence continues at coordinate 1,586,475 of NC_059138.1, forward strand.
CCAGCGTATGGTCTGTCCTGGTGAATGTTTCAGGTGTGTTTGAGAAGAATGTGTACTTTGCTGTTGCTGGGGAGAGTGTTTTCCACATATCAATTGTTTGGTAGTGTTGTTTAAGCCTTTCATAGTCTGACTAGTGTTCTGTTTACTTGATCTATGGATTATGAGAGAGGAGTAATGAAATATCTAGCTATAACTATTAATATTTGTCTAGTTATTCTTTCAATTCTGTCAGTTTTTGCTTTGTGTATTCAGAGTCTATTATTAGGTGCACGTGTGCCTAAATTATTATATATTTCTGCTACATTTAGCATTTTATCATGAAATGTACCTCTTTGTCTTGAGTAATATTCTTTAGCTTAAAACTGTTTGATATTACCATAGTCTGGCTCTCTCATATGTACAGTTTGCACCATTTTGCTTTTACTATTTTTGTATAATTGAATTTAAAATGTGTTTTATGTAGACAGCATATAGTTAGATCTTGCTTTTAGATCCAGTCTGACAATTTCTGCGTTTTGATTGAAGTGGCTAGTACATTTATATTTAATGTATTTATTGATGTCATTGAATTCATGTCTGCCATTTTGCTCTCATGTTCTTCCTCCTTTTGTGTTAAATATTTAAGTAGAGCATTTCAATATCTCTATTGATTTCTAAGCTATATTTCTTTGTGTGCTTTCCTTTTTTATTATTTTGTCATTGCTCTAGGGGTTAAATCAGTATTTTTAACTTACCACAATCTACCTCAAATGAACATTGACTTTCTTCTGGTAAAATATAGGCACTTTGCACTGGGTTAGCTTCATTCCCTCCTCCCTTTCTCTGCTGCTATTGATATATATAAACACACACACACACACACACACACACACGTACATACATATACACACACACATATATGAATATATGTGTATGTTGTATAACATCAGTATGTGTAACATTAGAATTGAAATACATATATACACACATACATACATACACATTCACACACATATTCTGTATGTTAAAATCCAGCAACACAGTATTGTATTTTTTCTTTAAACATTCTTTTAAAGAAATTAAGAGACAAAAGAAAAATATATATTCTTATACATTTATACACATAATTACCATTTCTGGGGTGTTTTTTCTTTTCCATGGTTCTGAGTTCCTGCCTGGTGTCATTTTCCTTCAGCTCAGAGGACTGCCATCATTACTTATAGTGAAGTTCTATTGGTTGTTGTACATCTCAAAATGTTTTAATTCCACTACCATGTTTGAATGATAGTTTAACTGAGTATAGAATTCTTGGTTGAGAGTTTTATTCTTTTTGCACTTTGAATATGTTATTCTCATGTCTTCTGGCCACCTCTGTTTCTGGTGAGAAGTTAGCTTTACATCGTATCTTTGTTCCTCTCTATGTGATGTGTCATTTTTATCTTACTGCTTTCAAGCTCTCCTGTTTATCTTTGACTTGGCAGCAGTTTGACTACAGTGTGTTCAGGTGTGGTTTTCTTACTGTTTATCCTACTTGGGTTTGATGAGCTTCTTGGATCTGTAAGTGAGTGTTTTTTTTCCACCAAATTTGGGAAGTTTCTGTACAACATTTCTTCAAATATTTTTCCACCTTCTCTCTACTTCTGGGGCTCCAATTGCATGTATGTTGGTATGCATACCATTGCTCCACAGGTTCTGAGGACGTTTTCATTCTTCTTCGATCTTTCTTCTCTCTATTCTTTGACTTGAATGTTTTTTACTGATCTTTCTTCAAATTCATTGATATTTTTCTTCTGCCACCTCATAGCTGCCGTTGAGTCCATCCAGTGAAATTTTTGTCTCCTGTTTCCATGACTACAGACCTACCCCCCCCCACCTTCAGCTGGTCTTTCCATGAGCACTTGCTGTTGGAAATGGGTTGTGAGGGCTTCTGGGGAGCAGCTGGGCATTCAGCGCAGCCCCCTCTTCACACGGCAAGAGCAGCCTGGTTTACAGTGACCTTGGAGGTGGCAGACGACAGAAGTCTCAGGTGTGGGGGAAAGGGGGAGATGGGCATGGGGTCCCACCTGCCCCAGCTTTCTCCTTCCAACCCTGGCACCCGCTCCCTCTGCAGCTGTTCTCAGACAGTCTGGAGCTCTGGGTTTGGACCTAGACCATGTTGAGCGTTACCCGAGAGAGAGCAAGGACCCTTCCTGTAACCACAGAGTGTTCCTGCTGACAGCAGGCAGACACTGCGAGCCTCTTATTCTGCAGACGGGCAACTGAGGCCAGGAACGTGGACTGCAGCGCTGGCTGTGAATCTCACACCCACCCACACCCCCAGCATGGCTATGTCCAGCAACAGAGGGAAAGATTGGTGCTGTCTGAACACAGCTAGAGTCTAGCTTGCTCTGGGGTTTGAGGCTGCCATTTGTAAATGTACTTGTAGAAAAAAAACTATTCCTTCAAAAAGGTACAAGCTAGAGTGAGCAAAATGAGAGAGCTGGGCAGCACCTGCAGCTGTGGGTGATTTTTGAGAAAAGGATGTGTCTTTTGTTGTAGTACAAAGTGCTGATATCACCTTGAAGGATAGAGTACAAACGAAATCAGCCACTGGGAAGTTGCTAAGGAATAAACGAGGCCCTGACCTTCCCACATCCCCAGATCCTGGCCAAGTGACAAACGTGGAGATGGCCTGTGGGGCCATGAAATCTCACGGCCAGTGGGGACTTGAGGGGTGAGTACTTGGTCCCACTCCCGTCTGATGCTGGAGGCTGCGCTAGCTCAGGTGTTGCTCAAGGTCTTTTGTTGAGGGGAAATCCATCTACTGCCTTCTAAAGTGGATGATTTTGTTCCCAGGACCTACCAGAAGTTTCCACTGAATCCCAACTTGCCCTTTACTGGCAAGACAGGAGACCCACATGCCAAGGAGAGGAAATGGTGCCCGTTACCTGACACCTTTCCCATGCACACCTGCTTTGAGATGACAAATTCTGCAAGTTCCTTTTTGCTGAGAGCAAAGCAATGATTTCCTACCTGCAGGAAGTCAAACCAGCACCTCAGCAACACACTTTTAAAGATTGTACCTCTAATATTCATTTAATTGAATTTTTCATATAATAATATTCTTTTTCATATTTTAAAGCTATAGTTAAGAACGTAGGTGTAACTTGGGTTGTTTGCTGGCATAAACCTGTGGTGGGCCTGAGAGTATTTGGTTGAAGATGGAAAACAGACTGCAGATAAAGGCTGTTATTGAGGGAACGTTGGTTTTACTTGTTTCAAGAAAAAATATATATTATCCAACATGGTGGTGTTTGCATATTCATTTCCTTGACAAATAACAAAGTTCTTGAAAACACCATTTCTTTGGGCTGTTTGATCACTGTAGCTTAAAAGATTGGAAACCTGCAGGCTCTGAACTGAAGATGCAGATCTGACCAGAAAATCCAATTTTATATAACTCAACAAATTTGATTTGACTCAGGGAGGGCCACTCCGTATGGGGTAGACAGGCAGGTAGGTGGGCCGTCAGCTTCAGCCTCAGGGAACTTACCATAGTCGGGGGTCTAACAGGCAGCACCAAAAGCAGGGGCCAGAAAGAACAGACATGAGAGTGTCCCATGAGAGGTGAGAGGTACAAAAGGACGAGTTGTAAGGCTTTGACTCAGAACCTGGGCTGGGGCCGTGGAGAGCAGCATCCCGCCAAAGTCCATCTAATGTCACCTCAGTTCTTTGCTTTCTTCATTGGTTGTGAGAGTAAAAAAATTATATTGGAGAGTTCCTACTTCTTCACCTTGAAGAACTTCCTAGAAGCCCAAAATGGCACTTCCCCGCCTGTCTGATGCATAATCACCAACTCGCACTGATTCTCATATTGACCTTCAAACATGAGAGCAGCCCGGGATGGCAGAGGCTCCTCCACAGCTTGGGCGCGAGGAGGCAAACGTTACCCCGTCTTCCTCCCAAACAATCTTAGAGTGAGATGAGGACTTTGAGCTCCGTGCCATGTAAGAGGTGTCAGCCTACTAACGTCTCTGTTATTCTTTTTGACACAGTTGGGGTTTCTTTATGAAATCAAAGCTTATTTGAGGCTTTTCATTGGGATGTCCTACTGGCATCCCATAAAGTTGAAGCCTGCATTGAGGGTCACTTTCCTTTTTATGGTAAACTCCTTTAAAGTCAATCCGTATTTTGGTAACATGTGCCATGGTCAGAGTGTCCTTCCACAACTGAGAACCAATAGGAAGTTTTGGGAGAGGAGGTTTGGCAGAGGAAGTTGGTAGAGGTGGGATGGATTTGAGCAGCACCTAGCAATTTACGGCAGAAGACAATTATCCACAAGTGGAAACACCAGACACTTCCAAACAGTGGCACTTTTGGTGAGAAGTTGAAAACCGACAGTGTGGAGGTGTGACATAGTGCTAAACTGTCTGTTAGAATCACCATGTCCCTTCAGAATGGTGGGAGCTTCCTCGTGGAGACACTGCTTCTGTGCAACGTGTCAGGTCTGAAAATCCTGAGTAAACACTCTTCTGCCTTTGACAGACCTTAATGTTGTTACTAGAATGTTGGGACTCGGTGGAGAATGTAAAACAAGATGGAAACAGCTAAGTCTCACACAAACTTGTGTTTGGGACAGTGCTTGCAAAAGAGTGGAAAAGAGGCAAGTGGCTTAAAAATCCTGTAAAGAATTATAGATGGTGTGGGATGTGTGTGTGTCTGTGTCTGTGTGTCTGTGTGGGCATGTCTGTGTGTGTGTCCTATGTGTATGTGTGTGTGTCTGTGTGTATATCTGTGTGTGTCTCTGTGTGTCTCTGTGTGTCTCTGTGTGTGTGTATGTCTGTGTGTCTCTGTGTCTATGTGTGTCTCTGTGTGTGTGCACACCCATGCGTGTGTTCCCCGCACACCCCGTCCCCGCCCGCAGTGTGCTGTGTGCACTCAGGGAATCCCAGGGCATGCTCATTACCCGGGGCGTGCCGGCGACAGCACAGCAACGCAGCAAGCATCCACCTGCTCCGGAGGTGTCTTTTTCAAGCGAGTTCAGCTTACCTCCGCTCCTCTTAGTTTCCTTTGCCTAATTGCAGGTGATGATTCAGAAAAGCCTTCACCTGCTTCTCCCGGCTTTCATCTTCCGCAGACAAAGCGGGCCGGGGCCTGGGCCTTGATCTGTGGCGCACTCAGGGCCTGGTATTAAAGGGGCTGGATCACCCCAGGGCTTTTAAGGGTTTTTGGGTTAAATTGAGGAACATGTATAATAAATTGAAGCTTTGTTGTTTGGCAGATTTTTTATATTTGTTATTCTTTTATCAGTGAAGAGATGGGGGTGCATTTCCCCTTCCCTCCCTCCCACGGCTCAGATCTGCCTTGGCATTCGTGATGCACTGGGACGGGCTTGGCCAAGCAGATATTTTCTCTGTGTTTCTGTTTCTTAAAGAAGAGCCCTACATCCAGTACCCAAGTGTCCAGATGGTCAGTGTTAAAGTCTCAGGGCTCGGGGGGCGGCACCTGGGGGACCACTGCAGTTCGCCAGGTCTGCAGAGCTCTGGGGCCCGTGGCGGGGCTGGCCCGGCCAGGCCCGCTTCTCAGCGCCCAGCTCCCTCTTGTGCATGACAGATGCTCAGCAAACTCCTCTTTGTTGGACACTGGACAGTCACTCATTTCTGTCTATAGTTTTCTTATTTGTTTCTTTGGAATTTTGTTTTGTTCAAAGCAGAACTGAGTGAATTAACCAAGTATGCATATTGTTCTTAGGAACCACTTGCCTTGGAGAAGCACCACACATTAGAAATGCAAAACGTACACAACCCCTAAAGTATTAAATCTACCAATAATCTGCATCAGACAAGCTTGCCTGGGTCTGTGAACATGCTGGTTCTGATAAGATGGCACAGCTCCCGCTTTCTATGTGGAAAGGGCCGTTGCATAGACTGTAGAATGACAGGTGTGTGTGTGATGTGCTTGTACGCATCGCTGTATTCGTTTTGGAGTGGGAGGAAGGAAACATTTATCAAATACTTTCTTGTTCTTTTTATTCCAGTGAGTCAACTCTTTCGCTCAGCAGTGTGTGAACAAAGCACAGAACATACAGGAAGGTTGTGTTGACTTTGTCTTCAGTCCTCACTGCTCTCCTGGGTTGGGGTGATCGGACTCTGCCCGTACTTGCTAAAATGCTTGACTCTGTTTAATTCTTTGTAAATAAAACAGAGTTCCCCTCCCCCACACTGGCTTATTTCTGCAGTTTCATTCACTGCTACGTTCAGTCTAATCACATCTCTTGGAAATAATATGAGAAAGTTATGCTGCTTTACTCCATCAGATTTAATAAGTTTGGATGCTTTCCAAGTACCAGGCATTAATCACACTTAAACCCAGGCCTTCACAGTTCATCCACCCGGAGTATTCGTGTCAGAGACATAAAACAATCTGCTCTAATGCCCACAGTCCTCTTTAAATTGAGCACTCGCCTCATGTTAATAAAACTCACTTTGTACTGAGGGCCTGGGGGAGGTTTAGGGGTGGGGACTTTTATATCATGTAAAGCGTTTCATGGGTGAGTTTTCCTTTCCTATAGTTTCTAAACCAGTCGTAAGGATTTGCAGGATTATATGAAAAGCATTATGCACTCAGGTAGGCCTGGAAATAGGAAGAATTAGCCATACCTTGCGGCACCTGGTTTGCTTACATCAAAGAGGAGCAGAGACTGGTCCTTCCGACGTGACAGCCTCTCCATCCCGGGGTTTCCATCCTGGGATGACCACGAAAGTGGACACTGCCACCCGCCCGGTTCCCAGCGCTGGGTGTGATGTTTCTGACTGCACAGGCTGCCGCGGTAGGAGGTGGGGGCTGAGGGGAAACGGACAGACACTGAAACAGAACTCACTTTCTCCGCCTCCAGACACGCCTGGTCTGCTCGTTAGGTTGGTTTTGCCGAGTTCCTTTAAAACGGAACGTTCATGGACTCCCTCCACCGCCACGAAGAGAATGCTTTCTAGAACATTTGTCTTTGTTTTGTTTTCGCGTGAATGTCTTCATGTGGTAGCAGGGTTATTTGAATATTGAACTGGAGTGACAAAAGTTTCATTTGTTAGTATTTAGCTGCAGATTCTACCATGTCATGGGCAGAAATTTGCTCAGGCGGACAGTGACCACTGAGCGCATACCTAGTGGCAGCGGGTGGCACTCCCTGGCGCTGTGCAGACCGCCGCATTGCTTCTGTTGCTCGGTCAACAGACGTGGTCACTGTGGGTTGCCTACCGGGCTGTGAAGTAGAAATGTGTGTTGGACCACGCACTTGGTACTTGCGTCCTCTAGGAAGTGCAAGAGAGCTTACGTGCTCAGTCTCTGATGCAGACGCTGGACACGCTAGGTGTGGAGCTGCGGCTCTTGGGTTAAAAACCACCAAGCGACATGGGGCAGTGGCTGAGTGTTGCTGAGTGGTGTGTGCAGTTGAGGAACTCAAAGATGTTCTGAGGAGGGACAGATGCGACTCCGGCAGCTGGAAGGCAAGAAAGGGAAGGAGCCGCCCTCGGCCCTGTCTGATTTCAAAGTCCCTGCCCCTCACTGTCCACAACCCCTGGACCCTCCACAGGGCTCAGCACGGCCCCCAGTTGGTCAGCACATGCCCCTGCTGCTGGGGGGGTTCTGGGGAGTGCACGTGCACGTTCTTTATCCCTGGATGAAGATTACACGTGCAAGATAGTCCAGCCTCTATCTGAGAATGCGATAAACTACCCGGGCTGAACGAGGCACACAGACACACAACAAGTGAGAAAACTCTGACACGACAGGGCGAGTTCTAATCCTGTGGCAAGCGATGCACATAAGGCAAATTAGATCGCTGTGCCGTTGCCTTGTTCTTCTTCTCCATAATCCGCACAGAAAGAAATCCATCTTTAGACAACCTGGCTCACATAAATGGAAGTTACTTGCTTCAATTGTGTGAACATCTGAAATTAGGTATTAATGGTCTGAACTCAAAATATGTTTAGTTGGGGTTGCCTCCATTTATCTATTTATGACAAATCATAAGTGAATACATCCATGTATTTTATTTGTGTGAAAACTAAGTACTTATTTGAGATATACATGGGAGCCAGTACCTTGCAGTAAAGGTTGGCAGCATGCCTTGCAATGCTGGTGCTGGGAGGGGGACTCACGGGTCCTAGGAAGCTTACAATTTCGTATGGTAGCTGCAGTCTTTCCTGAAAATGTCTTAATTCACACGACATCAGATTGTGAAATAAGCTGCATCATGCGATTCATTCCTTAGACACTAATTTAAGACGTATTTGCTGAGTGCCTGTTATGAGCCAGGCCGTCTTCCAGATGTCAAGGAGAGAGGAGAGCATGAGACAGACGGTTCCTGCTCTCAGGAGCTTGCCTTCTACCAGGAGGGAAGAAGAGAAAATAGTAACAAAAGAGTCAATACGGGCTGGGACTGACAAGCGCTATGAAGACATGAGTGTCGGTTGCTACTTAATGTGGTCAGAGAAGGCCCCTGATACAGGACATTCGAGCAGAGGCCTGAATATAGCAAACAAGGCAGCTGTGGTGGTATCTCGTGGAAAGAACATTCTAGAAGGAACAAAGTGCAAAGACCCTGATGACAGAGTACATGTGGTGTGTTCAGGGGACGTCTATTGTTCTCCTTCAGCATATATGTATACATGTATATATATATATTTTGGCTTAAAACACTATTTATTAGGTTGTGATTCTGCCAGTTGGCAGTTTGGGCTGGGTTCAGGTGGCCTGCTCTTCTGTCTGGCTTCCCTGGGCCCACTCGTGCTTTTGCAGCCAGCTGGGATGTTGCCAGGAGCTGGTTGATCTAGATGGTAACATGGATAGTGGTTGGTGCTGGCAGCTGGTTGGGCGGTGGCAGAAGTGACTGAACCACACGTATCCACAAGGCTAGCCCAGGTATATTCTCTCCTTTTATTTTATTTCAGCATTTTACAGGGGCACAAATGTTTAGGTTACATATATTGCCTTTGCCCCACCCGAGTCAGAGCTTCAGGCATGTCCATCCCCCAGATGGTGCGCATCACACCCATTAGATGTGACTATACCCATCCCCTCCTCCCCACTCCCACCTGCCCAACACCCGATGAATGTTACTATTATGTGTGCACTTAAGTGTTGATCAGTTAATACCTATTTGATGGTGAGTACATGTAGTGTTTGTTTTTCCATTCTTATGATACTGCACTTAGTAGAATGGGCTCCAGCTCCATCCAGGATAATACAAGAGGTGCTAGATTGCCACTGTTTTTTGTGGCTGAGTAGAACTTCTGCACAGCCAAGGAAACTATCATGAGAGCAAACATACAGCCTACAGAATGGGAGAAAATATTCGCATGCTACACATCTGATAAAGGGCTGATAACTAGAATCTATATAGAACTCAGGAAAATCAACAAGAAAAAATCAAACAACCCTATCAAAAAGTGCGCGAAGGACATGAACAGAAACCTTTCATGGGTTCATGCTGAACCCATAACAAACACAGAGGATCAATGATTTAACGTGTTAAATTAATATTAACTATAATTTAATGGATATGTATTTGACATGTAGCATTTTCCAAGGAAAAGAAAAAATTCAGCTGTCTCAACCTTTCTTCCCCAGTTGCCCCTCTGTTAAGCTTTTATGTAGTCTCCTCAGGCTCGAATTAATAATTGAACACTGTCCAGGAAATGGCCCACTGCTAGATATTTGATAGAGTTTTTTTCTTACTATAGAATGTCCATGAGATAAAAGTCCTGTCCTCTGAGATTCTATAGTTAAGTAGAATCAAATGGGCAATTATAACTTCCTAAATATAGCACAGTGGCACACAATAGTTTGGAAATTAATTTTGAGTTCAATGTCATTTTTATTAATCATTTCACACTGTATATCAAAACATCACGTTGTACACCTTAAATGTATATAAATAAGTTATACCCCACTAAAGCTGGGGGAAAACAGAAAAAAATGTATGTTTTAATTTATACTAGAGGTGTGCTTTGAAAGCGAATGCATGTGATGGTTGAAATGAGTGAAAAGTACTTTATGTGTATTTGGGGAGTTTGGGTTTAGAGGAAATCTGTGGTGAATCACTGGCCGAGCAGAGTTCTCATGTGAGCATCCCAGCTTTGCTTATGCAGAAGCAGTATGAGTGCAAGCAGAGGCATTTCTATATTACATGGTTATGAGGTGTACAAGAACATTCCAGAAGGACAGTAGATGCAAAGGCTCTGAGGTAGAAGAGCTTTTGGAGTGTCCAGAAGCCATTTCTGTTGTACTCCCACAGCACACACTGTCTGTGCAAACCTCTCTTCCTTGACACCAGGCTTTGACTGATGGGAGGACAGAACTTAACACTGTTAGGATCTGTTGGGACAGATCATGACTTGAAGGAACGTGGATGTGGCAAATTGGGGAGGGGTACAAGGAAAGGCCAGGAGAGCTTCCTGGAGTCTTTTTTTTTTTTTTTTTTTAAATTTCAGCTCATTATGGGGGTATAAAAGTTCAGGTTATATATATTGTCCATACCCCCCCATCCCCCCAAGTCTGAGCTTCAAGCGTGTCCATTCCCTAGACAGTGCACATCGCACTCATCACGTAGGTATGCACCCATCCCCTCCCTCCACCCCCATCCCCCCCCGTCAGAACTTCAAGTGTGTCCATTCCCCAGACAGTGCACATCGCACACATCAAGTAGGTATACACCCATCCCTTCCCCCCAGCCCCCACCTCTGTCCGATACCCAATTGGTTTATAGCAGCACAATTCACAATTGCAAAGATGTGGAAACAACCCAAATGCCCATCAATACATGAATGGATTAGCAAAATGTGGTATATGTATACCATGGAATATTACTCAGCTATAAGAAATAACGGTGATATGGCATCTCTTTGATTCTCCTGGAGAGAGTTGGAACCCATTCTATTAAGTGAAGTATCCCAAGAATGGAAAAGTAAACACCACATGTACTTACCAGCAAACTGGTTTCCCTGATCATCACCTAAGTGTACATTTGGGAATTCCTGGAGTCTTAATCTGAGTTTCCCTACATGCAGCCCCTCAGACGAGGATTTGGAAGCAAGTCATTTATTTGACAGGACCCTAGAAAGCCTCATGAGGGGCCCATGAAAAGGACCTGCTGCTGCATAATCTGCAGGGCTCAATGCAGAATAAAAATGATTAAACATTCCAAGACGATGCAGTGGAGCACAACGCCAAGGGTGGGCTCAGTGGAGCTGCACAGGTGGCAGACCCATGACTCTGGCCATGCGGTAGGCTGTGTTTGAGAGTGGGCGTCGGCTGCAGGCAGCTTAAACCATGGTGGTCCTGAGAGGAGGGGTTCTTATTCTCAACTCTTATCCATTGGTTGAGTCTGGCTTGGGGACTTTAACTTCCTTGCATTTCTGGCCTGCCCTGTGTATACAGGCTAAGCATTCTCCAGGGTCTATAGCATGTCTCAGACAGGCACAGGAGCACATCTGTGATGACCTCCAGGGCAGACTGAGGCAGGCACCAAAGTCACCAGCTGTAGATACTTGGCTCGATCAGCGCAGTAAAGAAGCCGCCTTGGCCCAGGATCTGTGATAAGTCCGAAGCTTACGTTCCTGTCTGCAGACCAACCTTCAGGCCAGGTGCACACACAGACAGTGCAGCTCTGGGTGGGTGGAATGGATTCTTTGCTCCGAGTCCAGACTGCCATCGGGAGGGGCTGGAAATGACTGGAACGTCCACATGGATCTCTAGACAGGGATCGGGGAGAAAAGCCTGTGCGTGGAAACTACATGGAGAGAATGGGCTAGGAGAACGTGAGGAGAGATGGGCTGTTGCAGTCCTGGTCCCTCGTAGTGGCACTCTCGGGAGTATCAAAAGTGTTCACTGAAATTTCACTTAACATAAAGCTACTACTCAGTAGCATTTTAGTAGTTCATGTGAAATTTGTAACACAGTATTCTCATGCCTCCAAGTTCCTAATTATATGACTATAATTGCCTCAGTCTTTTTAAAAATTTTGTGTTGTATATTTGAGGTTTATAACATGATGTTATGGGATGTGTATAGATACATGGATGCCTGTGGCTAGTGCAGTGGTTACTATGGTGAAGCAGATTAACATATCTATCGTCTCATGTCGTTACCTTTTTATGACAAGAGCAGCTAAAATCTACTTAACAAAAGTCTCTAAGCAAAACAACTTTATTCACTTTAGCTCTTGTGTTGTCCCTTAGCTCTCTAGACTTGCTTATCCTGCATATCTGTGATTCTGCACCCTTCACTGACATCCGCTACTTCCTCTCCCGCCCACGGTGGCCATTGCTTCAGTCTCTGCGTATTTGAGCTCTTCTTAAACATATTCCGCATGTAAGTGAGACCATGCAATATTTTTCTTTCTTTGTTTGCCCCAGGCTTTTGTGTACCTTCAGAAGTGGAATATTCTCTTCTCATCCTCCTGGGGCTGAGGCTGTGCTATGTATGCATCTAAAGAGAATATCTTTGAGCTGGGTATAGTTGCCTTGGGGTGTGATTGGGCTGGAGCTGTGTCCCTGGGTTCTGGCGAATGGAGCTGTGCACAAAAGCCACGCGTCTCTTCCAGTCGAGGCACCTGAGAGCTGAGGCGCTTTGCTCCACTGGGCTGTGGGGGCGCACCTCTGCGATGCTGATGAAATTCCGTCTCACGTGGGAATCACATGGTTCAGGCCACTGAGCACTTGGTATCTAAACCACATCACGTCTTTCCATGAATGCCCAAAATCCTTATACATGCCATCTGCATACGTGCACCCATTTAACAAGTACTGATGGAGCCCCTGCCATGTGCAAGCTCTGCTCTCAGTAGTGGGGACTCAGCTTTCATGGAGTCCATGCTCTGCGGGCAGATGACAGATGACAAGCGGATGAGCAAGTTGACAGTTGAGGACAGTGAGTAGTGCTATGAAGGAAACAGGAGACGTGCTAGAGAGACAGGACCTGGCTCACACTGGAGAGTTGGACAGGAACTCACACAGAGGCAATAGCTGAACTTGGATCTGCGCGGGAAGGAGGGAGCCATGCAACAGTCAGGGGTGGAGAGGTGTAGGGGCACCTAGGAGGTGTGAGCCAAAGGCCAGGGCAAAGCAGTTCAGGTGGAACAGCTCGGGCACACCTGAGGGGGCTGAGGCCGGGAGTCTGTTTTGTGGAGTGGACGGAGAGAGAGGGTCTGGGATGACCTCTGCGTGTGGACTGAGCCACAGGGTGGTGGTGGAGCCGACTCCTGAGAAAGTATCAGGGGAGGGGGTTCACGCAGTGGGACCAGCCAGGCCTGCCCAGGGTGAGCGTGGGGAGACAGTGGGCACATGAATAGTCTCTCAGTCGAAACCCACTGGGACTAATTAGTCTTGTCGGTTTAATACACTTTTCTCAGGAATGTCACTGATAATTGTCCAAGAATGTGATTGAAGGATAATTATGAAAAAATGGAAAGTTTGGTTTTGAGGAGAAAACATTTTATGCTACTTTAGATCCTAATTCTATATTAGAGCAGCATTCAAGATTTTCTAATTTCTAAAGACTTAGGAAAAAGTCTCTATTCTCTTGGAGGCCACTGTGTAATCCGTGTACGATGAGTAAAATCTTTTAAATGTGTGCTTGTGTGATTGAGGGACAAGTTGCACATTGAAAGTTACTATTTCAAAATACAGCCTAAGACCATTACCTAGGAAAGCATCCTGCTTCAGTTCAATATAAATTTAAAACTATTTGGTGTACTTAATAAAGTAACATATTTCTTGAAATAATTCTGCATATAAAAATATACTATAAACTAAAAATGAGAGTCTTTTCTTATTAATCTTGGCCAGAGTGATATTTTTCCAGCTAGCCGCTTAAGTTTGGTAAAGGGTGTCACAACAGGACTAGGAAAAGTAGGTGATAATCCCTGACCTAAGGCAAGGGGCTGCTCAGAAATCGTGAAGCCTGTTCTGAGACACTCTCTTTATCACATACTTCCAGGCTCTGAAAATCGGTGACTAATCTTCCTCTGCAGAGGATGGTGAAGTGTGATGAGGGGTGGGTGGCCCCTCTGCCCCGCAACTTGCTCTCAGTAGCCACGTGTGGATTTGAGGGAATCACTCAGATAATGGGACGTGTGTTGGATGCCCCATGCCAAGTGGCAGCAGCATATCCAGGGTCCAGAGCTGTGGTGGCCACCTTGGCTTGTCTGTCCTTTAGCACTGGGGTCCCCAACCCCTGGGCCGCAGACCAGTACCCATCCGTGGCCTCTTAGGAACTGGGCCACACAGCAGGAGGTGAGCGGCTGGTGAGTGAGTGAAGCTTTGTCTGTATTTACAGCTACTCCTCATAGCTGGCATCACCCTTGAGCTCCACCTCCTGTCAGATCAGCAGGCATTAGATTCTCATAAGAGCATGACCCCTACTGTGAACTGCGCATGGAGGGATCTGGGTTGCGGCTCCTTATGAGAATCTGATACCTGATGATCTTGGGTGGAGCTGAGGCAGTGATGCCAGCGCTGGGGAGCAGCTGCAAACACAGATTGTCATTAGCAGAGAGGTTTGACTGCACAATAAGTGTAATGCACTTGCATCATCCTAAAGCCATCCCTCCCCCCACCACCTCCTGGTCCATGGAAAAATTGTGCTCCACAAAACTGGTCCCTGGTGCCAAAAAGGTTGGGGACCACGGCTTTAACACATATCTTGGGCCACTTTCTCTCTTGGGTAGCTGCTCCTTTCTGATTCCTAGCTTTGACTGTAAAACACTGATTGCCTTAACTAATAGAAAAAAATCTGTGAAGAATCTTTCCAGACATTTCATAGAATTTATGTATCTAGCATCAACCTTTGACTCGATGGACAGAAATCATTAATTGGGTAATTTGAATGATCTGAATATTGACTTAAGTGTTTCAATAGTTTGTTTTAGATGTTTGATCTTAATGACGTGAGACTCAGAAGGGCAAAAATGATGTTCTAACTTATCGAATTTCTATATCAAATGGTGTAAACCAACATCAAGACTTGGCCGCTTTTGTTTCTAACCTGTAGTTTAACATTTGTACGTGTTTAGACAAATTGGGGGCTTTTCCTGCTTGCTGGTAACCAGAGTTCTGCATTCGTGCTCTGAGTGGTGTCGGGGGCCCTTGATTTAGCAAATCATGGGCAAGAATATCATGTAAATTGTAATTATGTCCAAACTCAAATAATCATTTCTGGTGATTTTCCTTTGCGTTTAGATGGATGATATCAAATTCTTTTGTTAAATAAATGTATTTATTCAGTGGTTCTGAATATGTAGTCTGTTGGTACATACAAGGAGGACATTAAAGCCCTATAGGTGGGGACTTTGTGAATACCACCCTCAACACAGATAAGCTGGATCATGGTGCAGGACATTATAGCTTCAAGAAATCATGTATGCAGCCACAGATACCGTGTCTGCCTGAAGTTTCTCCTGCTTCTCACCTCCCTGAAGAAAGGCATCCCCTCTGTTGTCAGGAGATATGCAGTAGGTCCCTTTGCTTTTTCAGTAAAACTGTCTTTGCTCTACGAGGCTACCAACCTCTCGGTGTGAATAGCCTTCCCCGGAGCTCTTGAGGAAGATGGCACTGAAATGCGGATGTGTGAAGTGTGCTTAAAGGAAGAGCTAAACGTTTATATTACTCACTGTTATCTCCACTTTAAAAGATGTATCAGGCTCTGTGACCTGGACCATATCACTCTGACCTTAGAGAAGTAATTGTGCATAATTATGCTTTTATATTATGCCCGTAAGGCCAATAAAAGAAACAGCCACATGTAACTTAAGTTTGTTTTCAACAAAACTTCCGTTGACAGCATTGTTTGGAATCACATTGCCCAGTGTTCCTCCTATAGCTCAGGGCCAGGAAAAACTCTGTCTTCATTGGAGCTGCTACATTTGCTTCAAGTAAGGGCACTGCAGCTCAACTCTAGCTTGACTGCTGGAAGTTTATTCAGAGCAAAGTTTTGTGCTTAATTTCTGCAATTCTATCTATTTGTCTTTCTTTCCATCCCTGCCTCCATCCATCCCCCACCCACCCATCCACCCACCCATCTATCCATCTTCTATCTATCTGTCCAACTCTCCACCCATCCACCCACCCATCCATCCATCCACCTGTGTTTGTAGGTAGAGAACGCCTGTGCAGGGAAGGGTCCTGCATGCGGCTGTGAATTCAGATGAAGCTTTGCTCACTGGCCCACCACTCACCTCCTGCTGTTCCTAACAGGCCAGGACCAGTACTGGTCCACAGCCCCGGGGTTGGGGACCGCAGCTCTATACCATTGGGTTTTTCTTTTAAAAATATGTATTATTAATTTTCTCTGATTACAAAACGATGCACATTTATAAAAGCACTTGCTCACTTCAGTATCTGAGAGTTTGAGGCGCAGAGATGCTCAACTCATAGGAAATGGGCTGCAGAGGCCGTGGTAGCCTCTGTGGGCCATGGGGCTGCACTCGGCTGGGTCTGGAGGGACCAGCAGAATTGCCGACTGGACACGCTCCATTTTCAGGCTTTTCGAATGAGCATTTTGGATGAAGGCACATTTCGATTTTATGTATTTTGTTCTTCCTTCAAGCACAGTAGAGACTCTGCGTTTACAATATCAGTTCAAATTAATCAGACCATCACAGAGTCATTGTATTTTAGTCCTGTGCTGTATCCTGATGTGGTCTGGGCTTTCCTTCCATTCTGTCAAAATGTAGCACAGACTGAAATGCTGCTGCAATGGATGCTTGCTATGCCCAGACACCAATTCTGTGCAGTCGACAGTAGCATCTTCACTTTATCAATCTGGGAAACACTCAGGTTAATAATTTGTCTCAGTGTTACATATCTGGTGAATATCAAAGTTGAAATTTGAGTCCGACATGGAGCTGAAACAGCTGCCTGCATTTGGGGGTCGGGGAGCCGGTGGATTTGATGTTACCTGAATAGATAGATGAAAGTCGTTGCAGCATGATTTAGAAATGCAAAAATATTGGCATTAGGCATGTTTTTCATGTACTGTAGTCGGTCAAAGAGACCTTTAAGAGAGCTAGCAGACAATCAGACCCATATGTTTTGAATTTATTGATAATACAGGAATATTTGAATCATTTGCAATGGGAAAATTTGCTGGATAAAAAGAAATGGAAAGATAATTATGTGCTTACCTGGCAGGACCTGAGAGTCCATCGACCCGAAGCCTCTTCTCCTTTTGTTTACAATTCTGCAGGACAAGAAGAAAATGATTTTGAATTGGCCGGCACCTCCTTCCTCGTGTGCTTGGGGACAGAGGTCATCCTGCACACCTTTTCCTCCATTTGGCTGCCTGACTCAACTGTTCGGAGGTTCTCTGTTTTGGTTGCATGTTAGAATCATTTGGGATTTTTCTTTATGTTCCAAAGCCCACACTTCACCCCAGTCCAGTTAAATCAGCCTGGCTGAGGGGGGACTGTGGCATCGGCACTTACAGTGGCCAAGATTATGAAGACTGGTTGCCACGCATCCCCCACTTCATTGATGCTGTGTGTTCCGGCAACGTTGGTTAATTTCTAACACTTTGTTATTGTTAAATTCAAAATGTATAACTACTAAAAATAGTTACTTTTAGTAACTTTTAGTATCTAAAAGTAGATACTAAAAGTATCACCCACCAAACTGAGTTGACAGTATTTTTTAAATGAAGGGGTTAAAATTGGTGACATTCTAAATATTTTTGCTGCACTTTGAAAACTTTGACATGTATCCCGTACCTGGGATTTTCTGTTATCATCTGTCTCTTCTTGTTCTGCAACCAGAGTCATCTCCTAGCTAAGTATCTCTGACACTCGTTCACAACCTTCTGCATTTAGCATCTCTCCTCCTCTTATCTGGGTGTTTGCCAGGAATAAAGTCAGACTACTTTGTTGGCTAGCACTGTCTTACTCTTAGGCATGATTTATTATGGCCCCAAAACTTATAAATTCTGGGTCTAAGTTTCCCCAAAATGGAGCAATGTCTTCTTGTCAGTCCACTGGTGATCAAATTTTGAGGTCTCCCCAGCAGCACTGCAGCCGTGGGAGGGGAGGAAGGTGTGGGCAGTAGGATTATGGGGGCCTTGCAGTTCTGGGAGGGCCCCAGGGGTCACCTGTCAGCCTCTCCACCAACCACTGAGCACACGGAGGCACAGAGAGGCCAAGGAACTTGTCCAAGGTCATAAATCAACCAAGTTTGTTACCTGAGAGTGGATATAAAGTACTGATGACAGAAAGGCTTGAAATTGAACTGAAATGAGGTTTCTGATAACATACGGACTTCAATTACCCAATCTATCTCTTTCTCACCATGCGACAGGTATTCTGTGATTTGTGTAATAATGGTTCTTTTTGAAATGAGATTGGCCCAGAGAAAAAAGGCAAGAGGGATAGCATGCTGGTGAATTTTGTGTTCTTTATAGATCCAAATCTAGTTTTGGATTTTAGTATCACTACACTAATGTGCTATTTCTATCTCATCATCATTGTTCTTTTTCTGTAGTTTTAAACCTTAGTTTGGAGAAGAAATTTGATAAATTGGAAATTTGGGGCCTGAAAGAAGCTTGAATGAGCCAGAATAGTGATTTGCAAGTAGTAGCTTACACAGCCCAAGGGGAAAATCAGTAATGCAGATGTGCATTGGGAGTGATTGTTCATGTTCTGTCTATGTGACTCTTGAAGTTACTGAAGGATAATCTATCCGTGCTTCTTATGCAGGGATGCCTTGTACACTGGGGCGCTTTCAAAGCCCAAGGAGGAGGATCGGTGACATTTGTTGATCGAATGGTACTGTTTTAGGTTCTGTCCCATGACAGCTGCCTCCCTCTCCTCCTGTCACTCTGGGCTTCCAGGAGCTCCCCAGTCACGCCACGCAGATTCCTGCCTCGGGGCCTTTGCACGCACGTCTCCTCGCCATGTGAGTCTCTCTTCTGGGCACGGTCTCCACTCGTTTCCTTTGGGTCTATCCTTTCCTCTCCCTTCTGTCTGGGTTGACCTCATGCCTCCCCGTTCTTGTCTTGGAGACGGCATCACCCGTGAGACCCAGGACTCACAGTGACACATCCCATAGCGAACGTGTCACCAAGCCCTCTCCACATGGCCCCCCCTCACCCCCCAACTCTGCCAGCCTCTGGCCAGCACTGCAGTCTGAGCTCTCAGCTTCTCTCGTGCCACCTCGATTTCCACCGGTGGCTTTGCCCGCCTCCACTCTTGCAGGTCTTGGGTACTGACGGGACTTAGTTGTCAGTGACGCAGCTGGGTCTGCTCCTTTTCGTGACTGCGTGACCTTCCTCCATGCGATGAGCCACAGCTCACCCAGTCCCCACCTGAGGACATTGGAGTCAGTTTCTTCTGCTGCTGCTGACTGCCCTGCTGTTAGCATCTTTGTTCGCTTTTCTGCAGGTGTAGGCACAAGGCTTTCTCTGGGACATCCCAGAGGTGGGATTTCTGGGTCACAGCCCAACGCTCACCTTCAGAACATCACACCAAATCACCTTCCGGCAAGGCTGTGCATGTTCCTCTCTGTGACCCACTGGTCCACATGCTCTCCAAATTTCAGTATTGTCAGAATTCTTAAGTTTTGCTAATACAGTTGGCATAGAACAGTGTCTCTCTGTGTTCTGAGTTTACATGGAGCTGATCTCTCATGAGATTGAATGTCTTTTCGTATGTTTACTGGATTTTCTGTGTACCCAGTTATATCGTCTGCCCTTAATAGGAGTCTTCCTTCTTCCTTTCTGGTTGTTATGACTTTAATGCATTTCACGTCCCTACTGGGCTGGCTCGGAGCTCCAGCGTGGTGTTGAACGAAAGCAGCAAAGCGCCGTCCTGTTCTTTACCTGATTTGAAGGGACTGTTGCTTCCAGGGTTTTCCCATGAAGAATGGTGTTCATGGCAGCTGTTTAATACATGCTCGTTACCAGATTAAAGAAGTCTCTTTCTATTCCCAGCTTGGATGATGATTGATTACATCAAAGGTGTTTTCTCTAACTGCTGAGGTAGCCATTTGATACTCTTCTTCAATCTGGTGACATGGTGAAAGAAAGTTATGGGTTTTCAAATATGAAGCCACTCTTGCATTTCTGAAATAAATCAAACATGGCCCTGGCATATTATAGTTTATTATTCATGCTGGGTCTGATTATCTAGTACTTTATTTAGAATTTGGGCATATATGTACATTCCTGAGTGAAGCTGGTCTGTTTAAATTTGACATCAAGTTACACTGGCCTCATGGAATAAGAGGAGAGTGTTCCTCGTTCATTCTCTAGAGCTGTGGTCCCCAGTCCCCAGGCTGCAGACCGGTACCAGTGTGTGGCCTGTCAGGCACTGGGCTGCACAGCAGCAGGTGAGCGGCAGGTGAGCAAGTGGAGCTGCATCTGTATTTACAGCCTCTCCCCATCACTCGCATCACCGCCTGAGCTCTGTCGTCCCTCTAACCCCCCCAGTCCATGGAAAAATTGTCTTCCATGAAACTGGTCCCCGGTGCCAAAAAGGTTGGGGACTGCTGCTCTAGAATGATAAGATCGTATAAGATTGGAATGATCTATTTCTTGACAATTTGTTTAAATTCATTTGTAAAAACCATCTTATTTTGTGTTTTCTTCCTAGGAAAATACTTAACTATGGCTTTGGTTTCTTTAATGGTAAAAAGATTGTTCAGGAATTCTATTTATTTTTGAGTTCTTATAAGTTATATTATAAAAAAATTACCTATTTTTGCAAGTGTTTGCATTTTTGGCACTAAATTATTTTAAGAATTATATCTGGCATTACGTCTCTTTATTCATGACTAATATTCCTTAGTTGTATGTCCTGTCTTTTTTCTGTATCAGTTTCTCCAGAAGTTTATCTATAACAGTTTCCAAAGAACCACCTTTTAGCTTTGTTGATGGCCTTCAACTTTCCGGTGGCAAAAGAGGGAGGGGCCAGTTTGGGAGTGGCGGGGACTCGTCCAGTCTCAGGTCCACTAGGAGGAGAAGCCCCCAGGGAGACGGGCCTCAAGTCCATCACTGGGCTCTGCCCCACCAGAGAAAGGGGCAGTGTCAAATGCTGGCCTGGCCAGAGGCCGATCATGACATGTCACTGGGTAAGACCTCCTCTGGACCCTTCTTGGAGCCCCTTGTGTCCTGGAACAGGGTTTGTTGGCTGTTACTTTGGGCTTAGGATTTCCCTTCTGAGCAGTTCTCTGTCTCTGGCAACGTTCAGAATAACATCCCATAGACACCGAACACGCACCTCACACACATTGCACACACGTCACTGTGGCTTTGAACGCATGCAATATCTGACCGCGTGCTTCTGTGACTTAGTAGGTGTCTCAGGTGACTCTTCCCCTCGTCCCCTTCCCTGTCTCCCTCTGTCTTCGTCTCCTTCTCTTTCTCTCTCTTCTTCTTTTTCTTTTTTAAATAGACCAGCTGTTATGCCTATACAGTGTCATTGAAAATACTGTCAGTGATGGCTGCATACCACTGCTTAATCTTGGTTGATGTTGCTAAATCTTTGCTTCAGGGAAAATGTTAACTGCTGCTACAGTGCTAATGATGCAGGCTAGTTCCTCTTAAAAATAATTATAGATCAATAAATTATGGAGTGAACTATAGAACAATTGTGAAATATTTTACTGTGATGTTCCTTTAAATATTGAAAGGATAATTGACTTAATTTATAAAACTTTGTTTTTCCCTCTTTTCATAACTATTGAGTAAAGCAACGTGACAGTCATGTTGGCAGGTATTAATTATGTTCCGTAGAATTGTATGCGTTGATGCCTCTGATCACTCTCACGTGGGTGTTCAGTACACGCCATTTGCCTGGCTACCACCTAGCGACCTGCTGCGAGGGATGTCCGTCTGGAGGGTTGTATTAATAGTATCAGTTTCAATGTTACTGCCGGAGGCTTAGGCTGATTATGGCCGTCAGACCATGGAAAAGCACAGACAGTAGAATAGAAAAAGACAGAGCCAATGTGGTAAACGTGTTAAGTCCCAGGACAAGGGGAAATGCAGACAGTGCCTAGGTGGGTCTGAGTCGGCACCCAGCCCAGAATGCAGGGTGACATGCGCAGCCTATCATCTGGGCGGAGTCTCTTTGTGGAAGAAACAGTGTGTCCGGTTGAAAGAAATCCAGTCACCTTCCATAAGAACGTCGAAGAGCAATGCTTTCCCTTCGGGGCGTGGCCTGTGGTGGGCTCTGGTGATGGGAGTGAGTGGAGCAGAGATGGGTGCAGTGTGGAATCCCCCAGCACCCCACGATCTCAGGGGGCAGCCGACTCATTTCGGTAACTGCGCCTATCGGTTTCTCTGCCCAAAGGAGAAAACCATTGCACCTCAGCTTATTATGGGAGAATTTGCTGTTCTGCGGGTCTCAAAAGTCTTCCCCCCGTAAGGGCTGCAGTCCCACCAAGGGTAGGGCGCGCACTCATGCAGTTTTTCTGGCACAGGAGTGCCAGGTTGTGTTTCTGCGCCATGTGCAGGATTTGTAGAATAACTGGCACGTGTGACCAGGTTGCCCCACATTTATTCAGAACTAACACTGTAGGGATGATGGATATGGATGTGACTTGCCTCAGGAAGGGGCTGAAGGGCTCTTTCGGGAGCTGACCTGCTGCTGAGCACTCTTAATTTGATTAAATGTCTTAATTCCAAAATCAAAGTTGTTGAAAGGGTATCAATCATCTTTAGTCCTAATAAATTTCAAGCTAACTATAATTTTTTCTACTTTTTTATTGAGATGATATCCAGATAATATAGTAATAATTAAACATTTAATAATTAATAATAAACATTTTTACATGAACGATTCAGTGGCATTTAGTACAGTCGTGCTGTGTGCAGCCACCACCTCTAGTTCCAAACTTTTCATTGCCCTAAAAGGAAGCCCCTACCCATGAGACAGTCACTCCCCACCCCTCGCCCCGACTCCTGGCAGCCACTAATCTATTTTCTGTATTTGTGAGTCACATACTCTGCATAGTTTGTATAAATGGAGTCATACAATATATGGCTTCCATGTCTGGCTTCTCTCACTCAGCATAACATTTTCAAGACTCACTCAAGTGCATCCAGCGTACATCAACCCCTCACTCCTTTTTACGGCTGAATAATGTTCCACCACACGGACAGGTGGGTCATTTCCACTGTTTGACTCTTACCGACAATGCTGCTATACACATCTGTGTGCAGCTTTTGTTGGAACAGCTGTTTTCAGTTCCTTTGTGGATGTCCCTCATGGTGGAGCTGCTGGCCCTCTGGTGTCCTGTGCTTAAGCCTTTGAGGAGCCAGCACAGTCCTGTCTGCAGCAGCCGCGCCCTTTACCTTCCTGCCCGCAGCGTGCGAGAACTCAGATTCTCTATGTCCTCACGGCACTTGTCATTCCCTTTGCGTTTTGGTTGTCTAGAGTCACCAATCCTATTGTTTGATTATAACCATCCTTGCGGGTACAAAGTGCTGTCTCATTACGGTTTTAATTTGCATTTCCCTAATGAGGAATGATATTGAGCATCTGTATGAACTATATAAAAATTTGAATATCAAAGTAAGTAAGAACTGTGGATGCAGCTTTTCACGCCACACAGGTGTCTCTGTCTCTTTCACATCTCTGTCCTCTCCCTCTCCCTCCCTCTCTGTCCACACACAGACACACACACACACACACACACACAGACACACACAGTCTCTGAGATCTTCTGGCTGGAAGGACAATGTAGGGATTGTTTAACTCGACTGCTGGGCTCAGGGTGGTGACAACACATGTTTGGACGCCGGGCTCTGCGCTGGCGGCAGTGAGCGCAGGAGCAAGATAGACACAGTCTGTGTCCTCACAGAATTGACAACCTTGTGAGGAGAAAGGCCTCTGACAGAGTCACACAGATAACGACACAGTCACACACTAGCCCCGTACTCGGGGGAGAGCTGGGGCGTCTGTGGATGTGAACTGGGAGGCTCGCCGCTTGGGTGGCACTCAGGTTCTGCCTCCCGGGAAGCCGAGCACCTCCGGTGGTGGGGACAGCAGGAGGCAGCCCAGGCCCGTGGCTGGACAGGGGACGCTGTGGGTGTGGAGAGGACAGGGTTATGGTCTGCCTGCAGCCGTGAGGCTGGCAGGTGACTAGCGGGATAGATGAGCTGAGAGAAACCAACCCAGGGCAACAGAGAAGTCTGGCCCAGGGGTCCTGCCCTTGAGGAGGCAGTGCCCATGGCTGTCTGACCCTGGCACCTGCCACCAGGGTCAGCAGAGGCCGAGCTACTGAGTCCTGGACCCGGGCCCTGTCTGTGGGGTCCCAGGTGAGCTGCTGAGCTCCCTGTGCCTCAGTTTCTGTATTGGGACATGAAGAAATTAGTTTAGGACCTTTACAGTGTTTGTCATCTAAGCATCATTGTCACCTGTGGTACTTTCTGTCCCTTCCAGGGTCCTCACTCCCATCTCGAAGAAAGTTCTTGTAGTCATCCTGCCCCTTCCCTCACATAGCAGAATTTTGTCAAGACTTAGAATTGGACAGACTGGGATGCAGAGATTGATTTCCAGGTTGATTCATAATTTTTAAAGGACTTTTAAAGAACATAACACATCGTCATTAGCTGTAGTCACCGTGCTATGCAGTAGATTTCTTGGACTTGCTCCTCCTGTCTAACTAATTTTATACTCTGTGACCAGTGTCTTCCCATCCTCCCCTTCCCCTCGCTTACCCCCAGTGGTAACCACCATCTACTCTGCTTCCATGGCATCAACTTTTCTAGATTCCACATGTAAGTGAGATCATGTGATATTTGTCTTTCTGTGCCTGGCTTATTTCACTTAACATGATGTCCTGGTTCATCTATGTTGTCACAAATGACGAGATTTCATTATTTTTTATAGCTAAATAGTATTCCATTGTGTGTATGTACCACCTTTTCTTTACCCATTCAGCAGCCGATAGGCACTTAGATTGATTCTAAATCTTGGTTATTGTGAACAGTGTGGCAGTGAACATGGGGGTGCAGACATCTCTTGAGCACCCTGGTTTTATTTCTGGTGTATATGTATACACACCCAGTAGAGGGATTGCTGGATCACATGGTAGTTCTATTTTTAATGTTTTGAGCATTTTTTTTCAGATACCTGTTGGCCTGTATGTCTTTTGAGAAGTGCCTATTCATGTCTTTTGCCCATTTTTAAATTGGGTTATTTGTTTTCTTCTATTGAGTTGTTTGAATTCCTTATATATTTTTGATGTTAATCGCCTACTAGCTATAAGTTTGAAAATATTTTCTCCTACTTTTTAGATTGTCTGTTTACTCTGCTGATTGGTTGCTGTGCAGAAGCTTTTTAGTTTGCTGCAATCACATTTGTCTAGTTTTGCTTTTGTTGCCTGTGCATTTGAGTCATATCCAAATAATCATTGCCCAGACCAGTGTCACAGAGCTTTCCTCCTATGTTTTCTTCTAGTTATCTCATAGTTTTGGGTCTTACATTTAAGTCTTTAATCCATTTTTCAGTTTATTTTTGCATCTAGTTTGAGATAAGGGTCTAATTTCATTCCTTTGCATGTGGACATCCAGTTTTCCCAGCACCAGTTATGGAAGAGAGTGTACTTTCCCCATTGTGTGTTTCTGGCACTTTTGTCAAAACTCAACTGACTGTAAATATGTGCATTTATTTCTGGACTTCTGTTCCACCAGTCTATGTGTCTGTTTTTATGCCAGTACCATGCTGATTTGGTTACTTCAGCTTTGTAGTATATTTTGAAGTCAAGCAGTGTGATGCCTTCAGCTTTGTTTTTATGCTCAAGAACCAAGATTGCTTTGGCTCTTCATGGTCTTTTGTGGCTCCATACAAATTTTAGGTTTTTTTTTTTTTTTTTTTTCTATTTCTTTGAAGATTGCCATTGGTATTTTGAAAAGGATTGCATTGATTCTATTGATTGCTTTGGGTCATATGTACATTTTAATGATATTACTTCTTCCACACCATGAACACAGATGATCTTTCCCTTGATTTGTGTCTTCCTCGGTTTCTTCCATCAGTATTTTATGGTTTTCAGTGTAGAGACCTTACACCTCTTTGACTAAACTTATTTCCAACTATTTTATTTTTTTTATAGCTATTATAAATTAGATTTTTTCTTGATCTCTTTTTCAGATAGTTTCATATTAATGTATAGAAAACACCCCTGATTTTATATGTTGATTTGTATCTTACAAGCTCACTGAATTTGTTAGTTCTAATGGTGTTTTGGTGGAGTCTCTACAGAGTTTTCCACATGTAAGATCATGTCATCTGTAAACAAGGGCAACTTTACTTCCTCCTTTCTGAGTTGGACATGTTTTCCTTCTTTCTCTTGCCTAATTGCTCTTGCTGGGACATCCAGTAATGAGTTGAATAGAAGTGATGAGAGGGGCAGAAGACAATCTTGTTTCTGAACCTTCAGAGCTGAAGTTTCTTCAAAGGGCGGGTGAAGTCCAGTTCACAAAGGTGGGCAAACGCTTAAGGTCAAGGGCAGAGTTTCCAGTCTGGGGGCCCCTTTCTCTTCCCCATGGTGTTCTTAGGACCTGGGAGAGCCAGGAGCCCTACTGGGCTGTGAGCCAGCTGCTGGCTGGAGTTTTGCTGACCACAGAGAAGCATAGGTGCTGCTCCAACAGCTAAAGGCGAGGTGACCATCAGGCTGCTAGAAGGTGGCAGAGTCCTTTACTGTGATTTTCTGACACTCTTTCCATAGTGCCCACATTAACTCTTTCCCGGTCTGTGCTTTTCCCAGAGCAGTATGTGCTGCCAGTGGGGATTGGAGACAGACGCAGCCCTGCCAGAAGCAGCTTGGCCACTCTTGCCTGTCCCAGGCTCACGGGGAGCTGCAGTTGGGGTGCTCAGAGGAGGTGGAGGGGCCGTAGCATAGTGGAGCCTGGTGTGGGTTTTTGGTGCCCCCAAATTTATTATGGGTTCGAATCTCATTTCCCCTTTCCCTGCCTCACCTAGTGGAACAGGGAGGCACGAGGAGCGAGGTGCACAACAGCGAGTCCTGCGAAGAAGGATGGCGGGCGCTGGGTTCTCTCAGCCTGGGTAGAGTGGCGGTGGGGGCCTGGAGGCACGAGGCAGTGGGTCGCCTGAGTGGGCCTTCAGCGAGGGAGGAAGGCATGGGAGGCGGCGTGCCTACCTCCCCTTCCTCAGACCCCTAGGCTTCCCGCCCTTCCCTTCCTGTTCTTCCCTCTTCCCTCTCTCTATTCTCCATCTCATCTCGTTTTCTTTCCCATCTTTCTCACCTCCTCATCCACTCTGCATCCATTCCATCAGCATTTACGGATTCTCACATCCCAGGCAGAGCATGTGAACCCCGCCCTCAGAGCCCACAGCCTAAAGGTAGGGACATGTGATAGGGCCGATCAGCTATGAGGTGAGATCAGCGTGGAGGGTGGAGCTGCCAGGCATGGGGAGGGGGTCGGGGAGGTGTCTGGGAGGGGCTGGCTTTGGGCTGAGTCTCCCTGGATGGGTAGGAATCTGCCTAGCAGACAGGCATTACAGAAAGACATGTTGCACATGTGGAGCTACGGAAATAGGAAAGGCCATGCAGCATCCTGTGGGAGTTGAGTCTGTTTTTCCTGGGGCACCAAGTAGCTCTAAGGGTGGTGAAGAGACAGCACTCAGCCCAAAGGGCGAGTGGAGTGCTGGATGTGCCCGCAGCTGTGCTGAAGAGTTAGGGCTGTGGTCTGGTGTGGACTTTGGTCAGTGAAGACACCGGCCTGCCATGCAGACTGATAGATGCCCCGCTGACTGGATGCCTTAGCTACATTGCTTATGTACACTTCAAACTCTCACAGGGCTCTGCAAAGTATATACTGTTAGCTCCATTTTAGGAACGAGAAAACCAAGGTTCAGAGAGGTTAAGTCAGCTGCCGAGGCCAGACAGCTGGTCAGTGGTGGAAGTGAGACTCAGACCCCTGTTGTGCTCCCCCCTCACACCCCGGGCTCAGCTCTGCGTGGACAGGACTGCGTGGTGCATGTGTGGCTGTGGTCAGAGGTTTGGAGAACTTGAGCTGTTTGTTAGCACTGACTGCTCTCAGACCCCTAAGTTAACACATGAGCAAGCCAGCTTCTGCCACTGCTCCTCCACGCCCGAGCCCACCCGAGGTGCAGCGCAGCGTGGCGGTGGAGGGTGTAGGCTGTGTGGCAGAGGGATCTCGGTCGGCATTCTAGCTCCATCGCATTCTACCTTTTGCGCTCAGTTTCCTCATCTTTAAAATGAAGGGAATAATAATGTCTGTAGAGTTTTGAGATAAACCACTTAGGACACAGTGATTACATAACAACCATCAATAAATACTATAATAGTGGCCTTCTGCACCTTAGGCACCATTGTCTTGGACAACGTTTAGTGTGGAAATCTGTAAAATTTGCTCTGATATCGAAAAATCTCATGATCTAGTTGGGAAAATGATGTGTAGTTGAAAAATAAAAGTAAAATATAAACTCTCTACAGAAATTCCCAAGTGAACGGCACTGACAGCCACTGCACACATTCGGGTACGGGAGAGACACAACATGGAGACGTTGCAGGAAGTGTTCGAGGAAGCCTGACTTGAACGGGACATGAGGTTATGAGAGAAGGGGTGAGAATTTTCTAGAAGGGAAGAATACCAGGCGAGAATGTTTATGATCTGTTTGGAACCCACCTTCGTGCCAGCGTGGCTGAAGCCCTAGGCTTGTGTAGAAGGGTGTTGGGGGGACTGTCGAGACACGTGGTGAAGTGAGGTGGTGAGTGGACGTTGTCCCACATGCCGAACGATGCTCAGAGGAATGTTGACTTGGCAGCTGTTTGTAGGATAGATTGTAGTCAGGAAGAAATTAGAAACAAGAACAAAACAAGCAAAATAAACCCCTCTGTGTTCCACCGTGACTCTGCAAGTGTAGTGACTCATCCCCACTAATGGTGTCAGTGCAGCTATGAGTGGTCAGACGGACGTACCCAGCCAAGGCCGAGTGAGCCTGGATGACTGTGGGCCAGAGCTTGCAGGGGAAGGCTTTTAACTCATGCTCCTTTGCAGGTGGAAACAGCTCTGGAAGGATGCTTATATTCTGGCTGTAAGAGTAGACTGTACTCTTGGATCTTTGCAGTTTTATTTTACTAAGTATTTTGAATAATCAAAATTTTTAATTTTCAATTTTCAAATCAGTTTTAGTCATGTGTCTTTAAATATGTCTTTTAGGAAGAACAGAATCTTGTTGCCTCAGGAAGTGTTTGAAAAAGCTCTTATTTGTGCTATACTTGCCTATGACAAAGAAAGTTCCCTGGCATTTCCACTTGGAAAATGTTTTTATCATTTAAAAAATGTGTGCACATAGAAAGAGTTAGTAGAAGTTAATATGTTGTAAGAACTCAGGGTTGATACTAGCAGAACTTAATGTATTCCTTTCTCAAAATAAGATCATAATTGGAGAAATTGAATAATTTCCGAGTTTATTGTCAGACTGTATTTGTTTTCAGTAGTACCGTGGGGTTTAACACGGTGAAAGACGACTGTTACGTTTTCTAGTGCTCATCACTTCCACTAACAAAGGGAACCGGTGCTGCGGTCGATGGCACTGTCTTTCTCTGGGCAGGCACCAGGTGGCGCCAAGGTGCAGGTTCTTAAAATGTATTAGTTCATTATTTTTAAAATGAATCTGGAATTATGGATGCTGGTATTCTAGGCTCACTGAAATTTGTTTAATGTTGCAAATTGTGGATAAGAGATTGGAAGGCTGTATTCAATATGTTTTTTACAGTCTTCAGGCTCCTCAGCCCTTACGGCTGAAAGACTGTCTTCCCTCCCGAAGCTTGGTTTCCTGGGAGGAGAAGCAGCTTCACACCCAGGCTCCTGGGCAATGCGGGTGCCTTTGCCCACCTGCCTCACTGTTTCTCTGTTGTTCTTCCCTGCAACCTGCAGAAAAGCGATTTATTAAGAGTAACTTGCACTAAAATGTTAGCGGCTCATTTCACTAGAGAAATAGATGCAAGAGCCATGTTAGGTGCAGAGGATTGGATTGCTGGTGGGTTTTCACTCTTAGTGACAAACCAGTGCAGAAATATGTTTAAGATCTACATTTCCTGTGTCTTCTAACCTTACTGATATTAATTTTATCCAGATAGATACTAAAAACATATATCATTTAGTAGGATAAGTATTTTTTATCAAGGCAAATGTGGTTTTCCTTGTTTTCACAAGAATGTTAGAATTAATAATGGCCAGCATGAGTTTATAGTTAACACAAATATCTTTTTGGAGGTTTGAATTGAACTCTGAGAGGAACAGTATAAAACGTGGGACAGGAAGAGACATCTGAGCATCCAGGACACTGTAATTGATGTATCCGAATCCTAAACACTATTTACCATGGTGGCTAATGCAGAATAATATATACTGCCGATGCTTCAAACACCCACAGTAAATGCCATGGTTGAAATTACAGCTTCTGTTGTACATTCTTTCAGGTTATCCTTTATTTTTATAAAAATATTCCTCTTGCTGAACATATATTTTGAGATTAAGTAGTGTCTCCTCTTTCCCAGAGAAGAGTGTTTCTCACCCCTCAGTTCTCAAAGCGGATGGGTGCTTTGGAGGATGATTCTCGGCGTGTGGGGTGGAGCGACAAGAAGAAGCGTTAGGACTGGGAGGTGCCTTCATTCATTTAGCCCCTCATTCGGAGACTGTTTAGTGAGTACCTACTATGTGCCAGCAGTTGTGCAGGCAGTGGGGGTGCAGTGGTCAACAGTAAGTGAGGAGAGATGAACTCATTCCTGAGACGCTGAGTGGCTGACTCGGAGGAAAGAGGGTGCGGGGTGCACCCGATTCAAAGCATAGTTTAGAAGTAGAATCTGCAGAATATGATGGTCTCGGACATAGCGGGGGCAGGGACATGAGTGAGCCCATGTCCACATGGGTTTCTGTCTGTCCTGAGGTTTAAAATCCTAAAGGATAAGATCGATCAGGAGCATGTGAGTGTATGGCGGTGGTGTCCACGATGGGGACGTTGTGGAAAGGCACCTGCATGTTAACTGCGTCCACCCAGAGCCCATGTCTATACCACAGCAAAGCCTCAAAGTGTTAATATCTGGTCCCCCTGACCTCCTCCCCTATCGTGGTGGAATAAAGGCCTGTATTTTTCATAGTATAGGAAGAGAAATGGGCCCTTTATTATATTATGTGACATTTATTGACTCAGTCATTCAGTGAGTATTAATTAGTGTTCTATGTCCGTACTGGGCTAGGTCTGCTACTATGTTTCACAGTCCCTACGCTTCAGAATCCCGTCAAGCTGTGTGACCTGCCAGCGCTCTGGCCCTGGGCATTCCCCAGCCCCTTCGTTTGCATTGGAAAGACAGAGCTTGGGCTAGTTCCTGGCACATGGTAGGAACGTAATATTAGTTCTCTTCATTCACAAGCAGCTAGCAGACCAGTTACTGGGACGAAAGATGAACGAGGATGAAAGAAGCAATGCTGAGTCTCCCTGTTACGTGAGAACGTCTCCTGGGACAGGACCCCCAAGTCAGGTTTCAGCTTCCTTTTTGCTTTATCCTTTTTCTCAGGCCTTTTAGGACACGGGTGTTGGTTTGTAAAGCTTCTGACAGGGACGGCCAAATGGCTTGTCCTTTCTCTGTGGGATGGGAGGTGATGAGTGATCGTCAGTTGGGGTTGACTTTTCTGAGTGAAGTCAGAGGGGAAAAGAGAAGAAAGAATGGCCCGGGATGCGAAAGAGGAATTTGTTCACTTCGCGTTCATGGTGTTTTGTTGGCGTTTTCTTAGGGTTGCAGGCGAGACCCAGAGAAGCGCCACCGCAGGGCTCAGCCATCCCCTGCACTTCTGTGTCTGCCTGACTGCCCAGCTCTGTCATTCGTCCCCGAATTCAGAGGTTACAAATGAACCTCACAGAAATATACGGCTGAACTGATTTCTGTCTCAAATACACGATCCTGTGGCCCTAAAGATGAAAGATTTTGGACTTTGACTCCGGTGTTGTGGAGTCTTGCTTACTGTCTACTCCATGCCCCAAACTATGGAGAGCAGAATGAAGACAGACATTGAGTCTTGTCACGGAGACCAGGGCAAGCTGTCCAGGGCACTGAGGACAAACAGAGCCAACAGGATGGCCCCAGCAGTGGTGCTGGGGAGTTCCGGGC
This sequence comes from Lemur catta, assembly GCF_020740605.2. NCBI lineage: Eukaryota > Metazoa > Chordata > Mammalia > Primates > Lemuridae > Lemur > Lemur catta. The sequence goes on from NC_059138.1 coordinate 1,618,580, forward strand.
AGGGGTCAGTGGCAGGGAACAGGGCGGAGAATGGGTGTGGACGGAGAGGGAGTGGAGGCGCCCATGGGTGGGGCTCCTCTGACTCGCCTGGGTGGGCTGGGCGGGTCACGACCCTCTGCCACCCAGAGTCAGTCTGTGGAGTCACGGGCTATGGAGTGGCTTTGTCATTGGGCCACACTGGTGGTGCTGAGTTCAAGGAGGCCTTTCTGGCTGAGAGCATGCACAGAGAACCCCTCAAGGCTCTTCATCACAGCCTGCCTGTCTCGTCTGGTGTATAAACAACCATCCCGTGCACGTTGTGACGAGAAAGCAGCCAGGCTGTGAGGAAGCGTGACGCCCTTCCAGGGCCCCATATGCAGGTCTCTGCTGTGGCCCACACAGTGCCTTTCAGTTGTGGGGCTTTGTTCCGGCAGCTCCCTTGGACCTGCAGTTCGGGTGTCATCCCATCCGCTGAACACCCAGGGCAGAGGAGGGTCTCATGGTGTGCTGTGCCCTCTGTCTTGGTAAACAGTCTATCTTGGATGGTCCATAGCAAAAGTGCTTTGTTTTCTTGGGAGAATGCCGCCTCCTCCGTAGGAATTCTTCATAGTTGTTCACTTTGTTAGCTGCAAGGGGCCATAGAGCCCACTGATTGTTGCTGAGTTTTGCAATTTTTCTCTTCTGCCATCCTGACTTAACTGGCCTCTCGTCACTTTAAGAATTCCAGCCATTCCAGGCTGGAAGACTCACTTCAGCTCCTAAGCTACAGACAGCAGAGACACACGGAAAGCTGCCCTCAGAGCGCAGAGCGGGAAGGGTATGTGCACAGCGCCCTCTCTTCTCCTCTGGTGCAAAGTGTTTCATTTTCATTACTCAGTTATGGTGGGAACCGGGGACCCATCCGTTTCCCCTCTTTGTCTTGTAGATCGGGAATGTGGTTCTTAGCAGTTTGTTTGTCATAAAAAAATTTCATTATAGGAGAACCTGTAGAATTTTGTCGTTGTTTTATATATAGGGATTCAATCCATATAGCGAGTCTCTATAAATGGGCTTAGATAACACAACACGGTAGTAGCTCTGTCTCAGAGAGACTGTAAGAATAATAAAGAATAGTCACTACTAAATTATGTCGTGGGCTGAAGTAGATTCTTACCATTAATTGGATCTAGGCCCTCTGACCTTTTTGCAGGAAGCAAACTAAAGGTATAATAATTTTTATAAGGATGAGCTTTCTGTGATTCCAGTAATTTTTTTAGAACACTGAAATAATTTCTGGACATTGAAGGAACTCTGACTTTACTGTTCTTGAGATAAATAGAGCTTTGAATTTCAAGGTTGCCACATTCTTTCTTTCTCTCTCCACCTGCCCCCAGATGAAGATAACACAGGTAAAAATGAACTCAAAGATAACCCGCGTTCAAGAGCAAAAATCTAACTGAGTCACATATTTCTACTGATAAAGTTTTACAATGACCTCATCCAGTCTCTTCCCAAGAATATCAAACCAAATAGAAGCAAATTACAATATCTGCAAATCTAAGCGTATACATGCAGTGGTATGTTTTCTCCTGAGATTAAATATTTTACATAAAATTCATAAGACTCTGAAACTGAAGTATTGAAAGGAGGCTATAAAACAGGAAGCCCCTGGAGGGCTTTCCAGGCAATACAGGCTTGATAAGCAAGAGGGAGTTGAACACAGGTTTAAGCGTGTTTATTTCAGATTTCAGTCTATTTTTGCTTTTGGGCTCTGTCTATTTTGCACACTCTTTGCTCCACATACTGGTTGGGCCACTATTGTTCTTACAACTCTACTGAACACTGTCAGTTGGTTCAAGATTTTTATCATTTTTTAAAATGATATTTATAAGTCAACTGATAGAAGTGAACGAATGCAATGGTTTGATTCACGTTCTGTCATTAACATGGTGAGAAACTGAGGTCAGCTCTTCTGAGCTTTATAATATGATAACTGGACCAAATGCTAGGCCTGTAGGAAGTGCCTGGTAAATGTTTAGTGATGGCTTGACACGAATACAAGAGTTGATGCTTTCAAGGTGCCGTCAGCTGCATCATACATTCTCTGCATAGATCAGGAGCCTCGGTGTGAACAACTGGACGCAACTTGTCAGATCATTGTTCAGTTATCTTTTCATATTTATAAATTTAAGTGAAATAACCAAATAATTTAACCTTTAGATGTGAAGTAATTGCCTTAAGATAGTAGAATCTCTTATTTAAGGACTATTGTATGATAGGTTACAGTCAATCATTTTGTTTTGCAATTAAGGAATGTGCAAAAATATGTATCTCTGGGCATGGATTTATTTATATACATGTTGAAATACATTACATTATATATACACGTTGAAATACATATGCATTATGAAATAATTTCAAAGACATGGATGCATCTTTTTATATGCAACCATGGAAAGACAATTAGCAACAGATACAAAGCATTTCAAAAGTAAAGACGTGATAGGCAATTTCTCGTCCTTCTGCTTAACTGTCACAGGTTGGTCATGAGGCCAATGAGATGCTGACTGAGATGCTGATGGCTGAATGCTTTATTTGGAGTAAAGATGTGTGATCTTTGAATGAAGTTATTAATTATGTGACAAAAATCTTGAAAACCACTAATTTCAGTGGGAAACTATAGTCCAAGCCTTGTACTAACAAGTCACCTCCAGGATACAGCTTCGGAGGATGTAACCTTATGCTGGTGGTGCTTGTTAAAACAACACACAGTAGGAAAGAATAGCTCTGTTAATCTCGGTTCTTTTGCCTACAGCTTTACCAAGATGATGTATTACACAGCTAGTGGTTGTCCTGATACAGGTGGAACTTTCTTTTTCTGGTTTCGCATTTAATCAGTGTACATAGGGATTGTGCTGACGAATTATCAAAAGATTCCATTTCGTGCCAGTTCTGTTCCCAGGGGACCCAAAGGAGGGAAGGGTCAGAGGGAGGCCCTGACGTGTGAGCCGGGCTGAGGGACCCGCAAAGCAAGGGGACTTGGCACAGCCCAGAAAGGGTGGAGAGTGGCATACAAAGCAAACAACTTATTCTTGAAATCCTCGTATTCTTAAATGGTATTTGAGAGCCCATGTCTCCCCAAATAGATAAATTTCAGGTAGACTAAAAATGAGGAAACCACTCCTTTGAGCAAAGAGAATGTCTTCTCCGGGGAGGTGACAGAAAAACTCCATCACTGAGTCAGGGGTGCAGCCGAGTGCTCAGGAATCAGCCAAATGGGCTGTCCTCGGGGCCCCTCCCGTGTCCTCCAGTATCTCATGGACCACGGCGCCGCCAGCCTAGAGTGACTGTTTTTATGCTCTTATATAATCAGATTATGCAGGTAATAGGAGCTTTGGTCCTTCTAAAATAATTTGAGAGAAAGGTTTTTAATAGAGGGCTGGGGCAGACTCTTCTCCTGTGTCTCCCAGTTTGCTGTTCGGAGACCACTTAGTAGCAGCTTAATGAATCCCAATTGATTGCGGACCGATATGTAAGGGCAACTGTTCTCATTTTCTCTGTTTCTAAATCTATTTTGGTTACCCAGATATTTACCTGTGTGCCTCAGACTTGGTGAAGTAATACCTTACTTCCCTCCCCTTAGAAGGAAGCATGAGGCAGAGTCCTGGCTTTGCCGCGTCTGCTCGCTTCTCCTGTAAATGACCAGCAAGGACTCAACTTCTGGGAAAAAGCTCTGCTCTTCTGTAAGTTTTGCGGCACACTGAGCTCCCCAGGGGACAGAGCATGTCCCCGACTGCGGATGAGATGGCTCTAGCCACATCTTAGGTGTTCATCGTGCAGGTTCCACATAAGTTGGGAAGCAGAGCCGCCTTCCCAGGCCATGAAGCAGCGGCCAGACAGCGGCAGTTGTTATGCCGGGGCTCAGACTGTTAACGCTATAAAAACAACAATCTCAGTTTGAAGGGAGATAATCGGAGCTTATTCTGATTAAAAGGAAGCAAAGTATTTTAAGTGGCGGGTGGGTGAGGGGAAGGCAGGCACGGCCCTGGTATCTGACGGTGGGATCTCAGTGGTGTTGACAGCTGAGGTTTAGGAGAAAATGCGGGGAGTAAGGAATGTTATTCTCTGCTAAAACAGCCAGCTATTTGTTTGAATATTATCGGCATTTTCAAGAGGGGTTTTCAAACATGTGCAGAACTTCAAATATGTAGTGCTGCAGTGCAGCTTTTGGAAGCATCGTGAAATCTAGTGTAGCACCTGGAGTTGGACACTGGGTTACAAAAATAACCTACAAGTACAACGTGAAGCTGTTGTTCTTACTGACAGTTCCAACTGCATTTTAATGCTAAGTGCATTAAACACTCTTTAGTGCACGCACATATATACACACACAATGTATTTGTCTATGCACTTGTGATCTAGTAATTGTGATCTGGTAATTTATTGTGAATATGGTAAAAAGGGATGTGTTGTTATAAAAGCCATTTTATGCCCAGTTATTTATGTTTTCTCTGCTTTATACACACACACCATATGGATTTCTTTTTAACAACATTGCCTTCATATAAAAAATCAGTAACAGATTTAGAGTTTTAGAAAAAGCTAATATTTTGAGGAAAATATTCCTTCTCTCCTTTCCATAATCACGCTTGATGTATTCACTCGCTCACTCATGGATGCAAGAGGTGGGCGCTGACCACCCCCCACGTGCCAGGCGCTGCTGTAGCTGTTGGGCCACGTCAACATAAAAAGACCAAATCTGTGCTGTGATAGAATTTACATTCTCATTTGAGGAGACAGATCACAAGTACGTGAGCACAGTGCCCAGGAGGCTGGGCGGGGAGAGACGGAGCAGGAGCATGCGCGGCTCGGGAGGCTGTGGGGCCAGGTAGGAGCCAGCGAGGCCGAGCCCAGACCTGCGATGAGTCGGCAGCCATGGGACGGGGGTCGTGCCTGGAGGGACGGGGTCTGCTTGCTGGCCTGTGCTACAGAATTGTTGCTCTGGCTTCCCTCGTGTTTTTTATAATGGTAAAATAGATGGAACATAAAATTTACCATCTTAGCTGTTTTAAGTACAGAGTGGCATTAAGCACTTCACATTGCCATGCGGCCATCACCACCATCCCTCTCTGGAACTCTCTGTGTCCCGCAAAACTGAAACTCTGCCCATTAAGCACCAACTCCTCGTCTCCTCCCTAGCCCCTGACACCCACTGTTCTGCTTTCTGTCTCAGTGGATTCGACAACTCTGGGGACCTCATGCGAGTAGAATCAGATAGTATTTTCCTCTCGTGACTGGTTTATGTCACCGAGCGTCACATGCTCAGGCCCGTCCGTGTTGCAGACGGTGTCAGGACCTCCTGCTTCACTAAGGCTGGCACTACTCCACTGCATAGGTGGACCACACCTTGTTTGTCCCCTCCCCCGTCGACAGACACTTGTGTGGCTTCCACCTTTTGCCTGTCGAGTAGATGTTACAAACGTCGGCCAAGTCCCCACTTTCCGTTCCTTTGGGAGTAAACCCAGCAGGAAGCTGATGTATCGTATGGCAGTTCTGTGTTCAATTTTGAGGGGGTCTCACTGTTTCCCACAGAGGCTGCACCATTTTAAGTTACTGCCAGCAGTGCACAAGGGTTCCACCTTCTCCACATTCTTGCCAATGCTTACTTTTTGTTTTTTGGACAGTTTGGCTTCTCTTTGAGACGAGATTGTAGGGCCAAGGGCAGAAGCAGCCGTCTGGGTTGGGAGGTGGTGAGAGGTGAGGTGCTGATGGTGTCCAGAGGTGGGAGAGTGGGACATACACTTTGCTGCAACAGCGAGGAGGGGTCCGAAGGTGCTGGCCCAAAGAAAGGCCAGGAAGGTGTTTCCTTTGCTGCAGTGGCTGTGGGAAGGCTAAGTGGGGCAGGAAGGCTGCAAGGCTGGAGTTTGGATGTGTTTCATCTGAGCTGCTCCTCGGCTGTCGGGTGGTGGGACTGCGGGCTGGGTAGGCAGGTGGGCATGTGAGGCTGGGCTCCAGGGAGTTGCCACTGCAGGTACGAATGCGGTGGACTGCAGATACCTTTGCTGGGCTATGGGACTCGGAAGGCTGTGGGACAGTCTGTGCTTTGATCCCTCCTGACACATCCAATGTGCAGTGACACAGAAAGTCCTGCGGCAGGGTTGGAAAAAGGCTCTTCCCTGGAAAACTGTGCATTTGTTCCCTGTTCCTCCCCTGTGCCTGGACCTTGCTGTCAGTTCTTTGTCCTGTGAGCCTGTCCCTTCCCCTCCCCTAGCTCCCCCTTCCCTTGGCTGCACATTGATGCTGAGGGCCATGGTCCCCCCACAGGCCTCATGGACCTGTCATCGCCAGTCACGGTGATTTCTCCTTTATGAACCCCCAGGCCTCACCAGGAGCTGTTGGTTCCCAATTATTTAAACTCTTTTAGGCTAAGCACTCAGAGAACATGAGTGTCTGCCCACTTCTTTCCCACAGTTTATGGCATAACAGGCGCTCTCTAGGTGGCAGCCCCGTGGGAATGGAGGAACCCCACGCAGGCGACATGGTGCCTGTCCACACTGTTTCCTGGCCTGATCCCCGTGGCAGGAGCACTGTCCCCAACCCCAGGTGAGTTCTCTCCACAGTGATGCTCCAGGCCTTTGGTGGCTGTTTTCCTGTTGCAGATGACGTCATGACAACCACCACTGCACCCTCCTGTCCACTGCTGAAGTTCCTCCCACGGCTCTGGGAGCTCCCAAGGCTGCGCCTCTGCAGGGTCTTCCATCACCGTGGCCTGTGCTCCTTCCCCATGTCTCTGACATCTCACAGCAATTTTTTTGCCAGTGTCAAGCCATTTGAGCACATAATCATATTGTTTTGTGGGGACGTCTTGCTCCCCAACTCGGATGGTCAGCATGTTCCTGAGGACAGGAGCGGGTCCTGCAATATGTTTTGTTTCTGCTGGTTTTCTAGCCCCCAGGTGGGTGGATCAGAACACGTCCTGGAAATACTTGTTGAAAGAGGGTTTAGGGCCTGCTTTTCATACACTTTGCACTCTAGGGTGTCTAGATTTTCTTTCCCATAAATCTATGGTTTATTATAAGATAAGTAATAGCCATTTCTGGTGACTGTGGTCCACCTTTCTGCAAGTAGCTCAGGCTGGTGTTGGCACAGGTGTTTGCACCTGCAGATAAAGAGCCCCTCCTGGGAGGTGGCGGACGTGGTCACGTGTTCACATGGCACTCTGGCCATGGACTAGAGCTATGGGGGGACTGATGTACATTTGGGGCTAAAAGTTGAGGGCAGCAGAACTGTCCCTGTCTTGCTCTTAACTTTTCACCAGGGTCAAATGCGTGGGGCCATGGGACACTGGTGTGCCGGAGGAATATGTGCTTCTGGTTGGAAACGCACTGGGCAGCAACGTCTCAGGAGCCCACGTGCAAGCTCCAGATGTTGGGGGTGACTGTGGCTCAAGTGCAGAGGGCAGAGCCCTCAACATCTCCTGCACCCAGGTGTCTCTTCATTTCGGGCCTCGCCAAGGCCACTGTGATGCAGTGCCCAGACCCCCCTTCAGGAACGAAGGATTCACCCCTGCAGCTCCTGGGAGCTGCAGCAAACAGCTGTCTCTGGTGCTCTCTGGGGACCGCTGCGGCTGAGCATGTAGCCTGGCCGAGGGGCATGTCTCCTCCTCAGGGAACCTGGTGCACTGAGTGACAAAAGCAGGCCAGCAGAGGCCGGGCCCCTCAGCCCCACCGGGGGGACCTCCAGAGGGCCCCTGGTGTCATCTGAAGCTGCCACTGAGACTGCAGTCGCCTTCCCTCCCTTCTCTGCTGCAGGCGTCGATCCCACAGGTCACCTGGGCACACCTGCTTGCGAATCTCCATCTCAGGGCTTGGTTCCCTTGGACACCAAGCAGGACAGCCCACGGTGTCTTTTGACTATCATCACTGACGGCACCTTTGCCTTTGCCATGTACTTGATCAACCATCACCTTTGCCCTCAAACCCTTTTCCCCCAGGACTAAACCAGGAAGGAGTCTTCAAATTGAATTTAGTTGTGAGTCACCCTGGGTGCTGCAAATTAGTCTGAATTAAACGAACTATACTGAAAGATAGGTCTTCATGGTTGCCTTGCACACATGCACATGTGCTGCAAGTCCCTGGGTTCAAGATATCAAACATTCCTACCTAGCCCTCACCTTGCACACTGGGGACTGTGTCACCAAACCATCTCCTTAGGGAAAACACTCTCAGGACGAGCTGACAGTGCCGTGCCATTGCATCAGGATGAGCTGGTGTGTGTGTTCTCAAAGTTCAGGGTTTGGGCTTTTCTCACTCGGTCTGATGGCATCGGTCAGCTAGAAAGTTCAGTTGATGAGCAGACTTCTTTATGTCGTCTCATGACACTGCATGTTCTTTGCAGGTAGAGCATATGTTTTATATATCTTTGCATGTCCCGTGGCACCTCACACCTGTTTACTTCCTAATGGGCACTCGGATGTGTCTCCTGAAAGCATGAAAGAATGCCGTTGAGTTCGGACTGTCCCCAAACTCTCAGCCTGGAGCTTGGCAGGTAGAAATGCCTTCTGTGGTTACCAAGGCAGGTTAATGTTCAGTAAGAATTTCTTTCAGATGTCTTCCAGTCTCCTGGAAATTTTATACACGAACAGTAACCTGCCAGGGATCAGATTGCAAGCCAAAAGTCATCCTATGAGGGTGAATAGAGTTTTCAAAGTTTTATTTAGTAACCTCCCTTCACAAAGCTATTTTTTTCCCTAAGTGAGAAACAAAACCAGAATTCTAACTGGGAGTTAAACCTAAGCAAACAGTGGTGAACACAATGGATTATGGAGCTGTAACCCGAGATAGGCCCAACCCTGAGCAAACTGCGGCAAAGCAGTGAGGTTTGCCTTTGATGCCCTCCCCCTTCCGTGGGCTCCACCTGCCGCCTCCACACTCCTCACACCCATCCCGGGAACTTCAAAGCCGGGACTCCACCTACAGATGAGCTCCGCCTAGACACGAGAGCCGGGCGGGGCTTTCTGAGGATCCCAAATTAGTAGCGCATGGACTCTGCATTAATTTGTTCTTGCTGACTTTGAACTCAGTATCTCAGTTTTCTCTCCGTGTCTCTGGCTTTGAACTTCAGTACTTCAGAGCCTGCATTATCTCTTCACAACTGCTCCCTGGTACCTGCCAGAGGGCCTCCCGAATTCCAGCCAACACCTGCCCGGACCGAGCCTGACACCCACTGCTGGGATCCTCAGCTGCCTCAGCCCCTGGACCCCGGATGTGTTTCAGACCCTTGCCCACCATCCTCATACATCTCTCTTACCTTGGAGTGAACTTTCCGTTTAAGGCTAGAACAGAACCAGAGAATGGTGGAGTAGGGAGGGCCAGGGCCACCCCTCAGCCGTCCTGGGATTCTGGGCTTTTCTGTCGGTCAGCTCCCTGAAGGAGGAGACTGGCTCCGCCACCCAAACCCACGTGCCCCTCCCCATTCTTCCCTCTCCCCACCAGCCTCCAGTTGTCTGATAAATAAATCAATGCGACTTGCTAATGGCAATAAGCCCTTTTGTAACTGTGAATGCTTCCTAAATTGTAAATGCATTTTCAGAGGGTGGCACTTTATCTACTTGGGGCTTGTTTTCACGGGGATTTCAGAACAGAAAATAATTTTGGTGGCTTTTAGTCTTTTTCAAGTGACAGGCACACAGCTACTGCTGATTCTGCCGATATGAAATGGACACCCAGACTACCATACAAATGAGGGTTTAGAAACACACATTTTGAGAGCTTTAATTGCCAAAATAAGAAAAATAAACAGAATTGCACTTGTAAATGAAATAAAAATGAACAGCTACCTCGATGTTTTCCCCTGCTAACCCCGAGACTTTGCTATTTGAGAACCAAGGTATAGCCGTAATCATGGAGTTCTCAAGTTGGACCTGGCCCTACCAGCTCCTCTTAAAGAGGAGGATGCTGGGGCGCTGCAAGGCTGATGCCCAAGGCCAGAGTTTGTGGCACCCTGTGCAGGGCAGGCCGGGTGTGCGTGTTCCAACCTTGACCCTGGGCTCTGGGGCAGCAGGACCTGGACCTGGCCAGGCAGGTGCTGCAGCTCCTCCTATCAGCTCTCATCACTCTAGACACGCATACTCAGGGGTAGGTGCGTTGGTTCTGTCCACTGCTGTATCCTGGCGCCTAGAGTCACGCCTGCCACCAGTATGAGTCGGACCAACCGCCGGGTATCTGAGCACATTGGAGCTCTCCTGGATCTGTGGCTTCTGGTGGGTGAATTTTTCTTGTTGAAAACTCGTAATCTTCTCCACCTCTCCAGAACCCATTCTTGAATTTTCAGCCCAAATTTCCTATGGTGAAATAATCTTTCTGAAATGCTCCCCACGCCACGTTCCCGTGGTGTCTCTGTGCATTGTCATTTGAAGGGTGTGCGCCTTATTTCTCTAACCCTATGATAGGCACTCAGAAAAATGCCCTATATTCCTAGGATACTGCCCACGGACACCTGTTGCTTGACTGGCCGTGGCAAGGAAGAGTTGAGTGTCTTTCCACTGGGGCCACAGGATCTAGCGTCAGGTGCAGGGGGTGACTCACAGGGTCCACAGAACGGACACTGTGCCCGGCGGGCAAGAGCTTGAAGAGAGACCCAACTGCAGCCTTGGCGGGCGCTCAGGGCAGGTGGGGGGACAACTTCCAAGACCATAGTTCAAGGCCAGGGCTGGCAGGCAGTGTCAGCATTTTGGGCTTTGGCAAATGGTACTGACCACACAGAGAAAAGGGCATCACCACAAAGCACCAGGATGTGACTCCCAAGGAACCACAGGGAGCAAACTGCGAGGTTCCTGCGAGCAGGCAGGGGACGGATGCAGCAGTGAGGAGGGGGAAATCCACGCTGTGGAACGGGGGTCTGGGTGACAAGCTAGCCAGATCATTAGATTAATAATTTTCTGATTCTTCCATATTTCTTAGTATTGTAACTTCAATCCTAATGACTGTAGTCGATCTTAATGACTCTCTCTCAGTAATTAAGAGCTCTTGAAAGTCGTGGGTCCTCAGATTAAAGTCGTAGCACAACACAGACTTTTCTGTGCGGTTCACCCATCTCTGCATCTTTACTTACTTCCATGGTCATCACACACAATCCTCATTGGGTGATGACGGCTCTGCAGGTCCCAGGTCTCTGGGAGGAGGCTCCGGGGGTGGCTCTGCCTCTCCCAGGCCCGTGGTGTGGCACGGCTGAGGGGATGTCCAGGCGGCCTCCCTCCTTTCTGCTGAGACCGAGGACTTGAGCGGCGGGAGTCCTGTTCCAGACCTCACCCACTTCTCACTGACGTGGGCGGCCGCCCACCCTCCGCCGGCTGCTCTCCCGCTCTCCCTGCTGTGCAGCCCCTGCGAGTGATGCGAGCCCGGCCCCCCAACGCCAACCGGCCTGGACAGTGTCTTCTGTCCACCCCGAATCTTTATTCGTGCCGTCACCTCGTTTAGAATGCCTCTCCTCCAACTTTTATCTAAATCTTTATTGTCTTTAAAGCTCTAGCTACTGTCATTTTCCCCTGTAAACTTATTTTTTATTTTACCCCACGCAGATTTAGTGCTTCAGGGACTCCCGTTGCTCCTATTGTCGGTACCACACCCTTAAATACTCTTAAACTCTCCAGTGGAAGCACCCCCTCCTGAGGGCAGGTGCACGCCGGCTTTTGAGTACTGGCCATGTCTATGTAGTCAACGCCGGCGGTACTGCAGAGCCACTGCCTAAAGCAGAGATGGAATTGGCGCCGTGACATGTAACATGGTAACACATAGCTTCCTGTGCACATGCAGAAGAGGCTGCATGTGGGAAAGACAGCTTGTCCCTGCTCAAGGTGCTGTATCCTTTTGCCCTGAGAGGCAGCATGCCCGAGTGCCCTGCTTTGTCCTTGCAGGCTGGTCTTTACGCCAGTTACACTTGGAGACTCAGTCAACTCTCCTGTCTCGCCTGCCAGTGCCCTTCAGGTTCAGCGGGGGTGACTGAGCCGTGCACTTTTCATTTCCTATTAACTCCTTGGCCCCTTGTCTAACTGCCCATTTCTTGTGTGGCTGCAGTCTCTCAGCCTTCACTGTCAATTTCGATGTGGTTTTGTGACATGGAAATACATATCCATTAAAAATGGAATTGAGAGCATTAAGCCATTTAAGCTAATAATACATTGCACTTAAGCGCCTTGCAATTCACCCATAAACTTGTGAAGGTTTCGCAGTTCTGACCTGGAAATCTGAAGCAGGAATGCATTACTATGGCTTTGGCTGCAGGAGTGGAAAGTTAGAAGCCTCCAGGTTTGAGATTGATTAGGGAGGAAAGCAGAGTTCTCGCTGTGAACTCATTCTAGCCAGCAGCAGCATCTTACTGGGTCCTGTGCATTTAAAAGCCCTTTCTCAGGTATGATTTAGTCCTTCATGCAATCTTCTGGGATGGTCAGAGCAGCTATGACCGATCTAACTCTATCAGTGTGGAAAATGTGAGGTAGAGACTGTGCTTTCCCTAAGGCAGGTCCCTGGGGGGATGGCCAGAAGCTGCACTTCCTGGGGTAGTTCCTCCAGGACCTGGTGAAGGCAGGCACCAGCTGATGTCATCGACACAATCCACCCCCACTCCTTCACCCAATAGCATGGAGCACTTACCACAGAGCACTTACCACTTACCAGGTGTGGCCTTTAATCGTGAGGCAATGGAAACAAATCCTATCTCCCAAATTTGGAGAACTCCTGTTCCCACCTCCAGTTGCTCATCTCCAAATACCGTGTTCACCTTTCCAGGCAGACGGCCCCTTCTACAATTAGCTGTAAACCTCCAAATCGTATTATTGCTATCATTGTACTCTACTGAATTTAAAACACTTAATATACATTTAAATTTCATCAACACACAATACCATGCACACAGAAAACCCCATGAAAAATCACATTGCACTTTGTACGAGAAAGTTATGCTATGGTTTTCATAACCTTAGATTGGCTACTTTTGTACTTTTATGAAGGGATTACAACATTTTATAAGCTGTAATTACTTTTAGTAATTTAGCTAGCCTTGATTAGATCAGCAATGCCAACACAATGCTCTCAGACTACTCAGTTTCCCCAAAAGGATTTTTAGACTATTTGGATGAATCTTTAAGGCAGCGGTCCCCAACCTTTTTGGCACCAGGGACTGGTTTCATGGAAGACAATTTTTCCACAGGACGGGGATGGGGGTGAGTTTACAGTCTACAGTAGGGTTTGCGCTCCTATGAGAATCTAATGCCCGCTGATCTGACAGGAGGCGGAGCTTGTGTGGTGCTGACAGCCATGGGGAGCGGCTGCAACTACAGATGAAGCTTCCCTCGCTCACCCGACGCTCACCTCCTGCTGTGCTGCCCGGTTCCTAACAGGCCACAGCTCGGTACAGTCTGCAGCCCAGGGGTTGGGGACCGCAGCTTTAAGGAACCTCCTGACACCAATGGCAGGTCACTCAATTACACAGCACTTTAATGTGTATCAGATCAAAAGCATAAGGCATTCTTCCTTCATGTTTATTTGATAATTGAGGGCCATTAAGAAGATGGATTTATTTTAAGCCTCTGAGCCTATAAACATCTCTCCGGCCTTTCCTTCGCTGCCCTGTTGGTAGCAGAGGTGAGCTCACAGGGCTGTTAAAGTGCAGCATAGCTTTGCTTTCCCGATTGAATTTCATTTGCTAGGGGACGTGGAAGGAGCGCAGGCCACCAAGCCATGAGGTTTAGAATCTGAGCCTGGGCTATGCCCTTGGCTTAGCCTCACCGAGCCTCAATTTCTTCATCTGTAAAATGGTGAAACGGCAGTGACCCGCTCGGTGGGATGCGTGAGAGCCATGAGACAGTGTCTACAGTGGCATTTGGGAGAACATAAGCAGTCAACAAATGTGAGGATTATGGTGAGGTTAAATCACATACGCATTGAATTTACGCAGATGTGACTATATTGTCTGGGAGAGACACCACTCACATGGCGCTGAGATTGGGCCTGCCGTCCACTCAGAGGTGCCCTGCAGGAGTCGGTTCTGTGGCTGCCGCGTAGACCCACAGGGCCTGGGCACCTCAGGGCCCGCGTGCATCTCACTGAGCCGAGTGAGATGACGCGGCTCAGAGACAGTGGTTCCCTGCACGGCACAAGGCCCCACCTGCAGGTCAGCCACCCAGCACGCCCAGGTCCCCGTCGGGGGTCTTTGGGGCTCTCAGCAGAGATTGTGACTGTAAACCCTTTCGCCTTAATTATCTCGAACGTTTGACTCAGCTCTCCAGAAGGGACTTCTGCATCACTGCTGCTCCACTCCCGAATTTCTGAAATGAGTTTCCCAGATGCAGCAAGGAGTTCTGAGTCACAGTCAAAGGAGAGTGTGGTGCCTCCAGACAGAGCATGACTCATGATAAAGAAAATCACTGGGAAATCCCGTCTCAACGCTTTTACCTGCTCACTGAAATTCCTTGTACGGAAATAAAAACTTCCATCCCACCCTGGGGCACCACACGGGGCATTAGGGCAGCAGCAAGATACAAGCTCCGGAGTTGTGAGAGGGAAAAAAAGATCTTGGAAAGAATTAGATTTTTTTTTTTTTTAAGCACTGAGTAACTGTAATGAAAACAACCAGAACTTACTGAACTTCTTTATGCCCATTTTATGAAATAATAGTGTTTTCTTTTGAATTAGATATGGGGGAAGCAGCAATCTTTTTAGGCGCTTAGGGCTCCACGGGCCTTTATTTGACCTTTATTTAATACCATACTTTTAGAAGTCAGTTTAAGTGATACTATCTGCAGATACGGACACAGAAGGCAGGATCATGAATACTAGGCTGATGTGACTATTAGATTTTTTACCTTGACGACAGCATACGATGTTAGAAAGCAGAAGGGTGTTGAAAAGGGTGCTACAGATTTGAAAGCAGAAAGTTGGTGCAGTAAGGGAATGCAGCCCACCAAACATCCACGTGGCTCCCTCATCTGTTCCTAGGGTCACTTTTACTTCTTGTCCTTCAAACAGAGGGGAGGAAGAGAGAGGAAGGCATTCTGCACATACGTTAGAAGTTTAAGGACAAACACAAGGTAAACAAGCACATAGTAGAGTTTTTACTCTGTGCAGATTAATGATGTGCTTCCTAGAATCACAAGAAATTATAGAACTTAAAAAAAAATAGTGGCCTGAGTTTGAGTGCACTCTTGCCTTCACAAACCTACCATCTGTGCTAAATACATGAGTAACACGATCTGAGCCATCAGGCTGAGCATGGCATACTGCACAGCAGAAAGTTCATGTTGATGCAGTTTAAAGACTGTTAGCATTTGACAAAGTCTCGACATCCATAGGAGACCCAAAATATGGAAAAGTAAGACATTTTCCTATAGTGTGAGGCTATTCATTTTCTAGTTAGGCAAGTTGATAATGAAGAACAAGTTACTAACTTAACTCTACGAATTCACATAGGCAACTGCAGATCCTGAAACACACTCCAAGGGCCAGCAAAGTGAAGTGGGGGCAGTTTGGCCCCTTCCTCCAAAGTGGTAGATTAAGTTGACCACAACTGGTGCGTCTTGCAGTCTCTGGATAAAAAGTTCATACACGTCGGGAATGTCTGACGCAAGCTGGTTTTAACCCCTTTGAAGGGCACGGTAAGTAGCATACCCAGTGTTGAATTCGGAGTGTCATTGCCCCATCCTGGGCTCTCTAGCCAGTGGGAGAAGCCTGCCTGCTCACTGTGTTGTGTGTGGGCTTCTGCGTTTGTTCCCCACCATGGCCTACAGTGGAGGGGGCTTGGCCCCCCATGGGTGCTAAATGCACTAAAAAGAAACCATCTCCACAAACTGAAATAATCTACTGCCACAGTGATAAGAACTGACCGACATGGAAAATACCTGGGGTCACTATCTTCGACACTCCTTCCTGCCCCTTCCTTTAAACTTTCCTTCTTGCAGCACGTATGCTCAGTAAAGAGTGCTTTTCTGCTGGAGTGTCTGCATGGTGCTCACAACACTAGTCTCATTTTTCCAGCTCTCATCTCTGACCCTGGGGGGCTGGGCAGTGGCCAGTCCTCGGCCCTCTGCCTGCCCAGCCTTGGTGAAGCCCCTGTTGCTCTGCGAATGCTTCCTTGCCATCCCCAGCTCACTCTCTCTTCCTCTCGCAAGTGACTGTGATGCTTTTTATGCCGACTCCATATTTAACAGTCCGCTGTACACATACCTTTCCCCAACTGTAATTTAATCTACTGAAAAGCAGGGAATTTGGTTTATGTATCTCCTCTGGTGTCAGCAGGAGGCCATGTGCATACTTAGGGCTTGGAAATGTTTCCCGAATGGTTGGTTTCTACAAGTATCTTCCAAAATTTGTTTAATGATATATGTGGGAAACAGATATCTTTAGGGAACCTGTATGCATGCCTGTGGTTTTCTAATTTTAAACAAAGTCTCTCTCTCTCATACACACCCCAACCTGAGTGTAAGTATCCGTGAACGTTTTTAGGTGATCATAAATTTCTCCAGCCAGTCCCTTGTCTGCTGGCATAATTCGTACTTTGTGAAGTGTCTGCAGGTTGCGCACCTGCTGCCGCGTTTAACTGAACACCAGGTGGTCTGCTGTATTCCAGGCAGGGTTTGGGCAGCGAGTGTACGACATGGCTCAAGACAGATAAGGTCTGCATTCTCAGGGTGCTTGTATTCTATGGGCGAGGTCAACGATTCGTAAGTAAGGAGACAGACGACCAGTCTGTGCAGGGGTCAGTGCCGTTCTCCTCCCGCCAGAGTTTGGGCACAGTGTGGCAAGAGTGACGGGGAGGTCCGGGTGGTCAGGGGCCTCTGTGAGGGGGTGGCAAGTGAGTTGAGCCTCGGTGCCCAGAAAGAACCATGTCTGTGAAGACCAGGGGCAGAACATTCCAGGCAAAGGGGACCATCCAGGATCCTCTGCGGGAGCTTAGAAGAAACGCAAAACTTAACGCCTACTTTACCAATAAACCTGTGTACAATACCCTAAAGGAATATTGGTTTACTTAATCCAATAGCATATTAGAAATGCATCAGGGTTTATTTAGCTTGGTTTATTTCAGGCAAACAAGATTGTTTTATCGCTAGAAACTTCTCTAAGTAATTCACTGTGTTAATGGGCCAATGGAGAAGAATCGTGGTTACCTTAGTCAATGCAGGAAAAGCATTTGATGACATTCAGCATTTACTTAGGATGAAGCTTCTCAGAAACTAGAAATATAAAGAAATTTCCTTAACATTATGAGGTCTGTATAAACAGAAATGAACAGTAAGCATCATAGTTTATGGAGAAATGTGAGATTATTTTGTTGTGGTTGGGATCAAGCCATGGGTGGCTGTTGTCCTGGTGTCCAGCAGGTGTTCTGATCAAAGACACAGGATGTGGCAGTGCGTGCCAGGACATACAGTGTGAGGGTGTGAGGGGACAGACACCGCTCACTTGTACGATACCACTCTCTGGACAGAAAGCCCCGCAGAATTGAC
This sequence comes from Lemur catta, assembly GCF_020740605.2. Lineage (NCBI taxonomy): Eukaryota > Metazoa > Chordata > Mammalia > Primates > Lemuridae > Lemur > Lemur catta. Next base: position 1,636,035 of record NC_059138.1, read on the forward strand.
AGGTAAACTGTTAAACTAACAAACAGTCTAGTAGAGAAGCTGGTTCAAAGTTAACACAGAGCTCTCAGTCCTGTTCTTCTTCACCAGCAGAAGGCAAGTGGATTATTTATACAATATAAATAAAGCGACATTCGAAACAGTAACAGCTGTACAATGTCTAGAACTTATCTGACGTGAATGCAGAAGACCTTTATAAGAAATGTGAAAACTGTTATGGAAATAAAAGGGGATGTTAGCTAATGGAAAGATATACCAGCTTCATGGATGGAACGATTCAACATTGTAAAGATGTCAGTTTGTCCCGAATTAATCAATAATTTCAATGTAATTCCAATAAAAATTCCAGCAAATATTTTTTAGGGACTCAAGAAGCTGGTTTATTTGGAAGGATAAAAGCCCATGAATAACCTGGAAGTTTTTATAAAAGCAGAGCAAGAGGGGAACATTCCCTGTCACATATTAAGAAGTATTAAAAAACAATGGCAAACACAGAACACGAGCAAACCAAACCAAACACTTGGCACTGGTGCAGGAACCAGCCACTAGACCAGTGAAACAGGAAAGAGCTGAGAAACAGATGCTCCCGGGAACTTGACATCCGATCAGAGCAGCCCACACATGGAGGGGAAGGACAATTGCTTTGGAGCTGTTTTGGGAACATGGGTCACCAAATGGAAAATAATACTGGATCCTCACCTCACAAGATACCGGGTTAAACTTGGTGTAGACTTAAAAAACAAAACTATAAAATTAACAAAGAAAATGTGGTAGAATATCTTTGTGATTTTGGGGTAGAAGCCTTTTTAAGGAGACCCAAACTGTAATGTGAATTTGGGAGTGGTTTCTCTCCAGTGAAGTCATTGTTAATAACGTTAACAGGGGGGTAAAAAGTAGAAGATATTTGGAATGTCCCAACGAATATACTAAGAACTCCTGCAAATTAACAACAACTCCTCGCCACCAAAAAAAACCCAAGGAACCCAAATTTGAAAATAGGCCAAGGACATGCTTTAACTGTTTCTTAGGGGAAACACAAATGGTTAAGGAGGGGCCCATTGACTGAGCCCCAGACTTACCAAGCTGGGATTTCAGAACTTCCCTGGAGTGGCCCCTTTGTGGCTGACACACATGTTCCCAGCTGCTGGGAGGGTCAGCCACTGGTGGCTCACAGGGGCCTCCCTGGGAATTACACGCAGCTGCAGGAACTGCCGGGCCCAAGCACACACTTCCTACGTCCAGAGGGTAGTTCCTATGAGGCCACACGGACCTGGGCTTGCTGCCTCAGTTTAGGACAACTTTCAAGGGTCACTCAGCTTCAAAGGCCCCATAAAGCTGGACACGGCCTCAGCATCAACCACAGCTGTTTGCTTATTTTTCTGCCCAATCTTACCCTCTTCATGTCCTAACAAAGTTCCCTTCTGAGAGCATCCCTGGATTAGCAGGGGCTCTCCAGAGAAACAGAACCACTGGGATGTGTATCTGGGAAGAGAGTTATTATGAGGAATGGGCCACCCAATTGTGGGGGCTGAGACACCCCAGACCTGCTGTCAGCATGCTGGGGCCTAATTTAGTCCGAGCCTGAAGGCCAGAGAATGGGGGGAGCCCACAGCATAAGTCACAGTCCAAGGTCAGCAGGAGCCGCGTGTCCCCACTCAGCAGGCAGGCAGGAGGCAGAGGCGCGAGGTCCTCCTTCCTCCATGCTTGTGCTCTGTTCAGGCCCCCAGTGGACTGGGTGAGGCCACCGGCTCATATGCTGATCTCACGTGGAGCACCCTCGCAGACATCCCGAAATAACGTTTATCTGGGCACCCCGTGGCCCAGCCAGTTTAACATAAAACTGCCCATGGGGCTGCCCACCAGACCTGCACACGGGTTCCCACCTCAGAACTGGTCCTTGGAAGGGGCCCGTCTTGGTCTGCTCAAGTGGCTACACGGAGCAGCGTAGACGGGTGGCTGCAAACAACACACGTTTATTTCTCACAGCCCTAGAGGCTGGGAGCTGGAGTCTGAGCTCAGGTGCCTGCGTGGTTGGGTGCCGGAGGGGCCACTATGGGGCGCAGATGGCCTCCATCCTGCTGTGCCCTCGCATGTGGGAAGGGAGGGCTCTGGTCCCACTCCCAAGGCTCCACCCTCAGGAACTTATCTCCTTCCAAAGCCTGTGGGGGGTGAGTTTCCAGCATGTGAACTGGGGCCACACGTTCAGCCCACTCCAGAGCCCAATCCATAGGTTTGGGGTGACAGAAATGTCACAGTCCTTTGTATCTAAATCTCCTTCCTTCCCCTTTACCAGCCCAGAGGCCCATGGGACACCCTCCCAAGGTCCTGAGGAGTGAGTGGAGAGGGAGCCCCAGGATCACTGGGAAGCTCGGTGGCTCTGTCCCAGCCAGCCGCGGGCACTGGAGGGAAATGCTGTCTTTAGATGGGCTATTTGTTCTGACGGGGACATTGGGTCCAGGGTGGCAAGTTCCAAGTGGCAGCACTTCCCTTTAGAGAAAAGATGGGAACAGCTGGGGTGATGGGCGGCGGGGGTGGAATTACAGTAAAAATATTTCAAACTGCAGGGAACTTGGGCAGTGGCTAATCAGTCCTCAGAATGAAGGGACTGGTGGCCAGCTCTCTGAGTCGGGTGAACAAAAAGGGACAGCGAGGGCATCTTGTGCGATTTGCCGGGCCTGGCTTGCTCTGGACGCAGTGCCCTGTGATGGACAGAGCCCCACAGTCCTGTTAGGAGAATAAAGGGCAAGTCTCGCCTGAGTTTTCCCAGCGTTCCCTGAGGATGGGCCCGTGGGGATGGGGCACTGGGACTGTTTGAACCGGCTCAACCTGAGGCTAATGGCTCAGATCGTAAACGCCGCTGCAATCCACCGGTCAGAGTGGGGAGCTCACAGACACTGGGCGAGAGACGGGATTTCGGCTCAGCTTCCTCTCACAGTGGGCAAAGCGGGTTCGTGCCCACGCTGCGGCCGTCTGCCTACTTTCCCAATGAATCATTGCAACAACCCACTCGGGTTCCAGGAGTTTTGGTGGTTCCAGCAACGACAGCATGAGCAGTTCTAGGCTCCAGTGCCCAAGGCTGGGTGTGACAGCTGTGCTTTTTGGAGGCACCGCAGGGCAATGCTGCCCTTGCTGATTGCACTGGTGGCTGTGGGCTCCCAGGCCTTTGGCCGTCCCCACACCAACACCGTGGCGGCAGTGTCTGTGGTGTTCCTTCCTTGTTCTTCAGCCTCCAGGATGCTGCAGCTTCCTGCAGCAGCTCATCTCTGGGCTTCTTCCCATCCTATTTGTTTCTTTAGCCATTCTTACTGTTTTGCAGCCCATTCCCTGAATTACGTTTCCTTCATTTGAAATATCTTGTGAGGGTTCATTTGCCTGGCTGATCTCTGACTCAGAAAGTTTGCTATGAATCAGACATTCTTAGTTTCACCAGTAATAGAGAAATGCGAATCAGAACAACAGTGTTGTATATGCTGTCATGTGCACCTCAAGTTAGCAAAAAGTAGACAGTCTTTTAGTACCAAGATGGGCAAGGATGTGGGGAAGTGAGGGGTCTCATGCACTGTTTGGGGGAGGGGGCAGCCATTCTGGAGGGCAACCTGGAATTCTATAGTAAAAGCTAATATTCCTGCATGCAGCAACCCCACTCCTGGGCATACCCCAGAGAAACTGAAGCACAGGTCCGTACATTCCATGTTTGAGGTGCTTGCTCCAGCTTTGCATGTGGTATTTGGTGCTGGAGGCAGCCTAGTGGTTCATCACAAGGGGAGTGGCTAAATCAAACATGGCAAGTGGACATACCAGACGCAGGTGACAGCAAGTGATGAGTGAGACCTGCCCTGAGTAGTAAATGCAGACCTTAAAAACGTGTGCTAACCAAAAAATAAGAAATAGGATGAGATGTACAGCTCATTTCCATTTATGCAAACTCATGACATGCACACACAAAGCTGCAGGTACTGTCTGTTGAGTCTCCCTGGTCAATATTTTTTTCCAGTGGAAAACTCTTGGTTTTAAAACACCCTATTGTCATAGAGGAACATTTCTTTCAATGCAACATTTTCCAGCTATGCTTATAAAAAATAATTTTATGTTAAGGATCCTAATTGTCAATACAACATTTAAAACAAAAGTATAAGAAAGAAAATATTAAGTTACATTCTAAATCCAATGGCTGAGTTGTCAGAGTCCCATGTGGATGTTTTGTCAAAGACAGGGCTGTGTATCTTGGGTGTTGTTAATGCTAAGAAAGGTGTGTCCCTGTACAGAGTACACTTCATCCTAATGTGCCAAGTTGCTTCCACTACATATGTGTTTTAGTTACATTTGAAGAAGTTTATTTGGAGTTTTTGGTTAAAAATTTCCTTTGAAAATAATGGCTATATGTTCACAGTTAGCATTTTCATAATTTTTAAGAATGGATTACTGATGATAAGTGGCAATACCTGTAATTATACACACACACACGTATACACATTAATGTGAGTATCTGGTGTGGAAGAGGGAGTGGGAGTAGAGTTTGGGATAAAGAGTAAAATATAAAACAAAAAGGGCTCAGACTGATGATGACACTACTACAATTAACTGTTTATCCTTGAGGTTTATGAAGAAAAAGTACTACCAGTACTGCCTCTGTCACCACTAGCTCCACCACCTCCATCACCACCGTCAACACCATCACCACCACCATCAATACCACCACCTCCACCACACCACCACCACCACCACCATCAACACCATCACTATCACCACCACCATCAATACCACCACCTCTACCACCACCACCTCCACCACCACCATCAACACCATCACCACCACCATCAATACCACCACCTCCACCACACCACCACCACCACCACCATCAACACCATCACTATCACCACCACCATCAATACCACCACCTCCACCACCACCATCAACACCATCACCACCACCATCAATACCACCACCTCCACCACCACCACCATCAATACCACCACCTCTACCACCATCACTATCACCTCCACATCACCATCACCTCCACCATCACCTTCACTGCCACCATCACCTTCACCATCACCATCACCACCATAGTGACAAAACTCAGTCACCATAAAAGATGGCCAAAGGCAATGGCAAGCAAAGAACCAGGAAACCATGTTCATGCTTAGTAACAGCAGTGCCTGATGTGAGTGGATAGGCCATGGTAGAACTAAAACACTGGCTGATAAAGTGTGGAGGAGGGAGGGGAGGATTAAGAAGTCAGACGCTGTGAGACACACCCTCAGCTGATGGAGTGAGCAGCGCCGTGGCTGTGCCCCCCCATAGTGGCTCACCGGGAACCAGTGTGAGGCTGGGATGGACACTCAGTATCATGGTCCACTCATGCCAGTTTACTGCTGCCAAGATTCTGGTTTATGTAAACGCAGCCTATTGTTCTATAAATGAAGATCGACCTCAGCTTTCCAGCTGTTTTTAATGTCTTGAGAGAGAGACTTCTCCGTGGCAGCAAGCTCAGCTCTGGAAACCAGTTTCAGTGGAACTTCATTCCTCACTTCGCCGGAGTGAGCCAAGTCCTCCTCGGGCAGCTTTGCATGACAGTTTACATATGTTGCCTAAATCGAGAATCTCGTCTAAATAATCCCCTTCTATCCTCACTGCTTCTGCCCTCCAAATATGCGATGATGTCTGTCTTGTCGTCACTTAGTCCGTGATTAGGGAAGCTGCACACACTTAGCATCCTTAATCTTGCTTCCTAAATCAATCCTCGAAGCCAGCCCATCGTGTTGTTGTTGCTCTGTTCTCTGAACCTCGTCCAAGTTCTCCGTCTTGTATCGAGCTGCCTGGCCTGAGTACGCTGGAAGCGGCGCTGTTATGGGAACAGATCTGCTAATGTATCCTTGCAGCGTGCTAAGACTTTGGCCCAGCTTCCTAAAATCAAGTCTTCTCCGCCTCCTCCCTCACCTTATTTGTAGGTGAAGTCAGATTTTCCTTTCTGCGCTAGCCCTGTCCCTTCATGCAGGGCTGGTGCTTTCTGCTCACCCACTTGACATACCCGAGGCTGAAACACAAATCTGGAGAGAAAAGCACAGGTTTGCAAGGGGAAGTCTGCATGATGTCTCTTCCGGCCCTAGTATTTTGTGTCCGGTTCTTTCTTTCCCTGACAATCACTGTATTTCACGTGCATATCCCTTTGGGCTTTCCCCAGAGTGTCCTGACTCTGACTCTGTGAAAAGCGGGGTGACAGTTGGCTGTCCCATTCTATAGGTGTTGTAACCCAAGGCCCAGGATGAGCGCAGTCAACTGCTCAGGTCACTGCTCAGCCTGAACTTTCCATCTCATAAATCTGTTCTCATGCGCTCTTCCTAAATGAAACCTTAGAACAATTCCTGTAATGCCCTGACAGGCACACTCCCAGTTTGTCAACCTTTTATCATTTTCTGATTTGCCCTCTCATTGCAGGCTTTCTGACAGCTATAATAGATGTGACTTATTGATGTGTTATAAATGCTAGCGTGAGTTACAGAGCAAGCTGTTAGGATGGTCTGTCGAGCTTTACTCATCAGTTCTAATGTATGGCTGGTGCTAGCTTCCAGGCCCAAAATGTCTAACTGCAAAACCTGCCTTTCACATGAAGAACTGTGGTTGAATGTCTGCTCCAAAACTCATGCTGAAACATACCCCGCAAGGTGGCAGTACTGAGAGGTGGGCCCTTGAAGAAGTGATTGGGTCATGAGGGTTCTGCCCTGAAGGATGAATGGGTCATCATGGGAGGGGAACTGGTGCTTTATAAGGAGATGAAGAGAGGGCTGGGCCAGCAGGTTAGCCCGCTCAGCCCCTGGTCACATGACACCCTGTGCCACCTTGGGGCTCTGCGGAGTCCCCGCCAGCAACTAGGCTCTCACAGATGTGGCCCTTCAACGTTGGACTTGCCAGCCTCCATAACTGTAAGAAGTGAATTCCTTTTCTTTAAAAGTCACCCAGTTGCAGGTATCCTGTTATTATATAAGCAACAGAGAATGGACGGAGATGGGTGGGAAGAGGGAGTCAAGGCCAGGCTAGCCCTGCCCGGCTGCACCATTGGACACTGCACAGGCTGGGGGTGCACTTCTCAGAGATTGTGCAGTGCACAACCTGGCAGGAGCAGGGGCATTGCCATCTGTAGATGGTAGAGAGCTGGTGTGCCCAGCAGCTTCCGTACTCCCCTGTCTACAGGTAGGAGTTCAACGTGGTGTTCTGGGCAGTTTGCAAATCAGCTTCAATTTGCATTTTACTTAAGCTTTGCCTTGTCCACTTCCTGTCCCAACACAAACCTGCAGCATCCCCAGGTCTCTGCCTCTCTGTCCCTGTCCGAGCTCAGCCTTTGGTTCCAGAGGTCCTTCTCCACCCACCACCCACAGCACAGGCCACTTCCTGTGGAACGTTCCCCTGACCTTGGAGTGAGCTGCGTCCTCATGCACACCCTCACGTTCTGTTCACAGTCACACAGTTGCCTTCCCACAGGTGCCAGTAGTGAGTTGGGGGCATGTCTTTCTTCCCAGTTGGGCCTGGAGCCTTGAGAGGACTGGGCTCTGCCCTCATCCTCTGCTGTCCAGCGCTTTATGCAGGGTGTGCCCCTGCCAGGCACCCAGCAGGTTTGTTGAACAAATGTCTGAAAAGAAAATACTTCTCTACTCTGAGTTGTCTCTTATCCCTGATCCAGGTTCACAGGATGGGATCTTGGGTAAATAATGCACCTGACCATAGACCATCACAAAAAACATTTACTCACTAAAAATGATCTATTCTATTAAACAGTAAGTTCCTAATGTGTGCCCATTCTATTATAATTTTTTTTAAAAAAAACTTTGTTCTTGGTCTCTAAGAGTTTGGAAGGCGAAACTGCATGCACTAGAGCTGGGTGGCAACATCACCAGTCAGTGGTACCGACTGGATACTTCCCGAGAGGCCTCCGGGGTATGAGGCTCACTAAGAGATACAGAAGAAATAGGAGTAAAAGTCCCCACAGTTTTACGCATTGTGAGAAAGAGTGCTGTGTGGTGGGCTAATGGTTCCCCCACACCAAAGAGGAGCCTGTGAATGGGACCTTATTTGGGAAAAAGGGTCTTTGCAGATGCAATTAAGTTAAGGATCTCGAGAGGAGATCCCCCTGGACTAATCAGGTGGCCCTAAACCCAATGGCACAAACACAGACACCCGGTGAGAATTCCAAGTGGCGATGGAGGCAGGAGTGGCTGTGATGCGTCCACACCCGAGGAACACCCAGGATTGCTGCAGCTCCCCGCAGAAGAGAGACAGGGGCCGATTCTCCCTGGAGCCTTCGGAAGGAGCCAACCCTACTGACACCTCGATGTCAGATTTCTGTCTTGTGGAACTGGGAGAGAGAATACATTTCTGTTGTTTTAAGCCACCAAGTTTGTGGCAGTTTGTCACAGCAGCCCCAGGAGACAAACTCAGAATGGCTCTGTGACAGGCCAGGAGGCCAGGAGGCTGGGGCTCTGGGGTCCTCCTGGGCACGTGGACTCACGCTGAGCCTTTGCGCAGTGCTCAGGGCGTTTCAGAGGCCTGGGTGTGGGGGACGTGTGGTCGGTGTCTTCCAGCCCGTAGGCGGATTTGCTTTGGGTGTTTGTCAACCTCAGGCATTTAATCCCAGACTGCCACGGGGCTGGGGGGCACTTTACGGAAACCAGCTCTGTCTGAAGCCCTGTCTTGGTTGCTGTGCCATGGCAGGATGTATTGGCACTGCGCTCCAGAAAGAGTGGACATGCAGACTGTTGCCTCCACAGTCTTATGGTTGTTTTGCCCCTTAGTGTGCCTGAGTGGCTATAACCCAAATAATTGTTCCCCAGCTGTGGTTAGATCCTAAAGAGTCTCTGGTACCCAGAGATAAAAGCAGCTTCCACCTTCAAATTACTATGGTTTTGGTTTGACCTTTTGGAAGTTCTAGGTGTCTATTAAGGATGAAAACTCTCTTTGGGCAGTTACGGTTAGATCTAAAGATTCCGACTCTTGCCCCTGCAGTTTACAGTGTGTGAGGAGAGGACTGTGGGTGCCACGTGGCCAAAATGCACGAGGTCTGTGCTGGATGGGGTGGGAGGGGCTGCGGCTTGCACTGGGTGCTCTGGCGCCAGGGCTGTCTCTGTCCTCCACGCACAGACTCCGTTAGCCGCAGTTTCCATTCTGTATTGCTTTGGAGTTAGTTCGGCTGTTCCTACTGACCTGTTCGCACAGTGTGGATCATGAGAGTAGGTGTGAACACTCTCTCAGGTCCTGCGTTAGCAGCAGAGTCCAGGTGCGTTGCATGGGCGGGTGAGGTGCCTCTCCCCATTTCGTCATCGTGTGGAGAAACAAACTGGAGTATGTTTTTCTCTGCAGCGCCTGGAAGTCAGTCCATCTTGATTCATTGTATTTTTTTGAGATTACTCATTTCGTTATTTTATTAAGGGTAGGATTCATTTATTAACTGTGATTTCTGGGGTAACTTTGTCCTTCTCTCTGCCATTTCTTCTGATCCAGCACATGAAGGTCTTGGGGTTAGACTAGGAAGGGGGCGTCGAGGAGAAGAAGTTCCGGTTGAGTTTTAGGACATGAAGCAACATTGGAGATACCTGCTCTGGTCGGGAGGAGGCTGCAAGTCCTCAGGTGAGTAAAGGCCAAAGAGGTGCCAGCCACGCGAGAGGCCACGGCCCCACTGGCTCGGAAGCAGCCCCTTAGCGGGTCTACGCCGAGTGCGGGGGAGGAGGTTTGGAAGGGGAGGGGAGGGGTGCAGAGAGGAGTCAGTGATAGGATCTGGCAGCATAATGAATGAGCTAGAACATAATTACAATTATAATGCAAGTCAAAACGTGGTGAGTTTCATGGAAGAGATAAAAATAAAGTACAGTGGAGCTTAATGGGGGAGTGATTACTTCTGTGCGGAGGGTCGGAGAGCCTCTTTATTATTCACTTCCAGGAGCCAGTGACTTTTATAATTTTAATTTTCTAAATGTATTCCAAGAAAATAGCATATTTACCTACTCAGAGTTTAACTTGCAAAGTGGAAACTCCGTGCGCAGGACCCAGGCCAGCCAGCATCCTCCCGAGCTCTGCAGCAGTGGCTGAGCTCAGAGGAGTTATGCCTTCCATTTCTTCACACGAAAACTGGGGGGAGGACAAAAGAATTTCAGTGTATCACGCCATTTCTAATACCCCCCCATCTTTTTTATTGCTAAATTTATTAAGATAACCACTGCTTACATGGCTCCAGAGGAAAACACAGGCCGATCGCTAAGAACTTAGAGGGGGAAGAAAGAAACCTAGCAGAGCCATCTTTGAAATGAGATCATCTTTTCATGTGTGCAATTTAATGATCTCTTTCATTTGAGGCAATTGTAAAAGCCAGTAATTACTGTTATTCCTAATATCCTAATGCCAAATTGTCAACCAGAGGTGCTGGAGGAGCAAACAGCTCCTCTTGATGTTCCCACACGCGATGGAACATGGTTGATAAGATATGTGAGTTACATCATGTATTAATGACTCCTCGATCAGGTAGCCGGGAATTGTGTGAGCACCTTCACTTGCACGTATGTGTGTGTTTGCTCCGTGCTGAGTTCTTCACCCTGGAAAATAAAAGCAATTTGCAGAAAGGCATGTGGCTTAGTTGTGGTGGAATGGCTTCTCCCCTGTGAGCACCTCGGGCATTCTGGAAGTGTCTGCCACAGGAGGGGAGTATCAGAGCTTTCTCCCCGTAGCCAGTGAAGCTGCGTGGCTGGCTCACAGCTCTGGAAATGCTAAGCAGGTAATTAACAAATCATGAGGTGCAGGTGTGCCAGGTGACGTTTGGTAAGTTGCTTTTGATCTAAATTGAGATGCTTTAGGGATTTAACTTCTTAGACAAAAAGGGCATAAATAAATAATCAGGATTTTAAGGTTGGAACTTGCAAGCAAGCTCTAAAATGTCTTAATGCACTTGAGGAGTCAGAGCAGGGAGACTGTTCCAGCCCAGCCCTGTGTGTCCCATGTTGTGCACCTGGCTAGCTCAGGACAGCAGGCCGGCAGCGTGGCAAACCCACATGCGGTTGGAAATCGCAACACTCTGTAAGGAGGATGAGCTGCCTTCAGATGTCTCCAGTTTCAATTCTTATGTCATAAGAGAATAAAGGGAAGAGCAGTGAGTGTCCCAGGGTCAGTCAATTTCCCTGAACAGGGCAACAGTGCCCCTGAGAGTGCGGCCCATTAAACGAGGGGGGCGTGCTCCAAGGAGGAGAGATGCTCCCAGGACACCTGCGTACGACGCTTAAGCTCCACACTGTGTCACCAGCACCCTGCTGCTTCACCAAACCCCAGGCAGAGCCAGGCCTGAGACCTCGGCTCCTGCAGGCAGGGCATGCCTTCTCCACCATCCCTCTCCGGTCCATCTGGCAACACAGGCGCAGGTGTCGGGGGATGTGGGGAAACGGTGATGTTCGGCCCTGGAAGGCTGGTCTTTGTGGGCTCCTCCATTGGGCCCCTGCCTTTGATCGGGTGGTGCAGTGGTTGGCACCAGCAAGAGGTGGGGAGGCAGCAAGGGGAGAGGCAGGTTATTTATTTTCCTGTCCATCTCCCTGCAGGTCACGGTTTGATGGGATCGTATTTCTCTACCTAAGGGCACTGGGTTTTGGTAAAATCACTCTCTTCCCTTGTCCCTTTGGACCAAAGGCTTTTGATGGCCTGCCTCTGAGAGTCGGAGGGTGCCTCACTTTCCCCTCTGGGCTCTGCTCCCTCACTACACTCTGCAGAGAGTCCTCCGTACACGCCTCCCAACTGCCCCTCCCAAGTGTGCGGTCTCATCAGGCTATCACGAATTGCTGTAGAAAAGTCCTAAATCCCAGATTTTATAATGGTCTTCTTGGCACTAGAAAACACAGAGCCTTCGGAAGGAATTAATCTCTTGTGGTTCAGGAACTTGGATTTGATGGAATGCACAGGTGCATAGCGATGGTTTTTATTGGTTTGATTTGTCATCGCCACGCGAGTCCCTGCAGCAGGAAGTGGAGCCATCCCAGGATGTGTGATGAGAGCAGCATCGTGAGCTGTGCAGAGGGGACTTGGAAGTGCTGTTTCAGAAGGACAAGAAGGAAAGGGGGTGAAGGCAGCTTGTGCCAAGGCCCTGGGGTGCAAGGCTACTGCTGAGCTGGGGGAGGAGGGACTGGATTGTAGCTTTGGGGACACCGTGTGGGTTGGTGGAGGCTTACTGGTGGGGAGGGGAGGGGTTTTGGAATCACTTTGGAGGGTGACGAAAAGCCACAGGAGGGTTTCTGGTGCATAGTGACCTGTCGGGTTAGCACCAGGCCAGGCCCTGGCCACAGGGTGGGAATGAGCTGCAGAGGCAGGGTCCGTCCTGCACCCCAGGAGCTGCTGCCCTGGGGTTAGGGTTGGGTGGGGTGAAGACGGTGTGCAGTGTGGCGATGCTGCAGGTATTGGGGACAACCTGGCAGGACACTGGGAGTAGGCGGAGTCTGCGTGGGGGAAGAAGAGAGGGAGGTGGACAGACCATGCCCTGATGTTTGGCCTGGGCCGCGTGGAGCTTCTGAGCCCCAGGTCCTCAGAGGAGGCTTGGGCTGTGACAATGTCACTTCAGTGTCGAGTCATCAGGATGTTGCGGTGCGGCTGGTGGCTGCAAGTCCAGGTCTGGACAGGAGTGTGGTCTCGGGAGGTGCCGTGCAGACCTCCACGCTGACGTTTCCACAGGCCGGTGCTGGGGGCTCTGAACGGTCTCGTGTTCTGGGTAGTAAGGATTTTTGAACATGACCTAATTAGGCAGAAATATGACTGGCCAGACCTGCTACTACACGGGTGGTGTGGAAAGTGACTGCTGCAGGCAGTCGGGGAAAGCAGCACCCCGAGCCCGGGTGTCAGGGCAGGGGACCGAGCTGGTGACTGGCCCAAGCTCCACTTCCTCCGTCCTTTCCCCTGATGCCGTGGTCGCCCCAAAGGGACGTGTCCGTGGGAGAGCGTCTGAGGTCTGCTGTTGGGTAAGTGTCAGTAACTCACGTCACCAGGTGACCCCCATCAAGTGACCCCCAAAGTAACAATGCCTGGAGATATGGGCATTCCAATCAGCAAAATTTTATTTCTGCTTTTTTTTAAAGAAAACTGTGTGTACACCTGGGGGAGTGGCAAGTTTTACCTTAATGTTACTGTGACTAAGACAGTTCTCGGTACTCAGAGAGGGTAACATGTCCTAAAACCATGGTCTTCCCTGTCTCCGCTCCCTCCCTGCCATCCACAGTCCGTGTGGAGATGTGACTTGGCACCTTCCCCTCCCAACCCCCCCAGGGCGTCCACGGCCTCCCTGAGCCTTGGTGGCACTGCTGCCAGGCTCTGAGTCTCTTTTGGCCTCCTCTCCCTCTGTCTTCTACGGCCAGCCCCAGGGACAGCCGTGGCTCAGCAGTGGCTGCAGCAGCGAGTCAGCTGGGAGCTGGGCGAGGTCTGTGCCCCGGCGGCCAGGCACGGGCTGAGGGTTCGGAGCCTGAGGAAGGAGGAAGTCCCGTGCCAGTGAGCAGGTGCGCCAACCCTGTGTCGGGGGAACGGAAACCCACTCTCGCCAGGGGACACCTAGAGAAACCATGGAGGGACACTCACGTGCTTTCTCGGCCTGCTGGCGGGTGAGCCTGGGGCACTGGGATGAGTGGGCAGAGCCGAGAGGGCCCAGGCGGCTGGGGCAGGGCTGACGAGGTGGCGCTGTTCAGGCCCGGCCCCCACAGGCCACACGGTACTCATCGTCCTTATACCGGAACTTTCTCCAGACTCTGCCCTCCCGTGTCTGCACAGTGTTTTCTCCTTTTTAAATCGCCGCTGCCTTGTGCCAGCTACCCCTCACAGGGCTGCAGGGCGCCCCGTAACAGCAGCTTCCATAGGTCCGCGGGCACCTGGACAGGCGCGTTGCAGAGCAGGTGCAAATAACATCTCCATAGTCGACTGTCCCCGTGGGCTCATGGTCCAGAGGCCACGGACGTCCATTCCTGGCTGTCCTCTAAGCAGAGGCTCCTCTGAGTCGTGCGTTTCTCTGCCTTTTCAGTCTCTGCTGAGTTGGGCAAGAAGTCACTGCTTTATAGACCACCTCGCAAACACACCTGGGCACTTCATGTGTGAAAGAACCTTCCGGCAATTCCTTTACAGTAGAGAATCTTTTGCAAAATGAATGCTACCTGCTGTTGGCATACCCCTTCTTCTATGGTTTGTTTTATGAATATGTTTAAAAATAGAGTTGACTAAAAGCAGACAGCAGTTCTATGTTTTTCTGATTTCCAAACCAATACTGAGGCCTATTATAATGAGCTCATGACAGAGCCGTGAGCTTGCAGAGCAGGCAGACTTCAGACGCCGCCTGCAGGCATCTCCTCAGCTCACCCAGCCACTCGCTCAGGTATTCAAAGGCCCCACTGAGGGCCAAGTTACTCATCGTACATCTTTAAGGATCAGTGTGCCTTATTTTTTTTCAATTTTATAAGACTCTATATTGTCTCCTAAAAGTATGATGTAGTATGTGTTTATATTATAAGATATTTTGTTTTGGGAATTTCAATACAGTCTGAATTTATGTATCTCAAATGTACGGGGAATTGTTAGATTAGACAGTGTCAATCCTCGCAGACAGTGGTTACAAAATAGCGAAATCAGCTATGAACACGCCACGCGTGATCGGCACCAACCCCAGGTGAGTTTATTTTTCCTACTGCTCACGGCGCTCACAGGACAGAGCCCTTTTGTTTGCTCATTACCTGGGCAAATTTGCTGCACGATAAAAAAAATTACGCCTGCATTTGAGCCCCATCCAGTTGCCCTTAGGATAAGAGGTTCAGTTTCATCTTCTGTTTCCCAAATGAAGCTTTAAATCTAATTAGATCTTGAAAGAAAGTAACTGCAGTATGGTTTCTGTAAGTAAAGGGCCTCTCATTTAAATAATGTTCCTATTTGTTTATGTCGTGTGATTTACAGTAAGTGATGACATTCCCCGTGGCCAGCACACCACTCAAGGGATCGTGTGCTCAGAGCACTTTGAGTAAGTTATAAACCATTCTAGACACAGAAAAATTTAATTGTTGTAGCATTTCACAGCGTGATAGCACACCTGAGTGCTGGTGCGTGCCTTTACACAGCGAAGGCCCAATAAATATTTGCAGAATAAATGAATTCATACTCATTCATCACCTGGATCATAATAGAGCAGCTATTTTATTAAAGTTTAGCTTTTTCATGTAAGTTTGAAGTATGGGGGGAGGGAGGCTTGAATCAAGAAATCCTAAATGCTTTTAACTATGTCAGTCTCTGAAAAAGGTAAGTCCAGCACAGGGCGAGGCCACAGAGACACCAGGGCACATGCGCTGGGAGGAGCAGGGCTGGGGGTGGGCAAAGCGGTTGAGTCGGGAGAGGCCACTCCAGGCTCGCCGTCTGCACTTTGCGTTGCCTGATCCATGGCTGTTTGCGAAGGGCCTTTCTAGGCCTACTGGAATCAGGTGCACTAAGAGGCTCAAGGTGCACCAAGTCCGGCTTTATGGTTCAGTTCAGCATCTCGAAAGAAAGTGTCTGCCCAAGTGTGGTTTTGTAAACGCATACACATTCAGAAACACAGCAGTGGATTTCCACAACACTCACGCTGTGGTGGAAACCCGGCGTCACTGCAGGCTCACAGGAAGCAGAACCATGATGGAGGCGGCTGGTTCCACCACCGTGGCCGAACCTCACTGTGCAGGGGACGCCTCTGCCAAGTGCTCCAGACCCCCAGCTGAGGTTGGGAAAATGGTGATCAGTGTTGAGCAACTGTTGGTACATTAAGGAAAACTAAGTATCCCTTAAAAAATTTTGGAATTAAGGCTTCCTATTCCTTAGGAATTTTGCTCTTGCTTCATTTCCTTTTAATTTTTCTTCCCCACGTGGTGAAACCAAAGATACTTGGCCAATGGACCCCGCTCTGAGGGGATTTGTAAATATTTGAGTTGAACTGAAGATCAAAAATAAAATTTAGCACTGTTCTCAGATTTTCTCTGTGCTCCCTGCCTTCAGGGGATAGTACAATAATTAGGACAAAGGGATATTTGAGATTATGCCTTAAATAAACTGGGGCAGAACTTCTTTAGGCTTCACCAGCTATTTTTATCTCTAAGGCAGAAAACACCCATTTCAGTGCTGAGCTTAACTAGGCTCTCGCATAATGGCAGAGAAATGAAGATGGGAGACGTTCCCCTCGGGGCTCAAGGCCTGTCGGAAGGAGAGGACGTAGGGCTGTCCCTGCTCCTGGAAACGCAAGCCCTGTCCCCCCTGGGCCTCGGGAAACAAGGGGGACCACGCTCTTACCTTTCGAGGGCTGCCAGCCTGGACTCAGGAGGGTCTCTCCTGGGTGGCTCCTTGTTTGTGCTCACGGGGTTAAGGAATGACCAGGACTGATGCTGACGCAGTGGCGGAGGAGCCGGCCGGGGATTGCAGAGCCTCAGCCTGTGCCCCAGATCTGCTGCCCGTGTGGTGACACAAAGGGAAGTTCTTTCTCTTTGGGGCCTCAGCCCCGGCCACCCTTCCGCCTGTGAGAACCGCGGTGGTGAAGTCTGAGTCACTGTGGGGTCTGCGGGAGGACCATGGCTCCATCTTCCACTGGGTCCCAGGGTCCGAGGGTCTTGGCTGCAAACCTCCCCAATATGCAGGGGATGATGACGTGGACAGGCAGGACTTCCTGGGATGG
Source organism: Lemur catta (assembly GCF_020740605.2). Classification (NCBI taxonomy): domain Eukaryota; kingdom Metazoa; phylum Chordata; class Mammalia; order Primates; family Lemuridae; genus Lemur; species Lemur catta. The sequence continues at coordinate 1,652,704 of NC_059138.1, forward strand.
ACAGGGAGACTCTTTTCCTGGAAGGCAGCAGCCAGCCTGAGCACTTGCCTATAGGCCATAAAGGGGTTTTGCTAATTCAGGAAAATACAACAAACATAATATGGTAAGGATGGAACTAAAGAATTGAATCTGAGTATTTTTTCTTTGTTTTGAACATGAAATTTTTGGGTAACAAAGTGGCAGTTATCTTTAAATTACTTACTAGCTTTGTAACCCTAAGTCACTTAGATGTCCTTTCTTAAGACTGTTCCCGCCCATGGAGAGGGGGTGAGAGCCACGCCTGCTCCCTCGGCTCTGTGAGGATGGAACACGTCAGCCGTGGTGTCTGAGCACCTGCTGTGGGGCCCAGTTCACCAAGAGCCGCTGAGATGTGGCCATGCCAGTGTGTGTCGTGGCGCTAAGGACACTGTCGTCTCTCCACAAACTTCTCCCCTAATGGTTTCTATACAGCGATGAGGAAAATGGCTGAGGTTTGAAGGTGATGACTATAAAAGCATCTTTGTGGCAAACACATGTCCTATTTCACTCTGATGTGGAAGTGAGGGTTACGCGCTGCTACTCCTCGGCCACGACTCTCTGCCCTGGGGTGAAATATCTGGTTGTTCATCCTTAACTGGGTTATTTTTTCTTTGAAATGATTTTTTCCACACCTTGAATGTTATCTTAAATCTGAGCTGAGCTGTGATAGGCCACTTCTGCAATTAATTGTAGAGCGTTAGAACTGAAAAGAACGCTGGTCATGTGTTGGTTCCAGACTGTGCGTGGCGCGTGTTTGGCTGTACCTGTGCAGCCTTGACGCAAGGGTCACCTTGCAGCTGCCCATCCCTCACCTCAGGTCCTCAGGCTGTGGAGTTCTGACTTGGCTGCAGCCTCCGTGTCCCCTGCCCGTGTCCTCTGAACGCCATGTCAGGTTTGGATCGTGCTCAGATGTCACTTCCTCGGGGAAGCCCTCCAGGTGCCCCACGTCATAATTACCCACTAAGGTCCATTGTCCACCAGCATGACTTCAAGGAATGCCAAACGTCATCTTCAAAATTCTCCCAAGATGTTCACACCCAGGGGTCTGGCTGGTGAACTGCATGCCAGAATTATTTCAGGTTATTTCCCTGGAGAATGCACGCCTTTCACAGTGTCAGTTTATCCTTCCGAGCTCCTGGGGAAGCATGTTTGGGTCCCAGGTGTGAGGGTGCTAGCAGAGCAGGCTCTGGGTGCTGCGTGGGCCCCGCAGGGACAGGGAACCACAGTCCGTGCTGTGGGCGCCCCTTCCCCGGGGCTCCAGCTGTTGCCCTGCACTGAAGGGACTGTTCCGGCACCGTCTGTCCTCCCGCTGACGGGCCCTTGCCACCTGTCTGCGTGGTGCCTTCCTTCACTAGGATGCCCCACAGGGCCACGTGGCCTGGCTCTGTGTTCTCATGACATGTTCCCACCTTAACCTGCTCCAGGATCGTGGGGCTCCAGGGAGTGAGGGTCTTGTGCATCTGGGATGGTGGACTTTGTCTGTAATTTGTTTTCTTTCAGGAGGATTTCTTTGTTTTCCTTGTTTTTTTAAAAAATTCTAAATTTGTATAAATTTGTGGGGTCCAAGTGCAATTTTTCTACATGCATAGATTGTGTATGGGGAAGTGAGGGCTTGAGAGCTGTCTGTTACCCGAATAGCAGACCTTGTGCCCATTAAGTAATTTCTTATCGTCCACCCCACCCCGTCCGAGTCTCCACTGTCCGTCATCCACACGGCATGTCCACGTGTGCATATGATTCAGCTCCCACTCACAGGTGAGAACGTGCAGCCTTTGTCTTTCTGTATCTGACTGTTTCACTTAGGATAATGGCCTCCAGTTCCATCCATGTTGCTGCAGAGGACATGATTTCATTCTTTTTCACGGCCTAGTAGTATTCCATCATGTGTACCTGTCCACATTTTCCCTATCCAGTCCTCTGTCAATGGACACTTAGGTTGTTTCCATATCTTTGCTATTGTGAATAGTGCTGTGATAAACATGGGTGCAGGTGACTTTTTGATATAATGAAATACTAAAATTTAATACATGTTTTTTCCTATTTATTTCCCAATTTAATTATTTTGGGGAACACTTTGATATCTCCTTTCCCAGGTGGTACTTTATACCACATGTACTTGCTTTGTTTCCTCTGTCATTTGGCGTTTACGCCCAGCCTCCTGCAGCTGCGAGTAGGGTGGGGAGTAATTGGAGAGGCAGTAGGAAGGCCCCCCCCAGATATGTCCCTAATCCCACAAGAGTCACCCTTGTTAACAGACAGGTACTCCTTGAAGGAATAACATGTCAGACCTCTCGCGTCCACTGTCAACAATTAACATGATGATTGATCAGTTAACTAATAATCACCTGCCGATTTGATGCCTTCTCAGAGACGGGGAGGAGAAAGGGACAGGTTTGGCATAAGGGACAATTTGGGATCGCCCCGAAGAGCCCAGGGACAATGTGGGGCACTGGCCATGGGGGGGCTCTGTAGGAGAGAGGCACCTGGACATGTGGACGGCACGTCAGGAGTGTCACCCCAGCTGTCTTGGCTGGCTCCCAGCTCTGCCGGCCTCACTCTGTGCCTTTAATTAGCAGCCTTCAGTGCTCACGTCCAGGGATGGTCTAGCCCAAGAACACCTGGGCTCGTGGCTCTGCCCCATGCGAATAGCTCCACGTTTCTCCGGGTGCAGTGGGTTGCCCCGTCTGCCGTCTTGGGAGCTGCTTGAGTGGGTCAAGGCACTTCCCTGTGCTCTGGTCGGTGGAGAGTGGGTGGCTGAGGGCTGCCTGGGTCCAGGGCTAGAAGCTGGGGTGCCCGGGGCAGGGTCATTCCTACCCCACCTGGCCTGCAGGGCTCCATGTGGTTCAAAGACAGCGTGGCAAAGAATTTAGAAATTATGAAGGGCCAAGCACTGCCAGTGGTGAATATTGTGTATCTATTGTGTTATAACAGCATAAAAATACAAAACCTGTCTTATTAGACTGCTCTTAAAAATGCCACTTCTTGAATTTTATGAAAAGAAATAACATGGCACACCCTTGCCATAGTACCTGAAGTCACCGAGAGAACCCATAACTGTGACGTCTATTTCCCATCTCTGCTGGTCACTGGAATCCCATGAAAACACATATTTCAGCACCTGGAATTCCAAGCAGTGGCTTTGCCAAAATGATGTAAATAGCATATTTCCCAGATATTCTGTTCATTTGTATTTTCTCCTGTTGAAAAACAGAGAAAATATATCCTGTTAAAAATTCCCTCTAGAGTATAAACCTCGCGAGGGCAGAGCTGTTTGTTCAGCCCTGTCCTTAGCGCACAGAGCAGTGCCCGGCGTAGAAGAGAATCCAGGAAACACCTGTCGAACACGTGCATGATGAACCTGGAACAGAGCTCACTCCGTGAGTGTTTGAGATAAAGTTGTCAAGGGCACGTGACTGTCATTATTGTGAAAACAGAAATGTCAAGGGTGAAAACAGGAAGTGGCGAAGGGTGGTAAAGGGTTATTTCTTTAAACCTACCTGGGTCGCCCAGAAAGCTGTTAACACCATTGCTACTAAATATCAATATTATTTCCTAATTTTTCATGAATACCAAATAAAAATTTAATGTCTTTGTAACTATCTGAGGAAGACTATCTAATAAGTATGAAAATTTTCAATTCATGCTTGTAAAATTCTGTTGAAATCCTTCAAGTAAATCTTTAGGGGACAGGTAATTGGCCATTTGCCTAATTTTTTGTATTGATTTAACTCGATGCCAATGGACACAGGTGTGCAGCTGTCTGTTAACTTCCAAGCACCAGCGTTTGGCAAAGACAAGAAATTGTTGCATGATAAGGTTCCTCTTCCCTCCTTTTCAAGTTTAGCCTAAAGTCTTTTCAGTGGTTGCATCTGAAACCTTTGTAGGCAGCCAGAACACTTTTCTGGGGTACATTTCAATCAGACTGTGCCGTGGAAACACTAGTGAGTGGCGAACTTGTCTGCGTGTGTGTGTGTGTGTGTGTGTGTATGTGTTTGTGCACATGCATATACACACATGCATACACATACACACAACAGCAACAGAATGGGCTTAAAATAAATCAACAAAAAGAAACATAATCTTTGTGTAAATGTGATTGTCTCTCTAATTGTTTTTTGTACCCTTTGAAAGATTACAAAACTGTTCTGGCTATGTGTTGAGGCAATTTAGTTCACAAAACTGAGGAGCCAGCCCTGGCTGGGGGTCAGGAGGCCAGTTCCTGCTCCACCATCACCTCAAGTGTGCGACTTTTGACCGATCGGGTCTTCTGTCTGGACCTCGGCTTCCTCCCCGGTAGACTGATGGTACCAGAAGAGGCACCAGCCCTGAAAACTTACATTTCTGAGTCATTATTTCTCAGAGGCTTCCCAAGGTATTAATTGCCATTTGGTGGGAAAGGGTTTTGAGATTTCACAGTTTGGGAAATGTTTGGTTAAATACAGCTAAATTGCAGGACCTCTCAGAAAGTTTAATACGCTAATACACATTTTGACTCCAAAAGGAAGACTGGTTCTTGTTTCCCAACTTATTTTTCATGGGATCTCTCATTTCCCATAATACCTGTTAATATCTCAGTAGACAGCAGCATTGCTCCAATCAATGATACTCTTGTGCATCTTCCAATAAATATCCTACATCTTTGCTCGAGCAGGAGGAGAGTATGCTCGCCACTAATCACAAAGGGGACACCTGTCGCATTCCCCCACCCTAACCCTGGTGCCTTTTGCATAGTCTGAAATTTGTAGGAAACCAGGAGCCCTTCAGTGCACGCTGAGAATCCAGAAGTAGGTGTCTGAGGGAGGCTTTCTTATAAGAGATTAATTCTGAAGATCCAGCTATTAATGGAAAAGCCAAATCACTGCGGTAAAGTTTAGATACTTTCTAATTATAATTGAGCTGGGAAATTAAAAGCTTTGTGCCACGTGAGGAGACATAATGTACGCGCTCTTCCAGCCTAAGCGCTAGATTTGGGAATACACCCAGTCGAGTCAGTGAGGAATCAAAACACACCCCACGTAATTCCAGGGGCCTGACGGGCCCCAGGAGAGCTTGGAAACGCCGGCACTTTTGTCAGGTCCCTGTTCCCAGGCGTTGGGTGACTAATACCACAGACAAGACGGGGCGTTTGAAGCTCTTGTATTTCCTAATGAGTGTTCCACTAAACACAAGTGCAGATTCAAAGTGTTCTTACCTCGCCTGACCTGTGTGTTTATATAATCTTAGTCGCATGGCCTCGTTTGGCAGCTGATTTCTAGGATCGGATGCGGGAGGAGCAGGCGGTGCAGGGACGAGAGCTCGGGAGCCTGGAGAGGCCCTTGCTGGGAGCAAGGCTGATGTCTTACAGGGTGAAGAGGCTCTTCTGCTTCTGCTTTTCCTGGCGTTAGTGGAGAGTGATGGTGGCGTGGTTTGCCAGAGGCAGTGTCGCTCTCCATGAAGATTAAACTGCAGCTCAGAGGTGACCTCTGAGCTCTGCAACGCATACCACCGTAGGCAAATTCCTTCCTCCACACAGATTGCGCCGCCGCCGTGCGTTTCTGTCTCTGACACTCACGGTGTCCATAATCCAGGGTCACTTATTCACGTCGCGTTGTCTCCCCTCCTCACCGGACTGCATCTCCTGAGGTCGGGGACCATACCTGTTTCACGCATCCATGTGCACCTGGCTGCTGGCTCGGGCCCTGGCCCAGGGCAGGCACTTAACTTGAAACCAACATTGATATTAAAGGTTTTCATGAAGATCTAAAATTTAAACTTCTTGTACTGCCTCCAAATTTATGCTCATAAACCATCTTCGAGCATCATGTGGGGGCCTGGATTGGGTGATCTTTAGGGTCCCTACCTAGGAGATTCTAGAACAAACGTGTGTTTGACCAGGGTCTCATGTGGCTGAACCTACCCCCTGGCGTGGTCTAGGTGACGAGGGGAGGCGGCGTCTTGGCATTAAGAAGTTTATGATCTAGTTGGAGGGGGTGGGCCCAGATCAACTCATACAAATGATTGACAACCATTACAGACAATGTAGAGCCAGAGCTAATTAGACTGTCAGGACTGTGGGACTGGCCCGGAGCCTTGGCTACAGGTCTGGAGAAAGGGATGGCTGGGCTTATCTCAAATGAGCCCTTTTGCGTGTTTATTGTCCAGACCAACCTCACCTGTCGGTTTTCTGTTTTAGGGCAGTTTAGTGTCAAGGGACACAGTGAAGGGCAGGTAGATTGGGCATTAGATGAACTTGTTGGGGAGAGTGACAGCCTACAGAAAGGCCCCCCCAGCCAGGCTCCGTGGATGGATGGACACTGCACCTGCTGGCTGCACGTGGTCCCACGCATCTATTCTGGCTCTGCTTTCAAAGGAAAATAATCAAAAATCTCAGAAGCAGTTCTTGAACTTTGACTCTGTTTTTGGTCCTTCCCCTGAAGCCATTATGGCTTTAGTGGGAACTACCAGCTGCTCAAGGGACATGGGTGCTGGGGATGTTTTATGTGCATCAGGCTGGGCCACGACGATTGATGGGTCCTGCTGGCATGCTAGTCCTGGGCCCAGGCTGGGCTGAGTGACGAGAATCAGTTTGTGGGGCCCTCGCAGGCATAGCCACCATTCATCAGGGGAAGGGGCTTTGAACTAAAGGGATGAACCCAGGGACAAAGGAGGCCATTTGGACAGAAGCTTTGCCCCGAGCCCAGGACTGAGACAGGGCCCCTTCTCCCCACTCACGTCGCAGCCTGTGCACCTAGTGTCTATGGCCAGCAGGCGGCTGCTGTACAAATTCTGTTAAAACATCCATCTGAAATTATAGCTACATCCCAGGAAAAACACCCATTCTCCTGCAGTTTTGGTAAAATCGCTGCATGTTCCCACAGCAGCAGTGCCTGCATCCCTGATTATTAAGGCGGTGATAATTACGAATAGTGTGACTAGCACTTTGCATGTTTGAGAGGGATGCAGCCAGCACAGAGTATCAGAAGTGTGCGTCCTTCTGTAGCAAGCTTGTTTGCACACCAACATAAACCACTCCAGCGTAGGGCGTCATTGTCCCTGGAGGAAGCCTGCAAGTCTAGAGGAGTGAGGCAGGGGCTTTTGCTGAGGGTAATTTGGTTTCCTAGAGGAGAAGGAGGTTTATTAGTCTGAGACGGTGGCCATGGGCAGGAGTGGGTCAGGCCTTTGGCCTGGATGGGATTCTTCTGCGTGGGGAGTTGGTACCACTCGGCTGAGCACATGGATCTCAGAAAGTGGGACATGAAGCTGCAAGGTGGTTAAAACCAGATTGGGAAAGGATTTGAGTGACAGATGAGGGTGTTTTGTCTTTATTAGGAAGTGGTGGGGGTTTCCTAGGGAAGTCGTAGGAAAGGGAAAGTGGAAAGTCTGCCGCGTGGGTCTCGTCCCTGTCCCGGCACCGGTGTTTCCACCGGATTCCACTGAAAGGCACCACGGCCTGGCAGGAAGGGCTCGAGCCCGCGGCTGGACCTAGACTCCCCAGCCACTCCCGGCTCTGGGGGGCTGGATGGGCTATTGCTCTCCTCTGTGGGATCAGCTTCCTCATCCAGATAGAACTTCTTTCTTTATGGGATACTGTGATTTCTACTGTATGTAGGATTTAAGCGGCTAGGATTCAGTGAAAGTAGCTTCTGTTTATTACTGTTATTACTGTTTTTTGTTTTTTTTTTTTTGAGACAGAGTGTCACTTTGTTGCCCTGGCTAGAGTATTATTATTGTTATTAGTGGAGTTTCCACAGTCAGTGGTGGTACAAATGATGTCCCTTTGTCAATTCTGAGTGTCCTGCTAGGTGGGCGTTGGCACTGCTTTTAACTGCTTAGCTGTAGTGTTGTCGAAAAGTAAAGCTTTAGGGTAAAGACCTCAGATGGAGGAAACCCCCTGCACCAGGGTCCAGGGTGGGAATTTCTTGTCAACGCCCAAGTCCTGTGCCCTAGGTGGCTTCCCTGGGGTGTTGGTGTGAGGTAACTGCTTAGTCAAGAGCCACAGGAAAGGCAGGAAGACACATGGCTCCCTTTGTAGCTTTCAGGTCCCTCTGCCCCATCTTGCTGTCCGTATCCCGCTCACCCAGTTCTGCCCCATTTGTGACGTCGCACTAGAGTCCTGGCCGCCACGGGCCTCCCTCTCCTGCCTTCCTGGTATGCGTCTTGTCTGCGCTGTGTGCACACAGATTGCATTTTGCTTAACTCATCCTGTCCCTCTGAACTTGAGCACCTTAATAACCGTAGTAGTTCCAGGCCAGTTTTTTCCCCACGAGTCCCCCTACCCCAGGACAGGGACATATCTTGCTCTTCTTTCCTGCCCCAGAGGCCCTGGCACCCCACCGTACCAACAACAAGCCCTCGGGAAATTTTAACATTCAAAATGTTTTTGGTAAATACTCACAAAAGCATTAAAGATGCTAACTCTTTGGAAGTTGTGAGTTATAATTTTTATTAGGAAAATGAGCTGAAGTAGTAATATCCTGGGCCACAGAAAGGTGTTTTTGGCCCCGATGGGCTTGCTGTGTCCTGGTCTTGCTCAACCCCTGAGTTGCAGCCAACAGGCAGCCCAGGGAGGGGATGGTGGCTCTGCTGGGCTGGGCTCTCCTGTGAGACGTAGCGGTCAGGGCAGTACCGAGTGTGTCCAGCGTTCTCGGCTGAACTCGCAGTTATTAGGAAATTAGGGATAGCTCCCAAGTTCATGGGCATTGGTGGACCCTGTGTATAGCAGGCAAATGTTTTTATTGATGGTAGTCTGAGGAGGAGAAGACTGATTTCATTCATCCATCATGGATGCATTATTTTATTCATTATCAGTTTCACAAATATTCATTGAGCAAGTGCTATATCTAAGGCACCATTCCACGTGCTGGGAAAATGGCAGTGAACAAAGCACAGAAATTATTCTACTCACTTGTTTAGTATGATAAGAAAGACAATCAACAAAATACATAAGCATGTGTTATGGTAGATAGTGTTAAGAGTTGGGGGATTCTGGGGAGGGGGATGCGATTTTAAAGGGCAGCATAACATTTGAGTCAGGAAAGAGCTGAGAAAGAGTGATGCCCAGACCTCTGACACTAGACCAGTCGGAGAGCAGAGTGTGCGAGGGCCCTGGCATGTCCTGGGGCAGAGCAGGCCAGGACAGTCCAAAGGGGCACGGCAGGAGCTCGCGGACGGCCTTGGAGAATAGCACTGAGGAGGAGGTTGTTGCAGAAGTTCAGGGACATGAGCTCATATTTTGTTTGGATTTTTGTTTGTTTCTGAGATGAGTGATGTCCAGGAATATTTGTCTGATGGTGGGAGATGCACAGTAGAAAAGGGAGATTCTGTGCCATGGAGGAGAATGGGTGTGATTGTGGAGCTGAGATGGGAAGGAAAGGGCTGGTCTCAGACATTCGCTTGCTGAGAGGAGGGGGCGGAGGGCACAGGCGCAGACTTAGGCAGATTGGAACCAAAGGTAGATAAGACAATTTTATTGGTCATTTATTTTTCTGTGATGTCAGAGATGCAGGTGTCACCTGGAAGTTTGGGCTGAAAGAGGTATTGAGGATCTACACAGAGGGGAGAAGGTATGACGTGGCTACCAGTGAAAACACGCCAGTGGGTGTCAGACGAAGCAGAGTGGGCTACCTGGCAGTCATGGTGTCCCCTGAGGCTGGTGGTCATGCATGTGACATGAATCTCGTCTGCAGCACTGAGTGACTGATCTTCTCCAGCGGCTTTCAGCTGCTTTGGTGAAGGGATAAACAGGCAGATGGTTAGGTTTAACCAGAGCTACGAATTTTTCAGGTAGGCAAAAATTTGCATTAGTTGATTCAAAGAGAAGGGCAGAGGGGATAAGGGTATTAGTTGACAGTCGTGATGCTGAATCTGGGAAGCAGAGCTGTAAGGAGAGACTGCGGCCCGGCGGTGGTTGGGGGGCTGTCGGGTACGTGAACTGGGGTGGGCGCACGGCTCATAGAGGGATATCTGAAATTGAGATTTGGGAGGTGGTATAATTTTCGGTGATGGCAAGGTCTAGGGTATAACTCTTTGAATGGTGTCTGAAGTTGGTGGAGGATGTGTTTATTATATCTAAGAGGGTCAAGCAGAAAAAAATTCAGAGTATTAGATGCATCATTTAAAGCAACAATTTTCTACAGGGGGGATGCTGCCCCAGCAGACATCTAGTAATGTTGGGGACATTTTTGGTTGTCACAACTGGGAGTGGAACCCAGGGATGTCGCTGCATATCCTACATGCACACAACACGTGCTGCTGTTGAGACGCTCTGATCTCAGGTGATCGTGAAGTTATCAGGAATGAAACAGGAGCAGCAGGAGAAAGGAAGACAGTAACTAGGTGTTGGAGTTTCCCGTGAAGGAAGGAGAGTGACTGATGGATGGGAAAGAGTAGCACGGTTTGTTCTTTGTGCTTGAAGGAATTTTTTCTTTTTTTTAGTTTTTCTTTTCCTTTTTTTTCTAAACTTTCAGAATATTATGGACAGATCCTCCAATCAGAAAATAAGTAAAGAAACAATGGACTTAAACAGAGCTCTAGAACAAATGGGTCTAACAGACACCTATAGAACCTTCTACCCAAATAAAGTTGAATATACATTCTTCTCATCAGCTCATGGAACTTTCTCTAAAATCAGTCACATCCGAGGCCACAAATCAGATCTCAACAAATTAAAAAAATAGAAATTATATCATGTATCTTCTCAGACCACAGTGGTATAAAATTAGAGATCAATTCCAGCAGAAGCACCACGTCACAAAGCCATGGAAATTAAACAATCTATTGCTGAATGACTGTCGGGTCAAGGAGGAGATCCAGATGGAAATCAAAAGATTCTTCGAACTCAGTGATAACAGGGACACAAGTTATCAAAATCTGTGGGATACAGCAAAAGCATTCCTGAGAGGAAAACTAATAGCATTAAATGTTCACATCAAAAAGACAGAAAGTTCACAAATCAACAAACTAACAAACCATCTCAAGGAACTGGAAGAGGAAGAGCAAATCAATCATAAACCTAGCAGAAGAAAAGAAATAACTAAGATCAGAGCAGAACTAAATGAAATTCAGAATAAAAGAACTATACGAAAGATTAATAAAACCAAAAGTTTGTTTTTCAAAAAGATAAAACAAAATTGACAGCCCTCTTGCTAGACTGACAAAAACTAGAAAGGAAAGGACTCTAACAAGCTCAATTAGAAATGAGAAAGGAGAGGTTACTGCAGACATCATGGAAATATAAAACATTATTTTTGAATACTATAAAAATCTATATGCCCCAAAACATGGAGGAAATGGACAAATTCTTAGAAACACACAACCTCCCTAGGCTCGATCAGGAAGAAATAGAATTCCTGAACAGACCAATATCAAGCACAGAAATTGAAGCAGCAATAAAAAACCTTCCAACAGGCCAGGCGCAGTGGCTCACGCCTGTAATCCTAGCCCTCTGGGAGGCCAAGGCGGGTGGATTGCTCGAGGTCATGAGTTTGAGACCAGCCTGAGTGAGACCCCGTCTCTACTAAAAATAGAAATAAAAATTATCTGGACAACTAAAAATATATATAGAAAAAATCAGCCGGGCATGGTGGCGCATGCCTGTAGTCCCAGCTACTCGGGAGGCTGAGGCAGCAGGATCGCTTGAGCCCAGGAGTTTGAGGTTGCTGTGAGCTAGGCTGATGCCACGGCACTCACTCTAGCCTGGGCAACAAAGTGAGACTCTGTCTCAAAAAAAAAAAAACAAAAAAAAAAACCTTCCAACACAAAAAAAAGTCCTGGAATTTTTTTTCTTTTTAAGAAAGGGGTAAGAAAGGAGGGACGGCGTTTGAAGTGGCAGTGAGAGCATGTGGAGTTGTACGGGGGTGAGATGCCAGAGCTGCCCTTGAGCAGCCTGGGGAGCCCTGAGCTCAGCGCAGCCTGATGCAGCTCGGACCCCGAGGTAAGGGAAATGTCTAGAGCAGGGGTGGGAACCTTTTCATGTTGGAAGCCACATTAATTTAGCTGCAATCAAATAAGGCCACATTCAAGAAACTTCAATTAGATGTACTTAAAAATGTACATTATTTTGTAAAAATCTAACTACTATTAGTTAATAATTTCAAAAAATGAAAACTATTGGTTAATTTTAAAGTTAGCTAACCTTTTAATGACTTTGTTGTGTCTGCTTTTTGTTGGAAAACATTTGAATATTTGGTTGCAGACTGTAGGTACGCACTTTCAGTTGATCCTCTAGATGGGTGTCAGTCATTTGTGACTGTAAAGGCATCTTGATTTGGGTTGGGTAGGAGAATGTAGATTCACAACAATAAGTGGTTGAAAGCAAGAAAGCATTTTTTGGGCATTTGCTGAAGGCGTGGGTATTCTACTGCATTTTTCCATATTTCACTTGGATCTTTCTTAGCATCAAACAATGACTTGTAGCAAACAAAATATTGTTATGACCTGAATGAAGTATAAACCTGTGCTGAGTCAGTAGTATCAATTGATTCATCCAAAGCAACTGAATAATATATATTTTCCTTTTGAAGTATTGCATGAAGTTCTGTTAAGTTGAAGGCTAATCATGCTGCCAATCAGTTATGGTTCTCTTTGAAAGAGGCAGTTGTTTGTAGATTGAAACATTATTGGGGTGTAAACATCCTACAACTTTGACAATACATTCTTTCAAAAATTCTGCATCACCAAATGGCTTTCTTTTTTCTAGAGTATATAAGCTACTTTATAAGTCGCTTCAGTGGCATTATTTCCAGGTTTTATTGCCGCTTAAAGGAATGATCTTTGCTTTTGCTTTTCATCTTTTAATTTCTGCAATACAAGCTTTTGTACCTCTCCCTTTATTTAAAATATTTGTGGTGCTTATTAGTGTTATAATGCTGATGAGCATTAAACTTCTTTAATGTTGATATTGCCGTATCACAAAGCAAGGAAATCATCTTATCTTTAGCAGAAACAAGATAATGTTGCAATTCCCAATCCTCATTAAAAAATCTGTTTTCTTCCTCTGGCATTCATGTGGTCTTCTTTGACACGATGGGCTGTTAAGCAGACAGAATTAAAAAATACTGTCAACATGTGCAACTATTCACAAATTCAAGTTCTAACAGAAACATAGCGCACCATTGTCAAAGCCTGGTAACAGACTGGCATACCTGATCCCCATAAACTCTCGCCAACCAGCCTCATGTGGTAGTGGCGCCAGGCAGGGAAGTTAGAACTAAATCATGAGTGTAGCCTCTGTCAATTTAGTCCTGTGGCTTCCTAATGTTCTAACTGTACCAGTCAATCTGGGAGGGTTATTTTGTTGAAACTTATTTTATTCTTTGGTATTTTAATTACATTCATTTAAAAAATAAAATAGATATATGAAGATGAACAAAAACATATTAATAAAAATAAAAGGATTTGTTCTGTAAAATTTGGGTTTAGTCAAAAGGCTGCAATTGAGGGCTTAGAAAGCCACATGTGGCCTTAGGGCCGTGGGTCCCCCACCCCTGGCTAGAGTGGAGACCCTGCTGATGGCTGACGGTGAGGGGCAGGTGGGAAGAGGAAAGGCTGTGGCGAACTTGCAGGGGTGGAGTATGGAATCAGATGTGGGGAAAATCCCGAAAGAGAGAGTGCCAAAATCTGCATATCACATCTGCCCAAACTGGTGGCTGGCTGCCAAGCCAAGCTTGTGTGTGGGAGATCCCAGAGTAGCTGGTAAAAGCAGCATCTGGAAGCCACTGTAATTAAACAGAGGTTTTAGCTGTTGTCCACTACAGCGCATGGAGTGTGAGTCCAGCCAAATGAGCTGCTTACTAAAATAAAAATCATTCTCCAGAGGATCCTAAAGGATCCAGATATTCTACAACAATTTGTTCACTATGACTTGCATTTAATAATAACAAAAAACCCAGGCATGTGAACAAACTAGAAAACATGACTCATATGCAAGAAAAAAGAAGCAAAAAGTAACAACCACCCCTGAGTGAACTAAAGTTATAATGAGCAGAGACTTGAAAGCAGCTAATACACTTTGTTAAAGAACGTATAAAAAGAATGTAAAGGAAAATGAATGCATGATAAATGAATAGATGCAGAACCCCGCACAGAACTCTGATGAAAATTTTGGAACTTAAATGTTGATAATAGGAATAAAAATTCACAAAATGGACTTAATGAAAGAATGAAGATGGCAGAAGAATCAGTGAACTTGGAAATAGATCAGTAGAAATTCCTGTGTCCAGGGCACACAAAAGCACTGATGAACACGAACAGGCCTCAGAGGCCTGAGGAGCAGTATCGAGGAGTCTAGTGTAAGTATAATTAGAGTTTCCCCAAAGGATAAGAAAGATATTGGGGCAGAAAATATTTTTAAAGAAATAATAGCTGAAAACATCCTAAATTTGATTAAAGACATCAAGTTACAAATCCAAGAATCTCAAAGAACACCAAGCAAGATAAATACAAAGGAAACTACACCTAGGCCTATCACAGTTAAATTGCTGAAATCCTAATATAAGTATGAAATGTTAAAAAGCAGTCAGAGAAGAATGGCACGTTACATACGAAAAACAATTATACCAAGGACAGTGGACTTCTTACCAGAAACAACAGAAGTCAGAATACAATGGTATGACATTTTCAAAGTGATAGGATTAAAAAAAGTCTGTCAATCTAGAATTCTATATCCATGTAACTAGTCTTCAAAACCAAAGGTAAAGCCACAGCCAATGCTGTACGTTTCAGCAGTCGCTGGTGAAAGCTATTAGGCACTAAAATGTGGCTAGTCTGTGTGGAGATGTAATGTAAGATACACACCAAATTCCAGAGACTTAGCATGAATAAAATAAGGTAAACTATATCAGAAATAATTTTATTATATTTCTTACATGTTGAAATGATAATATTTTGGATATATTAGGTTAAAAATGTATTAATAACATAAAAATGAAGGTGAAAGACATTTCAGATAAACAAGCACTAAGTTTAAATTCAGCAAACCCACACTACAAGAAATGCTTACAGTAGTTCTTTTGGCCAAAGTGAAACAATAGGTTATAATTGGATCTAGAAATGTAGTGAGGATCACGGGAAATGGTAAACGTGGGTAAACACAAAAGACTATATCAATATTTTTTTCTTTTCAAAATTTTAAAGAAAATGAAAAAATGGTTTAACACACAAGTTACAAAACTGTATTCTAGGATTTATCGCATATGTTGATACAATATATATGAAAACAGTAGCACATGGGGAGATGAAACTGTTGCAAGATTCATATATTTTACATAAAGTGACATAATATTAAATATATATAAGCTTTTAATAAATTATAGATGTATATTGTAATCACTATAGTAACCACTAGTTTTAAAAAAAATGGTTAGAAAGCTAATATAGGAATTAAAATGGAATGCCAAAAAGTCTTTGATTAACCTGAAAGAAGGCAAGAAAGGAGAAACAGAGAAAGATAAAACGGGTGAGACAAATAGAAAACAAATGGTAAAATGGTAGAACCTAAATTCAACCATGTTAATAATTAGAAGAAATATAAATGGACTAATACACCATTTAAAGACTAATACACAATTAAAAGGCAGAGATTGCCAGACTGAATAAAAAAGCAAGATCAAGTATGCTCTCTGAAGAAATGCACTTTAAATTTGAAGACACAAATTGGCTCAATATATAAAAAATATACACATGTATGTATATTCTAAATGCATTAACCAAAAAATGAGAGAAATAGGAGAAAGAGAGATAGGTGCATTATATTATATTATTTTACCAATCAATAATTGGTAAAATAACTAGACAAAAAGGGTATAGAATCTAATTTATAAATTATGATTATAAATCTATATATTTAAATTATATATCTACATTATAGAATCTAAATGACTAAATTGATATTTATGGGAACTCTACCCAACACTGCAGAATTTTCATCATTTTCAAGTGTACATGTAATGCTTATCTTAATGATCCACACACTGGGTCAGAAAGCAACTGTATACATTTCAAAAGATTGAAATATTACAGAGTGTTTTCTGGCCATAATGGAATTATATTTGAAATCAATAAGAGTAAGAGCTCTAGAAAAGCCCCAAATATTTTTATATTACATGAATTTTAATAAATCCCATACATCAAAGAAGAAATCACAGTGGAAAAAATAAATAATTCAAACTGAATGAAAATGAAAATACTACATATAAAATTTTATGGAATATAGTTTAAGCAGCACTTAGAGGAAAATTTATAACTTCAAAATGCTTTTTTTTTTTTTAAGAAAGGAAGTGATTTAAGTCAATGATCTAATTTTTCACTTTAAGAAACTAAAAACAATGAACAATTAAATGTAAAGGAACCAGGAGAAAGATGGAGACAAGAGCAGAAATAAATGAAACAGGAACAGACAAGAACAATTGAGGGTATAACAAGCCCAGCTTGGTCTTTTGAAAATACTAATACAGTTCAGAATCCCGCGGCAAAAATAATTCAGAAAAAAGAGAGAAAACAAGTAATATTATCAGTAGTGAAAGAAAGGTCATCACAGACCCTACAACCTCGAAAGAATAATAAATATAAATGTAAACAACTCATGCCAATAAGTTTGTTAAATTTACTGACAATTTTTCAATAAGGACAAATTGAACAAACTCCTAAAAAAATCTAACTTATTAAAAATGACACAAAATGAAAAAAATATGAATAGTTTTATATCTATTGAAGACCTTACACTTTCTACCAAAATAATTTCCCACGGTGATAATCTGAGGCTCGGATGGTTTCACTGGCGAATTCTTTAATCATCCAAGAAAGAAAAATGACCAATCCTACAATAATCTTTTGGAAAAAAATAAAAATAATATTCCCCAACTCATTTTATGAAAGAAGCATAATTGTGACACCAAAGCCTGACAAAGTAGTCACAGGAAAAGAAAATTATAAATAAATATCTTTTATGAAAATTGCTGAAGATCATGACAAAACATTAGCACACTGAATCCAACAATACACAAAAAGGATAATATGTCATGACCACATGGACTTTGGTATAAAGACCACTTGGCTATAAATGTAAGTTGGTTTAATGTTTGAAAATCAGTATAATTCACCATAGCAATTGAGTGAGGAAGAAAGTGATACATTCATCTCAATAGATGAAGAAAAGCATTTGACAAAAATTTAAGACCAGTTTCAGATAGAAACTTTCAGGAAACTAGAACTAGGAGGAACTTCCTCAGTGTGATGAAAGGCATTTACAAAAGCCTTCATGTAACACGACACTTAACGTTGAAAGGTTGAACGCTTCCCCTGAGGTTGGGAACAAAGCCAGATACTCGCCATCGTCACTTCATGGACATTGTACTGGAGACACTACCTGGTGTAGAAAGACAAGAGAAAAAACTAAAAAGCATAGAGATTGTAAATGAAGAACTAAAACTGCCCTATTCACAGACAACATGATTATTTACACAGAAAATCCTGAACTATTAACAACAACAAAAAAGCAAAAACAACAGCTTATTAGGACAAATATGTGCATTTAACAAGGTCTCAGGATAAAGGTCAATATTCAGAAGTACAACTGGATTTTTATTTGTTAGCAAAAAAAAATGGAAAAGTAAAGTAAATATAAATAAATATGTGTAATAGTGCCAACAGCATAAACTACTTGGAAACAAAGTTAAGAAAACACAAGGAACATGTCTACACTGAAATCTATAAAACATTGTTGAGACGAAATAAGGAATACTTAAATAAATGAAGAGCTATACCATGTTCATAAATGGTTGGAAGGCTCAATATTGTCAAAATGTCAGTAATCTCTAATTTGATCCACATTTTCAACACAATCCCAATCATAATTCCATAAAAAGTTGATTTTAACATTGATATGGAAGCACAAAGAATATAGACTAGCTAAAAAATTGTGGGTTTATGATATCTGACTTTGTGAGTTGTTAGCAAGTGAAGTAACCAAACAGTGTGTGTGTGGAAGAGTAGAGAACGAACAGGCAGACAGAGCCATGGGACAGAACAGAGACTCGAGAGGGCACACTAGCACGGTCAATGAGTTTATTTATTCATTTATTTTTAAGAGATGTGATCTTGGTATGTTGCCCAGGGGGACTCGGACTCCTGGGCTCAAGCGATCCTCCCTCCTCAGCCTCCCGAGTACCTGGGAACCTGGGACTACAAGTGTGCACCACTGTGTCTGGCTTCAGCTGACTTTTCACTAAGGCTTCTGAGAAAACCAATGAGAAAAGTAAACCTTTTCAACAGATGTTACTGAAATAACTTGATATCCATATATTTAAAAAAGAAAATTGGCTTCTCACTATAAACAAAAATGAATTTTGAGATGGATCATAGACGTAAGAGTAAAGACTGAAACTACACAGCTTTGGAAAACATGCTGGAGAATGCCTTACCTCCATGATGTGGAAGTAGACAAAGATTTCTTACACAGGACACAAAATATTTACAAGAGAAATAATTGATTAGACTTAATCAAACTAGAAAAAAAGCCTTTTCTGTTTTTCAAAAAACTAGGTGGGGAGAAATTCCCTCAGCACACACAGGGACAAAGGGCTAGTGTTAGGACTAATTCCTGTGCTCACTAATGAGAAGAAAACTTGTTTTAAGAAACGGGCAAAAGACTTGAACAGTCAGTCCACAAAGACAGATACGCAAGTGGACAAATGGTCACACAAAGAAGAGCGTGGAGTTAAGGCCAGGATGGTTGTACCACTGCATGCTCATTAGAATGACTCAAATTTTAAAAAAGGAGCAACTGGAATTCTAGTGCCTTTTGGGGGGATAGGTAAGTGATATAGTTACCTTGGAAAATGTTTGGCGGTTTTGTATAAAATTAAACACACACTGACCCTTTGGTGCAGTAATTGCACACTTACATGTTTATTAAAAAAAAAACCCAAACAAATGAAAAAAGAAAAGTACACCTAACATATTAGCATCCTAATGTTCATAGCACCTTTAGTCATGATGGTCCAATAGCCCCAGACGGGTGAAAGGATACATAAGTGGTGGTGTATTTATTTGCACAATGGAACACCACTGGACAATGGAGAGGAACCAGGTACCTGCAGAACCGACAATGTGGATGGCTCTCATAGACATCAAGCAGAGGAAGAAGCCGGATCCCCCAAAACACATCCTATGTGACTCCAGGTGTGTGACACTCATGTCCAGACTACACTTGTCAACAATGAAACACACACCAACATCGACTGTCCCTGGGAGTTGGGGCACCGAGTGGGGAAGGACAGGACAATGCTCTGATGAGGTAGGAATATTCCAGATCATGAGAGGGTGCAGGTTGCACAAGTGTAACTATTTGTCAGAATTACTCAGTCACAGTGTATGCAGTTCAGTGTATTCAATTTATCCTCCAGAAGGAACTGTAAAGACAATGACAGTCCTGATTGCATGTGGAGAGCGGGGGAGGCCCGTGACGCAGCCACCGCGGAAGGCTGATGTCGTTGTGGCTGGCGACGGGGCGAGGGTCCAGTGTGCCGTCCACGAGCGTGTCTGCAGTGGCCGGCAGGAGGCTGTGGAGTTTCCGCCCTCCCTGGCTACTTGCTCGGTCCTGGTCACCACCAGATCTTGGTGATGTTAGGGCAGGTGCTCATAGCTGTCCTGGGAGGTGACCAGGACACAGGGTCACGGGGCGTGGACCTGCCCTGGACGAGTTGCTGAGAGAGAGACCCTGACTCGCAGGCCAGGGAGACGCTGAACACCCGGGGGGGACCTGGCACGTCTGTGTCTTCCTGCCCACTGCTGGTCCCGTTCCCAGAGAGCATCTGCAGCGAGGATGTGGGCTGCGGGGAAGGTGGGGTTCCACGTTCGTCCTGTGCGAGGAGTGGGGGGAGGCCTGTGCCTGCAGGCTTCCTGGAACCGATGGGAATTTGGGAATTTGCTCCTCATTGCCCCCACTCCCAATCTATGCAAAAGGAAAAGAAACTAGCTCCAGGATGGCAGAACATTGAGCGGCCCCACGCGGTGTCCATGCCCAGATGTCCACCCTGTGACCCGGGGTGTGGCTTCGGGAGTGGGGGGAATGTGATGGGCCAGAGCAGAGTGGGGTGCAGTGTGGGGCCAGTCCCACGGCTCTACGCTGCTCCTCCCGTGTCGTCTGACATGGGTACCAGGGGTGCTGACTGTGAGGCGAAGGTATGGGGGAAGAATCCGGAGTTGGACATTTGGAGAGTTATGACTGCTCCCCTGTTTGTTAGGTAATTTGTGGTTCCTTTTTCCTGTATTCACTGACACCATCGTAACCCCGACTGCTAACATTAGGTGGTTGATTTGGTTGAATCTCTCTGTTTATTGGGGTAATTGTTGAATATTTGTTTACAACTACAGATCTTGCGAAGCCCCATGGCAACCATTTTCCAAACCACTTTTTATCACCTAGGAAGTTAAGGTGATAGGTCTACATCAGCTAGGCCCCAGGAAGGTCTGCATTTGTGTAAATGCCTGTTTCAGAGATGTTTCGATAGTTCATGCTTTTCTAGATAATCTCGCTCCAGATTGTCTCTGTTTTGCCTCCCAGATCCCACACACTCAGCTATATCCTGTTCATCCTTAAGTGCCAAGTGCAACTTTTGTCCCCTCCACGAAGACTTCTCCAGTGATCTGGTGTAATATAATAACACAAATAAAATAAATATAATAAAACTGTAATAATATTTAGAATATATCAATATGCTATTGTCTTTTGATTTTTCTTTCTGCAATCTTTCCTCTCTTCTTCCAGGGATAGCCCTTTGGTCAGGGGGACTGGAATTGTGACAGCAGGACTGGGAACAGTCAGAAAACACCGACATTCAACTTTTGACATCCCCAATCAGAATTTTACAATGACGAGATAATCGTGAATTCCAGGCTTTGTCAAGAGAGAACATCTTTTCTAAATTCCTTTATTCCCATTAACCCATTGAGAACTAGGCTTGTGGATAAGACTTTGTGTCCAAGGTAGAGAAGGGTCAGGGTCAGGGTTAGGGCTAGGGTTTTCTCTACACCGGACATAGGACACACGGGATGCCAGCAGCTCACTCCTGACCACAGCTGTGGGGGGCTGGCAGGAGAGGGGTGACAGGGCGTATAGAGGACGCTGTGTCCTGACTTGCCCTCCCAGAGCTGAAGCCACAGGGGGTGGTGTGTAGGGGAGAGTCAAAAGCAGGGTGTCCACCTCACCCTCTTCTGTACAGCTCTAGGAGGGGCTTGGTACAGCTGACGCGGGACTGGCTGGTGGAGGCACTGGCTGAGGCCAGGCCCCTGGCTTCCCCATGGTCTCTGTGGGATGGTGGAGGGCAGAGTCAGATGTCTCCGTGGGTCCTGCTGAAGGATGCGGAGTGGCCTGGGCTTAGCATGAAGACGAGCTGTTTGCATGGGGATTTCATGACTAGGGTCCAGTGGCCAGGGCCCCGTGGCCCCCACAGCCTGATGGGGCTGGCTGCCGGCCCAGGACCCAGCTCACCGCCTGCAGGGGAGACCAGCAGTGTCCACAGAACCCTGGTGGTTCCAAGCGTCAACCTCAGACACCTGAGGAGTACTGCACATTTGCCCCAAAGTGACGATCGCAGTGGAGAATGCTGGGTAACACCTTGTGCTGCTTTAACCTGTGGTCCTTCTCCACCCGCCCCCACTGCTTGCCGAGGGGGAGCAAGTCGGTGTGGAGCAGCCTGGGGATTGCCGGCCCGGCTGCGTCTGTCCTCACTTTTCAGGGATTTGGGGCGCAGTCGACATGTTCCTCGCAACACATTGTAATGCTATTTGATGATTGGTGTTCACCACGGAGCCCACAGAGCACAGCAGAGCGTCGTCTTGTTTCTGACTGGCTGTGATTCCCCGTCTCTCGGGTTCCGGTGGGACAGGGAGGGTTCTGTGGACAAGGCCATCTCTCATAATTATGTTGCACTCCATAGCAATTAGCATAATGCTAGAAAAATAAATGCCCAATAAATACTAGCCGACTACAGGGACACTCAAGGACATTGGTCAGTTCTGCATCGTTGATGTTTTGTTGACCTGAGATCCAATCTCACTGGTGGGGCACCTCATGAAACAATGCGTGGTTTGTGTTTCATTCATGCGCTTGATGAAATGACAATATTTATATTTAATGATACCAATGTGAAATGTGTCCTCAATTTCATTAAATAGCTGATGATTTAAATACTTTTAAGCGATTTGTCTTCCCGATACATCTCTGACACAGACTAGTTGCAGTATTAGGTCAGGTTATCTGCAGCAGGAGAGAGCATGGCAGGGGACACCTTGTGTGTAAGTCTGTGTGCCCTGGGCCTGTCAGTGGTTGCACTTGTCACGTTGGAAGGTAGACCGTGATATACAACGAACGACTGAATTCTTATTTCGAAAGCTGAGGCCACTTCAGAGGGGTGTGTCTATGATTCAGAAGTCGAATAACCTTGCGCAGGACTCTTTCAAAGTTTCTCGTTACGATTGGAAAACACCTAGTTCCCTCACGCGTCCCTCTTGAGAGCCACTTGTCTTTCTGCCTTTTCCCACCCGAGTGAAGAGCGGGTGGGTGCTGTGTGCTTCGCTGCAGCCTGTGCAGGTGTGAGGGTGCAGGTGTGAGGCCCTGTGCCCTGTGAACAGTGAGTGCCCACATTCACCACAACCAGCCGGAAAACGGAAAAGCAGTCCTGTGTCTGCAGGGAACACACGTCCCGACCTGCAGTCCTGGCTTCTCAGCAGTGCACAGCCGCGCTGCGCCACGCGGCTTGAAACTTATCACGCTGCCTTTTTTAAGTTGCAAACCTTCAGAAAAGGAGATGAAAAAAAGTTGAAATTTGTCCTATGGAACAATAATCGTTGCTTTAAAAATCTACTTGCAGCTGTGCCCAGTGACGATGGATTTATCGCTAAACCAGGGATTAGTAAACAATGTGTACCCTATAAAGAGCTAAACAAGTCCTTGCTCATCAGAGCGCTTAATTGCAGTGGTTATATCAAAGCTGCATAAAACTTAATCACCAACCACAAGTAAGGCTCTGTGTTTTACATGGGTGCCCCTGTCATTGTTTTTCCACCTGTTAAAATGAAAGATTCTTGGAATATCATAATATGTAAAACTTGTTTATGATGCAAATACAGAGATGCCCTTTCATCTCTTAACAACTTCGATGTCGTGATAGGAAGCTCTTAGAGACACCTCCTTCCAGACAAGCCCCCAAGATGTTATCTGACTCACAAACCGTGTGCCCTGTGTGAGTGTGTGGGAGCCAGTTACAGGACATTTCGGCTTTCAGCACTTTTTATAAGGCATCTGTCCATTTCTGAATTAATAGAAAGACGAGAAGAGTTTGTTGATACATTTTTCTTTAAGGTTTAGGGTAGGATATTGAGCTTCAGGGTAGGGGAAGCCAGTTAAAGTGGGAAAAATAAATCAGAACCTGAATGAAGAGTTCACCCAGAACCTCCAGACAGAGAGGCAAGTCCTCAGGATGTCGGAAACATCTGCTCCAATGTTCCTCCCCAGGATAAAACGTGTGTTTCCTGCCCTCCTTTCTGGGTAGGATAGATACTTCTCGTTTCGATAAATGTTTAAGGAAGAATCTCAGCTTTTCTCTCTGACACGTTCTTGGGTCTTAATTTTCGTTAAGATCTCCCAAGTTTTTAAAAATATGGATGTCTGGACCCTGCGCTAGGCCATTTAAATAATAACAATAATTTTTAAAAGACCCCTCTAGATATGGGCATGGACACAGTTTGTTTTAAAGGCTCTTGAGTCATTGTAATGTACAACTAGGGTTAGAACCATGAATCATATTATGTTTAATGTTATTCTATTCATTTAAAAAGACTAGTGAGCACATACACCTAAAGAAACCTAGATTTCCCAAACAAGAATAAATTGGAAATGATAGTTCATACATTATTTTTTTATTAGAGAATCTTTGAATGAATAAATTTAAAGTTGTGTAACATCTGTGTTGACGTACTAAAAATTTAGTTTTTTGTCCACTTTAATGTCTGTTGAAATGTCTGGTAACATATGTAACCTAAAGTGGGATTTACAAGAAAAAAAAAACTGTAAGGCAGACAAGATTCTGAGAGTGGAAAATTCCTACCTTCAAACTCCCTGGAAATTTCCTCTCAACCTGTCTTCTCATTCATTTTAAAATCAAGAAATTATATTGTTTCAATTATCCTTTATGCAGAATTAAAATAGGCAGGAAGTTCATGTAACTAGTGATAGTTTCAGTTGCTGAAAATAATGCTGATACTAGAACATTTTAAAGGGCTATTTTATAGATATTTTGAGGGGTCAGGAAAGATTTAAGCCTGTGTCTTAAACTTGCTGTGGCTGTAGGGCGATGGGCTTTCTCTCCACAGTGATGCCCTGCAAGCACTGCACAGGCTCTAAGATGAGTCTTTGAGATCATTTTCGAGCCATGCAATTACATCATGTGTAGTATGATTCTGGCACTAAGTATATCTTATTATATTCTCATTCTGTAAAAGCTGGTCTTCTGCATATACATGTTTTTTTTTTTACTGACCAGAATGTTTAATTAATTAGAACGCCCCATCTTACCATCATTCTGCATAATGAGAGTTTACTGTACAGCTATTTTTGGTAGCCTGAAATCGCAGAAAGCTATTCACAGTGATGAGTACCTGAATCTGCTGATTGTAGACGCGAGTGATTCACAATATCCCGTCAGTCATGAGGGGAGCCGACAAGCTAATTGACCCACTTATCGGATCGCGCTCCCCGAAGAGGGCTGTCTTTCATGGCTTAAGTCCCATTAATCAACAAATACTCATTGAGCTCCTGCTGTGTGCCTCGCGTGATGCTTGCGCCCGGCACAAAGGTAAATCAAGACCCGATCCTGGAGCATCTTTGATTCAGCCGAGAACACGCCGCACACATGGCTGTGCTGCAGAGCACGCTGCGCTGGCCCAAATGGTCACATTGTGTGCTTGCGAGAGAAGGCGCCGACTTGCATGGGCTGGAAAGGGAATGGGATGATGGGGATAGGAGAGCCACTGCAGCCGCCGGGCATGGACACAGTCAGTGTCTTAGCAAACGGTCCCTGAAACGCCTGTGTCTCAGATAAGCAGTGGACACCACAGGCCGTTTTCAGGCTCCTGTGAAAAAAGGAGTGAACTCTCTTCAGATGTTGGGGATTTTTGCTTTTTTCTCTTTGCGTTTCTGTTTGCCCTGGGATTTTGCTCCGGAAAAACAAGATGGATAGAGTTAGTAAAATGGGCCTTTCTGTTGAGGGTGATTTGGAGCCCAAGGTCAACACAGCAGCTGTTTTTATCTGGTCTGAAGTACAACAGGAAGGTGCGAGTGGCTTCTGTTGACAAGGCGACCGCTCCTTGGAAGTACGACTGATGGGTTAGACCCGGTCACACTTGCAAGTGTGCAAGTTTATTTATATCTTTTTTCATGTACAGGGCCCAGGCTAAAGTCCAAATAATGCTTCCTGTTTAGTTTACACTGTCACCATCAGAAGAGGGCCTCTGTTTAATTGAGGTAGCGGTGGGCGGTGCGTGTGTGTGCACACGCCATGCTTGTGTGTGTGCTCGGGGGGTACGAGTGGAGGTGGCTGTGGGAACTAACTGCGTGGTGCCGGCACGGTTGTCCCACCTCCTTGTCCACACCGACTTCTTCCCTAACCCAACAGCTTCACGCAGCCCTGAGGCCCCAAAGGTCGGGGAAATGGAGGGGGAGGGGTGGCCAGGCATCCCTTGGACGTTGCCTGAGTAACTTTTTGTCCTTTGATGTTGAAAAACGTTCTCTTTAGGTGTCACATGTATGATATACACAATCGTTCATGTCATAGCCATGAGCAGTGCACGTTTTTAGTGGTGGTTTTGGCGTGTACGCCTCAAGCTTTGTGGGGGGAGGGTGGGGCTGGGGCGAGGCTGAGGGGAGTGGGTGGTCCTGGGTCTGACCTTATATCCTGTCCAGATGAACCCATCGGCACCAACTTTGGCTGAAAAAGCGAGAGCTGAACTGAACATAGCGCAGGTTTAAAAGAGACCAGAATAAAGGCAACTTGAGGAAGAAACTGTTTCAAATAACATTTGATAGTCACAGGAACTTTCGCTGGAAGGAAACTCTTCTGCCAAAAAGTGATTAGTTCACTCCAAGACAGTTTCTCCTTTTAAATCCAGCGTCCAAATGCAATATGCTACTCCTTCTTCTGTTTCAGCCCCACTTCTCTCTCCCACTCAGCTCATTTCACATACTTTTGATTTGATTTACAAATTTACTATTGGATTTTAGAGACATTATGGAGTCTACACTGGCGCCAAAATACCCATCATGAGTGCCTGTGCTAAGCTTTTTTGGTGTCACTTCAACTTTCACTTGTCATCTTATATTCCTGTTGGGACACAACTGGGTATTCACTAATAATATCGTTGCAGGGGCTTAAATTGCAGCAGGGGAGAGTTGAGTTAGACCCAAGCAGTACAGGCAGCCATTTATGTTAGATAAGCTGTGCCCCTGAGAATATGTCACCATGAAGGGTGGCCCAGAGTGAAATACGCCAGTCTGCCCTCTTGTCTGTTCAGTCATACTGTGCATCCTACGTAGAAGCCATCAAATAGTAATGAGAAAAGACCTACAATGCAGAATTGTATAAAAAGTGCAGCAAAAAGTAGGTGCTGCTTGTACCTTGACAGTAAATAGCATTAAGTGTTAGAGATGAATACTTCCTCTTGAATACGGTTGGGAGGGGAACCGACTTCCATAGTGTAGGATATCTGGTGTCTTTTTTAAATTCTAGATTATTATATCCATGATGTTTTGACCTACCTCCTGGTTTGGGGATGCGTGGGGTGCTCTTGGAGGACAGAGTCCACATGGTGTGTTGTTGATGAGGCCTTCACAGTTGAATCAGGGGTCTGCGAGAGGTGCGCTCTGTGTCTAGCGCTTTCTAGCCAATTCTGTAAATACGGAGCTGCTGGAACCACACGTCTGCCCCTCCAGACACTTGCTTCATGGGTGCTTTGGTTTCTGCCCCTGGTATTTTCCCGCAGGGCTCCTCCGCCTCTCTGGCGTTTGCTATAAGGACAATGCTGCGTCAGACCCCCAGGCCCCCGACCAGCCCGTCTGTGCACACACCTTGCTTTGTCACTGCCACTGGCCACACACCAAGGCTGGAGACCCCCTGCCTGCTCCTGCCAGTGCACTCTGCATTCTGCTTCCTTCCCTCCCTCCCTTCCTCCATGGCAGGAGGAATCTGTGCACGGCTCACTATTGATGTAGCTTTGTGCTCTTCGTTGCTGTCAGATATGCTGTTTGGGATATCCCAAGTAGGATTCAGTTTTTATATTTTATTAATAATATGGCTGGAAGACTATTTCCGTCTTTCCTTTTCTAAGTGATCCAAGCTGCGCCAGAGCCATGTGTGCTCTGCGCACCCTGAGCAGTCCCCGTGTCCCTCCACGCTTGCGCTCCCTGCCTGAGACGTCCATGGCTGCAAGAGCCTGCTTGGCCCCTCCGTAGGAAATCGGCGTGGCACGCTCAGTGCCTGGCAGTCCTGGGGCCTTCCTGTCCCTCTGGGGAGACAGCGTGGCGGTGCATTTCAATGTCATCTCCCAGAGCTCCCTGGGAGTCTGGGCCTCCAGTTCACAGTGGTCTCACTCGCCGCCCAGCACCATCTCAACCACTGTCCTAGTCCCCACCTCCCGGGCTACTGGGGAGGGGCCCAAACCCACACACCTAAGATACCAGTGCTGTGTATTTACTGTGGAAAATGCCTGCAAAAGATAGAATCCCATTCAACACATAGTTCATGGTCAAATCTGTGGGTCTTTTCCTTGCGCCTCTTTTCATCTCTGTCTCCCTGACTCTGTTCCCTACGCCATTCATACATCGTCACTTTTGGTTTGTTTTTGCCCAACAATATGTGCTTGGTATTTTCCCAGGTATTTAAATATTCCTCTACAACATGGTATGATTCCATTGGAAGGATGCATTGAAATTTTAGTCAATCTCTTAGTGAATATTGTTTTCCTTATTTTCAGTACTAGAATCAATACTTCAGTGAGGAACTTTGCAGCCTTCTATGACTCCTCAGGCTGAACTGCTGGAAGAAATATTTCCAGATCAAAGTATGCACTATTTTTAAAGCTTTGGCTATAAGTTCCGGATTGACCTTTAGAAGGTCACACTGGTGTCCTCACTGCCTGTGCCCCAGACACTTGCCAAAGTGAGGTTTTGATCTTGGCCCACTCCGTGGGGGAGTCCACAGTTTTGTTTCTTAAGTTTTTTCTGAGAATATCAGTGAGGATGAACATGTTTTAATAATATTGGATTGGGTATTGTGTTTCTTTTTAAATTATCTCTTGATGCCAGTTGCCCATTTGGGGCTGGTCATAGTTTACCTGATTTTCCTATTTTTTCCTCTTGATTATGAGTTGCAAATATATTTAAAGTTAGCATTTCTCTTTTTCATCATATTTACTGTCTCTTTTAATTTGCAGAAATTTAAGTTATCATGTAATGAAATCTATCAAGGCTTTCCTTTGTTTTTTCTCTTGTTATGTTAAAATAGGTAACCTTTACTTCAAGGGTAAAACAAGATAAGGAAAGAAACAAGACATGGTTTCTTACGGTTTCTTTTAGTTTATTTCTAATTTATTGATTAAAGTTTATTCTAGTTTATCTCTTCTAGTTTTTCTTTTAGTTCATTTATTTTATTTTATTTTTATTGAAAGTTTGAAATGAGTTCCAGCTGTCAGTGCTGTTCCACTGGTCTATTTGTTTGTCATTTCACCAATACCACATGATATTAATTACTGTAAATTTAAAAGATCTTAATATTTAGTAGCACTTGTTTCCTGTATTGTTTTACTTCAAGAGCATCTTAGATATTCTTTGCTTTTTGAATTTCTATAAAATTTTAGAATCAACTTGCCAAGGTTTTTAAAAAATCGTCTCTTAAGTGTTGATTGGGATTGTGTTTAATATATAGTGTTTAATATATAGGTCAATTTTGGGTGAATTAATGTCTTCACTATATGTTGTCTTCCAATTCACAAATATTTCACATACTTCATTTAGTTATTCTTTAACTTCTCATGATAATATTTTATAGTTTTCTACAGAGAGCTCTTGTCTATGTCTTGCAGGGTTCACCCATGGTTGTTGATAATAGTTGATGCTATTGTAGATGGTTTTGCTTATGCATTCCGAGAAGAAGAGCTGAGGTAAGAATGTGAAGACAGGTGGCTCTGTAGGGGTGATCCAAGGTGCAGAGAGGCAGAGTGGGCAGGGTGGGGAGGGAGGTATGATCACTGTGCACAGGTGGGACTGTGGCTCGCAGATGTGGAGAACGGGCCTCGGGGTTTCCCACTGAGGCTGATCGGGGCACTTGCCAACAAGCCTGTCCCTGCAATGGTCGAGAGTTGCCTCCGGGGGTATTTACGTTCCTGCACTGCTGAGTGCCTCTGTGTGCAGATGGGGTGGGCTCCGTGGCTTGTGAACACCCTGAGGCAGAAACGCAGAGACCCTGCGACAATGGCTTGGTGTGGGCCACGACAGATCCCTGGAACTGTCCACCACAGCTGTGCTGAAACCCGGCTGCCGGCTGGGTGCAGCACGGGCACTACACACATCTGCTGTGTTACTTTTTTAAAAACATTTTTGTTTGCTGTCAGTAGAAAGATATCCAATTAATTTTTATATATTGACCACAATCGAGTAACCCTCCTAAATTCACTCATTAATTCCAATAATTTATCTATAGATTCTTTTGGATTTTCTACTTATCTGGCTACATCATCTGTGAATAGTGACAGTTTTGTTCCTTTATATAAATCCTCATGCCTTTTATTTCTTTTTCTTATCTTACTGAAGTATCTAGACCTTCCAGTACAATGTTAAACACAGGGTGAGGAAGGTAGTGTTCTCTGTTTCCTAAAGAAAGCTTTTAAGTTTCACAAAGTAGGATGTTTGCTCTAGATTTCTTGGGGATATTCCGTAAGAGGTTGAGAGCATTCTCTTCTATTCATAGTTTTATAGTTTTTAAAGCATAAGTGGATATTAAATTTTACCTTTATTTGTTCTGTAGAGATGCTTTTTCTCCTTTTTCCCCTATTTTTTGGTGATGAATTACTTTGGAACCTGTTGCTATTCGGTTATTATCAAAAGGTCATTTGCAAGAAATGGTGTTGAGGGAGGAATCCCTGAAAGATATTTAGCTCATCCATTACACTAAGACTGTTAAGAATAATCATTTTTCATTGTTTTTGTTTGTTTCTTACTTCATTGATCACCCACAGACCTCTGGTAAAGCCCCTGGGCCCCTTCTC
Source organism: Lemur catta (assembly GCF_020740605.2). NCBI lineage: Eukaryota > Metazoa > Chordata > Mammalia > Primates > Lemuridae > Lemur > Lemur catta. The sequence continues at coordinate 1,683,013 of NC_059138.1, forward strand.
AGAATAGATTGTCTCAGTGGATAAAATAAAACACATACATAGGATTTCAGATGAAATGAATTATGTGAAATATGTCATTGCAAAGGAAACAGATGTTTCAAACATATAAAATGAGTTGGTGTTGTAGTAACATATGTACTTTTAGAGTAACATATTAAATCACAAGATCCAGTGGCAGGCAGTATAATTATGATGTAGTCCTGAACCTCAGAGGCTTTTGAGATTGTGTTGACAAGTGTCACGTGGTATGACATTTTCTGTGATTTCCCCGGTGAGTGGTTTGGTGCCTGTGTTCACCACGGAAGTCACGCTGAGTTCAGTGAGAGCTTCGTGAAAAGAAAGATGGAACTTTCCCACGAGTGCACTCAGCCCTGAATTCTGTCCACAGACCCTGCGGGGACTGTCGACTCCAGGTTAAGAATTCCTACCTTGAGGGCCCAGACGCAGGCTTGGGTGGGGCCCGGTCACTGGAAGCTTAGTGGGTGGACGGCGTCTCTGCCCTTCCTCCTCCCGCTGCTCTGGCCGCAGAGCCGAGCGTCTTCCTCCAGTGACTGCACGCCCACCGCAGGAAAGCCCTCACTTCTCCACTCAAGTTCCCCACCGTCCTCTGTTACACGCCGCACTCACCTTCTCCCACGCGCTAACTGCATTTTGAATGCACATTTCTACTTGCTCACTTGTGGCCCGTCCCCCCGCTACACTGTAAATGTTTGGCGGGGAAGTGCCGGCTGTTCCGCTCACCACGGCACATTCCTGGCTAGCAGGGTGCTGGGCACACGAGAGGTGGCCAGTACCTGTGTGTGGAGGGATGAAAGCGGCTCTTTCTGAGCTGCATTCCGACGCCGTGAAGCATGGCTACCGTTGCTTGTGCACTTGGGTCGCTAGAAAGTGCAGGTACAGGTGTGCAGCTTGCGGTCAGCACACCCCTAGGGATTCCCAGTGTGTCGGGGGCATCGGTGTTGTGCTCCTGTTTCCTCTCAGTGTTCCTGTCCCTGTTCTTCCTTTGTTCTAATGGTAGTGCTATTTTAAAACTTTTATTGTGTTGTGCTTGGTTCTAGAAGACTGTTTAACTGTTTTTTTGTTAACAAGGTATGTTTTTCTGTCTGCACTGGGGTGGAGGGTGGAGCTGAGCAAGCAGATGGGACCTTCTCTTCCCACCTGGCAGGACCTTGGGGATGACTGAGTGTTTCTGCCTCCTGCTCTGACGTCAGGCAAAGGTGGGCAGGAGGCTGTGCCCTCAGGGCGGATGGAGTCAGTGCAGCCCAGCACCGGGTGGGGAGGAGGTGGCCTGCGTGTGCCCAGCCCTCCCCGGGCAGCTCCTCACGCTGGCAGAGCAGGGTCCAGAGCTTCCTCCACCGAGGGCACTGAGGGTGACCCAGGAAGGGCAGGCTGGTGACACCTCCGGTAGTCCCATAAACACATCCCAGGTTATAGGGGAAGGTTCCCCAGGGGAACTCATTAAGCCTCTTCTTGGCTAAATGGCAAGCTTCCTTCTCGGTCTGACTGGGCACACCCCATTTGTAAGCTCTGCTCTCTGCAAACAGCACCCCGTTCAGTGCAGGATGGCACTGAATTCTGCTGGATGGTGGCTTTTGCAAAGGCGTTTTCCATGTAAGTTTTTATGAAAATTCTTGGTGTTTCTGTGCCTCCTGCCTCTCACGCTCCCAGGCTGCAAACCACACTCTTCCCACTAATTGTCACAGACAGGGTTTGCTTTCCGGAACTGTCGGGCCGGACCTCTGGGGTCAGGGCACATGGCATGGGGGAGGGCTGGCTCTGTTCTTGGTGTACAGGGGGGAGTAAACACGTCTGGTGGCCCTTAGAGAATCTGGAAGAGAAGACAGAGGATAGAATAAAGTCTGTGTGACTTTTTTGTGTGTGTAAAAACAGATTAACAACTTCTGTGCTTTCTCTACAATAAGGTGTGTTACCTTTCCAGTGCAGCATGGCTTTGCACAATTAATAATGTTTATGACGGCAGGTTACCGTTCCCAAGGCAGCTGCTGCACACAGGCTTCACGTTTTCTCCACATGAAGGAAGAAGAAAGAAAGACGTTTGCCCCCATTTCGCATTTCATTCCATTGCAAGGACTCTGGGCTGGAATAACACACATTCCGTAATCTCTATGGTCACTCTGGATTCCAAACATACTTCTAATCCCCGTGTCTTCTGAGTCTGTGGCTCTTATCTCTGAAATGCACTACTGCTCTATCAGCAAGGACTCCAGGAGAGTAGACCCAGCCTCATGTTCATCTTTTATTTGGCCAAAATGAGATGAGACTCATACATTGCACATTTTCTAGTTCAAATGGACACTTCGTTTTGAGTTACAAAACCGTTTTGATTTTGCAAAAGGCCATTAAATTTTGGCACCTGATAGACATTTCTTGATGTCTTTATAGTCAGCACCTGCTGTAGTCATGGCAGCGTCTGCAGAGAAAGGTCACAGTCATCCAGGCTGCCAGGGAGGTGAGGCGCGGCAGCTGCTCCGAGTGCTGGCCGTGAGCAACGCGCGCTTTGCTGTGAGTTCCTCCCACCCTCAGCAGGGCGCAGGCCTGAGTAATGCGTCTCTCCCGGCCTTGACGGCTACCTAGCACGGGGCAGGCCCAGTGCGTTAGAAAGCTTGCTGCTACCTGTATCTGTAGGTGTGTCATGCACAGTTAACAAAATTCCAAAGCAGTAAAAATCAACCTGTTACCAAGAAATGGGGATTTATTGAAGCTGAGACATTGGTCTTCTGGAACGGCTTTTCAACGTCACTCACAGGTCTGCTGGGGCAGCCGATGGAACAACAGGTCCACCCGCTCGTCACGCGGGGCCCAGCCGGCTCCCAGGGTCAGAGCCCAGGTGAGGAGGCCATACCGTGGCGTCGACCAACCCACGGGACAGGTCTCTGCATGGCACCCTTTCCGAAACCTTAGCTTTTGCAGTTGATTGTGAGAACTAAACATGTGTCTTAACTTCTGGAAAAAATACTTCATAGTGCATGACCCAGGGAAGGCAAGGCGGGATATCGGTCACCTTTATACAGCAAAGAGGAGATATTAGGGACAAGAGAGGCATTAGACATTATCTGATCCAACTTTCCCCAGGACCCGCAGGGTCACAGATGGGCAGGAACGCACATCACGGCGGCACAGGGCGAAGCACCTGCTCCTCCCAGCAAGGTGTGCACCGAGCTGTGTTGGGCAGCTGGCTGGGCTGGCTGCCAGGAGTGGGGCCGAGGAAACCCCGTCGAACTCTGGAGCCTGGCGCTGACCATGTGGACTGGAGCCAGAAATGCCAACAGACACCCATCCCCCCGCCCCCCAGGCTGCAGGCCTCAGGAGCAGAGCAGGCAGAGGGCTGTTTCCTTTCAGGAGGAGCCGAAGGGCATGATACGGCCAGTGACGTGGAATAAGATGTCCACAGATAGCAAACCATGGCACGTCCCAGCACCTACAGCTGGACCTGGGGGACCGTCTGCAATCACAAGCAGAGCAGTGGCCACTACAGCTGCCAGTGGCCCAACATGTGGCACCTCGTCAGCCCCTGGCAACGTCACCCACTGGTTAGGGTCTCAGGCTCTAGGCCAGAAAGACCAGGGCTTGAGTCACTTTGGATATGTTACTTAACCTCCCTACACTTAAGGTTTTCCTAAAACGTGGGGATTGTGTGTATATATATATATATATATATATATATATATATATTTTTAGAGGCAGGGTCTCACTCTGTCACCCAGGCTGGAGTGCAGTGGCACAATCATAGCTCACTGCAGACTCGAACTCCTGGGCTCAAGCGATCCTCCCGCCTCAGCCTCCTGAGCAGCTGGGACTACAGGTGTTACCACCACACCTGGCCAATACTATTATCTTTTATAAAGTTATATGAGGTAGTCCATGTACAAGGCTTAGCATAATACCTGGCATTTTGTACTCGACAAATGCTGGTTACCGTTTAGATGTACGTAAACATCTAGTTGTGCGTAAGTAACTACATAAAGCAAAAAGATCTTGTACCGAGTCCACACGTGCTCCCCTGGGGTTCAGTCACCCCCTCACTGCACAGCCTCTCGCGGCCACGTGAATCTGCTGCGACGGTCCACGCGCCGGCGCTGGAGTGTCAGGCATTTCACACACTCTATGGCTGATGCCAGGCAAGACGTACACATGGGCTGGCAAGGGAGGTGCTCTGGGGCGAGAGCCATGGGCCACGGAGGGCAGTAGCCTGGAGTGGTTGCTCTGCAGCAGTGAGGGGTGGGGGGCGGAGGTGGTGAGGGGAAGCGGTTCTGGCTTCCCAGGGGCGTCTCTCGCACAGCCCTCTGCGTCCTCAGGGTCACCGCCTGTCGCAGGCCCCGGGTTTCTGTCCGCCTGAGCTCTGGGGCCACCCACTTTGCCAGAGGAAGGTACTGCACAGTTTGGTCTGTAGGTCTGACGTTTAGAATTAAAAGACATTTACAGAAAGACACACCACGTGTGGCTGGTAAAACATTTTTGAACTAATGGTGTGTGTTCAGCTGTGCGTCTCCACTGGGGCCAGCGGGTTCAGGGCCGCAGTTCGGCGTGCGGGGAGCACCCAGCACCCCTGATGCTGGGGTTGACAGCTGCTCCCGCAGGGCTGGGGTGTTCTGGGGGACCTCCCACCCAGCATCACCGACCCATTTTCATGGGAGCGTGAAGCGTTCCCCTGGTAGAGAGTGCTGCCGGGAAGGAGGTCACAAACACTTCTAACCGCAGGACACAGGCTGTCCGAGAGGCACTCTTTGATTACTAGGCATCCTCTCAGAGCGTACCCCACACGCCGGGCTGTCCTCATGGGGGGCAGGCTAGAGCGCGACACGGTGGATGCCGTGAGCCTTCTGCTGCCTGGTCAGAAGGTCAGTCAATGCCTTATTCCAAAGGACAGGAAAGTCATTTTCTTTCTTTCTGTCCTGAAACATGCAGAGAGATGCCTCCCAGGTTGTTGGACTATCCCTTCTGTGCTCCCGAATGTGTTGTGTAGCTTTGGTCTATAGTCAGCAGGTGGAGAGCCGGATAATGCCTTGGTGAAGATGCTCATTTGATGGTTTCATTTCACAAAGATACTCCACTTCCCTTGCTGTACTGTGAACCCACCGTCCTGGGACTCAGAAGTCCAGGACTTCAAAGTGTAAGAACCTGCCTGTCCCCAGACAGGATCGGATTCGATAGCACAGGAGCCGAGACTCAAGCCGCCTTAGCCAAGGGGACATTCTGTTTCCATCCGAGTACCTGTGATGACCCCACAGGAAGTCCTTGACCATCGGGTGTTTTCCAGGCAATTTGATAGTTTTTCACCTTTCTCCCTCTGAAGGCTACCGATGGGTTTGGACATATCTTTTGGAAGTCTGGGTGAATTGCACGGTAGTTATTGCTGTGACTTCTCTTCCAGAGCCAACATCGTTCCTGAAATGCTGGATAGAAAGATTAAGTGATTTTTTTCTGTGGTTATGATTAAACAAAAATTAGGGGGACACGGGAAACAAAAAGACCCGGGACCCTGCCTTGTCTGTCCCATGGAGTAGCCCTGGGCGATCCTTACCTGAGAACTAATGCTTTCTTCTCCTTTGAAGAATGATGGTATCACCTTAACTTTTTCAAATGTCTGAGAGTTAAAAGCTGCCTCTTGAACCTGCAGTCCTTTAAAATTTACGGAGGAACATGCTACATCAGGCTCAAGGGGACCAGCCTCGAATAAAGTCAATACTTGTCTAAAAGCAAACACAGTCTTCGAATACAAGGTCAGAGTGAAAGAATGCCATCTCCTCTCTCCTGCAGCCCCCTGTCTCCCTTCAAAGACTGAAGCGGTGAGCTGCCTCCTCGTGCGGGTCAAATGCATGTCATAGCAGACACTGGAGTTAATATTAAACTAAAAATTAATAGATTAGATAACTGTTACATGCTTTTAGTGCCAATTAATTTAATAGCTATTTTTTATTCCTCCTTTTACAAGGCAGAAAAATGTAGTGCATAGTTTCCTGTGGTGAGTTCTCAGGTAGATCTTTTGTGCAGCAACTGCCACCAATTGATGGGCTGACACGCGTAATCCCCTCCGATTCTGCTCTGGTATGATGTCAGGCAGGAGTCCTATGAGCAGGGCTATAAAAAGCACATTAAACATACTCTCGTCGTAAGATTTATGCTGGCTTATGCTAGAATAACAATGATGCAGTGGTATTTGTTTGAAAATGAAAGGATTATATGGTCTTTGTAAAATGAGGAATTTAGATCTGGGAGGGGCAGTGGCTGGTGATTTATTTTTTGTTTATGTTCCTGTGAATCCTTTGATATGTCAGCTTCTGTCACTAAGTATTAGGACACTTGTAATTTCTTGAATCAACCAAGATGAAATACATATGGCCTCAAATAATTTATGTCAAAAACTCAACTGTGCAACCTAAGTGCCAGTGCTCATTGTGTAATAAGATTAGCGTGGTGATGGGTACTTGGTCTTTAAGAATCAGCAGGTGATTAAATTTTGTGTTTCAGGGTGAAAAAGCCACAGTTCTCCCTATATTAGTTAATGGTAAGAGGAGTGTTTCTCTAGCTTTCGGTTTTGTTCCAGGAAGAAACCATAAAAGAGTCTGTCCTTGGATGGTCTGGTCACTTTCCTGGAGGCACCAGTCGTGTTTCAAGGATAATTGCTGTCCCTCTGTCAGTGCCCGGAAGTCTAGAATTTTCATGTAGGGTCTTTGTGAGGAGAGGACTTGTTTGAATTTTGGAGTGTGATAAAAAAATGATCTTCATTGAGTTTGCTTTCCTCATACCTTATCAATGGAAGCGTCACAGGACCCCACAGGTGCGAAGCGTTTGTGTCCTCTGTCCAAGTGCTGAGCTACACGGAGCAGCAGCGGCTGGGTCTGTCTCACCCCCAGCGCATCCTGGAACCTTAGATGTTGTCTGTGGGATGTTAGGTGTGAGTGGGATGTTAGGTGTGAGTGGGATGTTAGTGGGATGTAGGTGTGAGTGGGATGTAGGTGTGAGTGGGATGTTAGGTGTGAGTGGGATGTTAGGTGTGAGTGGGATGTTAGGTGTAAGTGGGATGTTAGTGGGATGTAGATGTGAGTGGGATGTTAGTGGGATGTAGGTGTGAGTGGGATGTTAGGTGTGAGTGGGATATCAGGTGTGAGTAGGATGTCAGGTGTGAATGGGATGTTAGGTGTGAGGGGGATGTTAGTGGGATGTAGGTGTGAGTGGGATGTAGGTGTGAGTGGGATGTTAGGTGTGAGTGGGATATCAGGTGTGAGTAGGATGTCAGGTGTGAATGGGATGTTAGTTGTGAGTGCAATCTATACGTCTTCAGAGGGAGGAACTGGAGACCAGAGAGGGGATGGGATGAGCAGAGGTGCATTTACACTCACTAATGGCTTCTGATGTCACTTTTCCCACAATGAATATACAACAAACAATTTCAAAACAAAAACCAACTTGACTATAATTAGCTTTGGTAACAACAACTTAGTTTCCATGAGAAACCTAACGTATGTAATTTTTTATGAGTGATGGTATCTACCGGCATTTTCCTGTATTATTGAATAACTAGAATGTAAAGTAAGTAACATATACCTTTTGTTTTCTCTTTCACTTTTTGATGGTAGGGCTGTTCTTAAATAAATTGACTTCAAAGAATGCCCTCTATGAAAAATTAGAAATCAGGCATATTGTATCATCAGCTAAAAGAATAATCCGGAATTTATTCATAACTTAGAATCCAGGTAGGGTCCTGGCACCTCTTAGCAGGAAACTTGAGGCACACAGAGTGGAAGGGATCTCTGAGGAGTGAGGTGGCCGCGGCTGAGTCGCCCAGGGAGGCAGGATGGTGTCATTTGTCACGAGACACTCGCAGGTGCCTGCTGTTGGTTTGTAGTGACATTCGCAGGAACTACACTGGATCAGAGCACATTTGGATCTTGTAAGGTGCCAGTTCCCGTTGTTTCCTGACATGGAAGCCTTTTCCTGCAGCCTTGAAGTCCCCGCACTGGTTTTACCTGCAGGTAAACCTAGAAGGCATGGTTGGGTGATTTGGATAATATCCGTCTCAGAGATGGAGATGCTCTTTGGAAAAAATTCATTATTGAGCCATCTGGGGATCAGAAATAACAGAAAATGGACGACACATCTCCTCGTATTAATTATGCATCAGGAGCGTATGGCTCGGTGGAGTTGAGACGCGCACGATGAGCGTGAAAGCTCAGATCTCGTTTCTCGCCCTGGGAAGGATGACCGCATGTCCTTGCTGATTTCTTACCTTAGTTTACTTGTCTCTAAAATGGAGGATGCTGGTGTAATAGAGCAGGAATTAGATAAATAGTAAGAAAAATGGGGTAAACTCTCCAAAACCTGTACGGTCTGAGCCATTTGGCTGTTTTTTCTTTAATTTGGCATTTGGGACTCTTCACTTTCCAGCCCCCCCCTCGCCCACTGTCCGTGGACTTGGCTCCTTCCGGCCGTGTCTGTCCGCCATCCGCGGATCCGACCTGCTGGTGAATGGTGTTTCCATCACTCGCATCCTCCCGGGCAGACTGAGGTCAGGAGTCAGCGAAGGCAACCGTGTGGGCAGAAGTGAGCGGTGACCTTCCTGCTCCCACGCATGTGCACCTGCACATGTGTGGTTACGATGGTGCGCAGGTCTTTGATTTGTACATGTTTGCTCCTGAATCTGGTCATTCTTAGGTCTTCACTGCTCTATAGCTGGCCTAAATGTGAACAAAGTAGATCAGAAAGTATTTTTTTACTCCAAGGAAGCAGAGAGGCTATAACTTATTTCTAAAAAGAGGTTCACTAAAAATTAAAGAAAGGAAAATTCAAAGTACAGGTGCCTGCTCCCATCCGTGTGTTGACACCAGCATGCCGGGGTAGACAGCTCGGGGCATTGCCGGTCGGGAGATGCCTCAATGAGCTGCGCTGGTGCTTGGCCTCTTGTCCTTGTGAGGACATGGTTTTCAGCCACTTTGGGGTGAGATCATCATAGCACACTTTAAGCCCCTGAGTGGCTGCACTTGATCTCGGCAGAGCTTCTGGGGCCGCTGGCTGCTCCCTGAGCATCAGTCCCCAGGGAGGAGCCTTTCCCCAAACTCACCCACCGGGCATCTGGTCTGCTGCCTGCACAGGCTCAGCCTCCGCCTGTTTGTGCTCCTGAAGGTTTCAGACCTCTGCATGTTTCATTTTTACCCTTTTGCCTATTTTCATTCAAAAATGTATTCAGAATTTATTGAGAAATTCTGGCTTAGAGTTAGCTATGTAAAGATGGCATTTTCCATCTTATCCTGTTGAAGATCACCCAAAAGCAGCAAGAAGAATGAGAATGAAAAATGCAAATGCTGTCTTTACAACAAAATCAGGAGACATCTGTAAGCCTGAAACACAATATACGAGGGACGGCTGCCAAGGAGAGAGAAGGTCAAAGAGAGGCCCAGGAAGACTTTCGGGAGAACACCCACAGCTGCAGATCTGGGAAAGGCGGGCAGAGCCGTGCCTGCCAGAGAAAGCAACCTATCCCAGGGGGAACCAACAGCCATTTGTCTGGAACGAGAGGAGAAAATGATTGGACCAAGAGCAGGTGTTTCCTGGGTACACTTTGCCTTAAGTCTCAAGCAGCAAAGAAGGCAGAAATAAATTGACGAATTATGCAGTAAGCTATATTTGTAAAACAAAAAATTCAGTATGTTGGTAAGGCAGGGCAGAAAGAAATTCTGCATTAGGAGCAGCCTTGCAGGGCCACTTTGACTGGCTGGAGCCAGTTAATCCAAGCAAATTTACATATGTGAATTTACCCTAGACAACAGGAGAATTCCTACTTGCTTGGAATATGGTCTTGGATTTTATATCATGTGTAGCTTCATCAAATGGCCTCTAGGAACACATCTTCGTGTTCAGTGATAAATTATAATGTAAAAGGTCTATTTTAAAGCACCAGAAGGGAAATGTATTGAATTAATAGGACAAGCGTGGCAACTGAAAGCTCTTATTTGATAAATATTGCCAAGAGGCAAACAACAACTGTGACCAAACATATCATCATGAAATTTTAAAACCAAGAAAGTAATTTACTTCTGTGAAACAAGAGCACAAAAACAAGATGTGAGAGAGCTCGTGATAAAATGTCTAGCGGCAGAGAGTAACCAACTGTAGGTTGCCAGACTTCAGGAATGAGTTGAGTAAAACTATGAAACTGTCACAGGCAGAAAAGTCAAGCTGGAAGCCTCAGAAAGAAGAAAATCTTGTAAAATCACTTTAAGGAACATGGAAGATGGGATTGAGAAGAAATGAGCAAAGTGAGATGCAAATGCAAAAATGAGAGATGGCAGGAAAAAGATCCATCATACACATGATTGGTATCTCTGAAGAAGAAAAATAATATTAAGCACCTTACCAATATAACTCAGGAAAATTTTCCAGAATTGGAAAAACTGAGTAATTTGAACGGCAGACCATGACATTAAACAATCTGCAATATAGCCTTAAAGTGTCACTGCACTTCGACATAAAGAATCCTTTGGGATCTAGGAAAAAAGCTGAAACACCACTGAAGGGTACGAAGTATGGCCATCCCCAGACTCACTCATAGTGGTTTGCAATGCTGGAAGGGAAGGGAGGCCCACACATTACCCAAGAAATGAAAGCACAGCATGGAAATTATTCCAAGTCCACTATGGCTAGTGTTGTGGAGGCTGCTTCAGGGATGAGGCCTGGCGTGAGTGTCCCTTGAGGTCAGCCATGAGGCCCTGCCTGGGAACTGCTCCCTGATGGAGCCTGAGATACCAGACAGGGGCTGCCTCCCCAAAGACTGCCGTTCTGGAGAAACCACATGTGCGTCCGGCCAGCGGGCCCATTTGCAGGTGGACGCTCCAGCCTGGCTGCCCCAGCCCAGCCACGTGAGTTTGCTCGGCGTATGTTCCGGACATTGAAGATCAAAGCAGAATCACCCTCTCAGGCCTTTCTGAGCTCCTGGTGCACAGATTTGAGAGCACCAGGATAACGTGGGGCGGTTCTGAATCTGGGGTAGTATTTTACACGGCGACAGATGAGCCAAACACAGCTGGACTGATATTTAGGGCTAACAGGTAACAGATAAAGGCTTTTGTGACATTCAGAACTCATATGATATAATTCCCATGGGCCATGCCGCAGGTTGTTCTTAAAGGCACTAGTAGAGGGCAAACGTCAATCAAAGGGAGGGTGACAAAGCTAAGACTAGATTAGCAGTGAGCGTTGAATTCATTTAACGCTAGTACTGAGTAAAAACAAAAAACGTGGTCATTACAGTTGCACAACTGGAAGTAAGTTTTAGAAAACAAAATTTTGGAAACAAAATGACTAAAAACACTTGGGGGGAGAAAAGAGATCGATGGCAGGGTACAGTGTAAGTTTTATAACCTTAAACGTGTTTATACGCTGGGGTCAGAACAAGTCTTTAAAGACGACAGACCAGGTGTCCCGTGCATAGGCCTATGTGAGGTCAGTGACAAAGGCTGTGAGGAATAGTGTGCTGCACTAACGCACGCGGGCGGACGGTGAGAAGGGAATGAGGACGAGGATGGTGGTGATGTTATTAGCTTAGATAAATAGCATTTACCATAGGCCAGGCTGGGTTTTAAATTTTTTGTGGATCCTAATTCATTTACTCTTCAAAACAATCGTAGATACATTTTACAGATGAGGAAATTGAGCGCAAAGAAATTAAGTAAGCTTCCTGAGACTCTCGGGGGCAGGACGATGTTTGGGCACGAGCAGTCACACTCCACTTGCACTCGCTCATCACGAAGACGTGGAGACTTGAGTCACCGTGCACAGCTCATAGCACGTGTCAGTGATAGCATCTGAAGCAGTGCTGTTCAGGAGAGAAGCCATGGACACTGTGGCTATTCAAATTTAAAACAAGTAAAGTCAGATAAAATAAAATCAGTTTCTTAGTTGCTGTTGATTTTTTTAAATATAAGGATGAGTAAAGACTTATAAGGTAAAGTTGCATTCAGGGCTGAAAGTCTTATCCAAGAAAAAGAGGGACAGTTACGCACCAAATACCGTATGTACCAAATATCATAATATTAGCATTCCCAAAGCAAAATATGTAGGAGAAATAGAAGCACATTAAGGGTAAATCTTAAACTTGGTCTATGGGAGACCAAATAGTTGAAAAAAGAGAGATCTGATGGATACATATTGAGGTCTGTACCTTAAAAAGAGAGAGTGTAGCTTTTCAGATGCTCAGGGAATATTTCCTCAAAATAATAAAACACTAAGACTACAAGGAAAACTTAAAAAATGTTGCAGAATCATAGCATAGCTAAAGTTTTCTGACCACAATGTAATGAAACTAAAATGTACTAGTAAAACTAGAAGACAAAGGAACTCTATCACTCAAAATTAAAGACATCTCTGTTGAAAAATTTTTACATCAAAGAGGAAATTACAACAAATTATTAATACGACAGCCATATGATGGAATACTGTGTGCTATTAACAACAATGAGTACTTTGTGTGTACTGCTGTGGATCGAATTGTGTTCTCCCAACATTCATATGCTGCAGCCCTAACCCCTGGCATGGCTGTATTTGGAGACAGGGCCTCCAAGGAAGCACTGAAGGTTAAATGAGGTTGTAGGGTGGGGCCCTGATCAATAGAATTAATGGCTTTATAAGAAGAGGAAGAGAGGAGATCTGTCTCTGTCTCTGTCTCTGTCTCCCCCGAGCCCTGAGCATGCACGAGAAGAGGCCATGTGGACACACACGGTGAGGTAGCAGCCGCCTACAAGCTGAGCAAATGGGCCTCAGGGTAAAACCTTCCTTGCTAGCACCTGCATCTTGGACTTCCAGTGTCCACACAGTGAGAACTACATTCTGTTGTTTATGCCGCTCTGTCTGTGTGACTTTGTTACGGCAGCCTCAGCTGACCCAACGCATGCAGTGGTCCCCTTACTCTCCGTTTCGATTCCCCTGGTCTCAGTTACCTGTGGTCAGCCCTGGTCTGAAGATGGGTGAATACAGTACAATGAGCTATTGAGAGAGAGAGAGGGTGCACATTTGCATAACTTTTATTACTGTATATTGTTATAATTGTTATATTAATATTTTATTATTAGTTATTGTTAATATCTTACTATGCCTAATTTATAAGTTAAACTTTATTATTGGTATGTATGTACATACCAATACATAGCACATGTGTATGGGGTTCAGCGCTATCTGTGGTTCTAGGTGTGTCCTGGGGTCGGGGAGCACATGTCCCTGGCGTAAGTGGGGACTGCTGGGTCGTGGTTCAGGGCTCGGACTAATCAAAAGTGCCAGAAAGTCATTAATATCCAGCTTTAATGAAGAGGCTTCATATCAGCCAAATTAAGTAAAGCCTACTAGACTCTCAAAATTAGTTGAAAAATTATTTAAAAATAGATAGTATGTGGATATGTATAAACTCAAAAGGTCCGAAAGCAGCGGTCTCCAACCTTTTTGGTACCAGGGAGTGGTTTCATGGAAGACAATTTTACCACGGACTGGGGTGGGGGGACGGTTTTGGGATGATTCAAGTGCATTACATTTATTGTGCACTTTATTTCTATTATTATTACAGTGTAATATATAATGAAATAGTGATGCAACTCACCATAATACAGAATCAGTGGGAGCCCTGAGCTTGTTTTCCTGCAAATGCTGCCACCGCTGATCTGATCTGGCAGGAGGCGGAGCTCAGGCGTTGATGTGAGTGATGGGGAGTGGCTGTGAACACAGGTGAAGCTTTGCTCACTCACCTGCTGCGTGGCCAGGTTCCTCACAGGCCACAGACCGGTGCCATTCCATGGCCGGGGGGTGGGGACTGCAGTCCTAAAGGATATAAGGGAAAAGAAAAATCTCTCTTCCTAGAGGCACCCCCTGGTAGTAGGTGTGTAGACAAACATAGATAGATCCTTTGAGAGACTGTATATGTACATATTCATATACAGTTATATACATTCTGTTTTTACATAAATGGCAGCAAATTACACACACTATTCTGCATCTTGTTTCTCTATTTAAAATCAGGGGATGTCATTTCATGTAAGGGCAGCAGTCCCCTCTTTTCTGTAGAGGACATGTTTTAAGACCCCCAATGGATGCCTAAAACTGCAGATAGCACTGAACGAACCCTGTATATATGTGCTGTGTTTTTCCTGTACACGCGTGCCTATGATGAAGTTTGATTTGTCAACCAGGCACAGTGAGAGATTAACAAAAATAACAATAACATAGAACAATGACACCAATATGCTGTAATAGAAGTTATGTAAATGTGGCCTTTCTCTCTCTCTCAAAATATCTTATTGTACTGTCATCGCCTGTTGTCACACTGGGGTTGATCTCGGGTAACTGAAACCACGAACAGTGAAACCACAGACACGGGGAGCTACTGTATTCGCCTTGTGGTCACAGCCTGTGGGCGCTTACACAACCCCGCTCCGGAACTTACCACTCGCACGTCGTTTTTCCCTGTCCAAGCACGGCCTGAGCGCCCTGTGCACCTGGGATGCTCCTGAGGGCTCTGGTTTCTGGTCCGGGGAGCACCTGGGTGCGTCGCCTGTGCTGAGAACGGGTCTGGAGTAAGCCGGTCGCCAAGCCTTTCCTGGCACCGTCGTCAGTTCTCCAGTTGCCACGTTCTTGATTCCCAGCATGATGGACGGACTTCACTTCATCTCCTCCTTTTCCTTTTTTCTTGGAAGTGATGTTTTAATATTAGTCTTACCATAAGAATATCTTTGTACGTGTCACAAGAAGTGAAGGCTATTTCCTTACTAAGCCTCTGGAATGTTCTCTCCTCTTCTCTTTGTAGAGACAACTCTGCTCATCCTGACTCACTGAAGCAGGACTGTGCATTGAACGGGGTGTCGTGGGGTCTTACAGTGTCTGAAATCGCAGCTACACTAGCAGGCTCTGCCGCAGACTCTCAGGGCAACAGTTTCCTGTGGTGCCTCTGAGGCCATAGTGTTCAGAGTGACCTGGTGCCACGTCACGGATGGCTGTCAGGTGGCTGTTCATCACTCAGAATAAGGCCCCAGGAATGCTGAACCACCTGGGGGACACGGGCCTGGGTGTGATGTATGTCACTGGTTTGCGTTAGGTCTGCATGAGAGGGGCCCACTCACGTGTGCAATTGTGAAATTCCGTGAGAGATTCCCTGCACATGGTCTAGCACAGCGGTCCCCAACCTTTTTGGCACCAGGAACTGGTTTCACGGATGACAATTTTTCCACTGACTGGTGGCGGGGATGGTTTCAGGATGATTCAAGTACATCACATTTATTGTGCAGTCAAACCTCTCTGCTAATGATAATCTGTGTTTGCCACTGCTCCCCAGCGCTAGCATCACTGCCTCAGCTCTGCCTCAGATCATCAGGCATTGGATTCTCATAAGGAGCCGCAACCTAGATCCCTCGCACGCTCAGTTCACAGTAGGGTTCATGCGCCTATGAGAATCTAATGCTGCCACTGATCTGACAGGAGGCGGAGCTCAGGTGGTGATGACAGCCGCTCAGGGGAGCGGCTGTAAATACAGATGGAGCTTCACTGGCTCACCTGCCACTCACCTCCTGCTGTGTGGCCCGGTTTCTGACAGGCCACACACTGGTACCAGTCCATGGACCTGGGGACTGGGGACCGCAGGTCTAGCAGATGCTCTTTCTCATTGATTCGCAGAGTTCATGTCTGAGTGTAGCCCTGAGGGGAGGGTGTGAGGAAAGAGCCAGCGATCACTGGGCACCAGGGATTGCAGGACATGCTCAGGAATGTTTATAATCTCATTTACGCTTCACAATCTCATATGCAATCGTTCACTCTTCAACCACTAGTGAAGAAAGTGATATTCTGACCAGGACACACCTGCTCCAACACTGCCCTCTCCGAGCTGAGTGGTCAGGTGGCGGGAGTCTCTCAGCTCGCACTCTGCTGGCTCCCATCTCACATCCCACCAACCCACCCCTTTCCTCAACCCCCTACCTTCCAGGGTCATTTCTGGAATTCCCTTTCCTCTTTCCCAGCTCACAGGGGTCTCCAGGCTGGGGCTGCTTCCAAAGGTCTGATGGGTTCACAAAGCACTTTCACAGCTCTTACCTAGTTTGAGTCTCAAATCCCAGACAGGCCTTTTTACCCTCATTGATGCAAGGAGGGGCCAATGCCACCCAGCAGCACCTGGGCACCAAGTGACAGGCGGGAACCTGTTTCCCTGGGGTCTGCAGGGGGGCCCTGAGGTAAAACCCTGGCATGGACCTGCCTCCTGAAGGGGTCTGTCCCCCACATGTGAGCAGGAGGACACATCTGTCTCAGATCTCACGAGGCTGATTCCGGGGGGACCTGCATCCCCAGGTCTTGATGCTGCTGGTTGATGCTCACCCTCCAATCTACTGAGAACTCCTGAAACTAAATGCTTCCCGACGCGATCACCTAAACAGTAACACCACAGAGGCACTGGTGTGCTTCCCTGAGGAGTTCACGTGTTCCCAGTAACGACTCGCTATCTATCAGAAATGATTACTCTGTTAGGGAGTTTTTGTTTTCCCTTTAAGGCTTCTGGGATAAATTAAACAGAATAATGCCTGGCAACAGAGTAGGCACTTAATTAAAAGATTTGTGGAGTGCTTAATTAATTAATAATATAGTCATGCAAATCTAAGAGAAAATGCCACACTTGTTTGATGTCTGATACAAAGGGATTTGGGCTCTGCTTTCCTTATATGAGCTCTCTTTTGGGGTGACAAAGTGGGGCAAGAGAGGTAGGTCAGTGGAGCAATATTTTGGGACTGCCATTGGGAACGTTTCTGCATGTTGCTTTTCCTTACTTTAGTAATTAAAGTACACTAGCATATTATCTTAACACCTCTCAATAGTGCCTAAGCTGATTCAAAGAAATGGGGAAGAACGGAGAGTGTGGAAATGGTCCACACACACACTTGTTTGAGAGCCACTGAGGGCTGTCTGGCTGGCTCAGGTGCCACTCAGAGGGTAACTGGCCCTTGCACGTGGGGTGTGGCCACGGCTGCCACACCAGCTAGGCTGGACTCCCGGCTTATGCAGAAGACCACAGCTGGGGACAAGGTCATGTCTGTCTCAAGGGGGCCTGGCCAGTCACCCAGATGTGCAGGCAGCAGAGCGGGCGAGGAGGCGTGTGTTTCCGCTGAGGGTCCGAACCAGGAACTGAGTTTCCGCGAGAGAGCTGGGGACGGGGGTTGGAGGGCTCCTGGTCGGAGTGTTTGCATATTTGAGAGAGGCGGGGGCAGGATATCCTCATTATCGGAACACGCTGGCAGAGCAACCGGCTCCACGTGGAAGCAGCACATCCCAGAGCTACTGAAATGTCTTTAGGAGTTTGTGCCACTCTTACCTTCAGAGCACCTTGACATGCCTCACCTTAGTGTGCCCTCATGTCCTTAATAGCCAACGACCCTAAAGAGAGTCTCACTGAAGAGACTAAGGTTACCTTCAGAGAAGTTCCTGCCAAAGGCCCACTGTTGATAGGAAATTAGCCATTGTGATATTTAGAGATGTTCTTTTTATATTTCTAAGCACTTAATATTATTAAAATGGAATTTCTTATTAAAATGATAAAATTGGAATAAGGACACATGTTTCCCACATGTGGTCAAATTTCATTTTCTCACCAAAACCAAGCTTTGCCTTTGAGCCAGGACAGAAACAAACTAAACCAAAACCACAGCAGCAACAACAGCAGCGACAATGAAAACGGTTGCCATTTCTGTCCACGCTTCTGTACTTTTGTTTAGAAAAACCGGTGCTAATGTTTGCGGTTAGTGGTGCAAAGTGATGCATGTAATCCCAAACTGGAACTGAAGTCCCCCTCTTCCAGCCCACGGTCAGCAATCGGAACTGCTCCCAGCCCCTGCATGGGCCATGCCTGTTAGGGTGACATGGAAGGTCCCGGCAGCTCTTTGTGTCCCCAGCAGCACTTATGCCTCTCACTAGGCGGTACGAACGGTGTCCTAATAACAATTCCTGTGATGGATCCTTTTCCTGATGCCTGCTGACACCCCTGCAGCTGGATCTGTCACTCCTGCTGCATCTCCTTGAGCACAGGGTGAACACAGCCAGGTGACAGCATTCCTGTGTGACCGCCTGACCCATGTGGCCTGCCGTTCCCGTGTCAGCTGGGGCTTAGGACATGCCAGACTGGTTTGTGGTAGTGACGGCTGGAGAAGGAGCCGTGGCTGGGGAAAGCGCGTGAGACAGGCGTCACTCTCAGTTATTTGGGCGCTGTCTGCCCGCTGTGTGTCCTGGCAGAGACTCTTCATCCTCTGGGTGCCCATCTGCTCAGGGGCATTTCCCCGAGGGAAAGTGGCAGCAGGTTTGGCAGATTAAACTCCACCGCAGTAAGTAATTCTTTAAGGCTAGCACAGCTGCCGCATCTGTGACGTGCAGCGGGACACAGTTAGAAACAGGAGAGCAACAGACACGGGTGACTTCTTGCCTACGTGTGCCACGGCCTTTCTGCATCTGTGCTGTGGTGTCTTCCATCTCTTCATGAGGGTGACCCCGCCAGCCCCCGTGTCGCTGTGTTCCTGCAAAGCCTGCCCTTCCTGGAGCTTCGCCCTTTCCAAGCCCGGGACACTTCTCCACTGTCCTCAGCCTCAGTGTTTTCTCTTTGACTCATGATCTGGGTTTCATCTGGGACAGGCTAATTTACAGTGTGATGACCTTTTGGAGTGTGTTTTCACGTGGAGTCTTTGATTTTGTCACTGTGCGTAGCAGAGCGCCTGCCCGTGAGAGAGATGCCACAAACGCAGGTTGGTTGCTAGTCTAGGTGGCTGCCTGATTGAGCGCTGACCCCAAGGGTACGGGAAGTAGGGACAAGG
This sequence comes from Lemur catta, assembly GCF_020740605.2. Classification (NCBI taxonomy): domain Eukaryota; kingdom Metazoa; phylum Chordata; class Mammalia; order Primates; family Lemuridae; genus Lemur; species Lemur catta. The sequence goes on from NC_059138.1 coordinate 1,701,843, forward strand.
GCGAGGGTGCAGGTGGGCAGGAGAGGAGACGGCAGGTACGCTTCACACTCCCCCCCACCCCCCCACTTCACTGTCGCGCTGGGACAGCTGCAGAGGCAGGGGTGCCACGCCTGAGAACCTCCATGGCCAAGCCTGCTGCTCCTGCAGGATGCTGGGGCCCGGGGTGGCTCCACCCTGCAAGACAGGCCTGGCCACCCTGTGTCCCTGCAGCTGCTGGGGGATCCCTGGTGAGAACTCTCTCCTCCGTCGGATGGAGCTCTCTGCTGACCGTGGCCCCTGGGCTGGGAAGAAGGAGTGAAGAACTAATTAGCATGAAGATATTGTTCAGGGCAGCAGAGGTTGCTTCGTGTGTTACTGCTTTTTGGATGGTCATTTTGGTCACTTAAAATACCCCTGAACACTGCCCCTGTTTTAGAAGATGCGTGAAAAGTCCCGACAGAATGGAATGGCTCAGTTAGACATTTTCTATTGTTAGACGCTATTTCATGGCTCAAGTGTTCACTTCATGGAAATGATGTCATCACAAAAGTTATCTGAAAATAGAATTTTCCAAAATCTAAACACATTTCCTTATTGACTTATGTAATCGTCTCAGAGATGGAAATCCTACCCTAATTTCTGATTGATTTTCAATCAACATCAGCTACTAAGACATTAAAACTCTCTTTGCCTGGTTCCTTTGACGAGTAATTAACGAGCTATAAGCAAATGCTTATTCATGTTCAGAAAGTTTTTTAAAGGGAACAGCAAGAGAGGCACTTTGTAAAGTAAAATCCTTTACATTTTTACCAGAGTCATTGTAGAAAGGACCACAGCACTGCAGCTTAGGTTGTATTAACGAATAATCACCCGGTTTCTATCATGTTGCTTTTTAGTCCTGGGGCTGCAGTCGGACCGCCATTGCCCTGCCAGGAGGGAGTCAGGAGACCCGCCCTGGCTCTTCCCGGCTGCATACAGCTCGGCAACAGCGTGGGGCCTTGAGGCCTGGTTTTTATTACTTACACAGGACACTTCAGGGCTGTGGGGTTAATCTTCTGGAGATGCAGTTTCCTGTGCTGTGAAATGGGAATAATGCTCCTTAGCTCCCAGGGTTACTGGTCGACTAACTGAATCTGCATTTGTGTGCACAGGACTTTGCCTGATACGTACGTGCTAGTGCTCTCAGCTGTGTCGTCTTGGTCGCATTATTGCACTTTTCTGAGCAGTCCTGTGGGTTGGTTTTATGTGTAAATCTGGCTAGGCTGTGGTCCCAGTGATGTAGTCAAACACTAGTCTAGCGTTGCTCTGAAGACAATGCACAGATGTGGCTCACATCTAGTCCCCAGACTTTAAGTAAAGAAGGTTGCCTTCGATAACGCGGATGGGCCTTATCCAATCAGCTGAGACCTTCAGAGCAAACACTGCAGTTCCCAGAGGAGAAACAATGTTGCTTCCGGATGCGGCACCAACCTCTGCCCGCGTGTCCTGCTCCCCAGCCTGCCCTGTGCAGTGTGGACTTGCCAGCCCTGCAACCACATGAGTCAGTTTTTAAAAATAAATCTCTTAATACATATATTTACTAAGAATATACTGATACAGACATAGAATACACATGTGTATAATAATAAGAGATCTCTGTATATCCATCTCCTGCTGTCCTGTCTCTCTGACTGATACACTTGTTAGAAGATGAGGGCTGGGACCTTCAGTGGTTTTCAACTTTGAAGACGTGCATGCAGCTGGCCGCATCCCGTGACTCTATGTGCAGCTGGTCTGGGGCTTGACAGAGGGACTCTGTGTGCAGCCAGGGCTGGGGACCCCAGCTCTGCACCCTTTGGTCGGTGTCGATAGCCTTCCATGGCCCACAAGCCAAGCCCAGGCCTGGGATCCCCCCACCCTCTCTCACACTCAGTTCCCCACGTTCATCATCCCGAGTCTTATTGACTTTTTCTAACTGAATATCAAACCTTCTGTGTCTCGTCCTCCCATCCTGTGTCCGTTTTCCTACCCCTGGTCTCTGTCTCTCTTGTTCCCTCATGTTCTGTCAAAGCCATCCTGCAAGGTGTGGGTCTTACCTGGCCACTTACTGCTCGGCAGTCTTCAGCGGCCCCTTCCCTCGCCATGGAGCAAAGCCCAGACTCAGGCCCAGCAGGGAAAGACCTTCCCACCTGGACCTCACTGTCTTCTCACTCTGCTCCCATCATCCCCGCACTCCAGAGCCACCGTATGCACCTCCTTGAACTCAGGTGCCTGTCTCATGTCTGCCCTCAGGCCCCTTCTGTTTCTACTTCTAGAACGAGCTCTTTACCTAACCATCAGCCTGCCAAATTTCTACTTATTCTGCATGTCTTGGCCCACATTGGAGACACTACAAAGTGGGAGCTCAGAACGTGGCCTCTGCTGTCCAGCTGCTTGCAGTCAAAGCCACTAGCCCTGCCTAGTCATGTGACCTTGCACAAAAATCAAAGAACCATGGGAAGTTTTATTTTCCTCACCCATAAGTGGGGATGTTAATAGTACCTGCCTTGAGGAGTTGTTAGGGTTAAATGAGATGGTGGCTGACTGGTATTTACTGAGCTCTCACAACTGTCAGCAGCTGCCGTGCTTCAGGAAGCCTTTGCATGTGCCCTGCACTCCACAGGGGCTCCCTCACCTGCCCGTGAGAACACAGGAGCTGGGAAAGTGTCTGACGTGTAGTAGATTTTTAACAGATACTCATAAAATTAGATGGGATTTGCTTCATACAGGTATTCGACAAACGTATGTGACCAATCACCCTTTGTTTGCAGAGAATGCTCATTCACCTGGCTTGGATCTCAACCAAACAGCAGTTCCCAGCAACCTTTCTGCATTGTACCCATATTCTTTTTATCTTAGCAATTGTCAGTGTAACCTCTCCTTGTTTTAGTAATAGACACATCTGTCACTAAAAATGGGGATGGATAATGGGCAGCTGTTTATGGCACAAAACCCTCCATTTGTGGATCTCAGGACTCATTACCTGTGATGGTTTCATTAATTGCAAAAAGACTCCACTGCATACTTGCTAGGTTGTAGGCCCGGTGCTGGCTGTGGGTGACAGGAAGGGGGAAAAGACATCATCCCTTGGGTCTGTGAAATTTGGGATGGAACCAGGAGTGGTGGAAGGGATCTCCAAAGTCATACTGTCACTGTGATACAAGGTCACCTCTGTGACCACTTTGGCCATTTCTGATTCCACCGCTCCTGTGATGTGGGTGCTGACCACTTGGCAATGTAGCCATTGCACTTTTGACCTGCTTGGCTGTGCTGTGTGTCTTTATGTTGGGCCCAAATTTGTCTTCTTTTATTTCTACTTAATAGTTCTTCTAGTTCTTTCTCTTGGAGATGCATAAAAAGTACCTTAGAGATTGGGGGAAAGGTAGTGAGACTCTCCACTCTGCCCCCACGGCCCCTGCCAGTCTCCTGCAGCCACTGTCGCTGTCTGTGGAAACTTTATGTCGTGGAAGTGGTCTGGGTTTTGGAGCAGACTTGGAGCTGAGCCAGGAGACTGGGCACAGTCGTTAGCATTTTTGAGTTTGATTATGAGCCTCTATTTTCTTACCTGTAGAACCAGGGGAAAAATCCCATGTCTGAAAATTGTTCTGAAAATAAATCAAGAAAATCCATGTGATATGCCACACACATTCAACACATTTCTGGGTACAGTCACGGTCTGCTGTGACATGAGTGGACACGTGAGCAGCTCCAGTGTCCTCTGTCTTGTCTGTTCTCCTGTGGCTCAGCCCGATCACTCACGGAATCCTCTGAAATGAGGCATTCGAATTTGGGGCAGCACTTCCCATGCCAGTGTGACATGAGGAGTGGCGGTTTTAGTTCACAGTTTTGTCTGAACTTTTACCCAAGGTGCCCGGTTGTACGTGTTTTACGTGGCCTTCCGTCTCGCAGTATGTGTCACAACGTAGGCTCCTTGACTTGGTCATTCACCTACAGACCCCAGACTTCTGTGTGCTGGAGGAGCTGAGGTGAGCTGGGTTCCTGACCAGGGCTGGCAATTGATCTACAAAACTCAGGGCAGGGCTGTCACATTCCGCCAGGTCGGGTTGCAGGCATGGGCTCATCTCAGCTTTTTGAGATCCAGTTGAATCTTGATTCAGCATTGATTTTAGTCTGCCTCTTCTAACTTTGTGTGTCATCTGCAGTTCGGTTGAGCATATTTCATTTTAAAATTTAAAGCTTGTCTGGCTGGCTGCAAGACTTTTTCGGCATTGATTTTCAGGGTTGGATCAGCATTTAAGGACTGCAGAGCAAGCATCCCACACCTCCAAATGTGCTCTCAGAATGTGACCTTCCAGCTTAGAGGAGTTTTCTTCAGTCAGAGACATGTCTTCTGTATCTTTATCTATAGTCACTTCACAAAAATAATTAACATGGAAGATGAATTAATACAGAATCCTGTCATATATCATCTTCTTCCAGAATGGTGGAAATCCTTGTGCTTTTTATTCATTGTTCAGCCAACCAGGACTCCATCTAATGGTCCCTTGACCACGCATCCTGTGTCACCATTGTACAAGAACATCACAAAGTCCCTACAAGGAGATGTGGAATCCTGACCACACCGAGGGCACCAACATTTACTGAGGGTCCTGTGCTACCGGCTGTCACCAAAACACCAGGAGGAGCCTATGTGTGGAGTACAGTTGCTAACCCTGCTTCACAGATGGGGAAACTGAGACTTAACGAAAGCTCAGCTAGAAAGTGGAGGAGCTGGACTTGCACCCAGGCAGGGAGGCCTGAGTGCCCCGTCTTGACCACTGCTTGTTCTTGGGTTGATGTTACATATCAGCAGTTGTATGTTTTAAGTCAGCGATCCCCAGCCTTTTTGGCACCAGGGACCAGTTTCATGGAAGACAATTTTTCCAGGGACTGGGGAGTGGGGAGGGATGATTTCAGCATGATTCAAGCGCATTACATTTGTTGTGCAGTCAGACCTCTCTGCTAGTGATAATCTGCATTTGCAGCCGCTCCCCAGCACTAGCATCACTGCCTCAGCTCCACCCCAGATCATCAGGCATTAGATTCTCGTAACGAGTGTGCAACCTAGATCCCTCGTGTGCTCAGTTTACAGTAGGGCTGGTGCTCCTGTGAGAATCTAATGCCGGGGCTGATCTAACAGGAGGCAGAGCTCACACGGTGATGCCAGCCATGGGGAGTGGCTGTAAATACAGATGGAGCTTCACTAGCCCCCCACTCACCTCCTGCTGTGTGGCCTGGTTCCAGTTCGCAGCCTGGGGCTTGGGGTCTGCAGTTTTAAATAATTATAGACCTCATCATGGATAGTGGTCATACTCTTATCTGGAGAATTTGAAGTAAGGCATAGATGATGTCTTTGGGGGATGGTTTGAGAATATTTTTGCTGAGGATAGAAGGAGATATTTATGTTACTTTTTTCATTCCAGTCTAAGTTTGCCCTTTGGTATTTTTCCATCCAGCTGCAGTGCATATATTTTCATGTATAATATTATCACCAATTATGGCACATTCTCTTTTAAAATTAAAGAGCAAATAAGTTTTAAAAAATGGTATTGTTAACTGCTTTCCAGGAGTCATCATAACGTTAGCCCGGTTCTTACATTTTACAATAACCCCCAGGACAGGAGACACGGACGCTGACGTCCACGACAGTCATGGTTACTGGTCACTGGACTTTGAGACACCCACCGGGATCCACACTGCAGCGTCCTCAGCAAGGAAAGCATTTAAAATTCATTTGCCAAATCTTGCTCGCTGACCAGTGATAAGGAAAGGAATACAAGGGCGTTTCTGGTCATTCTTGGGTAAATACCATATCTTGCTAGTGAGACTATTTCTTTCCCAGCTTTCCTGTCCAGCCAGGTTTCACTCTCCTGCCTTATAGGTCCCCGTGAATCCAGTTGTCACTTTGACATCTTCAGAAATATATAAGAACATGATCACATCGCTGGGAAATCTAATTCAATGGAAAATGTCATTATTTTCTGTGGTCATATCTCCATTATTCAAATTTTGATTACCTATATTTTTATTTCTTCAAACTGGATCCTGTTGAGTGCCACAGGCTGCACGGCTTTTAAACCCTTCAACGTCTGGTCTTTATCAGTGAGAATGTCGAGTGCTCTCAGTCACTAACGAGCTGGCATTTTCTTGAAATTCCTCAAATAGTTATAATTACCCAAGACAGAGGGCGACAGCTGACACACAGGAAGTGGTTCTACAGGTAGACAAATGACAAAGGCCACGGAGAGGGAGAGCCACGAGGACAAGGAAGTGGATGTCAACCTGCATGGCGGAGAGTGTGCCTGGGGCTCACGAGGGGAGTTTGCTCCCCACCTCAGTCCCGGCTGTGTCATTGTCCTTCACCATCAAAGATGCCACTGCCGCTGCTGACATTGTCATTTCCTGGGCCAAGATGTCCATTTAGCGTGTCCTTAGAGTGCATCTGTGCTGTGCCCGCTGGCGTGGTGAGGCTGGGAGATAGCTCATGCTGCAGCCCTGCTCCCGCACGCTGGCCTTGCTCTGGGAGGGTGCTCTGCAAACGCACCACGGGAGCAGCCACCCAGTGTCAGCTGGAGGCAGCAGAAACACCAGCAAGAGAACATTTATTTTCCTTTTAGAGATCTCAAAATACTTGACCTTGTCCTTGAGTTTATCAAACCAAGCATGCTTTGTCTCACACACAGCTTTACAAAACTGAAATACCTCCTGCTGGTTTAGAATGGAGTAGTTTAAGGAAAAGGTTCTCTCATTGTATGTGTACATCATAAACCTGTCCTCAAGAAGTGTCCCATAATCTGGTAAAAATGGTTTCATCTCCAAATATCACCCCACATACTCATAAAGATGGGTGGGGGGTCTTTACTGACAAAGGTCACAGGGGATGGCCCAGCAGAGAATGGGCATCCCCAGGCGTGCTGGCTGTAAGGCGTCAGTCACGAGAGTACAGTTCTTCAGAGACCACATCAATGGACTGTGGAAAGAAGTGTACGTGTAGACACTGAGGTGCAGTTTTGGAGTTACCCAATTCAAAACTGAGATGAGAAGCTATGGAAGAAAATACATTGATTTATCACGGAATACCCTGAGTTGACAATTAGACTTAGTGAAAGGAAAGTCCTCAGAGGTGATGGACTCTAAGATCACTACCATAAAACACAAGGACACAGAGCATCAGAATTTAAATAAGACAGCCATGGAGAGTGCACCTGTCGGGGAAATCAGAGGATGGAGAGCTGGCCTGGGAGTGACGAGGGACTCTGGGCTCAGGGAATGCCAGTATGGACCTAAGAAAACCATGTTATATAACATCGAGGATCTTATGTATGTCCAATTACCTATTCAAAAATCCACACCTTGGAAAATACATGTAAGAACCTTGTATAATCATGTTTGTCTCAATATAGTAATAGGTTATTTCAAGTTATATGAATATATTATCAAAAATGTTGATTTGCAAGAGGAAAAACAAAACAATGGAATGAAATTCATTCAAAAGTAAAGTCTCTTTAAGCATCTCCAGGATCTCAGCATTGCATAGAGCAACTGTAGCCCTTGCCCTGACACTCTTATGGCATGGCAGTGAACGAAGGACTGAATTGGAGAGGGCTGGCACAGGGAGCAGCCTTTGAATAACAAAGGAGGAGGCTCTGAACAGCTAATTGACAGCTCTCTTAAAAACCAAACACAAATCAAGCATGTGCAAAACTAAAGCTATTTAGAAAGATTGAAATCATTTCTTTGACACCTTTGGCAAATACAGACAAAATGTCACTACATATACAATAAAGAGTAATGATATTTTAAAAAGAGCCAGGTGAACAGATTTCCAGAATAATCACAAGTAACATTATTGGCGTTTCCAACACACAGCCGCTGGAGGGTAGGGAAGAGGAGACTTCCCTTTAACAGGAGCCAGAATTCTGGGCACGTCCCCAGATGACATCTCACTTGAAAACCGTGCACATCAAAGTGACTCCGTCTCAGCAGCTGGATGGTAAAACGTGCGCTGGGATCGTTGTTGGCCTTGGGCATTGATCCTTTCAGTGACAATGCAGAAATCAGTACCTCCAGACATTTGTCATCTCACCTCCTTTTTCAAAGGGGAGCAAGGAACCTAAAGGGAAGGTCGTTAAACCAAAGCTATGGCTGGAAGGTCTGATCTGGTTAAAATCTGGTTGTACTTCTACATACAACTGTTTAGTAAGACCGGACGTCTCCTAGGTCCTGCCTAATTTTTGTGTCATCTGGGAGGTCATGAAGAAACCAACCAAAATCAGAGTTAGAAAACTTTGATCTTCAAACCGGCAAAGAGCTCCTCAGCGGAGCTGAGTTCTCTGGAAAGCATGGCTTCTTACGTATCCATAGTTCACCTGTGAAAATGCATTTATTTCCTGGGTTCTTTGAGATCGTTTTTGGGAACACATTTCAGGAGATGTTTTTTACTTCAGTTTAGGACATTTGCTATGTGCCAACGTTGTAACTCGTGAGTAACGTGCACAAAGAAACAAACCATCCTTGGGAGTAAGGGGCAGGGCACAAGTGAACGTCGTATTTCAGGGTGAGGGGTAGGTTCACGGGCAGGTGGACACATAGTTCCATGAGAACACGGAAGAAGGCACTTAGTTACCCAGGGGTGCAGGGGTAGAATCCCAGGAAACAGTGCAGTGATGTTTCTAAGGCTGAGTAGGTGTTCACCAAGGACAGGCGGAGCTGGGTGTGTGTGTACATGTGCATATGTGTGTGCACGTGTGTATGTTTGTACCTGTGCAACTAAATTGGGAGTGACATGGATAAGACCGAGGAACTGTCCTTGCCAGGGTCCGTGGCAAGGACAGCAGTGAAAGGCAGTCAGGATGGGGCAGGAGGGCCGCGTCTGGCCTTTGGGCAATGGGGAGTCTTTGAGACGTGGTGTTTACATAGAGAACTGAGGAGGACACATGAGCATTTTGGGTTGTTTATTCTGATGGGCGCTCAGGTAGGGTTATAAGCGTGGCAGGGTGGGTTACGCATCCCTGGACGTGGACTGGAGGAGGGAGGGTGAAGTGCTTCTCCGGGTGCTGGTGTTTGGATGGCAAGAAGGGTTTGGGTTACAAATGTATTAGAAGATTAAATGAGCAGAACTTGGTGGCTGGTCTGCTGGTGGGAGCTGGAGACGTCGCCATCAAAAGTCAGAGTGGACTGGGTGGCTGTGGATGCGGACGGGTCCTGCAGATGCTTTTCCCAGTCGTCACACTGTGAGCACTTTGAACTCGCCCTCTGAATGAAACCAGTTAGCACTTTCGTTCCTGTAACGTTAACAAATGGTATTTGACTTCAAAGTACTTAAAGACCTGGAAATCTTGTCAGAAAACATGGATGTTACTTATGCTGTTCCCAGGTTGGTTGGAGGCAGCATTATTGAGACGCGGTTTCCTAGCTGCTCTTCAACATTGCAACTTGGTGTTTCAGGGAACACACATGACACCTTCCCATTGTCATAGAGTGGATGTTAATCTTTAAGAAAAACTGCAAACTTTCTGGAAAAGTCAAGAGAATAGGATGTAACCTATCAAAATACCTACGTCCTGCATTTAATAAAATGTTGCATATTTTCTTCAGCTGTTAATTTGCTGAAGCATTTCAGAGTAAATTCAGACATGGTAATTTATCTCTCGTTACTTCGATATCCATCTCTGAAATGCAAACACAGTTTCCTGACACCCACAATGACAAACACCCTGCACGACTGATAACTCCCTGCTGCTGTCTATCATCTAATCCACACGTGTGTCTCCCAGGTCTACTGCGTGGGCTCCACACCGGGTTGCTCCGCCAGCTGTGCCGGAGGCTGCATTTGCTTTTGGTGACCAAGTCCTGGGGGTCTTCGCTCTCCAGCGTGGCTTGTGGCACAGTGAGCATGATTTAACTTCCAAAGATAAGGGATTGCCCCTCATTTTGATAAGAAATATCACTGCCATTAAAGCTTTAATGAGACCCCCGGTGAACCACAGCTGACTGACGAGCTTCCCCTCACTTCACAGCCCTCCCGAGGGCCAGACCGACACTGTGGGGGGGGGGCAGCAAAGGGGGGGCGCGGGCGGCTAAAGATGGCGAGAAACAGAACGTCGTTCCCTAAGTGATTAGAGCTTTGTGTACTATGGGTTAATCCATAACCCATAGCTGTTTTCTATGTTAACAGGTTGATTAGGATTTAAAGACTATAAAACATGCAAAAAGATGAACACACCAAAAGTAGTATGGGCAGCTTAGGATAGAAAGAAATGCTTATTTTTTGGATATTGATTATTAGGGTTTTATACTAGATGAAGTAGGTTTTTTAGTTAAAATGTTTATTTATGGCCAGATTTCCTTTGTTCTCAGCCAAAATTTTGGATTTTTAAATTTTTCTTCTCATCTGATTTGTGTGGCTTCTTTCACTGCTGAAAGCACGTTTCAGACATGCTGGAATTGAAGTTATCCTCCCTACATGAAAAACAGAAAATCCAGACCTCGTCGGGCACACTATCTACCCACCTTCCCACCTGGACCCGTGGCCCCGTTGAGTGGGGTGGAAGGAAGGCGGTGTATTCAGGGCGCATGTTAGATCTTTGCTTCTAACACGTTCTGGTGTTTCTTCCTGCTCCAGCCATCTCTATCTGTCCATTTTGAAACGCCAGTGATTCCCCAAAGTGCTAAAATTAGCCCGCGCGACTGAATAGAGTCACGGGGAGCCTTGCTGTGGGGTCTGGACGGTGCTCAGCAGGAGGGGAGGGGCCTCGCGAGCACAGCCATGGCTGCAATTAGGCTCCTTCTCGGAGACACTGAGCTACGAGGCCGCGTTTATAAATGGCCCTACACACTTCATATTTTGAATTGTTGCATCTTTTTCTACATGATTTTAAAGGATTGCACATCTATGATACGATCATTGCCATCATTATTTTTATGACTGTCTTGAGGCAAAATGTGTATATATAGATGTGATGATCACACCTCTACTGTGAAGTTCCATTTAAGAAATACGACTTTCAATACAAAAGTTCTACGTCTGGCAAACTGGAGAGCAGCGTGTTTGTTCTGTGAAAGGCAGTGCCCCTTGCAACATTCGCTGCGCGGACCTTGCTGTTGAGACTCGGACGCTGGGTTTAACAGTCTCACTGTCCAAGTGTTAGCACCGATGGCAGAGCCAAGAACGCAGTTTTGATTTCAGGGATCTTTGGATTTGTTTCCTTTGCCAGATTTGTTGAGATGTGTAATTCAAGCAAACATAACATTTTAGTATTGTTGGTAAAATAAGAGACTCGCCAGAGATTCTGTTTCAATGGTCACTTCTTAAAACTCAGTGTTTCCACTGGGGCATGAAGGGCCCCTCGGTGCCTCCCAAGGACAGTGGACTCAGTGCCGGGACTCCCGGGTCCTGGCCCTGCCTCTGCTGTGGATCAAATGCAGTCACCATCCCAGTCACGTCCCTCTAAGTCCCGGCTCAGCTTCTACCAAGGACGGCTGATCTGCCGAACCAGAGGCCTCCATTCCATTTGTGAGTATTTATGGATTACTTAATCTCACTTGTGTTTATTTCCCCCCAAATTACACTTGCACTTTTTACTTCAGAGGGTGTACACTTCAGTACAAATCCTGCACTCTCTTGCATGCCTCTATATATGTACAAGCAAATAGAAAAACCTTGCAGGGTTAGATATAAAAGCAATGAATCCACATGAATTAATGTTGCCAATCACTACAGACAGAACATAAACCCCAGCCTTGCTATCAAGTAACTCACAACCTAGGTGGGAAAAACCGATAATCTTCTGTGAAACAACCAGAGAACTGCCCAGCCCAGTGTGAGAAGGACGGTGAAATGTGGCTGTCAACAGCAGTGACAAAAAGCCAACAGCAGCAACAGACACTGAACTGGGAGCAAGGAGAGTCCAGGCAGGTTTCCATCCTCCGACGAGTCCCTAGAGGCTTCGGGACGGTGCTCGTGGGGCAGAGTCCGTGGGGCTGGACCTTCCCTGCAGGGCTGACGTTGGCCGCAGGAGCGGGTGCGTGAAGCCCGAGTGCTACCCAGGCGCCCTGACGTCACTGCGTTAACACACAGATGCGTGGACCCGGATCCATCCTCCAGACAACCCTTTACTTGTCAATTAGCAGAGCAAGGGGGGCTTTCCTGAAATGTGTATGTGGGGGCCTCTCAACGGCCCCCTGGTTGTGCTCCAGCTCCACCCCGACTGGACGTATGGCCTCGGTTAAGACATTTCTCTCTCTGGGCCTGTTTTTTCACTTGAAAGTTCTACTGGATGATCGCTAAAATGCCATGAATTTGTGGAATAAAAATAGCAGGAATTATCCGCAAACCTTCCAGGTTAAAACAACTTCGTAGTGTGCAGAGAAAGTATTTGAATTGTTGCCTTTTTTTTCTTTCTGGAACAGAAACAGATACGTGTTACCCAGTGTAATAGTTTGCCAGGACTTTAAAAAATTACTTTTTGTCAGCTGTGGCACGTTTAAACACCCCAAATATTTCAGGAGACAACTTCTGTGTTTTAAAAAAGATTTAATAAAGACATGCGTGTTCAGACTTGCTCTGCGGCTCCTCTGTCTGGAGCTGGCCCCCGGCTCTCGCCTGTGATTAGGGATTTTCACTGCTTAACTTGCTACACAGTTTTAACTCTTCATTCATTTCCTTCCTTTCTCAAATCGCCGACAAACGTGAGCATGTAGCTTACCGTACATAGGGAGGCCCAGTGACATATCAAATATTTTTTAGCCATCCCAAAATGCCAAATCTGCCAGGCCTGGCTCCCCTGGCCCGCGGCAGGGCTGCTTCGGCTGGAGATGGATGAGTGTACCCTTGTCGGGCCCGGGCAGGGCGAGGTTGGGAACTTGTTTTGTGCCAGTCTCTGGTCCTCAGAACGCCCGCCGTGGAAATACCCTTTGGTTCTGCAAGCAGTTAAGATCCTATCTCTGCCCAAAATCATCATTACAGGAGAGAGAAGTAATTTCGGTGAGGCTATTAGCAGCACACCCGAAACATCCTTATTAACTTTTTCTTCTTTTGTGGTCCATCTTTTATCGAGGCCTATCTGCCTTCAACATCTGGCCTGGCTGCCAATACTAAATATCATTTTAATAATAATAATACGTTGCACTTTTTGAGCTCCCTTTCATCCAAGGAGCCCAGAGCACTTTACACACGTTAATTAATTAAGCTGCGCACAACACCCCTTTGAGGGAGGTATGCCCTGGGATGGTACCAGGTGGTTCAAGTGGTTCTCTCAGGCTTAGCCATTCCCAGCGTAAGCAAAAATTCTAACAAAGGCTCCCCACTGCAGGGTCACCCGAATCCTGGGTGAAAGGCAGCCTCCCTAGTGAGGCCTTTCCCAAGTGGACAGTTCCAGGTCCCTGCCCAGCCCCTCCCTCTGGCTTCCTGCAAAGGACTAAGCACTGACGGGTCCCAGCTGCATCCTCCTTCCTGCGCTGCTGGGTCCTCCCGACATGTGACTCGTCTCAGAGGGGATGAGACAGCACTGATTTTAGAGCCACCATCCATTGTGGAAAAGTGAGAGAACATGAGGCCTGTTTACAAGTCCTGCTTTTGCCACGGTCAGAGCAGAGGTAAATGTGACATTCCCCGGGTCCCACAGCATCGGGAGCAGCAAACTTTGCCGCAGAGGGGTCAGACAGTATAGGAATCCTGCAAGTTCGTGCATAGATACTAACAAACATTTACCAAACATCTCCTGTGTGCCAGCCACCAGGGAGGGCCTGGGACTCGGAGGAGCAGCACGAACAGGGCCCTCGGCCCCACTTCCCGTGGCCTGACCTGCTGGGGTCAGACACACTCCGAGGCAGGTGAAAGGCAGCACCTGGCGAAACGAAGGGAGAGGTGGTGGCTTTGCAGCTGTGACCCAGGCAGGCCAGGGCTGCGGGAGCTGCTGTCCTGAAATTCCAGGGAGACCCAGAGGGTCCTCCCAGGGAGTTCTCGCAGGCGAGTTGCTGAGATGATCTGCTTGTTGCAGTGACATTGTTATTATTTGGTTCTAATATTTTTTTTCTGTGAATCCACTTGAAACAGTCTGCATAGAAACAAAGTGGAGTGCCCTACACCTTTTCATGGCTATGGGCTTTGATTCAGTAGGAGATTGAGAGCAGACAGATGGCGAATGGCCTATTGGGTAAAATCTGCTAATTACTGAGAGAGAGAAGAGTGAGTGCGGTGGCTGCTGACAGCAGCGAGGCGCCACCTTGGCTTGACTTCCAGGTGCTCTGGTCTAACCTACTTAGGCCTGCACGCACGGCAGCCGCAGCCCCGGGAGGGGAAGCATCGTCATCTCAGCGGCTGATGCGTGTTTGAGAGGGGTGTGTGTGTGTGTGTGTGTGTGTGTGTGTGTGTGTGTGCATGTGTGGCTGTGTGTGTGTGTGTGTGTGTGTGTGTGTGTGTGTGTATGTAAGCCTGGCTGCCTTCTTTGGTAGGAAGGGCCCGGCTCAGGGATCCTGACTGGCCGTGCCAGCCGTGTGCTGCCCTCCCGCAGCTCCGGCTCCCTGCCAAGCTGGCATCTCCGTTGTATTGACATTGTCTGCCCAGGGACCTAGATGTTTCTGGGGTCTGAACATACGACACCAAAACTGAGGCCCAGCGCTGGCCTCTTCTTGGGTTACTGTCTACTGGGTCAGAGTGTTCCCTGGGCTTCGCACCAACGTCGCTTCCTGAAGAAGCCGCCAGGCGGGAGCAGCTGTGCAGTGCTGGCTTGTGTTCTGTCCAGAAGCACCCGGAGGGTTTGCGGAATCCCGTGTCCCACCTCACCCCGCGACCACTGCATCAGCTCTTGGAGATGGGGCCTGGTATTAGCGTTTTTAAAACTTCCTCAGCTGATTCCAAGTGTCGCCAAGTTTGAGAATCAGCAGCCTGGAAGGGTAATTCTAAAAACATCTACTTTTTCAGTCACAGGTATAGTTTTGGTCCTTTTCTGTTACTCAGAGACGTGTGACTCGGCTTGTTGTCATTGTCTAGGCTGAGCTAGAGCAGCAATAGCAGCAAGTCACCCGTGAATGAGATCTAGTGACCCTTAATCCCAGAGAACTGGCATGTTTTTTTTCCTTTTCCGGATATTTTTCTTTAGCATTCCCTGTAGCCAAATCTTCCTTGCACAAAGGGTTTGACGTCGAGGGATATTTTGGCAATGTCTATTTCAATGGCATCGTCTTCCCGGACCTGAGCTTGTTGGGTCATCTTTCCTACCATCACTGAGAGAGAAGCGAGAGCAGGGGGTCGCTTCCACGTCCTTCGTCTGACACAACGGCCCCTGTCGACGAAGCATCGTGGGTTATGCGGGTGTGTCTTTCACGAGGGTGGGCACTCTCCGTGGAGAGGGTCCTTGTAGGTCACTCCGCCTGGTGCCAAGCCAGCGCCCTGGGGCAGGCCACACAGCCAGCACTCAGAGCCAGGCCTATTGACGGGGTGGACACCAGGAGGAGAGTGTCCAGCCAGGGCCGTGGCGGGGAGAAGGCCCAGACCTCACCACGCCCTTGCCGCAGCCGGCCAGCTCTGCGGGGCATAGAACACGAGACGCTTTCGTCACAACGCTGGAGTATCTCTGTATCTCCTGCACCAGTAGATAAAGAGATGGACATTTAGATAAGACGCCAATGGAGAGGGACACCCCGAGCTCAGCATAGGTTCAGGCAGGCCCCCAAGAGCTCAGATATTTATCTGAAACCTCAGGTTCTCTCCATCCAGGAAGAGAGAACAGCCAGGGATCTGGGTGAGTGGGAACTTTCAGCTGGAATGTTCTCCCTTTATCTTGTCCTCAGAGACACCTTCCTCTCCTTGGGGGGTTGGAGAATTAGGAAGCTCATCAGCATGGGTCAAAGTCTTTCCCAGCGATCTCCCGAGCTGGGGTGGATCACACGTGACGCCAGGTGGGGGCAGGTGCAGTGGGGTGACTGGAGGAGGCCCAGAGAACGGCCTCGAATGCAACTTCCCTGCAGCTCCAAGACCCACAGGTTTAGCTCTCGAGGTGTCCGTGTCAGGGGAGAGAGCCTGCTGGACATCCCTAGGTATCCCGGAAACCGAAGTTTGGTGTTGACTTTGCCCATGACTTGGTTATATTGAGCAAATCTCTTATTTTTTCTAGGGTTCCATTTCCTCGTGTATAAAATGAGAACTAAGAATTATCCCATAGGCTTATGTTAATATTCAAATAAAATAATGATATGAAAGAATTTTGAAGAATATATAAACACCATTTTTCACCCTTTAAAACACCTTAAAACACCCTTTAAAGCACATCATTCTCATGTTTGACACACTAGTGACATAGAACGGTGAATGGTTAGGATAAAATTAGCTGGTTAGGTGCTTTAACAGTAATAAGGTGCAAGTTTGAGTGATAGCAAGGGCAAGTTTGGGATTAATTATTTTTATTGACTTTTTAAACAGATTTTTATGTGGGTTTGGTATTTGCTTGCCATACTTTAATTCAGGCTCTGGAACCAACTTTCAGTTTTCGTGGACATTTACCCGATTCGAGCACAACACATCCCAACCCTTTCTCCACCAAGTGCAGTCAGGCGGGTCGCAAGGGTGGTTTGGGTCTGGGTCGTTCCTCAGGCTTGGGGCAGGGGTCATTTACAGAAAATGGTCTTGGGCCTGCCCTTGGTCCTCCCGGGTCCCCACAGATGCAGAGTGGAGCTGCCACCTGCCTGGGGTCAGTCACAGGGTTCTGGAGCCATCCCTGGGATCTGAGAGCCCGCCCCCATTGCTCCCTTTATCCACGTCCTCATGTGGCCAGTGCCTTGCACAACCACGGCACCCAGATTCATGGCTGTGCTGCGTGAAGTGGCTCTTCTTTAGATGTTGTTTTCTAAAAGGGCCTGTTTCCTAAAATGAAAATAGGAATTTGGCACTGTTTTAAAATAAGGTTTTTAAA
This sequence comes from Lemur catta, assembly GCF_020740605.2. Lineage (NCBI taxonomy): Eukaryota > Metazoa > Chordata > Mammalia > Primates > Lemuridae > Lemur > Lemur catta. The sequence continues at coordinate 1,718,750 of NC_059138.1, forward strand.
ATGCTATCTTGAACGTTGTTGAAAGAACCACTCCGTGCAACTGGGGTTGATGGGGGTCTCTTCCCTTCACACCTGGGTGGTCCTCGCAGAATCCAGAGGGGGCTGACCTGGGCCAGCCCTGGCCGGCTGTGGGGTTCAGTCTCTGCTGAGCACTGGGCAGGCTCTGCTACTGTCCTTTGCACAGTTTGAAACTTTATAACTTCTCTGGTAAGTTCCCCGAGTGCATTTTAGTAATGGAATTTTCTGGCTTAACGCTACCCTTGAGCGTTGAAGGACCCTCCTGTTGGAATGCTGGGCTGGGAGCAGGATATTCCTGGCCCAAGGTGTTGGCGTTTGCAAGGCAGAGCCTGTCTCTCAAGTGCGCAAGGCCCTTCCTGTCATGTGCTCCAACGTTTGCTAAAGCTGTGCTTCCGAGACAAGGCCCACGTCAGGGGATAAAAAAGCCAAAGTCTCTTGTCCTTTCTGCTGAGAACAACCAGATCACCTCCTGAGAACAGAGACCTCTGTGACAGATTGCACCCTCAGTGTCTGGGTCAATGTTGGGGGACACCCTTGAGGATGGGGGTTGGCTATGCTCTTTGAACAGCAGGACTCTGTTGCAGACGTGCATGTTTCTGCATTCGTGTAACTACATATAGACGGTTATACCATGAGGACATTTTTGCACTGTCCGTGTTGTGACGGTCGGAAGGGCGCTGTCCAAAGTCACAAGAAAACCCAGTGAGCAGGGTGAAGGTCGGCACAGCAAGGACGTGGAGGGAGAGAGCCCTGCCCATGGCTGTCTGGGGCCTCTGATTCCATCTGCCCCAGTGGCCAGGGCCCCTCCCCAGATGTGCTGTGACACCCCCACAGTCTACCGAGCTTTTCGGAGTCTGCGCTCTCTTCCGCTTAGCCTGAGCTCCATGGAGAGTTGCAGGGACAGATGGCATTAATGATGGAGAAAAGCTTGATGTGTCCCACACCATAAGGCTGTTTTCATTTTAATAAGGACCCAGGAAACCTAAAGCCATAGTCCAAAGTCGTAAACGTCTGATGGTACAGTTTTACGGGCATGTGGAAAAGTGGTTTTTGCTTGTCTGTTTGTTGGGTTATATTTGGAATTTTGGTCTGTTCTTTTCTCTTGGTTGTGTTTTTTGAGGTATAATTTATATACAGTAAAATGCACCCCTTAAAGTATACGGTCAGATAAGTTTTGTCAAATGTATACAGTTATGTAACCACGATAACCACAACCAATATGGAAATCACTCCCATCATCTCCCAAATTTCCTCATGCCTTTTGCAATAAATTTCCTCTTCCTTCTCAAGCCCCTGGAAACCACTGATCGGATGTCTGTCCCTACAGCATGTCTCCTCTAAAGCGCTCTGTTAACCGTGTCGTGCAGTCTGTAGGCTTCTGTGTCTGGCTCCTTGCAGCAGAACACTTTGAGCTCCATCCGTGCTGTCATGTGCAGGAGTGGCTTGCTCCTCCTAATTCCTGAGCAGTGTTCTCGTATACCAAATTCGACAATTTATTTATCCGTTCACTGGTTGGTGGGCATTTGGGTTGTTTTCAGTTTGGGGCTATTGTGAATAAGGTTAATACGGACGTTCACGCATGGGTCTTTGTGTGAAGGGGCACCTTTATTTCTCTCGGGGAAATACCTGGAGTGAGACTTCACGGTAAGTGCATGTTTAACTGAACATAAGAAAATGTCAAACTGTTTTCCAAAGTAGCTGTATCATTTGCATTCTCACCAGCAATGAGTGAGAATTCCAACTGCCAGCCTTTGCCAGAACTTTAATCATCTAGCAGGTGTGTAGTGACATGTCATTGGGATTTTCACTGCATTTTCTTCCTGACCAGTGCTGCATGTGTTCAAGGGTCAGTTTGCCCCCCGCACCTCCTCTTTGGTAAAGGGTCTGTTCCCCCTTTACCATCAGCTTGTCTGTCTCACTGTTGGTTTCTAAGAGTTCCCGACGGATTCTGGCGCGAGCCTTCATCAGATGTGTGTTTTGCAAGTATTTTCTCCCAGCTGGTAGCTTGCCTCTTCATTTTCTTCATAGCATCTTTCCAAGAGCAGAACTTAACTCTGATGATGTCCAGTTTGTGTCTATTCGTTGATGTAGCATTTCTGTAATTTCTCTCAGCAAAACCTAATTGCCCAAAGTTTGTGCCATTAAGAGTACCAACTTCTTCTGTTCATTGCTATCATTGGATATTATTATTTTAAAATTTTAACTGTTTAATAGGCAGAGAATGCTATCACATTATCTTATACTGAATTTATTTTATAATCAGCAAGACTGGACATGTTTTGTGTTTTTGGCCAGTTGTCTTTCTCCTGGGACTTTCCTGTTTCCGCCCTTCCCTGATTTTCCTACAGGGTCTCCAGTGTTTTTTCCTGGTGATGTGAATAGAACTTCCCCAAAGTGCTAAATATTCATGGTGATAAAGGACTGTTTCGTCCCTGTTTTTAGTGAGAGCACCTTTGTTACTTTCTTGTTAAGAAGCTAATACTAAAGTTTCAAATATTAAATTCTGAAGAAATATTCTTTTTAAAAAATAAAATCAGTACAGGTTGAGCATCTCTAATCTGAAAATCCCAAATTCAAAATGCTCCAAAATCTGAAACTTTTGAAATGCTCATTAAAGCATTTTGAATTTTTTTTAGTTTCATAGTTCAATAGGCAGAGTGCTATTACACTGTTATTTTGTATGTATTCATTTTATGTTTTGTATGATAGTTTTCAGCATATAAGTCTTGCATGTATTTTGTAAGATATAACCCTGAATCTTAATGCTATTGCAAATGGTATTATTTTTAATTTCAATTTCCAACTGTTCATTGTTAGCATACAGAAAGACAAACTTTGTAGTCTGAATTTGCTTGCTAAACTTGTTAGTTGTAGTATGTTTTTGTAGTTTTTTTTTGTTTTTTCTATATAGATGGTCATATCATATGTGATAAAGTTTTATTTCTTCCATCCAGCATGTATGAATTTTATTCATTTTTCTTTCTTTACCCTATTGGTTATGACATCAGGTCCAATGCTGAGGTAGAAAGCATAGCTTTGCTCTTATCCCAATCCAATTTTGGATTTTTGGATTAGAGATGTTCAAACAGTAAATATAATCCAGATATTCCAAAATCTGAAAAATATGTGAAATCCAAAACACTTCTGGTTCCAAGCTTTTTGGGTAAGGGATACGCAACTTGGGATGCTTATTAAACGTTCCCATTGGCTGTGTGTCGCTATCACTAGTATCTGCTTTTCCCCCATTGGTCTCATGTTTCTTAATGTTAATCCCTCATATTTCTAGGATAACTGCAATATGACCATCACAAGAGATACTTTTTCTATTCTCATGAAATACATATTTGGCTTATAAAAATTAAGAATTTTTCCGCATGTCCACACGCACCATGCATCGCTAACAAGGACAACCCACACGAGCATCTCAACAGATGCAGAGAAAGTCTTGACAAAATCCAACACCCATTCGTGATTAAAAAATTTCCCAGCAAAGCCTGAGTATAAAGCTCCGTCTCAGTCCGATAAAGGGCGTCTGTGGAAATCTGCAGCTCATGTCACTCTCGAGGGAGCAAAGCTATGTGCACGCGGTCAACCTTGCATTCCATTTTATGTAAAAGGATAGATCAAAGATGGAATGGAACTAGGATGTGCTTGTCTCTGGGTGGTGAGAATAAATTTTTAGTTTCTTTTTCATACTTTTTACTTATTTAAAAAAATTTCTCAATGTGAAGTTTTTTTTCATGAGAAAAGAACATTAAGGAAAATTAGACTAAATTGATTCATTATAAATACAGTCCATCTTCAGCATCTGTGGATTCCACGTTTGTGACTTGGTCTGCTCACTGCAGTTTCTCGGAGTTCCTAGTCAGCGGTCATGGTGCTGGGCTGACGTGGCCTTCACCGACTGGCACGGACCGGCCGGAAGCGCAAGGCGCCCGCACTCACGTTCCCGGCAGGTGTGGGGCGAGGCTCTCCTCCTCGGTCCGGCTCTGCTGTGCGCATGCGCTCTATGTGGTCCATTCATTGCCGCAGACTTTGCATTTTTGTGCTTTCTGTGGGTGACCTCCTTATTTACAATGATCCCTCAAGGGCAGTGCTGACGTGTCGTCTGTGTCCCCAAGCTCACGAAGGCACCTTTCCCCACACTTTATGGGGAAAACAGGCGTGTCGGAGTAGCTCGTTTGGGCGTGAGCCTCACCTGAGCAGACAGGACGTGGCAAGGCCACGACTGCAGGGCATGACCGAGGGTGACGCTGGGCCCTGCAAACTCCAAGAGTGACAGGAGTCGGGACGAGGCAGATCCCATCCGCTCCCACGGCACCAGCGAGCTGTGCTGACCCGGGGTCTCGAGCCGTGGCGTGCCAGACTCCAGTCTCAGCTCTGGGCTGCCTGCACCGCGTCTCTTGCTCACCTCCTTGTCCTCACAGCCGTGCCACACTCAGTGTGTGTCAGAGTAAACCCACGATGCCTTCCCCCGGTGCCCTAATTTGGGCGAACGGCATCATCTGCCCAGCCTCCTCCCGACAGAAACCTGGGATCTGGCCGGACACCTGCTTGTCCCCCTCTCCAAGAGAGAGTCAGCCCTGGTCCTGCTGACCTTTCCCTGAGTGACACTTCCTCCTGACTCTGACCTCCTCTGGGCCACACCAGCCCTGCCTGGACTCCTACGAGACCTTCTTTGTGTGTCTGCCGCCCCTCCCCCATCACTTTGCTGCGTTAGGTCCAGAAGGAGAATTTCAAAATGCACCTTTGGCTTCCCGCCGACCTCGGTGTCGGTCCAGACTCCTTCCTGCACTGGATGGATCCTTGGCCTCGTCTCAAATGTCCCCCACCCCTTGCACTCTGCTCCCCCAGCCTTATTTCTTATTTCAGTTTCTCAAAAAAATCCACTTCACTCCTTGCACCGGTACCTGTGCATGTCATCTTCCCTGGCCAGGGACCGTTAATTCCTGTCCCCAGGCTTCCTCCCTGCCCTGTGCCTCCTCGTGGCGAGTGTCTGCCCATCCGTCAGCTGGCAGAGTAACATGCCCCTTCCAGAACAAACCTCCCTGCTGCTGGGTGGGGAAGCCTGAGACCCTCCACACATGTAGAGCCCCCGAGCTGCTCCCCGGCAGCACTGGCCTTTGCGACAGGACCTGCTGATGTGGGTGGTTCTGTGCAGGAGGTCTGTGCGCTCCTGGGGACGTCAGCTGCAGGGCAGGGACTGGCTGTCCACTGTCCACAGCCTGCCGGGCCAGGATGGCTGCGCAAGAAGCAGTCACCAGGTGATGCTCGTTTGTTTTCCTGGCGCACATTTTACCGCAGCCATGAGTGTGAGAAGGGGAATGAGGCTTGGGCTGGGACAGAAGGATCTGGAAGGTGGAGAGGACGGCCAAGTGGGGGCAGAGTGTAACCCAGGAGGTGGGGGGAGTGATGGTCCCACCACGGCCCTGAACAGCCCCATGTGCCACGCCAGGCAGCATGAATGGAAGAATCATGGGAACAGCTGTGGCAATTTTGGTGTGGGGCCACATGGAAGGTTCTTGCAAGCCAGAAGGAAAATCAGGTCACCGCATATTAGAAAATAAAATCAACAAAGAATCTCGAGTATGGCATTTCTTTGTCAGTGCAGTGTCTGGATTTGGGATGTCCAGGCCGGTTTTCAGAACGCGTCAGGACAACCTGGTACCCTTTGGTGCCCTTGTCACCCAGGGCAGCATCCAAGCCCACAGTGGCCTCCCTGGGCCTGCCTGCCCACTAAGATGCGCTGTCAACAGCTCATTGCTACGGAAACCTGAGTCAGCTGTGCATGTGCATGACCAAGCAAGTCAGCCTGCAAAATCCCTGTTCAAAACTCTAAACTCAGACTTAATATTGGTATAAGAGTGATTGGAATTGTCTTCACAGGGAGCAAGTAGGCAGACACTGTGAATTTTACTGTTCTTCTCTTCTTTAAGTTACTGTGTGTGTTGCAATGAAAGGAAGGCGCATCTTCAGATGCCTGGCAGAGAAATTTCCTTGTGCCGAAGCAGGTGAGGGAGCCCAAGCAGCTCCGGGGACTGGTGGGGTTCAGAGTTCAAACTGTGGCTCATCCCTGCCCAGGACGTCTGTGCTGGCACCAGGATGGGGGACTGTGTAAAGAGCGAACCAAATCCAGGCGCGTGCCATGGAGATGCGTGGAAACAGCCCATGGCAGCGCGTGGTGAGGCTCAGGAATGGCACCTGCCGGGAGGGAAGGCACACGTTTCCCTGTCACAGGCCGGGACAGCTGCCGGCCGTGCAGGGAGAGAAACCTGCGGCTCAGGGCCAGGGGAGGCCGTGGGGAAATGCCATCCGCGACCCCTTGCACCAGAGCCATGAGTTGGGACTTCGTATTCCAACAGCCGGGCTCCTGAGACGGGCCTGGGGAAGAAGGTGGCGGTGCTGTCATCACACCGTCCTTCCTCAGCCGAGTCTCCCCACCCCCCCGTGCTGGGGGACGCTCTGCACAGTTGTCTCCAACAGCCGCGTCTCTCGGATGTCTCGGAGCCAGAACCAGGGCAAGCTCTTTCCTTCCTGGAAATGTGTCTCTGTGTTTGGGGCAGATATGTAGAAGAAACACACTTATTTCTTTCTGGTACTATCATGTTCACTCTGATATTTGTTATACTAGTAATTCTCCTTAGTTTAAGAGCATAAAAATATAATAGGTGAGTTATTGGGGGAAAAATCATACTGAAACGCCAGTAGAATTATTTGTTGTCACTCTCTCTGGCCCAGAGCAAGCATGGAGCCATCATATCATTGCTAATTATTACAGACGTTTAGTAATGGCGGACTCAGGAAGCCAACACGGTTCCCATAGGGCTTCAGTATTCCCCGAAATTGTGTGGCGACCTGCAGGCGAGCGTGCAGTTGAGAGAACCCCCACTACAAAAGGCTTTTCTTTTCGTGGCTGGGCTGTATCTTTAAAGGGCCCAAGCAGCTCCCACGCCCATCAAAGGGTCTTCGGCTGTTTCTTCAATTTGCTTTCTGCTTTCAAGGCATTAAAGAACACTTTCAAGTCGAACTCGTAGCAGGAGTATGTGAGAAGGAGTCGCTAAAGTGCCATCCTTGCAAAGTTGACCAAAGGGATTGTGTGGAAAAGCTTCATGTTTTCCTTTCAGTCTGAAAGGAGCTGGGGACCTCGGGCAGCCGCCGCGGACCCCTCCCCAGACCAGCTTTCACCGGCCCCTGCCCCCACCCCCCCCTCCCTGTGTATGTCCTGCTCCTGTCCGGGGAGGCCCCTGAATTTTTCTTTAGCTTTTGTTTGCTAAAGGGAGGTTCAGGGCTTATGTAAAAATTGGCACCTAAGTCTAAAATAGTTTCTCCAGCCGGCAAGAGCGCAGGCCTCTGAAGAGAGCCGGGTCAGCTTTTAGGCTTTGCTTTAATTGTTGCTCTTGTAATCCTGAGATGTTAAATGCTTTTTTTATTGCAGACATAGGCTTGGGAGATGAACCTTTTTACAAACTAAGTGCCCTGCTAAGCTTCTGAATGTTTTCATAAGACACCTCAGGGAATGTGGAGCTACAGTAGCTTTAGCCACTCCGATTTCTGTGGAAATCTGGCTTTGTAAAGGCCCTCTGTCTGGCCGTGGGAGCTCGCAGGTTGGGGATTAGCCTTACAATAGATGCAGTCAGTGCGGTGATCCCCAGGAAGGTGTCCTTGCTGAAAATCACGGCCAGCAGTTAGGGAAGAGTGCGTGGCTCTACTGTGCACATTCCAGTGAGCACGGGTGCCACGTCTAGACTTGCTTTCTCCATGGGGCAGCAGCCGGCTGGCCCTGCAGGTGAGCCCGGTGCTGTACGTTGGCAGTACAGATGGTGGCCTGCCCTGAAAACTTGTGGGATGCCACCCTCCTGGCAGGAAAGCCAGGAGTCCATCTTCCAAAAAGAAGGAGTTTGGGATGCCAGTTTTTGAAGCAGATCTTTTGATTAGGGCAACAGCATGACCTTGGGAACATGCATGGTGATGGTATCCCTTGCTATCTGTTGGTATCTGATGACATCTGTTACAGTCTGATGATGTCTTATTGACTCTGTGAATATCTGTTCAGTATCTGATGGTATCTCTGGGCCGTGATTGTATCTGTTGGTATCTGATGGATTCTGTTAGTATCTATTTAGTGTCTGATGGTATCTGTTGGTATCTGATGGTGTCTGATGATATTTGGTGGTATATGTTTAGTATCTTGTGGTTTCTGTTGGTGTCTGTTGGTATCTGATGGTATCTTCTTAGTATTTGATGGTATCTGTTGGTGTATATTGGTATCTGATGATATCTTTTGATATCCGGTGGGTTCTCATGGTATCTGCTGGTATCTTATGGCATCTGCTGGTATCTAGTGTAATCTAATGATTCTGTTAGTATCTGTTTAGTATCTGATGGTATCTGATGAGCTGTGTTGGTGTCTATTGGTGTCTGATGGCATTTGTTGGTGTCTGTTGGTACTTGTGGGTAAGGTGCCCGCGGAGCACACTGGGAATGTGATGTGCAGTCTTGTGCATGGGGTGAGGGGCTGTGACTATGGGTATCTCTGTGGAAGATTCCTGGAGCTGCCCTTCTTTTGAAGTTTGATGCTTCATATTTCATGTAAACTGACCCAGAGTACCTGATTTGATTGAAAGTTGCAGACGGGAGGTTTATAGGTGCTGAACATGGAGCTGATTTTGTAGAGTGAAGAAAACTTCGGTGAGCTACAGACTGAACCAGCAGGTCTGGGTTCACATGCTGGCTCTGCCACATCGTGGAGACTTGAGCATGCAAAAAAAATCACAATGCAATTTAATAAATGCTTTTGGAACACCTACTTTATGTAAGCTATTTTGTTATCTGCTGAGAGAAACAAAAATTGAGAAGACAATAGCTTCTGTAAGACACTCATAATCTTCTGGGCACACACTGTAAACAGCCACTCAGACGACAGAAGAAGAATCGTAGGTGTATGATCACAAGACCACACAGCTGTAGGGTGGAAGCAGCCTTAAAACGACCCAGGCCAGGCAGTATTTGGGACACACAGAGTAGCGAGTGATTCATTCTGCCTAAAAGGCTTGTGGAGGGCTTCACAGGGGAGAATCCATTTGAATTGGGCCTTAAAAATGAATATTCCAAAATAGTTCCATTGCTGGTGAGTAGGAAAAGAGGAAAGGGTGCTGGGAGCTTGTTCCGTGTCTCCAGAGTGAAGGTGTTGGCCTCCAAGCTTTATTTCAGCTCCTGTTGCTGCATTCAGAGGAGCTGACAACACTTTCTGATGTAAAGGCATCTGCTTGTCATGGGACTTCGGGAAACTCTGGCACTAAATCAAATGCTACCTTCTATTAGAAAACCTAAAATTGGAAAGGTGGGGACTGACATTCAGTCTCAGTGGCAGAAATCCTTGGGCTAGCTCAGTGACTCAAAGCTTCCATGACACCCTTGGAATACAGCGTCCATTTTGGATTGTGGTTCCATCCACTGGACGATATGCCAGTATGTATAACCTATTTTAAAATTAGAAACAACACACACACACACGTTTTGAAATTTAACTTAAAACGCAGTAACTTACTTCATACTGCAGGCCATTTGTGAGCGATCACTAAATAAGTACACAGATCTGCAGATGAAGAAAGGCCCTTTCCAGGGATCTCAACATATGTCGGTGTCCACACGGCAGCCTCCGAATCCGACAATCCAAGGCCAGTCCCCGTCCCCGTCTCTCGAGTTACATCGGATGATTGTCAGCACAGGAATTCGGAATTTTTGGTTTCATGCTGGGGAGCTTTCTTTTTATCACACGTAGATTACTTCAGGGCTGTTGTCACCCAAGGCTCTGAAAATGGTAACCAAGTTCAAAGAAGTTCACAAACACTTAAATTCAAGTGCTTAGGAAGACAGAACCTTATTGTCACTGCACTTACTATTACAGGCATACTCATTTTATTGTGTTTTACTTTATGGTAAAGTAAAGTATCTTTGCAGATATTGTGTTTTTTACATATTAAAGATTTGTATCAGCAATTTGGCAACTCTGTTGGCACCATTTTTCCAACAGCAGATGCTCACTTGGAGTCTTTGTGCACATTTCGGTAATCCTCGCAATATTTCACATTTTTTCATTATTATATCTGTTATCGTGATCTGTGATCAGTGATCTTTGATGTTGCTCTGTAGTTATTTTGGGGTGCCACAAACCATATCCGTGTGAGATGGCAAACGTAATCGATAAATGTTATGTGCTCTGACTGCTCCACCAACCGACCTTTCCCCGTCTCTCTCCCTCTTCTCAGGCAGCCCTACTCCCTGCGCCCATCAAGGGGTAATCTCAACTTCCAAGTCTTATTACTTAAGAAACACACTTTTAAAGGCCATAGCTGCCATAGATAGTGATTCCTCTGATGGATCTGGGCAAAGTGCACTGAAAACCTTCTGGAGAGGATTCTCCATTGTAGATGCCATTTATCAAGAACATCTGTGATTCATGGGATGAGGTCAAAATGTCAACATTAACAGGAGTTTGGAAGAAGTTGATTCCAACCCTCATGGATGACTTTGAGTTCAAGACCTTGGTAGAGGAAGGAACTGCAGACGTGGTGGAAACGGCAGGAGAACTAGAGTTAGCCGTGGAGCCTGAAGATGGGACTGAATTGCTGCAATGTCGTGGTCAGACTTGAACAGATGAGGAGTTGCTTCTTATGGATGAACAAAGAAAGTGGTTTCGTGAGATGGAATCTGCTCCTGGGGAAGGTGCGGAGAACATGGTGGAAATGACAACAAAGGATTCTGAATATTCCATAACTCAGTTGATAAAGCTGCAGCAGGGCTTGAGAGGACTGACTCCAGTTTTGAAAGAAGTTCTACTGTGGGTAAAATGCTACCAAATGACATCACATGCTATGGAGAAGTCTTTTGTGAAATGAAGAGTCAATCAATGTGGTAAACTTTATTGTTGTCTTATTTTAAGAAATTGCCACAGCCAGCCCAGCTCTCAGCAACCGGCACCCGGATCAGTCAGCAGCGTCAACATCGAGGCAGGACCCGTCACCAGCAAAACATTTGTGGCTTGCTGAAGGCTCTAATGATTGCTACCATGTTTTAGGAATAAAATATTTTTAAATTAAGGTACATACATTTTTTTAGACATAATGCTATTACACTATGCTGAGTAGACTACAGTATAGTGTAAACATAACTTTTATATGCCCTGGGAAACCAAAACATTCATGTGATTTGCTTTTTGTGATATTCACTTCATTATGGTGGGTCTAGAACCAAACCCACAGTATCTCTGAGATGTCCCTGTGTGTATGAATTCCAGCCATCTTCTGTCAAGCCACACAGTACAGAGATTTGTGAAGATATCGAACAATGCCAGTCTCCTCAATAATTTCTGTTTTGTTTTGGAAATGTAACTATTTTCCAAAAGAGTATGTTATTTTAAAGTATATATAAATAAAATATTTATGCATTTTAAAATAAATTCATCAATATATAAACATTTTAAATTCTGTTTTGATTTTTAATACAACAAATATCAATCTATACAACCTGGATAAATACATGATCTTTAGGGTCCTTCATACCTCTTAAGATTGTGAAGGGGTCCTGCGACCGAAACGCAGGCGGTGCTGCTCGGGCGTTGCCGGATCACCTGGGCATCGGGAGGCCAGCCCTGCCCCACTGCACCTGGACCTGAGCGTGCCAACTCCAGATTCCATGTCCTTTCCACATCCTGTTTGGCCCTTTCACTTTTAATGAGAAGGTATTAAAGGCATTGGAGTCAGTGAAGTCGAAGCTAAACTAATTGGTGCCAACCGCTAAAAAAATCTATACATGATAAGCTAGTGCCTTCTCTCCGATTCCTTTCTCTCTTAACCCCTCCCCTAACTCAACCGCCCTCTTTTGGCTTCTGAACTGCTTTGAGGGTTGCTCACAGCAGAAGCGGCAGTGGTGGTGGCTCAACGAGGACACACCTGTCTACGCTGCAGCTCAGGCTTGAGAAGATGCCAGGACTCCCTGCCACCTGTTTGTCAGTCCTCCTCCTGGGAGCATTCGTGGTTCCAGGGAAGAATAGTGTCCCAGTGCACCATGTGTCTAATTCCCTTGGATTTTGTCCTTTCAACTGTATCCCGTGAAATATCAGGCAATAGAGCAAAGTTTCCATTAAACAAAAAAACCTCCCTTACTTTAGAAAACAATGCTTCTGGGGTTTTCTCTTTGACTAAAACATGTACTTTGTTTCTGACACTTTTAAAAGGGTCTTCAAGATCAAAGATTTTTGTACACCTGTTCCAACATTATTTCCAACATTGACCCATTCTTTGAAATTTTTATTTTATGCAGGTGTTTTTTTTGAGTGAGATTATAGCATTAAACTGAACAAAAACTAAAGTGTATGTGTTCATGTGGATCTACATGTACACACATACACAAGCATATAGCTTTTTATAGCACATTCCCAGAAACCTTAGAGTTAAATCCCTGACTGCTGCCATGCTGAGTTACAAATGCTCTTTTGATAATCTTTTATTAACAGTAAACTGAATAACTCTGAGGGATTAATGCAAAGAAAGGAAACAAATATATTAAGAAATGTCTGCTTCACGTGAAAACCACATCCGGGCATTGGTCATAGTTCCTATTGGAGTTTTCTTTCCCTTTTAGGGTCTTTTATTACATAAAAATCAAATAGTGTAGCTGTTACGCAACACCAGAAAAAAGCCAACACGTTGGTTGACCAATATATGGTGTAAATATCAAAATCCAATAAGTAAATTATAACAGAAAATAAATTCACAAGTTTTTCTCCAGAGATGAAGAGTCACATTTATTTGCATGTTTATGTCTAAACTGGCCCTCTGAATTTTTCACATGTATGATCTATTCTGTTTAGTTAAAACAAGGGCTTCTGAATCTCTCACTTTCAGAAGCTGGTTTTCCAGATACATCAGCCCTCCTTTGAGCCTGTCCCGGAAGCTGCTAGATTCTCCAGCTCCGGGCCAAGGGATGCACCAGAACCCAGGAACCGCCACGCTGGGCCAGGCAGAAAGCGTGTCCCCACCGTGTTTGGTAGCTTACGCGGTGCCAGGGACAGCATGGAGGGAACACGGGGCTGTCTTCCACATTAACTGGGAAACATTAGAAATATTTGTAAATAGTTTATGGAACTCTCCTTACTACAGGAAGAGCCCCTGCGCTGTTGCGCAGTCTTCCCATGGCAAGGGCTTCTATGGCCCCTCCAGCCATGACCCCTGTCACCCGCCTCTCTGCTCCCCAAACACGTCATAGGGTCAAACGTCCAAGTTTCCTCCCCTCTTCTGGGAGTGCACGTGTCTGTGACGGGGAGGTTGTGGGGGTCGGGGGCGGGGCAGGCTAAGCTTTTAAAAAAAAAACCTTATTTGCAATATTTACTGATTATTTTATTTTTTCTCCTTCAAAAGAGTCTTTTCTTCCTTCTTTTTTGCTCTCTATTCAGTTTGGGTCTGGAGTTGGGGCTCAGTAGAGGTGTGATTTCTTAGATTAAATTTCTTCACCACTTGCATATTCCGGCTTACATCATCACAGTAAGAACCTCTGATGTTGTTACCAGCTTAAAATGGACTGTTATAACTCTATTGTGTAAGCCTCATAGTGACATAAGAACAAAATCTGTAGCAGATACACAAAAGATAAAGAGAAAGGAATCAAAGCATATCACTGTGAAAATCATCAAATTACGAGAGAAGATAGCAGGAGGGGATGAGAGGAACAATGCAATAGTGGTAGGAGACTTTAATACCCCACTTTCAAAAATGGGTGGATTACCCTGATTACCCAGGCAGAAGATCATTAAAGAAACAACAGATGTGAGCGTCACTATAGACCAAATGAACCGCATGGACACACACAGAACATCCCACCCACGAGCACTAGAACACACGATCTTCTCAAGCGAACGTGTAACATTTAGAAAACAATTCACAAATGGCAATAGGAAATCCTTACCTATCAATAATTAGTTTAGATGTAAAGAGATTAAATACTCCAATCAAAAGGCATAGAGAGGCTAAATGGATTAAAAAAATAAGATATAGCAATATGCTGCCTAAAAAAGATGCACGGCAACCCTTCTCAAACTCTTCCAAAAAGTTGAAGAGGGAATACTTCCAAACTCATATTACAAAGCCAGAATTACCTGGATACCAAAGCCAAATAAGGACACTATAAGAAAAGAAAATTATAAGTCAATCTTCTTGATGACCACAGATGCAAAAAACCCCAACAAAATACTGGCAAACCAAATCCAACCATGCACCAAGTTATTACACCCCATGATCAAGTGGAATTTATCCCTGGGATGCAAGAATGGTTCAACCTATGCAAATGAATAAAAGTGATTCACTACAGTATAGAATGAAGTATAAAATCATATGATTATATCAACAGATGGAAACAACGGATTTGACAAAACATACTTTCATTATAAAATCTCTCAACAAATTAGGTGTAGAAGGAGGTATCTCAACATAATAAAGGCCATAAATGACAAGCTTAGCGTCAGACTCAACAGTGAGAAGCTGAAAGCTCTTCTTCCAAGGTCAGGAGCAAGACGAGAGTGTCCACTCTCACCATTCCTTTCAACACAGGAAGTCCCAGGCAGACCAGTGAGGCAAGAGAAAGAAATGAAAGGCATCCAAATTGGAAAGGAAGAAGTAAAATTGTTTCTGTTTGCAGACAACATGATCTAACATATAGAAAACCCTAAAGACAAATAAATGAATTCAGTAAAGCTGAAGGATTCAAAATCAATATACAAACATAGGTTACATTCCTACATGATAACAACAAACTATCTGAAAAAGAGATTAAGAAAACAATCCAATTTACAATAGTATCAAAAAGAATAAAATATTAGGAATAAATTCAACTAAGGAGGTAAAAGATCTGTACACTAAAAATTATGAAATATTGATGAAAGATATTTAAACAGACTGAAATACATGGAAAGATATCCTGTGTTTATGAATTGAATTCATGTTGCTAATATGTCCGTTCTACCCAACGCAGTCTTCAGATTTAATGCAATCCCCATCAAAATTCCAATGGCATTTTTCATGGAGATAGAAAAGCAATTCTAAAATTCACACATAACAACAAAAGACCCCAAATGGCTAAAGCTTGAGCAAAAACAAAACTGGAGGTATCACACTTCCTGATTTTAAAATATATTACAGAACTGTAGTATTTAAAACAGTATGCTACTAGCATAAAAACAGACACATAGACTAATGGAACAAAATCAAGAGTCCAGAAATAAATTCACACATCTCTGAAAAGGGTAGTCTTTGTATAATAAACAGTATCAGAAAAACTGGATACCCACATGCAGAAGAATGAACTTAGATTTTTATCTCACACAAAAAATCAACTCAGAAAATGGATTAGACTTAGATGTAAGACCCGAAATTGTAACTACTAGAAGAACCTCAATAAAGCTGGGGGGCAGGGGAGAGTTCTATTGTACGATCGAGTCTAGTGACAAGTGAGAAGACGCTTGGGTTTTCCTGGCAGTGTAGCCGCTGGGGATCACGGCCAGTTTCCCGTCCACCTTGAATGGCAGCACCCCCACCCCTGCCTCTCCCAGCTCAGTGCAGCGGGCTTCCGTGGGAGGTGGAATGTCTGTCCCACACTGTGCCAACAGTCCAGTGATGGCCGGTGTCCCGCTGTTGAGTTTGCCATCTCACTTAGCTGACAGTGGAACAGATTTCATAGTTTCTTGGGATGTAATGAGGGATTGATCAAAGTTTTCCCGCCGATTACAACAAATAGCATGCTTTGCAAGGAGAAAACTGTTATATGCGGTGAGTTTTCGAGGGGTGAGAGAAGCTGCTGCTTCCTCTGAGGCTGGACTTCCGGCTGCCTCTCCCGCCAAGCAGCGTCCCAGATCTCTTGCTGGAGAGCTGCCCTCGCGCCACTCAGCATCCCAGGTTCTGCTGCTCCCCCGTGCTGCTTCCCGCAGCTGGAGACAGCCCTTCGACACCTCGGGACTGTTTGGGAAAGAGAACGCGCGTCCTACAGCATTGCCACTGGTTTGGTACAGTGAAATTTTAAATTCCTTCTCTGTAGATAAACATATTTTCTTTGCTGCCAGAAGACATTTTAAGTCTTTCTGCCAAGTCAGAACAGCTTAATAAGTTGGCAAACGCTGAGCACAGTCTACACGCAAAACATCACAGTTGCCACTCGGGGACCAGGAGAAGCACAACAACAGCAGCGTGTTACGTTTGCAGCATCCGCAACTGCAAAGCACCATCTTTCATCGAGTTTGATCTTTCTGTCAACATTCAGTTAGGTTTCTTGCTGGCAGAATTTGTTACAGGTTGATCTTTTTATTCCTTCAAGCTCCCTGAAAAACGTACGCACTGAATATTTGTTGAATTCCCAATGTGAAGCAAAGGGAAATTCGTTCTGAAGCCTAGAACGTGTAGCTGTGCAAGGGTTCACAGGTAGGTCTGTGGCCTCCTACGGGTCACTGCGGAGATGGAGTAGTGAACAGGGACAGTAAACCATGCCACTAACAGGAGTCTGACTCCAGGCCAAATTCTGAGCAGGGTCACTCAGCCTCAGCTGTCTTTGCCGCCCCCTGTCTCTCCGCACCCCCCTCTGTATTTTGTAGACTTGCTCAAGCAAGCGCTGCCTCACGGCGAGAGGGTGGCCCCCTCTCTTCTCCTTAGCAGTGTTTCATAGCTGGATAAAAGGCACTGGGAAGGGATGGCCAGGGCCCTGTCCTCTCTGCCTGTGCCGTGTGTCTCTGTCCACTGTCCCAGAGCGAGGGCAGGACTGGGACTGTGTGTGGCCAGTGGCCAAGGGCAGCAGCTCCGAGGGCTCGTGCAAGGGGTCACCAGCGGCTGCTCGGCCCCCATGGGGACTGTGTTCCTCCGCAGGACTGGTCTTGTGTGTGCAGTGACTTCAAACCGGCACGGCATAGTGGATGTGGGGAAGAGAAGGCCGCTTCCCAAAAGGGCAGGAGACAGAAATTCCACAGGGGCAGAGGCAGGAGCATTAATAGGGAGAACAAAGGCTGATTCCACAGAGAGAAAAAGCGCTTCGGAAGGGGCAGACCCGCCCGGCGCGTGCACCCTCGATAACCACTCCTGATTTCACAGGCCTGACAGATAATCAAGGGCTCATTATACCGGGTGTCGGGTAGAGGGTAATATTTTCAGAGGGCAACTGCTTAAAAAACAATTTCTGTCACACTGCCTGGCCATGCGTCAGGCGTGCATGCCTCTGTGTCTCGCCGCTGATTTGGAAATAAATTATGCTGATTGCTCCCGATATGAGGGAATCCATCATCATTCCCCTTTGAATTCATCCCGGCCACCCTGTAATTGCTCGGGGCCCATCTCCCAAGGAGCCGCCCTCCCCCTCCGGGGTGTTAATGAGACCCTCGACCCCCCACGTCCTCCGCCAGCCCCTTGCTGGGTCTCAGCGGGGGATGCCGGTGACCCTGGGACCCCCAAAGCCAGACTCCCAGCTCCTGAACTGTTTTCCTCCTCTGTGCGATCGCCTCACAGTCAGTCTCCCTTCTGGAGCCCAGTGGGAATCTGCCTGCTGGGTCAGGACGTCAGCCCGCAGGACAGGGCTGGGAGGCTGAGGCAGGTTCTCGTTTTCTTTGAGCACTTTCATTGTTCCAAAAACTTTCAGCTGCCGTAGTTTTGAGGTGAAGAATCAAATCAAGCTTCTCCCTACCCCACCTCCCCTCTGGCCCAATGTGTGGATTATGAAATGCAAGTTTTTAGGTAATCCAGGGTTTCCTGTGCATTAGAATCTTGAGGGTGGTGGCAATATACACTTTCTTTTATATTTTTGGGACCCAGAATGAGGGTAGGTTTTCAGGTCTCAAGTTGCTTAGAATAAATAAATATGCTTATTCTAAAGAAAGAGGTGAGATAAAATAATAGAAATGAAAGCACTTTGAAAAATTGCAGGTTCTAAATGAACGCATGTTGGGGATTTTCGTATGGGCTCAACCAACAGTCGTGCACAGGACTCTGTGGGGCGGTACACGCGGGGCGAGCTCCGCAGCGAGTGCGTAGCTTTCACCCGCTTCCCAGGGTGGTCTGCGACCTCTGAAGAAGTAACTGGCAACTAACCGACAGATCAATAAAAATACGTCACTGAGCATCGCAGATATACGGCATTGCCACCTTTTCACTGGTTAGAAGCACTGTCGATTTTGTGTAGATTCAAATGTGGTTTGACGATTTTTTCTGATTTTACTGAAGAATTGGAGACAAACACGAGATTGGAGTCTAGTTTTCCACCTCCCGGCCCAAGACGTTTTTGTGACGAGCCTCCCTCTCTGGCCCTGGGGACTGTGCATGGAACTTACTATGGGTTTCGTGCCGTTTCGCTTCGCTCCTTTCCTTTCTCACGCACCAACCCTGATCCCACAGGGAACTGTGGTGGCTGCAGTCACGACCTCGTGCACTCTTTTATCCTCTTGTTTCTCTGCAGCGTCTAACTCTGCAGATGCTCCTCACTTCACAGCGCGGTCACGTCCTGATAGACCCCTCATAAGCTGAAACCAGTCAGTTGAAAATGCATTTAATACACCTGCCCTAGGGACATCGTAGCTCAGCCTAGCCCGCCTTAAACACCCTCAGACACGTACATTCGCCACAGTTGGGCAAAACATCTGCACAAAGACTATTTTATAATGACAGCATCATGCCACATATTGCTAGCCCAAGAAAAGATAAAAATTCAAAATTTGAAGTATGGTTTTTACTGAATGCTTTTTCTCCACTGTAAAGTCAAAAAATCGTAGGCAGAGCCACTGCAAGTCAGGACCGTCTGTGGGAGGGCTTGGCTGGCCAGCGGTGCATTGGGATCAGGTCCCTGCTTCTGCTGCTGCCATCGTGAGCTGTCGACAGAGCGGAGGGAGCACCACTGCTCAGGAGGCTGTGAGACGCTGGGCCCCACGCACGCGGCATGGGGTGGCCTCTTGGGCTGAGTGGAGCTCAGGGGCCCAGCCGCACCATGCTCCCCATCGGGGACTGTGGGCTGGGAGGGGACGGGGTCAGCAGTGCCGTGTCCTGAGCAAGAATGGACCCCACAGGCCATCCACAAACTTGCTAGAGACACGCTGGCAAGTCACAGAAACCTGGGACAGGATCCACACCTGACAGGTGGGTGGGAACCAGGAAGTGTGGGCTACACATTTGTTCACGAGTGCAGCCTCCACATCCTCTTCCTCCTCATGTCCTTTGTTCACGGATGTCCGCTAAGTGCTTTCTAAACACTCTGTGTTCTTGCACACGTCTGTCCTGAGGCCTACTCTGCCCACCTGCCCTGCACCAGCCTGGTCTCCCGTGCAAACCTGCTCTGTGCTGGGGCTGGAGAGCTTAGTGTCTGCACCTGGCTCAGGTGCAAAGGACGGGTGCTCAGCTCTCAGACTGAAGATGCCCACGTGCCACCTCTAAGCCAGATAGCAGAAGGCGGGCGGGGATGCGTGCCTGCCACCAGGAGCCCTGACGCATCCCTGAGGGACATGCGCGGAAGTGACCAGGACGTGCAGACTGGGAAGTTCCTGGGTTCTCGGGGGAGGAGGAGAAGTGTTAGAAGAGAACCTGCCAGGAGGACGATGGGAGACCCCAGAACTCACAAGAAGAGCTGCTGATTACACTTGATTGTGTGAAGTACGTTTTGCCTGTTCAGTACTGTGAGGCTTGAGAGGAGGCCGAGGCTCCCAAGCCGAACCGGATGGGTTTGCTCTTGAGTTCTTTGTGGGCTGCGTCTCCCACTTCTCAACACAGAGTAGGTTTTGCTTGTCCAGCTAACTATGCATTAGGAGCCGCACTAACTGCTTTGCAGAAATCACCTCGTTCAGTCCCATCCTGGGCCACAAAGTCAGCACCTTTCTCCCTGGTTCTTATCATCCACTGCTTTATTTTAGTGTGTGTGTGTGTGTGTGTGTGTGTCTCATCTCCCTTGTATTTGGGGTCTGGTCTCCTTCACTGCCTTTTTGAACTTCAGTAGACGGCAAAGTCTCCTCCACGTAGTGGGCCTCAAAAACGTAGCACATGTGGCATCGGACAGAGAATCGGAAAGGGGAGAGTGTCAGTGTCTGTGTGTCTGTAGACACAGGGCCAGGGCATCGTGACCAATGCTGCTGCAAACATTGGTATGCAGATACCGCTCGAGTCCCTGCATGCAATTCTTGTGGGTGTCTACGCAGAAGTGGAGTAGCCGGATCATAGGGCAATTCTGTGTTTCACATTTTGGGGAACTGCCATAGTATTTTCTGCAAAGACTGTACCATTTTACATTCCCACCAGCAATTTCAATTTCTTCATATCTTTTCCAATAATTATTTTCTGTTTTTCTGATAGCAGCCGTCCTAAGAAGTATGAAGTGATCTGTGGTTTTGATCTGCATTTCCCTAGTGACTAGTGATGCTGAGAATTTTTCCTGTGCTTATTGGCCATTTGTGTATCTTCTTTAGAGAAAAGTCTATTTAAGTTCTTTGTCCATTTTTAAAGTGGGTTGTTTATTTTTTGTCATTGAGTTGTAAGGTTCTTGGTGCATTCTGGATAGTAATCCCTTAGCAGATCTATGATTTGGAATATTTTCTCTCCCTCAGTGGGTTGTCCTTTGATGTACAAAAGTTTTTAGTTTTAATAAAGCCCAGCTTATCTATTTTTTTCTTTTTTGTCTGAGCTTTTGGTGTTATATCCAAGCAATTATTACCAAACCCAATGTCATGAAGATTTTCTCCTATTTTATTATAAGAATCTTATAGTTTTAGCTCGTACATTCAGATATCTGATCCATCGTGAGTTAATTTCATGCCTTTGCCTGTGGACATCTGGGTTTCCCAGCACCGTTTGTTGAAGGCTGCCCTTTCCTCAACCAATTGTCTTGACCCTCTGGTCAGAAGTCAGCTGACCACGTACATAAGGGTGTGTTTCTGGGCTCTGTATCCTATTCCATTGTGGGCCATTTATATTTAATGTGATTGTTGTTAGGGTAGGGTTTAAGCTTACCATCTTGCTATTTGTTTTCTTTTGACTCATCTTCACTCTGTTTATTTGTTCTTTCTTTATCTGCCTTATTTTGGTGATTGCTTTAAGGTTTATCGTATGTATCTTGAACTTAGCACAGTCTACTTTCAAATTATAAAATAGCACATAATGTACAGTATTAGCACTTACCAAGGGCATACTTCTGTGTCTCCCCTTCTAGGCTGTGTGCTCTCCCTAGCACTCATTTCCTTCTGCATGTGTGTGAGCTCCATAATACAACTGCCTTCTAATGGGATTCGAATAACAAGTCTTTTTATGTTTACCCACGTGCTGACGATTTCTGGGGCTTTTCATTCTTTTGTGTAGATTTAGGTTTTTCTCTTGTATCATTTTTCCATCTGTTCAAAGAATTTACATCCACCTCCTTTGCCGTGTATGTCTCTGGTGATGAATCCCTTCGGCTTCTGCGTGTCAGAGAAGTGGCTCACACTTCGGTGCTTTCTTCCACTTGTGAGGTTCCTGAGTCCCTGTGCACGGCCCTTCTCCCCTTCTCTCTCCTTCTTCCCCTTACAGGGCTCCTGGGACAGCACCAAGGCCGCCCAGGCAGTCCAGAGCAACCTCCCTGATGTAGGGGTGTCTGGTTGACAGCAGTAACCCCGTTGGCTGCCTTAGCTCCCCTTTGCCATATCACCAGACACAGTCACAGACCTCAGAATCTTGGAGTGACAGATCCTTGGACGTGGACGTCTTTGAGGAGGGGACTTGTTCTGTCCAGCGCAATGGGAGTAGCGCTGCCAAAAGGCTGAGCGAAATAAATACTGAGAAGTTAAGCTGAGTCAGGAAGCACGGAGGCAGCAGGGGAACCCGGTTCTAATAACGGCGGGAGGCCAGTGAGGAACAGGTTGAAGAAACAGTGGAAGGTGACAAAGTAGAAAATCTGTTTAGACTACTATTTGGGGAGATTTAGTGGTGAGAGGAGACAGGAGTCACCACCGACTGTACTGGCGGTGTGAGGAGGTGGTATGGTGAAGACAAAAGGGGTTCAGGCCCAGGTGTAGGAGTGGGGATGCTCTGCTGAGAGGTTCTGGGGCCTCGGTTGGATGCAAAGGGAGAAGGAAGATGCCTCATCCACAGAACTCCTCTCTAGGAGTAGACGAGACAGGCGTGAACACACTTTGTGAAGTATGAAGTTCCAGATAAGTGCAAGGCGCTCTTTCTGGGGGTCTCGCCCAGCCTACTGTCTGCGTGTTTAGGTACTGTGGGGGTTTCTAATAGTAATACTTTGGCGCATGCTCAGTAAAGCAAGAGTCTACTGACAGCTGTCCGCTGCTCAGCGCTTCCATCAATAATGCTTTCAAATATGCTTTCCTCAGGGAGGGTCAGAGCTACAAGAATGTAGGTATCTTTTTTCTTACTAATATGTAGGAGTCTTATCCTATATTTGTTTCTTAATCCTTCTTCATCTCATAGAAACCGCTATCATCTCCACTATGAGACAACCCAACTCGTAGCTTCTTCTGAAGTTGACACTGAGATTGTTCCAAGGCTCACGTGGCCTGGAGCAAGACAGCACCATGGTTTATTCATTGCAAAGTCTAGCAATTATCTAGCAACCCCCTTTTTTGTGACAGAGCCACCAGTTTTGACTTTCCTTTCTCCATCTCTGTGTCATCTTGGGTTGTCATGACGGGAAACTCCTGTTGTTATTATTGACATTAATGCTGCCGCGAGAACCTTCTGTGCCCTGCGTCTCCTGCAGCCTTGGGAGGACAAGAGCAGTGAGTGTCCAGCTCCCCATGTCCCCAAAGTCACTGTCGCCTGGGATACAGAGTTGCCATGCTGTCCAAACCACTGCACAGAGGATTATTTCCAAATGGAATAATGAATGATCCAGGATTTGTGGCATTTTAAAAATACAGTACAGTGTTTTAGTTGCACATGGTAAATCATCAGCTTTTTATATGGAAATGTATTGTTGGGAGCTAGGCCTAAAATAAGTTCACAAATTCACCAAAATTATGATTTTCGTGAAATTTTTGTCTGGGACAGAGGCTGTCAGCTGGCTGCAGAAATGAGGATACTGAGAGTCGGGCTAACAGAAGAATCACCGTGAACAAACCACGGCTTAAAAACCTGTAAAAAGGAGACTCACTGTTTACTTACTGTGACAGCAGGAAGACCGGAATTCCAGCCTGTTCACCCGGGGTTTCTGCTTCTGGATGTAGCTGAGACGTTGAAACAGTGACTCTGACTCTCGGCCCCCTCGACTGGGCTAATCAGAGCTCTGCGCGGATTCTCAGCAGCTCATCTTTGAGAAGAATCACAGGATTTTGTAAAAAACATTCTAATGTACTAAACATTGGATGGGGAAGAACATTGAATGTGAGACATGGACTGGGGACACAGAGGAGGATGATTGGGAAGACCCGAAGTGCCCCCAGCACCTGCTGCACTTGCTTCTCCCTTTGGACCTGACCTCGCCCGACATGAGACAGATAGAAGTAAAGGCATCACCTTAATCTTCTAGACATCCCATGCCAGTCTCCTGACTTGATGGGCTTTATATTCTAATGCACGATCCACACCAACGGCTGGGTGTACGGCAGAACGTCGGCGGGGAGTGCGGTGTGTGGAACACTTGCCTCCCCTAGTAACTTCTGGGGCTTTAGGGAACAGAGAACACAGGGACAAAAGAGAAGATGAAATAAATGAGGGAGATATAATTGTCCCTTTCATTTTAAGAATTCTACCTAATTTCTACTTCCCAGGAGTATAGAATAAGTAGTTTTTTCTCCTTATTTAAAAAAAGAATTAATTTGATTTTTCTAATTGGAACACTTTCTACCTGCAGATTACCAACTGGAGTCAGGACCGACCATGAATAAAAGTTTAGAATTATAATTCAAGAGAATTGTGTCATTAAATAATTAAGTTATCTATGAAGGAAGCAGAAAGTCTATATGAGATGAAGAACAAGTAGGGGCCTCTTTCTCCCAAACCCAACCCTGCAGATGCAGCGAGGGGTAGGTGGTGACAAACATCTCAGAAACTCTCAACAGCCGCTGTTAACATCATCTCAAGCAGCGAAAAGGCACCAGGGCCCAAAGGTGAGGGGACCAGGCCTGAGAGGGTCAGGGATGACCATGGGGACATGGACTTGGGCCGTCTTTTCAGGTGTGGTCTCTCCTCTTCCTTACCCTGCTCTGAATGGGCCATTTCCTGCGCTGTGCTCTCATCTCAGGAGAACTGCCACCAGGGCAGCACAGAAACAGCTGTGTGGCCAAGCTGCCAAGAGCAGAATGAGCCGGTGGTTGGCTCACCTTGCATGGTCTGTCCCATGCTGGAGGACCAAGTACCAAGTGGCCAGCAGCATGGCTCTATCCAGGTCCAAAGGCCTCAGAACCAGGGGAGCCGATGGTGTAACTCCCAGCCTGAGGCCAAGGGCTTGAGAACCTGGGGGCCACAGGTGTAAGTCCTGGAGTCCCGAGGCCCAGGAGCCTGGAGTAGTTGCCCCAGGACAGGAGAGGAAGAGTCGACACATCCACCTTCTCTCTGTTTTGTTCCCTTCGGCCCCCAGCAGACTGCGCGGGGCCTGCGCACACAGAGGGCGGATCTTGCCCACCTCGTCCACTCATACTCACACTCTCTTCTCCTCTGGAATCTCCCTCACGGACACACCCAGAAACAACACTTGACCAGGTTTCTAGGTGTTCCCTAAGCATTCAAGGTGACACCTAAAATTAACCGTGACGTGGTTAGTGGTGGATTTAGAAAGAGGCCGGCCTCCCTCCCTGCTGATAGAAAGTATTCCTCATCGCACGTGATACTGATACTGAATGTGACACGGTAGAGATATCAAACAAGACAAATTTACAGGTGAGCACTGAACTGGATTTCTTGGCCTAAATGTTAGAACCTATGGATCATAAAGATTTCACTTTCAAACATGTGCTCAGGACTTGAAGTTATTTCAGAAGTCAGCTGTAAGCTGGGGGCTTGAGAGTCCCACGTTTTTCCTACGCCAAGTAGAGCAAGTATTTTCCTGTGAAGGACCTTCAGCCCTGGGCGCTGCTTGTGATCCAGCAGAGCGATGAGTTACTGAGTGTGGTCGTTACTCTCCGGGAGGAGGCTGCTAGTGTCCAAACTGATGCTCTGTGTCTTTACAAACTGTGTGTTCTACAGGTATAGATGGCAGGCTTGAATGAAAATAGGTCAACAGTACTTAAGATAAGTAATACTTTAATCAATTCTAAGATAATTTCTGATGGCTAGTGCATAATGGTAATATACTACTTTTCACATTTCCCTTTAAAGTGGTGTAGACATTTAAAAACCCTATTGTATAAATTGCTTTTCAAAGACGCAATTACCCATTTTATCTCCCTTCAGTAGGTATGTCTATTAAAATAGGCCACAGTAGAGTTTTTATATTTACTATAATTTTTGTTGCTCTAGAGGCACCTTGTAAAGTCATCCATCCTGAAAAATGTGTGGATAGCTTACCTTGTTTTAACGGATCTCACTGGAGCAAAGCTGATAATGTCACTGATGGTTTTTGAAATGGACACAATATGCCCAAAGAATTGCAATTTCAATTCACACCAACTTTTCATAAATCTGCATTGTAATATGAGCCTTAGAGAAAAGGAGGCACAACACTTAAAAAAATGTGAGTGAAATGAGACAAAATCAAGGATAATAGGACTATGGAGCTGATCATCTGAGTTAGTTGAGGGTGTTGGGCAGCCCGAGAGACCTCTGAGCACACGCAGGCGGGCGTGGCAGTGGGGCTTCCTCTCACGTGTCATTTAGCCATGGCTGTGCATGCAGGCCGGCACTGCAGCATGAACAAGGCCGACTGGCTGGACTGGCAGCGTCTGTCACAGCGGGGATGAGGTGCGCTTCCTGGGGGACAGTGCATGAGGGCACACTCACCACAGTTGCCACCGGTTGTTGGGCCAGTGCCAAAACTCAAGGCTCCTGGTTTGGAATCCCAGGCTCACGCTGGTGCACCATGAAGCTTCCTTCCTCTGCAGGATCAAATATCTTAGATTAAATGTGACTTTTGATTTCAAGTTGTGTTAGTTTTGATGGTAGGCAAATGCATGCATTCGTTTTCAACCTTTACATCATTTCGGTTTGTGGAAGTGAAGTATTGTCTTCCTCCAGGGTCACCTGACTGCAGATTTTCAGTATAATAAAAACTAACTAACCTTGCGAATCCAAGAGTTGATCTGTTGGAGACATTAATCTCTGTCAATGAAACCAAACATGTTATCATTGAAGAAAAATTAATTTCCTGATTTTCAAATAAGCAAAATATAAACTAAAGCATAAATATAAAATGTCCACAATTGCTTTTTCTTATTCTGGATTTTAAAATAGAATTTACTTTTACCTACAACATACACAGTCATTATTTTTCTGAAAAATCATCTATAGAAAAAGCAAAAGTGTGCATCCCAGAGCAACTCCGGTCGCCAAGCACAGGAGACATACGTTAGAGTGTTCATTGCAGCTTGCGCACCGTGGCAAAAACGGAAAACCGCCTAAATGTCCTTTAATAAGAGCAAAAACAAATAAATTGTGGCTTGTTCGTACAGTGGAATACTCTGTAATAGTAAAATGAAAGAACTGGAATTACATCTATGACACAAATAAATGTTAAAAACAGTTTTACTCAGTTGAAAGCGCTTCTCTGCAGCATGATGAGGTTTATATGAAGTTATTACAAAAACCTGTAAATCCACTCTTTTCTCCCCAGCTGCTTCAGGGTCACATATTGTCACGAACAATGCAGTAACTACCCGAACCGGGAAGTGCATGACCAAGTGATGACGTCTGTGGAAACAAATGGTCCTAGATGTCCCTTACCGTGGGAGAGCAACTGTGCCTATGGCAGAAATTGGGAACTAGCCGCAGTGTGCAAGTCCAGAGCTGACGTCATCTCTGCATCTGGATTCAGACCCCTCTGGGTGGTGGCAAGACAGAGGCTTTAGCATGATTTCGAGGTCCTTGGATTATGCAAAGAAAAATGAACCCAAACACAGGCTGTCAATATGTGGCCGGCATGAGAAGAAAAAGACCTCCGGGAAATGGCGAAAGGAACCCAAGAAGGGAACGGAGGACGCCGGGGCCTGCCCAGGCGGTGGTGGTGCTGGCAGCGTGGGCTGGTGAACGGGTGACAGCAGGGGTAGAGACCCTGCCGTGACTTCACCTGCAGTGGTCGTGCAGATTTCTCGCCAGGACTAATAAACTGTAGAAACTTTTAAAAAAACCCTGTAAGCCCATATTGTATAACCTTTATAGATATACAGAAATGTTAAAGAGTAAAACTGCCCGTGGGCGTGGGGGACATGGGATTTGTGGAGCCGTCTGCTCCTGCTGAGGGAAGACGGAGGCCAAGGGTGCTGTCGGCTCCCTGGGAGACAAGACAGGACAGACGCAAAGCTGAGACGCGGGGGACCATCAGCGCACCTGTGGGTGTCTGCGCATCACACATTTCCTTTCGCTATTTGAAATGTAAATCGAAAAATGATGATATGACAGTGAATACTAAACCCAGTTTAGTTCAGCCAAATAATAGAAAGATTTTACTGGTGACAGCAAAAACATATTCTGAAATAACAAATTTTTCCTGAGTTTTGAAATCCCCAACTTGTCTTTCTCATGACCCCAACTCTAGCGTCCTGCATGTGTCACAAGCCAGAGAAAGATTATTTATACTAAAGGTCATTCGTTTTGCTCATTCCCTCACTGGGCTTGCCGGTCCGGGGAGTTTGTGGAGCAATCGCGCTGCGGAGGAGGCCAGGCTCACGGCGCCGGGGCAGCAGGGGGGTCCTGAAAGCCGCTGCTCACTGTGTACCCTCCACTCCCAAACTGTGTGCACCCCAAGTCCCCCCAGCTCCAACTGCTCCTTCCCTCCTTGCCCTCCCACCCCTGAGGTGTGACAACACACATGGCGCCCGGTGCCTCCAAGCCCCCTGCCTTGGGCTTCTTGGTTACTCTGCTGGCACCTGGCTGCAGGGTGACCCCTGGTCTGCGTGTCTGGTTCCAGCCTCTCCCGTCCACTCCCCTGACTGTTCAGACTGAGGTTTCCCATCGACGGCTCGGCCTCCACCTCTTCAGACCAGATTCCTTCTCCTGTCAGCTCAGGTCCGTGTGCTGCCACCTGCTTACATGCTGGCAGTGTCACCCTTCCTGGTCCACAGAGACTCTCACTCTTCCTCTGGGGCCCAGTCGGCTGCTGCTCTGGTGGCGTCTGACACCCCTCACTTCACTTCCAGGCGGGGGTCAGGACACCTGCTTACTGGACCTTCACAGCCGCAGGGCTGCAAACCTCTCGTCCCGCAGGTGCCGATGGCCCCTCAGGGGCCCCTCCCATCCTCACACGCCGTCCCTGGGTTCCCTGCTGGGTGCAGAGCAGATGTCTTCCATCCTCCTCCTGCAAACTCGTCTTTACAATCTTGTCCTCCACTCCTCTCTGACAGGAATCCTGTGTTTCTACCAACTTTACCTGCATTTTTCCCTAAACGTCAATACCAGTGGTTTGATGCTTCAGATGAGCTGTGTGATGTTGCTCTGGAATTTGCCCATACGTTCTCTCCTGGGTCATGGGCTTGCAAAAGTTGGGCATTATTGTGTTTTGGGTACTCAAAAATACATGAATAAATAAAAATAAAATTTTATGCACCTGAAAAAAATTCTCATTTCAATAACTATGTGGAATCATATCAGAAAACCCTGTCAGAATTTGTTTTCTTTTGTTGCAGCAATGCTCAGCAATACTGATCTGGGTAGGAAACTGAGCCCACATTCTGGTTATGCCTGAGAAACACACTAGAAATAAATAGGCTATTTACATCATTAAAACCAGATGTGAATACAAATGTGAAAAACTAAAACTATTGAAAAATGAAATACTCATCATGTTAGTTACTTTTCATGCTGGTTTCAAATATTGCTGAAGACAGCCCTTTAACTAAGTGAATTCAAGGACTCTGTAGGGGCCTGTGTGTGTGTGTGTGTTGGTGTGTATGCATGTGACCTTGTGCATTACTGTTAATGGCCACAGTGGCCCCAGCAGGGTGGATTAGTCTGTAATAGTCATAGAGAAATTCTTCAGACCAACAAAGCTACAGAGTGTGAAACTAAAGACACTGTGGGTTCAGCATTGGTCTGAATTTGTTCTACACAGTATCAGTGATAGAGTTTATAATAATTATGATGCCTAAAGACTCAAATTTGCTATTAAGACAGAATGACCTAAGAGCAGATCATTGTCTCGACATTTTCCAATACACAGATTAATTACATTTTTAATTTGAGTTCTGACAATGGGGATGCAGATCACTCCTCCACGAGCGAGGGTGTGTTATGCGGTGCCACAGATTTGCTCTGTGTTCCCAACGTGGGACCCCACCAGACCGGGTAACCTGGAGGCGTCCTGTGGCCTGGTGTTTGTGTGTCTATCTGCATATTTGTTCCTGGAGTGTGAATGTAACTTGCAGGACAACAAAGGGACTTAGAGAACCTTTAATTTCATATTCTAACTAGTTAGCCCTATTTGTTTGCTTTGAATTACTCATTTCAATAAGGTGAAAACTTGTGCTAATCCTCTATTCATCAGTTGCCTGGGTGCGTGTGAAATGGACCATGTGGACAAAATAAACCCCGGCTGGGCGCAATCTGCCATTGTCCCCTAAGCTGCTTCGAGGGGACTCTTCACAGGTACCAAGAAGCCACTCTAGCCACTTCACATATTTTTGAAGACCTTCTCCTTTTTTTCGTGTCGCACATTGCTCAGGCGCAGAAGAAAGGCCAAACGCAGGCATCAGATGAAGGAGAAGCTCAAGGAGGCCGCACTTATTCTCCCCACCCGAACAGATAATTGGCGAGGCAGCGCTTCGGAGAGCTGAATTAAATGAATAAACCGTGACGTGGGAAAACTGAAAAGGACAGCAGTTTCCTGGCTCACACAGAATCATTACCTTGGGCAGGCATTTTTCTTGAAGACCAATTGATAAAACAAGACAAAAATGTTTTTCCCCATTAATTGCTTTCAAACACTGTCCCGTTAAACACCCAATTAAAAGGTAGAAAGTGTGGTCCTCTGTTTTCTTCTAATGACCATGCCCCAGAGGCGGGGGCGGATGGGAGAAGAGATGGGAGAGGGAGAAAGGACATAATGGCAGAGTCCAGCACTTTCTTTCACGGGGGTAGAATAGAAAGGTCATTGGAAAGTTTATCCCGCCTTTGGGCTGCGCTCGCTGCTGGAAGACCAGGGCTCAGGACCGGACGTGGCCACACAGCTCCCGAAAGGCCCCTCTCTGCAGCCCCAAACACGCCGTGCAAACGACCAAGCGGCCAGGTTAATTTAGGTACCAGACAATGTGCGGTCATCTCAAAATACCTTAAATCTGCTACTTGAGTAATTTCAAATTATGATATTTGAAACATTGTTTATATCACAAACATAAAAAAAATAATAAAATGAGCAGAATTGGTTGTGTTTTGACCACAGCAGAACTCGCGATCTGGGAAAGGCCGGCAGAGCTTTTGTGCTGTGGTTTTAGCCGTGGCGGGGTGGCCGGGGATCGGAAGAAGGAAGGGGAGTCCGAGGGTGGGTGGTGAATGCAGGGCACAGGCCCCATTCCTTCCCCTCCACCCACCGAACTTTCTCTCTTTGTTTTTCTCTGAACCCTGTTTTTGTATCCCTCTCTCAGCCTGTGGAATTTGACAAATGAAAACGGTATAAAGTGCTCCTGGCTTTGTATGACATCAAATAATTTGGGGGTGGGGAGACACGGTGACAACTTTGGAACACACTCTGTATTTATAAGAGCTCTTTGTGGTTAGGACTCAGAAAGGACATAAGAACGGTCCCATTTAGAGTCATTTGAAGACAGTGCCAAGTCCCTGTTGAGTAGGTTCGGGAGTCGTCTGAGACGATCCCGTGTACAAAGTATAAAATACGCCCAGGGCCAAGTGGGCGCAGGTCTGACATGGTTGGCCCACTGTGATGCCATACTGCCTGTAGATTTCGCACCTCGATTTAGGCAGTAAATGACAATGATAACAATAAATAGTATTTTTCAGTGCTTACTACATGCCAGGATTGTTTAAAGCGGTTTTCATTCGTGAGCTCATTGATTCACACACAGTTCTGTGAAGTAAGTCCTAGCATTATCCTCATTTAACACGGCTAAGAAGCCTTGGAACGGAACGTGAGTTGATTTGCTCCACGAGCATCTGAACAATAACGCTGTCCTTTACAACGTCGTGGTTACAAGGAACTGTGCTGAATTGACGTCCACCTGGGATTTTGCAGAGCTCGCTGTGTCGCCAGGAAGAAGGATGGTGGGCGGAGCCCACTTCACAGGTGGGGACGCCTCCTCCCCAGGAGTTCCCAAAGCCAGAGCAGACTGACTATACTTTCTGCTAGGATTCTCGCCCATTCAAGATATTGGCGTGATGGGGGAGTTGAACAATTGCTATGTCAATGGACGGGGACACATCGTGACACTGATTTGATTACAGCCACAGGGTTCTCCAGAACAACTGGCTTGTGAATCCGGGCAGCATGGTCGGTTTTGAGTGTTAGTCCAGACAAGGTGAACTCAGACCATTCACGCGGAAGCAGGTTTCGGAAATGTACGCAAGTCTCGCTGAGCGGCAGCTGTGGCCCGGGCAGTGCTCCGGGACCGGCCGTTTCCCAACTGGTCCAGCCCGACTGTCTCTGGCTTGTGACTTTTGATGGTTTTCCTTCCCAGAATGTTTTCGAGGTGCCACCCCAGCCCTTCTTTTAAAAAGACAATGGCAAAAGAAACAAAAAATCTGCTTAGAAAACCGGATGTCCATATGGCTTCAGGCCACCAAAAATTGGGGGGAAAATAACAAAGTCTCCAACTCCTAAGGGTAAAAGAGAGTGAGCAAGGCCAAGATTAGGAATCCTGTCCAGTCATTTCTCTGTGTTTGAATCCTGGTTGGTGGAATCCATAAAATTCAGGGTAAGAGAAGCAGGAAAGGGGACACATGGTTTCTGGATTCACAGTGCTCCTTGGCAGGGGGCTTCTTTTCCCCAAATGAGCAAGCGCCGTGGACCCCTCTGTCCGGGTCACGGAGCTGGACGCTGTTGCTTCTGCAGAGATTGCGACACAAAACCCCAACCCCCGAGACCTCACCGGGCAGGTGATCACAGGTGCAGAGAAACCCCTCTCTCCCCCTCATCCACTTGCAGCTATACAAGTGAAATAAGTAGTCATTTAAAGCTGCAATTTCACTGATTACAGGTAAATTCTGAATTACACTTGCTGTCATTCAGTTTTCCCTTCATACTAAATCCAGGGGAAGCGACTTGTAAACTGAAACGAGTGTCATCTCACTCTTTATGATCACTCATGTATGGAAAGGCAGAATTTGTAATTCAAGACAATTTAATTTCTAAGGAACAGTGGCAAAAATTAGCTTGCTTTGAACATAGTATCAAAACTCACATACAAAATAAAAGACCTCAAAAGATACAAAGTAAAAGACATCTATAGAACAAAAATCCAACAGAGGCTCAGGATGGAACTTTTAACAACCTGCAACTGGGTAGTGATGTTCATGGAAAGTGACATAAACTCCATCTCTGTCCCTTCAGAGGGCTCCATGGCTGAGTGTCTGTTACAGGCCAGGTGCTGTGAGGGCCACAAAATAAATAAGGTTAAACAAAATGGACTCTGAGACCTATGGAACAGCGGTTACTACTGGGGGGCGCTGAGCAGAAGGGGGTGCCAGGGGGCTCAGGCTGCTGGAAACGTCGCATGTTGATCTGGGTCACAGGGACGGGATGTGGACATGGGGAAAATCCGAGCTGCACCTCGAGGTCTGTGTGCATGTTCAGCCTTGTGCTAAACTGACACGGAGGGCAGTGAGCAACTGCACCGGCAGAGTCACCCTGGGGCACAGCCGTTCCACTTCCCCTGACCCTGAGACCTGCTACCTGGGAGCAGGCCGGGACCCCTGCGCCTGCTGCACCAGGACAGGGACAGCACTTCCTGGGAGCACCTCACGGTGCTCAGATCCTCCTCCCAGGAAGGGTAGGGGGCTCTTTGGCAAAGGAGGCCAAGATAGTGAAGGAATTTCAGAAGGACTGGGGTGACAGCGAGAAGCCGGGGGGATGCTGGAAGCAGGGAGGGACTGAGTGGACAGAGAGGAACAAGAAAAAGAATCGTGGGCTTTGCCAACTGCGTCCCTGGGGCCTGGGTGGGGGGATGGCCCTGAGGCTTCAAGGCCTTTGTGACTCAGAGAAGGACAACAAAATCATGAATATATGCTCCATTCATTGGCTCAATGTTAGAGATTCTAAATCCCAAACATTGAAATGTGATTTTAATGTCTTATTTCTCCTCGGATATGTAAATTTCATGTTCAAAATAATTCCCTTGTTTCTTCCTGAATTGAAATATCTTTTTATTTTTAGATGAGTTTAAAAAAAAACCCAGGTCTATAAAATCCTCTTGGGAGAGGTGTCATTTGAGTTCTCAGCTAATTGTGCTCCCGTGTGAACAGGCTGGGATCTTTTCCTTGGGGCACATCGTGGAGCCAGAGAAGGTGGGCCCCCGAGCTGGGGGTGGAAGCAGAGAGACTGTGGGGTCCGGGGTGGCCTAAGAAAAAGGCAGAATTTACTGATGTCCTTAATGTGTCTTAGGGTTACTGCCCGTATGGTCTTTCCTGCCCCGAGCTGTGCTCCCAGGACAACATAAATTCTCAACCTACAACACGTTTGGAAATGGTTGGTGGATCAGACCAAGGACAAGAAATCACACCAAATCTGGTAAGACTGAGATAGGATGAAAACCAATATGTAACGGAAATTGCCAAGGCTTGGATTGCTGCTAAATAGTTCTATTACTTTCACAATTATTTCTCAAGAAATGTTGGATTTTTCATTGAATTACCTTTAAATTACCTGAAATCTATGTCACATTGAAAATGAATCTTAGGAGCGAGCTTATCAACAACACTTGCATTTTTAAAGACCTCATTAAAACAACTATCTATTAAAGTCCATAGTTCAGAAATAAATTTAGGAACTAAATTAGCAGGAAGAGGAGTGCGAGGGGGAGGGATAATTACCACGACATGTTGCAGAGACTTATTTAATTAACCATAATAATAAGAATTATGTGCTGCTCCACATTTGTAATTTCTTAGCTATTTAGTTTGCTATGAAACACTGAGAAGGAAATAAAAGAGGAACAAAAAGAATAATTGAGTGTGGAGCATTATAATGAATATGTGATGTTGTATTACCATTACCAGGTTGATCAATACTGGAATCCGTTGTGCCATTAGTTATTTTACGTACCCCCAAGGGGTCCATGTGGCATTGCTAAGACCAAGAGACATGCAGGACGTGGGGGGCTGAGCAGGTGTTCATACCTGATGGGGGAGGGTAGGACCGGCTGCGGTTCCAGGAGTTTCTAGCCGCTCCATTCTGCTCCCTGGGAGAACTGAAAAGTCGCAGACTTACGTGAAAACAGCTTCGATTTTATTCCTGCCTTTTAGACTTGGCTGGGCTGGGCCTTCCATGGCCAAAGTCACCCTGGTGGCCTCGTTCCGCTGTCTTCCCACCGGCTGCCGGGGAATGACTGTTTGAGCTCTAAGTCACAAAGAGGTGAATACAGACAGTTGGATGGAATATTTACATGTAAGTATTATGTATAAGCTATTGGCCCAGAAGTTTTCTTATGCATTTATTGTATAAAAACATGTTAACAGAAGCATGAAATCCCTTATTAAAAATGGTTTTCATCTTAACACTTTATTTGTAATTGGATTACTTTAAATACATCTTACCATAAACACAATGGTATGAATGGTGGAGAGGTTCTTAGACTAGCCCACAAGGCATATTTAAACCTAAAATGCAACTGCAATGCCATAGAAAAATAGTAGGAATTAGGATGATGTTTCATTAATTTTTTTAAAAAATCCTCTGAACTTCAAGATTGATGCAGTCAGTTTCTCTTCTGCTCTAGACTTAAAATAGATTGCGTTAGTAGAAGAAAGCTGGTAGATTGGCTTTTGGGGAAGGAAATTTCTGAACCTTGTAAGTCCTTCAGAGATTGTAGGCACTGGTTCTTTGTTATGTATAAATGTGTGTATTGTGTGTGTAATTCTTTAGTATGTATAATTTAATTTTAAAAACTCAAGAGCTTTCTTTTTTCTTTACCGGCCATATCACTATCATTATTAAGTGCTATTTGGCAAGACTTTCTGTTCCAAGCATTGTTTTCACTACTCTAAAAACAAAAAAAAAGGGTGTTTCCTTTGACACTGACATCTGGCCATGTGCTGACCATCAGTTCTGTTGCTCTGGTCCAGCGAAAGTCCACACGTATTAATTAAGAATTTTGTCACCTCCCCAAGGTCACCTTCTCTCATCCCTGGTTCTGCCATTGTCTGAGCTGCTTCTGCAGCCTCACGAATCCCAGGCGTCCTCACCCCCAGCTGACACTCACCTCCACTCTCCTTTAGGCCCACCCACCTGGGGACGTCCCAGAGACCCTGGCAGGACGCCTGGTCCCTCCACATCCTTCCCACCTGCCGGCTCGTCTGGTCCTGACTTCCTAGAGTCTATCCTATGCTAGGAGCAGAAATGCTAATGACTATCAAGCCTTCTTATATTAATAAAAAACATTTTTATTATACAGGGAGTACTATGGAAAGCATTAATGTACTTGCTGCCTGATATACATTTATTGTTAAACTTAATTTTTTATTTTGATCACTATAACGTGTATGTCTTATTAAAAGCACATAATTATCATTACAAAGGAAAATCGCATCAAAGTCCCATTCCTCCATCCTGCCCCAAAGACAACAAACTTCAGCGCTTTCAGTGTACTTATTGCCAATTCATTCTCAAACTTTCCATCTTCTGCGACAGCCTCCATGTACTGAGGGTGCCGGGAAACCCATCAGCCCTGCAGCCTCCTGGAGTCTCTGCATCTTCTCCGAGGGGACCGAAGACTCGCTGGGACCCGCATCTGCTGGCGTCCGGAGAATCCCCTGCTCCCCGCCTACCCGGGCTGGACTCTGGTTCCCGCGGGCCACACGGGCCATGCTCTTCCTTCCCGGGATCCGCACATGCACAGGTATCTTCCTGAGAGGGGTAAATTTGTTGAGGATCTCTGTGCCTGGATCTGTCTTTGTTTTACTCTCACACCTGGTTGTTCAGAAGGTAAATGGTTTTAATGTGAAAATGTGTTTCCTCCAGTATTTCAAAGGCCTTTGCCCCACCAACTTCTAGTGTGGACGGTCGCTGCTGAGAAGTTTGGTTCCGACGCTTTGCCTGTGGCCGTTTTCTTCTCCCCTGGGTGATTTCAGGACCTTTACTCCCTCCTGCCTCTTCTGATTATTAAAATCATCTGGGATTTTAGTTCCAGGGTTGGTTTTTTACATGATGCATCTACTTTCACAAGAATAGTCTCTTAAAAATCGCCTTCCTGTTTTTCACCTGTGCATGTGGCAATCCAGTACATATCCTTAGGTTTCCTGAGTTCTTCTGTCACTCTTTCTGTATCCCACATCCGCATTTTGGCCTTTATTTCTGTTTTTAATTTTGCTGGAATATATTCACTAAGGGTGCCTTCAAAAAGATTTAATTATTGGTAAATTCTCAAAATCTGAATCTGAAAATACAATATATTTTATCTTGTTTTTGTACTTGCATCAAATTTTAACTATTAATAGGTATCAAATTCCATATTTCAAACACTTTTTGTGTGATAATAAAATGTAAAAGCATCATTTCATTCTGACACATCAATGTGTCAACAACTAACTTCACTTTGGTCTGATCATTGCACTTTGCAAGTAAGCTGGTTTCCTCCAGAGTCTAGGTTTTTCTGGAACCTTGGCTCTGAAATCCCCTAAGTCATGTCAAGGTCTGGGCGTGCCCCACCCCCTAGCACCACCATCCCACTCTCTGCTTCTATGAGTTCAACTCTTTATAGTCCACATATAAGTGAGATCACTTAGCATAATGTCCTCCAGCTACATCCATGTTATGAAAGAGGTTTTTTCCTATTTAAGGCTGAGTAGAACTCCATTGCGTATATGTCACATTTGTTTGTCCGTTCCTCCATCGCTGAACACCTGAGTGGCTTCCACTCCTCGGCTGTTGTGAACAGTCCTGCAGGGAATGTGGGAGCATGGATGTCTCTTCCACGTGCTCATGTCCTTCCCCTTGGGTGCGTACCCAATGGTGGGAAAGCCAGATCATTTGGTAATTCTATTTTTGGTGTTTTTCAGAACTTCTATGGTGCTTTCATAATGCTGTATCTACTGACCCCTTCTTCTGGTTCTTCCTGCTACTGGAACTTTCTACTGAGGTTTTGCTTTGTTTTTGCTGTCATATTTTTAATTCATAAGACATTTGATGAATTACTTTCCATGCTCTCTGCTCTTTCTGCATGCATGGAATATCCTCTCCAGGCTCTCTGGATGTGTTACTTGTCAATATTTTATTTCATTTTCTTGCATTACTCATAAAAGCTCTTTTTCCTGGAAAAGACTTTTACATTGAGTTTGGTATCTTCCCTCACATCATGGGTTTTTCAAACACGAAATGATTCTCTCCCTCAGTGGCCCAGCGTGGGCCGATCGGGTTTGAGAGCAGGTGTGTTTCTGCAGCCCAGGGAGACCGGTTCTTCTTGCAGAGAGTGGGGGCTGGGAGGGGCTGGACGGGGCTCCGTCACAACCCACTGTCCGCCATGGTGGCTGCTTCACCTGGGCACAGAGTTCAGACAGCAGAAACCTCGATCTCCAGCTTGTGCCTAACTGAAAATGCCGGGGCAGCCAGTCTGGCAGCAGGAGCACCTGCTGTGCTCCCAGGTCGTCAGCGCAGCACTCAAGTCTTGGCCTCGGCGGCCTCCGTCTTCCAGCCCTCAGGGCTCAAACTCTGTGCCTGCTCTGCGTTCTGCGGGAAAGTCACTTTCTAAAAGGTTCTCTCTGTTGCCCGCCGGGGGTTGCTGATGCCCTGTTGGTTTTTGTCCTCATGCTGGTTCCGTTTGCTGGGTGTCTTCTAGCGGTATCTTACCACTCAGGTCTGCTACTAGAAACCATCCTAAACTTAACTTTTTGTTTCTTTTGTCGTTTCTCTGGGATTTGAGGAAGCAGGAGAAGTGAACACATGCGTATTCAGCCAGCTCTTAAAAATCTGCTCTTTTAATTTCTCCATATCCACTCATCTCAGAACCAGAGTCTACCATGAGACCTGCTCCCTTAAGAACATCTCGTACTTGGGTTCATTCCTGCCTCCCCCAGCCCGCTGGTCTGTGCAGTGTGACACCCTGGTGAGGCACACACGGCCTTTTGAGGGACTCTCAGCCTCGCAACACCTCCGCACCCCCACCCCAGCTCTTAGGATTCTGAGCTGAGTGTTTTATCGAGATCTGCAGGACAGTGGGTCCACCTGCATCCTTGGCTGGGTTGCAAAAACCTCAACAGTTTCTAGTCTAAGGAGGTTTCCTTATAATGTTTTTAGCAATACTATGTACAGATCTATTCTTTTAAAATTTTTTTCTAACATCCCCATGTTAGCTCTCAATAGATATTAGCTACGATCTGAGTCAGGTCTAACAGTCACTGAGTGCTTGTGGTTATTAGATGTTTCTTGAGCCGCTTTACATATATTAGCTCATTTAGTCAGCACAGCGTATTTCGTCTCGTGAGGCCTTATCGTCCTCGTTTTTGGAGGTAGTGAAAGTGAGGCAGTGAGGCCAGGTAGCTTGTCAACACCTGTGTCTCTCCAGTGGCGGGAGCTGTTTCCGACCCCACCCTGTCACTGATTAGCTTTGACTACTGTAAAGTTGTTGCTTATTTTGAACAACAAAACAAAAAATTACATAAACATTGCATAACAAGAACATTTTTCATAAACATTTTAATTTTAAAAGAAGTGTGGCTTATATCCTGCATTGTAAACGTTTTGAGTAGCTAGATTGCTGTACGCAAAGGTTAGAAAGGAAATTGCAGGGAAATGCGCCCCGTCTAGAGACGCCAAAATGAGCTTTGAAAGAGCATGACACAGTCACTCTCCACTGTTGAGGCCAGAAGAAAAACAAGTTCAAGGAGCATTTTACATAAATTTGTTGACAATCACTCCCAAATTAATTATTAAAGGGAACTCAAGGATGATCAAAAAAGCATTTTTAATCTTTCGAGATTCCGGTAATGAAGGTGAAATATGCCTTTCTACAAATCAAGCAATAAATATTTATAGGTGTGCTGCGCCCCGTGTTCAGGAGGTTGATGAGAGAAGGGCTTGGCGTGTTTTCTGGGCCAGTCCATGCTGCAGGATGCAAAACTCAATTTTCCTCTCCGCAGTCTGAGTGTGAGAGAAGGGAGGAGGGCAGGACGGAGACTCGGGTTGCTTGTCGAGCAGTGGGCTCCCCAGGACGCCGCTGTGAGGGGCCAGCAAGCGGGCGGGGGGGAGGCCAGGACCCACCCTAGGGAAAGAGGCGGCGGGACTGGCGGAGGCAACGCCGACACTGATGCTCAGAGAAACGTTGATGCCAGCACTAACGCTCAGAGGCCGGGTGGTCAGCTGGCGTGGGCCGCCCAGTGCTGAGAGGGCTGCTGGTGTCCTGGTAGTGCTGGCGGCTGTGACAGAAAACCGCAGGTGGGGTGCCTTTTACAGTGAAAATTTGTTTCTCCCAGTCTGGAGGCTGTAAGCGTGAGATCAAGGTGCGGCTGATTGACTCCTGGTGAGGGTCCTCTTCCTGGCTGGCAGACGAGGTCTACTGTACCCTCACATGGAGGGGGAGGATGGGAGAGAGAATATGGGTGCTCTGGGGTCTTTTATAAGGGCACTAATCCCATTTATGTGGGCTCCACCCACGTGACCTCATTGCCTCCCAAAGGCCCCGTCTCCCAACACCATCACCTTGGGTGCTAGGTTCCAACAGATGAACTTTGGGGGGACACAAACATCAGACCGTGGCACCTGGGCATTGCAGCAGCACCCCCATGAGATTACAGCCACTGGGAGGAAGATGGGAGTAGGGCTGCAATGTCCCTGGGAAAATCTACTCTAGGACATGAGGAAAACAATATTAGTATACAGAACTTTAACTTTATCACAGAGGCTGAATAGCAGCTCGAGTGGCTGAGTCCAAATTCTACCCCCACTGGTCACCAGCTGAGTGACCCTGGGCAGCTTAATCTCTCTGAGACCAGATTTCCTCAGCTGGGAAATGTGGATCCCTCATTGGCTCCTGGTAAAGATCAATAGAGTTCATACTTGTGAAGCATTTAGGCAGGGCCTGGGGCAGGGTGCGTGCTATTTGCAAATGTTTTTTCTGTTATTCCCGAGCTGTTCCGGTCTCTCGTTGCTCCCCCACCGGTCCTCTCCAAGGCCTTCTCTCAGGAAAGGATCCTGTGTCTGCTCCAATTATTGCCCTTGGGATCCAGATGTGTCTGGAGAGGTCTCTTGCTTCCTGCTACAAGTTGTTTTCTCCTTGTTTTGGACAGCACGGGGACACGTGCTTGTCCTTCCTGGTGTTGTCTCTTTCGATAATACACTCCATATGCTGAGAACCTGCCTTAGAGAGTTAGGATCGGTAGGCTCTTGTTGTTAGCAACCCACCAGACATGCCACTTCTCTTCCCAGAACAGAACGGACATGTGTCACCATCCCAGCGGGTACTCGTGGCTGGTCCAAGTCAGGGCTTCCCAGCCCCGCACCGCTGGCACCGGGACTGGTAGTTCCCTGTGTGGGGCTGCGCTATGTAGTGCGGATGCTTAGCAGCACCCCAGCCTCTATCCACGAGATGCCCAGAGCACCCCTCTTCCTCCTGACAACCCAAAGTCACCGGTCCCAGGCGGTCCAGGTCCTCCCATCCACTGCACACCTGGGTTCCTGTTCTCTCTTGGAGCCAGCAGGGCCAACAAAGGGTGTTGCCCAGGAGGCTTTGGGAAGCAAAACTGAACGGCCTCTTCCGGAGAAAACTGCCCCGGTTCCTCCCGACTTAGGACATGTTTGTGAGGATTTGACCCTGGAGCTGCTCTGGCCACGCAGCCCTGCAGGCAGTGGGGGCCCTCAGAGGTGCTGAGCCGTGGACAGCCGTGGACGTGCCTGCCCCTGTGCTTCTCCTCTGTGAGATCATCGAGTACCATCGTCGTCTGAACTGTAATCATTTGAGCATCCCATTATTAGTAGCCAAAAATATTCTTAACCAATGCGAAGGGTTCCTTCTGCGTTCCCCTTAGACGGGTCAGGTGTCACCGAGCCCCTCAGAGCCAGGAGGCAAGCCCGCCGCTCTCCCGTGTTACTTCACAGTAACATTTCATTCTGGGGCGGACTTTAGCCTCCAAGGCAGAAGCCTTCTGCTCTTTAAAGCAATGGTAGATTTTCTACGGAGCGTGAGACTCAGCTAGCTCTGGTCTCCCTCTCCTCCCACGCCGAGCTGTGTGTCTGTCCTGATCCACCCTGTCGTGCACAGGTGTGT
The DNA here is from genome assembly GCF_020740605.2 of Lemur catta. Taxonomy (NCBI): domain Eukaryota; kingdom Metazoa; phylum Chordata; class Mammalia; order Primates; family Lemuridae; genus Lemur; species Lemur catta. Next base: position 1,760,259 of record NC_059138.1, read on the forward strand.
GTCCCTCACGCCACCGCTGAGTTCTTGGGACCAGCGGCCGGCCTGGCGGGTTACCATGGAAATGGCTGCTGTCCGGCCCTGTTGCACATACGCACCCTTCCCTATGACTTTGCCCCTCAGCCTGTTTCCTTCCCGCCATTGTCACTGGAGTTCACAGCTGGAGGAGGCCACAGAGACTGGTGGGTTCACTTGGCCTGCTTTGCAGATGGAGAAACCGAGACCCGGTAACCCCCAGCTGCCTGGGCCCAGCCCCCAGGCCAGGCAGAGCTGGTGCCGAACCTGCTTTTGTGCCCTGTGTTTTTCTGCTTCGTCGCTCAGCTCAGATTCGGCCCCCTCCCGAGGTTCCTCTGTCCGGATGTCATGTCCCGAGTCACCAACCAGAGCAGACACAGTCGCCCCAAGGTACAGGGGCCACGAGGGACACGACAGAGAAAGCCACACCACTCAGGCTCTCTGATCCAGCTGCATCAGCTTGCCCCAGGGGGGACCCTGCCGTCTGTGCCCCCGGGCCTGTCAGCGTGGTAGGAGGGTGGGAGCACCCGCAGGCAGCCCTGGAAGACTCTGCCCTCCTCCACGTGCCCTTGACTCCCACGCGGTGGCAGGAAAGCTGAGCCTTGCGGCCAGCGTTGCCGATCAGCACCGGTGTTCCAGGGCTCAGGCATGTCCAGAATGTAAGTTTGGCCTCGCCACGAGGTGGCCAAGTGAACGGGGCAGGTATTCTTTTCAACTAGCCACTGAGGGTGTTGATGTCTGGGTGCCAGTCGGAGGACGGGCTCCAGGACCAGGGTCTGTTCTGGCCAGAGGGCTGTGATGGTCTCGCCGCCTAGGCAAGGACGCTCGCTTCTTCTGGGCCCCCGAGGTTTGCTCCCTGTCACCCCAGTGAAGCGTGCAGGAGGCGGGGCTTGATGCTCTGCCCAGTGTCCTCGGCCTCTGCCCGTAGCTGCTTCTTTTAGAATGTTCATGATTTCTAGTTTCCAGAAAACATACCTCTGATGGAAATTGCAAGGAATCCCTCATTCTGCACCCGATCCTGATATAGCCGCACTCGTAATTTCTATGTGAATAGAAGTCTAAGTGCCGTCAGCGTTCACAGAAGTGAGAGCAGCCACTGAATACCAATCAGCGCCATTGTGATCCCAGGCAGACTGTTGCCGGGTTGACGCCACGTGCTTCTCCTCTCGGGGACCAGCAGGGTCTGGAAGCCAGAGCAAGCCACACACGCATTTCTTAGTTCGGGGATCGCAGGATAGTGTTGTTGAGGTAGCTTTAATTTCTGTTTTTAAGCGCTTCTGTGTGTGTCTGCAATCGACAGGAATTCCAGGGCTGCAGGCTCCTGATCCGCATGTGCGGTGTGCTGGGGAGCAGCCCGCCCCTGCTGTCGCGTAGCTCCCAAGGCCACTGGCAACCCCGGCTCTGGGCGCTCAGTTGCAGCAGCTGCGCAGTTTGGCAGACGGATCCCCGCAGATCCCGGCTCCTTATCTCGGTGGCCCAAGTCCCTCTTATCCCCCCGCCTCACCCTGGACGCTGAGCGCGGCTTCTGCAGGCTGGGGCCCTGACACCTGTAGGACGTTCATCCTACAGCCCAAGTCGCACTGGAAGGTGGTGGGAAACCGACTGCAGTGTTTAGTTCCTTTTATGCTTTTCCAGGAACTGTAATGGGAAGTGAAAGGGGCAGCAGCTGGGGAAGGATTCAGCTCTGGACCTGAACCTTTGTCTGCCATGTTTATAACATCCACGTGACCTTTCCTGGCCGACGCAGCCCTCCCTCCACTGGAATGATCTAATTCCAGCGTGAGAACATCTGTCTGGCCCCCTACAGACAGGGTGAAGCTGTGACTGACATTCGTGCAACGGCACAGTTGAATAGACTGTCAATGTGTTGGTGACACAGCAGCAATTTAACCAGCACAGTCCTGCTTCCCTCTGCACGTAGAAACTACGCAGTGGTCACAGTTAGAACACAGTCCCTCCAAGTCCCAAACTCTGCAAAGCCAAAGATGACAGTGAGTGGACACTAGCCAGGGATCCAGAAATGGGCAGAGACCTTCTGCCTGGGGATGGGAGGGCGGTGAGGGGTTGGGAGGTGGCCTTGGGGTTTCACTTGCCGACGTACGCAGACAGACCCCTAGACAGTTCCACTTCCTCCTTACCCTTCCCCTCGACGTCCCCTCTGGACCATCCAATCTACTCAAATGTCTACTCACTGAATTCCAGACGCGATGCTCTTTCTATGGGAGGGGTTGGCATGAATGTCCCACTGGCATCTCAAGTAAAGTGTCCAGAAACCTGAACTCATTGTCTTTCTCCCCCAAACCTCTGTGCTTCCTGGGTCTCTATGGTCACTCAAGACGTCACTCTGGTTCCACAGGACAGCCCAGTGAGATCTCACTCCTCCTCTCCCACCTGCCGCCGAGGCCTCTTGATTCTACTGCGAAATGTGTCTGGGGTGTCCACCCATGGCCACAGCAGGCATTTCAACAGGTTCCGACTGGCCTCTCTCTCTGGCTTACCCATTGCTCCAATCATAGAGGAGCGCTTTAAGAATATAAATTTTATTTTGTTATCTTTATGCTGAAAACCTCTGATGGATCCCACACATCCATAGAATAAAATGAACACTCCCTGACAGGCAAGAGGCCTTCTCCCCGGGCTGTGCCGCCTCATCCCCTGGAGCATGGCTGGAGCGCTCAAGCTGGTGGACGTTTCCTCTCCTCACCTGCCGACTGTAGGAATCTGATGTTCCAAATTAACCTTAAAGTAATCCTGTCTGTGGAAATGGTTATGAGTAGAAATCACAGAAAGATAGCTTAGGGATATTTGTTATTAAATTTAAAATTAGGAAAATGTAGTCAATGAATTAATGACACCATAATCCTGTCAAAGCCTTTCTTCAGTGGTGTGGGTCCCAAGTCCCTGCCTCCCACCCCTGTTGGAGGACTGTGTGTTCCCAGGAGATCAGCAGAGCCTTCCTGTACCCCACCAGGCCAACACCATGTGGGTGGGGCACGCAGGCCGGGGGTGGCTGTCCTGAGACCACCTGTCCCCAGGGCCTGCTCCTCCAGTGGATGCTGGGGCCAGAAGGCATGTAAACAAATGTACGCCATGATAAGCCACTGCTATGGGGGCGTGATTGTTACTGCAGCAATGCTGACTAATGCAAGAACTAAGCAGCATCTATTTCCCTATCTCCTGGGCTTTGTTTAGCTTAGCTTCTAAGTTTTAGAATGACTTCTGGTGTAAGCATATTATAGGAGGAGTTGGAGCCATAAATTTATTTTAAGGTTCTCAAATGAATAAAGTGTCATTATTATGATACTTCTCAAAAGTGTCATAAAATCTGAATTAAATAGAACCCTGGAGGTGACCTAATCCTTCTTGTACTAAATTCTTCCTACAGAATTCCAACAGGTTGTCCCTCAATCTGCTTAGCTGTTTTCAGTGACAGAGCAGGTCACGTGGCAATGCAGAGAGCCTTACCAGGGGACAACCCGAGGTGTTGAAAGTTCCACTTTGAGGGGGGCAGTTTATTCTTGGTCATCAGAGTGTGGACTTGGCTGTCAGCCAGGCCCAGTGTGTTGGTTTTCTCTTGAAGGGTAACAAATTACCACAATCGCAACAGTGGAGAGCAACATGCATTTACGCCGTCACTGTTTCTGTGGTCAGTGGATTGAGCCCAGGTGAGCTACCTCCCCTGCATGGGGAGCTTGTCCAAGCTCACGTGTGTGCTGGCAGAATTCATGTGGAACTTGTGGCAGTTGGCTTCTCGAAGGCCAGCAGGAGGGGAGGCTCTCCTGGCTAGGTCAGGCACACCCAGGGCAAGCTCCCCTTGGATTAACTCAAAGTCAACTGAACGACGACCTTGATTACCTCTGCAGAACCCCTTCCCTGTTGCTATAGCTGCACCTCATCCTGCAAGGCCCCTGACCCTGGAGGGGACAGGCAACGCAGGGTGTGTACACCTGGGGTGGGAATCTGGGCCATCCTAGAAGCCTCCCAGCGCACCTGCCTTCAGGACTGACCTTGGGAGCCTGAGGTCACATCAGTTAATGTTGCAGTTTACCTGCCTTCATGTCTAAGACAGAGACAGAGATAACAGCCGTTCCCTGTAGGGCCGTGGTGAGGGTTGCCATGCAGCAAGCATGCAGCACGATGCTAGCATGTTTCCAATGTTACGTCGAGTTGGAATCTGCCTGGGAGCTCTGTGGAGCCTTGGTTAGCCCTCGAGAGCCACAGGAATAGGCTTTTCCCCGAGTCAACCCCGGGTTCTCTGGGGTGTTTCTGTGGGCTGTGCCCCGTACTGTCCCCGCGTTCTCTGTGTGCCGTCCCTGGGGGAACCCTCACCCTTGACCCGCCCAGTGTTCTCTACGCTGGACACACTGTCTGGGCCGTGGTGCGCTCACCTCATGCAGAGCGGGAGCCTGAGCAGGGCAGGGCAGGGCAGGTGTCGACAGGGAAGCCGCTCTCGGTTGTGCTGAGCTCAAGCTCCAGGTGTGTGTCAAACACACTGACAAGCGAGTCTTTAGGTACCGTCAGGTAACTGCTAGACTCTGTCAAATATTTCTTTGAATGTGCAGAGAGCTCAAAAGACTGTGTTAGATGACAAAGGTGATATCCTCTGGCAAGGACAGGCATCTGCCACTGCCAGCAGCACCGACGGGGGCCTTCAGAGCTGGGCGTGCAGAGGTGGGCGCAGCACGAGGCCGAGCGGAGGTGCTGGCTTCACGCAGTGACCTCAGTGCACCACGGGGGACGCAGGTGTTCTGAGCCTTGGGAATTGTGCGTGAACTTGATTTCTCCAAGATCTCACAGAATACTGGTTACGTTCAGTTCCAGGAGGCCTCCAGGAAAGGATGGCTGTTAAATTTTCATCTCTGAGAAATGAAGTGGGTTCTTAAAAAAACGAGATTGTGTTGACTTTTCTTTTTGGGGGTTTGTAGGGTACAGGGTGGCGTGCTCTGGGTGTCAGGTAGGCATCTTTTATAGGATTCTAGATGCTTCCTTTACCTTGAGAAATAGTATTACAAGTCCCTGTGCAAAGGCAGCACGCTGGTTGCTATGGCAATAGCCAATCTGAGGAAGCTGTGACCTAAATCATGACTGAGAAAAATAGTACCTTGTCTGCATCCTCGGATTGGGCTATGCAGCAATATTACCCAAAATGAACCCTTTTACCTCAGGAAAAGTGAAACGGTGGTTCTCTCACCACGGAAACTTTGGGGGAACATGGGCCATAGAACAGAGCTGCCGCAGAGGCACCAGCACACACGGCACACACAACACACATGCAACACACACACCACACCATGCATACACCATGCACACGCACATCACACACGATATACAACACACAGCAGGCACACACACATCACACCAGGCACACAACCCACACCATGCACATCACATATCACACTGCACACCATGCATATACCCCACATACAGCACACACCGCACCACACACACAATATAGAAACACCACACATGGTGTTGCTCCATCAGTTCCATTTAAATTTCCAATAGAAGGGTTAAAAATAATTGTAACCATCAGCCCTGGTAGACCTTGCTGGGTGAAAGTGCTGAGCGCTGAGGGAGCTCCCGAGAGCCTGGCGCTCGGGCAGGGGCTGTGCCCAGCACGCCAAGGGCAGAGAGTCCCCTCCTTGGGCACCGTGTGTGTGTGTGTGTGTGTGTGTGTGTGTGTGTGTGAGACTCAGAACCCCACAGTTGCACTTCACACAGCCCCAAGACACCTTGGCATTAGCTAAATCAGCCCCCGGAGTTCAGCGGTCTGGAGGTGTGGGTGGAAGCGTGAGCACAGCCCCGGGCAGTGGTCCACACCCTGCTCACCTCTACCGCCCGCCCTCCTCACCCTGCACCCTGGGCAGCGAACTCCCACGTGTCTGGGGACAGCCAAGGACACTCAGGAGATCAAGGCTGATGTCTGTACTGGAGCTGCTCTGAGCTCCTCTCTCTTTTATTCTTCCCAAACAGCAGGCAAGGATTTGGGGATTTGTTATAAAAATAGGAACACCACCTCCATGTATTATCTGTTACTCCCAGAGCAGAATGAGCGTTTCAGTTTTGTTTAGTTCTGTCGCCAGGCAGGTCTGGTGCAGGCACAGTCTTCCTCCCCCACCCATTTCTGCCCGTCCACCCGGCTCAGCCACCGCAGGGCTCTGCGGGGACACGAGCAGCAGCAGGGATCCAGGCTTTTGGTTTTAACAGATGAGGAACAGAGACTTGCTGCATTCTCCACAATTTTTGTTTCCTCTCCCTCCCAGCCAAGGCTTACCTGGCCAGTGTCCTGCCCCTCAGAACTCTGCCGGGGCAGGCCAGCTGCCAGCCCCAAGCTCCCAGGGTTGACGTTGGTTTCATACATCACTCCTGCCAAGGGAATATGCATTTTCTCATGAACTCTGAAATGTCCACATTAGGAATGAATCTCTAGTGCTGAAGGGTCAGGCACCATTACGTAGAAAGTACAGAGGGCATCACTTTGGGGGAAGGGGAGACTGGATTCAGGACAGGTCTTAGGTACGTGGTTGTCTAGGTGATACTATGTCAAAGGGCAGCTGAGGCTCCCTGGTCCACACCACCTGCCTCAGTGCTCTCTGTCCTACCGGAACCAGACTGGGCTGTCGGCAGTTAACATTGTGCAAATGCTGTTAGTGTCAACATTGCTACGAATATTAGCATTAGCATCAGCATTAGTATTAGTATTGGTATTAGCATTAGCATTGGCATTGCTGCTGGTGTTACCTCAGCACTGATGCCAGTGTTACTATTGGCACTAGCAGTGCTACTAGTATCAGCATTAGCATCAACAATAGTAATAGTATTAGGATTTGCATTCGTATTAGTGTGAGCATTAGGATTAGGATCAGTATCAGCATTGGGATCATTATCAGGATCAGGCTCAGCATTAGTATTGGAATTAGTATTATGATTAGTGTCAGTATTAGGATTGGGATTAGCATTAGCATTAGAATTAGTATTAGCAACACTGCTGTTGTTAGATGTTAGTGTTACTAGCACTAGCATTGCTACAAGTATCAATATTAGCATTAGCATCAGCATCAAAATTAGCAACAGCACCAGCATCATCATTAGCATTAGTATAGGTATTAAGATTAGGATTAGGATTTGTGCTGAGACTGGGATTAGCATTAGGATTAGTATCAGTATTAGGATTGGGATCGGTATTAGCATTAGAATTAGTATTAGCATTAGCAGCATTGCTGCTGTTAGATGTTAGTGTTACTATTAAATGTTAGCATTGCTACTAGCATTAGGATTAGCATCAGGATTAGAATTAGGATTAGTGTTAAGATTGATATTAGGATTAGGGTTAGAATTAGTATTGGCATCAGCAGTGCTGCTGTAGTTAGGTGTTAGTGTCACTATTGGTGTTAGCATTGCTACCAACATCAGGCTTAGTACCAGGATTAAAATTAGGATTAGGATTAGGATTAGGATCGGTATTAGTATTGGGATCAGGATCGGTGTTAGGATTATTATCATGTTTGGTATTAGGATTCGTATTACGATTAGGATTAGTATCACATTAGAATTGGTGTTAGCATTAGCAACACTGCTATAGTTAGATGCCAGTGTCAGTGTTAAGATTAGTATTGGGATCAGTATTGGGATTACGGTTAGGATTAGTATTAGCATTAGAATTAGTATTTGCATTAGCAATGCTGCTATTGTTAGATGTTAGTGTTGGCTATTAGTGTTAGCGTTGCTACTAGTTATTAGCGTTAGTATTGGTATTAGTATCAGCATTAGCATTAGTATTAGCATTGCATTGGCATTACTGCTGGTGCAAGTTTAGCATCGGTGTTGGTGTTACCATTAGTGTTAGCTTTGCTACTAGTATTGGTTTTAGTATTAGCATTAGTATTAGCATTCACATTAGTATTAGTGTTAGCATTGGCATTGCTGCTGTTTTTAGTTTAGCATTTGTGTTACTATTAGTGTTAGCATTGCACTAGCATTAGCATTACTCCTGGTGTTAGCATTAGCAATGGTGTCAGTGCTACTGTTAGCATTAACACTGTCAGCACTGGTGTAAACATCAGTATCAGCGCTCCAGCACTGAGGAACCAGGAGAACTGGTGGAAACACACCCTGCTTTTGTTGTGTTTGCTGAACATGGGGGTCATCTAGGAGGCAGTAGAAGTGGACAGACAGGAAGGAAGGAGGCAGAGAACCTGCACCCCAGCTCCTGCGCCCCCCCTCACTGGATGCTCTGCCTGCAATGGCACCTGCCTCGGCCCTACCCTCCCTTCTGTTTTCTTCTCTTCCTGCCTGGAATATTCTCCTGCAGGACCCTCCCAGCTCCCCCACGACCCAACTTTATCATATCAGTGACAGCTCCAGGGAGGACACCCTGTGTTTGACATCCACACATGGGTCCTGGTGGTGGTGGCTGTCACCTGTGTCCAGGTCCACAGGCTGCATCATCAGGCCTGGGCTGTCACATGGACCTGTCCCGTGCAGTTGGAACCTCCCAAAGCCCACCCTGCTGGCATGGGACGCGTCCACTTCCGAAGGCCCGGAGGCCTGGGGAGGACCCCCTCCCGCTCCATTTCTGTTCCTGCCATCCGCTTTGTGGTGGGAACGTGCCGCCTGCCACGTGCTGCCCTTGTCGTTGACATTCTGGTGCAGTCTGTAATCAGCGCGAGCTTCAGCTCCTCTCATTACTGGCTCTTGAAGGGATTCTTCAGACTCAGCAAGAACAGCCACCTCGTCAGATGACAGCATCTGCCTCTCCTGATGCGTCCCTGGGCCCACTGGCAGACAGGGGTGCGCATTTGCATTCGGCGCACAGCCCTGGGAGGGGGCCGGAGGCGCAGCAGGCCCCCGCTCCCGCCTGGCTGTGTGGCCTCTTCCCCTCACCTGAGCCACAGATGGCACCTGTCTGAGCTCTGAGTGTCACGGACTAGCAGGGCTCTGAGGGGAGGTTGCACCAGCCCCCGCACCACCTTTGTAATACAGACATAACGTGAGTGAGGTCCTGTGTCTATGTAATTTAAACCCCACATATGCCCAAAGGGGGCATATCCTGGTTCAGTGAAAAGTACACTTATCACAATTAATTAAAGAATTACAGGTACTTTAAGAAATGAGTGTGTGTGTTTGGGTGTGTGCGCACACACGTGCATGTATATCCAGCCAGGGAAAAACATTCAGAATTGGAGGTAAGACCAGAAGTCTAGGCAGGACACAAAAATACATGCTGTAAGGTCTGAAGCAGTTTTAAAGACAAAGCAATAGGTTCAATTCTGCTTGTACTAACTGCCGAAATGGAAGAGGAATTGACATTTTACAGAGTTCACCTTTGCTGCAAGCTAAAGTCGTCCTCGTTGCAGAGTGAAGGAAGGGTATGGACGAGGCTCGTGGTGTTCAGAAGGGACACGGAGCACGGTGCAGACACGGCAGCACTGATGCTCACCGTCATCCAGGCAGGTGCACGGGTGATCCTGACAGCACCCACCAAGGGATCTGGGATTTAATGCCAGAGGAATTCTCCAAGGGGAAAAAGGAAGAAATGGCCATTTGCCATTTTGGCTTGAAAGAAAGGGAAGAGCCAGATACCTGGAAGCAAAGCCGCAGGCAGTGGGAGGCGGAGCCTGGCCCCGAGCTGGGGGTCCCGGCTTTGTACCCAAAGTGCCGCAGCCACCCACCCCACCCTGCTGCAGCCGTGGGACCCACTCCCTTGCCCAAACCACACCGGCCCCTCCAGTTCTCTGTTCCACTTCCATCTATGATGGTGTTGTGAATATTTGAATTCCACTGAGCCAATTTCCAGTTTTATACTTTCCCACTATAAACGTTTAAGTAAATTAAGAAAGCTTAATTTACCCAGGTTTTTACTAGTTTTCACAGAACCTTAAAATGATTAAGAAAGCACCTCTAGATGTTTTACTTTTGTCATGATTTTCTAATTCATCTGCTGCCTCGTCTGAGACTGAGATGCAAGAGATAAAAAAGAGACTTCCTCAGGGGCGTTGGCCAGGTGAGCCGCAGTGAGCGTCCTTTCCGTAGGACTGGAGGTTTACCAAGGAAGAAAAACTTCCTACAGGGCACGACGAGGCAGCTTCCAGCAATCTCTCAATCAAAATGAAATTTATCTGGCTTGAGAGGCAGATATTGGAATAGCAAAGGGAGATAGGTTGTAAAAAATGCAACCTGTCCCACCACTGAGATAGAATTTTGCTCAAGGCACGGCCACCACTCAGAGATCTGTCCTCAATTATAGAAAATATAGGCCAGAAAAGGGCAGAATTGAAGCTGAGCTGTTTGTTACTCTTCTGCAGTGGGTTCAAGCAGCTAAAGTCAGCCCTTGATCATATATGAGCCCTGCCATTTTGCAGGGTCGCTGTGCCGATGGGACTTGGAAACCTCGCCAACACACAGTCCTGGGTTTCTTATTTCCTGAGAGATGGTGGTTTGATTAGACTGTGTTAGTTCAGAATCCCCAGCCCAATCAGAATTCAAAACTTCCTGCTAACCCAGAGATACTGAAGGATCCATTTCTTAAAAAAAAAAAACCAAAAACAAAAGCATAATTTATATTTTGAGGTTTTTTTTCGAGTAACATATGCACATGTAAAAAATTCAAAAATTATAAAAGACATAGAGCAAAAAGGAGTTTTTCTTCCCACTCCTGTCCTGGCGCCATCTGGTTCCTTCCATGGAGCCGAGTTGCTGGGCTCTTCCGGAGTAAGGGACACGGACACGGGCACAGGACAAACACACACTCTCCTTTTCTCCCTTACACTTGGCGCTCTACCTGCACCTCCTGCAGGTTTTCTTAGATGGCAGCATTGACAGCTAACAATTATATTGGAACTGTATTTCATATAAAAGTGTCTAAAACTGTCTTGCTCCTCTTAACACCTACGTAGTATTTCATTGCATGGCTGTAACATAATTTGTTTAACCTGTTTCCCATGCAATTTTCTGTCTTTTGCAATTAAAATAGGTGCTACATTCACTGTATTTGTATGTGTGCCATTCTCAGATATAGATTAAATTCCTAGCAGTGGAATTGCTGGGTCAAGTGTATGAGAGATTTTAATTTTTATAGATATTGGCAGACTTTCTCCTCTAGAAGCTATATCTATTAATATTAATACTATCGTTGTACAGGGAGCCTGCTAATAATATGTCAAGTGCTTCGATCTTTGCCCAACTGACAGGTTTTAAAAATTATTTCATTATATTTTAAACTCATACTTCCCTTATTCTGAGTGATAGTTTCTTTTCATATGCCTAAGAGCTATTTGGACTTCCTTTTCTATGAACTATATGTTTATAAACATTCGCCATTTTTTCTATTGCATTGTTTTTTCTTATTGATTTATAAAAACTCTTTATAAATAAAAAAATTATCTCTTTTCTATGATATGTCCTACAAATATTTTCTGTTTTCCTAATTTGTATTTGTCTTTTGACGATATCACACTTTTCCTTGCAAAGACAATTTTTTATATTTGTTGAGTATAACATAAATTTTTATGACTTCTGAGTTATGTATCATACTTAGGCCTTTCATACTCTAAGATTTTAAAAAAATATTTCCCTGTGTTTCATTTCTTTTCTTTCTTTCTTTCTTTCTTTCTTTTCTTTTCTTTTTTTTTTTTTTTGAGACAGGGTCTCGCTCTGTCACCTGGGCTGGAGCACAGTGGCATCATCATAGCTCACTGCAGCCTCCAACTCCTGGGCTCAAGTGGCCTCCTGCCTCAGCCTCCCAGAGTGCTAGACCCCGTGTGTGTGTGCTTTTTTTTTTCAATAATGCAAATTTTGTCATTCCAGAATTTATATTTGTTGAAGAAGTGAGCAGTGCTGTGACTTTTTTTCTAGGTGGCAACCCAATTGTTACAACACTGTGATATCATCCGTCTTTCCTTTTACTGACGTGAAATGTATTCGGTCCCATTAATGGGCTTTCTATTCTGTCACATTGATCTGTCCCAGTGTGACATGTTTAGTAATTACAGCTTGATTAGCTCTCATTTATTCCTTTTCTGCAGAATTGGCCTGGTAATTTTTTCAGGTTTTCTTTTCTTTTTTCTGTATGTGAACTGAATCTGAATCTGCCTGGCTTTCTTCCCCCCCACATCGTTTTACTTTCAAAGTTTCTGAGTCACCGTTCAGTGCTTCTTGTAAGCTATACGGCTGCTTGGAATGATACTGTCTCCTACCTGGCCTTCCTCGTCAAATGTGGGAGTTACTGCGTGTGCGTGTCTTGGCTAATAGACGTTTGGTTATGATGCTGATCCCTATTCTGTGTTGCTGTGGTCTGAATGTTTGTGTCTCCAAAACTCACATGTTACAATTGAATCCCCAGGGCGTTGGTATTAAGAGGGGGCCTCCGGGCGGTGGTGGGTACCTGAGGGCAGAGCCCCGGGTGTGGGTCAGTGCCCTGGGGAAGTGGGGGCTCCTTTCACCCATCCCCACGGAGGACACACAGCATGCGCCGTCCCAGAGAGCAGCCCTCCCCAGACAGCGCAGCCGCTGGTGCCGGATCCCCGACTCCCAGCCCCGGAGCTGTGAGAAGCCCGTTTCCGCTGTTTGTGGATTGCCCAGTCTGAGGGATCTTGTTATCGCGGCCCAAGACATTCATCAGACTTTGGATATTTATGATTTTTTACATTATGTCACTGCATGTTTGACTTTGGTGTATCCTTTATGCCTGTAGATTTGTTTTTATTTCTGAAAAGTGTGTTTGAATTACATCTTGAAATATTTTTACATCCCGTTATTTTGATTCTCTTCTGGGGCACCAGTGTTGTGTGTTGGGGGATTTCCTCTGTCTTCTTTCAAACCCGACATTTTGTCTCTGGTCCTTTTTAGCTCTGGGCAACGGCTCTGTGTCATTTCCGTTTCTCCCCATCCCTCACTGTGTCCTCAGAAGCTTCTTAGCTCCTTTGTCTTGTCTGGGGCTTGGCCTTTGGCTCATTTCTCTTCTCTGTGCACGCTCCTTTTCCTGGTGATTTCATTTGGCCTGCGGGCCTGCCATGTATGCTGGAGATGAGCATGTGACATTTCGAGCCCACGGGTCTACCCGCGGTTTAGCATCACAGCATCTGTATTCGTGTGTCGGCAGGTGGTGCAGACCTGGCGGAACAGAGACCTGCTGTCTCCCCACTGGCACAGGGACCTGGCACTGGAGAGATGCCGTGCCTGCGAGATGGTCACACCTGGGCTGGGCTGGGCCGAGTGTGTTGCCAGAGCCCTTGGGCAGCGCAGGCCGATTCTCCCGACCGCTCAGGCCTGTCCGTGACCCTGTCATGGATACCCCGCATGCAGTCTGCTGTTCTTGTCATCTCCACCTCTAACCACTCGTTACCATTTCTGACTCTACCACTGGGTCCAACCCGCTCATACACAGTCAAGTTCCTGGCGACCCTGTGGCTTCAGTCTGTGCAGATGCACTCATGTGCGTTGTTCCTGCTGTCTGTCGTTCACAGGGACTCATTTTCTTGTGTCCATTTCTTTTGAGTGTGAGCGAACGTTTACTGGATTTACCTGTGGAGAGTTTCTGAGGCCTCGTTTGAAGTCGGGTTCCTCTAGGCAGGATTTCGTCTGCTCTTCAGATGCCTGGTGTCCTGCTAAGCCCAGATCACCAGGAGCCATAATCTTGGCTTAAGATGTCCTGGACCACTAACTAGTGAGTGCAAATTTCAAAGACAAACCTGCATGAGCATAGTTTTTGGTTTTAAAAACTCACAAGAGATATTTTTGTCTCTTCGACTGAAGATGGAAAACTTCCAGTCTCTTGGGAGGTATTTTTCCTACATTCCATCTGAAGTTCTTGGTAAGGACAATGAAGTTTACAGGAGAAGTTCCTCTTGCACCCCACACCTGGGTAGCCCTGAGCACTGGCCCTGTCACTGTCTCCTACAACTGCCCTAAGAGGTCGTAGGAACCAAAGGTCAAGTTCACCTTTACCAAATGCAGAATTGGCTTTTGTCTTCCTCTCACTTCTCTGTCAGTCCTGACAAATCATGATGTCAACATCTGCTGTCCCTGTCCCCAGGTTCCTGCGGCCGGCCTGGGACCCTCCTCCCCTCACTCCTCTGCTGGCTCAGGGGAGCCGTTTCTCGGGCTGCAGCGGACCGTGCTGGGCACACCTCTGAGTCCCATGAGCCCGTCTGCCCTTGTGTTTTTAATTCTGCCTTAGCCCAGTCTCTCGACCTGGGTCTCCACCGCGGCTGTGAGCAGAACCTCGCGGTTCACAAGTCCACAGAGCTGCGGCCTAGAATGATGGCGCGTGACGGCGTGACCCGTGCTCTCAGGGAATACACTTAGTGCGGGGAGGGTGTGCAGTGCTTGGAAAGCTCACAGGAGCTCCAGCAAGTGGTGACTCACACATCCTCGTGGAACTTCAGAAAACACGATGGAATGAGCATCGCGTGCAAACTCCCAGAAGCAGTGACGTCTGCTGGACGGTGCTCCAAATGGCGTCTCAAACACACGGTGGGCACGGCAGCCCCGTGCATCCTGCTGCAGGGCTGTCTGCCCAGTCCCAGCGCTCACGTGCCAGCGGCCCGTCCTCTTCCATGGCTTTGGGGGGCAGCTGAAGAAAGAAAATATGTTGATCATAGTTTTGTAAAGAGATAAGATGAAAAGTTAGAGACAAATGAAGAAAGCACGATGCTGTAAACAAAGCCAGGCACACCGTGAAGCGCGTTTCCCCTTCAGGCGCTGCCCTCCCCCCGGCCGTCCGGGCGCCCGCGCTGCGCCCCCTGTAGGCGGCTGCACGGAGGGCGTCGGCGCTCGGAGCTTCTCCAGCACGAGCACCTGGAAACGGGTGGGCGACGCCTGTTGCTTGTGTGTGTTTTGAGCTAACTTCTGAGACACGCTCCTGTGCAGCCTGAAGTTTCACAACATGTAGATGAGAAAATAAGTGGATGTGCCCAGCTGTGGCCACTTTGTCCTCTGCTCCTCCCAGCCGGGCACTTTTGTCACTTGTCTGGACCACAAGGGCCCTGGCAGTGGGACCCCGGTTAAAAAAACAGGGAATCACTTTTCAAAGTTCCCAGGCAGGGCCAGTGCTCCCCTCTGACGCCTTCCACCCCCTCTCTCTTCCTCCTGCTCCACCCTCGACACGTCCCCTGCTTCCCCTGCACCTGTCACCTTTGCCACGTGTCGTGCTGACAAGGCTTTCCTCGTGCGCCACAGGAACAGCTAAGGCTGTCGGAGTTGCTACAGAGTTCGAGGAAGTTTGGGCTCCTTCTCCTTTCTTTGACTCTGATGGCAAAACAAGGCAGGAATCAACCTGTTTGCAAGTACCAGGCACAACAGGAGGATCCCAAGACACTGAATGGTTGGCAGCACTGTAGTGTCAGTAGTCACAAGGTTGTGTGACCTGTTAAAAATACATGACAGAGAAATATCTTGGTTTCCATGTGGATGTTCTCCTCCTGCCAACTTATGGCAAATGGAGTTCGATGTTTATTCCTGAACACGTAACTCTCACCCCTAGAGGTTCTCCCTTCTGAAAAATAATTGTGCTGAAAAACGCAAACAGTTGTCCCAGGCATAGTTTGTGTGGCCAGTTCGAGTGGATTAGTAACCTACAACCACATAACAGGTGGCCACAAGCCGAGTGGCTTGAAAGAGCAGCATTTGTGAACCGACACTTTCTGTGGATTGGGGACAGGCAGGGCTTCGCTGGGTCCTCTGCCTCCAGGCCCCACAGGCTGCAGTCAGGGTGCCAGCAGGGGCTGTGGTCTCATCTCCCGGCCCAGCAGGGGCAGGACCCGCTTCTCAGCTCACACACGCAGCTGTTGGCAGGATGAGCCCACCCTCAGTCCCTTTTTGTGACGGCTTCCCCAACATGGCAGCGTCTTCAAAGCAGGAAGTCCAGAGAGAGAGAGAGAGAGAGAGAGAGAGAAAATGCCACCAAGACAGAAGTCACAGTCTTTTGTAACCTAATCATCACCTAGCAACATCCCATCAATCTTGCCTTACTTTATTTGTTAAAAGCACGTCATTGGGTGCAGCCGACACCCAAAGGGCAGAGACTCCACAGAGGTGTGAAGTCCAGGCATCGAAGACCCCCTTAGAAAGTTGCTCCACAGCAGCGTCCTCCTGCCCTCACTTGCAGAGGGAGCCCGGACACCGCACGATCACCGTCCTGCAGAGCCTCCCTCGGCCTTGGCAAGGGAGGGGCGCACTGGGGCCCCCTCACAAAAGCAGACACTCAGGGCTTCTCCAGCCAGCCGCTCCGGCCCAGGACAGGGTGGGGGGCAGCAAGAAGCCGGGGCAGCGGGAGTCCGGTCACGCCAGGCCTCACAGGAAGGTGGGGAGCGTCTCGATGTGATCAGAGACGGGTTCTAAGGCTGTGAGACGAGCGCTGTCGGGCTGGCACATGGCTGGGATTTTACGTGCCCCAGTAATCCCTATAAAATCCTGTATCTTTAATTACCCAGCCCACAGACACTCTTAAAATGGATGATTAAATGGGAGATAATTAATGACTTTCCATGCAAACCTGCTCATTTGCCAGTGGAAATCACTGGCTGGAAAGGTGCCTGAGTGCTCGGGCTGGCTGGAGTCGGCCTCCTCGTCTTCCAGAGGGCCGGGAGCCTCCTGTCCCTGAGGCCCCAGGCGTGTCCCGCCTGCCCACGCCAGTGCTGAGCTGCCGTTAGCTCCACAGGTCGGCCTCCCCTGGGAAAGGCAGCAGTGGTGTCACTGCGCAGTCAGCAGCAGATAAGGACCCCGCGCCCAGGCCCCGCGCTGCAGCTGCGCGGCTCACCTGCGTCAGAGGGAGCGTCGGTGTCCTGTTCCCCCAACCTGGAAAACACCTGAAAGCAAATTTTTCACTGATAATAACTTTGGTTTAGACTTTGGGAAGGAGTCTTCCCCTGTGAAAAGCTTAGCCTACTTCTCATCCAGTGGAATAATCCCGTGTGTGTGTGTGTGTGTGTGTGTGTGTGTGTGACAGAGACAGACAGAAACAGAGAGACAGAGACAGCTATGGAGAAAGACACAGAGGCCAAGAGAGACACAGAAACAGAGAGAGACACAGAGAGAAGGAGACAGGGAGGGGAGGAGGAAGAGGAGGAAGTGGGAATACAAGAGGAAGTGATTGCTACCAGCCTGCGCCATCTTAGCTGTGAATTGCATCTGACACAATCCATTGAAACCCCGGTGTTCCGGGCACGCACACTGGAGCGGAGCAGCAGCCCATTCTGGGATTAGCTCACCAGAGTTCACACTGCTGCAAACTGAAGAGAAATCAGCACCAACTGCACACGGCACTGTTACCAATCAGAGACAGACGCGCCAGTCAGAGCAATGTGCGTCTGCACATGGAGCTCTAGGGAGCAGCCCACTTATTTTCCATTCGCAGCTGCTGTCCTAAATGGGGTCTGCTGGTACGTGGAAGTCAAGAAGGACTAAAGGTTTCACACAGTATAACGATCAACACATCGCACTTTGATGGACATTTGCCCCCGCTGACCCCGGGGCCCCGAGCTCTGGTTCAGCACATCACGTCTAGCAAGTTGCTCTTCAGGACCTTGTGGTCGGTCAATGGATGGTCACTGATTTACAGACTTCAGTTGTGATTACATTTTTAATGTAGCTTAAGTCTTTGCTCAGAACCTTAATCATGGCTTGGGAAAGTCAGTGACAACCAGCCGAATGGCCCCTTTGCCTGCAGCTGGCACTGCCGGGCAGCTCCCATCTCCTGCAGAGCCCACGGCCCGGCACTGCCTTGGGAACTGTGGCTTGTTCCCAGGAGAGGGTCCGATTCTCTCCTTGTTCCATCCGGGCCCTCTCCACTGTGGCAGGAGCTGGAAGGATTCTGCCCTCTGCTCTTGTCTGGAGCCCCCCAGTTCTGAGCATTTAACCCATCCCACGAGGCCCAAGCCAGGGCAGCTTGAGCGGTCGAGCCTTCTCCTTTCTGCTCACACGTCACAGCTTGCCCGCTGCAAAGCAAGGCGAAGCCCGAGCCAAAGAACTAATTTTAGGGTCCGCCAGGCAGCCTCCGGGAGGCACCCACTGTGTGGATCCGGGGAGGGAGGTGGTGCTGCCCTGCAAGTGGAGGTGAGAACGGAGCCTCTTCTCCCCTGGCCACCCTACATCCTGAGAACTAGTGTGCCAAGCTTTGTGGCCAGGGACAAGAAGTCTCTGCCTCAAGGGGATTGTCCTGATGGAGGAAATTGTAGATGGTGGGAAGGTGTTATTTGGGAACCACCGTGTTGTGCTTGGGCAGGCTCTGCCCTGGGATGAGCTCCTGGGGAGTGATTGAGCCAGGTGTACGTGTCGGCTTGGACTGCGAGGCCGAGCACTGTGGCGGCTGCCGCAACAGAGTTTCTCCCCTCAGCCCTGGAGGCCGGAAGTCCAAGGTCAAGGTGTCAGTCGGCAGGGCTGGTTCCCTCTGCAGCTTCTCGGGCTGACAGACGCTGTCTTCTCCCTGTGTACTCACATGGTCCCTCTGTGGATGTCCGTGCCCTAATCTCCTCACCCTAATGCCCTAGTTTTAACTTAAGAAACTCTGTAAAGACCCCGTCTCCGAATACAGTCACATTCTGAGGTCCTAGGAGTCAGGGCTGCAGCGTATGAATTTGGGGGAAGCCAGGAGATGGTTCTGTCCCTAACACCAGAATTTCTAAGAGGAGCAGAGTTTTATAGGTGGGGAGGGTGGAGGAAGGAATGTTTGTGGAGCGACAGGCAGTAGGAGTGAGAACAGCAGAGGCGACGGTGGTACACATGGTGTTTGGGCAGCTGTGCGTGGGGCCACCGCCATCGGAGCCCAGAGCCCGACCCGGCTGGTAAAGAAGATTTTCTTTTGCAACCAAGGCGTCTTTCAGAGGAAAGCCTTAATAAATAGGTTCAACATGGTTTGATACCCATTTATAAGAAGATACTAAAACAAAAATTAAAGGTAAAACATTTATTATATCAACATATAATCTGTTTGTAATTTAGACTAATGACAGTCTTTAAACCTGTCATTTTTAGGCCAAAGTCAATACCAACATTAAAGCAGGGAAAATGATCAATCCAGGTGTTTCCGTGCACAGGGCGATCTCAGCAGGATGGGTCCAGCATTTCAAAGTTGTTCAGAGGATGCGTAAACCGTAGGATTTGTGCCCACTAGACTGACCCAGTTAAAATAAAGGCCGCCATGAGTCAAATAATGCTTTTATGAACTCAGCGACTTTCTGCCTGTGTTGGAATTCCTACGTTTTATCCTTCTCTGAGCCGTAAAGTGTCTTTTATTTTTAAAGCATCTGTGTTAACAGCTAATAGCTGTTACGAGATTTTGTGCCTCTGGAAAGCACAAAAAATACATCTATTTTCAGGGCCACGGACTAGTGGCTGGTGGGTGGCAGATGTCAGTGTGGAGTGTGTCTGTGGCCCCGTCCTGCTCTCAGGAGCAGTGGCTGCTCCCGGTTCTGGCCCCAGAGGATGGTTTATAGGCACGGCTGTACCGCACACGGGGGTGTGTGCGTGCCGTCGGTGCTGTGTGTGTGCGCCATACACGCCGAGCATGTGCCTCGCACACGGCTGTGTGTGTGCGCGTCATCATACACACGGCATGTGTCACTGTTACTATACACCGTGTGCATGTGTCTGTCTAGGTTATCTGGGCCTCATTTCTCCAGCAATGGAAATTACTGAGATTAAAATGTCAAAGTGCTGATCAGACGAGTCGCTCTCGGGGTGCACATCACTTGTCTGCTTTGACAGTCTCTGGCTGTTAATAGTGATTAATGGAAGGCATCACAGAAGTGAACGTGGCTCAATTTTATCCCATTCTTTGCAGCTAATAGCCCCAGCATAAGACAATTTAACGTGTGGCTCGAGGGAAGCAGCACCAGTCCTAATATTGTCACTGTCGCGGCAGCGTACTTGAGATCCCTGCTGGAGGAGGAGGGGCTAGGGACAGAGTGCAGAGTGGGAAGGGCTGCGTCCGTCCCACGGCCCTGACTGGCGGGAGTCAGCTGTGGCATCGGGGGTGTTGTGAGAAGACGGCAGAGATGAGGAGGCAGGAAGGAGAAGAGGTGGGAAGGAGGGGCCCAGGGACGGCACACTCAGGGGTCTGCTTCCCAGACACTGTCCAAGGATTTAACTCACACGGGGCAGCCCGTACTGTTCTCCCAGAGACATTTTACCCTTTTGCATCATGCCTTTCTTGGAAAAATCAAGTTGTCACGGTCTCTCAAACCCCACCGGGCACAGGGTTGTCTTCCCAGCACCCCTGATGGCCACCTTCCTGACCGTCCATCCCGCAGTGCCCACCACTCTGCGTGTGGGACGCCTGCACTTGGCTCTTCTCCCAGGCTGTCCTGGTTCCCTCTCCTCCGTGTCCGTTAGCCCCCAGGCTAACCACACAGAAACACCAGGAAAGCCCTAGAAATGTGCTGAGTCTCCCTGGGTCCCTGCCGGGGCACTGGACCAGGAGCAGCGCTGACTGCTGTGGCCGCGGCTCTCACCCCACCTGGCAAGGGGGATGGCAGAGGCCAGATGCGCCTAAAGGCAGGGTCCTCAGAGGCCCGGAGGTGAAGAAATGGAGAAGCAGAATTGTTGACTACAGTGGTCACAGCGTATGAAGAAATTGTAGAAACAACAGCAACGGCACTGCCACCTCCAGTTCAGCTTCTCTGGGGGAGAAACCGGCCCGTCGGGCCACGTGGCAGGAGCTGCTGTCCACACCCAGACCCGCCAGTGTAGTGGGTCTGGGTGCTTAAAGGAGAGGCGAGAGAGCTTCTGGAACCCTCTGTGCTCCGCTGAAAGGGAGGACAGAATGGAATAGGTAAGTGGAGGCTGAAATAAAAGGATCTTCAGGAGACAGAGGAGATACAAGGGTTGGATGTCTGAACGCATGAGACCCAGGAGAAGGAGAGTCAGAAGTTGGGGTTCCCAGAGCTGTGTCCCACTGGGACACGACAGGGACCCTCTCGGGAGGAAACTGCGGTGGCCCATGAGTCACCATGGAGTCAGGAGAGATCACATGTGCAAAGAATGGGGCTGGAGACTTCCCCGCTTTAGGCAGACTGAGAAGTAATGGAGAGGGGGCCCTTTGGGGGCACGTACGTGGATGCATCAGGGAAGAGGGGCCCCCCCGACAGCCGCAGACCAGCTGAGGCAGGGGGCAGTGGAGCACCCCTGGGAGGAGCCCGGGTGCACCCAGCGGCTCAGCAGTCCTGGGTGGAGACTTAAATGTGTGTTCGTGAGGACGCGCAGTGAACTAAGCATTCAGAAAATGACAAACCTGTTTGGAGGCTGCCGCTAACGGTCCCCCAGCCAGGTGACCTTGAGTGCACGTGGGATTCGGTTTTCATCTGGAAGAGGAGGAGGATGACAGCACGGACGGCTCAGATGCTGCGAGGCGATGCCGTGAGCATAGTCTCATCCACAGCACTTGCTCAATACGTAGTGATTTAAATTTGAGGATAAGAGAGAAAAATATCCAGATAAAATTACAAAATCAGGCACTACTGATTTGCCACAAGACTCTGCCTTTTGAACACTTAGCTTAAGTTGCAGGATATTTATCAAATATGTAAATGATACAAAATTAACATGTTGCATATTTAATCCAGTTTCAACAAGATTGCAAGAGCTTTAAAGATTGCCAGGTCTTTATGCACTAATTTCACTTTGAGCAGTTTATACTAAGAAAATCATCAGAGATGCACAAAATGATTTATGACCAGGGTGTTCACTGCAGATTAATAAATGCTATGGAAAGATTAGAAACAATCTAAATATCCAACAGTAAGACTTTAGTTAAATACTAAACTGTGATATAGCTATAAGTAAAATAATGTATATTCATTTAAACAAGAACATTTAATGACATTGGAAAGTATTCACAGTATATTATCAAGTAAATATACTGTGTGGTATACCCATTGTATATTTTGTGTCCTTATGCTTGAGAGAGAGAAAAAGAATGAGAGAAAAAGAGAGGACTCTAGACAGTAGGCCACAGATCGAGGCAGTTATTACTAGAGGGATACCGTGGGCCATTTCTATTTCCTTGGTTATACTTTTCTCTATTTTTTAAAATTTCTATTAGAAATACAGGGACACTATTAAAACATCTCAGTCTATAACAATGACTAAACTACAGCAAGAACAAACGGAAGATGAGTTCCTACAATACTCTGCAGCTGGGTCCAAAAAATTAACTGTTAAACAAAAGAAAGAAAGGTAGTTTCAAAAATCATTTCATAAGGCGTTTTGTTTGGCCACCTGTGACCTGGATATAAGTTGTCAATGAGACGTAAGTTTCCCCGAAATATTTTTAAAGGTCTAGTCTGTATTATTCATTTTGCGTGACCAAGGCAGTTCAGAGCCATGTAAAGACTTGTGTCACTTCTGCTCAGCCGTCTTGGGAGAAGCATCAGTATGTGGGACTGTGACCTGCTGGCGGAGCAGGTGGTGAAGGTTCCGGAACCCCGGCCACAGCCGTGGTGGCAGCTGTGCTCTGACAGAGGACGCATGGAGGACGTGGAAGGCGTCGTCCCAGGGTGGAAGGGCCGTGGCTGGGTGAAGACTGGGCTCCAGCGGGAAGAGCCGGAGCCGGGGTGGGGGTGACACGGAGGCCGAGTTTGCTCAGGGCGCAGGGTGACTCCTCCCCGCGCGCCAGGCAGGGACAGTTAGGAGCAGTGGGCGCCGTGGGGGCGGGCGTGGATCCCCCTCTGAGGGGCGTATGACTATTTTCAGGTTGGGCGCCCCCTGCTCCCCGTGTCCCCTGAGTGTCCAGGCCCTACATCATCCTCCCCACGTCAGATGCGGGGCGGAGTAAGGGTGGGAGGCCGGCCGTTTCCCAGGCTCCGAGACGGGCCTGGAGGCCGCTCCGCAGCATGGATGCAGCCGCAGGAGGAGAGAGATACTTAAAAAGACAAATGTTGAAAGATAGACAGAAGGTCTTTATCATTCAAGGTCAGTCCATACTGGAAAAAGATCACTTAGAAAGAATGAATTCAGTTAAAATAGAAGCCAACATTTTTGGTAAATAGCACAAAGAGAGTTGATTGGAAATTTGCCTAGAAAAAATATGAAACATAATATGAAAATGTATATTCTTCTCTTCTAGTTAACAAAATACACTGTAATTGCATTTATATGCTCACTTTAAGAATATTAAACGAATCAAGTGTTGACTATTCACGTCCTCATACTCCTGAGGAAGTTCCGCAGAACCTCCTCCACTCGCATTTGAATTGCATAACACCATCGGAAGAGAATCGTTTTTTAACACCAAAAGTCAAGAGTAGCATCAATTTTCCTAAGAGAGTCTTTTAAAATCTCATATTCAAATCATTCTCTTCTGAGAATTTTGTCACCGTCTCCTCAACCTTCTCCTCTCCAGCTGTTCGCAGGCCGTGCTCTGCCACGTCCCGTCGCTGGAGCCTGCCGGGTGCTCGGTGAGTGGGCAGATCTCCTCACCCTCCCCCACCCGAAACCCACCATTTCCTGTCACATTTGCAGCGTCTCCTTGGAACTGGCTGGTCTTGTATGTGTTCTGGGTTCTTGGATGTTTGCGGCACCGGGTTGTCACTAACAGGGCAAGGGAGACTGACCTCTTGGGCGGAGTAGCAGAGACTAAACTTTGTAAGCGTTGAGTTTGCTAGTGAGTGTTTCGATCCTTCGGTGATTCCTCTTCTGTCTGAAATCATGCAAGTGAAGGGGCTGAGATGCTGAGTGCGGGGTGATCAGGACCCCCTGCCTTTCACATGCTGCCTCTGCGGGCAGGAGGGACCGCCCGCCAGGGGACCGCAAGACAGGCAGAGCCTGACATGAAGGAAACCTGTTCTGTCAACGGGGTGGCAAAGCCGGCATCCCAATCCTGCGGGGCTGCTCTTCCTCCGGTGCTTGCGCCCTGGGACCAGGCGTGCTCAGACGCCAGGAGGGCAGCGGAGTGCACATGCTGGCATGCACAGCAGTGGAGTGCACACGCTGGCATGCACAGCAGCAGAGTACACACGCTGGCATCACAGCAGCAGAGTGCACAAACCATGCACAGCAGCGGAGTACACACACTGGCATGCACAGAAGCAGAGTGCACATGCTGGAATGCACAGCAGCAGAGTGCACACACCATGCACAGCAGCAGAGTGCACATGCTGGCATGCACAGCAGCAGAGTGCACACACCATGCACAGCAGCGGAGTGCACACGCTGGCATGCACAGCAGCGGAGTGCACACGCTGGCATGCACAGCAGCGGAGTGCACACACCATGCACAGCAGCAGAGTGCACACGCTGGCATGCACAGCAGTGGAGTGCACACGCTGGCATGCACAGCAGCGGAGTGCACACACCATGCACAGCAGCAGAGTGCACACGCTGGCATGCACAGCAGCGGAGTGCACACACCATGCACAGCAGTGGAGTGCACACACCATGCACAGCAGCGGAGTGCACACGCTGGCATGCACAGCAGTGGAGTGCACACGCTGGCATGCACAGCAGCGGAGTGCACACACCATGCACAGCAGCGGAGTGCACACGCTGGCATGCACAGCAGCGGAGTGCACACAATGGCATGCACAGCAGCGGAGTGCACACGCTGGCATGCACAGCAGCAGAGTGCACACACCATGCACAGCAGTGGAGTGCACACGCTGGCATGCACAGCAGCGGAGTGCACACACCATGCACAGCAGCGAAGTGCACACGCTGGTATGCACAGCAGACTTGGGGGTCGGGAGCTATGCCCCCAAACCAAGCATATGATCACTGCTGCAGTGACACATGAATATTCACATTAAGTGGAATAAATAAAGACTAAAAATAGTCTCATGTCAGTTCAGGACAGGATTCACTCACCAAATGAGAGAGAGAAATATCTGGTCCCTGAGCACCGGGTCTGAGATTGGGTTTGGGGTAAGGGGTTGCAAATTGGATGGTGTGTTGCGTGTGAGGACCTTGACCTGAGAGGAGTCTGTGGCCGGTTCAGGCTTACACAGCTGCTGGTGGAAACTGTGTTGCAGCCTGGACTCGTCTCCGATTCTAGCGCATCCTCCGCCGAGCCGGCTCGCAGGGCTGTTTTGAGCAAGGCCGTCTGTCTGCGCCGCGGTGGCAGCACTCAGGAGGTCCCCGCACAGCCAGAGGGGACCCACGAACACAACCGCAGCAGGGGAAAGCCCTTCCTGTGTTTATATTAGCCATTCAGCAAGTCTGAGCTCCTTTAATATGGAAATGCTTCCTAATCTTTAATTCTTCTGTGGGGCTTAGCATACAACACTGAGCTATGTTGTCGGTTATCAATAAACATTTCTGCAGTGAATGATCGGCTCAGCTTTACCAGTCGGGAGAGAAAAGCCAGGGGGAACTGAACATGGGGCTTCCTAGCTGAGCGTAGAGACTAGTTACCCCGAGTCCCCAGGGACAAAATAAAATAGGAGAGAATGGAAATGCAAGGCCTTAAATCAACACGAATTCCCTGTTGAGAGAGAGAGATGCTAAAGGTTTAAAGGGATGTGTGTGAGAACGGGGCGTTTTGTCCTCAGAAAGGCTTTCTTAGACTCCAGGTCCCAGCCAACCGTCCCAGCAAGGGAGAGGACAGAGACGGGCAGACAAAAGGGTCCACGCAAGCAGCACCTGCCTGATGCCCAGGAGGTGAGTACCACATGTGCCTCCTCCTGCCCAGCCCGGGTGGGAGCTCGGGAAGGAGGACGGGGCCCTCGTGTGCCTGTTTGCGACTTCCATGCTGTACACGCTCCCCCACCACCGAGTCCGAGCCGGCGCCGCTGGCAGGTTCCCGCGTAGCCCACACTCGCTCTCCATCGCCACGCACCGCTGGCGCCTTCCCAGATTATAAATGTAAGGAGCCGTTGCCCAAATGGTGAGCGAGTCCCGGAGCTGCTGTGCAGTCTTCACGTCTGTAACATCTCACTGAATGTGACGGCTGAGTTTGGTCAGCAAAAGTGGCTCTGACTTTCTGGTCTGTGGGCAACACTGAGAAATGCTCATTAAGGAAATGCGTGAACAGACACCAGCGGTGGCAGGACCATGCCAGTCCCACCTGCATTCCCGCGGGTCTGTGTTTTCTAAAGCACTTCTGTGACTGTGAGGTCATTGGATGTCCTCACATCTCTATGACAGGGCAGTGCAGTTGTGTATTGTAGTCACATTTAGATAAGGACGTGGAAGAAGAGGAGTAACTGACTTGTCTAAGATCACACTTGTAAGACGAGGGTCCTAATAGCGCCAGGTTTTTGTGGAGTTAAAGCAGGTGGTGCAGTCAGACACCCACAGCCCTGGCTATCTATCGTTGCTACTGTCAGCATCCCTGTCGGGAAGTCTTGGCTGCTGGGGCTGGGCATGGATTCCTAAAACCAGGTGCTGTTTGTAATGTGGCAGAAAAATATGGCAGAAGCCAAATTTGACCAAGGCTGAAATTGATCATTGCGGGATGATTAGCAAATACTGAGTTACTAATGACCGATCTATCTTCCTTCCTTCCTTCCTTCCTTCCTTCCTTCCTTCCTTCCTTCCTTCCTTCCTTCCTTCCTTCCTTCCTTCCTTCGGGGTCTCACTATGTTGCCCAGGCTGGTCTCCAACTCCTGGCCTCAAGGGCTCCTCCTGCCTCAGCCTCCCAAAGTGCTGGGATCACAGGTATGAACCACTCTGCCCAGCCAATTAATGATTTTTAATTATCATTTTTAATATACTTTAGGGCTAGTGTGTAAATCTAGACTGAAGCAAGGAGATATTTTGATGCAGTATAGATTCACATTAAAATCCAAATATACGTGACAGAAGTAGTAAAGCCTGAATCTTTCTGTACTTTATTTTTGTTGTTCAATTAAACACGACTTCCCCATCTCACCTTTCAGGAAAACTTTTCCTTGGAATATTGAATGTTTTTTTCTAATAGAGGATCAATAAAGTGTTTGGCATCTATGAGTAAACGGTACATACGATGTAGATTTTAGACTTCTCACCTTTATACGTTGTATCTGTGATTACTGTCATCTTAACTGGAAATTAGGATGGAAATTTCTAACTGACGAAAGTCGCTTTAGTGATGTCCATGCAGAGCGCCATGCTATGCTTGTGCAACATATTTAAAGCAACGGGTCTGAGGTTTGTGCAGACGTGAAAATAGAAGCAGGTGTGGAACCCACACCCACGTGCCCAGAGCTCTGGTCTCCGCCAAGCAGGCGGCAGTCAGGGGAGCTGTCCTGGGACCCTGGGCGGCCCAAGTGACAGTGACTTTCATTCACAGCTAATGATCTGCTTTGGTTATGGACAATGGCCTGAGTCATTGAAGAACAGCTTCTTGTCTTCTCTCCTGGCTAAGTGTAGTGAGATCTAGGCTCAAATAAGAGCAGAATATGACATTTTCTTTTGATACTTTAAAACAAAAATATCTGTGGTTCTGTTAAGATTTCGCGATCTTATTGGGTAAAATACTAAATTTGGCAAAGGGGGTGTGTTGCGTGTGGTCAGGCCTGTGTTGCCAGGAATTCGGTTATGGAGTCAACACTCACGTCTCTGAGAGTGTGACTTTTTTTTGCTTACATTTCTGGTTATTGGGGCTTTTCTCAAGCTGAATGCTATTCATTCAGTCTCCAGTTGAACAGTTTTCTTCTTTGTAAATATTAGGTCATTAATGAAAAGAATCGGAAGCGTCTGAGATTTTAAATACATTTCACTAATTTACTCCATTTACTACTTTAAGCCCTGAGATGTTCTAGTGAGTACGGGCAGTTTAGCCTGTGGCTCCTTCCGTGTCTGTCTGGCACGAAGGCACAGCCAGCGTCACCTCGCGGTCCTGGGGTGCAGATGGCCGGGCTCCCCAGCGATGGGCGGGAGGCGAGTCTCGGTGCCGTCCCAAGCGCTCTGGCTCCTCATGAGTTAACTGTCAGGGCCCATAAATAAATCATGGATGCATTTTTAGAGCACTTTGCTAAGAACACGGATGGCAGAAAGTATCACAAGGCTGTCAAATCACATTAAAGCTCAACTACTTGCTATACTCTGTGGGGAACACAGACAAACTGTACTTTTTGTCGTGTATTAAAACATATTTTACTGATTGGCTGGTTGGAAAAGAAATTCATCCACAGCCATTTTCCTCGTTCTGAAGCAGGGTTCTCCCGACGCTTGTTCTTCATACGCTGTGTATGGTTCAGTCGGGAACATATTTCACGGACATAAATATCGTCCATTAGGGCCTTTAAAAGTGAAGATAATATCATTTTTAATGCAGATTCCATTATGGAGAGAGCTGCCAGGACGGGGTCCTGTCTCAGCGCCATCTGCTCGCCGGGCTGGGCTTGCGCCGCGGCTGCCGTGGACGCCGCGCCCCTGCGAGCCGTAACCTCCAGCCCCTCGCTGTGGGAGCCGGGCGAGAGTTTGGGCAACTGCACAAAGGAAGTGATTTAGGACATTACAGGCCCAGAAGAGGAGGAAAAATCAATATCCATCCCCATCAGATGGAAGCGTGTCACCGAGGCTGTGAAGTGAACCACTTCTCTGTTGCGAGCCCTACAGGAATAAGCCCCTCTCCCGAGCCCAGCCTGCGCCATGGGCCCACACCTGCCCCACCTCAGAGGAAAACGGACCCCCAATACCCCTGATTCGCGGGGTCTCCATGAGCTTCTCCGCCATCTTCCTGCCTGTCCGGTTCCCTTATTCACTCGCAAAGACGACAAATATTTACCAAGCACCTGCTAACGCCAGGCCTTGCTCTTCACTCTCCACTCTGCGATTGACGGAGCCAGGACTTGCATTCGAGCAACTGTACTGTCCTCCAGCTTCCGCACCCTGCACGCCCGTCTGGCAGGACACAGAGGAGTTTCGGAGACGTTACAAACCAAAGACAGATTTTCAGTGTGTCCAACATGGTCCATAATTCGCTCATTCAATCTCCCACTTATTCAACAATATGGAAATATTGTATGTATTACATATGTAATATGTAAAGTGTCCCAACCCTCTCAGAGCTCTCATGCGAGTCCCCTCAGGTCTTGTGGGGACACAGGAGGAACCACCCCGAGGACAACAGGGTTACTGAGACCAGACAGGCTGTGTATCAGCACTCACCTGCGTCACACCCGGGTTGGGAGAGCACAGGGCCCTGCGCACAAGACTCGCAGAGGAGCAGGCTCTGACCTCAGGCTGAGGACCGAGACCCGGCGGCCCTCAGAGTCACGCGCTGAGCCAGGCGCTAAGCAGGACAGGCGGTGGCAGACAGACCTCCACTGCTCCTTCGTGTTCCTTTCGGCCAGAGTATTCTCCTTCCAGTTTCCAGCCATGGAAACAAGGGCATTGATTCCAAGAAAACTGAGATAGCAATCTGCATCAGAGACTTTGTTTTCCTCTGACCTTGGCCTTTCTCCAAAGATAAGGAGCAGAAGTGTCTCAAGAACAGTTTTCACTGAAGGACAAGCCATGCCAGAAATGCTAATACCCGTGTCTGTGACGTGTAGTTCCAGGCTCGTCCCTACGCCCCGGCACAGAGGAGAGAGAGTGTCCGTGCCCGGGAGAGGGTGTTTGCCATCTGGGAGGCACCTGCGTGTGTTTTGGAACTTAGGAAGATGCTGATCCTACAGAGGTTCTTTTCATGGTCACCAAAGGGCGTTTCACCAAAAGCAGACCCAGAGCCAGGAGTGTGGCTGGATCAAAGTGCTCCCCCCTCACAGCCTGCCAGGTCCTCTGAGTGACGCACCTGACCGCCGTGTCCCCGCATGGTTGAGAATTAAGGTCGCCGTGGACTGTCTGTGCCCCCAGCCTAGATTCAAGGAAAAAGATCCATCCCTCAGGAAATCTCCCTGGGGAGCCTTCAGGCCACTGCGTGTCTGTCGAGAGGCTGCACCCAGGGCGTGAGTTCAAGTCCTGTGCTGCCAGCCACGGACGTGGACTTCGATCAACTTAATAAAAAATAGAGGAAATCAGAATAACCAATCCTCAGGAAAGGCGGGGATCAGGGCAGCCCTGGGCAGCTCTGCAGGGGAGCAGGTAGATTTCTCCCTGGGTGCCACCCTCCGGTGCTGGGGCACCCACTGGGCTCTGCCTGTTTGTGCTCGACTTGCAGGTCCCAGGAGACAATCTCACTGTCCCGTTTTCCTCTCTTGCTCACCCAGTGGACATGCCACTAGGCCAGGGATTTGAGATGCTACGATCAACCCAGTGAGCTGCACATGCCCAGCCTGTGGCCAGGAAGTGGCATCTGCTCCCTTAATAAAGCCAGGAGGAGTCGCTGGGCAGACAGGCAGAGCTGTTGTCTGGTCCACCTCGAGACCACCCCGCACGCAATGCCACGCTCTCCCCTGCGTGCTAACCCCCCCCGCCCCACACAGGTGATGTTACCCACAACAACTTCCCTTTGCTTGCACAGAATCGGGTGGGTCCAGTCCACAGAAGACTGGACCAGAAGTTAGTCTGTGCTTTCCAGATTTTGCACCAAAGGAGCAGCCGTTGGACATCTGTTTCGGTATAACGTAATTGTCTTCGCACGAGAACACGGGACCGGACTGCTTCTCTGCTCACTTTCCTTCCCCGAAGCCATTTGAAGGCTTTATTAGAGCCTCAGGAAACCACTTTTCAGCTGCCCTCTTTATTCCTTCTCGGATTTATGCGGCTTTTTATTATAACTTTTAATCTGTGTAGTATCCTGCAACTTTGACACATATTCTAGGCCCGTTAGACTTGAGGGAGGTGGAAAGCATGGCATCAGGTTGCTACAGCAATCGAAGGTCGAGGCTACTAGAGACCTCACCGAGGAGGCAGAAGGACGATGATTATAGACCCTGCTTGGAAATGCAAGGACAGGACTCACCGTGTGGGAAGAGGGAAATTTGAACTGACAGACCAGGCAGTTAACATACATGACTCATCCTACTAGGAAACCCACTCAGGATTGAATCCCACACGGACCGGGTGCTGTTTACGAGGATTTGGGCTGCACTGGGGGAGCGGACTTCTGAGGTCGAGTCATGTTAGGTGGACAGGAGCTTATTCAGCATTGGCCCCGAGGTCCCCACCTCCATGTGACAGGTGTGCCAGGGCTTGTCTGCGTGTCTGTCACCGGGAAAATGCTGTGCTCTGTCTCATACCAGACTTGGGGTGGCAGGATCTGGGGGGCAGCAGCTGTTAGCGCACAGTGCTCAGGTGGCCAGAGGGCCCTGGCACCCAGGGTGGCACAGCGGAGGTTTGTCACACAGTGCCTGGCAGTGGGAGGGCACGGCGGCAGGCCGGGAGGCATCCGGTCGCCCTGCCCCCAGGTGTCCTTTCACAGCCCTGACGCGAGTCCCAGTGACGTGTCCTATTGTTTCTACAATAGATGTTTCCGTAGATGGGGTATTTGGAAAACATGTCTGCCAGGTCATGTCTAGAAAGCCATTGTGCTGAGATCTGTAGGGAAACAGATCACCGGAGTCAGGATCGCGGGTCGGACTGTGGCAGTGAGTTTGGCTGTGTGACCCCAGGTAAGAGCCGTGAACTGGTCATATCCCTCAGGTGCACTGAGTTCCACGAAAGAGAGCAGGAAATTTCCACGAAGCCCCCCTTGGGGACAGACCTCACCGAGCAGCGCTGCGTTACCTGGGCTCTCTCTTTTCCAAGGGTGAAAGCAATGTGCCCTGCCAGCCTCCAGACAGTTGCCATTTGCCTCCATGGACAGGACCTGCCCAGTGGGACTGAGCTGTCACTGAGCTGTCACTGAGTGGCCCCTTCTCTCGAGCACTCGCCCTCCCAAGCAGACCTGAGCACGCAGAGGGCAGCCTTCCACCGCGGGTTTGAAGACATTTCCTTTTTCCTTTTCTTGGAGGGATGACTCTTGGTGCTAACGCAAGGACAGAGATGCCTCCCAGGGGTCCTGCTGGTCCCCCCAGATTCTGCCTTCCAGGACACTTTCCAGCCTGTGTTTTCAGACCCAGGAAGTTGGAGAGCTCAGAGGACCACGGCCGGACACCCACCCTCAGAGGGGCAGCTGCCCGCAGCGGGCTACGCCAGGCCCGGAGGCCGTGCAGGGCTGGCAGCAGGGACCAGTGGCGACAAGTCGAGTGGCCTCTTACAATGGCGTGAAGATGGCAGCGGCGCTGTCCTCTGCTCTCTGAGGGTGACACTGCACTTGCCCTGCCTGAGAACCGTGTGTTTCACAGGGGAAAGCAAGCGACTGCAGACTGAAGTAATCACAGTAAACAATTATTTGATAAAACTGTGAATATACATAGATTTTCAACTCACCTGTCATAGGACTATTAAAGTGCTGGAATTCCGACTACTAAAACAGACAATGAAAGATACTCAGAAGTTCAAATAAACAAAAACAGTCATTTTCCTTTGCAGCGGCAAACAGTTCAGTGCCTACGTGGGAACAGTGAGACCCTGCCACGCAAAACATTAATTAAGTAAATCTGCTCCCCTGGGGTGGGTGAGCAGAGCACAGAGGGGAAGCCTGTGTCAGGAGCCTCCTAACTCTTCTGTGGGGGCAGAATCACAGCGCCAGGACCCGCAGATGTGCCCCCAGGGCCTGGCTCTGGCCTTCCTTAGAAGGTTCTGGGTTCCACAGGCCGCAGAGGCCTGATGGGAGAGGAACGCAGAAGATGGCAGAACATTCCAGACAGTGGACGGTGGGAGGGGTTGATCTGTGTCACGCGGTGCCCACTGTGGCCGGGGCTGTGCATGGTGCGGAGGGAGTGGGCAGACGGCCCGCAGCTTTCCGCAAACGTGGCCAGAGCGTGTTCCCCTCGCCGCCTCCTACTGAGAAGGCACCATGTCCACGGGGAGCAATAATCCCTTTTCTTGATGTAATACGGTGTCTGACTCTTCTTTCTTCTCCTTTTGGAAGTTTGTCTTTTCTGTTTCTGCCTGCCCCTCCAGAGTGCTGCTTCCCGACACAAGCCAGGTCTGGGCTTCCATCCCCTGGAAGCCGCCCCCAGGCTTGAGTCTGATCGGCTGTTTGGGGTCACAGCGCCCACGGCCAACTCACAGCTGCTTCCCCTCGCCCCGGCTGAGCTCGGGGGCCTGGTGGGGACTGCCTGGGCGTCTACCATGCATGTTGTCTTGTTGTTTGCTCTTCGAAGTGACATTTTAGACAATCAGAAGCTGCCTATAAAAATACGCTTGTTGTGGTAACATGCAAGGCAGTGGACTCTGCTTTGACGTTCGCTGGGGGATGCAGAGTCCCCAGCCCCCTCTCTCCTAGAGCCGAGGGGACAACCCGTGAGTCCGTCACCATCCTGATGAGCCGACTGCCAGAGCCCAGGGTGCTGTGGAGACTGGGTGTTGCTCACTGAGGAATTCTGGTTTTGCCAGAAGATAAAAACGGGGCCGGCTCTGCTAAGTAACTGTGTGCAATAGTTATTAACAAACGTTGTTGACCACCAAATGACAAGGTTGCTTCAGTGTTTCTGCAGCATCCAGGGTGTGCTGGGGCTGCCCTGGACTCGCTCCCGAGACCCCGGGGCTGAGCGCACGGAAACGTTCACCCCACAGGAGGAGCACCAGCTGCGAGTCGGGCGGTTCTCCCCCCAGCGAGCTCGTTACTGGCGTGACTGGTGCACCACCGGGCACAGCCCTAGTGGGGCCAAGATGAGCATCAGAACTCAGGTTTTCCAAGTCTGTCACCCTGACTCTGACAGCGAGGTGATCATCGGAAGGGCTGAGTTGATCCATGCAGCATCCGTGTGAAAACAAGTTGAGTAATGACAGGCCTCGAGCTGCTTCGTAAATATCAGGGTCTCCCTGAGCGGCTTCCTGAAGGTGTTAGCTCGGGAGGAAGGTGAGGGGAAGGCGAAGCCTTTCATCTCCTCGTCTCAGCAGCCCTCGTTCCCGCTGGGAATTCACATGCCCGTGTTTGGTTCTGCTCTTTGGCCTCGAACGCATGGCAAACATTTTCTAGAGACAACCGTGTAGCAGGGGCTTTAGTGGGCTGTTTGTCTGAGAACCAGGGGCCCCCGAGGACAAACAAATAGTGTTCCTATATGTTCTTTGCAATTCCTGGGGCTGCTTAACATCCTCTAGTCAGAGCCAGTTAATTAAAGCCAAATAACTCTGATCCTTCTCCCTAAGTTATTTCAAAAGACACATTATTTTGATCGAAAATATCTGGATTTACTTCACTTGCCCATGTCGCGTTTCCTGTTAAGACCCAGCTAATGAGTCGAGTTTGGACTGTTTTTCCTTCGCTTCCTTTTCTACATAATATTCCGGATTATCCTCCCATAAGACAAAGCTTTCTAAAGTCCTTCTTGGTCCCCAGAGATTCACGGTCTTGTTTTTGACTCTTCTGGAAAGTTTGAGGAAATTCCCCTTTTAACAATTTTGGGTTGGCTAAAGGGAAAACCACCATTTCGTATTTATAACTCCACTGCTCTCCAGAATATGAAAATGTGCCTGAGCCAATCAGTGTCACTGTGGTCCCAGTTGCCAGCCCAGGGCGGAGCCACTCAGGCCACTCTGGACGGAGAAACAGGCCGGGCCAGCCCTGCTCAGCCAGCCCGGCGAGCTGCAGACCAGGTCGGCCGCGCCGCCATCCTGCGCTCCTCAGACAAGCGCAGTCCGGAGGCGTGACGGCTCTTTACCTTGTCTGAGGACATCACTGGATGCCTCCGTCACAGGAAGAGTAGCGCATGAGGCCGCTGGCACACTGCAGCCCCGAGGTAGGACGGACGCGAGGTGTGTGGGCCCGGTGCACTGGGACAAAGCTAGGTGCTTCCCCCCAGGCCAGAGAGGTGGCCCTGGGATGGATTCTGCCCCTGGACATTGCGATGACCTGGAAAGTGGCACTCCCAGGCCAGGCGACAGACACACTGTCAACACTCAGACGCACAGGACAAGAGTCATAAAACTGAGGGCACTCGCTCACCTACAAGCAAGCCATTGTAAATGGCTTCAGGGACCATGAAACACTAGGACGCAGTCACCGTGCTCTGTGACCCCCCTCCCCCCAGCACAGGGGGTGACATGCAGGGACAGCCCTGGCCCTGGAGGAGAGATCAGGGCAGTAGGTGTCCGTGTGCATGAGCTGTGGGGAAGGAAAGGGCCAGAGACGCATGGTCTGGGCAGTGGTCCCCAACCTTGGTGGCACCAGGGACTGGTTTTAATGGAAAAATGGGAAAACTGGAAGACAGTTTTTCCACAGACCAGGGAGGTGGGGGTGGGGACGGTTTCAGGGTGACTCAAGTGCATTACAATTTATTGTGCACTTTTTTTCTATCGTTATTATGCTGTAATATAAAATAAAATAATTACCCAGCTCACCATGATGCAGAATCTAGCACCGCGGCTGCTCTGCCAGGAGGCGGGGCTCAGGGCAGCGGCTGCGAGGACAGGAATTAGGGGTCTGTCCTGAAATGGGGCGACCGCTCGACTGGTGCCGTTAGGAGTCAACATTTCATAAAGTACCTGCTGTCTTCCGCAGGTGACATTTCTAGAAAGGCCCTAGGAAATTTCTTCTTCTAGCCTTTTTCACTTTGTACTCTCTAAGGCAGCGGTTCTTGATTTTAGTTTGCAGCAAAATCACCTGAGGAGCTTGATAGAAGGACAGGTGCTTGGGGCACGTTGTGGAACACTCTGAGCCAAAGGGCCTAGGTGGCCCTGGACTCTTGGTTCTCGCTGGGCTTGGAGGCCACCCCTGGGGGAGCACAGCTCTGCGTGTGACACAGCGGAGGGCAGGGGGCTGGGCGCAGGCAGGCCACCCGGGAGCCAGCTCTGGAGGAGACGGGGGCCAGCATCTGGGAGGGGCCACACCTGTGGAGGGAGCAGAGAGAGCAGGTCAGGGCACTGGGAGAAGGTGAGTGGCCTCACGGCCCCCAGGGGACCCAGAACTGGGGCCTTCCCAGGTGTCCTGAGCCGGAGTGAGGCCCAGGTCACACAAAGACCCCGCCTGGAGCGGCCTGGGCTGCTGGCAGCTCCTGGAAGGAGATGTGGCCTCAGCAAGGCTGTTTGTTCCTTCACCTGAGACAATTCCCAAAGAGCTGCCCGTGAGGCTTGTCTTCAGACAGCAACTCCAACCGCTGGGGACCGAGCCTTCGCTCCTGGGGGTGTCTGGGTGGCGCACTCGTTGGGGCCCCGCGTGGGTGCCTGCCTGGGCCACGTGTGTTCCCGCCAGGCTGCACTCTGCCCGCCGCCCTCCGTCCCTCCTCCCTCCTCGCTTCTCTCCAGCGTCTCCTCTCGGAGTTCCTCTCCAGTTCTCTAGATCCACATCTTCCTCATTTAAGTAACACCCCTCACCTGTCGTGCACACTCCCTCCTTGTCCGTCGTCTTCTCGCGATTGGCTGCAGATAAGCGTCCTTATTTCTCCTGCGAACTCCCCACAGTACGAGTGACCTGTGAATTACCGCTGTGGGCACAATAGCACAATGATGGCACGATGGTTTGTCTGTTTGTCCCCAGTTGGGCCCTGTTTTCTCATGTGAGGGACTGAGGGTCGCTGGAGCCCAGAACTGACCCCACAGTAGGGAACCTAAAGTCCGGGTCTGTGGGAACCAGCCAGGGAGACGCACTTCCCTGCGAGCCGCGGGACGTGGATCACCCTGGCCACCCCAGCCCAGTGTGCAGAGGGGAACCGAGGACAGCTGAGAGCACCTCTGTGTGACCCCGCATGGTCCTGGGAGACGGAACTGGCACCTGTGCTCACTGAGTCACCAACGGCAAACCCGGCTCGAGTCACTGACAGCCACGGTGAGAGGAGGCACATCTGCGTTTGGCTGGGCACGGGGACCCTGGGGGCACAGGAAGGCTGCGAGCCGCTAGGCACGGACAAGCCAAGGAGGAAATGTCACCGAAAGGCAGGTCAGACAGCAATGGTTGCCGGGGAAGAACAGCCCTCACTCCAAGTCTTCGCACAGCACGCGATAGGGGACGGCCCTGGTGTCCAGGCGCCACTTCATTCTGTTCCCGCGTTCAGTCAGCGCACACCGTCCGTGCACTCATGTGGCCAGGCGTGGTTCCAGTCTTCAGGATGGGGAGACCCGCGTTGCCACCCGGGGAGGGCAGGGGCGATGGCCTTTGGTGCCAGCACGTGGATGTGGCACCACCACTGCGGGACTGATTGCTCCAGGAACGTGAGACGTGCGCTGGCTGCTGCCGCTTAGGCCTCAGCACCTGCTGGCACTTGCACAGGTTTCTCAGCCTCAGAGCGCCCGCGGGATGGAGACAGAGCCATCCTGGTGGCCTCGTTTGCTCTGCAGATGGGGAAACGAAGGCCCTTCCTCGCACGAGTCCTCCATAGGAGGACGGTGACAGATGCTGGGATCCGTGGTGGCCCCACCACCCTCCACCGTCCTCCTGCCTGGAGATTGGAAATTAACCTCTCAGGAGTTGTTTGGGGACAGAGACTTCCTCGTGGCCGCAGTAAGTGCGGGTCAAAGTCAAGTCCCCATAGGAGACAGTTGTCAGTGACTGAACTCATAGAACCACAATATGGCACTTAGCATTTGGAACCTTGTATTATTATTTCTTTCATAAATGTTTCCTGTGTCCTAAACTATACTCTAATTCTGAAGGGGCAGAAACTTTACGAGGAGCCTCTTACCAAGGTCGGCACGTTCCAAACGGTGAGCGCTCAGTGCCATGTCCGAGTGACATCATGATTGCAAGCTGAGTCAATGTGACTTAATCACCGCTTGCACACAACATTAGCAGTGTCATCAATGCTGGTCAGACGTGGAGAAAGGGTCAGTTGTCACCAGGGCACAACTGGAAGCAGAGTTCACAGTGAGGCCAGGAGGCTGCCACAGGCCAAAGTGTGCTGTGGTCCCAAGAGGCTGTACAAGGCGGGGAGACCTTCTCCCCGGACCCTGCCCACCACTATGGACTCTGACCTCCAGGGCTGTGGGATGGCAGGTCTGTGTCATTTGAGCCGCTAGGTGGTCGTTTGCTGTGGCAGACACGGGAAGCTGATACACCCTCCCATGGCAAACAGAGAGTAAACCCTGTTCATGACCTTTTATTTCACTGCCCGACGTTCTCAGTGTTTCTTTGATTCCTTGCAAATGACGTGCCCTCCCCTGGCCGTGGGGTGGCTGGGGTGCTGAGATTTGTGGTCGCTGCAGAAGGTGTGGACGGGTCTGTTTTTAGTGTGTGGTGACGATGCTGCCGTCGGACCCAGGTGGAGGAGGAGGAGGAGGAAGGTGGTGCATAGGAGCGAAGGGTCAGGAGAGCAGGAGGAACGGAGAGAGCAGGAAGCCTGCAGCGGAGCTGCGACTGGAGACAAGTGAGGGGACGTTTCTTGCTCCCTGAGCTGTCCCTGCACTCAGTACTGGTCCCAGGCCCTGGTGGGGCCTGAGGGCTCTGTCCACAGCCACACAGTGTGGTGGCCATGAGTGTGGCCTCTGGGGCTAGACCAAACCTCAGACCAACTCTCGTGCCTCAGGTTCCTCCTTTTTAAAGTGGATATAGCAACGGCGCACACCTCCGAGGCTTATTGTGAGGACGAACAGCACACTTGAGCCATGAGTGGCACCCAGGAGGTGAGTGCTTGTTTCTTAAAAAAAAAATCGTTAACTGTGACAACATTTGAACTTGCTGGGAGATTTCTGCAAGGAGATCCTTGTACAGGTGGACTCACTCCAGTGTCGAGGAATATAAACCCTCAGACACGAAGACAGACACACACACTCCTGGGGCCTGGCGGGGGTTAGTCCTTTGTCACACACTTTGAACAGGTGTCAGGTGAAAGGAAATGGAAAGAGAAGGGAACGTGGACTGTGTGTATGTTTCCGTGCATGTGTGTGGGTACGTGTGTATGTTCGCGTGTGCATGTGTTTGCATGTGTGTGTTTGCATGTGCATGTGGGTGCCAGCTGGCCTTCACTGCAGTTTCCAAGATGCCTTTGAGCAGCAGCTCTGCAGGTTTAAACTACCATTTAGGTGTCAGTGATGGTCAAACTCAAAATGCCTCACAAATGTCTTCCTTTTTACTCTTTCCAACCCTGTGTTACTTGTTGGCTGCAAGAGAACAGAAAAGGTTAAGTCTACAGTGATCTGTAATTACGGAGAACCAAGGCTTCTGTGCCAAAGGAGCAAGATTAATACCTTTTTGACAGAATTTAATAATATGGTTTTATAATATTTAATTTTGTTCAGAAAATATCTCCCAGTAGGAAGCCTTTTTTCCTTTACTTACCTAAACATCACTACTTTAAAACAATTTAGTTCCTATTTCCTGGCACAAAGAATTGATTGTGTAGACTGTGGTCTGCTTCCTACAGGCCTCGGGGTGGGCCAGCTGTGAGTTAATCCGGACATTCGGCCAGTCCTGACAGGGGGTGTCCTCCGCCCACCGTCAGGGAGGCCTGAGGTCCGGGCATGTCTTATTCTCAGCATAGTGACAGGGAGGGACTTTGCTTTGGCTCCAGGTTCCAAGAGCTCTTTCCACTTGCACTCCCCACGTTGAAGGTGGACGCAGCCGGGCCCGCAGCGTTTCCCCTGCGGGTCTCTGAACACGGCCGCGTGCGAGCGTGTTTACTACACGACCTAATTACTCTCTAGCACTCCGAACCGTGTTTACCATCCATTAGGAAACTCCTTGTGGAGTCTTCTTGCTCATATCCTGGTGGCAAAACCGGTGAGAATAAATTGCACTGTCCAATATATTCTGCTGAGGCTACAATCAGCTGTTCACACAGAGGAGAGAGAGAAGGAATCCGGTTTCCCCAAAGGCAAAGTCAGCAGTTGCAGACAGTCCCTCCTACGTCTGTGAAAGGATTTCCTTTCAGTGATCTGCACGGAGCATGCCCAGAACCACTGCACCAAAGGCAAAGAACAGTGTCTAGATTCTCGGCTGTCGGGTGTCCTCACTCTCCCGCTGTCTTTCTCTCTGGCTCCCTAGGGCCTCGAAGGACATAGCTGCACATGCGGCTGGGACGAGAGGAGCTGCCGTGGAGCCCAGAGCAGCAGACTCGGGGCCGAGGCTCCGGGCAGGTGGCTGCTGGACCTGGCACTCGGTCGGGCTCAGGTCTAAGGGTCCTTCCCTACCCATCTTTGCTCCCAAATTGCTTTTCAAAGAACAGCCCCTCTGGAGAGGTCCAGACGCAGTCATGTCAGGGAGAAACTTCCACGGGGGAGTCAGAGCTGGGGCAAAAAGACAGGAGAGGGGCCAGGAGGATTTCTGGGTGAGCAGCTGCACTTCCAAAAAGGGTGCGGAGGGCGCTCCGGAGAGTGCCCTGCGTGGACGGCTCGTTCCGGGTGCTGGGTCCGCATCAGAGGTTTTGTTTGCGTCACCTCACTCTCCTCCAAACACCGCTGCGATTTAGATTCTGTCATTATCCACAGTTACTAGAAGGCACAATTAGAAAAGATCACACAGGTGTTCAGTGACAGGACTAGTTTTCACCTGAGACAATTTTATTCCAAGAAGAGTGAGCTAAACATGGAGAATAAGGGAATAAACACGTCGGCGAGCTCTGCACTTGACCGCCAGGCTTTTGAGGGTATCGAGGACTCCCGTATGATGCAGGGAGGCCGTGGTGTCTCACCAAGGGCCCTGTGCAAGAAGACACTCATTTTGCAGCCCACAGGGGCCTAAATCTCACCCTCGGAGCAATTGTCCCAGCTGAAGGAGCTGCCTCTCCGAGGCTGGGGTCTCTCCCGGCCTGCACCCAAGTTCACTGGCTAGATAATACGGGGTTCAAAGGCTTAGCCTGCACCTTGACTCTGGATAACTCTGCAGCCCAGCCCAGCTGGGGTCAGGAGCGCCAGGGTCAGTGGAGCTTCAATTGTAATGACACCACAGTTCAATGTTCTCAGCCCAGTTCTGCTGCTTTTACTTCCTCAGTGGTGCTTTCCCGAGAGGACTCCACGCAGAGCTGCACACACATCAGCAGGTGACCCAGGCCCGGTGGCATCTGCCAGTGTCACTACAGCACCACTGACCCCTCACACCTGCGGCCACATGGGGATCACGTACAGTCAGCTGAGCAGCAAGGAGAGGCCTGAGCACGTGCTCGGTGTGTGGGTGGCAGCCCAACATGGAGGGGGCTGCCCTGCAGCCTTGCTCCCGAGGGGTCTCGTGTGGCCGTGGCAGGAAAGCCCTCCCGCGGTGTGAGCCCGCAGCCACCCACCCACCAGCCACTTGAGGAGGAACAAAAAGTCGCTCAGGGTGAGAATACATTTTTGATAAAATAAGAAGACGCCCGGGCAATGGGCAACAGTGTGCCTGGCCAGTCAGGGGCTTGGAAGGAGAAGGGCTGGAGCACTGATGGGGGATCTTGGCTGTGGCTGGACACAGGAAAGGGGTACAGAGCATGGGACGGTAGCGCCCAGCCAAGAGCTCCCACTGTGGACAAGGCACTAACATCTAAAGGGGACAAAACCTTGGCCAGGTGATGTCAGCCACCTCTCCCATCGGTCCCCTCTGTGCTGGCCCAACGGCATGTGAGCGGGTTGTCCTGGTGGCGAGGGGGGCGTCGGACACAGGCCCCTCTCCCCGAGGCTGATGGAGCTTCCAGCATGGCCGATGTGCCGGCCCCAGAAGCCAACACTGCGCCCCCGACCAGCACCCCGTGTTGTGGACACTAAGCCACTCCGCGGCAAGTCGATGACAGTGACCCCTCTGCAGATGGGGCAGGGGCTGGTCTCAACTGGCATTGATACATCGCCCAGGTGTGAGACTGTCTTCCCTGCCTACCGGCTACTGTGAGGTCCTCTCCCTAATAGAGAGCATAGCGCCATGTTGCCTTGGGTGAAAGGACCCGCGGTTCACCAAAGAAAGTCGCCAGGAGGCACAAGACCACGGCAGCCATGGGTCCCTTCCAGGAGCCGCCAACCCGGGAGAGAACTTGCTTGGCAGGCAGGGGCTGCCCGGGGCCATTCTGGGCACTCTGCCGGGTGGACGCAGGTGGATGCACACGGCACGTGCAGCCAGAGGAGAGCGTGGGCCAGAGCTCGAGCCGGCCTTTCCCTCCCTCGAGATCGTTGCCCAGCCCGGCAGCGGCGACAGCCAGGGTGGGGGTCAGACGGGGGCAGGCTCAAGGGCAGCTCAGTAGCAAAGGCTGGATAGTCTGGGCACTGTCTGGGCACTGTCTCGTGGTGAATCTGTCCTGTGACTTGAATGGCTTTTGAAAACCAGGAACATCATTTCTGGAATTGTAGGGTTTTTTCTATTCACTATAGGCAAACTTCAAAGGTCTTGGCCCTATCTCTGCCCAGACACCAAGTCAGGGAATCTGAGCAGGGACGTGCCTGGCCCTGAGGCTCTGCTCCTAGGGGCCCCTCGATTTGTCTGGAACGCCCACTGTGCAGACGCCTGTCTTGCTTCCTGCGCTGTGTGTCCCGGACACAGCCAGCAGCGACACAGGAGGTGTTTGCTCGTCCCAACAGCAAACGCGCTGACCGCAGCTAGGGAAGTGGCTCCAGGAACACTGGGCACCGCAGGCGGACGCCACGCAAAGCTGTCCTTCCCCCAAGGTGCAGAAACAAGTCGCTACCTCCAGCAACCACCCAATGATAATTAACGTGGTCAGGAGTGCGCCATTTGAACACAGGGCTGTGTCACTAGC
The DNA here is from genome assembly GCF_020740605.2 of Lemur catta. NCBI lineage: Eukaryota > Metazoa > Chordata > Mammalia > Primates > Lemuridae > Lemur > Lemur catta. The sequence continues at coordinate 1,802,696 of NC_059138.1, forward strand.
TGCGCCATGCTAGGTGACATCACCACTAGCGATACAGCTCCTGTGATTTGTAACTCCAAAGGCCTTATGTTGAGTAGCGTTTTACAGTTGATGAAAGGCCTTTAAATGATTATCTTCATGGTTTTCAAAAGGTACCCCCGAATGTCCTAGGGTCTTGCAGGAGAGCCTTGGGGCTTGGGGTTTCCAGGAGGGACAGGGAAGGATTCTACGTACCCCACCCTGCTTCAACCTGAGTGGCTGTGCTGTTACCCGCTTCGTATGTAGGAGTTCCTTGTTCTGTACGAGATTTCCTCTGAAGAGTGAGATTTTTCTGATGACTCCAACTTTCATGGTTTTCTTGGGGACGGAGGACAGAACTGCCCCCACTACCAAGGTATAGGGTGGGAGCCGAGCCCTTTTGTCTAAAGCTGGGCCTCTGTCCCCAAGTGACTTGTCAATGTTTTTCTCTTAGTGGTTTCGCAGTGAACTTAAACGATGTCCTTGCCAAGTCCTTTATGATATCATCGTGCCACCAGGTTTATGTGGCCATTATCCCCCGACGCTGTGTTCCGGGCACGTGCGCCGCAGGGGTGGCTGGAGGAGGATGTGGCTGGGCAGAGGGACACTTGCAGGTGTCTTCCAGGGAGCTCGGGAGTGGTACAATGTGCTGCTGCTCAAGTCAGACTGTTTTTATTTTTAATAGAAAAGACCTCATGCACTTGAGATAATTCCATCACTGGGTAGTTTCAATCAGGGATTATTAATTAGAAGTGGTTATTATCTCAGGAACACCAGCAGCCTTTAAGAACATAAATGCCCTTTGTTAGCAATATTAGTAATAGTCCTAATAGCATAAATCATCCACTCAGTGCTTACATGTGCCGGGCACTGTTCTCACTGCTGTGTTATAATAATTTAATAACTTAATTTAATCCTCATGACAGCTCCCTGAGATAAGTACTATTAATGACTCAGTTCTGCAGGTGGGAAAACTGAGGCAGAGGAGTAAAATGATTTGCCCGAAGCCACACGGTGAGGACGTGGCGGAGTCTGGAATCCAACCCAGGCGGTCCGACTGGGCCCTGCTTAGCTGTGACACGGCAAAGAGCTTTGCTGACATTCAGTGGCCCGTTTCTTTCTATCTGAAGAACGATGAGTTCCGGGATAAAAGGGGAGAGTGCCGTCTCCCTGGTCTAACTGTCTGTGTAGCTCCTTTAAAGGGGAGTCGTGAGCAAAAGAATATATTTCACAAAGATGAAGTTTTAGACGTCACCAAGTTGCACTGGTAAAGCTGCGTGTCCCACCGGGGACGGCAGTGCTGCTGGAGAGAACCGCAGGCACAGTGCGCGGCATGGGGCAGGCTCTCACCCAGAGTCACAGGTGGCAGAGGGACGGTGGGCGCTTCAGGCTCACACACAGACGGGAACATCGGGGCTTGCACAGAACTGCATCGTGCTGGCTGGTTTACTGTCCACAGCATGGGAGGCACCTGCCTCTCGTGGTCTCCCGGTTGACACTCGCGTGTGTGTAGCAGATTGTCCAACCCGTGCAGCTGGCACCACAGTTACGCAGCCCACGGCTTCCCCGCACCCGACCCCACCCGACAGCAGCAGTGGCCGATGCGTTGATGATCCTGCCTCCGTTCCAGCACTTTGTGTGTGTGATGTGTGTCTGTTAACCGGTTTCCTTCACTGAACCATGAGGTCCTCAAGGCAGAGACCCACCCATGAGGCTATGTCTTTCCCACGGGAGAGTCCCGGGCCAGGGTGGGTGCCCAGGAAACATGTCCTGAGTGCCTTAGTCCATCCCAGTGGTTATAACTAAATGCCATAAATTGGGTGACTTATAAGCAACATAAATTTATTTTTCACAGTTCTGAAGGCTGAGAAGTCCAAGACCAAGGTAGATTTAGTGTCTAGTGAGGGCTTGATTTCTGGCTCATGGATGGCAACTTCTTGCTGTGTCCTCACCTGGTGAGAGAGGGAAGGAAGCTCTCTGCAGGCTCTTCGTGAAGGTTCCACTCCCACAGCCTGATCACCTCCCCAAAGCCCCACCTCCTAACACTGTCACATTGGTGATTAGGTTTCAACTCATTAATTTTGGGGCACAAAAACATTCAGACCATAGCACTGAATAAAATGAATTAATGAGTGAAGCTCAATGAAGAAAGAGATGCCTGGGATTTAAGGAAAACAACTCTATAAATGAGGAATATGAGCTCTAAAAGAAGTAAATATAGCTGCATCGATCCTGGGCTCCCTTTGGGAAGCCCTAACTTCTACAATGTCTTCAACTGTCATGGACTGCAGGGATCTCCCCTTTGTAAAATTCCTACAGAAATTTAATAATGCTGGAGGACATCCTAAGACAGGCTGCCAAAACACCAAGTCAGAGTTAGGAGGAGGTCTCAGGCTCAGGGGAGGTATTCCCATTTCGGGCCAGGGTGGGATAGCAGGTTTTAGACTACGTTTCTCTGAGGACAACTATGAACTATGCACACAAGCATCCGTGGGAAGCAATGAAGGGAAGGCCACCAAGACTACGGAGCCAAAATCCTTAGCCAAGAAGTGAAATGAGCTGAGGTGAGTCCTATGTTTCTCGCCACCACGTCAGCTCGGGGACCTTGCTGATTCTTAGTATGATGCATAAGAAGTGTACCAGGTCCTTCAGAAAGCAGACACTGAAAGAAAGTAGGAGTCCCATAAAAGAAAGGGTGTGAGGAGGAAGGGGGATTTGGCCAGGGAGAGCCACAGGCCTGCAGACCTGACCAGGTCTTGGCCAACCCAAAGGGGAGCAGCAGCAAAAAGATCGCCTGGTGGAGCAGCCCTGTGTCAGGTGGAAATGGCCAGTGGCCAGTCATCGGCAGGGGACACTTTCCCCCAAGGGAAAGCAGGAAGATGGATGGAAAGTTGAGGTGGAGCTTAGAGACGCTGAGCTAGAGGCTGCCATCTAAACACATTCATTTTACATGAATCACAAGTTTTTCCTCAAAGGGTCCTCCAAGCAGCACATTCCCATAGCTGTCACAGAGGCTGCACAGAGAGACACAAGACTTGCAGAAGGAAAGAAAGAGATATGAGGGGAGAAGCAATATTTGAAGAGAGATTGGCCAAGAGTTTTCCCAAATTGGTGGAAGACAGCAAGTCACAGATTCATGAAGCCCTGACATATTTTAGCAGGAAAAAATAAAAGCAACCACACTAGATACATTGTGGTCAAAATGCTGGAAAAATTGGGACAAAAATAATTCTTAATAGAAGGCTGAGAAAGCAAGCACTACCTTCAAGCTGGCTATGGTGAGGTGACTGATGACTTTTCATCAGAAACAATGGAACCTGGGGACAGTGGGATGGCCCCTGGGAAGGGGTGTTGTTACGGCCTTCACCTTGAGCTGGGTAGTAGTTGCACAGAGGTGATAACTTGGTAAAAGTTTCCCGAGCTGTATATTTAAAATTTGTGTACTCAAATGTATGTATGTGATATTTTAATAAAACTATCTAAAACAAACCACAACAACAAAAAACGCCTGTACTATGTAAACACACCTGATGGTAAAGCAAATGGAGAATATGATCTGATTGACAGTTTTAAAGATCATTCTGTGTGCCGTGTGGAGAGCGGCTTAAAAAGGAGACAATCTAGAAGCTGGAAACCATGTACGAGGCTACTGTCAGCACAGGAAGATTAGGGCGGCGTAATCGCTGCACAGGGAGAGAAGGGAGAGACATCACATAAGTATTGGCAGGACAGCTCACAGCTTGCTGGCTGTGGAGTGTGAGGGAAAGGGTGAAATTAAGGATCATTCGTATGGTTTTGGCTTCAGCCACTGGTTGGATGGTGGTGCCGGCTGCTTAGATGGTGACAACTTCAAGAAGGGCGTGTTTGCGTGGAAAAGAAAGGATCCCATTTCGACATGTTTTGTTTCAAACAGATGGCCATGAGACATCCACGTGGAGAGGGAACATCATTTAGATTTTGCCATTGTTTTGATAACTTTTAATTTAATTTCTATTTAATTATACCTGTATGCACGTATGTGCAACATATAAATTTTTGTAAATGCAAACATGTGATTGCCTTATGGATTCTTGTCTTTATGGTGGTCTTTCTTTTCCTTTTTAAGTGCGACTCCTCACTCCTCATCTGCTCATGACGTGTCATTATCCTCAGGTAACCGTGCAAGTAACCAGGTAGGTGCCCTCGCATCCTTCAGTCTGTGCTCTGTTACCACATCTGGTGAGGAGTGTCGTTGTGCAAAGACTGGATTGCGCTGCCCGGACTTTTCTGTGTCACTCGGCAACTCCGGATGTGGATCCCCTGAGGCCCAGCTCAGCTCTAGTTTGTTGTAGATAATGGGCTTTATCTTCCGTGGAGCAGGAGCTGTCACTGATTTAACAATTCCTCTGTAGACGGGCCTTCCCTTTGTTGCTAGATTTTTTTCACTGTAAACAAAACTACAATAAACATTCTAAAATGTATGTCCTTACATGCCAAAAATTTTATTCTGTGAGAGGTTCTCAGGGGAGAATTTCCAGGTCAAAGAGTATTTTTAACTTTCATATCTGTTGCCAGACTGTCCCCCCAGACACTGCAGCAAATCGTGATTCCTCCAACCGCGTGTGAGTGCTCCTTCACCCCCGTGACCGCTCGGTCTTTCGCTTGTTGACTTTCAAGTGATTAAAAGTTTATGCTAGTCTGACGGGCAGAAAAGAATAATTATTGTCATTTGAATTAGCATTTTCTTACCATTAATGCATTCTGATATCTTTTCATATTTCTTGGCCGCTTGAATATGCTGTTCTGTGAATTGCTTATTCATATCTTTAAACATTTTTCATCTTTATTTTTTTTATTTAAGTTTTAAAATTTACTTTTATTTAACTGTCAACATCACAGTTCACTTTATATTCCAGGCATTAACTCATGGTCATCTGAGATACAAATATATTTTCCAAATCTTTTATTTGTGTATAGACTCTGTTTATGATGAATTTTCAGCTATTTTATTATCTATACATATAAAATCAACATATAAAATTTAGATTATGACTATATCTTCTTTGTTTAGGGCCTGAGTTTCTAGTCTAAGACCTTTTCAACATCTCAGTCCTGGATTTTAGGTTGTGATTTGGATGTTCTTGCAAGATTTTTAGCTCTTACATTTAATTTCTTAATTCTTCTGGAATTTATTTTTATGGGATTATATTGAGTTCTAACTTTTTCATATGGACAACTGGTTGTGACAACATCATTTATGAAAAAGCCTATTATTCTTCCACTGATGTAAACCATCACCCATCTCACGTTACTGATAGGTTCTTGCATCTGCTGTGATGAACTGCGGGAGTCACCGCAGCTCCCCTGTTCTCTCCGCTGGTCACCAGCACCGCAGCCACTGCGCCGCAGCAACTTCGTATGTTCTGGTATACAGCAATGCAACAGCCCTCTTGCTATGTCCTTGTTTTCTTGACTGTTCTTGGACGCTTGTTTTTTCATATAAACTTTAGTATCGTTTTGGCCCATTAAAACTTAGAATTCTACTTGGAATTACTTTAAATTTGCATTACATTAATTTTGGGAGACTTGCCATTTTCATGATAATAAATTCTCTCATCTAAGAACATGACGGTCGTCAACTTGGTCCAGATTTTCTTGTATGTCCTTTTGTAAGATTTCATAGATTTTGTCTTTTAGAGGTTGTATCTTTAGTATTAAATTTATTCTTAAGTATTTTATAACATTTGTCACTATTACGAACATAGTGTTTTCTACTTTTTCTCATTTCCACTGTTTGGTTTTTATTTTAGAGTGGAGAAATACTATTAATTTTTATATGTTGAACGCGTGCATGCCAAATTGATGGTTTTAAATTAATGCTAGTAGTTTTTAGTTTTAATGTAACCTCTTTGGGTTTCCAGTATACAATCAATCCTCAGCAACCAGATATAGTTTCATTTCTATTTTTCCTAATATTTATGCATGTTAATTCATTTTCCTAGCTTATTGAATTCATTGAAAATCTCTAAGACAATATTAAAGTATAATGCTATTAAAAGCAAACCTTTCTAGTTCTTGCTTTTAATTTTAATATTTTGCCATTTAGTATTTAATATTTTGACCTTTGCTGTTGGTTTTTGTTAAATAACTGATATTTTTTTCTTTTTGTATTTTACATGAAGTTTTCATTAGCAATTATTGCTGTATTTTCCAAATACCTTTTAAGTATCTATTGATATAATTGATTTGTTGAGTTAGTGGATTACATTAATAGGTTTTTTAATTACTATATTAATCTATTTTTTTTTTTTTGAGACAGTGTGTCGCTTTGTTGCCCTGGCTAGAGTGAGTGCCATGGTGTCAGCCTAGCTCACAGCAACCTCAAACTCCTGGGCTTAAGCGATCCTACTGCCTCAGCCTCCCGAGTAGCTGGGACTACAGGCATGCGCCACCATGCCCGGCTAATTTTTTCTATATATATTTTAGTTGGCCAGATAATTTCTTTCTATTTTTAGTAGAGACGGAGTCTCGCTCTTGCTCAGGCTGGTCTCAAACTCCTGACCTCGAGCGATCCGCCCACCTCGGCCTCCCAGAGTGCTAGAATTACAGGCGTGAGCCACCACGCCCGGCCACTATTCTTATATTCTACTTGGTCATGATGTGTTATTTTCTTAATCTAATGCTAATATTATATTTTAAAGTGAGATTAATATAAGTATTCATATGTTAGTATATAATATTAGTATATAATACATAATATATAATAAAGTGAGATTAGTACATAGTATTAGATTAGTATATAACAGTATATTTTTACATAATTTTTACGTAGTCTTTATTGTTTTTTGGTATTAAAAGTCATGCTACCTTTATAAAATGAGGTTTCTAATGTTCCGAAATTGTTTAAATGACATTAACATCACACATTAGTCAAATCTTTATTCAACTCCTATATGGTAATTTGTTAGTGCTTCCTAATTTTTTAATCAAAACATGACCCAGGGTTAGTTAAGATGAAACTGTGACCACTTGGCACAAAGAATGTAATGCCATCTGTCTTGAAGTGTGCCTGATTTTTGTAACAGGAGGCTTCTTAGAAGAAAAACATCATAATCAACTTCATGAAGCGTTTCTGAAACACTACTCGTGCTTGTGTGTGCGGGTGGGAGGCACACGGAGGGCCCCGCGTGAAGTGAGAGGGTTTATTTCTGGGACTCCATCCGTGCCATGGTGTGGTCTGGGGCTGTAGTCCCCGCGGCTGCGAAAGGGAACAACAAAGCCGCCTTCCACACCGTGTCATGGGGCCAAGGAAGCGACGGTTGAGTGTCCTCAAACCCTCACGTGTCTACAGCCAGTAGAACTTGGTCCAGGGACACTCACCTGTTTGTGACCTTCCCTGCCCCCGGGTGACCCCTTTCCCTGCAACCCAGTGACGGCGTCCCTCCCCACTGGGAGTCTGGGACCTTCAGGAAGTTTTGGGCGTGGTGTGTGGACAATGGGTGAAAAGGAGAGAGGTAAAATTACCTTACATTATTCCTGTTCTGTGTCCGACATCTGCGTTTTTTAAAGGTGATTTTAAATTTGAAGGTCAGCTCTGCTGCGACGGTTTCATTAGAATGTTCCACAGCTGTATGTATTTTAATTATGGCTGTTTCTCAGCTTCCTCCCGCTGGCGACAGGGCTGAGCCTGATGGAGACTCACGGCAAACCACATGTCTTCAACTGTGCTCTCAACCACCTCCGTCACTCCCTGCCGGGGAGCTGCCGCTTGCATTGGTGACACGGCCGCGACATGCCTGCTCGCGGCAGCATTCAGAATGCGGCTCAGTGAGCCTGGCTTGCGCTGGGCATTTGGAGTTGCAAGCGGGTGGGGAGACAGGAAAATGTGTGTCGCTCTTCACCTGAGGAAACCTCACGTGTCACTGTGCTGAGTGATCTTCTCTCACAATTGGACGCACAGAAGGAGCCCAGCGAGTGCCCACGGTGCGGTCCTGTCCTCGCTGCGGCAGGTGCCGACTGCACAGATAAGCAGCGCGGGAAGCCAGGAGAGGAGGAGGGAGACCAGCCTGCGGGGCGCGGCCGTCGTGAGGCCGTCCCGCTGCCCCTGTAAGAAAACGCTCGGGTTCAGGCTGGACCCAGAGGGCAGGAAGCGCCGGTGCTGCAGTGTGGGTGCGATTCGCGTCTGCTTTCCCAGAAACCCGTCCTCTCTGTGTCCACACCGCCTTCCCACCGTCAGGCGCTGGAGCAAGACTCGGTCCCGTGTCCGGAATGCTGGGCCACCGACCGGGCCCTCTCGCTGGACTGCGCGGGCCGCCTGCCGCTGCTCTCGGGACGAGCTGCCGTGGGCTGGAACCCAGCAGAGCTTTGGCTCCATGGACGGATTTGCTGTGGATGTTGACATCATACGAACTGAACGACTTACAGGATCTAAAACCCAAAAATAGGTCTTATCTGTGTCCTTCAAGGTGGCCACATGACACAAAGTGGAACAGACAGTATTCGTTACTGCGTCTTCAAGTGCCAAAACTACCAGTGGGAACGTGGACATTTGATCCACAGGAAGACTGTGGGTGGCCACATGACCACGGCGTCTGGGTCGACAGTCTGGTCATGTGGACGTGCAGCCCACCCTGCAGACGCTCTGGGTCTGACCCTGGCATCCTACAAACTCCCACGACAGTGGTCAGTGCTGCAAGGTCGTGCTTTTGACTGCTGCTCTTTGCGTGCTAGACTGTCACAGCTTCTGTTTCTGCTCCTATCTCCAACTCCTGCGTCATCCTGGCCGTGCCGGGCCCAGGCCTCCTGGCCAAGACCTGCTGCCCCACAGCGAACTGACCTTCTGCTAAAACTACTCACGAGAAGTTTAATGTGCTCACTGCTAGGTGGTCTTACACCCATAAAAAGGACTTCTAGAAACATCCAGGCCTTACCCCAAGGGAAGACCCTGCTACTGTGGGAATCTTTGAAATGTTGACAGACTGCCTGGGAAGGCTCTTTGCACTAGAGGACTTTGGCCCTGGCCTCCTGTGTCTGTCACTGTCGGAGAGCAGCTGCCTCTTGTCCTCTGCGTAAGACCCTGAGCCTCAGCGACAGACAGGCCTGGGGGGCCCTGGGCCCAGCACCTCACACCCTCCCTGCATCCTGCCAGCCACGGACCCTCACTCCTCGTGGGTTTTCCCTGCTAACAAACGACACAAACATGCAATGACTCTGCTCCATTCTTAAAATCCCTCCATTCAAAAAAGGCATAAATAACTGACCACACCTTAAACTGTCACCTCTCCAGGGTGTGCGCTCGAAGCAGGACCAGAGAGACTTGCTCGTAGAGGTATCACGTTTGTTGCATGAAGAGGGGCCAAGTGCCATGTCCTTTGGAGGATTAAAAACTGTCTTCTATAAAGGGGCGGCGGAGGGCGAGGTGGGTCCTAGCCCCCATGAGGATGCCCTGCCAGGGCGTCTGCTCTCTGCCCTCCCTGCCCCCGTTCCCAACTTCCCCCAGTCCCCCTGGCCCCAGCTCACCCCTGCCCTGTGTGGCACGTCTGCGATCCCGTCTGCTGACAAAGGGAAAGGTGTCGAGAGGCTCCTTCTCTGCCGGGAGACCTGGCTGCCGCCCTGTCGCAGAACGAGAGATCACAGACATCCACAGCAAAACAGCAGCTCCAGCGCCGTCCACGGACACACACTCCCTAATTGCTAATGTTTCCTTTTTGATAACTAAAAAGCCTGCGCACATTAAATAGAAGGAGATTTAATTTCTAGTTTAAATACAGCTGCTGCGATTCTTACGCACCGCACAGCTGTCCCAAGGCTGGCACGGGGCCACGGCGCGGCGGCCCCGGCACGTCTGCACGCATTGTCTCCCGACACGCGCCCACCGAGCATCGTGTGGTGTTTGGGAAACATTTTTATTCATTTCCAGGTCCGCGCTGCGTCGCAGGACGCGCCTCGAGGGCCCGCACCTCGCTGCCTGCACCTGTCTGATGGCTCCATTGTCCTCCCTCCGCCAAGGCTTTTCTGCAGAGGAAAATAATTCGTTTCACCATTTCTGCTCCAGTTCTGGGCAGAGACAGGCCCGACAGAGGACAGTATTTCCTAGGCTTCCTAAAGAAATTTTCTTTCAAATGAAGAGGAATGATCACATGTTCTTATTTTGAAAACCACGAGAGCAAATTTGGGGCTGGAGTCTTAAAGAGACAGGGTTGGTCTGGTCTGCGTCTTGCGGCGTCGGGGGCAGGAAGTGGCTGCCAACTGCGATGTCACGCCCGCTTCGCTCCAGAGTGAAAATAATCGCAGGAGATACAGGAAAGAATTAGGAAGATTAAGTCTTCAAGGACATCCTGACCACGCACTTTAATTCAGCAGCTGTCCTGCGGGAGGCCAGGCTATTTCCAGCGAGGTCTGCTGCTATTGTGTCCCTGGAGACGGGGTTCCCTGGAGCCCGCGCTGTCCTGGCCTGGGGACACTCTTGCCGTGAGATTTGACCCCAGGAGGGGCCCTGTGACGCCGGCCTTTGTTCATTCTGTGGCCACAGTGCCAAGGCCCCTTCCTCCCAGCCACGGGTCGCCCTCGTTTTTAAGGCCAAATAATATTCCTTTATATATATGTGGAAAATATTAATATCACAAGTGATATAGAGCCAACATTTCTTCATCATTCACCCACCCTTTCTAAAATAAAGAAACCTCAGCCCCAGACTGGGAGGGAGCAAGAGCCCAACCTGCCTCCGAGCCAGGCCTGGCCCTGGGCTTTGCAGGGGGAGCTCATTCTTCGGGCTCAGCCGCCTGCCTTGGCCCCGACTTTCCTTCCGCTGTGGCTGACCACCCTCCGGGGAGGCCTCAGCGTGGTCGGGGGAACCCGAGGCAGGAGCAGCAGTGGAGACGGTGCTGTGCTTCCCGGCTGTGCGGGGCGAGGCTCTCTCCGCACACGGCCCTGCGCAGCCCCTCCTGGTGCCCAGATCTCAGGCCTGGCTGGCCTCGCTCCTGCCCGTCTGGCAGGTGGAGGAGCCGAGTGAGGCTGAGGAGACCGGGCCTTCGTCGGGCGCGACTCGCTGCGTTGGATTAATAATCCTCGAGCACTGGAGCCGGCCGACAGGTGCCTTGCGCAGGGCTGCACAGGCAACCACAGCGTGGGGCGCGATGCAGCTTCCCAGCTCCCCCAGAGCCTGACCCGTGTCCTGCTCCAAGTCTGCCACGTGTTGCCCTTCCTGCCCCAGCGGGTGCCCAGGAGGCTGCAACTGCTCCCCAGATCACGCCCGTCTCCCTGCGGCCAGTGCAGCCTGGCCTCCTCCCCAAAGCCATCGTCAGCTTAAACACCTGGCCCTCTTGCCCCGCCCGAATTTGTAAACTTTCTTTTGGGCCGTCGGTCAGGCGCTGCCTCTGGAGCTCCGTCCCGGGACCATCCGCACTGCCTGTCAGGCTGGGACTGTCTAGGTGTTGGTGACGGTTCGGGTTACACAGGAAAGTATCGTTCACACTGTTTCCTTTGCCCAAAGCTCCCTGTTTCCTGCTCCTTTTCAAACCGCCCTTCTCATCCTGCAGAGACGCTGCGCAGTCTGCCCGCACCCTGCCGCCTCCCTGCACGTGGGGACGGAGTCGACCCCCCAGCTCTGGCCACTCCACTCAGCCGCCAGCACTTGCCATAGCTGTCCCGAGAAGGGCGCATTTGTCCTGCCTTTGTGGGTGTCAGTGCCTTGGGGGTGACAGTGCTGAGTCTTGCAGGAGCCCTGTGAGAACCAGAGAGCTGCGGTGGGTGGGAGATCCCTGCCCTGTGTCTTGGGAAACAGCTCAGTGCAAGGGACCCTCCCGTGAGATTTGATGAGGCCCCTTGTCTGCCCGGGCCAAGGTAGACGGACCCGCCAAATCCCCTTTCTCTGCCCGACAGCCCCACGACCAATAGCAGCAAAATGCTTCTTAATCAAACACTGGTCCCCCTTCTCCCCGCCAACCCCCAGCCCTGAACTCTGCCCCACTCGGAGGCAGGGCACAGCCCCCAGGCACAGGCACTGGGGCCAAACCTGCCTCGACCTGCTGTCCGAGTGCGACACCCTTCACCCCACCTCCGCACGTGAGGTCCTCTCTAGAAAACAAAACAAACAACGCCGGGGACATTTGCAGACCTCGTGGTTAGAGCGGTGCCCCCACTGCCACGGTCAGCAGTCCCTTTCGTCCTTTGCAAGGATCATTTCCCACGAGGTGTCTCTTCACTAGGCCTGGTTTGTTCTTGTGCAGCTGGGAGTGGAGGAGGGTGAGCCACCTGCTGTCTGTTCCCGCAGTTTCCCTTGTTCAGGACAGGGCAGGACAGTGATCGCAGAGGATGGGTGTCAGGAGGTGGCCCAGGCCGTGGGCAAGAGAGGCAGAGATGCACCAGGACTCAGGCCATTCACCCAGATGGAGCACATTCCCGCAACTGAGGAGCGTCAGGGAACTGACAAACCAAGAGCCGGTTTAAACACCAACAGGGAAAGGGGAGTGTCCCTTTCTAGGAACCAGGCCCCTCCCTCCCAAGAGGTGTGGGCTGCACGTGCTCGAGCCCCGTGGGCCGCACGCAGGGAGCCAGAGGCCCTCCAGGGGCGTCTCCCCCTGAGTGCTGAGCCTGCCAGGTCCCCTCTGCCACGGAGAGTGCCTGTGTACTCGGCCGGCCGGCGCGGGTTTCTCTCTTCCAGGCGGACACCGGCCGTCTCACTCTGTAACTCCCCTCTCAGAGCGTTTCCGTCTTTCTTCCCCACGTGAGCGCCGTCCGCCACCCTGGCGGGGCAGCCGCTCCGGGGTGTGCCGAGGCCAGGCCAGGCAGCTGCCTCCCCTTCTGAGGCAAAACCTAAAGGCAGGACGCTCTATTTATAATTGGGGGATTTTTCAAATCATAACTCTTTCATTATAAAATGCCTTGAGCTCTCAGACGGCAATCAAACGCAGCAATATCCGGTGTCATTAAAGCAGGACCTCTGTATTTTTAAAAACATTGTCAAAGAGCTTATGGCTAAATGCAGTTCGCTGAAGGCGAGTGTTGACACTATTTATGAGTCAGAGGTGCAAACGTACTTATCAATACGAGAGCAGCACAGCGGCTCACGACTGTGGGTTATTTAATGTCCCTAATATCAGAATTTCCCTTGATGTGATACCATGTTGTTGACATAGGTTTACGGATGTGTTCTCGTGCCTCTGCTACAACCAACAATTTACAAATCAGCCAGACATCTACTCTATGGGGCAATTCAGGATTTTTGCCTTTGAAATCCCCTCAAGAGACTTGAAGATCCAGTTTGTTGTGTCTTTCTTTAAGACTTAAAATGCACTAACACGGAACTGAAACATGCTGAGGTTAATGTGCACACCAGCCTCTTCTGCAAAACATGGTTTTACATTCCACTCACAAACGACCCTGTTACTCGCCTTGAACTGTTTAAAAATATTCCAAAGTTTACAGTAGAGCAGTTCAAATCTTTGCCGCCTAGAAACGGTGCACAGTTTAGTGACAGCGACCAGCATAGCTTTGTCCACATGGTTCCCGGACAGAGGAGTGACCGCATGTGCATCAGGCTCCCTGTGCACCCAGCACACGTGTGACTCCCGCTTAGCACTCGGTGACTGAACGGCAGCTCTGGCCTTTTAAGAGCTCAGGAAACTATCACGTGTGGCAGGGGGACCCGCCGGTGGTAGAACAGTCGTCCAGGGTGATTGGAGCCCATGCGGGACTCTCTGGAGCAGGCGAACGCAGGGCTTCGGTGCGTACTCGGTGTTTAACAGCATCCCTGGAAAGTCAGTGCAGGAATATGACTCGTAGAGTGGTACAAACACAGCACACACCACCACGAGTCATGAAAATATCCAACAACACATGTCATGAGGAATCTATCACGTTTCAAAAAGTACTTCCAGCCCTACCCTGGGAGATTGTTCTGTGAGAGCCCATTTCGTGCCCAGGAGCTCTGCAGTCCAGGGCTGTCCCCTCCCCCAGGGTGGCCATGCCGGCCCATGGGGCCCCAGGAGTGGGAAAGTGGCCCGTCCAGGCTGGTGCCTGCTCCTGTGGACTTTGAAGACTTAGTGAAGGAAAAGGAACGTAAACTGTGTCATGGAGAACTTTTCATGCTGATTACGTGTTGATTGTATGTTGAGTATAATTTTGGATTGTTTAGTTAAAAATATACAGTATTAAAATGAATTACACCTGCTTCTTTTTCCTTTTAAAAATGTGGCCACTAGGAAATATCTGTGTCATACCCAGCTTGTACTTGTAGCTCCTCTTACGTGTCTACTGGCCGGTGTGGCCTGGAATGCAGATACACACGCAGGTCTCCAACGCAGGCGACGTGTGCGTGGTCACGCCAAGATCGAGAACAAAAGGCATAAAAGAGGATTTTGTAAAAGAGGAAGAACACTGGAAACCAGGTAGGCACAGACGTCTTCCTGGAAAAGGTATTTCTTTATAGCTTTAGGAATGATGATGATTTACGACAATGACCTGGAAGTGGGCGCATTCTGAGCAGGGATTTGCGTACGAGCCAGAGCCCAGCACGGGCTGCGTGCAAATTTTCTGGTGATAAAACGTGTGCCTTACGTGTGCCGACGTGTGCCGACGTGTGCCGACGGGGCACAGTGCTCACTTTGTCTTCCCTGTGACTGAGTCCCGCACTAGCATTCTCCCTTGTCACAGCAGGGGGCTGAGGCCCGGCGCGGGCAGGTGACCCGTCTGGCTGAGGAGAGCAGGACTCAACTCGGCTGTCTGATCCCAGCGCCAGGCTCCAACCACTGAGCTCACAGTGTCCCCACTGGTGGCCGCATGGTCACTGGCTGAGGCGTGTGCAGCTCCCTCCCCTCGCCCCAGCCCCACGGACGGGCCCACGTGGGCAGAGATCTCAGCAGGACTTGCCACGCTGGGTTCAGCACCATAGTGTCCACCACTTCTGTCCCCATCGACTGTCCGTCCTTGCGGTGGGGTCGGGACATGGAGCTGGCCTGCAAAGTGCCCACAGCAGCATCGCAGGGAGGAGGAGGTGCAGGGAGGAGGTAGAGCAGGGGGGAGGAGGAGCAGGGGGGGAGGAGGAGCAGGGGGGAGGAGGAGCAGGGATAGGAGGAGCAGGGGGCAGGAGGTGCAGGGGGGAGGAGATGCAGGGGGGAGGAGGTGGGGTGAGGAGGAGCAGGGGGAGGAGGAGCTGGGGGGAGGAGGAGCAGGGATGAGAAAGTGCAGGGGGGAGGAGGAGCAGGGAGGAGGAGCAGGGGAGAGGAGGTGCAGGGGGGAGGAGGAGCAGGGGAGAGGAGGTGCAGGGGGGAGGAGGAGCAGGGGAGAGGAGGTGCAGGGGGGAGGAGGAGCAGGGGAGAGGAGGTGCAGGGGGGAGGAGGAGCAGGGGAGAGGAGGTGCAGGGGGGAGGAGGAGCAGGGGGGAGGAGGTCCAGGGGGGAGGAGGTGGAGGGGGGAGGAGGAGCAGGGGGAGGAGGAGCTGGGGGGAGGAGGAGCAGGGATGAGAAAGTGCAGGGGGGAGAGGAGCAGGGGGGAGGAGGTGCAGGGGGGAGGAGGAGCAGGGGAGAGGAGGTGCAGGGGGGAGGAGGTGGAGGGGTGAGGAGGAGCTGGGGGGAGGAGGAGCAGGGATGAGGAGGTGCAGGGGGGAGGAGGAGCAGGGGGGAGGAAGTGCAGGGGGGAGGAGCAGGGGAGAGGAGGTGCAGGGGGGAGGAGGAGCAGGGGAGAGGAGGTGCAGGGGGCAGGAGGTGGAGGGGTGAGGAGGAGCTGGGGGAGGAGGAGCAGGGATGAGGAGGTGCAGGGAGGAGGAGCAGGGGGGAGGAGGAGCAGGGATGAGGAGGAGCAGGGGGGAGGAGGAGCAGGGATGAGGAGGAGCAGGGGGCAGGAGGTGCAGGGGGCAGGAGGTGGAGGGGTGAGGAGGAGCTGGGGGGAGGAGGAGCGGGGAGGAGCAGGGGAGAGGAGGTGCAGGGGGGAGGAGGAGCAGGGGAGAGGAGGTGCAGGGGGCAGGAGGTGGAGGGGTGAGGAGGAGCTGGGGGAGGAGGAGCAGGGATGAGGAGGTGCAGGGAGGAGGAGCAGGGGGGAGGAGGAGCAGGGATGAGGAGGAGCAGGGATGAGGAGGTGCAGGGGGGAGGAGGAGCAGGGGGGAGGAGGAGCAGGGATGAGGAGGAGCAGGGGGCAGGAGGTGCAGGGGGCAGGAGGTGGAGGGGTGAGGAGGAGCTGGGGGGAGGAGGAGCAGGGATGAGCAGGTGCAGGGGAGAGGAGGTGTAGGGGGGAGGAGGTGGAGGGGTGAGGAGGAGCTGGGGGAGGAGGAGCAGGGAGGAGGTGCAGGGAGGAGGAGCAGGGGGGAGGAGGAGCAGGGATGAGGAGGAGCAGGGGGGAGGAGGAGCAGGGATGAGGAGGAGCAGGGGGCAGGAGGTGCAGGGGGGAGGAGGTGGAGGGGGGAGGAGGAGCACTCCTGTCTGGCTTGCAAGACACGGGCCTGGGCTGGAGACCCGGCAGGACTGCACAGCAGGAGGCCCAGCCTCTGAGACGGCTCTGCAGGAAGGACTGTGCCCTCCTCCCGGGGCCTACCCACCCGGGGCCAGACCCAGCGCTGTGGCTTCCTGGCTAGGTTGGATCTTCAGGGACCTGGTGCTCCTTGTACGGAAAGCCGCAGCCCTCAAGGCGCCAGTGGCAGCGGCTGTGAGGGGACGGGGTGTCTTTGCTCTGTGCCGTGGTCCTGCCCTTGCAGGTCCCGTGGGCCCAGGGAGGCTCAGAGCTCGTTCTTCCCCCAGCACTGTCTGGCTCTTGCTGGGTCGCACACCTGTCCCAGGGTTGCCAGGGGTGGGAGCCCATCAGGAAAGGGATTTCCTGAAGCACAGGAGGGAGCCGTGTGTCCCCACCCCCGGGAGGGCATTTGGTGGCAGTCAGAGGGACGCAGCAGTGTAGCCCACGGGGGTTCTGAGGCCCACTGCGCCGTGCAGACTCTCCGCGGCCCCGGCACAGGCCAGAGGGGCGGCCCCACTCAGTGCTCCGTCCGTGGGGGGCGCAGAGAAAGGCGTGGAAGGGAGGCCGGGTGCTCACTGGGGGCCACAGGCGGGTAACTGTCGAAACCCCCTGGCAGGGAAATGTGCAGAATTGGGCTAACCCTGAACCTGGACCCCTCAGAAGCCTTTGCTGCTGAGACCTGGACCTCGGACGAGAGCGCGGAGCCCTGGGCCTGGGGGGGGGGGGGGGAGGCGGGCGCGGTGGCCGTGAGGGTGGCCCTGGGGACGTCTGCCAAGAAGGAGCGCTGGGCAGGAGAGTCAGCATCCGGGTCCCCGGCCCGCGCTCCTCCGTTCCATCTGCCAAGGCGCGTCCTCCTCGGCCCCTCGGCCCAGCTGCGGAGGGTGATAATATCTACCCAGAGGACACGCTGCAGCTCACGTATTATTGCACCTAAACTGATGAAAGACCCGTGAAGTTCAAAGGCTCCAGAACTGTGTAATTACTCTGTTAAGCAAAACACTTTTTAGAAGCCCTGAATTAGCTTTCTCTCTGAAATGCATATTTCTTCTCAGATGTGTGCCCTCTGTGTAATGGGGGGTTGGCGGCTGGCGTTCGTTTCGGTGGGCAATGCAAGATCCTCAAGGGACCTACGGGGCCACTCAAATCTCGTGGGACGTGGACAACAACGCCCCAGCTAGGACCCTTTCTGGTTCTCCTGGGCCTGCGACATTTGCACCTGCAGACGCTGCCGCTAGCCTGATGCCCAGCGTCTGGTGCGACCGAGAACAGCCACTTCCTGCCTGTGGCCCTCGCTCCGCTCCCGAGACACAGGAGCCGGGGCGGGGGCTGGGGGAGGCCCCGGGGGCTGGGGTCCCAGCGCGGACTGTTCTGCTGCTCTCGGTGCACGAGCAGGCAACAGGCTAAGGACCCTAAGCGGGCACAGCTTCCCTTTTCGTTAAAAGAACCTACTCGGGAAAATTTCATTCCCGTCTGCCTCCAGTTCTTCCGGTGGAAGCGGAGTTGCTGAGACGCCACCCGAGAAGGAAGGGCTCCCCGGGGTGGCTGCCCAGGTTGGCCGGCTTTGTCACACGCTCCCAACAGCGTCCCTGAGCGCGGCGTGTCCAGCAATGCGTGCGGGCGGCTCAGGCTCGCGCATGAGCTTGTTCTTACTGCGGGGGTGAGAGAAGCCTCAGCGGGAGGAAACGGCGTTGGCGGTGGGTCTTGCAGAAAGAGCCGGCGTTTTTCCGGCGGGCCACAGGGACGGAACCGCGTCCAGGCGGAAGCACACGCGTGTTGACCGCCTGCCGGGTTCCGCACCGCGGTCACAGGCCGCGTCGTGCGCAGGGCCGGGCGGGACTCAGGGGCGCCGGGCGGGCTGGGGGAGCGCGGGAGCCCCCGGTGTGGAAGCCTCGGGCCTGCGCCAGGTGCGCCGGGCCTGGGAAGGCCGCGGGAAGGCGAGGACAGCCGGACCCACAGCAGGGCCCGACGCACCCAGGCAGGACGCGGCAGGGCCCGCGGGACCGGAGGAGGCTCAGCCGGCAGCACACGCCGGGGGCAGCGGCAGGTGGGATGGATTGTGCTGCGGCCCAAGTGTCTGCGTCAGAAAGCAGCCGGGCAGAGGGGGCCTAGCGGCACCGGCCTTCGGAGCTCGAGGCTGGTTTAACCCTGACGTTTACAGACCGAAGCGCAGCTCGGTCATTCTCTGCAGGGTGAGGGCGTGGAGGCGGGCTGGAACCCGGGTGTCAACCTCCGAGCCACTGCTCTTGGAGCCAGATTATGCTGTAGAAGCCTGAATTAAGGATTTGGGACATTTACCTTCTTTGAGTGTGAGTTGCTTTATTTATTTATGTTTATTGGATACTGACAAATTATAATTGTGTCTGTGGGGTACAAAAGGATGCTATGACAAATGTCTACCGTGTAGAATGATAGAATCGAGCCAAATAACATATCCTTTGCCAAAAATACTTACAATTACTCCTCTTGTCCACCTGAAACTTTGTACCCTTGGGCCAGCGTCTCCCTGTCCCCCACTCCCAGCCTCTGGCAACCCCACCTGCCCTCTGCTTCTGTGTGTGGCGTCTTCAGCTTCTGCATCTGAGCGAGAACACGCGGTATTTCTTTCTGTGTCGGGCTTATTTCACTTAACAAAGGAGGTAAAAGAGCCTTATGCAGAATATCACAAAACGTTGATGAAAGAAATTGAAGACGACACAAATAAATGGAAAGATATCTCGTGTTCACGGAAGCGCCCACGTCCCACCTCAGGTGCGTCTGGGTGCGTCTGTGGTTCTCGGTCTGGCTAAGCCCGGGCCGGGTCAGGGTCCCCAGGGCCAAACGGGAGATCCCGAAACAGCCCTCTGATGAGGATGATGATTATTGAGGATACTGATTATTGATGATGATGATAATCTTTAGGAGCAACAGCAATAGCTGTAATGACAGATTCACAAATGTCGACGATGTTTGTCTGCTGTATCTCCTTTCATCTCAGGATATCGAAGTGCCTTGCAAATATTAATTAGGCCCTGGGAAATAAATATTATTATGACAATTTTATGGAGGGGGGAAACTGAGGTACCACAAGTTTAGGTGCTTTGTGATGGACCACCCAGAGACAAATGAAGAGGCAATATTTTTCCCAAACGCTATATTTTCTTCAAAGGTCTTTGGCTCAAAATATTTGCATTACATTCCTTTGAGTGTCTATTTTGTGTTTAGAACTGTACTAGGTTATGTGAACGATCTAAAATAAATATTGATAGTTCCTGTCCTCTTACTGAGGGGGAAATACATGCACTGTAACATAGGTGGCCTGTAAGGTATGCAAACAGTTACCAAAGCTACTGGCAAAAAAGCAAGAGAGCAGAAATCCGCAGAGGAAGGACACAGAGAGACGGTCCCTTAAGACCAGGTGGAACTGGGGTCGGGGGAAGTGCAAGACGAGAGGACTCAGGGAAGGACAGATGAGGCCGGTGAGTGCAGGAGACACCACGGAAACAGGCTCGACCAGGGCGGACTTGCAGGGGCCGTGGGCGGCGGGCGAGGCCGAGTCGGGCGGGGAGTTCTGGACTCGGAGCCACGTGGCTTCCGGGGCGCCGTGACGTGCTTCCGGAAGGCGGAAGGCGCGGGGGCGTGGGGCCGGCTGTGGGTGGGGCTCCCGGCGCAGCGGACGAACGCGTTGACGGCGGAGAGTCCACAAACGCTGACAAGGCCAGGAGACCCTGCCTTCTGTTGTCACTGTGCGCCTGCGATGCTAGACACCGCAGTGACTTGAAAGACCCTCACTGGAAAAGGCTCCTCCCCGTTGCTGCGGTTCCTGCTGTTAGTAATGCAGGTGAGCTTCCCATGAGCACGTTTCTATTGTTAATGCTATTCTTCATGAAGCATTTCACTTACATGGGAGTTAATTTGGAGAAACTCCTGTGGAAAGGCCGCCCCAGCCCAGCGGGCAGGTTTGGGGTGGGGTGGGGGTCCCGGAGGCTGCGCCGGGCGGGTCCGCACCTGCACCCGCCGGAATCAGCCGACCCGGATCAACAGCCGCGGCTCAGCCAGCCGGCAGGACGGACGCCAGACTCGCGCTGCGTATTTCTGGGTTCAGTGTAAATGGACTTTTCCATTTACACTGAAAACTTAAAACTGTGAAACAGCAAACCTGGGAATGTATAATGTTTCTGCTTGACAATCACAAATTTTTATTCACATATAATTAACTGAACTTGAAGAATATCTTTAAAATTGAAATTTATCCTTTTAAAAACGTGTCTTGTTTTGACTCTAAAGAACGAGTCAAGAAAATAAGTAGGCCGGGCGCGGTGGCTCACGCTTGTAATCCTAGCACTTGGGAGGCCGAGGCGGGTGGATCGTTTGAGCTCAGGAGTTCGAGACCAGCCTGAGCAAGAGCGAGACCCCGTCTCTACTAAAAATAGAAACAAATTATCTGGCCAACTAAAAATATATAGAGAAAAAAAATTAGCCGGGCATGGTGGCGCATGCCTGTAGTCCCAGCTACTCGGGAGGCTGAGGCAGTAGGATCGCTTGAGCCCAGGAGTTTGAGGTTGCTGTGAGCTAGGCTGACGCCACAGCACTCACTCTAGCCCGGGCAACAGAGCGAGACTCTGTCTCAAAAAAAAAAAAAAGAAAATTAGCATTATTGCCGGCTATACATGATTATTTCTGAAATGATCTGTCGTGTGGAGGCGGGAGGCGGAATGGGGCCTGAGCGTGCCCTGGTGGGGGTGGGGGGTGTGGGAGGACCGAGGGGCCAGGTTGCTGCGAGGATGAGGATGAGGATGAGGATGAGGGTGCGCAGACAGAAGCGGAGGGAGCGGCACCAGGTTCTCCCCGCACTCCACGTGCAACCTGGCAGTTTCATCACGAACGGCGTCGCTCTGTAACTGTTCTTGCTCCTCTCACCAGCCTGTCTCTCCAAACTATGACCCACAGCGGAACCTGCACCGTGGCTTTTCTCTATGTTTCCCCGCAGGGCCTAGAACGGTGCTGGGTGTAGTTAAATGATGTCCGTGTGCTCCCTTGGGGAGTTCTTTGCCAACAATGGCTGTTTCCCTGCAAGGTCCTTTCTCCTGGCCCAGAGAGACCTCACTCAGTTCAACGTAGGACTCAACTGACAGCATCCGTCCTGTCCTTCTTCAGGTACATCAGCCCCTGCCGTGTGTCACCGTGCTCGGTGCCCTGGGCGAGCAGGAGGAGGACTGTGCCAGCAGGAGCGGCCTGCAGCCCAGGAGAGACCCGGAGCACGCGGCCACGCCGAGCAGAGGTCAGTGTCGAAAGCGCTCGTGAGCTCGTGAGACCACGTCCGTGCAGGTCTCCTGACCACAGGGGCTCCGGGTGGGCCTGGCAGGAGGGTCGGGCTTAGCAAGGAGCAGAGAGCAGAAAAGCAGGACGAGCACAGCTGCAGGAAGTGACTGTTCCTAAGCCTGAGGCCCCCGCTGTGGCAGTGAGGGGCGGGAGCGAGAGCTGGGGGAGTCAGCAGCGCCTTCCGGGTCCTGCTGACCACGACCCGCCAGACCCTGAGGTCCAGGAGATGGAGCCCCAGAGGAGGGAGTTTGCAGGGGGGTGCGTGAGGAGCCCGGCTGCATGTCTCCCACGCTGCCCGGCCAGGCAGAGGGGCGGGGTCCTGCTCCGTCCTTCTCACTGTCCACGCCCTCACTCAGAGCAGGGCCGGGAGCAGGGGACGTTTGTGGGGTGACTGGGAGCTGACACCAGGGCTGTGACAGGCCTAGGGACCTTTCTGCCCGCCCCACCTTTGAAGCACCCCACGGGTCTCCCTCAGGGAGCTGGTGGGCGCCGTCCCAGAGACGCGGGCCCCTCCCTGCGAGAGGAGCGTTTTCTGCAGAGCGAGGAGCCTGTTTTCACTTAGGAAACGCAGACATCTCACAGTCTGGGGCAGCCCTGTGCTGCAAGTCCGTGTAGCCACTGACACGTCCGATCCCCGACGGCCGCGTCCTCTGTGCTGGGACCGTCTGCTCTCGCTCCCAGCGTCCCTGCGTCCTCGGTCTGAGCTATCCGCTCACCTCCGCTGTCAACGGAGGGGTGCCCGGGACTCGAGCCGACAGCTGGGAGTCTGCAGCAAACACCCACCCCCATGCCAGAGCAGCCACCCATTCATACCCGGGCAGGGCCGCAGCCTCCCAGAGAGCCTGTTGGATCCCGGATGGCGGAGGCCTTGCCGGCTCCCTGGGCTGGGCACTCCCTGGGGCTCACCCCTTCCCTGAGCCCCATCAGGGTGGGGCGGGCGGCCAGCTGGTCCCCTCGGCAGCTCCCTGATAGCATCTAGAGTGCTTGTTTTTCCAACTGCTTTTTCCATTTTAATAAGCAGTTGCTACAGGTAATCAGCAGTAGCCTAATGATATTGAAGGCTTATTTCAAAGCCAAATGCTGTGTTGTTGTTTGGGGTTGTTTTAAAATGATCAAAACAGCCCAAATAGTGGTAATCCCATTCTTATCTGGTGATCAGATGGAAGCAAAACTCACTGATCAGAAAGAACTGGGTGCACAGCAGGGAAACAGCGTTCCTGCACAGAGGCTCTAGGAAGACGGGGTGTAGCCGGGAAGGGCGCTGCCGGGCCACAGCCGTGCGCCCTGCGCCTCCCTCAACCCACGCACCACCCCCCACACCTGTGCACCCATCCCCTTGCTTCTGGTCCCCCCTCCTCCTGCACCATGCCCCCCCCCCACCCCACCACGCCCATTCTGCCCCCTGTGCCCGTGTCCCTCGGCACCCAGCATTGGGCTTTGGACAAAGGTGTGAGGGCGTTGTATGCCAGATGGGGCCATCTGACCTGCAGAAATGATGGTAGCGGGTGTTTCTTTCCAGGGGACCCCCAGGTGCGCCCCAGGGCTGAATGGCGCTCTCCTACAGCTCTGGGCTGTGCTGGGCCCTTTGTGTCTCCGTTCCAGGTAGTGCACCTGGGCCTGGGGACAGCGCTGGCCTGAGGGACAGTGTCTGACAGCACAGTGGAAGCGGCTCCCTGGCTGAGTCTTGTGACCAGCCTAGCGTGGGTGGGACAGCGCTTGGGACCGCCAGCCCTGAGGGCAGAGGAGGGTCACCAATGAAGCCCCAGCTTGTCTGCCTGCTTCCTCCAGGCAGGCGAGCGTCTGGACATCGTGAGTAGTGACAACAGCAACACTGCCACTGCCAGGTCACCTGTGCACCTATACGTTTACGTGCGATGCACCTAAGCTTCCAGAGCCCACTCCTCAGAGATCTCCAGGAAACAAGGCACCGTGGTGAGCTCACAGACACGAGAACGGGACCTGCTCAGGGCTGCAGCTCAGGGGGTGCAAACACAGGAGAGGAAGGGCCCTGTACGTTCAGTTCCAGGAGGGCGGGAAGGCAGTTTCCAGGGTCATTGTCCCCGCCAGGCCTGGGCTGCCGTACCACGTCATTAAAGCCCCCCCAGGGCAGATGTGACTAATGGTCTGACGAGGGCCTTGCACACGGTCACCCTGATAAACATTGCACGATGGGCAAACTGACCCCACTCACCCGGGGCCAGACCTGAGAACAGGAGCATCGCCACAGCGGCCACCGAAGCTGCAGGGCCCACGGGGAAGGCTCAGCTGCTCTTACCCTCCTGGCCCCTGGCATTCACGGGGACACAGACAGGAGACCTCCCTGGACCAGCGACTACCTTGTGGGGGCGTGAAACCCAGGGCGGGCCCCGGAGGCATCCACGGGCCAACAGGGCTGCCACCTGGCTTCTGCCTGCAAGGCCAGCTGTCCGTGAGTGATGACTGTTCCTGCTGGAGATGCACATCGAGACAGGGACTCCACGCAGCTACGTCTCGTCAGCAGTGCTGGTGACACAGATCAAGGCAGACATTTAGACACACGTGACACCTACTATTGCTGTAGATTTTGCAAACACCGTAGTTTCCTTTCAGTGGAAATCCCACCGCTTCCCTGGGAGCAGAGGACCCCTGCAGCAGGAGCCTCTGGGGCATGCGCCTGTGGCCTGTGCCGGCTCTGCCTCCATCTATCTGCAGACGCAGCCGGGAAGGAGCGTGGCTGTCCAGGCGCCCACGCCTGACGGCCGGTCTGGAGCCCCTCTTCCTCCTCTCTGCGAGGGTGCAGCGGCGAGTGCCCTGGCAGACTCTTCCACCGTGTGGTGGGAGCTCCCGTCCCCAGGCACCTGCTGTCACCCGCCCTCAGCCCCTCCACCCTGTGCACCTTGCGGTCTGTTCCCAGCAGCCTCGGCGAGTTCCCTGCCCAGCCCCCCTGCCCCTCACTTGCCAACGCCAGCAGCTTTGGGCCCCAGCTTGCCCCGGAACTCCCCAGGTGACGTGGAGAACAGCCAGTCCTGGACATGACCCGCCACGAGCTGCCCACTCAGCCCCGCTCTCCCTGGGAGTGCAGGAGCTCACGGTCTGCTCTCGTGGATCGCTCAGCAAGCCACGTCCCTGGGCAGCTCTCACCTGGGAACGCAGGTGCTGCCCCGAGCGGTCCCGCCACGGCTGGCCAGGCCTCCGCTTCCCAGGGCCCCTCCCCACAGCGGTGCCTCCTGCTCTGCCCGAGGTCATCTCCTCCAGTTCCCACTGTTCCCTTTAATCTGCGCGCACTCTCCGGTGCGGCTTTGTAGCCGCAGCCAAGTTGCTCCTGTGACGTTCTTTTATGTTCTCCTCAGCCCACCTGGCCGTTCCTGCCTGGCGCGAGCTGTTGTTTGCGGGCAGCATCCCGGGCCGCGCCTGACGCCAGGTGTGCCTACTGGGGTCCCACAGGATCACGCCGCCATCACTCCCCTGTCTGGAGGGAGACGTGTTCCCGCTGCCCCTCCTGGCATGCCCACCTGTCCCTGCAGCCGCCTCTGTCTTTGAACCATCTGGTGAACAAGTGGCACCGTGACGTGGGCGAGGTCCGTCACTACAGCCTCCCGCGGGATGCTCAGCCCGAGGCCACAGTGTACGGCTGAGGCCCTGCGAGTCCTCCCACAAAGTGGGTGCATCAGCCCGGCCCTGCGGGAGCAGGACCCGCAGGCACCAGCAGGGAGGGCAAAGGAGAGAACCAGGACACGCCAGGGGCAGGGGCAGGGGCGGTGCCGGGCAGCAGAGGGGGCACCTGGGGCAGCAGGAGAGCAGGGTCCTGGCCAGGAGCCCACGCCAGGAGCAGAGGGGAGCCAGTCTGGAGCTTGGGAGCAAATTGCTTTGCAGCGAGCCCAAATCAAAGCATCCATTATAGTTTCTGCTCTTGAGAAATCAGTTGATTTCCCTCTGTCTCAATCAATCAGAGACATCCACAAATGGCAATCTGCAGGCCTCTCTGTCTGGCTCCCGCCTGGCACCCTGCCCAGCAGTCACTCATCTGCATCCCAACCCAGCCCTTCACCCTCCCCGCGCCCAGCACCGCCCCAGGATGTCTGTTTGTCTCCGTGCCTTCCAGGCCCTGGCAACAGCGGACGCACACGCTCCGTCTCCACACCTCCACGCGGCGCATGGGGGCACCTCTGCCTGTCTGCACGGAATGGAAGCATCACAGCCCGAGGCCTGGGGACACAGCCTGGCCGGTCCTGCGTACCCAGTCCTGCAACTCCACACCGGCCCTGTGCCTCACCCGGACAGTGTCCACACCTGCACTGTGTCCACACCTGTACTCTGTCCACACCTGCACTGTGTCCACACCTATACTGTGTCCATATCTGCACAGTACCCACACTTGTACTCTGTGCACACCTACACTGTGTCCACACCCACACTGTGTCCATACCTGCACAGTACCCACACCTTGTCTGCTCCCACACCTGTACTCTGTGCACACCTGCACTGTGTCCATACCTGCACAGTGCACATACCTTGTCTGTTCTCATGCCTGCACAGTGCACACACCTGTACTGTGTCCACACCCGCAGTGTCCACACCTGCACTGTGTTCACACCTGCCTTGTGCCCACACCTGCTTTATGTTCACACCTCCATGGTGCACAGTGTTGCAGGGACTGCAGGAAATTATACCTGGGCCCTGCCCTCGGAAGCTTACAGTCTTCTTGGGGATACTAAAACCATGAGAACCAATTCTGTCACCTGGATTTTTTATGATCCCTGTACTAGGCATGGATTTATAGATTTAAATGGTTGAGAAAAATGAAAAGAGAATAATAATTCATAGCACATGAAAATGATATGAAAATTAAATTTCACAGCCATAAACACAGATTTTGGAGCACAGCTGTGCTTGTTCATTCCTCGCTGGTCCTGGCTGCTTGGTGCCACAGCACCGGCTGGGTAGGTCCCATGACAGCCCCCAGCCCGAGAGCCTGATGTATAGACTGGTGCAAAAGTAATTGCGGTTTTAGCATTGTTGAAATTTGCCTTTTGATATTAGAACACATTCTTAAATAAACGTAGCTATGTTGTACATCATTTTAATGTGCATTTCCCACTTTGTGTTTTTTTGGCAATGACTTATTACTTGCTGTTTATTTTATATTAACATAAGCACACCAAAGCTTCCCCCCCCGCCCCCGAGACAGAATCTCGCTCTGTTGCCTGGGCTATAGTGCCGTGGCATCAGCCTCACCCACAGCAACCGCAAACTCCTGGGTTCAAGCGATCCCCCTGCCTCAGCCTCCCGAGTAGCTGGGACTACAGGCACGTGCCACCATGCCCGGCTAATTTTTTATATACATTTTTAGTTTTCTGGCTAATTTCTTTCTATTTTTAGTAGAGACAGGGGTCTCGCTCTTGCTCAGGCTGGTCTCGAACTCCTGAGCTCAAATGATCCGCCTGCCTCGGCCTCCCAGAGTGCTAGGATTACAGGCGTGAGCCACCGTGCCCGGCCCACCAAAGCTCTTAAGTGAACAAATCTTAAACTTACCTGGTACCTTTCTCCAGGACATACTTCACACACGAGGGTGTTCCTGTGGTCCATTTGCAGATTTGTTTTTTCTTAACTTAATTGAAAAGTATTTCCTTTTGGTGGTTTTATGACCAAAAGCCATGGGAGAGTCCCTCTTCCTCCAGGAAGCCACCCTGACTTTCATTTTTCACTGGTCGGTGTGTCTTCTGTTCCAACGGCTGCTCCCCTGCAGGTGGCACCCTGTCCTGTGTGCTCTCCAGGGTGGCGTGGCCGGTTGATTGTTTTGGTGACACTCTGAGCTGAGGTCTCCTTACCGTCCTGAGTAAATCTGAGCGTGCGGCACACAGGTTCCCCTTGGTCCCTCTTCTACCCGTCACTGGATGACCCCTGGGAACCTGGCGCTCACAGACACCACCCTGATGCTGTGCATGGATGTTTGCAGGGATCCGGCCATCCGGGACCAAAGTTCCAGAGTCACCTGCACGATTGAGATTGCTGCTCCTCAGCCGACTTTCCTAGCCCTTCTCTCAGCGTCTCTGGCTCCTGTATCCTGCCGCCTTGCATTACCCACAGTTGCATCCTGTTAGCGCACTCTGACGTCTCTCCTGATGGGATTCTACACAGCTGCGTGGCTCTCACAGCTGGGCCCTGGGAGTACTGATGGCAACACGGAAGGGGGGCACATCGCGGGATGAACGTGGACCCCTTCTGATGAGCCGCCAGGAGCCCCTCTTGCCAGCTGTGTCCCTCGTGGCCCTGGCTTAGCACGTCTGTTGTAGGGGGGCTTCTCTAGGGGCAGAAGAGGAGAAGAGCAGAAACTCTACCTGGACACAGAGGCGGTTTGGCCCTGTAACCTACCTCTGTGAGTCCCGAATGGGAATAAAAATACCAACTTATTAAAATTAGAGTAAGAATTAGGTGGAAAAAAAGCAAAATGCAAAATTTCCAGCTTTTGGTGAGAATAAAGTGAATGGTCGCCTTCCTCGAGCTCCGCAGGCAGGGCGTGGCCGCTTCCCTGCCGTGTTTCCTCCTGCAGAGTCCGCGGGTCCGTTGCTGTCTCATGGCCCCAGTGACCACAGAGTTAGCTACCTGCTCTGAAATGAACACAGAGTTGCTAGATATTGCAAATAAAAACAGAAGATACCCAGTTAAACTTGAAATTGGGGTCAACAACAAATACTTTTCATTATATTAATAAATATACCCCACGTATTGCATGGGCCATACTTAGACTAAAAAGCACTTGCTGTTGATCTGTAGGTCAAATGCCACTGGGCAGTCTCTATGTGAGAGGCAACTGTGAAGGGAAGGGCTCTCAGAACCGTGTTTACGGGGGGACGAAAGCAGAGAGCTGTTCCTGTTGGGACGGCCACAGAACCGACCAGATTCACTGAAACACGTGACTCGTTACCCTTCTCGGGCATTTGCCTAAACTTGTTGACTGAGACCCAAAGTGCCTGGGCAGGAAGGCAGGGCGGGGGGAGGACCCCAGAGACAGCTGCCCCCACGCGGTCTCGACTCCCTGGAGCTGATGTTATCCTTTAGTTTAGGGCCATTGACCTGCATTTTAATAGTTGCCATTTTTCTTCCTAAAATTTGAGGCATCTTATCAACGTGTTCACAACATTTCTTGTTGCAGGTCTGATCTGAATCTTACCAAGGGGCGGAAATGCGAGTTCTAGGCCTTTGTGGCAGTCCGTGTCTGTTTCTTGTCCCCAGAGTTGCGCTTCAAGGGATACTTCTGAAAATCGTTTCTGTTTCTCCCTCAGGGCCAGATGACATCTTTCTTATTCTCATAGTAGTTCTTAAGGGCTCCTGATCAGTCAACAAAATACTATTATTATTATTTCTCTGCCTCCCCTTTGTCTCCCACTGACTTGTCCGCAGCAAAACGCTGGAAGACAGGGCGGCTCGCGAGCGCAGCCGGCCCTAAGAATTCCTTCCGAGCAATGAGCCATCCATTAACCGCCGCCAAAGCCGCTCTCTCTGCAAAACCTATGTCAACATCATCTCACATATTTTTTATAAAGTACTAGCAGTAAGACATTAAAAATTACAAAAATGTCTTTAGTCTATAAAAAATTTAATCACCTGAGATTTCGTTTGCCTCCCAAGCGAGCGAGCGTTGCTCCCTGCGCTCCTCCCGGCTCCCTCCGTCCCGGCGACGGGAACGCGGCTCCTGCTTTGGAGAAGGCCGCTACGGAGCAGGCCGCGTTCCGCAGGTTGCCACGTGTCCGTCAATCACCAGGCGCTGCTGCGGGGGCCAGGGAAGTGGGGACAGCACTTCACAGCGTGAGTCCGAGCTCCACCCCCGCGCCACTCGAAGGCCGGGTCAGCGCCGACGCAGGCGCAGCCTCAGAGCGACCCACGCCCGCCACGCTGGGGGGGCGGAGACGCCGGAAACGGCCGCGCTCAGGGACCCGGACTGCGGAGGGAGGGGCTGCGCGTGCGCACAGGAAGTGACAGCCGGGCAGGGCGCAGGCGGCACCGGCCACGGGCGCGGGGACGCTTCGGAGCTGCCGGCGGACGCGGCAGCACGTTGACTCTCCCGGGATCTCCATGCGTGTGCGGCTGAGGTTTCTCGTTCAGTTTGTCCTAACGATAAAATGAAATCTCTGGAAGATGGACTGAGAATCATTTATTGCAGACTAAAAGGTCAACTAAATTCAATTTATTATGTGGGGTTTTAGGGACTCTATGTTCAACCTTCATCTGCCCCAAGCCCTGTGTTGCTAAGAGACACCTCCGAAAGCTGTAGTGGCTCATGACAAGTGACCATCTTAGCCACTCGCAAGGGCACGGGTCCGCGGCGGGGAGCGCACGGACGTTTTCGGACGACAGAGCTCCAGACCTTGTTCATCTTGCAGACCTGAAACTGTCCCCACTAAGCACGGCACCCTTCGCTGCGCCCGGCTCCGTGTCGGTGATCTTTGGTGGGGTCCACGCCAGGCGGTGGGCAGGGAGGGACACGAGAACGTGTGGTCGCACCGGGGAGTCTGACAGGCCCCTTGAAAGGCGCTTCCGGCCCCAGCCCCGCTCCGAGGTGCGCTGAGCTGGAGGCGCGTCCGTGCGCTCGAAGCCGCAGCGCAGCGGGACCGCGGGGCGAACCACACGCGGGAACCACGGCCCTGCGGCGGTCTCGGCTCTGCTGAACTGGAGCAAGCGAGCCCACCGCCCCTAGACGCCCCTCCCTGCCGCCTGGAGGGCGACACCCGCGCACGAACCCCGCCCCGCCAGACCCTGCCCTGCAGTCACCCAGCGGGCGCCCACAGTGACCAGGGCGAGTCCCTCCTGGCCTTTGCCGGACGCAGCAGCCACAGAGCCCGACCCAAGCCAGGGCCTCGTCCTTACGGCGGGTGGGGGCAGGAGGGGAAGTTGAGTCACCCTCCCGAGGACAGCAACGCCCAGCCAGCAGCAAAATGCAAATCGGCTGAATTGTCTTAAGGCCTCCACATTCTGACGGATTTTTCTGGAACCCATTTGGACAGTGGATCCTTTTATTTCCCGCAATTCTCAGGCCCGGCTCCCCTCCCTCCCAGGATCATTAAATTCTAATCCATTCCAAATCCTTTTTCATAGAAAATGTGATACTGGTAACAGTTTTATAATGTCATCTGCCTGGGGATCAAATTTTCAACAGGACAGTTTTAAGCTAAAGTAATAAGATTTTAAAAGAGAAATTCAGACAAAGCAAGACGCAGGGACGTGGTCCAAAGCACAGGAGGGCTTTCCAAGGCCCACCAGGGGACAGCTGGTGCAGGCACCCGTGAGCAGTGTCCTCAGCTGTCCTTGGAGAGGAGAAAGACCGCAGCAGAGGGACACTGCGCAGTTCCTCTCCGGAGCCTGCCACCCACGCTGCAGGGCACACGAGTCCCACGCGCTGGCATCGGCAGGGGGCACGGGAGTGTCCCCCAACTCAAGACTGCCTGGTGGCTCCCACTGGGGCCTTGGGGCAGGTGACATGCTGCGACCTCCAGCTTTTGCTCCTGAGAACCTGACCCGGCAGATCTGTGCTTCGAAAACGAAAAGGCCCTAAATGCAGCTGCTCTTCAGAAAGCCCCGGGCAACGGGGAGCGTCCCTGGGAGCTGATTCAGGTCAGGGCTTTAGTTCGTTTGAACGAAAATCTTTGCAATGTGTCTGAATTCCCCCCTTTTCTTTCTTTGTAGAGGCAGCTAGTGACTGAGACTGAACAGTGGGGAACACTAAAAGGTGACCATCTTGGACCACAGAAATGGCAGTTTCACATGATTCCACCTCATCATTTCTGTCATAGAGGAGCTTACAGTCCTTTGGTCACCATCCGCAATGTCAACGTCACTGTGAAACGTTAGGGAACAGCTGATTCCATCTGAGCACCTGAGGAGTTTCGTGACCTGCCCAAGACCATGGCTGTGGCCGTGTGGGAAGAGAAGGGGACAGTGAGGCTGGAAGCAGGCAGGGCATCATTTTCTGGACAAGCACTTTGTGTCAACCAACTTCTGCGCCATGTCTGAGCCAGGAAAATACAGTTTAGCCTCTGAGGAATCGTATCCACCCAGCACGTTTGGCTGCAGTGACGCGGGGTGACCTGGCACAGCCTCTACCTCGCTGTGACCACACGCAGGCAGCTGGGTCTGTGGCCGGCCCCACCCTGCAGCCCTGGCTCAGGAGCCCAGGGGTTCAAATCTGTGCCTCCCCTCCCCCTGCTCACCCCTCCTGCGGGACGGGGGAACTCCAGGTCACGCCAGTCCTTCCATTTGATGCCCAGACACGAGTCCTTCTGCATCTGCAGTGTCATTAGGGCCTTTAATCCTACTACATCCCCAACCCGCACCGGACAGCGTGTGTGGGGGGAACAGTCCGCAAGGAGCCCTCCGTCGTGTTGGGCTTTGCTGAGTGAACTTTACTGGAAGTGGCTCTAAACCGCGTCAGTCCTTCACCCCCCAGTCCCCCCCCCCCCCCGCACGGGCTGGAAAGGTGACGGCCGGCACAGGGCAGCCGCGGCACTGACGGCGGCTGTGTCCCTGTCACAGCTGCTGAGAGTCTCTCCTCACAGGTGTGTAAAAAGACACTTCTTGGAAACTAAGGAAGACCCCACACTCGTGGCAGGTGGTCACTTTGTGACCCATAGAAAAGCCTGAAACGAGGCTTCTCCGGGTCTTTGAAGCTCTTAACAATCAGATTAGCAATGTGGCTGGACCGCGATCCTAACGTCCTTTTTCCTTCAAGCAGACTGGCAAGGCCACTGGCCGGCCAGGGAGGACAGGGGCGTCTCAGCAGAGTCCCCCGACCACCCTCCGCGCTGACCCCACCCGCGGGTCTACGTGGTCGGACCCCTGTTGGAACAGTCAGTAGGAAGAGTCAGCCCAGAGCCAGCGCCTGGGTGCCCCCGGCTCACTCCCGTGGTGGCCCCCAGGAAGGCCCTGTGGCTGTGTCCCCAAGCCCGTGTCTACACAGCGGCCCGTCCCTGCCTCAGCCCCCACGGGCGGCATTTACACAGGTCCCGACTCCACCTTCTCACCGCTCCCCTCCCGCCCGCCCGAGTCCCGCGGTCCCTCCCGGGCCGTCCCGTTCCCTCCGCTCCTCCACGCGTCCCTGCCCGCCCCACCACAGCGAGCTCCTCCCCGAGCCGTTCTGCCCCGGCTCTGCGGTCCCCTCGGCACAGCGCTGACCCTCCGCCGTCCTGTGGGCGTCTCATCTGCTCCCGCTGCCGTGACAAGCACTTGCTGCCGGGCGGCCGGGACGGCAAACCGTATTTCCCAGTTCCGGAGTCTGGAAGCCCCGGGCAGGCGCTGCCGTGTGGCGACGGCTCCGGGCTCACACGCGGCTGTCGTCCCGTGTCTGCGGCGGTGGGGAGGTCTGGTCCCTTTCGCTTCCGCGACGAGCGCCGATCCCAGCTCGGCCTTCACTCTGGAGCCCTCGTGTCACCCGCCCTCCCTCGGCCGCCCCCAGTGCCGTCCCGGCGAGGCGCGGAGCCCAGACCGCCGTCCGCCACGGAGGGGAAGGCCTTTCTCGCGCACTGACGGCCTTGCCCCACCTGACGCCGCTCCCTGACGCAGCCGGAGGCGCCTACACCGAGGCCAGGGCGTATCCATTCAGTCGGAAGGTGGCGATTAAAGGTCGGACTGAGGGGAGAGCACTTAACGTCTACTCTTCCAGCAGAGTTGAAAGACACATTAACTACAGTCCCCGTGCTGTGCCGTCGACCAGGAACTTCCATCCTCCCCGCCCCGGAAGCTGCGCCTGCCGACCAACACCCGCCTTCCGCCGGACCGTTCCGCCCGCCGCCGCGCGCGAGTTCCGCCCTTGGGCGGAAGTGAGTCAGTGAGATCTCGCGGTATTTGCCTTTCCGCGCAGGGGGAGGCGCGGCCGCTCCCTAACAGGCCCCAGGCCGGTGCTGGGCGGAGGCCGGGTCTTGGGAACCGCAGCTCCTGGGGACTTCATCTAGAAAATGTTTGCGCCGCCCCGGGGCCGGAGCGCCCGGATCCAGGCTCCCTGGGGAGAAGGAAAAGGAAGGCGGAGGGAAGAGCCTCCCAGCACTCGAAGGATGCCCGCGAGGGCAGGAGGTCCAGCTCCCAGGAGGGCTGAGCGGAGTCCGGCGACCACCGGACCCGGCATGGAGGAGAACCCAGAGTCCTTCCCGGCCTAAGAGGGCGTGAGAGGAGAGCAGTGAGGACGTGGCAGCAGGGTGATGGCCCTGTCACCTCCCTCTGCCAGAGAGGCCCACCCTCCCAGGAACGCACCCCACCAAGGTGAAAGTCAAGGCCAGGGATCCTCTGAGAGGGAGGCTGGGGACTCTCCTTCCTGCGAGGCTGGGACCACGGTGACCGAGGTGACGTCTGTCTCCTGCTGTCTCCACCTGCCCTAGCATTGCTTCCTGTCTCCCATAAACCCACCTGCAGCCCCTCTGCACGTGCGGTGGCCCTGCTCCCGCAGGCCTGCCTTTTAGGCAAGTCACTGGGTGACATGAGGGATTTGGACGTCCCGTACGTGGCCTTCGGGCTGCAGGGACAATTTGGGGCTGTTCCGTGCCCTTCCTTTCCTGAAACGGACATTGGTCAAAATCGTTCTAGAAAATGGGCCTTCCTGGTGCACCAGGCCCCAGCGAGGCTTTGGGAGACGCGGCCCCTGCGCGGTGCCGACCAGACGTCGCACACGCAGCCGGAAGGACACGGGAGGAGATGAGCCAGGGTCCCTCCCGAGGGCCTGGCGTCTTCCCTGCCCCGGCACGTGACCAGCAGGGCCACCCTGTGGGATCCGCAGCTCGTGCTCGCGCCGGGAGCCGAGGCCGGAAGTCTCTGGGGAAAGCTGGACAGTCGCGTGGAGGGGACAAGAGGGAACGGAGTGAAGGCAGCGCAGACGCAGACTGGACGGGGACGGGGACAGGACGCCGGGATTTTATGGTTCTCCCACTGACCGGATCTGCAGCCCCGAGCAAGTTGGGCCGTAGCATTATACAATTCTAGAAGGTTCCACTCTGAAAATTGTCCAGTTCTTAAGTTTTTTTCTGACGTATTTGGTCTGCATTTGTACCGCTGGAAAACACCAGTTTTGTGCTTAGCATCATAGACGCTAACGGCTGAAAAAGCCCAACCGTGCATCGCTGTCGCTGGGAAACTGCAGCCACGTCTTCTGCAGTCCGGGTAGGAACAAACAGTTTATAAAGTTTCTATTTTCTCTTAATAAATTTGTGGTCAGGATGGATGAATTAATTTATTTCTTAAATGGGGGCAGATGACCGCCGGGAGGTGATATCCTCCCCACTCCCCAAATTCAGAAAACTACTTTGAATTCGGAGACTCAAAAATGAAAATTGTCTTTTATATCACACCATTCCTAGTGATTTGTTCTAATTTTCTCTCACTATTGCAATCATTTACTTTCAAAGCGAGATATCCTCAGAACATAAAGAGATCCAGTGTTTATAGGAAATGTGCATTGACCAGTGATCAATGCACACTTGAGAATGCTGGTACGTTTCTAATAGAACTTTTGTTTTAGTTGAGTTTCTTAAGCTGATTAGGAAGGATGACGGGATTTTAACTGGGGTCCCCATTTTCTTTTAATCTTTGGAAGACATCAGTTTTTTTAAACCCACATCGTTAATCGGTCATGAAAATCTTCCCAGGAAGAGTTTTGTTCTTACTTATTCATAGAATTACCCGGTTCTGGTCAGGGCAAGTCAGCCTGCCATACAAAAGATATCTTAACGATGTCAAAATAATGTGCGTGTTTCTCACCTTTGGACCAGAGAAAATGGAAGAGTATCTTTTTTTTAATAGCCAATCATTCCAAAGTATTCAGCCCTAACTTCATTATCAGTCGCACTCACACAAATCCTCACAAGTGTGGGTGCCTTTGACAGCGCTTCCTGCCGGGGCCTCCAAGTGGCAGTGGGAATGGGACCCTCCATCTCGGCAGGAATGCATTTATGATCATGCACTGCCTAAGTCTGTTTTTATTTCTCGTTTTATGGAAAATGCAGCAGTAATCCCTTTAGAATTCCCCTCAGCTTAAATCTCAGAGACCGCTCTCGGCCGCCTCTTAATGTCTCAAGAGCACTCCAAGCTGCATAAGCCCGATATTCAACAGGTAAAGCCCACTTTGTTCTATAGAGATGGCTGGATATAATGTGAAATTAAAGATTTAATCTTCTGGGGGCAACTCAGCCTTTCCTTAGCTCGTCACAAAGAAACTAAAAAGTCTAGCACCTTTTCAGTAAGTAGAAAAGTCTTTGATTGGCAGGGCCTGCTACACTGATCCCCAAAACTATGTTGCTGAAAATTTTATTAATACAATTAGGCAAAGAGACTACTGCACAGTCTTTAATGTTGGGGGAGATTTCATTTCATGATGAAGTTTGCTTCTATTATTAACCTAATTGACAGGATTTACGTGCAGGGGAGAAAAAAGGAATCAAGCTTTGGTGACAAATTAAGTACCTTTTTCTCTACTCACAAGAAAACCCGACCCCACCAACACGAATCACAAGTGGCAGGCAGAAGCAACACCGATCCGAGAGGCCGGTCCGGCGAGCCAAGATTACGGAGCGTGAATGTGCTCTTTGTTAATGTCACGGCCACGCATTGTATTAGACTTTTAAACACCGTATTCTTTACCTGGTCTATAATTTTAATTAATTTCCCATATTGAGCATTTTTCGGAAACATAATAGCAAAAAAGAAATATATCCTACTTTGTTTCTGAAGCACTGGCCCACAAACGCACTTTTTGAAGTTTTATCCAAATGTTCTGACTGAGGAACGGAAGGTTCCATGTAAACTCCGCTGCTCAGAGTCATGTCACTGTCCTCTCGGGATCCCCAGGAGGGGACGTCTCCCTGTGGACAGGAGAGTTAGGGAGCAGTGAGGGGGCTGGAGGGATATGCACTGGCTGAGTCGAGGGTGACAAGGGACAGAGCCCCCTGAGGTCCCACACAGGTGGGCCTTTCACTCGATGAACAAGTGTGAGTCCAACCGTTCTGAGTTACCAAGAACTTCGACTACGGAATTCATTGCACTGAGTATGACCGGATAATACTTAGAGCAAATAAAAGCAGTTCCACGCTACAGAAAACCTCTAAGCGGCATCATATGACTCTCCCGATAGCCTCGTGCTGTGACCGGCACTCCTGTGCACACCCAGCACTGTGGAACCAGAAACGCCCGACCGTCCTCGGTCCTGTGCACAGGTGGCCTTGTAGGCTGAGGGCCAGGCATGGCGCCCAAACACATGGCCACTTCCTAGACAACACGGAGCAGCTGGGAATCGGCTGTGGTTTGATCCAACGGGCCCATCTCCCAATCTGGGCTCTGACTGGATCGTGTAGCTCGGAACGGAATGATTTAAATGAGCAACATTTGGATTCAAATTCTGAATATTAAGCCAGACACGGGATTGACACGGCCACAGCCCGTTTACAAATAAGGCCCCAATGCAGTCGCCTCGTCTGTCGATGAGCCCTGGCACTGCCAGTCAGGGAACATGCACGGGGGGTCGCTTAGCTCATCTCAGCACAGGCACGCTGAGTGCAGGTTCAGCTGCTGTGCAGTGAGCCACACTCAGAGTGTGGCGGCACAAAACAACCACGGGTGACTTCTCACAATTCTGGTTGTCTGGACCGCACTTAGCGGAGTGTTTCTGCTGCTCCAGGCGGCCGGGACCAAACCCTGCAAAGGGCTCCTCCTCTCACCTGCCCCTCGGCTCAGCTGGGCCACGACAGCTGGGGCCAGCCGGGCACCTGCCTCCGCCTCCTTCCCTGCTTCTCCTGTCTCTCCTTTCTCCTTCCCTCTCCCTCACCACCTCCTCTGTCCCCAGCTCCTCCCTCCGTCTCTGTCTCTCTCCTTCTCTCTCCACAGAGCTCGCGTGTGACCCGTGGGGCTTTGTCCCAGCTCCCAGGCTGCTGGAGCAAGCACCACCAAACAACAACGTAAAACAACAGGACTTTGCTTCCCCACGGCAGCAGGGCCAGGCCCCCTCCCGGCTCCTGGTGGCTCCAGCGTTCCTTGGTGGAGTTGCCACCGCTCCGCCATCCTGGGCCGTCTTTCCCCCACCTGTGTCTCTGCTCCTCTCCCAGGGACACCAATCAAGCGGGATCAAGGGCCACCAACTCCACAGACGCTCGTCCTAACTGACATCTTATTACATCTGTGAAGACCCTATTTCCAAACACAGTCGCATTCACCTGCACCAGCGTTCAGACGTGGGCGTGACTCTTGAGGGACACCACCCAGCCCACAGCAGGCTTCCCTCAGCGCGGCGTGTGGCCCCCCACGCGGCCTTGGCTGGGCACCACGCACAGGCGAGCAGCACAGGCTCCCGGCCCAGCTCGCTCGCCCCAGGCCCAGGCCGGCCCATAGGCGGAGAAGAGCCAGGCCCCCCCGGACGGGGCAGGAGCGACGAATGCAGCTCTAATTGGCCACACCAACCAGAGGATTTGCCACGTGCTGGAACTAACTCACCTCGTCCTCAGGGCGGCCACAGGGCGCAGGAGCTACTCCTACTCCCATTCTGAGGAAACTGAGGCTGAGACAGAGTTAGGTAACTTGCTAAAAGCACAGCGTTCGGACGCAGAGAGGCAGGATACACACCCAGATTGATCTGAGCGTAGAGTCTACGACTTTAACCTCCATCCTGCTCTGCCTCTCTGGTCAGCCCACCCCCATCCACCGCGTGGCTGAAGGGATGTGTCTTTTGCTCAGCATTCTGGGAGCTGGTTACCTCTTGTGGGAACCCCAGGAGGTTGGGTGGAAGCACCTGGACGGCCCCCGACAGAAAGGAGGGCACAGAGGAGAAGAGAGACTGCAGGAAATGAAGGTGTCCCACCCCACACCTGACTGCAGATGAAGCCACGGTGCACAAAGAGCGCTGAACGCTAACAGCAGCGTGCCCATCAGAACACGGCTCCCTCCAGACAAAATGAAGGTAATAGAGTAATTTCAGAAAGACTGAAATAAATTAAGCAGTAACAGGCTGAAATTAAATAATAACAGGTGAATATAAAAAAGAAATCAGAATGAGAGCTTAGAAATTGATCATATAGTCATTAAAAAAATAAACTTCACAGATGGGATGTGCTCTAACCTGGACACAAATGCAGGTTCTTCACGCAGAACCCAGAATTCACCCAGAGCACGGAATAGAGACTCACAGGTAAAGTCTGTGAACAGCAGTTAAGAAAATGTAGGGACAGAATTTTCAGTTGAGGTCAAAAAGTGATTCCAAAGAAAAGAACAAATCCTGAAGAGGCAATGTTTGAAGAGAGAACGACGGGAAACTTTCCAGAATTGAACAAAGGCCTTCGTTCTCACCCAGAAAATGCACTCAGAAAACAAAGAGGCTTAACTAAGAATGAGCCCATGTCTAAAGACATCATAATGAAACTGTAAAACATCAATAATAAAGAATAAGCGCAGCATAAAGACAGGGCAATATTTGCCCCATAGATGCTGAACGTAGCGTTTTAAAACATAAATATTGAATAAAGAATTCAGCATCTTAAAAGCCACTAGAGAGAAAATAGAGATTATTACAAAATAGAACAATAATTATACCAAGAGCAAACAATCGGCAACGAAAAATGTCAGCGGATCAGCACGTGGTGTCGCCACGGTGCCCAGGAAAACAGCCCATGACCCAGAGTCAGCCCCGGCACCAGCTGAAACCGGCAGCAGCCATGCCCTTTAGACGGGGCAGGCGGGGTCCAGCCACCGCGAGGACACACAACTCTGACGTCCTGTGACCCCTGCCCCGCTGCTGGCGTGTGCCCGTGTGTCCCTGTGAGCAGTGCTGCTCCCAGGGGACCCGGGACCGGCTGCGCCGAGCTGGCGGAGGTGGAGCGAGTGCACAGACGCCTGGCGCAGAGTCTCTTCCCCTGCGTTCACTGCCGGCCCTCTTTGGGCATCCTCACCTACACTCCCTGGCAGTTGGGCGACACCCTGGAACTGCCTGTGTCTCTGCGCGGTGGGAGTCAGGGAAGCTCGGGCCCTGGTCTCGGAGGCACCCGGGCGACGGCCGGCATCCCTGAGTTGAGAGGAGCTGGTGGGGGCTGGTGCCCGGCTGTAATGCTGCTCTGGGAGGATTCGTCCTACAGGCTTTCCGGGGTGGCGGCTGTTGGTTACACATCCCGAATTTAGTCACCGGACAGTCTCCTCGTTTAAACCTCTCATACGGCTCCTGTGACAGGTTCTCTCACGGCGGCTGTCCATCCCCACCTGCTGCAGAAACAAAACCACCAAGGGCCCCTGGGAAGCCGTCCTGACCCAGGATGTCAGAAAAGGATGCTGAGTTTTAGCATTTTAAAATGCTGGCTCTGAACATCCAACCCTGCCCACTAATCTCTGAAAATGTGGAAAGCTGCAGTCCTACTTCTGAAGACTGTGATGTAAAATTCGGCCCAGTGTGAACTCAGCTACTCCAGACACCTTTGAGCACCTGAGGGGAAAAAACTGGAGTAAAACAGCCTGACAGGGGAGGAGCGGCCGGGAGCGGGCGGGACCTGCGACTCCCAGACCACACGGCCACTGGTGAAGTCCAAGCAAGAAGTAAAGACCTTGTGTTTAGAATCTAAATTTGAATCAATCAAAAATAGTCACTATAATCCTCAGATGCTTAATCATTCTTGGGACCAGTTTCCCTACGGAAGGGAAAGTTGACCACACATGTTAACACAGAACCTTTAAACACAACAAAGCTCCTGAACTTTGGTCCCCGAGTTCGGGTGAGAAGCTGGGGTGCACCTTCTCCCGCAGCAGCAGGGGAAGCAGAGAGCCGCCCCACAAACGGACAGGAACCGGGCTTTCCAGGGGGCCACAGATTCCTGTTTAAGCCATAAGAGTGCTGAGCTATTTTATTTCTGTACTTGTCTATTTATTTATTTCTACATTTCACATGAAGACTTTTAAAAGATAAACTGCAAATATAAAGTCTTCAGTCCTAAGGTCTTGCACTCACCCAGGTGAGCTGGCCTGTGAACCCGGCCAGAGCCGGTATCTGCCGGGAGAAAATGCTTCCAAAATTACAAACCAGACATGCAGGCAAACAGTTGGAGCCTAACAAAGCTGTGATGTAGAGACTGGTGTAACAATTTTGTTCCCGAGGTCATTAACAGATGCAAAGAATAGCAATCATTCACTCGCCTGAAAATATGAACAGAAGAACTTTGCAATTAATTATTGATGGCTACTATTGCTGAAACACAAATACATTTTGGCTGGGCACAGATTCTGGTGCTGCAGCTGGGAGGAGTGATAGCCCAGCATCTCCCTTTGTGCCTAAGGTGAGCGCGGGCCGGGAGACCCCGCACCTGACACCCGGCCGGCTCGGCTCGGGGCTGCCTGTGTTCTCCTCATGGTGAGTCAGGTAAGGAAAGGACAAGAGTCCCTGTGCTCTGACCTCGAAGGCCACGGCGTCCACATGGCCGGGCGGGAGGTGAGCCGTCTCCAACTCAGCTCCAGCCTGGGCCAGCCGCTCCCAGCCCCCAGCTGTGGCCCTCCTGTCCCAGGGTGAGGACTCGCACCCTGTGTTCGTTGTCCAGCTGGGCTGTGGGCGGCTGCACGACCACAAAGGCCAGACCTGAGCAGAAAGGGGTAAGTGCCCAGACTGGATTGACGAGGACGGGAAGCAGCGCTGTCAAGGCAGCAGTTTGTAGATGGCCTCAAGTCCTCTCCACACGGGCAGAGGGAGCCCACGTGCGATGACTCAAAGGGGAAGTGACTTATCTGGGAATGACAGGCGAAGGTTGAGCAGGACAAGGCCACGGCCTCTGTGCGGGTGGAAAGGGCTGTGCGGTGGGACCCCGCTCCGACGGCATCTCAGGATGCACAGGTCTCCCTGCGGCCTCCTGGTGCCCCCGCTGCCTCCCCTCTTCCTCCCGGCTCCTCCCATCGCCTGCCCCTCCCTCCTGCCCCCACCCCGCGTCCTTCCCAGGCCCAGCCCCTGGCAAAGTGTTGTTGCTTCTCCAGCCATACCAAGGTCTAGGCATTTACCATGTTAGTTCTCCCAAGACTATTTTTATTTCAAAAGAGAATGCAGCACCAAAGCAAACTTACCTGGAAGGAATGGATCACAAGTGGTGAAATGCAAAACACAACAGGTGAATTCTGGAAGGGAAGAGCTTCCTTTCCCGCAGTCCTCATATTGCTCCGAGCT
Source organism: Lemur catta (assembly GCF_020740605.2). Taxonomy (NCBI): domain Eukaryota; kingdom Metazoa; phylum Chordata; class Mammalia; order Primates; family Lemuridae; genus Lemur; species Lemur catta. Next base: position 1,844,531 of record NC_059138.1, read on the forward strand.
GTGGTGCTGCAGATGCAGTGACTGAAGGTGGCTTTTGCCTCCAGGGGAGGCCCCTCTGCCCGACAGTCCAGCTTCCGCGGCGTGTGTTAACCCAGGAAGCACCTTCAGCCTCTCAGACGTCCTGAGCCGGGGTGTCTGTGCCATCGTGCTGCCATCACATCCACGGACCACTCAGGCCATCGCACCATCTACTCAGTAGGCAGCTGGCGGGCGTCTGTGTGCTCCTTACCCAGTGCTCACGGCCCGCCAGGAGCGGGTGCCGGGCGAGCCCAGCCTCAGGGTGAGCCGCACGGGAGCCCCGTGTGCAGGGGGAGCCGGGGGAGCTGCTGACAACTCTGGACAGCACCTGCCGGGGAACGAACTTCCCCACCTCTCCTGTCACCCCTCTCCTCGTCCCCGTGCTCTCACCTGCTGTGGAGGTGACAGCAGCACACCTGCTCCATGGAGCTCTGCTGTCACCCCCACGCGGCCCTGGAAGGCACACTGGTGGCCCGGCCCTGGCGTCCGGGAGTGCCTGCGCAGCCTCACACCCTGATGCCTCCCACAGGCCACTCACTGTGGCCCAATGGCTGAGAGCGTCTTTCTCTGGAGTGTCCTCTGCCCCCCAAGGAAGGAGGTTCTGGATTTGCAGGGACGGAACTCACCGGTTCCCCCGGGAAGCTCCACGCTAATCGCGGCCCACGCGAGCTTTGCGCTCGGCACTGCTGCTCCCGGGAAAGAGACTGACGCCAAAGCCAGGTGAGAGCTCGGGGCTGTCTGTGAGGGGCCGGCCCGTTCCCGGGGTCTGGCAGGCAGCCCTGCGGCCCAGCTCCATCCCTGGTGCCACTAACAGCAGCCACCAGCCTCCCCCGAGGTGACCGGCAGGTGCCCGGCTGTCCTGGCACCTGGGCTGAGCACTGAGGGGTCCGGGCCCAGGACCTCGGGGCCACTGCAGGCAGCACGAGGAGACCAGACGCAGGGGAAGGGGGTGCGGAGGTGTCAGAAGGGGCGGTGGACACCTTGCTGTCCCTCGGCTACGCGAGTGACGAGAAGCCGCCTCCACGGAGACGGCCGTTGTCAGGTCCTCCCGAGGCCCAGAGCTTGGTTTCCCCAGAAACGAAAGCGGCCACGTTCACGGGCTTCTTCCTCAAATGTCACGGTGCAGAGTGGGACCTCTGGGTCCCCAGTTCTGCAAACGCTGTGAGGAAACGAAGGGCGGGCACAGTGTCACCAACAGGCACGGTGTCAAAGGCACTTTGCAGAGCTTGGACGTGGACGGGAGTCCTGCTTTCCTCCTTCACTCGTGGACGCGGTGCGAGCTCGTCACGGCCACGTTTCACGCGGATGGCGCAGATCTGTGACCGGGGAACTCCCGGCTCAGGACAGTCGATGCAAAGGCAGCAGCTGCGCGGTGGGGCCAGGATTGGGGAGCGTGGACAGAGCCCACCCTGGCAACACCGTCCCCCCTTCCCAGTGGGACATCAGCACAGTGCAGGGGAAGCCATGCTCGTGGTCACTTGCGTAGCTGACAAATGACATTCTGTTACCAACGCCGTTGCCCAGCAGCACGGCTGTGTGTTTTAAGCACTGAATGCACATGTGCCCCGTGTCTGGCCTCCACCGGTCACTGTCCAGGACGGCTGAATCCTGGAGCCGCTGGTCAGGCTCTCGGCACCAGCAGGGAGCTGTCCTGAGTGCGTTGGCGCTGAAAGAATCGTCAGATACGCGGTTTCCACGCTGCACTGTGCACAGCCCCTGGGCGCAGAGACACGGGGGCGGGGGGGGGGGGGGGGGCAGGACAGGTGGCCCCTGCTGCCCTGGGCGCCACACTCCACCCTGGCAGGAGGAGCCGGAGGAAACCGGCAGGACAGAGGCCGGCATTCTCCCGAGTCCCTGTGGGAAGTACCTGGATTTGACCTGGAGCTGCGGTTGCCATGGTATCCGAGGCCCCTCGGTTTCCATGGCACCACTCCTGGGAGGTGGAGGGAGGACGGCTGGTCTCACCTGGATGGTTTTTCCTTTGATTATATAAAAAGTACACAGACGCTGAGAGCTGCGGGGAGCGAGAGCCACCGGAGGGGGAGTCCAGCTGTGGGCCCCAGGGCCAAGCCCCAAGAGCAGGGTCCCCAGGACTGCAAGGCTCTTCCGGGCCTCCCCCAAGGACTGTCCTCCCCCCCAGGGCTGTCCTCTCCCCCTGGCCCTGCCTGGGGTGGGCTGCAGGGCGAGGCCAGGTGGACCAGCCAAGAACGGCAAGGTGGCTGTAGTGAGAGTCTGTGGCCCCAGCAACAGTGGGCTCCCGACATGTTTTTTCTGAAGTCTCCATCATCTGTGACAAGAAGTGCGGCCAAAATGTGCAGAGGCAAGTGAACAACAGCTTCAGGAGGAAGCCCCCAATTCAGGGGGCAGAGGGCCCACACGGCCTTCTCTCGCCTGCCCGGCCCATCCCAGCGCACCTCTGTCCCACCCTCGAGCACAGACTCCTTCTTGAGCCACATGTGCTGGGGTTTCGGGCGGTGTGATGGCGTGGCACACGCAGGGTGTGCCCCAGAGGGCCTCCCATGCAGAGATGTTCCCCGTGTGTCTCAGTGTCGTTCTGACTGTCATGGAGCCAGGGGCACAGCCGGGTCCACTCTGTCGACTGTGCGGTGGACCCGGCTCCTCCAGCCTCTGGCACCCTCAGCCCGCCAGGCGCATGCAGACCCCTCTCCCCCGTCCCAGCTGTCGCTCGGCACCTCGCTCCTGTCTAAAGGCTCAGAAAGTGATTTTGGGCTTATTTTTTAGCTTCAGAGTAACTTTAAAAATTTAAAAAATTCAAAGTTATAGGACTATTACGTTTTTAAAAAAACTTAAATAGTAACACATCAGTTTCTCTTATTTTTCAGCCTCACATCCAAATCTCCTTGAAATCTCAAAATAACTAGTAGGCCTAATGGTTTTCCAAGGATCAAGGCTTACAGGATTATATTTTTCTACTATGCCTCACATAAAACAGTAGCACAGGAATTTGCTTTAGAATTAAATGTATTTTGAGCCCCTGACAGGGGACCGTGGACAGCCACAGGAAATTTGGAGGAAGAGGGTTTGAGGTGGGAGGTCTTGCTGAGCACCTTCTGAAATGTGTCCCTTTCCCTTGGTAAAAGAGTCTGGGGAGGAAACCAAGACTTCAAGAACCTGCCAAATCTCAGGCCCGCAGGTGACCAGGAGCATAAATTAACCAGGAATAGCTGTTGGAGAAAGAAGATCGCTGTGACGTTGTTTTGCTCACTTGTCTGTCAATATTTGCCTTTTGCCTTTTATTTAAAGTAGGGAACAAGAAAAATGCAGAAACTTGACTAGTTGCTTGTGCTTCTTATTCATGGAAATTCTTCTCTACACACAAGACATTAGTTGTTACTCTCAAAGATGCAGGCGGATGTCCTAGCTCTGTGTGCTGAGCCGGGTGACGGACAGGGAGGACTGTCCCCGGTCGTGTGCCCACATGCACTGCCATCGGTTTTGTAGCTCTGGCTGCCGAGTGACCAGAACGACTCCAAGTGTTGATCTTCCGTGACTTCGGGTCTCTCTTTTGCCTTTTCCTCCTGCAGCAATGACCCTCCTCAGGTGCCCCAGGCATGCGAGCTCCTGACAAGGCCTGACGTCCGTCATTTCTCCCTCGTTCTGAGTGTGAATCATGGTGCTCCTTGTTCTACCTCCCGTCAGAAAGCGCACTCAGAGATGCTCAGAGAGCAAAAAGGGAGAGGAGCTTGTTTTAGTCTGCGAGGGTGAGCGTGGATGTCCCTGAAATCCTGTCCCTTTGCAGGCCTGTTTCAGGGACTCCCCGGCAAGGCCTCCACTGGCGTCCCGACGACGCTCTCTGCTTCCCGAGGCCGAGAACGCAGCTCCCAGCTGCAAGGTCGCGTCTGTGAAGCTGGGTTTCATCTCTGCTGTGATGAATGGACGTGTTTGAAGGCACAGAACGTTCTGTCCCACCACTGAAGATAAAGTATACAGATAGCAGTTGTAAAGGCTAAAGAGCGAGGCCCTACCAACAAAGAGATCTAGTTTGCTTTAATTGTGGCTATTTTAATGCATGTTGGTGGCTCACATCTATAAAGGCTCCATGAGATAATGCAATTGCATTAAAAAAAAACACACAAAACTTTCCAGCTTTATAAATTGGAGAAATTAATCAAATGAAAATATCCTTGAGAAAGCTCTCAGTGGGATGCTATCCAAGTGGTCACCAAGCTGTGGGTCGTTCAGTGGCGGAGTGCCCAGCCCCGCTCTTCCAGCCGCCCTAGCGGGCCGGGCTACCCACCTGCAGGGCTCCGCTGTGCAGGGCTGGAGGGGCGCAGGACCCAAGCCAACGCTGGGAACCGCAGTGACATTCACAACGTAGTCGGAATATGCTCAAGATTACAAGGCAGCTGTGTTGACATTTAATCATCTTTTGATAATAGATTTGACTCTTAGACATCGTCAGGAGTTGTAAACCAATAAAAATAAAATACTCTTTCCCTTACCAATGTGATGGAAGAAAATAGAGACTCGTCGTCTCATTGTAGCTATCTGACTGCTCACGAGGTTTAAGATTTTCTTAGGTCCTTTAATGACCACGCATTTTGTGTGTGTGAAGTGTCTTCTTCTGTCTTTTGACTTTTCTTAGTGACTCACAATGTCCTTTACATATAAAGGCTCTTGTGTTATATGTTTCATCTACTCAACCAGTTCTGCTCATTTTCCATTTTCAAAATAAAAGTATATTTCTTGTCTTTATGGACCATAAAAATTGTCCATGTTCACTGCAAAGAGGAACCAAACATAAATAAAAAATAGAAGGAAGACATTCACCCCAAGTTATGTCACCAGAAAAAAACACAATTAACATGTTTGTGAAATTTTTTCATTTATGTGTGAATCAGAGTATTATGCAAAGGTTTTATTGTATGTGTTTTATTATGTGACCTTTTATTCACTAAACTATGTGTAAACTGCTCCTTTGACCGATATCAGTGAATATGGACATAGATCACCACTTTTTGCTACTATTAATATTATTCCTGTCTAAATATGTACTAAATCACTAACCTATTTCTTATTTTTGGACTTGTAAGTTGTTTCCAACTTTTGGGTTATATTATAAACAATGATTGCACAACTTTGAACGTACATTTTTGTATACACTTTTCTGGTAATCTGACGATAAATCTTAGAGGTGGAATTGCTAGGTTTACTTTCAATTTTGACACATTTTATCAAACTGTCTTCTCAAAAGATTGTTTCAAATAGCCCTGCCATCCCTAATATTGATATATGACAGTCTTTTTTGTTCCATACTTTCCTCAACCCTAAATATTGTCGATCTTTTAAGTATCTTCTGACGCAAAGACATTACCAACCAAAGTCTGTCACCTTATCATTCTGATGTCAGAAGTCACAGGATGAAGGTGTCGGAGCGGCTGTGTTCCCTCTGCAAGCCCCAGGCCCTCTCCGGCTCCCAGAGCCTCATGCTCTGTTCCTGCATCTTCAAAGCTGCGGAGCGTCTCCGAGTCTCCCTCGCTCTCTGCCCTCTGCCTCCATCGTCCCTTCTCCTCTCTGTGACACTGTCATTTCCCTCTTAGAAATAAATCCCTTGTGATTGCGCTCGGCCCGTCCAGTGATCCACAGCGATCCCCCGTCTCAGGACCCTTGGTGGCACCAGTCAAGTCTCCATCGCCGTGCCAGGCAGAATAGTCACAGGTTTGGGGGACAGTGGCACTATCCTGCCTGCCATGTGGGGCAAGGACACCGTTTCCACCCTCAGTCTTTGACTATCCTGTTTTCATAAGCTGATGAAACACTTTTTCAAGGTTCAATGATGTAAAAAATATATACATGATAAGGATTTGACTGCCCTGCATACATTTAAAGTTAAGTGGGACGTTGTTTCTACCTCCAGAGCAAAGAGGTGGATTCACGGGGTCCTTTGATGCCTGGCACATTCCCAGCCCTGGCTCTGCAGGGCCCCTCTTGTTGCATTTCTTTCTCTATCTGTCCTTTCTGGCCGCGCGTTCCTCTTCCTCTGCAGCGGGCAGCCATGCTGATGCACGCCTTTTAAAGGGGCGCGCACTGCCGGGTGTGGCCCTGCAGGCATTGGAGAAGAAGGTGTAAGTGTGGGTTATGACTCTTAAAACTGGATGACTGTTGTTGCAAGAAAGGCAACGAAAGGCTGAGGGTGACGAGTCACCCACTTTGAGGGAGCGTGAAGTCCAAGGGCCTCCTGAGCAGCGTCTAAGGGGCTCTTTGTCTCTTGCATCTGAAGCAGCGGAGAGCTGTGACACCAGGCCAGGAGCGGATGAGGAATGCACCTGGGCTCAGGGAGGGCTGGATGTCACAGGCGAAGGCACACCCTGACTGGGAAGGAGAGGGTCCGTGAGGCTCAGGATGCAGTGAGGGTCTACGCTGCTCACAACTCTGGGATTTCAGACCCTCCTGAGCTTTCCGGGCCCGCAGGAGTGGGAGCTCAGGGACAAGGAAGAGGACTCTGCTTTGCAAGGCAATGCTTCCTTCCTCTCCCCACCCCTCAAGACATGCCCCATGCTCCTCTGCTGGACATCGGGGACCACAGGCCAAAGGAGCTGCGGGACCTAGCCAGGAGAGTATTACGGGATTAGATCCAGAGGGCGCAAGTTCAAAGAGAGCTGAATAAAAGTCAGTAAGGGAGGGCTTATTGCTGCGGGACATTCACAGGACACAGTGTAGCCCTGGCAATGACCCAGGCGAGGATCCTAAGGCTTTCCGTAACTTCATAAAAGTGATGGTTCATACTAAAAAAATTAGTGACAGGTGGTGGAAGGGGGTATCCAAAGGCTTGAGGAAGTGCATATATTAAAGTGTGTACACAGACATACCTTGTTTTATTGCATTTCACTTTATTGTGTTTTGCAGATATTGCATTTGTTTTTTTTACAAATTGAAAGTTTGTGGCAACCTCGTGTAGAGCCAAGTCTATTAGTGCTATTTTTTCCAACAGCATTTGCTTACTTTTTGTCTTTGTGCCACATTTTGGTAATTCTTGTAATATTTCAACTTTTTTATTATTCCTGTATCTATGATCAGTGATCTTTGATTGTCCTATTGCAATTGTTCTGTGTGCCACAAAGCACAGCCACGTAAGATGGCAAACGTCGTGGGTATATATCACGTGTGCTGCCTGCTCCACCAACTGCGAGCCCCACCTCCCTCCCCTCGGGCCTCCCTGTGCCCCGAGACAAAACAATATAAAAAATAGGTCAATTAATAATCCTACAGTGGCCTTTAAATGTTCAACAGAAAGTTAGAGTCACATGTCTCTCACTTTAAATCAAAAGCTAGAAATGACATGGCTCAGTGAGGAAGGCATGTTGAGAACTCCGACAGGCCCAGAGCTGGGCCTCTTGCACCAGTTGGTCAAGTTGTGACTGTAAATGAGAAGTTCTTGAAGGAAACTGAAAGTGCTACTCCAGCGAACACACTAATCATAAGAAAGGAAAAAAGCCCCATTGCTAATATGGAGACAGTTTGCGTGGTCTGGACAGAAGATCAAACCAGCCACAACATGCCCTGAAGCCAAAGCCTAATCCAGAGCTAGGCCCCAACTCTCTTTAATTCTGTAAAGGGCTGAGAAAGGTGAGGACGCTGCAGAAGCAAAGTTGGAAGGCTGGTTCCTAAGGTTTAAGGAAAGAAGCCGTCTCTGTGACATTAGTGCAAACTGAAGCAGCAAGTACTGATGTATTAACAGAAGCTGCAGCAAGTTACCCGGAAGACCTAGCTGGGATCACTGGTGAAGGTGGCCACACTGCACAACAGGCTTTCAGTGGAGATGAAACGGCCTCTATCGGAAGAAATGCCAGTTAGGACTTTTATAGCAGGAAAGAAGTCAGTGCCTGGCTTCTAAGCTCCAGAAAACAGGCTGACCCTCTTGTCAGGGGCTAATGCAGATGGGGACTTTAAGTTGAAGCCATTGCTCATTTACCATTCTGAAAAACCCAGGGCTCTTAACAATTTTGCTGAATCTACTCTGCCTGTGCTCTGTAAGTGGAGCAACAAAGCCTGCATGACAGCATGTCTGCTCACAGCACAATTCACTAACATGTCAAGCCCACTGCTGAGACTTACTGCTCAGAAACAAAGATTTCTTTCAAAATATTCCTGCTCATTGACAACGCACCTGGCCACCCAAGAGCTCAACTGGAGATGTGCAAGGAGATGTTGTTTTCGTGCCTGTTAACACAGCACCCATTCTGCAGCCCACGGATCATCTTTACGTTTAAGTCTTATTTAAGAAACACACTTCATAAGCTGGAGCTGCCCGGATGGTGATTCCTCTGATGGGTCTGGGAAAGCACATTGAAAACCTTCAGGAAAGGATTCACCATTCTAGATGCCGTAAAGAACATTCGCGATTCACGGGAGGAGGTCAAACTACGAACATGAACAGGAGTTTGGAAGAAGATTCCAACCCTCGTGGATGACTTTGAGGGTTCAAGACTTCAGGGGTGGGAGTCACTGCAGATGTGGTGGAAACAGCAGGAGAACTAGAACCAGAAGTGGAGCCTGAGGATGGGACTGAAGTGCTGCAATGTCACGTTCAGACTTTAATGGATGAGGAGTCGCTTCTTCTAGACAAAGTGGTTTCTTGAGATGGAATCTGCTCCTGGGGAAGATTTTGTAAACACAATTGAAATGATAAAAGATTCAGAACTCTGTCTCCAAGCCCGTCTCTGTTTCAGCAAATACCAGAAAGATAATTTATAGCATATATTTTTCATATTCACACAAAACTTTGGATTTTTGAAATAGAAATGTTCTTCTGAAACTATCCTCAGTTTTATCTCACGAAAAAGGCAAAACTGGGGCCATTTGTCAGTTACAGGTAAATTTTGTCTCGCCGTCTCTATTTTACTGATTTAACATATTGTAAGGAAGGTGTTTCCAGGCGGCAGCATTTGCACCTGGAGGAATTATGGCTTTAACTTTCTTTGTAAAAAGAAGAGCAGGAATTGTTGCCAAAATAAATTCTTTCTGTTCTTTATGCCCTCAGTTGTCTCCAAAAAGAAATTAGCAGCCACATTCTTACCTCTGCATCATCCTCAAAAAACACTCCAGTGTTTGCTGCAGAATTAGGGCCGTGCGGCCCCCGCCGCTTTCTTGTGGCCGTCTGCAGTGGAGCCCCCGGCTCTGCGCTGAGACGGAGTCTCCCCAGCACTTACTGAGGAACGTTCGGAGGCACCGGAATCTTCCCTGTCATTCCACTCCCAGCCGACACACCGGATTCACTGGGAGGGAGCGACGGGCCACCAAGCGCACACCAAAGCAGGGCGCAGCTTCCTGGCCCCTCCCGCAGCGCCTTGGATCAGGGGTCCCCTCCCTTCCCGAGAACCAACAGGTCGCACTCGGACACCCAAGCCACCACACAGACTGCGGGTGCAGAAGGTGGGGCCGCCCCAGTCTCAGCCCTGCTGACACCCAGCTGCCAGCGGGCCTCAGCGTTCTCGTCTGTGAGATGGGGGTGACGGTGGTGAGGACCGCGATGGCGGAAGGCACTGGAAACCAGTCACCCCTGGGGTCTCACTGGGAATTGTCCTTTTAACTTTGTCAGGGAAAAAAAGAATGGGTGTCAGGGTGGAGAAATTGTCCGTTCCTCCAAATAACAGCTGCCGTCCCGGGCACCACCGCCAGGCCTGCGGCCCCAGCACCCCCAGGGCCGGCAGAAGGGGCTGCACAGACGCGGCGACGCTGAGCTCTCGGTTGCCCCAGATCAGGCCTGCTCGCCATGAGGAGCAGAGGGCCGGGGCAGGGTCCTGGGGTGACTAAGGCCCCTCTGAGACGCGCCGCGATTCACGGGCACCTGTTGTGGGCACCTGGCCCTGCACAAAGAGCCGCTGCGGCACAGAACGTGCTTTTCTTGCGTTTCGGAAGCAGGACAAGTTTCAAAGGAAAAAGTTACAGAAATGTAACAATGAGAGCAGCCCACGGGGAACTGGGTGGGGTGGGAGAGGACACAGGGCTGGGGAGGGCTGGCGGTTGGTGCGGGATCCGAGCGAAGGGAGAGCGCACGTGAAGAACCTACTTCTTTCTCAGGGCAGCCATTCCTGGCCAAAAGCACTCGAGAAACCCAAACAACAGCTAGTTGAGAGGCAAGCCAGGTACTAGAAGTGGCTTCAAAGGCTGTTTGAACGAAGTGGTGCCATTTCAAAGGCCGGCAGAGAAGCGAGTCCGCTGCGTTCTCAGAGCCCCGTCCAAGGCCAGCTCACCAGCGGTGACAGTCACCTTCATGTGCTCACAGTTGGCAGCGAGCGCGAGGTGGGGAGCCCACAGGGCTGGCCCTGGTGCAGCCGGTTTGAAGAGCTGCCCTGCCATCCGGGGAGGAGGCAGACGGGCCCTGGGTGCGTGGCCCGGGCACGTGGTAGTGTCCCCGCCCGACATGCTGACGCCAGCAGCAGTGCTTGGGAAGGGACAGGCGGTGGCAAGGATGGGAGTGAGGGGACAGGCGGAGGAGAGAAAGCCGTGGCCGACTCTGGACACGCTCGGTGCAGGCTCAGACGTCCAGACAGACGGGGTCCGACCCTCCCCAGCCGCCTGCTGTGGGCGCCCAGAGGGAGCAGTTTGCCGATGGAGCCGGGAGCCGAGTGCATTAGCTTTAAGAGGCCCTGGGGACCTGCTTCCCCTCTCCCTCCGCAGATCTGCAGGAATTCCCGGTTCTCCCGAGCCTGAGACACGCGGTGTCCCTCAACTGCTTAATCCTGGCACTGTCTGTTCCTTTTCGGTACCCGGAGGGCGGTTGGGGCTGCGGCAGCAGAAGGAAAGAACACAGAAGAGCACGACAATGGCAGTGTTAGGGCACCGGGACGACGGGGCAGGACCCTGCAGGACCGTGCGGACGTGGGTCTGCTCCGTGCCCTCCGCCCTCAGATGCAGCTGCGGGACCCGCACGGCAGACAGGACACGGGCAAGGCCCGGAGCAGGAGGCCCTGGACAGGGGAGGCGGGTGAGGGGCCAAGCCCCACCAGCACCGTGGGAGGGGTCAGGGACGCCAGTTTCTCAAACATGGAAATTAATAAAATACGTACATAAAAATATGAAACACAAAATTTTAAAATACATGACAATGGGAGAAAATACTTATGCATAATTATAGATGGTTAATATTTAAACATATGAATACTTTTTGTATCAATGGGTAATATACAACGTCCTACTGAAAAAGGAACAAGAAAAGGCAAATCAGAGAAAATGAAAAGTATACAACAGACATTAAAAAATTCAATCTCAGTGACAATAAAAGAAATGAAAATTAAATATTGATGATTGCCATTTTTCTCATCTAATGGGAGCTACTTTGAAATAATACAAACACTATCCAGTACTGGTGTGAACGAAAGCGATGCTCACAGATTGCTGGTAGATAAATCCTGCTATGAACATGTGTTGCCCTTTGATCCAATAGTTAGGAGTCTGTACTAAGGAAAAAACACAAGCTACGCAAACTTGCCAGTGTAGAAGATATCTAGTGTAGTATGACTTACAAGAGTGATTAACACAACATGATTTGAATGCTTAACAACAGAAATGTACTTGAATAAATTATAGTATTTGCATGGCTGGAATACAATACTGCCACAAATGCTGCTTCTCAACTTGCAATGTACAGGGGAAAACTCATGATATCATTTGTTGTAAAAAAGACATAAAAATATATGTCTCTTTATCCCAAGTATGTAAACATACACAGAAAGCACCAAGATAAGAGAACGTATCGAAATTATGTTAACAATGTTAACCATCTCTGGATTGAAGCTTTAGGGCGATGTGCATTTTCTTTGTAAAATCTCCTTATCAATATGCCAGTCAGGAAAGTGGTAAGACAGACGTTCTTGTACCCTGGGCAGAAGGTCCACTTGAGAGTCTGATTCTAGTTCTGGACCAGCACTGACTAACAGAAAACAATGCAAGCCAGGTATGTAACTTCAGACTTTCTAGTAGACACACGAACAGAAAAAGGAAACAGGTGAAATTAATTTCAATAATATATTTCATTAATCAATATGTCTAAATATTGTCATTTCAAATGTAATGATTTTTTAAAAAATTGTGAATAAGATATTTTGCACTCTTTCTTACTGCCATGGTACGTTTTTGAGCTCCAGGGTGTGTTTTATATTTGGAGCGCATCTTAATTCCAACTAGCCACGTTCCAAGGACGCGGCAGCTGTGCGTGGCCAGCAGCCACCATAGGGGACCACAGCTCTCAGCCTCCCCAGAAATACACACACTGCACATCAGACCTCAGAGGGTCTCACTATGGGACAGCAGAACGACAGCCCACATGGTGACAGCTTCCCATTGTCTCACAGCCAGAGAGCATTTCCGACAGGCAGTGACAGATTTGCAGCCCACAGTTTAAGTGTGGGAAGTCAGCAGGGCCAAGGAGGGCTGGTGTTTTCCCATGTCCCTTTCTTGTGAACTTTGGTTGATGTTTAGAAATGAAAACTCTTGCTCTTTCTAGCATGTCTGCGCAAGGGGTAAAAACAAGGTCAGTTGGTCAGTCTTAGGTATTCACCCACCAACTGGCCTCTCAAGGTGTTAATGTGAGTGGTGTGCCAGAGATATTGAGCAACTGCCATTCCCATTTTAAAAGATATTTACAAGATAGAAATTTCCTCAATCCTATAATTAATTGCAAAAGCCACATATGAGTTAAAAATTGATTTGATTTATCTTATAACTAGGTTCATGGGAGCTGTTCTTTTCTTAATCTAACAAGATTAATTTTCGTACTCTCCTGTAGACCTTTAACATAAGGGCTTCTGATATTATTGATTAATTCAATTTTGACTGAACACTATACTTCTTATAATTGACCATATCCTCTCTGCTTTGCAGCAAAATACAATGGGCCCTGAGTGTGACTCACTGGCTTTGCAGACCTTCCGGTACATTTTTGTGTATTAGTTCCACTGATGACTTCATTTTACCTTTATCTTACTTTCACCTTTAATCTCTTTCCTAATTTTACATTATGTGCATTTCATTTCAACTCCCTCAAATCCTTTCTGGAATGAGTCAGCTTTCAATAAATTAATTGAGTCCATTTTAATATAATCCAAAAGTGAAACTGTAAGTACCTATTAGTATGCTGGACTATAATATGGTTCGTAAATTTTATTTCTGAGAAGCGGCTAACTTACCTATTAGTCATGCAAATTTAAAGTAATAAATTAAAGGCAACCCATGGAATGGGAGAAAATATTTGCAAACCATATATCCAATATACCCATATATCCAAAATATTTACAAACCATATATCCAGTAGGAAAACATTTGCAAACCATGTATCCAAATATACAAGGAACTCACACAACTCAATAGCAAAACACAAATAACCCAATTAAAATACGGACAAGGGACCTGAATAGATGTTTTTCCAAAGGGATGTACAAATGGCCAACAGGCATACGAAAAGGTGCTTAGTGCCACTCATTATCACAAAGACGCAAGTCAAAACCGTGATGGGTATCACCTCACCTTTGTCTAGAGGGTGGCTCCTGTCAAAAAGATAAGAGATGACAAACGTTGACAAGGATGTGGAGAAAAAGAACCACTGCACACTGTCAGTGGAAATGTTAGTTGCATAGCAGTCTCACTCCTGGGTGTACAGCCAAGGCACGGAGTCGGGATGTCGCAGAGACACCTGCACTCTCATGTGCACTGCAGCACTGGTCACGACAGCCGCGACGTGGGAGCCACCTGGGTGCCCACCAACAGCTGAACAGGTGGAGAACAGGGGGAGTGGAGCAAGCCGGGCACAGATACTCAAATGCCGCACGGTCTTACTTGCATGTGGAATTTTAAAAAGCCAAGCGCACAGGAGCGGAAGGTGTTACCAGGAGTCAGGGACCAGGGGTGGGACAGGGAGAGGTCTAAGGGCACAGACGTGCAGTTGTGAGATCAATGAGTTCTGAAGACCTAGTGAAGACCTGAGGACTATGGTTAATAATCATGTATACCTGAAATTTGCTAAGAGGGGGGATCTTAAGTATTCTCACCACAACAAAAGGACACGTTAGCTTGATAGTGATAATCACTTCACAATGTATACATCTATCAAAACATCACATTGTATCCCTTGAATATACAGTTTTTATTTATCAATTATACCTCAATGAAGCTGAAAAAAATAAACTACTCCATTAAAATTTTTTTAAATAAAATAAAGTAATAGGTCAAAGATCCTTAAAGTCATCAGTAGAATGAAAACAGGTGGCCAATGGATTATGCACGTGTTTCTTGTCTAGCAGGGTTTCTCAGCTCTTGCCTGACCTCCCCCAAGCTAAAGGTACGTTGTACCGTCTTCCGTGTTGCCTGCTTTGCTGGTTTAAAAAGAACCTAACCTTGTTAATACAACTTGAGATTCCCTGTCCAGTAAGTATGCTCAGCTCGATGTCTCTTGACCTTGGAAATTTTCCCATCTGACCCTCCAGAGACCTCCCTGGGGTTGATTTAAATCTTTCTTCTTTCTTAAATCACTTTGAACAAACAATAGGAGAATAATTCCCTGGAAGTTGTAATAAAAATGTTCTTTATTAAGTGACTCCTAAATTGGGGCCATTTATTAAATGTAGTTACTTTAGAATAATGCGGTTTTCCCGGCCATTGTACACAGTCAGCTGACAGTCATGGAAAAAAATCAAAATAAAATAAAGAGCTCCAGCTTCAGCTAACATGCACAACCTCCTGCCCAGGGGTTTGTTCTAAATCCAGAGCATGGTTCACTTGACGCAGACGGAGCTCCTACAGTGTGGGGGGATTTTCCACAGGGCTGTTTATGACAATAAATTTAATAGATCTGGTCTATCCAAGTGTGTGACAGAGATATGGTGAATATTATGAATTTCTATTATTCTTATAAGTGAATATGAGGCGTGTTTAACAATATTCAGCAGTTATCGAGCACTTCCATGCATAACCAATCAGGAACAGGGATCCATCAAAGGATGTTTAGCAACCTCCTTGGCCTCTACCGCTAGATGCCAGCTGCAACCCCAAGGCATGACACTTACAAGTATCTCTAGACTTTCTGAATGTTCCCTGGGAGGTGGAATCACCCCCAGTTGAGGACCACTGGTCTGGTGGAGGAGATGGACAAGCATTAGGCAATTTCCAGCCCACAGCGTCCAGCTGTAGACACAGCCGTGGAGGTGCAGGGAGGGGTGGGCCGGGGGGCGGGAAGGCTCCCTGGCCGGTGATGCTTAAGTGCAGCCCTGAAGATGACCCGTGAGTGGAGGGACCGGTGGGGCAGGACCCCGTGGAGGGCATCAGAGGCCGAGAGAGCAGGGCTCCAGCAAGTAACTAGATCTTGGGCTGCTAGGGGAAGAGGACAGCTGTTGTCCTCACTAACGAGAGGGCTAAGAAGTAAGAACAAATCTGCACATTGGAGCAGGAAGAAGAGAAGGTGCGTTTTCCTTTCTAGTCTCTGTCACGTGCGTGCGTTGGCGCAGAGTGTGAGAGCACATGCTAACCAGTGTTTCCAGTGCTGAAGGTCCCCCAGGAAGCCAATAATATTGGCTCAATCTGTGAAGGAGCCTTAGTCTCTATGTTCCCAAAGGACACATTCTAATCCTACCTCCTCGCTTCGTTTAGAGGATTAGATGAGATTGTGTGCGTGCAGCCCAGCCCCGGACACACATGAATTGCTCAACACCACAACTTCCCTTTGCTCTTCTGAGCGTCGTTCAGCCTTAGTGATCACTCAGCGTTTGTGTTTTCCTCCACGCCACTTCACTTAAAATAAACACACGAGATCATGAAAGTTTCAAGGAGGCAACTAGTGATGAAACTCCGGTGGCAACAGGCCACACCCTGTCGGTGGAAGACCTCAGTCCTCCCTGCTTCCACGTCCCGGCAGCACAAGGGGACACACATGCCGAGAGCCCCGCGGTCACCGCCCTGCCCTTTGCCCAAGGAGGTGGCACCCTCCCTCTCGTCAGGCTCCTGCAGGCTCGTGGGGCGGCAGGAAGAGAGAGGAGGAGGAGGAGGAGCGCCAGGTGGGTGGGTATTTATCCAGGTGTTATCTCCCCAAATTGTCTGTGAGAATAATGGGCACCACTCCCAGCTGCAGCTGCCTTTGCAGACGTCCATCGGGGGATGTGCGAGGAGATCACCGTCCACAAAGACGACTGCAGGGCTCGGGCCACCATGGAGGGCGTGTGCTCCCTCCGGCACCGTCGCTCCTGGCGCCCGGCTCTCCCTGTGACAACAGCGGTAATCCAGGCCAAACAGTGTTCATCTGCGGCATCTGTCTCAGACAGACGTGAGCATCCCTGGCATTACTCAGGGCCTACTGTACCTCCACGGAGCAAGTAGCTCCGAGATACAATGTCAGAGCGGCACGGCGGTAGAACCCGTGTGCTCCACTTTTGCTTGGGGTGAAACAGATCCCAACGTCAGTCACGGATAATTATAGTCTGGAATATTACATGAAAATTAAAATGTGTAAAATGTCTCTCTAATTTCAAATAAATGTCACTTTGTGACTAGACTTTGGGATGGGATTGAAGCTGATACCGTATCTCTGCCTGAGACGGGCCCGCCCCGGTCTCCCGCTGCCTGAGCCCGCGGGGTGGCGGCGGGTCCCGCAGAGCCGAGCGGGGGAGGGGCGCGGAGCAGAGGACCTAACAGGGTCACTGGCAGCGTTCACACAAGTCACGTCAAAAACAAAAGGTTCAAAGTCAGGACACGGGCCAGTTGGTCGCTTCAAGAAAAACTGTTATTCAACCAAATAAAAACAGTTTCTTTTTTATATGTTTGAGGGGATCAATACAGTCAACCACAAGCCTGGAAAAGTACACTCCAGCACACTCCTGGTGTTCCCAAAGTTGGAATTAAAGGCATTTTCAGCCTCACGCCCGTGAGAACTGTCATCAGGGTCTCACCCAGGGGACTGAGCCCCTCCTGGAGACTCATCCCTGTCCTAGGAGCAGACGGAAACGTGAGCTGTCGTGCAGAGCTGAACAGGGCCAGAGGCTGTGCCCGGCTCGCAGGGCTGCTCTGAAGCGGGTGTGACTCTGGGCAGGTGACCCAGGTGCACCCATGGTGTCCCGTCTGAGACAAGGGGCTTGCACTGAATGTCCTCCCAGCTCTCATGCCACAACTCCAGCAGGCTCGGCTGCCAGTCACTTTTGTCTCTAGAGACTCCTAATTTCCACAGCAAGTTTGATGCTAGGAGGGAGGAGAGGCCACAGTCACTGTGAGAAGGGCTGGCAGTCACCGACGGGGGTGACGCCATGGGGGAAAGCATCGGGAAGAGGCTGTGTCACCCATGTCTCCTGCTGTGTGGCTTTCCTGGGGTTATCCCCACTTTTAGCCACAATTTCTCCCCCAAACATACACACACACAGTGTACACACATGGTGTACACACACAGTGTACACACATACGGTATACACAGTGTACAAGCATGCACACATACAGTATACACACAGTACACACCATATATGCATACACACGGTGTACACACACAGCGTATGCACACACACACACACAGTGTATACACACACACACACACACACACACACACACACACACACACACACACACACACACATTTCGCAGACTGAGCCGGCCACGGCTGTGGAAGGTGTGCCAGCCCCGCATCAGCGGCCTCAGTGCCCTCACGGGGCTCTGGTTTGTGCGGCAGAAACGTCCGTGGAGCCAGAGCGAGTGGCAAGCAGCTCAGGGAGGAGCAGAGCTGTCCAGCACCAGGACACGCTGCCTCACGGGTGACATTTTCAGCCCTGAGGACCCCTGCCACGGCCAGGGCAGGGGTGGGGGTTGAGCCGGGAGGAGGGGCAGCCCCACCTCTTCTGAGCCCGAGTTCTGACATCCTAACGGTCCCAGAGCCTCTTGTTAAACGAGCCTTCGCCACTAGTGACACCGCGTCACACCCACAGCAGGGTCCACACGACGCACAGAGGCAGAGCTGAACGGAGACTGCAGGGCACAGAAAGTGACCAAACAAAATGAACTGAGTCATCACAGAGAATCACAGATGCTGAGGGAGGGGCGGTGCAGGGCTCTGTTACTCAAAACAAAACACAAACAGTAACCGGATATCCTTGCTGGGGCCTGGAATGTGCGAGAACAAAACCATCTTACCGCCATTGTCAACATGGGTCCGCTTGGGCCTCTCCGTTCTGAGACAGGGTGCAGACCCGGCAGGGCCTGGGAAACGGCGCCCAGACAGGACGCGGAGCTGTCCGCAGAGGCCCTCTCAAGCACTTGGGAACTTTCTACCGGCAAAAGAGCCAGTTAGGGAATTAAATATTTTCATAAAACAAGCAAAGGGCAAATGCAGACAAGTATGGCCTTGCTGTCACCTGCGTGCACAGAGGGAGGGCCAGGAGCAAGCGAGTGCAGCAGGAGCACAGAGCCCACGCTCGGGCGGGCGAGGCCTGGATGCATGACAGGTGGAAGGTGGCATCCACTGCGTCCACCTCGCTGGCAAAGGAGGAGGAACTTGGAGTTGCCCTGGCCCCGGGCAGGTCGTGCCTGTCACTCACCTCCTTAACCTCTTCCAAACATTCAGGCCTAACGTGAGGCCAGGAGCTCAGACTAAGTGCAATTCCTATAGGTCACAGATGTTTTCATTATTCTGGTTTCAATTCTGTGATTTTAGAAAAATATAGCAATTCAAGTTCCCAATTATTCCCCACATTTGCAAGCTTAAATTTCAGAAACACATATACAGACAGATATCTTAGTCTGCTTTAATGCACTTAGAATTCTGAATTTTAATTCACAGATATGTGTAGTTCCAGGGTCTCCTTGACTCTACCTCACTCTCTTCCTAGACAAGCCTCCTTAGAAAATCACTGATTTGCATTTACCCATATCAGTACATTTTACTTCCTTTTTACAAACTCCTTGAAAGACCATACACACTGTTTTCTTACTTTATGAATGGTATACATTCAACAGGTATTTATTGCATGAATAAAAGAATATCCAAAGACCAAAACCATTCTGAACAACGAAAATCTCATATAACCTAATTGATTTAAAACCTCAACACCAGCATAACAAGGAAAATGTTTTTCACTGAATGCCATTTGGTTTTTTTTTTTTAAGCATATTAGAATGGTACAAATGTTTAGGTTACATACATTGCCTTTGCCCTCCCCCCCCCCCCCGTCAGAGCTACAAGCGTGTCCATCCCCCAGACGGTGCACACCGCACCCATTAGGTGTGAATATACCATCCCCTCCTCCCCCCTCCACCTGCCCAACACCCAATGAATGTTACTACTATATGTGCACATAAGTGTTGCTCAGTTAATACCAGTTTGATGGTGAGTACGTGCGGTGCTTATTTTTCCATTCTTGTTATACTTCACTTAGTAGAATGGGCTCCAGCTCCATCCAGGATAATACAAGAGGTGCTAGATCACCGTTGTTTTTTGAGACCGAGTAGAACTCCATGCTATACATATACCACATTTTGTTAATCTACTCATGTATAGATGGGCACTTGGGTTGTTTCCACATTTTTGCAATTGTGAATTGTGCTGCTATAAACATCCTAGTACAGATGACTTTTTTATAGAATGTCTTTTTTTCCTTTGGGTAGATGCCCAGTAAAGTGATTGCTGGATCAAAGGGTGGTTCTACTTGTAGCTCTCTGAGGTATCTCCATATTACTCTCCACAGAGGTTGTACTAGTTTTCAGTCCCACCAGCAGTGTATGAGTGTTCCTGTCTCTCCACATCCACATCAACATTCATTATTTTGGGACTTTTTGATAAAAGCCATTTTCACTGGAGTTAAGTGGTGTCTCACTGTGGTTTTGATTTGCATTTCCCTGATGATTAGAGATGTTAAACATTTTTTATATTTGTTGGTGATTAGTCTGTCTTCTTTTCAAAAGTTTCTGTTCATGTCCTTTGCCCACTTTTTGATAGGGTTGTTTGATTTTTTTCTTGCTGATTTGCCAGAGTTCTATATAGATTCCAGTTATCAGCCCTTTATCGGATGTGTAACATAGGAATATTTTCTCCCATTGTGTGGGTTGTCTGTTTGTTCTTGTGATATCTTCCTTGGCTGTGCAGAAGCTTTTTAATTTGATCAGGACCCATTTATTTATTTTTGTGGTTGCTGTGATGCCTTTGGGGTCTTTTTCATAAATTCTCTCCCTAAGCCAATGTCTGTAAGAGTCTTTCCAACATTTTCTTCTGGAATTCTTATAGTTTTGTGCCTTAGGTTTAAGTCTGTTATCCACTGTGAGTTGAGTTTTGTGAGAGGTGAGAGGTCCGGATCCTATTTCAGTCTTCTACATGTGGCTATCAAATTTTCCCAGCACCATTTACTGAGTAGGGATTCTTTTCCCCAGTGTATGTTTTTGTCTAAGATTAGATGGCTATATGAGGATGTGAAAGACCTCTACTGGGAGAACTATAAAACACTGAGGAAGGAAATAGCAGAGGACGTAAACAGGTGGAAAACCATACCCTGCTCGTGGGTCGGCAGAATCAGCATTGTTAAAATGTCTACACTACCCAAAGTGATCTACAGATTCAATGCAATCCCTATTAAAATACCAGCATTTTTCACAGATCTAGAAAAAATAATTCTACACTTCATATGGAACCAGAGAAGACCCCATATAGCCAAAGCAATCTTAAGCAAAAAGAACAAATTGGGAGGCATCAGTCTACCAGACTTCAAGCTACACTGCAAGGCTCTAGTAACCAAAACAGCATGGTTCTGGCACAAGAACAGAGACACAGACCAATGGAACAGGGCTGAGAACCCAGATGTAAAACCACTTGGTTTTAAACTCACCTGAACTACCTTACAAATATCAAAATACAGAAAGTTCCATTTTTACAACTGCAAAATGTTTGGGGCTGGTCTGCTTCTCTGTGTTCAAGGTTGTGTCACACTCACTGAACTTTCAGATGACACCAATATTGCTTCAGAAGCCTTGAATTAACACTAACAAAAAAATATGAGGGAAGAAATGTGAAACACAAACATTTCAAAATATGTTCGCTGTGGCAGCTAGAAGTGCCGTGTCCCACCTTCCTGCTCCCGCCCTTCTTTCTGCACCCGACTCTGGCTCCGTGGACGCTGCGTCTGCAAGGACACCCGGGGCGTCTCGCCCTGGGCTCCTGCGCTGCCCTCCCTCCCAGGGCGCTGGGGTCTGACTTCTCACCCTGGCCTTCCTCAAAGGTCCCCCGGGCAGTGGACATGAAGTGCTAATCCCGCCAGCGTGCTTGTCACCGACACGCTGTGGACTGTCTTCCCCCACTGGCACCGCTCAGGTGGGCGTGAGATGCAGGGCTCTGTGACAATGACACTCCAGACAGGTGAGTGACGGCTGTTGCAGCGGGGAGCTCCCCCACTGCCTGCTCCCGAGGATGGCGAAGTGCTCAGTGGCCACAGGAGGCCACTGGCTGCCACGTTAGGCAGGTGGAGACACGTCCACCGGCATGGAAGTTCTGCTGGACAGACTGCGGCTGCGCTCGGGCTGCTCTGACCAACGACCACAGGCCATGGGGCTTGGACAACAGACGTTTACTTCTCAGGGGTCTAGAGGCTGGAAGTCCAAGATCACGGTGACAGCATGTTTGGTTCTTGGCCAGGGCCCACGTCCTGTGTCCGTACATGGCCGGGAGACAGGGAGCTCTGGTGTCTCTTCCTCTTCTTATGAGGACATGGATCCCATCACAGGGAACCCACCCTGGTGACCTCACCTAACCCTAGTCACCTCCCACCTCCTTAACACTAGCACATTAGGAGCTGGGGTCTCAACATACGAACACTGGGGGAACACAAACACCCAGTCCACGACAGGTAAGTGAAATGGTTCTTGAGAAACAATAAACTGGAGCCTATTTAGTATGTGTATGTGACAGAGTGACCAGCACCATTCAGTTAGAGACCCCACGTGACCTATAGGAGTTTATTCTACTGAAAGCTACTGTCACAGTGCTGCTGTCTGGGTTTGCCGGTCCTTGTGCCCTGACACTGTCACCTCCACGGGTCTCACAAGTGCCAGAGATACAGCCACTGGGCCTGGGAAGTTTGCCGACAGCACGTCCCGAAGGTCGTGTATTTTAAGGAGATTTGTCAGCGGCGACTAATCTCCCGAAGTCAGTCTGTCAATCCAACGTTGTTTTGTCTGCTGCGAGGGGTGGGCGGAGCCCCCAGGATCTGAAAGGCAGACCGCTAACAAAAGCCCCAGACAGCTCTGTTTCCAGCCCCATTCCGCCTGCACCCGAGTCTTGGTTCATTACCCGTGAAACGTCTCACTCACGGAAAGCTGGTGGCATGAAGCAAACAAGCCAGGTTGCCGCTGCCTGCAACTCTGACAAGAGAGACAGCTCCAGGCTCAGTTCCGAGACAGGCAGAGCGCCGACGGCACTGTTGAGAGATGGCCACACGTCCGTGACAGGGGACCAGGTGGCCACGCTCCTGAAATACCTTCTGGTTCTAAGTATTTAACATCACAGCTGTATTGCCGTGCCCTCCGCTGCAAAGTGAGCCCTGGTCACCAGCCGTTTGGTTAGACTTGGAAGGAGTTCCAGAACGTGTCTGGTTCAGCCTTTCCAGTCACACAGGCCATGCAGCATGATACCCACTGTGTCCACAATAAACTGAGGACCAGGAATGACAGTGGCGTGCCGAAGGTCACCTCACATGTAGGTTTTTGATTTGGGATGGCCAGAACCTGCCATCTAATGTCCATGACTGTCTCCTCCAACCCTCGAACCTTGGACACAGAGTGTTTCTAGGAGCCGTCCCCAGCGTCTTCCAGCTCACAGTGGCCGGTTGGGTGCATGCATCTCCCCTCCCGCTTCCCAAGCTCACATTCAACTAGAACAAGAAGGGCCATTATAGACCAGAATGTTTGATAAATTCTGAGAAATAGGAGGCGTGTGCAGCCGGCCTGACAGTGAGAGCAGAGGGAAGCACAGAGCAAGAGCCAGAGATGAACGCCGATCACACAGAAGTCTCCCGAAGTCCTAAATGCAAAGACTGGGAATTGACCTCGGGGACACCAAGGTAGCACATTTGGGAATCACATTTAGACCAGCTTGTTGCCCTCATCGTGACGTGGTTGGAAGCAGCTTGTTGTTCTCAGTTTAAAGTCAGTCCAACTCCCACAGGACAGGGTCAGACCTGCCCGGGACGAGGACACGGGGGAGCCTGCTCACCTGCACGCAGGAAAGAGACAGGTGGCCCTGCTGGAGTGAGGTGCCCCCTCTTGCTTCCCTAGAAGGCAAAGCAACTCTTCCATCCACCGGGGAGGCCTGCCCTGCCATGGACTCAGACAGTTGCCAACGCCGCCGCCTGCAGCTCCCAGTCTGAAAGAGCAGCCCCTTCATTCATGAATATGAACCCAAAGTCAGGCTCACCAGGCTCACAGCAAAACCAAGAGCATGAGCAAGGAGCTAGATGAACAGAGAGACACTCACCACGAGACCAGAGGTGACTCCAGGAGGAGAAAAGGACTTTGGGAAACTCTGCTGTGCGTTCCTGAAGAGATTAGGGAAGATGTGGCATCCATAAAATTGCAGGCTCCAGTGAAAAAGAAACAGAAATTAAAAAGCATTCTTTGATCTTAAAATGCTTGCCAAAAACACAGCATTCTGTGGATAAGCTGAGTAGTTGGACACTGCAGAACACCAAATCTACGCAACACAAGGTGGGTTAGAACATCCCCAGAACACTGTGGGAAAAACAAAAGGAGAGAGATGGAAAATATGAAAGAAAATTTCAGAGACTTGGAGAGCAGAGGAGAAGCCCAACATCTGCGGAACGGGCGCCGCAGAGGGACTTGGACCCGCGGAACCGGGAGGCAGGATCGGGATCGGCTTTAGGACCCCAGGAGAACCTTGTGTGCTCAGGGGGACGCCACAAAGGGCTAGACAGGGTTGATTCTTCAAAGTTCCATGTCTAGATTCATCCTCAGAAATAGAGAAACTCTGGGAACAAAACTACCACCCAAGAGGCTTCCAGCAATGTGGATATGACAGACAACAGACTTTGGACCAGCAGTGCTGTAGTAAATGCCGGAAATCGATAGCTTCAGAGTCCTGAAGGTTTTCAAGGCTGAAATTCTTTACCTAGCCAAACCATGAATCAAACGCAAGCAATAAATATAGGTATTTTCAGAATTCAGAAAATTGGTTATTATGAAAAAATCGGGGAAAGGAGCTACTTTAGGGCAGTGGTGTGATGACCACAGTGAGCATTTACACCGTGCCTGGGCCGTGCCCGCCACAGTTCTGCCCCGGGTATCGTCACACGTTCGGTCCTCTGGGCGGCCACACGGGTGCTGTTTCTGTCTCCACTGTACAGATAAGCAAACTGAGGCACCACTGCATTGACTGATTTGCCCCCAAACCAAACAATGGTGACTTAGCTGCACTCATCTTGCAAAACTCGGAATCCACATTTGCTGTCCACAGCTGATCAGGCTTTGACACCCGCAGTCCCCAAGGACTTCTGTCATCGAGAGCATCCCATCTAACATCAGCCTGCTCAACCTGTCACTCTTGCTGGACACTGTGGGGTCCCCTCTTCCTGGACGCTTCATGCAGCAGCCCCTGCTGCTGGCCTGTCCTGATTGTGGCGTGGCCCAGGGCCAGCCCTGACATCACTGGTACTTTCACTCCATGGGTCAGTCACAGTCTCCACTTCACAGTGCCAGCCTTGCCCACTTTCAAAGTCCACACTTGTGTGTCCAGCTGCCTGCCAGACCCCACAGGTTTCCCACTCAGGGTGACCAAACTCCACTTGTTCTCTGACCTCACCAGCCCTGCTCACCTGCCGCTCCCCTCTGACAGCAACTCCATCCTTCCGGATGTCCATCCGCCAGGGACTCCTGCTGGCTCCGCCTGCAAACGCGCCACCTCTGCCAGAGCACCCCGGTCAGCCGCCTTCTCCTGCTGGGGCCCGTCTGCCGGCACCGCCCCAGCTCCACCCTGCAGAGACTGCTCCCCGAGGTCTGCTCCCGAGCCAGCTGTCCACACGACTTCCGCAAACCCCAGTCCCACGTGGCCCTCCCTGCTCAGTCGCCCAGTGTCCACTTCTCACTAGAGCGAAAGCAACGGTCACCAGCACCCGACTATTCTACGTCCCCCACTATGGATGCCCCCCGCCCACCCCGCTATCTCACTCCACCCCACCGTACCTGCGGCCGGCCTCGCTGTCCCTTCAGCACACCTGCCTCTGGCTTTGGCGGTTCCCTTCACCTGGAACACTCTTCACCCAGGTAGCTGCGCGGTTGCCTCCTTCGCTGCGGGAAAACCTTTGTCCAGATGTCCCCTCTCAGCGAGGCCCGGGTAGTCGTCCTGCAGGGACCTCCTGGGCCAGCTCCACTGTCCTTTCTACCCACAGCACTCACCACCTTCCCGTATACCAAGTAATGTGCTCGTTTCTAAAGGGTGTGGATTCATTGCCCATCCCATGCCCCCCAAAAGAATGACAGCTCCTGAGGGGCTCGAATCTCTGGCGGGTAGACCCCAAGCCCCCAGGACTCAGTCTGGCACACAACGCGCAGCCGAGAGGTCCTCTGGGTGAGCACATGAGCCCTCTGTGACGCACACGGCCCGTCCCGAGCCAGCCTCTGGGGCCAGTGGGATGGGGTTCTCCCACCGTCCAGGGTGTGGCGGGTCTGACCGCACCGCGGGGAGTGAGGATGAGGACGGAAGGGTGCCACTGGAGTGGGCCACTGCACATCAGGCAGGAGGAGAAGAACTTCAATCTCGAAAGCAGGAAAGTCCATAGGAATGAACCAAGTGAGTAACAAGACAGTGTCCCTCCCAGAACACTGAAGTTCAGACGCCTGTGGGTGTTCGCACCTGTGCCCGTTTTTATGCTCGGAGCGGCGGGAAGATGCACATGGCGCTGCCAGCAGGAGCTCTCTCTGGGACATGGGATTAGGCGAAGTGGAGGAAAAACAAAACTTTTATACTTCTGTACTCTGGTTATTTTTACAATGAGGATGAATTATACCTAAAACAACTGGTTTTTAAAAGTGAGTTCTGGGGAGGAGGGCTGAAGGCCGCCAATCTGAATTCAGCTCACACCTTTTCTTCCTTGGAAGGCTGAGGGAAGTTGTGCAAAGCCAAGCTCGTGTCCAGGTCCCCCCACGCTTGCCAGATGAAGATGAGGCAGGAACTGAAGTCTCTGGAATCCCCTAGTGTTATTTCCTGCCCATGCAGGCAGGACTGCTCCGTCCAGCTGGGGAGCAGGCAAACCGGGGACTCGGGGACTCTCGGACAGTTTGCATGAAGCTGGACAGAGGCAGCGTTCCCGGCCACGGTGGCAGCTCAGCCCTGCCTGGCCGGACCCTCGGTGATTTGGGCAGAGGAGACACCTGGCCGAGGCTGGCCCGGAAGCCGCACCCGGTGCTCCTGGCTTCTTCGCAGAGCGGCTCCAGGCAGCCACGCACATAAACTGCAAATCTTTAAATTCCTAGTTCACTTCTTTCATTCAGAAAGAAATTATATTTGCTAATCTTCTCCATAAACATGCATTACAATCTTGGGATTTTATCAAACTGTGTACACAAAGTAATTATAGGAAGAATAGTGCACTATTTGCATATCTAGTATTTAAAGGGTTACTTATGTAATTATTGAATGTAACTTAGAATAAGCTGTTTGATTCCCTTTCATCGTGAGCCAAACATCGGGTTTTGAAAGGAATTCCTTTAAACTTCAATAACATAAAGGCACATGGTAATGTTAAGTTACAACTGCAGCTTAAGTGAGTCAGACATGAAAGTATTCATGCCTGGTATTCTGTGAGCGAGTTCACTTTAGACACTTTTTTAAAAAGAAGTCAAGTATCTGTTGCTCTCGGTAGACACAAGGATACTATCAGCAGTTGGAGTCTTGCACCCCCTCCCAGACGGCGTCCAGCCCCCCGACTTCTGTTGTTTCCAGCTCCCAGCATCACAGACCCGGCTGTGCCGCCGCCCCCGGCACGAGTGACAGCAGCTCCTCCGTCCACTCCTGCAGACGCCTGCCTTCCGCACTCACACGGGGTGGGGGGGGGGGCAAAGGAAAAAGAAGGCGGGAAAGATCCTCAACCAGCAGGCAAAAAGCAGGAACGTGAGAGAGACAGAAAGGTGAATGCAATGTCGTTTATCCTGATGGAAGAGCAGACAGGTCTCGCCTTTTCAAACCGGAGGCCGTGATCAGCATTTGTTCTGTCAAAGGCACTTTCCATAGCAATGCAGCCCTGGTCACAGGGCCAGCAGGACCCAGGTACCTGGGACATTTGTCAAAAGGGAATTTTTAGGACTGCAGCGCAGTCACCCCGCTGAATGTGACAGGCGAGACCACGGTCAGCTGGGACATCACTCCCCCCCCCAATTCTCAAACCTAGGAGCTGAGCCTGGGCTAAGGCTGCCGGCCGGATCCACACACGCCCGCACGCTCACTCGCACGCTCACACTCCCACACTCACACTCACAGGTACACATGCACACGTGTATGCACACTCACTGTTACACACACCTACACTCACAGTCTCACAGATACACACACTCAACAGTCACACATGCAACTCCCACACACATGCACAGACACACACACACAGTCACATGCGCATACTTACACTCTCACACACCCACACGCTATGTATACCTTCACTCACACACGCTCACACACTCCCACTGGCTGCTCTACTTAAAAGTTCTCAGCGAGAACTTGAATCTAAGTGCTCAAGAGAAGGAGCCAGGTTGAAAGGGATTCAGTTTCAACTTTGATGTAAACATCCCGGCTTCTTTGGAGGGCAGCCATATCTTTGATCCTACACAAACTGTTAAGAATCAAGTGTCTTAAACTCTGATCAGTTGAAGTATAACAAATTTTACAGTTATTTCCAGTTTAAGTTAGCTTGCAGGTGATTAATAGTGGGATAAAATGACAAGGAGTGCAGTCTTAAGAATTCCTCAAGCTAACAAAGACATTTAAATAAATTAAATTAGTCCCAGTGTGTTGAAAAACTTGAAGCTATTTCCATGACATTCATTTGACATCTGGTAATAACCTTTAATATTTTCAAAGTATTTTCTCTTCCTTTTCAGATCTGCCAGGGAGCTTTCTATGCCCCTGGCTGTGTGGCTTTATGAAGTGAGCCTCCCTTTCCACATGTGCAAGATCAGGTGTTACAAAAAGAACGCAGAGTTGGAAACTAGGAGCCTTGCGTTCTCCACTTAACTCTAGCCGTGTGACTTTGGGCACGTTACTTTACTCACAAAATGAAGAGTGAAAATAAAGCTTCCTCATAGCCCTGAAATGTAAAATTCTTTATCGCCCCACACACCAAGCCTAGGCTCCACCGTGGGCCTTAATCTCTGCTGCATTTTCAAAGCTGGGAGCTTTAAAAAATACTTATGCCTGGGCTGCCAGCAGGTGTCCTGGGTGGGTCTTGGGCACTGGTATGTTTTAAAGGCTATTCAGGTGATTCTATCGTACCTATGGACGAGACTGAGAAGTCTGTGTTCAGAAGGTGGGGGGGGCGTTCTTATTCAAGCGATGGACTGGGGGAACAGTGATTGTTTCTCAGGTCCCTGCTAGGTGGTTACTGTGGCCCCCTGAGCGACACGGTGGAAAGGTGAGCACAGCTCATGGGCTGGGTAGAATGTCGGCTGTCTGGAACCTCTCCCTTGTGGCAACAGCCTCTCTGCAACTTCTCATCGTCTGGTAGGGCCAAGAGGTGGGCACCGTACCCCGATAGGCCACTGCCTGGACACAGCAAGAGGGTGGCCGAGAGGTGATGGTTACAGTCATTTTTGGGAATGAATACATCACTTGGCAAAAGGCGTTCTCTCTCTCTTTCCCCTTCAAGACAACTCCCAGAAAGGACCATCTTACCTGGCCCTTATTCCCCACCATAAAGACAGAACACCTACCTGAGAACAAAGCCAACATGCAAGAAGGCCAAGCAGACAGACGGAGCCCTGAAAATATTGTCGCAACACCTGGACCCAGGTGTGCCTGCAGCCATCTACCTGTGAACTTCTCAATGCCTCTCGAAATCCCCTCTTCTGCCCCAGATAGTGGAGTGGGGCTTCTGCCACCTGTGTCTGAAGGACTCCTGACAAACACAGCCGCCTGGAGAGCCATCTCAAACCCGCACCTCGACACGCATCGTCATCTTTGGAAAGCAAGATCATGCCAAGCAATGGAGAAGAAAAAGCTCAAAATGAGAGAACTACCATGCTTCAGAGTCTTCAGTCTAACCTTCTCTGCCAAGTACGGTCCGTGGACCTGGGAGCGTGTCAGAATCACAGAATCTCGGACCCCACCCCAGACCTACTGAATCCGAATTTTCATTTTAACAAAATTCCCAGGTGAAACCTACGCGCATTAAAGCCTGGGAAGCGCTGCTCTGTGAAATCCATATGGCCGAATGGCTTGCCAGAGAATTACGAATATGTGCGGCAAAACCCTATTATCACCAATTCCAAGGGGCAAAGAAATCATCTGTCGTTAAGTGGGGAAAATAGCACAGGATGTCAGCCCTGAAACTGGGTCGCCTTTGTGGGGATTTGGGGACTTGGATTCCATAGGAGGGACCAGGGAAGGTGGATGCGGCGCAGCGTGCTCTGCACTGCGACTCGCACGTGTCTCCTCGCGGCCCCTGCACCGCGGGCAGTCCCGGCACGCGCGGCGGAGCCTCCCGGCTGGCGGCCGCCCAGGGCTGCTTGCGGGTCAGCCCCGCGAACGCGCATCCAGCGGCCTCAGAAAACAGGACACTTACCGGCCATTCCAGGAGAACGGGGGTCGCAGCTTAGCACCCCGAGAACGCGAACGCAGACGCGCCTTCTCCCTCCGGATCCGAGCGGGGCATCCCCGGGCACGCGGCCTAGTGGAGACACCGGAAGGGCGGGGCGCACATCCGGCGGCGGCGCGCAGGCGCACGGGAAGGGGGCGGGACAGCGAGCCGGCGTCCGCCCCGGGCTTCCGGCCGGCCTGGGTCCCCCGGGTCCCGCCGCCGGTGCACTTCCTGCCGGAGGCCACGGGCGCGTGTCCTGCCGCGCCCAGCCCCGCCTCTGCCCAGCGCGGCCGTCGCTAAACAAGACGTCAGCATCGCGGGCTGCCAGGGGCCAGACGTCCTCGCCTCTGGGGCGTTTTCACGTGCGGTGGGGTGGGAACATGCTGCTATTAGGAGTCCCTAGAAACCCCCACCCTGTCACAGAGCGAGCATGAGTGACACGAAAGCTCAGGATCACCTGCCAAGTCTCCTCCTGTCACCCCCCACAACACCTTAAACACATGCATATGGAGACACATGCATGCACACATATACACGTGTGTGCAGAGACACATGTGCACACACAGAGATGCACACATGCACACTATACATACATACACATTCATATGCTCATGTATGCACACACACAGGTGTGCACACAGAGAGATACACATACACCCTATATGCACACACATTGACATGCTCACACGTATGCAGACATACAGAGACACATGTATCATGTGCATACACAGATACATATGTACACAGCAACATGCACACATATATCACAGATATGCAGATGCACACAGAGACACATACACAGGAGTGTACACACGCATACACACACACACACACACACACACACACACTGTTCACAGGGTGCCAGCTACTCCCAGTGCTGGCTCTTCATAGAGCCTGATTTGAAGGCATCTGTCTGCGTACGAAGATCAGAGAAGCAGAATCTCAGGTGACAATCCACAGTAGATGTCTGGACAGGGCCAGCTGTGTGGGCTGAGGGACACGTGTAGGGCAGGCCCAGGAACAGTTCACAGCCTCAGGGCAACGCCCATTTAGTTGCTTTGTCTGGGAGCCTCGAATGCAAACCTTAGCTGGCAGGGCACCCCCAGCTGCCGGGGGAGGAGACACTGCATTTGTAGTGACCTTCCAGAATCAGCCCGCACACAAATGGGCTTACACCCCAATAAACTCGTCATAGGCTGAAAATATTCTAAGCTGAAAGTGCTTTCAATACACCTAACCTGCTGAACATCGTGGCTTAGCCTAGCCTACCTTGAAGGTGTGTAGAACACGTACATTGGCCTGCAGTTGGGCAAAATCGTGTAACACAAAGCCTGTTTTACACTAAAGTGTTGAGTATCTCATGTAATTTATCAAACACTGCACAGAAGGCTGTATGGGTGCTCAAAGCACCGTTTCTACTGAACACATGCTGCACTCACACCGCCATGAAGTCGAAACGCCGCAAGTTGAACCATCGTAAGTCGGGGCCTGTCTGCACTTGCTGGGGTCTCTCTGCTGACGACAAGGGGTGGATGGGAGACAGACCCTCCCCCAGAGACTCACAGTCCAGTGGGAGATGAACCGGCCTACGGACACCAGAGCGTACGTGTGGCTGGAGCAGGCAGGAGCAAGTGTCTCCTGAAGTCCCTCAGACTACTCACTAATGATGTCACATGGCTCAGCTCTCTGAACCTCTGTGTGCCTCAGTTTCCTCATTCATCCAATGGGCAGAGCCCTAGCTGCCTCTCAGGGTGGAGGGAGGATGAATGGGTGGGGGCTGCAGGGCTCCGTGCCTGCCTTGTTGGTGGCAGCTGCAGATGTGCCGTGTTACTGATGACAAGGGCACAGGGGCATCTAGGTTCTGGGATGGCCAACAAGGAAGAACCAGTGATGGGGGACCCGAGCTGGGCCCTGAAGGATGGTAGGATGGGGAGATTCCAAGCCAGGAAATTCCAGACCCTTCCCACCCCACCGTGGGTGCGTCGTGCGCAAGTGAGAACCCGTGGACAGATAGATCTGTGTGGGCGGCGTGGTCTCACGTCTCATTCCAGCTCTGACGCCTCCCTGGCCTCTGACACCCTGGGACCCCCTATTTTCACATTTCTGGTTTCAAAAGCCTAAACCAAATTCCCCAGGTTCAGTAGGGTCCCTTCCTACTCTAAGATGTTGTAGAATTACAGCGTTTTAATCATCTCTGACAGGGCCGGGTGAGTGACCCCCCCCCCCTGCAGATGCTTTAATAGCCTTCAGAGCCCGACTGGGAAGAACAAAGATAATTTTAACTGATTTAACAAGGAAAGAAAAACATAACTACCTTGAATTATTGACACTTTCTTTCACCTTTTGCCAAGACAGACTTGAATTCATTTGAAAGAAAAATGTTGCCGATTGCATGAAACACACCGCGCCTGCTCTATACTTAGCAATCGCTCTATTCGTCAATTAGGAGTGGGTACGCGGAACGGTGTGGCAATGCTGGGTCTCGGGAAGGGTCATCCAGTTCACTTAAAAACTGATTGAGAGTGAGGATTAAAGCAGGACTAATTAGATGCGCTTAAGTTGGACATAATTGTACATAGCTGTGATGTGCGTTGTGTTGTGGCGTTAAATTAAGTTGGGTGATGCTGGGCACGGATTTTTAAAAAAACTAATCATTGCTGAACTCTCAATGTGCTTCCCCCCCCACTTGCTCTGTTCCCCAAGAACCGATGTCACAGCTCCACGGCTCGGTGCTGTGGGGGCAGCAGTGGGACCCCACCCGTCTCACCACAATCACCACCTCAAGGCACCCGCCTCAGAGGGGGCCCCAGAAACACCGCGGACCGACAGGGACAGGGAGCGCAGCCCTGAAACACAAGGCCCTGCCGAGGCAGCGAGCTCCTAATTAGTCACAAAGTGGTGACGGAATCTTAATGAAGTGCCTGCCTGAGGCAGGGGCTGAGCCAGGCTGGAGCCCAGGTGGGGGCACGATGGAGACCCTGAAAGGCCTGGAAGATTTCACTTCCTTAGGAAGGGAGGGGCGGAGGTGGAGACAAAGCCACCCTGAGAACATTCTCTTCCTTGAAGAAATGCCCAGGACAGCCCCACCTTCATTGCTGGGAACGCCTTCAGGTGACAGCTACACACATATAAAACAGAAAAAATGTTTTCTGTAAGAAATCCAGCAAATGCAAAGCATCAGACATGGAAACTGGTAAAAAAAAAAAAAGCAAAAATCTGGTTCACAATCATCTGAAGGGTTAATTAAAACTTTCTCACTTTCCAGTGGAAAGTAGGCCACACCTGGGTTTCGCAGACAGGTGTGTTGTTTGGTTTGCTTTGCTTTGGTTGGTTTTGACTTTCCTAATTTTTTTATGCTTTACAACGATTGATTTCGCAGAGAGAGAAATCTTTGATTTTCCAGCATTAAGCTCCTTCACCCAGCTCACGAGTGGGCTGCCAAACCCAAGTGTCGGCTCAATAAAAATGGAGGTCAGGAGTCAAAGTGTTTGGACAAGGGGCCCAGAAAGAACAGGTTTCGGGTTGGAGAGGGATTTTCACGGAATCACAGACTGCAGAGCCGGGACTTGAGCAATTACCAAGCCCAGCTGGAGCGAGAACCCAGGGGCACCTGTTGTACCTTTTGGTGCTGCAGGTGATAGACACTCAGCTCAAAGGCAGCTTATCATTTTGCACAACTGAAAAGTCCCTGGACAATTCTGGCTCCTGGCTGGGCTGGGTCTAGTTGCCCAAACTCTGTTGCTAAGGCTCCGGCGTCTCCCTGGATCTCCCTCTGCCTTTCGGGATGTGGGCTGCTTCTTCAGGCAGCACAGCCCGGAGCTCTCCTGGCATAGCAGCAAAGCAGCCACCACCGCCCCCTTCTCCAGCCTCGCTGTCCACGTTGAGCATAAGTGGGCCTCTCCTCTGCTCCCTGCTGCAGAGGCCGGGGACGCCTTCTTCTCAGGAGCCCCAGCAAGCGGCCTCTTTCCTCCCTCTCTCTCTTCCTGAGCCCATCCCAGCCCAGGGAAGGGAGCCACTGGCGGATGGAGGCCACCGTGGGACCCTCGGTTCTCCCCCGGAGGTGGGAATGCAGTTGGTCCCTCCCAGACCTCGATGCAAAATCGTGTCTCACCGCAGGGAGAGGAAGGCGTCCGTGCTGAAGGATCTACCCACCATGTGTTCATCTGGCTCCAGAACACTTCAAGGGTTTTGCCATCACAGTTTGCATAATACTTCAAAATAGTAACTTATTTTCATTTTTGGTCACCTCATTTTCCCTTTCTCCCACCACTTTCCAAGTGTGGGCAAGTGGAACGCTGCCTAGGACAGATCCCGGCTGGCTCGGCGGCCGAGCGCTGCTGCCCTGGACCCTGGCGGGCAGGGGCGAGTCTGCACAGAGGGGAGCACAGGGTCCCTGCCCGGCTCCACTGGGGACAGCAGAGGTGCTGAGCCTGGCGAGACAGAAGGGCCACGTGGCCCGCGGCACCCTGCTGTCTGCACCCCCTGAGCCCATCAAAGACCTGGGACGCAGGCGGGGCGAGGGTTAAACAGCAGCCCAGAGACTCGGAAGCAGCACCGTGCACGCTGTGCACTGAAGCTCCACCCCACACTGCTGCCCACAGGCCCTTTGACCCTGCCCCACTCACTGAAGACACACATGCCTCAGTTTCCCTGCCTGTAAAACGGTGCTAGCATCCGTCTCCTCTTCACTTGCAGCACCTCAGCCTGGCTCAGAGTAAGCCCTGGACGCATGTTGGCTCCCGCGGGGACGCAGACCCGGAGTCAAGCTGATTCCTGGGCAGTCGGAATCTGCCAGGTTTCCTGCAGAGTCGGGTTCGTAGACGGAGCCTCACACCCGGCACTGGCACCAGATGACCCGGGGACTCGGCAGGCCTCAGACCTTGGCCACCGATAAGTAGCTTCCCCAGTGCATGCAGGGAGGGTGGGCATTTGCCCAGCTGTGTGGGGCGTCCTCTGTGTAAGTGATCAGAGCCTCCCACAAACAGAGACACCTGACTTCACTGGCATTTGCTCCGACTGACAAGCACGTCTACAGGCAGGAAGAAAGTGACCTTGAAGTCAGAGACTGGGCTGGCGTGATGGATGGACGTGAGCCACCAGGACTCCAGGAGGGGGTGAGGCAGGGACGGGGCAAGCAAGCACCACCGTCGATTTGTCTGTGACGAGGGTTTGGCGTGCAGAGAGAATGTGAGGGGCTCGCCATGCCTTCCCACAGCAGTGCCGGCGGCCGCACGGCATCCCTGTGGGAGGAGAGGGTGCCCGGAGAGCAGCTGCCAGGCGTCCTGCGCTCCAGAACACAGCAGCTTTGAGAGGAACTGGAAACTGCGCTGCCGCTGGAAGTCACCATCTGCCCTTGGCCGGCACATGGACAGAGCTGCGGGAATCCTTGCTGCCAGTACAAGGGCAAACAGCGTGGACGCCTCTCCCTGCTGGGCCCAGGACGAAATGACCGATGGATGGGCCGGGACAGGGTGGGTAGGAAGCTGGAGCTCCGTCCTGCCCAGTTCCGTGTAGACAAACACAGCTGGGGGACTGACTCGAAGGCTGCCGCCGGCCCCCCCGCCACCGCCC
This sequence comes from Lemur catta, assembly GCF_020740605.2. Taxonomy (NCBI): domain Eukaryota; kingdom Metazoa; phylum Chordata; class Mammalia; order Primates; family Lemuridae; genus Lemur; species Lemur catta. The sequence continues at coordinate 1,879,876 of NC_059138.1, forward strand.
AGACAGACCACTCGCTGGGACACAGCTGCAGTGTCCGAGGGAGGCGTGTTGCAGAAGGACATCTCCGCTTCTGCTGAGGGAGGGCAGGAGGGGAGGGGCCTGGGGGCCACCGGGGGGCCGTGACCTTCTGGCCACACCGAGAAGGTTGAGCTCGTGGACTTCTGGGTGGGGGAGGGGAGCAAATCCTGGAGGCGGGGGCTGGGGGCACGGCCGCTGCTACTGGCCGGAGAGGCCACTGTGACACGGGGGGATGGGCACTCAGCCTGGCCCAGGTCCCCGTCCCTGAGGTGCTTCCTACAGGACAACACGGAGACGTCATGTCCAGTGGTGCTGCTCGCTGCTCACTGCAACTCAGGGAGCACTGGCGCTGGGTGGCGCCGTACCGACCAGAGCCTGGGAAATCCCTCCATCTCTCCTAAGCTGGTGCCCGCCTCAGCCCAGAAAATGCATACAGCAGGCAGACATGTAGCGTGTTACAGCACACGCCGTGAGCCCCAGGCATCCCCACGGCACACGTGGGCACCAAAATGCTGAAAAGCAAACAGCTCGGTCTTTTTAGACATTAAACTTTCATTGGATCTGGATTCAGAGCACCAAGAAATGAAAATTATTCTGAGACTTTCTTAGCAGGAAATAAGAGATATTTAGGAAAGAGTCCCTGCAATTTTTTCTACATTGAAGGATTAAAAGAAAAGAAAAAAATATAATGAATTGGAGTGAACCAGAAGGGAACCTTGAAGGTGGGAGAACTTAAGCCGGGTCCCCCAAAATGGGCTGGGACAGGGGGCAACAGAGCGTCTAGGATTTGTTCTTAAAAATAAGAGAAGTTAACTTCTGCCTATTATTGAAAACTACTTCTGTGTGAGTGGGGAGACGGTGCTCTGGGAGTCCTGGTCACAGAACGTGCAAGAGGGAAAGAAGTCTCCCTTTGTCTGCCTTGGGGGCCGTGAGCAGCCCGCTGCCTCCCACACGGCAGGCACACGCGTGTGTGGAATATGTAGATGAATGAGGGAAGGAAGGAAGGAATGAAGACGCACATCTCCACAAGGAGCGAGGCTCCAAATGCTGGTCAGCTATCAGATTAATCAGACGTATGTTGAGGAAAGTTCATCTCTAGAAATCTTCAGAAATCAGCGTTCACATTTTCTGAGCGAGCGACAGGGGCAGCCCTCACGGCTGGGGGGCGTTTTCCAGTCTCAGGGCTGCATCACGCAGTAGGAATCATTTACAGCCCCCCGTGCACACTCACAGACGCACACAAACGGCTCATCAAGCCAGGTTCCTTCGGTATTTTCTGTTTTCTGTTGTTCTATTCCTTCTTTTCCATAAGTGCTGTCCTGACCTACCGGATTGATTTCAAAACCCACTAATGGTCCGCAAGCCACAATTTTAAAAGCAGTGCTGGGGAGGACACAGAAGGGAGATGCCAGCTGTCCTGGCGGGAGAGAGGCCACACGACCCTGTCACAGGCTCACTGTGTGTCCTGCCGCTGACTGGAGCCACGAGGACGACTCCGGGAGGGAGGAGGGGGAGGGCACAAGCGTGGGTCGGGGGTCTCCAGGCCCTGTGCACCCTCGCCCAGGTGGATGTCACACCCCTTCCACGCTCGCTGCGTGTCCACCTGCGGATGACAAATGCTGTGTCCGCCCCTGGCCGCGTGGGCACCCCTGGGTTGAGCACCCGGACCCGGTGACCTGTGCGAGCGCTGCCCATGCTCGGCCTCCGCCCACCCAGCTGTCCCGAAGGGCAGGGGGGAAATCGCAAGCTGAGGTCGAGCGCGAGACCTGCCTGCCCTGCCTGCCCTGCCTGAGGCGGGTTTGGAGGAGGACTGTGATGGGGGCCGGGCTGACGGCGGGGACAGGGCCGGTGTGAACGGGGAAGACCTGGGCCGCGTGAGGTGGAGACCAGTGGACATGCTGTTGGCCGGAGCCCTGCTGGCCGGGGCCTGGCTCGCTGCGGCTTCCCACAGACCCTCGGTGGGTGGGAACGCAGGGAGGGGCGGGAGGGTGGGTGGACAGAGGAGGTGGGTGTGAGCAGAGGGGCTCCAGGGCTCAGTGGGGAGGCCGTGCTGCTGCCCCCAGGGCCCCTGGGTCCCCTCACTCAGGACTCGGGGAGATGTCGGGGGCCCCCTGCCCGGCCCACCCTGCCCACGCGCCCTGCATGCCCACGGCCCGTGCGGCTGCTCCCGCCCCTGCCGCCTTTGAAGCAGGCGGGAGCCCTGCAGGCCGACGGCTGCTACTTCAAAGAGCCTGGCACGCCGGGATTCCCCGCCGCCGAGCTGCGGCCCCGGGCCCGACAGGGAAACTCCAGACCGGGACGGGGAGCCACGGCCCCGAGAGGGGGGCTTCCCGGGCAGTGTCAGACCCCCCCAGGGAGGGTCCCTACTGGGGACTGCAGGGGCAGGTGCACAGAGATCCCCCAAAGGGACGGCCATCCCAGACAGACCTTCCCTGAGCACCCTCATGCCGGCCTCTGGTGACCTTTTCTCGAGCTCTCAGGCGGCCGTGGCGAATTAGCCCACTTATTCTGTCCAATGAATGAATGAAAGAATGAATGAATGAAGTGAGGAGAGAGAGGGTCTCCCCAGGTATCTACACCCCTCCCCAGGATGGCCATCTCTTTGGGGGCTTCCGGATGAAGAAGCAGGTGTGGCTGTCGGGTCTGGCCGGAGTCCCGGAGGTCAGCACAGCAGGGGTCCTTCGCCCCATCCCTCGCCTGCCGCCCCAGAGCCCCCGACAGCCAGACAGGGTGCTGCCCTCTGACCTCTGACCCCACACCTCCATGCCGGGCTTCCCCTTAGAGGTCTGTTCCAGACACATCACGCTTCAGAGGGAGCAGCAAAATGCCAGTCAGAAGGATGAATTCTCACAACTTAACCAGGAAATAATATTATATATTAAGTTGTAATTAATGTTAAAGCCAGGAAATAACATTGACGTCATCATACTGAGTGGCAGTTAGTATTACAACTTAACCAGGAAAGGCGGCACCTCCTCCCGCAGTCCCGGGACAGGTGCCGACGTGGCGTTGGTGAGCACCGGGGTGGGCGCAGAGGTGAGACCACCGGAGGACGCACCGTGCCGTGCCCTTCCCGCCTCCCTGTGGGAGCCCTGAGAGCCAAGGACAGCCACGTCCGGTACTGCCACACGCGTACCCGGTCAGTGGAAGCTCACGGATCAGAGAGCAACAGCCGTGGTCCACCCACCCGAGAATTCACCCGCACGGCAGACATCGATCACAGGCCCACTGGGCACAAAATGACTGTTTGAGATTTCAGAGGAAGCGAGACAAAGACAAATCAAAGATTAACAGTAGGCGATAATATGTCAAAAATAGAAACGTAAATGAGGTTATTTGAATAGTGACGTGAAAGGCCATGAAACGACCCAGCGGAGCAGTGCGGTCGGGAGGATGGAGGGTGGGAGGTGTCAGCGCCCGGGAGGCCCCTCCAGGGAGGAGACACCTGAGTGACGGGAAAAGCCAGCCCCATGGGTGGGGCCACGGACATGCAGGGCCCTGAGGCCTCTCACTGGAAGCCCCCCGAGGACGGCGCTGGCTGCCACGGAAGGCCATGCCCTCCATGCGGTGTGTTATCGCCGAGGGCTGCTCAGCCAGGGTTGTCCAGACCCCGCTCCCTAGGGCAGGTGCCGCGGAACGTGAGCCCATGGTGTGCGGCGCTGCTGGCCAAGCGGGTCAGAAGTTGCTGCCCCTCCCGAGCTCTCGTCCCTGTCTCAATAAGACCGAGGGTTCTGAGACCCTGTGGAGCCCTAGGGAGGAGGGGCCGAGTGGGGGGGCCCCTGAACTCCGCAGGGAGCCTGGCTTCCCACGACCGGGGACACCTGCCTTGCCCTCGTGCATGAGCAGCGCGTAAACTTCCATCGTGTCAAGACAGTGGGGTTTCAAGGTTCATGATCCTTCCAACAGCTGTTGGTTTCATCCCAGTCAGTAGTGCAGGTCCACAGGCACCACAGGACTTGTCCCTGGACTGTCCCCAAGAGCCGGGAAGACGGGTCGCCCTCCGCACTTCTCCAGGCGGATCTCAGCTCTCAGGACCATCATGAACACAAAAGCAAAGTGACAGGCCAACCCCGGCTGGCTGAAGTGTGGCTGAAATAATAGCCAGTAAAATCTATTAGGCTGGAAATGAGAACGGGGAGAGATAAATCAGGTGCTAATTATGGGCTGTTGCAGAGGACTGAGGGGCACAGCCTTTCTGGGGTGCGGAGCCCGCCCAGCCGAGCACCTGGTGGGGGACGATTCACTCCGACCTCAGGTCTCAGCTCTCCCCTCATGATGCTATCACCTTAATTATGAACAGAGGACTTGGAGATTCCTTGAAATATAAATGAGGGTGTCCCACCTAATTATTAAATGCGAGAACAGCTCAACCATTTTCTCAAAACTGTTAATACTCAGAGGAAGAAAGAGCTGCGGTTTTTTATTAATTCTGACTTCATTGCTGAAATTGAAGCCAAGTGCCTGGGCAAGGAGAGAGGCTTGTTATTAATGATTCCAAATAGTCTGTGCAAGTCCCTGAGATGTCTCCAAACACCCCAGATAGACACTAAATGAGGATAAAATGACCTTTACTTTAAAATCTGGACCTTTCAGTTTAATGTCAATCCTGTTAATCAGAATAATAAAAATAATAAAGAACAACAGATACTGCTCCTTAAGTATTTACCGTGTGCAAAGTACCACGCTAAGCAGTTTACACATATTGTGTTACCTAATTCTCAGCAACACCGAGAGGTGGTTTTATTATCCGCATTCGTATATGACAAACCTGAGACTTCAAGGGGGAGAATGACTTGCTCAGGTTGCACAGCAGAGGCGAGACTTGAACACAAGCCTGTCTGATGCCAAGCTCTGCACTGCTGACCGCTGCACCCGGATGTCTTCGGCTGTTCTGAAGATCACTGTGGTTCTGTGGCACGTTGATGGATACTCCTCGAGACACAGGGAATTGCTGCATCAACACACGAACTGCCCTGTGAGTTGTATTTAACTCATGCTAGTGTTGAGCCCAGGCCTCGTGAAGCATAAGTGACCCGCATGCCTCCTTACCTTGAGAGCCGCGTGGTGTGCAGGCGACTCATGCTACCACGCTGTAGCACACGCGTTACGTGACAGGCGGCCCCAGGCAAAACCCTGCAGTTGGTTCATGAAAGTCTTACTTGTTGATGATCTTACTGTTATCAATACAATTACTATTGACAATTCAATTGCATATAACTCACACAAAGAAAAAAAACAAAAAAATAACAAATTTTTCATTAGAAAGGATCATTTTGTTTTCGAAGTCTTTATTCTATTTTCATAAAACACAGTGACTTCAAGGAAGAATTTTCTTTTTCTAGTGTGGCAGTCTGCGTGTTAAAGACCAAAACGGAAGCTGGGGACATCAGCCCACCTGGCTGTGGCGCTCACAGCATCTCTGCTCCTCACCAAGGGTGCTGTCCACCGGCCGGAGCGGCCACCGAGGCAGGCGTTTCCTGTCCTGGGCTGGGACCGTGGAGGCCGTCCTGTCTCGCCCGCTGCGAGCCAGGAGCGTCACCAGCTGGGAGGTTTTCGAGTCTCAGGGAGCAAAATGGCGCCCTGGGCAGCTGACACGGCGGTTGTGCTTGTTCTCAACGTTGGCCTGCAGTGAGTGGTTCTGTTTCGCTGAAGGATCCGGGCTGTCTTTGAACAATTTGATAAACTGGCTCGAGGGACAGTTGTAGGAACAGTGCCAGAAGTCAGGCTGTAAATCGTGAGATACATGTGGCTCCTACAGGTGATTTAACTGTTCCCACACTCCCACCTCCCAGCAGAAGAAAACCCCACAAACGTGCAGTTCTCAGAAATGAATGCTTTGGGCAAAATGTCCTCATTCAGCTTAGATCAACCCGGTTGTGCAGAGGCCTTGGATGAGACTGTCTGTGGGCAGGTTAGTCCTCCTGGAGTAAGTACGGTGAGACCGATGCCGTGCCAGAGGCCGCCTGGGCCCTCTGTGAGTCCCGAGCTTCCACAGAGAGAGCCCAGACGAGGCCACATCTGCTCGAGGCCTTTCCAGGAACGATGCTGTCTGTAGCCCTTCTGCTCCATGCTCTCTGTCCCGGGTACAGCACAGCAAGAGGCTCCTGCCTGGGCCAAGCGGGAGAGGAGGCAGAGTGTTCTGTCTGGAGGCAACGGCGCTGGCTGGTGACCAAAGTCTGGCCGGGCCAAGACTCCCCGCCCGAGCCTCTGCTTCCTAGATCCTCCCGCTGCCTGACCCCGGTGGGCCTGTGACCCCTAATCCAGCCGCCGGGTGCTCGGGAAGTAGTTGGTTATTTCTGCATGAAAGGATCCAGTTCCCCAGAGAGGCAGCTTCGGCCCAAGCCCCGAGAGCCCTCGAACACCCCCTCTGCCCGGCACCCCACGGCTCTGCGGCAGGGGCCTGGCCGTCTCATTACAGCCAGCATTGGGGGGTGCTCTCCAAGGACACAGTCGGGACCAAGGGGGAGAGCTGTGGAAAGAGAGGGAAGAGCTGCCGGGAGGTGGGGAGGTCTGTCTAGAACGGGGGCCTTGGAGAAGGTCTGTGCAGCCCCCGCAGGAGAGCACTGTGTATCTCCGTGTTTTGGGGGCTGGGGGCCGCAGTGGCCTGAGCTCCCGGCAGGAGGGCAGGGCCACGGCAGGGGAGGACAGGAAGGCCGACCTTGCTCCGGCCTCCTGAGGACGTCCCTGCTCTCTGGCCCAACCTGCCCCCGAGCGAGGTGCAGGGACCCTGCGGCCAAGCGCACCTCAGAGGCCAGGCCAGAGATAATCGTCCTGAAAGACACCCGGGGGCAGCTCTCGGGTGTAAATGTTCCATTTGGCCGCCTGGGCTCATCCATTATTCATGGTAATGACAACAAGCACTTCTGTGGGGCTTTTCGTCTTCAAACCGCTGTACAAACAGGGCCGGTCGGACCTGAACTTCAGTTCCGTCTCCTCTCCACCCGAGTGCATCCCGCCTGCGTGGGGTCCGGGTGTGCGGGGGGCCAAGCTCCCACAGAAGCCAGACCCGTCCGGCCAGGCCGCTGTCCCGCAGGAGGGAAGAACCCTCCAGAACGCACGGCATTCATTTTCAGAAACCAAAGTCTAAAGATCAAGCAAGGAAAGCTTTTACTCCCTGCATGTTTCTCTCTTTCTACTTTTCTAGCAAGGAGCAAGGTTTATCTGCATAATTAAAAAGGAAGATCAACAGTCTCCCCACCCCCAGAGTGAAACAAAGCAGCCGCCGTGGTCAGGATGACGGTGGGAACTGTGTGTGGCACAGCGTTGGAAATGCTTCCTAAAGCAGCCTCAAGCCTGTGACCACGCCGCATTCACCTGGCTGCCACTCCACTCCCACCCCAGCGTCCCTCCTCGACTGCACAGGCCTGTGACGGTGGCGTCCGCAGCCGCAGCGTGAGGGAGGCACCCTCCCTGGCGGTCCCGATGCCGAGGGGGTGGTGGGCGTGTCCCTGCCACGGGGAGCCCCGAGCCTGAGCCCTCCAGGTGCCAAGGCTGCCATGCTGAGGCTGGGTGCCGGGGCGAGAGCCCCGATTCAGATGCGCGGGTGGGGAATGTTCTCTTTGGCTGATAACATCTCGACATAAGGTGTTTTTGGAAAACTACAAAACATTCGTTTTCCTTTCATCGCGTTTCAGTCTGGATAGCTCAGGGACTTTGTGCACAGGCAGGGATTAGACCTTTTCCTCTGATCATCTGCCGTGGGACCCAAAGAGGCCACCTTGTAACTGGCGTGAGGGTGCCGCCCGGCCACCCCATGCCTGCCCTGTGATGGGACGGCGGGGGCTCTGCCCCCTGCCACCAGCCCGGCCGTGGGGAGCCCCTGTCACCTCGGGTGCACCAGCGCGGAGAGGCCTGGTCACTCTGCAGCACCTCGACACCGTGCAGGGCCTCAGGCCCTCCTGCCCACATGGCTCATCCTTCCACAGCGGGACAGAAATGCTTCCTGGGGATCAAAGCATCCCCCTCAGATTCAGATCCTGGGTGCCAAGCTGCCAGTGCCTTCCTCCGGGTCCTGGGACATGCGGCTGCAGGCCGGGGCTGGTGACCTCTCATCTGCCCACCCGCCCCGGCCTGGTGTCACAGCTCCTGCCTCTTCCCGTGTTCCCGGAGGGGAGAATGGAGGATGGGATGGATATCGCTCTGCCCCAGAGAGTGGGGTGGGTACCCACTTCCCGAGTCTGGCCGTGTGCTTTGGAGGGTGAAGGGCAAGGGGACAGGGTTCTCAAACCCTCCGTCCCCACTAACACGTGACCCCACCTCTAACACACATGACCCCCCAGGGCGTGAACTCTGCCCAAGCATGTTCCTGCCAGGGCAGGTTCCAGGGGTCCACTTGGAGGGAGGGTCCTGAGCCACCCCAGGGATGCACAGACTCAGGTTCGGGTCCACGGACACCGCGGGTGGGGGCCGGGCCCGCTGGTGGCAGGCACAGTGCCCAGGGCGGTCGGGGCTCAGGCCGGGCAGACGGTGGGGGCCCAGGACCGACCACAGGGCCTGTGGGAGACTCTGGCAAGTCCCTGATCTCACCCAGCCAGTGGGGGCCCCGGAGCCCACAGGCTCACCCTTTGGGTGCCCGAGCGGGTGGGAGTCTGCGAGGACCAGGCGGGCCCCGTCGGCGGGGGCCGGGGTGCGGGAGGAGGAGAAGGAGCCGCCACCTTTGCGGGCAGCGCGGCCGCCAGAGCGCAGGGAGCTCCCACCCCCCGCTGCCATCTCTGCCGGGTTGAGGGCTCCCTGTGGCACCTCAGCTCGGCGGCAGAGACCCTCACGCGAGGGCTGGCTCCCAGGCACTGAGAGCAGTGTCGCGTTAACCGAAATAATCTTGCCACTTCCACGGAGGGACCATTCCCGAGTTCTAAGGGGCAAGCAAAGTCACGGGCGGCCGGGGGTGAGTAGAGGAGTTGCATGTTGGTGAAGGTTGGACTGCATCCTTAGACCCACGCACAGTGCAGGGAACAGAAAGGAAACACCCACATTTTACAGGGGCTGTCTTGGAGACTCAGGGTGCTTTTCCCCTACATTTCTCTCCTCTTCCAAACTGACATTAAAATTATTTATGATATAATGTGCTTTATTTTAAAATCCTCAACTAAGTGGAATAACTGAGAATGGAAAATCCCACTTCGAATAAGCAGAAACTCCTGTTACACGCGTGTCCTCGTCCCTCAAACCGGCGTGTGTTCTCCTGCAGAGGAGACCGGAAGGAGTCCTTCCGGGCATTCAGGGCCTTGTCGGACTCCCCCTTCCTGTGACACTTAGTGACTTCTGGGTTGGGGGTGGCACCGGCCACCCGGAGTGTGCAGCGGGGCTGGGGCCGACCAAGGGCACCCACAGGGAAGTCTCAGGATTTCACATTTCCAACGTGTTCGCTGTGATGTTCTGCTAAAGGGGGTGTGTGAACCAAACCGCCTGACAGTCTGAGGGGCTCCACGTGTCTGAGTCGACCCGCCCTGCCTCCCCCCACAGCTGGGATTGGCAAACGTGGGGACAGGCAGGCTCCTTCTGCGAGTTTTGAAAGTCTGTCACTCCCCACGCACTCGGCGTTTCTGCCAATGAACGCCAAACTGAAGACACTATTTAATTTCATCATGAATTCCTGCCAAGGAATGGCACCTTCCCACGACAGATGTGCGTGTCTGCGGCTGGGGGGAGGGCGGCGTGTTTGCAGCATCTCGCGGGAGCCGGCTGCTCGCCCCCCTCTGCGGAACCTTTCCCAGGTACACTCCTTTCGGGGTATAAACACGAGGTGTTTACTGCTTCTCACAGCCTGTGCGATACTGCTCAAACAGTATCTGGAAAACCCATTTTCGTACCCAGCTAAGGCAAATCCTTAGGGTCAGATTTGCTTAACAGAAAACTTACTTTACAATTGAGCTTGCTGCTCAGGGTGTAATCTAGACACTTTATTCACCTTCTGGAAGTCTGAGGATGATTAGAGGGAGTCGCCACTTAGCTCAGGACGGAAGTAACAGAGATGGTGACGGTGAGGACCTTGCGTGCCGGACACTGGGCATCGTCTCACGTAATGCCCAGGATGACTCTATGTGACAGGGGAGGAAGCTCAGACTTCAGGAAGTCAGAGAAAACGTCAGGGTTACGCTGAGTTGCAAACTCTTATGTAAAACAAATTTTCTGTTATGCCAATCTGAAGTTAGGATCGCTGTTTAGCTGGGGGTGACTGTGATGTTCCAGCCCAAATTTAGTCTCTGAGAGAGAGAGAGAGAGAGAGAGAGAGAGAGAGAGAGAGGAAAAGACTTGTTCAGATAAAGAAATTCGCTGGCTTACTTGAAAGCAATTTGATTCCCCAGTGAAAATCTAGTTTCTCTGCAGATGCATTCAGGGTGCGGCAGGGGCTGGGGACCCAGCAGAGGCAGCACCGGCTTCCGCTCCAGGAGACAGTCGGGTCCCCTCCGATCCAGAGGTGCCGGACTGCACGGGCTACACGCGTGTGACGTGCTCAGGACTGCCGGAGTGAGGGGAACGCCACTCCGGTTTTCGGCCGGGACAAGGAGACAGAGAGGGAGACGGACTGAGGTTTGGAACGCGAGGGCGACTGCCGGGCAGTCCTCTGTTTACTTTCTGCAACTTACAACCGTCTTTACCTACGGTTGTTTCTAGGTGGTAGATTTATGGATTTTTTTCTATCTACTTTTCTGATAATGAGCATATATTCAGTGTATAATTCTTTAAATTTACCTTAAAATATGCCATATATTCAGTTAATGAGGTTGGAACTTGGAAGTAAAAATATTCTTAGTAAATTAAACCATAAAACCTACAGATGAGTCAAAAGGGATGTATGCAAGGCCTCCTAAAGAGACAGACAGTATCCCGTGGCCAGAAAGACTAGCGAGCGGGACAGGCTGCCCACGGCGGGGCACAAGGATACAGTCCGGTGCCCCCCTCAGACCCCGTGGCTGGTCCGTGTGATGGCCATGATGGAAGCTTGGGTGGACCCAGGGACCAGCCTGTTACCTGCCTTGCTCTAACTCCAAGCTCACCAAGTAACATTTCTTTTGCCTTTTCAGGTAGATTCCTCAACAGGAAGGGAAACGTATTAATCGTGAACGTGAGCCTAAGTCCTCTGGGTCTATACCCTTTTCATCGTGAGTGAGTAATCGGCGTGATGATTTTCTGGCTCAGCCCCCAGGGATCTGTGTGACGTGAGCCTGAGCCACCCCGCTCTGCGGAGCAAACCCAGAGCCGCATCTCTGCGCCTGCACAGACGGGACCTGTTTGGGAACAGGCTGGTGCTGCTTCGGGAGGGTCTTCCTCATTGTGTCCCTCCCTCGTGTCTCTCTGTGGGTCTCTGACTGCAAGAGTTGGGTCACAGGCTGAATCGTTCCCAGGTGCCAGAATGCTGCAAACCGGAGGGACTCCTGCCCAGGAGCGAGTGGACTGGCCAGCGTGGGCTCGTTCCGCCACGTCACACTCACGGCTTCATCGCCAGCTGCCGTCACGCTCGAGTGAAGTCGGGCTCATGTCTCTCTGCGTAGTACCTTCAAGATCCATCAAAGACCTGGGACGGTATAAGTAGTTTTTTCCTTTTAATTGTTAAACCGTATCCCGTTGTCTAAAAGTGCGGCAATTTGTCCATTCACGATGGAGGGACCGTTGGGTCGTTTCCCATTTGGGGCTGTTATGGATGATAAGTGTTGGTGTAGTCGTGTGTTTTACTGCTCGAATAAATACCTACAGCGACACTGCAGCGATGCTGTATTATAGTCAGTATGTTTGAATTCATAAGAAACTGCCAATCGTTTTCCAACGTGGTTGTATCACCGCAGGCGCAGGGGGCAGGTGCGGCGGGCGCTGACACATCTGTGCTGATGAAACACCTCAGATGTGAACCGCGTGGTTCAGAGGACAAAAGGGGCCGTGAGCCAGGGCGGGTGGGCAGGCCTGGGTGAGGGTGTGGCCCTCGCGCCAGGACTGGAGTCGTGGTGAGGACCCGCTGAACAGCTCGTGGACTGCGCTCTGAGGGCAACGACAAGAGTGGGCTTTGCTTTCCTGAGGTGCAGATCAGCCTTGTTTCTGCCCATCGTGTCCACGGCCCAGTGTGATCAAGCCTGGTCCCCTCGTTGTATCGAAAGGGGGTCGTGACGATTGATTTACGTGCCACCCTGACTGCATCAGGGGTGCCTGGGTAGCTGGTTTCGGGGGTTTCTGGGTGTGTCTGGGGGGTGTTTCCAGGTGAGAACGGCACTGAGAGCAGGTGGCTCTTCCAAGTGCAGGTGGGCCCCGTCCAGTCCGCTGAGGTTCGATCCTCAGCAGAACACAGGCGGAGGTTAGGGGAATCCCGGAGCCTGACTCCAGAGTGGGGCACGGGGTCCCTGCACGGGGACTGAGACTGGCACCGTGGGCGCTCCGGTTCTCAGGCCTGCAGCCCTGGGTGGAGTCACCCCGGCGGCCTTCCTGCGTCCCCAGCTTGCTCGGAGGAATGTGGGACTTCTCAGCCTCCACAGTTGCATGAGCCGGTTCCTCAGGGCAGACTCCTGTACACACGTCCTATTGTTCTGTGTCCCTGGGGAGCCCTGACTGACACGGGAATCTTGCGCAGAGCCCGCGGAGGTTTAGGGGGTGACACTCCTGAGAGCAAGTCAGAGAGCGAAAGAAACGGGACAGGGAGCTCCCGCGTCTGCGTCCTGTGAGACCGAGGCTGTTTCCGGGCTTCCTGAGGGCTGGGCCTGGGACAGTCACCAGATGGCCCTTGGCAAGTGCCTGCGTTTCACGGCTGAGCGCACAGAGGCCAGGAAAGCGTGGCTCACTCAAGCCACACGCTGCCATCACAGGGACAAGCCGGTCTGCAGCCGTGCACCAGCACCCCGCTAGAGGTTGCTCCGGCAGGAAACACCCATCCTGCGAACCGGCCTGAACGTCCTGCCAAACCAGCACCCGGTCTCCACGGGCGTCGGGAGAAATTGTGCCGCATATACAAACTTCAAGTCCGCTCATTTGTCCGTAGATGCCCCACCTTCCCTCATTCCTTGTTTATTTCTACCTTTCTGTTTCCTGGGCTGAAGCTACTAATAAAACTTTCAGGAAAATGTTAAGAAACTGACAAGCTTAGAGTCAAGGGTATAGCTCGGCCGAGGAGCTCAGGTGCACAGAAGCATTTTGTTTGTTTCCAGTGCAGTTTTCTGTTCAAGCTCCCGTCTTCCCAGGGGGATAAAACTCAGTGTCGTCAATGTCACCTCCCCCTTTGTCCTTGGCTGTTGCCCCCGTGTGTTAGGGACACCGGACTGACAGGATTGGGGGGTACAGCTCTGGTCCTCAGGGCCATCCCTCCACGTGGCACCGGCTGCAAGGTCTGTCTCTCTTCCGACCTTGGCTCCAATTTGTGAAGGTCACTGCCAAATTATTGCCTGCACTGTGGTCATTTCCAACCCTTCGTGGCCACCAAGGATTCTCATTTGTCCTCAGTTCTCAGAAGCCTGGACTTGCACCTCTTCTCCAAGCTCCCTCCACTCCCCCCCTCCCCGGGGCTCTCGGGGGGGGGGGGTCTCTCGAGGGCGGGGGGCCCGAGGACAGCCAGGCAGAGCGCCGGTCCTTCCTCACGCTCCTCCTCCCTTAGCTCAGGAAACCTGGCTCGAACTTCTTCTGGCTTTTTCTATCTGCTCATTTCTAGACCTTCCAAGGACCATGATTTTGAAACTCAAAACTCAAAAAGGACTACCCCCACCCCCCACTTCTAAAAACACACTGTGTTCTTAGCGTGATAACCCTGCAGCAGCAAAGGCCGAGTGGGGTGGGGGCACCAGAGGGGATGGGGGTAATTGGCAGCCGAGGTCAGAAACGTTGTGCGCGGCCCGTCAGCAGGGAAAGGGACATGCAGACCGAGCAGGGTCACCCGGGGCTCAGCGAGGACAGAGAGCGCATCTAGCCCAGGTGGCAGGCGTGGCCACAGCAGACGTCACCAACTCCCACGGCGTTCTGTTCCGTGGGCATGCATGTGGCCCCAGAACCCTCCTCAGCAGTCCCGGGGTGGCCACAGTAACCTGTCAGCGGTGGCTCTTGATATGAAATGACTCATACGGGTGAGCCGGCCCATCCACCGGGACACACAGGGCAGACTCCGCGGGACAGGCCTCTGGGTGTCTGCTCCTGGGGGCTGTGCTCCGTGCCACGTGGACCCAGAGCCATCGAGGCAGGAGACATCGGCCTGTGTCCAGCAGAAGAGCCAGGCAACGGCCCATCGGGGTCTCTTCTTGACCCCGCGTGTCCCAGGGTCACTCTGACCCACAACAGGCAGGAAAAAGCCTCGGAGCATCGCGTGGCTGGGAGTTGCTCCTGCTTTCCTGAGGCCACGCACAGCCACACACCCAGCCACACAACTCAGGAGCCTCCAAGGCCAGCTCCCCCGGCTGCCGTGGTAACAGAGGGCCAGCCCTCACCCCTTTGGAAAGCAGGAAGCCGCTGAGACTCCACCGGGCGCAGGTCATTAACCTTCTGTGGTAGCTACTTCGACTACGATGTAGGTACATAAACATATATTATATATGCCATGCCTACGTTACACACGCACACACAGCATTCTGTCTGTTTCAGCAGCAGCCCACACATACACAGACACACAAACACGCACACACGTACCAGCCCTGCAGACTGTCTTTGTCTGAAGTATTAAGCGTTCAGCACTGCAAATGACTTTTGGCCATTCTGAAAGCCTTAGTGGGGATTAGCACGTTTGCCTCCAACACTGGGCACAGAGAGGTATTTGGAGGCCTTTAGCTGGAATCCTACAAGTCTATGTGTTTGTGGACGTAGGGGTGAGTGTACAGAATCTTCCGTGACAGCGATTTCCTTTGACAGAGAGGAAACAAGATTCTTAAGACTCCACATTTTCACACTCACATGATTTGAGGAAGAAAAAATATTCCCTGGGGATCGCAAATTCAGAAAACCACTTCCTCAAGGGAAAGTGAATAATGACTTCAATAGAGGGTGGACATCAATTTTAATTAGTTGGTTATTTGATCTCATGTCGTCGGTGATAGAGGATCTCAAAGGGGAATTAACTGTGCTTAAGTCTGAGACTGCTCAGAACCAAGCACTCCGCAAGGTAAGATTCCACCCAATTAACCTGAAACTTTCAGCCAACTAAATATGCAATAAAATAAATGCCGTGAAGCAATGCAGCCAATCACGCCCCAAAGCCAAAGCACAGAGTGGCGTAAAGACCGAACAAGCCAGCGGTGGCCTGTCTGCACTCACGCAGAATCACCAGGAGAAAAACAATCCCCTAAAACCAGCTCAGAGAGCTGCGTGGAGCGCAGCGCAGGCGGGGGAGAGAAAGGGTTCTAGAAGCAGGTGGTCACACGGTGCTTCACGTCCAGTCGTCTGCTCCCCCCGAGATGCTGCGTGTTCTCCCCGTTGCCAATATGCAGATAAATACAGACTTGGGGAATCTGTTAGTTCATTAGTCTGTTATTACCGGGACATACAATCACCTAGTTTCTCATTTCCATTCAATGGTTTTGTGGTTATTCTCTGTGAAAAAAAAAAAAAGTTATTCAAAGATCTCCCCTGTGCCTCTAATTTACTGCTGGAAATAAATTATGAAAATGTAGGTATCGCTGAGGGCTCATTCTCCCTCCCTGAGAGTACTCAGCACATCACAGCTCCCTGCTCCGAAGGCTGATGTGCGAATCAGAAGGTCCCTCTGTCCGGGCCGGGCAGCTTTACGTTAAGCATCGTTTTAAAGAAGAACGAGAGGGAGACTGTCAATCACAAAGCAATGCGGCAATTGGCAATTTTAGCTCACAAATTGCACTCTAATTGTCACGATCAGTGAAGAGCCTGTTAATGTGCCCTTTATCCTTTGAAGAATGTGAGGCAAAGAGAGAACTCGACAAAAAAGTAGAAAATCAAACAAGGAGCCCCAAATATTTTGCATTCCCCAGTGTTACCGTCTCCTGAGCGGACAAAGCCCTGGGATTGTTTCTGAACAATCATGGAGAAGTGCAGCTACAAGCAGGGGCTCAAAAATGTTAACAGCGCAACAGTCACCAAATTCGGGAAACGCAGTATCTCTGCCCCTCACTTGGGTAAAACTTAGCCTTAACTGGAAATCCGAAAGCCACTTGCTGTCAGTACATAAGACAACAGGGAGGACTGCCATTTGCTTTCAGCTGTCAATGTGTTAAGCATTAGCTATCCGTGACTTTGACCTAATCATTTAATTTTTCTCAGCGTGTCTCCTTCGAAATCAGGTGCGACTGCTCAGGCACGCTGCCGCTGGGAGAGGCGGAGCCGTGAGAACATGGAGCGCCAGGACGGCGCGGCACTGTGCTCAGTCAGCCCGTCCTCTCCTCGCTGCTCTTTCAGCGTCTGCTTCCAACCCGCGGC